>NC_138339.1:202566422-203856422 GCF_046562875.1 Panthera onca
CACAACCTAGTGCCTATGATATTTATCCCATTATAAAAAAGAAGCATCAGGAGCATGGGTGTCTCAGTCGGTTAAGCCTCCGGACGACTTCGGCTCAGGTCATGATCTCGCGGTCTATGGGTTTGAGCCCCGCATCGGGCTCTGTGCTGACAGCTCAGAGCCTGGAGCCTGTTTCAGATTCTGTGTCTCCCTCTTTCTCTGACCCTCCCCTGTTCATGCTCTCTCTCTCTGTCTCAAAAATAAATAAATGTTAAAAAAAAAATTGAGAGATCAGGTTCCGGAAGATGGCGGCGTAGGAGGACGCGGGGCTCACAGCACGTCCTGCCGATCACTTAGATTCCACCTACACCTGCCTAAAGAACCCAGAAAACCGCCAGAGGATTAGCAGAAGGGAGTCTCCGGAGTCAAGCGCAGACTAGAGGCCCACGGAAGAGGGTAGGAAGGGCGGCGAGGCGGTGCGCGCTCCACGGACTGGCGGGAGGGAGCCGGGGCGGAGGGGCGGCTCGCCGGCCAAGCGGAGCCCCCGAGTCTGGCTGGCAAAAGCGGAGGGGCCGGACAGACTGTGTTCCGACAGCAAGCGCGACTTAGCGTCTGGGAGGTCATAAGTTAACAGCTCTGCTCGGAAAGGGGGAAGGCTGGAGGACAAAGGGAGGGAGAGCTGCTGAGCCCCCGGACGGCAGAGCTCAGCTTGGCGGGGAACAAAGGCGCCAGCGCCATCTCCCCCGCCCATCCCCCAGCCAAAATCCCAAAGGGAACCAGTTCCTGTCAGGGAACTTGCTCGCTCTGCGCAAACACCCAACTCTGTGCTTCTGCGGAGCCAACCTCCGGCAGCGGATCTGACTCCCTCCCGCTGCCACAGGGATCCTCCTGAAGTGGATCACCTAAGGAGAAGCGAGCTAAGCCTGCCCCTCCACCCCCCATGCACCTTGCCTACCCACCCCAGCTAATAGGCCAGATCCCCAGCAACACAAGCCTGGCAGTGTGCAAGTAGCCCAGACGGGACACGCCACCCCACAGTGAATCCCGCCCCTAGGAGAGGGGAAGAGAAGGCACACACCAGTCTGACTGTGGCCCCAGCAGTGGGCTGGGGGCAGACATCAGGCCCCGCCCACTAACTCCAGTTATACACCACAGCACAGGGGAAGTGCACTGCTGCAGGTCCTCACCACGCCAGGGACTCTCCAAAATGACCAAACGGAAGAATTCCCCTCAGAAGAATCTCCAGGAAATAACAACAGCTAATGAACTGATCAAAAAGGATTTAAATAATATAACAGAAAGTGAATTTAGAATAATAGTCATAAAATTAATCGCTGGGCTTGAAAACAGTATACAGGACAGCAGAGAATCTCTTGCCACAAAGATCGAGGGACTAAGGAACAGTCACGAGGAGTTGAAAAACGCTTTAAACGAAATGCAAAACAAAATGGAATCCACAATGGCTCGGCTTGAAGAGGCAGAGGAGAGAATAGGTGAACTAGAAGATAAAGTTATGGAGAAAGAGGAAGCTGAAAGAAAGAGAGATAAAAAAATCCAGGAGTATGAGGGGAAAATTAGAGAACTAAGTGATACACTAAAAAAAAATAATATACGCATAATTGGTATCCCAGAGGAGGAAGAGAGAGGGAAGGGTGCTGAAGGGGTACTTGAACAAATTATAGCTGAGAACTTCCCTGAACTGGGGAAGGAAAAAGGCATTGAAATCCAAGAGGCACAGAGAACTCCCTTCAGACGTAACTTGAATCGATCTTCTGCACGACATATCATAGTGAAACTGGCAAAATACAAGGATAAAGAGAAAATTCTGAAAGCAGCAAGGGATAAACGTGCCCTCACATATAAAGGGAGACCTATAAGACTCGTGACTGATCTCTCCTTTGAAACTTGGCAGGCCAGAAAGGCTTGGCACGATATCTACAGTGTGCTAAACAGAAAAAATATGCAGCCGAGAATCCTTTATCCAGCAAGTCTGTCATTTAGAATAGAAGGAGAGATAAAGGTCTTCCCAAACAAACAAAAACTGAAGGAATTTGTCACCACGAAACCAGCCCTACAAGAGATCCTAAGGGGGATCCTGTGAGACAAAGTACCAGAGACATCACTACAAGCATAAAACATACAGACATCACAATGACTCTAAACCCATATCTTTCTATAATAACACTGAATGTAAGTGGATTAAATGCGCCAACTAAAAGACATAGGGTATCAGAATGGATAAAAAAGCAAGACCCATCTATTTGCTGTCTACAAGAGACTCATTTTAGATCTGAGGACACCTTTAGATTGAGAGTGAGGGGATGGAGAACTATTTATCATGCTCCTGGAAGCCAAAAGAAAGCTGGAGTAGCCATACTTATATCAGACAAACTAGACTTTAAATTAAAGGCTGTAACAAGAGATGAAGAAGGGCATTATATAATAATCACAGGGTCTATCCACCAGGAAGAGCTAACTATTATAAATGTCTATGCGCCAAATACCCGAGCCCCCAGATATATAAAACAATTACTCATAAACATAAGCAACCTTATTGATAAGAATGTGGTCATTGCAGGGGACTTTAACACCCCACTTACAGAAATGGATAGATCATCTAGACACACAGTCAATAAAGAAACAAGGGCCCTGAATGATACATTGGATCAGATGGACTTGACAGATATATTTAGAACTCTGCATCCCAAAGCAACAGAATATACTTTCTTCTCGAGTGCACATGGAACATTCTCCAAGATAGATCATATACTGGGTCACAAAAGAGCCCTTCATAAGTTTACAAGAATTGAAATTATACCATGCATACTTTCAGACCACAATGCTATGAAGCTTGAAATCAACCACAGGAAAAAGTCTGGAAAACCTCCAAAAGCATGGAGGTTAAAGAACACCCTACTAACGAATGAGTGGGTCAACCAGGCAATTAGAGAAGAAATTAAAACATATATGGAAACAAACGAAAATGAAAATACAACAATCCAAACGCTCTGGGATGCAGCGAAGGCAGTCCTGAGAGGAAAATACATTGCAATCCAGGCCTATCTCAAGAAACAAGAAAAATCCCAAATACAAAATCTAACAGCACACCTAAAGGAAATAGAAGCAGAACAGCAAAGGCAGCCTAAACCCAGCAGAAGAAGAGAAATAATAAAGATCAGAGCAGAAATAAACAATATAGAATCTAAAAAATCTGTAGAGCAGATCAACGAAACCAAGAGTTGGTTTTTTGAAAAAATAAACAAAATTGACAAACCTCTAGCCAGGCTTCTCAAAAAGAAAAGGGAGATGACCCAAATAGATAAAATCATGAATGAAAATGGAATGATTACAACCAATCCCTCAGAGATACAAACAATTATCAGGGAATACTATGAAAAATTATATGCCAGCAAATTGGACAACCTGGAAGAAATGGACAAATTTCTAAACACCCACACTCTTCCAAAACTCAATCAGGAGGAAATAGAAAGCTTGAACAGACCCATAACCAGCGAAGAAATTGAATCGGTTATCAAAAATCTCCCAACAAATAAGAGTCCAGGACCAGATGGCTTCCCAGGGGAGTTCTACCAGACATTTAAAGCAGAGATAATACCTATCCTTCTCAAGCTATTCCAAGAAATAGAAAGGGAAGGAAAACTTCCAGACTCATTCTATGAAGCCAGTATTACTTTGATTCCTAAACCAGACAGAGACCCAGTAAACAAAGAGAACTACAGGCCAATATCCCTGATGAATATGGATGCAAAAATTCTTAATAAGATACTAGCAAATCGAATTCAACAGCATATAAAAAGAATTATTCACCATGATCAAGTGGGATTCATTCCTGGGATGCAGGGCTGGTTCAACATTCGCAAATCGATCAACGTGATACATCACATTAACAAAAAAAAAGAGAAGAACCATATGATCCTGTCAATCGATGCAGAAAAGGCCTTTGACAAAATCCAGCACCCTTTCTTAATAAAAACCCTTGAGAAAGTCGGGATAGAAGGAACATGCTTAAAGATCATAAAGGCCATTTATGAAAAGCCCACAGCTAACATCATCCTCAACGGGGAAAAACTGAGAGCTTTTTCCCTGAGATCAGGAACACGACAGGGATGCCCACTGTCACCGCTGCTGTTTAATATAGTGCTGGAAGTTCTAGCATCAGCAATCAGACAACAAAAGGAAATCAAAGGCATCAAAATTGGCAAAGATGAAGTCAAGCTTTCGCTTTTTGCAGATGACATGATATTATACATGGAAAATCCGATAGACTCCACCAAAAGTCTGCTAGAACTGATACATGAATTCAGCAAAGTTGCAGGATACAAAATCAATGTGCAGAAATCAGTTGCATTCTTATACACTAACAATGAAGCAACAGAAAGACAAATGAAGAAACTGATCCCATTCACAATTGCACCAAGAAGCATAAAATACCTAGGAATAAATCTAACCAAAGATGTAAAAGATCTGTATGCTGAAAACTATAGAAAGCTTATGCAGGTAATTGAAGAAGATATAAAGAAATGGAAAGACATTCCCTGCTCATGGATTGGAAGAATAAATATTGTCAAAATGTCAATACTACCCAAAGCTATCTACACATTCAATGCAATCCCAATCAAAATTGCACCAGCATTCTTCTCAAAACTAGAACAAGCAATCCTAAAATTCATATGGAACCACAAAAGGCCCCGAATAGCCAAGGTAATTTTGAAGAAAAAGACCAAAGCAGGAGGCATCACAATCCCAGACTTTAGCCTCTACTACAAAGCTGTCATCATCAAGACAGCATGGTATTGGCATAAAAACAGACACATAGACCAATGGAATAGAATCGAAACCCCAGAACTAGACCCACAAACGTATGGCCAACTCATCTTTGACAAAGCAGGAAAGAACATCCAATGGAAAAAAGACAGTCTCTTTAACAAATGGTGCTGGGAGAACTGGACAGCAACATGCAGAAGGTTGAAACTAGACCACTTTCTCACACCATTCACAAAAATAAACTCAAAATGGATAAAGGACCTGAATGTGAGACAGGAAACCATCAAAACCTTAGAGGAGAAAGCAGGAAAAGACCTCTCTGACCTCAGCCGTAGCAATCTCTTACTCGGCACATCCCCAAAGACAAGGGAATTAAAAGCAAAAGTGAATTACTGGGACCTTATGAAGATAAAAAGCTTCTGCACAGCAAAGGAAACAACCAACAAAACGAAAAGGCAACCAACGGAATGGGAAAAGATATTTGCAAATGACACATCGGACAAAGGGCTAGTATCCAAAATCTATAAAGAGCTCATCAAACTCCACACCCGAAAAACAAATAACCCAGTGAAGAAATGGGCAGAAAACATGAATAGACACTTCTCTAAAGAAGACATCCGGATGGCCAACAGGCACATGAAAAGATGTTCAACGTCGCTCCTTATCAGGGAAATACAAATCAAAACCACACTCAGATATCACCTCACGCCAGTCAGAGTGGCCAAAATGAAGAAATCAGGAGACTACAGATACTGGAGAGGATGTGGAGAAACAGGAACCCTCTTGCACTGTTGGTGGGAATGCAAATTGGTGCAGCCGCTCTGGAAAGCAGTGTGGAGGTTCCTCAGAAAATTAAAAATAGACCTACCCTATGACCCAGCAATAGCACTGCTAGGAATTTACCCAAGGGATACAGGAGTACTGATGCATAGGGGCACCTGTACCCCAATGTTTATAGCGGCACTCTCAACAATAGCCAAATTATGGAAAGAGCCTAAATGTCCATCAACTGATGAATGGATAAAGAAATTGTGGTTTATATACACAATGGAATACTACGTGGCAATGAGAAAAAATGAAATATGGCCTTTTGTAGCAACATGGATGGAACTGGAGAGTGTGATGCTAAGTGAAATAAGCCATACAGAGAAAGACAGATACCATATGGTTTGACTCTTATGTGGATCCTGAGAAACATAACAGAAACCCATGGGGGAGGGGAAGGAAAAAAAAAAAAAAAGAGGCTAGAGTGGGAGAGAGTCAAAGCATAAGAGACTGTTAAAAACTGAGAACAAACTGAGGGTTGATGGGGGGTGGGAGGGAGGGCAGGGTGGGTGATGGGTATTGAGGAGGGCACCTTTTGGGATGAGCACTGGGTGTTGTATGGAAACCAATTTGACAGTAAATTTCATATATTAAAAAATAAAAAAAATAAAAAAAAATTGAAAAAAAAAAGAACCATCTAGAATATTTCAAATTTTCCTTCAAGAATTCGACCATTTATATGCAAATATTGATGTGACTATTAGGGTAATTAAATATAATATATTAACAATAAGGACAATTTCCCCAAATTTATATTAACAATTTATAATTTATATATTTATGTTATAAATTATATTAAAATGGAGCAGAGATTGTAAGATTCAATAAAACCTCCTAAGGTAAAATGTGTGCTACTTTATTTCCATTATAAATGATGTTGGGAACTGCTCTAACCACTGCAGTGAACAAACTGTGTGTAGTTATAAAAGGGCTTGCATATTGAAACCTATTTTTAGAATGACATTGCATCTTAACCTGAATGTTCTCCAAATAGGCACTCATCTTTTGGCTTTACTTTACAAAATAAGCATCATACCTGTTCTCTATTAGTTAAAAAGAAACTACAGATTAAAGAAGAGATTAGATGTGTCTCTGTAAATCAGGATGAAAACCTTTTAACTTTTTCATGTTATAAAATTATCAGTTCAACACTTGAAAAGTGTTTCCCCCTAGTTTTAAAATGCTGCAGTGTCATCCACTGATTATAACAGGGTAATTAATATATTCAATTAAATGTAAGGTTTGGGGGGGGCGAATATTTGATTCTAGGTCATTCAGTACATACACATGCACCTATTTCAGCCCAAACAGAACTTCAGTCCAGAGAGAAGTTTTGTTTTTGATTTTTGGGTTTTTTTTTATCCCCCTTATTCTTTATATTGTTGCCATGGCTTCCCTACCTAAAGTTAGTATTCTTTAAAATTAGAGTATTGATTCCCAGATTTCAATGCCATTGTTTTATCTTTTCAACATGTGAGGTTACATGATTTTTTTTAGGTTTTTCCCTTTTTCTCTACTCTTTCTTGTCCTGTTTTATCTATGAACTGTTTTTTTTTTCCTTGCTTAACCAATGAATGATAAACTATCTGCTGAATCTGATTCTTTTCACATTGATAGATAAATAGAAGGGTATGTGCATTCCCACATATATGAAGAATGTCATCTATCTGCTGACATTTGGAGCAATATGGGAAGATTAAAAGAAATATATGCCCTAAATTCATAAGTTTTATGTATCTTTGGAAAATGTGTTTTAAGTTTAACTCTGCAATAGACCATTTTAAAAAGATAAACAAGTGAGGGGCATCTGGCTGGCTTAGTCAGTTAAGTAATCAAATACAGCTCAGGTCATGATCTCGCGGTTCTTGAGTTGGAACCCCACTTCGGGCTCTGTGCTGACAGCTCAGAGGCTGGAGCCTTCTTCATATTCTGTCTCCCTCTCTCTCTGCCCCTCCCCTGCTCTCTGTCTCTCTCTCTCAAAAATAAATAAACACAAAAAAAAGATGTACAAGAGAAAGGGTGACAAGGGGGTGGGAATGATACAGGTGTGGTTTTACAAGCATAACATGAGGAATCCTTGTAGTGTTAGACCGTGCAGTATCTTGACTGTTGTGGATACAAAAATCTACCAGGTAACAGAGGTGTATGGAACTTCATACATGTACACACATGTGTGCAAAAACACACGAGAATAAGTAAAAGTGAAAAGATGTGAATAACATTAATGGATTCCATCAATGTCAATATCCTTGTAGGCCATATGGTCAAAATAATCATCACCAACAAGCGTCATTTGAGTATTCTTCCTTCAGTTTCCTTCCTTCAGTTCTTCAAGCTTCCATGAGCATGGTTATGAGAAATATGATTTGAGAATATCATATTCCTTTTTTTTTTTTTTTTTAATATCCACAATTTTATTTTATTTTATTTTTTTTTTTAATATATGAAATTTACTGTCAAATTGGTTTCCATACAACACCCAGTGCTCATCCCAAAAGGTGCCCTCCTCAATACCCATCACCCACCCTGCCCTCCCTCCCACCCTGCCCTCCCTCCCACCCCCCATCAACCCTCAGTTTGTTCTCAGTTTTTAACAGTCTCTTATGCTTTGGCTCTCTCCCACTCTAACCTCTTTTTTTTCTTTTTTCCTTCCCCTCCCCCATGGGTTTCTGTTACGTTTCTCAGGATCCACATAAGAGTGAAACCATATGGTATCTGTCTTTCTCTGTATGGCTTATTTCACTTAGCATCACACTCTCCAGTTCCATCCATGTTGCTACAAAAGGCCATATTTCATTTTTTCTCATTGCCACGTAGTATTCCATTGTGTATATAAACCACAATTTCTTTATCCATTCATCAGTTGATGGACATTTAGGCTCTTTCCATAATTTGGCTATTGTTGAGAGTGCTGCTATAAACATTGGGGTACAGGTGCCCCTATGCATCAGTACTCCTGTATCCCTTGGATAAATTCCTAGCAGTGCTATTGCTGGGTCATAGGGTAGGTCTATTTTTAATTTTCTGAGGAACCTCCACACTGCTTTCCAGAGCGGCTGCACCAATTTGCATTCCCACCAACAGTGCAAGAGGGTTCCTGTTTCTCCACATCCTCTCCAGCATCTATAGTCTCCTGATTTCTTCATTTTGGCCACTCTGACTGGCGTGAGGTGGTATCTGAGTGTGGTTTTGATTTGTATTTCCCTGATAAGGAGCGACGTTGAACATCTTTTCATGTGCCTGTTGGCCATCCGGATGTCTTCTTTAGAGAAGTGTCTATTCATGTTTTCTGCCCATTTCTTCACTGGGTTATTTGTTTTTCGGGTGTGGAGTTTGATGAGCTCTTTATAGATTTTGGATACTAGCCCTTTGTCCGATGTGTCATTTGCAAATATCTTTTCCCATTCCGTTGGTTGCCTTTTCGTTTTGTTGGTTGTTTCCTTTGCTGTGCAGAAGCTTTTTATCTTCATAAGGTCCCAGTAATTCACTTTTGCTTTTAATTCCCTTGCCTTTGGGGATGTGCCGAGTAAGAGATTGCTACGGCTGAGGTCAGAGAGGTCTTTTCCTGCTTTCTCCTCTAAGGTTTTGATGGTTTCCTGTCTCACATTCAGGTCCTTTATCCATTTTGAGTTTATTTTTGTGAATGGTGTGAGAAAGTGGTCTAGTTTCAACCTTCTGCATGTTGCTGTCCAGTTCTCCCAGCACCATTTGTTAAAGAGACTGTCTTTTTTCCATTGGATGTTCTTTCCTGCTTTGTCAAAGATGAGTTGGCCATACGTTTGTGGGTCTAGTTCTGGGGTTTCGATTCTATTCCATTGGTCTATGTGTCTGTTTTTATGCCAATACCATGCTGTCTTGATGATGACAGCTTTGTAGTAGAGGCTAAAGTCTGGGATTGTGATGCCTCCTGCTTTGGTCTTCTTCTTCAAAATTACCTTGGCTATTCGGGGCCTTTTGTGGTTCCATATGAATTTTAGGATTGCTTGTTCTAGTTTCGAGAAGAATGCTGGTGCAATTTTGATTGGGATTGCATTGAATGTGTAGATAGCTTTGGGTAGTATTGACATTTTGACAATATTTATTCTTCCAATCCATGAGCAGGGAATGTCTTTCCATTTCTTTATATCTTCTTCAATTACCTGCATAAGCTTTCTATAGTTTTCAGCATACAGATCTTTTACATCTTTGGTTAGATTTATTCCTAGGTATTTTATGCTTCTTGGTGCAATTGTGAATGGGATCAGTTTCTTCATTTGTCTTTCTGTTGCTTCATTGTTAGTGTATAAGAATGCAACTGATTTCTGCACATTGATTTTGTATCCTGCAACTTTGCTGAATTCATGTATCAGTTCTAGCAGACTTTTGGTGGAGTCTATCGGATTTTCCATGTATAATATCATGTCATCTGCAAAAAGCGAAAGCTTGACTTCATCTTTGCCAATTTTGATGCCTTTGATTTCCTTTTGTTGTCTGATTGCTGAGGCTAGAACTTCCAGCACTATGTTAAACAGCAGCGGTGACAGTGGGCATCCCTGTCGTGTTCCTGATCTCAGGGAAAAAGCTCTCAGTTTTTCCCCGTTGAGGATGATGTTAGCTGTGGGCTTTTCATAAATGGCCTTTATGATCTTTAAGCATGTTCCTTCTATCCCGACTTTCTCAAGGGTTTTTATTAAGAAAGGGTGCTGGATTTTGTCAAAGGCTTTTTCTGCATCGATTGACAGGATCATATGGTTCTTCTCTTTTTTTTTGTTAATGTGATGTATCACGTTGATCGATTTGCGAATGTTGAACCAGCCCTGCATCCCAGGAATGAATCCCACTTGATCATGGTGAATAATTCTTTTTATATGCTGTTGAATTCGATTAGCTAGTATCTTATTAAGAATTTTTGCATCCATATTCATCAGGGATATTGGCCTGTAGTTCTCTTTTTTTACTGGGTCTCTGTCTGGTTTAGGAATCAAAGTAATACTGGCTTCATAGAATGAGTCTGGAAGTTTTCCTTCCCTTTCTATTTCTTGGAATAGCTTGAGAAGGATAGGTATTATCTCTGCTTTAAATGTCTGGTAGAACTCCCCTGGGAAGCCATCTGGTCCTGGACTCTTATTTGTTGGGAGATTTTTGATAACCGATTCAATTTCTTCGCTGGTTATGGGTCTGTTCAAGCTTTCTATTTCCTCCTGATTGAGTTTTGGAAGAGTGTGGGTGTTTAGAAATTTGTCCATTTCTTCCAGGTTGTCCAATTTGCTGGCATATAATTTTTCATAGTATTCCCTGATAATTGTTTGTATCTCTGAGGGATTGGTTGTAATCATTCCATTTTCATTCATGATTTTATCTATTTGGGTCATCTCCCTTTTCTTTTTGAGAAGCCTGGCTAGAGGTTTGTCAATTTTGTTTATTTTTTCAAAAAACCAACTCTTGGTTTCGTTGATCTGCTCTACAGTTTTTTTAGATTCTATATTGTTTATTTCTGCTCTGATCTTTATTATTTCTCTTCTTCTGCTGGGTTTAGGCTGCCTTTGCTGTTCTGCTTCTATTTCCTTTAGGTGTGCTGTTAGATTTTGTATTTGGGATTTTTCTTGTTTCTTGAGATAGGCCTGGATTGCAATGTATTTTCCTCTCAGGACTGCCTTCGCTGCATCCCAAAGCGTTTGGATTGTTGTATTTTCATTTTCGTTTGTTTCCATATATGTTTTAATTTCTTCTCTAATTGCCTGGTTGACCCACTCATTCGTTAGTAGGGTGTTCTTTAACCTCCATGCTTTTGGAGGTTTTCCAGACTTTTTCCTGTGGTTGATTTCAAGCTTCATAGCATTGTGGTCTGAAAGTATGCATGGTATTATTTCAATTCTTGTAAACTTATGAAGGGCTGTTTTGTGACCCAGTATATGATCTATCTTGGAGAATGTTCCATGTGCACTCGAGAAGAAAGTATATTCTGTTGCTTTGGGATGCAGAGTTCTAAATATATCTGTCAAGTCCATCTGATCCAATGTATCATTCAGGGCCCTTGTTTCTTTATTGACTGTGTGTCTAGATGATCTATCCATTTCTGTAAGTGGGGTGTTAAAGTCCCCTGCAATGACCACATTCTTATCAATAAGGTTGCTTATGTTTATGAGTAATTGTTTTATATATCTGGGGGCTCGGGTATTTGGCGCATAGACATTTATAATAGTTAGCTCTTCCTGGTGGATAGACCCTGTGATTATTATATAATGCCCTTCTTCATCTCTTGTTACAGCCTTTAATTTAAAGTCTAGTTTGTCTGATATAAGTATGGCTACTCCAGCTTTCTTTTGGCTTCCAGGAGCATGATAAATAGTTCTCCATCCCCTCACTCTCAATCTAAAGGTGTCCTCAGATCTAAAATGAGTCTCTTGTAGACAGCAAATAGATGGGTCTTGCTTTTTTATCCATTCTGATACCCTATGTCTTTTAGTTGGCGCATTTAATCCACTTACATTCAGTGTTATTATAGAAAGATATGGGTTTAGAGTCATTGTGATGTCTGTATGTTTTATGCTTGTAGTGATGTCTCTGGTACTTTGTCTCACAGGATCCCCCTTAGGATCTCTTGTAGGGCTGGTTTCGTGGTGACAAATTCCTTCAGTTTTTGTTTGTTTGGGAAGACCTTTATCTCTCCTTCTATTCTAAATGACAGACTTGCTGGATAAAGGATTCTCGGCTGCATATTTTTTCTGTTTAGCACACTGTAGATATCGTGCCAAGCCTTTCTGGCCTGCCAAGTTTCAAAGGAGAGATCAGTCACGAGTCTTATAGGTCTCCCTTTATATGTGAGGGCACGTTTATCCCTTGCTGCTTTCAGAATTTTCTCTTTATCCTTGTATTTTGCCAGTTTCACTATGATATGTCGTGCAGAAGATCGATTCAAGTTACGTCTGAAGGGAGTTCTCTGTGCCTCTTGGATTTCAATGCCTTTTTCCTTCCCCAGTTCAGGGAAGTTCTCAGCTATAATTTGTTCAAGTACCCCTTCAGCACCCTTCCCTCTCTCTTCCTCCTCTGGGATACCAATTATGCGTATATTATTTTTTTTTAGTGTATCACTTAGTTCTCTAATTTTCCCCTCATACTCCTGGATTTTTTTATCTCTCTTTCTTTCAGCTTCCTCTTTCTCCATAACTTTATCTTCTAGTTCACCTATTCTCTCCTCTGCCTCTTCAAGCCGAGCCATCGTGGATTCCATTTTGTTTTGCAATTCGTTTAAAGCGTTTTTCAACTCCTCGTGACTGTTCCTTAGTCCCTCGATCTTTGTGGCAAGAGATTCTCTGCTGTCCTGTATACTGTTTTCAAGCCCAGCGATTAATTTTATGACTATTATTCTAAATTCACTTTCTGTTATATTATTTAAATCCTTTTTGATCAGTTCATTAGCTGTTGTTATTTCCTGGAGATTCTTCTGAGGGGAATTCTTCCGTTTGGTCATTTTGGAGAGTCCCTGGCGTGGTGAGGACCTGCAGCAGTGCACTTCCCCTGTGCTGTGGTGTATAACTGGAGTTAGTGGGCGGGGCCGCAGTCCGACCCGGTGTCTGCCCCCAGCCCACTGCTGGGGCCACAGTCAGACTGGTGTGTGCCTTCTCTTCCCCTCTCCTAGGGGCGGGATTCACTGTGGGGTGGCGTGTCCCGTCTGGGCTACTTGCACGCTGCCAGGGTGTGTTGCTGGGGATCTGGCGTATTAGCTGGGGTGGGTAGGCAAGGTGCACGGGGGCTGGAGGGGTAGGCTTAGCTCGCTTCTCCTTAGGTGATCCACTTCAGGAGGAGCCCTGTGGCAGCGGGAGGGAGTCAGATCCGCTGCCGGAGGTTTGGCTCCGCAGAAGCACAGAGTTGGGTGTTTGCGCGGAGCGAGCAAGTTCCCTGGCAGGAACTGGTTCCCTTTGGGATTTTGGCTGGGGGATGGGCGGGGGAGATGGCGCTGGCGCCTTTGTTCCCCGCCAAGCTGAGCTCTGCCGTCCGGGGGCTCAGCAGCTCTCCCTCCCTTTGTCCTCCAGCCTTCCCGCTTTCCGAGCAGAGCTGTTCACTTATGACCTCCCAGACGCTAAGTCGCGCTTGCTGTCGGAACACAGTCCGTCCGGCCCCTCCGCTTTTGCCAGCCAGACTCGGGGGCTCCGCTTGGCCGGCGAGCCGCCCCTCCGCCCCGGCTCCCTCCCGCCAGTCCGTGGAGCGCGCACCGCCTCGCCGCCCTTCCTACCCTCTTCCGTGGGCCTCTCGTCTGCGCTTGACTCCGGAGACTCCCTTCTGCTAATCCTCTGGCGGTTTTCTGGGTTCTTTAGGCAGGTGTAGGTGGAATCTAAGTGATCGGCAGGACGCGCTGTGAGCCCCGCGTCCTCCTACGCCGCCATCTTCCGGAACCCCGAGAATATCATATTCCTTTAGTGGTTTGGGCGCATTTAGAATTATGTACAATTCCTTAATATAGCTTACAGGGTATTTCAGAACATAGCACGTTTCTGGACTGCTTCAGATCAATTTTCTACATTGCTTTATCTTATAATCAATATTAAACTTATTTTAGTTTCTGGAATGTGTCATGTTTTCTTTTCTCTACATTTTTTTATAAAGTATTCTAACAAAAATCTTCATACTTCTTTGGAGCTCACTGTGAGTCTAAAATTCCTTTTTACCCAACTCCCCTTATTTATAGCTTCTCTGTAATGAAAACCTAAATGCTTTCCCTGGTCTAGGTTTTAATCACCTCCTCTTGACCACACTGGTGAGGGAGAGATTCCCACTGTAGGATTATGTGGATGTCTGAAAACACAGCATCCAACACTGGACAGATGAAGGCAACAGAAGTTTATCAGTCACAGGTACTCACAGCTCAAGGACACAGGACATTGCAGACCATGTAGGAACTCAGGACTGCACTCGGGAACAGAGTAAACACAACAACAAGGGACTGTGTGAATCAGGCTTTGTAGGATCAAGAGGTGAAAGTGCCCCTTTATTTCTATGAGAGGATGTGATTGGCTTGCTTGAATAATTCTGCAGGCTGGCAGAAAACTGAAACCTGCTATCAGGATAGTAGGAACTACAACCAGTCCATGTGACCAGGGTACCTTCTCCATGGGAGCAGAGTAGGGAAGAGAACTTGTAGTTAGGTTAGTCAGGGTCTTCCTAATTTTACCAGATTGAAAGGCAGAACAACTTATTATATACTCAATAAAGAATTTTTAAATTTTAATTTTTCTTTCCCTCAAGATCATTCTACCTCTTTGAAAAGGCCACTCCTCGTTAACCCAACCATCCTGCAGACTCCTGAAGCACTTGTGGCTCAAACTACGCTTTCTAAAAATAGTACTTTGTCTTCTGTGTTTTAATAAAAAACATTCAAAATTAATATAAAATTTATTAGTACTTACAAATTAACTTGTATGTTATTTACCACCATATTTTCCAGTATATAAGATACTAACTTGTCTAGAGAGTAAAGAAGGAAGAGTCAAGATGTCTAAATCTCTCAAAACATTAATCCTGGATCAGAGATTGACAGATATGGACTCAGAATTGTCTTTTATCATATTAATTAAAATTACATACAAAATATCCTCAAGAAAAAAAATAGCAAAATACAATATACGTTGATTGGTGTACAAGTAGTCCCCTATTAAAAAACAGTGACTAAAGGAATAGAATGTTATTGGTAAACCTGTATTCAGTTGAGCATTTATAAATGAGGGGAGGGGTGCCTGGGTGGCTCAGTCTGTTAAGCCTCCAACTTCTGCTCAGGTCATGATCTCGCAGTGCGTGAGTTCAAGCCCCATGTCAGGCTCTGTGCTGACAGCTGGGAGCCTGGAGCCTGCTTAAGTTCTGTGTCTCCCTCTCTCTCCGCCCCTCCCCTGATTGCACTCTGTCTCCCTTTCTCTCAAAAATAAACATACATACATACATACATACATACATACATACATAAGTGAGGGCAAACATTGGTTTCTATGTTACTACAGTATTTTTTCTTCCCTTTTTAAATAAATTATTTAATGACATTTTCATCTTTTATAATAGCATTTCATAATCTTATTAATGTTCTATGTCAGTATATTTATCACTGCAACAGTTAATTTATAAGTAAAGTTTATTGCAGTTCTATTATAATTAGCAGATTGCTGCATTTTTGTTTTCAAGAGTCTAATGGATTTTGATTTACCATCATTTGAAATACTCCATTCAACTATCCAACTGTATAGAAGTTCTGAGTTTGAGCCAAAAGTAGTTGCAATGCTACATTTGCTCTGTGTATAATTTATGTTGTTTGGAACCTCTGAAGTGAAACGTACAGCTTCTTACATTATGATTACTTTTTAATAAAGACTTGAAACACTTTTGACTTGTGCTTTGAGTAAAAACAATTTAAATATATATTTTTAGACGAGTTTACTGACATTTCAAAGATGACATCTTAGAGGAGACATTTCTTTCAAGTAATTTTTTAAATGACATACTCACATCTTCCACTTGAAGGTGTTTCTGAAATAATCTCAAAATGTATTGAAATTAGGCTAAGACTGTGCTCACAACCTGACCAACTGACTAAAAAATAACCAAAGCTCTCTCACTTATTCACTATTATTTAATAAAGTGAATATTTAAAGTGATTCTGACCTGAACAGAATATTTTGTTAAAGGTTGAGAATACAGTACCAAACAAGGCAGGGATAACTCGTTTTCTAACAAATAAAAATCACTCAAAATATTAATTTAATGAAAAATTCCTTAGCAAGAGCTCAATCTGCTTTGAAAATTTTATTTTACATAGAGAAGCCACAACATCATATGGAAGAAAACGTAATAGCAACAGGAATCTAATACCAGTCAGTAGAAGATGAACTAGATACATTCAAATATTCACAGCATTAGGATACATAGATGCCACCTGAATATCTAATTTTATCCTTCCTAGTATTAGCTTATGTTATTTAAAGTAAATAATATCATAAAATCATTTAACTTAGGGTAGGTCATTCTATGTAATTTGTGTCTTGTCATATTTTGCTAAGAATGAGTAGAACCCAAACTTTGAATAAGTATTATTTCCTCAGCTGACGTCATTATGGTGATTATGTCCAGAAAATTTGCACCATATTTCCAATTAAGATTATAGTTGCTCTGATACCCAGCAAAATACAAGGAATTTCAAGGAATATGCAGGATTTTAAATGTCCCTAGTGAAGTAAGTCAGCATAAAACATACTAAAGAAAGCAACAAAAAATAAATAACCAATAAAACCCAAAACACATTAAAGAGGTCTTTAAAAGAGATCACATAATAAGCAGCTTATTTTAAAAAGTACCATCTATTTCTGCTTATATGAGGCTTTTAACAGTTGTGGAAATTACTCTGAATACGGCAGGACTAAATTTTAGTGTGAAATGGAATAGTTGGTAGATCACAGAGAAAGGATCCCATCATCTGGCCAACTTCAGGGACTGATAAAAGGTAACTGTCTGAATGTGATTACAGCATTTTTTTTTTTTTTTACACAATTATACAGACATATTTTAGTTTAGCTTAAAATTACTTCTTTTGTTTTTACAGTGACCTAAAGAAAAGTCACAAGACAAAGTAACTGAAAAGTACAAATGTAATTCACAGGGTTGCAATAATATTTTGGCAGGTTAGATTTTACTCCCACATGATTTGAATGAAGAGCTCCAAGAGAAATTGTCTGGGTGCAAAGCAACCCCAAACAAATTTTGTGAATGTGTTTAGTCAACATACACATAAAATGAAATTGACAGTTTCAATGCTGGACCTATTCCCCAAGTATATTGGAAAATAGAGTCCGTGAGTTAGCTTTAAGTGACTTATGAGATAGGGATTCCATTTATTTTTCCTATATTTTCATTCTATGAAATATTTTAAGGCAATTGCACAGATGCCACAGATCTATACTTTTTCTCAACATATGAATTCACTGTTTTTTATTTACTTTTAAACAGGATTAAGATATTATTGCTCTGAAGAAGCTCACAAAAGTTCTTTTATAAAAATAGTGTATGAATACTTCCTCAAAGAATGATATTGTGAGGTGGCTTCATAATTAAGATTTTTTTTTAATGTTTATTTATTTTGAGAGAGAAAGAGAGAGAGAACGTGAACAAGTGAGCAGGGGAGAGGGGCAGAGGGGGCAAGAAAGAACCTTAAGGGAGCTCCATGCCCAGCATGGAGCCCCACGGGGGGCTAGATCTCACAACCATGGCATCATGACCTGAGCCGAAATCAATGGCCAGATGCTCAACAGACCAAACCACCCAGGTGCTCTAAGATCTATGTATGTATGTATGTATGTATGTATGTATGTATGTATGTATCTATCTATCTATCTATCTATCTATCGGGAGAGGGAGAAAGGGAGAAAAGCAGAGAGAGAGAGGAAGAGGATCCCAAGCAGGATCTGATCCTCTCTGTCAGTGCAGAGCCCAACACAGGGATCAATCCCAGGAACTGTGAAATCATGACCTGAGCCGAAATCAAGAGCTGATCACTCAAATGACAGCCACCCAGGTGCCCCTAAGATATTTTATAATATATATAATAAAATATAGGTGAAATTGTGGTTATCAGGAACACCTACTCTTTTACATAGCAAATGTGGCTCTCCATTCTCTCCCACATTCTGGATACGGCTCATTAGGAGTTAACAAACCCATCCCCCATATCTGCCACATACACCTTCCTCTATCCTTCTAATAACTCATTGCTGTAATGCAGTACGGTTAGGCAGCTCCCCCAACATGAGCAACATGGACAATGAGGCCAAGGTGCCATTTCTCTACCCTGCAAAGTCCAAACAAGATCTTCCTACTTAGGATTTGCCAGCAACAAATGGGAAAACCAGAGTTCTGTTCCAAATCATCATCATCATCATCATCATCATCACTACATAGAAAGTGACAGCTTCTGGAAGCTGTCTCCCCAACACATACCTGACTGCAAAACTCCTGAACACAAATGCCCTACCTTGGAAAGTATGGCTCAAATAGCCTATCCCTCCTATTGCCTTAAATCAGTTCACATACGAGCTAGTACTTATTGAATTAGCACTGTTTATCTTGAAAATTCCACCATTGAAGAAATGTCTATAAGGAGACACATGGAAATCAGAAAGCCATAGAACAATTCTAAACCATAAGCTCCCCAGTAAGCCACAGTGGTCTGGAACAAAGTAGGCAGCCAAGAGCAGAAACCCAAGAAGCTATCCAAGAGACCACAATCATGACTACTGCATCCTCCTCACTGAGACCATTGTTTTATAAGGTTTAAAGCTTATTTTAATCATGGGACCCAATACAGTGGCATTCTGGATACATGAAAAGCATAACTTTTTTTTTACTTAGAGCTCTAAAGGAGACAACACCAGACAGGGCCACATAGACGGTTGTAGCACTGAAGGGAGCAACAGCAACCTGGAAATATAGGGGGCAGCTTATGTATAGCAAATGGGGTAGGTTTTGCTAGCTCCAAGTAGTTTAATTTGGATAATTACACAGACTAAGAAGCATAAGGACCTGTCCCCTAGTTGCCTCCTCTCTGGTAGGTGGATAGTGACCCTGAGATTTGAGATCCCTATAAAGAAAGTGGTTATTTGTGAACTTACCAATTTCTGGAGAAGAATGCACCAGCTTGTAACCAGGACTTCCAAACCTTTCTCATTCCAGAGAAAGCTGGATCTCGCGAGATCTCTGGAAATTTATAGGGAATGAGCATGGCCTTCCTAGGATGAGAAACATCTGGATGCCCCAGGTGTCACAGGCCCCTCCTCTCAGATTTGCTCTTACGGAATCTGGCTCACACCACCTGTCACCCAAACCCCAAGGCTGGTGAGTACCTCACATCTCCCTCTCCCCCCTGGAGTCACAGTTCTGCAGTGCCAAGCCCCAGAGGCCCTGCCAGGTGCAGGGGAATGGGCCCTGGACTGAAGGATGTGCAGGAAAGGGACTCCCCGAGGTCAGAACTGAGGAGTGAACTATGCATGAGCTGACCACAATTCTATAGCCTTCCAGGAGCAGGCATAGAACTTGCAATGATTTCATAGACTTTTTCCCAGGAAAGACTTAGTCTCCCTTTTAATCAATGAGTTCAGGGTTTAAGAAGTGTCTGAGATCTAGAAACCGAGGAAGGCATTAGGCAGAAGAAATTTCTGTGAGTTTGCGGAAGGTCCTGGGGCAGAATGCAGAATGACACTCAGGCGCTTCACTCACATGAAAACCTGTCAGCTGTAAGGTGAATCTAACCTTTTATAGAACCATCCCCTACAGGGAGAGCTATAATCAGAGGTGAATTGAAGGCACGTGTTGAGGACACTATGTGGTCTTTGCTACAAAAGCTTTCTTAGACCAGTTTTAATGTATACAGTTGACAGGTGAATTTCTTTGACTTCTGTGGAATATTTGTGTCATTTCACAGGCATGTTTTTATGATACAATTTTCACTTTTGAATGCTTTTTTTCAGATCCCCTCTCCTATGCATAAAGGATGATATAATGGATGGTTTCTCTGGTATCTTTGTTCAAATTTCAAAATAATTGTCCTATAACTGTCTCAGCACTACCAATCTATCTCCTTCGTTTGTTCAATTTGTAGTTGTTTTATTTGTGTTGAGAAAGTGGTTTGGGAAGTTAGTTTTCCCTCTACGCAGTGTTACAGGTATTGGTTGGGAAGGAGTGAAGGGGACTGAGGTATTGTTACAGAGTATGTGTAAACCTTCCTCAGCTCTTGAGGAGATAACAAACTATGTTCATTTATGAAACTTAGCCAAATACTAAGCTGTGAGATTTTATTTTATTTTATTTTATTTATTTTTATTTTTTTTTAACGTTTTTTTTTAATTTATTTTTTGAGACAGAGAGAGACAGAGCATGAACGGGGAGGGGCAGAGAGAGAGGGAGACACAGAATTGGAAGCAGGCTCCAGGCTCTGAGCCATCAGCCCAGAGCCCGACGCGGGGCTCGAACTCACGGACGGCGAGATGGTGACCTGAGCCGAAGTCGGACGTTTAACCGACTGAGCCACCCAGGCGCCCCATAAGCTGTGAGATTTTAAAGACAATTTAATTGCTTTAAATTTTATAGTAACCCAAATTTCTCACAGTACCTGAAATGAGAGATACTTAAGAAGTTCATACTGGATAAATGAATGAACAATATCTAGTATTCTTTATATCCTTATCTAACTTGATATTTCAATATTCCATTCTCCCTACCTTTCCAAACTGCACCAACAACTCTGTACTAAGACGAATATGGGGTGCCTAGGTGGCTCAGTCAGTTAAGCGTCTGGCTTCGGCTCAGGTCATGATCTCTCATGGTTCATGAGTTTGAGCTCCACATCAGGCTCTGTGCTGACAGCTCAGAGCCTGGAGACTGCTTTGGATTCTGTGTCTCCTTCTCTCTATGCCCCTCCCCTATTTGTGCTATGTCTCTCCAAAATGAATAAACGTTAAAAAAATTAAAAAAAGAAAAATCTCCGTGCTCCAAAATTCATTTCTTCATGTTCATTGCCCTTTATCATTTTTAGTTTTTTTCCTGCTAAAAATGTCCTCATTTTGGTTAGTTTTGTCCCCATAGGGTCTCTCTTTTCTTACCATAAAACTTCACCACACACTATACATCTGTTATGTGGTTGGATCTTACGTGGATGTTATACCTTTAATTGTATATTTTCATATGTATTTTCCATTGCCTGTGTTTTTCTGTTATTGTTTTGTTTCTTTGGTGATACTCTTTTTTAAATTTAAATATATATATTTTCAAGTTTATTTACTAATTTATTTTGAGAAGGAGAGAGAGTGAGAGTGGGGAGGTGGTAGAGAGGGAGAAAGGGAGAAAATCCCAAGCAAGCTCCCCAGTATCAGCACAGAGCCCAACACAGGGCTTGAACCCATGTACCATGAGATCATGACCTGAGCCAAAATCAAGAGTCAGACGCTTAACCAACTGAGTCATCCAGGTACCTCTCTTTGTTGATACTGTCTTGGAGAATCTGTACTTATAAAAAGGATGATAGTAATAAATTTATGGAAATATTTCATAAATATAAAAATGTTATTTCTTTGAAAATGATGAATGAACTGCTATGTAACAAACCATTTGCTGAACAATGGGGATACAACAGTTAGCGAGACATACACACGCCATCATTGTTCCCATAAAGCTACTCTAATGAGATAAATATAGCTATGCAAGCACTAGAGAGACACTACTAAGTTCTAGAAGTGAAAAGCACAAGGCATTTATAAAAACTTAAAAATGGAGATAAAGAAAGGCTTCCCTAATAATAAAGATCAGAAATTAATTTCTCAAAGTTCTGGAGTCTGGGATGTTCAGGTTCAAGATTCTAGCAGATTAAGTGTCTCGTGAGAGCTGGCTTCTTTATGGAGTGTTATCTGCTTAATGTAACCTCACTGGTAGAAGGTGCAAGGAAGCTGTCTAGGGCACTAATCCCATTATGAGTGTTCTGTTCTCACGACCTAAACCCCAACCAAGGCTCCACATCCTAATTCTATCACACTGGGCCTTAGGTTTCAATATATCAATATGGGGGTTGGGAGGGTGGACACAGGCATCCAAGCAAAGGATTTGTTGTTGAAGTTACTTTGTTTTGTGTGGGAGAGTAACGGCTGGCATTGTTAATATATCATTTGGGATATATTATATTTCTTCTGGCTCCCTAGAAGAAAAGATGTAAGAAACTTTGGCTGGGGCATCACGAGCCTAGGAGAGCTGGGAGAAGGTAATCAGTGGCTCCATTGAGTAAGGCAATTTTGTCGAAGCTACAGATCTTTCACATTCTAGGGTAATTCTTTGTAAATGACATCTACAAATGTTTATTACAACATCAGTTCTAATATAGAAAGTAGGAAAAAAAAAAAGCCTAAAATTTAAAAGTACATGAATGATTGTTATACAATATGATAAAATATTATGCTGCTCCTAATACTTTTAGAAAATACTTATAAAATTCAGTTGAAAAAATATTAATACATGAATGTGTATTAGTATATTGAATTACTATACTAGCATAATACTAAGTATTAGCATTCTTAATACTTAGTATTAAACTTTATGTAGCAATCATATATGTATAAGGAAAAATATGCATAGAGAAAAGCAAGTATGTGGAACAGTAAACATGGAGTTTTTTTAACTCTGACTTTTTTATTTTATGTTTTCCAAAGTTCAGTAATAAAAATAATATATTTATACCTTATGTTTCAGAGAAAACCATCTGCATATTCATTAATATTGTATCTAAGCATTTTTGGAAGGTACCATTCAACATATTTCTTACATAATTAAGACATTGTGATGATCATATAAAGCCCTAATTCACAAGAAGATTCACTTTATCAGAGTATATAACTAATTCACACATAATTCATAAAAAAATGTACCAATGCCTCAAGTAATTTCAAAAAGACATTGAGAGAGGGGATGCTATTGAAGTTTAGTAAAATTACACTCAGTAAATATAATATAGAGAACATAAAGTTGCAAAGAACCTCAGAGATAGTCTAAACACTGTCATATTTCAAACAAGGAAACTAAGGCCTAGAATGGTTAAATTATTTGTATAAATCATGGTGTGAGTGAGAAATAAAGTCACATTTAGAAACACTAAGTTTTGTTTTATTTAAGAGCCCTAATATATTTGATGAATATACTAGAACTAGAATTAAGTGGCAAATATGGAATTTACTCTGACCAATCATCTTATTTTCTGTTTCAAGTTATGCTTGGTCTAGAAACATTAGGAAACTATGTTTCTTAATTTCTCTCACATGTTTTATTTAACTCTACTGCAATTCCACCAACAAAATTTTATATTCTTCCACAAAATAAACTTACAAAAACTCCATGCTGCCTGTAGCACTATCTAACTTCTGTCATTTTCAGAATTAAGAAATAAAGTTACATTTACATGTGAACTAAACTGAAGCAAAAGCATCAATTCTTTTGTCTATCTTCATTATTGATATCTGTTGTTGGGACTGAATCATTATTGAGGCAATCTACATCAATCATTAAAACAGCTTAAGTGAGCATATCAGTCATGCTGTGGAACACACTTACTTTGCATATGTGACCATGACATTACACTAAATCAGCCGACTTTTTAAACCTAAAAATATTATATTGCCAACACACGTATCTTTTTAAGTTGTTTTAAAATTTCTATTTATTTTGAGAAATAGACAGAGCGCATGAGCAGGGGAAGGGCCAAGAGAGAGGAAGAGAGAGCATCCCAAGCAGACCCCCACAGAGCTGGATGTGGGGCTCAATCCCAAGACTGTGAGATCACGACCTCAGCCCAGATCAAAAGTCGGATGTTTAACTGACTGAGCCACCCAGGTACCCCACCAATGTACATATTTCTTTTTGGAGTTGCATGATCTTTTCATTGTTTTTGTCCTGTCTAAAGGCTTTTTCTGCCTTTTCTTAAAGGAAGATCGAAGACTGAGATAATATAAAGTAAAATTTTCTTTCTTTTCTTCCACTGTTTTAAAGAATATTTAATTTTTTTGTTACTGTTACTATCCACGAAACTTTCTTATACAATCTCTGCAATAAGTCAGATAAATTAATTTTATGATGCTTCCATAAGCATGTAAAGGCATGTATCAATTAAAATATATTACATAATTAATTCTCAATTGAGTAAATGTTTCTATTGATACACTGGGCAGAATTTTTACACACTAATGCTGAAATTTTAAAGCAACGTGATCGCTAGTGATCACTGCTAAAGAATATTCTTTTTAAAATATTTATGTATGGCCAGTATAAGTTCAGATCCCTTTCCCAATAGAACATGTTCAGATCCTTTCTAGTTATGCTGTCCCCTAACATGCATCTATGACTCCCCTTCCTTTTTCTTCCCCTTTGGAAAACAGATGATTGTGTCCAGATAGACTAATAGTTTTTTTAAGAGCCCAATTGTGTAATGATTACAATCAATCACAAGGGGTTGAATTAAAGTCAAATAAACAGGTCATATAATAAAATGTGAAAAGTGCCTTAATAGGAGTAAAACTGCAGTGTCATGAGAGAATAAAAAATACTACCTTACCAGAAGAGAAGGGGATAAGTAATAGCTTTCTGGAGGAAAAGACCCTCAAAAAAACCTTAAAGACTAAGTAGTAGCTAACCAGGTAGCAGCTGTTCAGGAAGAGCAAGCAGGGCGTTCGAAGTTAGAAGTGTGAGACAGTATCTCTACATTTATGACTAGTTCAACTTCCTTTTACTTATTAAACTGAAATCCATCTCATTTTAGCTCTGCCAATTGTTCTGAATCTACTTACTTAGGACCTTAAGGACATCGATTAATTTATTTTGTCAACTGCCCTGCTGAAATCCAGATAAAATCTGCCTACTCACATTTCCTTCATATGAATATATCAATGCTGTCAATGATGAATATGAGTCTAGAATAGTTCAAGCCGGGGCTAAACTATTAGGATTTACTAATGATAAAAGTATGTAATAAATAAATGAGAAATGTAGGCTACAGTGCAAAAAGGGGCAATAAAATATATCGTGTAAGATTCTGATGTGAAGCACTGTGGAATGTTTACATTTTTGTTGATTTCAGGAATGCTTACAATTCTGAAGGATGTGGGGCACTGAATGAAATGAAAAAAGAGATATGAAAGGATGAAAATATTTAGGTGATGCAGCCACTGAGACCACGGATAACTCAGGGGTGATTTAGGAAAGCTGGAGAGTGGCAGGTCTAGCTTGAAGTCAGCATTTGAAGAATATCCACAGGGAGGTGAGAATGGCAAAAGCAGAAAGCTTAATGGATTCAAGGTTGCCTAGTGCCCCAGGAGCTGGGTTCCATAGTACACCAGTTGAGGCACCATGGTATAAAGCATATCAGTAGAAATGTAGGAGCTATGGAAACAGGAGGAGGTGTCCCAATTCAGCAGAATTTGGAGGTGGAGAGGAAGGATAAAACACAGAAAAATGGAGGGAGTTAGAGGTCACCTGATTTTATTGCACATGAATGTTCTTAGTTACTATGAGAATAGTAATAGAACACCACAAAATCAGCTTCTCCTTAAAATTGTCAATTCCCCATAATATAATAACTATTAATGACTGGTCATTAGGTAAGACTCTAATACATTGTATTTCGATCAGTGTATAACTTTGAACAGAGAAGCTGCAGTATTGTGTAATGAAACCACATTTTAAGGAAAAAAAAAGTTATTTTGTTAGTGTGAACTATCCTTACAAAGGGCATTTCCTCCTGTGGCTCCATGTCAGACTTGGTTTTGAGAGAATTTTATCTCTTTCCACTGAGAAAATAAGGAAAGAACTATTTGTTTAAATATACAGAAATTTAAAAGAATTGAAGTAGGAAATACATCAGGGGAAAAAAGGGGCATTAAAAAGGTCTGATGAACATGACTGCACCTTCTCTTTGTAGCTGTTAGAGGAGGCTTCAGCATCTGGTGAGGCCATCACATGTATATTTCTTTATTCTTTTCAACTAATAGCTGGAGTCCGCATTTACCCAACTTGTCAAGAAGTCTACGTTTTCTTTAATGAGGCTTCTTTGTCCCCCAGACATTCTAGAAATTCAGGGCTATTCAATCCAAAAAGTAAATTTTTCTTCCAAAGTGAGGGAAACGGAAACTAGTATTTCTAACACTATTGGTATTGCTATTATTGCCACATAGCCTTGATATTAAAAATCGGTCACACCAAAAAATTTTTAAAAACTTGGTCATACCCTTCATTGGAAGCTTATTCAATGCTCTGTTGACCCTTCTTTGTGCCAGGCTTTACAGGTGTTTACAAAATGGTGTTTCCTGGTTTGATTTCAATAAACAAAAAAGTACACTATAGCTATTTATGCTTACCTATTACCAAGACACCAATATGGACTATAGGACCTTTCAATGTCAAGCACTGTCTCCCATCCTAGCCTATCCCTTCCATCCAAACCAACAAACCAGACGAAGACAGAATCTTTGAGGAGCCTAGGTCTCCATTCCAGAATGTTGCTGCCCTTATGTTAAATTACCTTTCATAACAGTTGTTCTCAGTGGGGCCTATTCTAATCCATTTAATGATATTGACCATCACAAGGGAAATTGCAGTACTAGTGGATTTTCTGAAGGAGAATCCTTGAGACCTTTTAAAATCCTTATTATCTGTTCATTAGAAACTAACTACAGTCTGCAAATGTTTTGAAGGAGAGATTGTTTTCAGTCAGCATCTTCCCTGTGCTCCTTTCCCCCTGCTTATTATAAGTAAAATAGACCAATTAAGTATAACCATTAAATCAATTTATTTTTGGTCATAGGGTGTCTCTCTTAACTCATGAGTGAAAGATAAAGATCATTCTTCCTTCCTCTGTGTGAAACTGGGGCAGGTCCCATAACTTTTCTAGTCTCCTTTAGTTAACACAAATCCCTATTAGTAATAATCCCCAAATTACAATGCACATAGTCAATTAAGTAATGAAAACTCAATCAATACGTTTTCTTCTCTCCCCTAGTCAGGCTTGTTGCATGTGAGGCTAGACTTTGCAGGATGTATAAGGTTGTGGGTCCTCTTGTGGGACCTCTGAGATACCCATCCTCTGTTCCTCTGGTTGTAAATCCCTTGTTAAAGGTTCCATCTCTGCTTTTGAGAGTTGGTACCTCTGAGCCCCTGGTTTTGCAGTGTTCATCTCCACACAGACTTTTCTGCTATTGAGCCAGAGCAACTGTATCTTTTTTTAAATTTATTTTTATTTATTTATTTTAAGAGAGAGAGACAGAGAATGGGTGCAGAAGGGGCAGAAAGTGAGGGAGAGAGAATTCTAAGCAGGGCCCATGCTGTCAGGGAGGAGCCCGCTGTGGGACTCAAACCCAGCAACTGTATCTTGAGACTTTCAGAGCCTTCTATGTTAAAAATCTCATAACATCAATGCATTCTTACACATACATGTGACAAAATCATGTATGTGAATTTTGATTACGGAAACTGAACTCTGAAGACTAAACGGTCTAATCTTTATACCCCAGCCACAATTTGTCCCTCTCCTACACACACACACACACACACACACACACACACACACACACACACATTAATGAAAAGCCTTTGGAAGCTTCTTCTCAGAGAGTCTGTTCTGAGGTTATAGGACATCAATGGTTATAGTCACAGAAACAGCGCCATATTTGTGATGTTCTGCCTGACTATGCTCTCTAATGCATAGACTGTCTGCTTTAAGTCCTGCCCCTTACATTTAATTTGCTCTGTGTTCGTTCAGTTCCTAGTTGTACACTCAAATCATGTCAGGGCTTCAAGCTTCATTTTTTCCCCCAGTTGCTCTGTCCCTTTACTTTTTTTCCTCTGCTTACACTCTTCCTCCATTCCAGTGGTTCTTAATTTTTACTACATGTTGAGATCTTCCAGGGATATTTTTTAAAACTACTGTGGCTCAGGCTTTATCCATGGTTTTGTATGTAATTGTGCTGAGGTAGACCCCTAGCATAACCATATTTTTTTTGAAGCTCTCTCTGTGATTCCAACATACATCCAAGGTGAGGATTGCTTTGGTCAGTTCACCTGGTTCTTGGTTTTAAAATGACTCAGCATTTCCTTTACTGTTTCATAGTGAGCATCACCTGCTTTTAGAAAACACATTAAGCTCAAGTAATATTTCTCAAAGATTTCAGATAAATAGGAACCCGACTATCTATTGAAAGAGAATTGTGTAATTTATAATCACAATTTTGAAGAGTATCCAGCCTCAAATAATTATTCCATATTTCTCTCATTTAAGTAATTATTACATTAATTCCTTTCTGTACATTATGGGCTGAATTGTGTCCTCCCCCCAAATTCTTATTTTGAACTGTGAATTCCAGTTTCTCAGAATGTGACTGTATTTGGAGATAAAGTCTTTAAAAAGGCAATTTAGGTTAAATGAGGTCTATTTGTGGGCCCTAATTCAAAGTGGTTGCTGTCCTTATGTGAAGAGGTAATTAATACATACACTTGCATAGGGAAAACCATGGAAGATACCGGAAGAAGACAACCCTCTGCGAAACATGGAGAGAGACCTCAGAGTGGAACCAACTCTGCCAACACTTGATCTTGGATTTCCAGCCTCCAGAACTGTGACAAAATAAATTTCTGTGTAAGCCACCCAGTCTATAATACTTTGGTATGGTAGTCCTAGCAAATCAATTTACCATGTACCTCAAATACATTCATCTCCTAATTACAATAGCTGCATGCATGCTTCCAATCCATTGTGCAAAATGCAGGCAGAGTCAGCTATCTAAAATACAACTATGACTATGCCATTCCTACTTAAACTTCTTAAGTGACTTATCTCCCAGTCCATTCATTGCTGTCTTGACTTTTAAATTTATTTTCTAGTACCAAATGTTTCTAATTCCATATGCCTATCTTTCTTTCCTCTACTCAATTTATCCTAAATCCTCCTCTGTAAGTATCCCTTCTATCCTTTTTAAATGTATACTTAAAGATTCATCTCATGGGGTACCTGGGTTGCTGTCAGTTGAACACCTTGCTCTTGATTTCGGCTCAGATCATGATCCCAAGGTTGTGGGATCGAGGCCCACATCAGGCTTTGCACTGAGCTTGGAGCCTGCTTAAGATTCCCTCTCTCTCTCTCTCTCTCTCTCTCTCTCTCTCTGCCCTTCTCCCTAACTCTGTCTCTGAAATAAAATAAAATAAAATAAAATAAAATAAAATAAAATAAAATAAATAAAAATAAAAATATTCATCTCAGGAGAACTTCAGAGAACACCTCCAATCACTCTATAATGATCCTGGTTGAGTCAATATATTCACTGTGTTACTAAAATATCCTGTGCATAAACAACTGTTACATGTACTTCATTATATTAAAGTGATATGCTTATATGTCAACTTTGACTTAAATATTATCAAATTATCAAGGAATCAGCTATCTTTTATTTCTCTTTGTAGGTCTCAGGTATAACATAAATTTAGCAGTAAAGTCACTTGATATTGGTAAAAAAATGTTGCACTTATTTCTGTGGGTCTATGCTCAGTAAATAATAGCACAGATCATCTGTATCCTTGACTCCTGACAGATAATGTAACCTCAAGATGACTGTGTTAAAATTCTCATTAAATTTTATTCTGAAAGGATATGCCCTTTAAGGAGGATTACATCAAAGGACAGTTTATTCTTTCTATTAGATCCTATTAGAGTTCGTCAAGAGCAAGAAGACCGTGGGTGTATATTGTGTGGTGTGTGAATCCTCTGAAATAGTCTGAAAAGTTTAGCAAGCACTGTATTTGAGTCTGTGTTTTTAGTGAGGAGAAGGTTACTAGTTTTCAACTAGTAGTCAGCTTTCATGACTCCAAAATTTTACAGGCTATAGATTATATATTTGTAGGTCTTACAAATATTAAGGCAAGCCAACAATAACTAATGATATAAACCACATTATCTTGAATCTTTCTGGGATGCTTTGGTTTTTATCTTCCACTTTCACAGAGAATTACTGTCCTCAAAGAAAATAAACATAACAAAACAAAGCCACCACAACATAATCCTTTTGAAAACAATCTTTGTGAGGGAGTTTTAGTGAGAACACTGCTCTTTACATCAGTGTTCCATGATGCTTCCCATATGAAAAATGTCTTGCATGCACTTCACTATTCAGCAAATATTTGTTTCCTAGGGACCAGGTGCTTTGCTTTACACCAAAAATATATTAGTAAATAAGACCAGAAATATGTTGGTAAATATGTTCTGCTCTTTTGAAGCCAATTGTAGAGAAGGAAAAGATGCAAATAAGTAACAACATGTCTTAGGATGGTATGCAAACATTTAAAGTAAGAAGAGGAGTGCCTGAGTGGTTCAGTGGGTTAAGCATCCCAACTTCGGCTCAGGTCATGATCTTGTGGTTTGAGAGTTCAAGCCCCGGGTTGGGCTCTGTGTTGACAGCTCAGAGCCTGGAGCTTGCCTTGGATTCTGTGTCTCCCTCTCTCTCTGCCCCTCCACTGCTCATGCTCTCTCTCTCTCTCAAAAATAAATAAACATTTAAAAAATAAAGAAGAGATGATAACTGTATAATACTCTTTATTGGGTATCAAAGACAAGATCTCTACGTAGATTACATTTAAACTGAGACCTGAATAACATGGAGTCATGATAACAAATGAAGCTGCTAGTGAAAAGTCACTAAAATATGGAAAATACTTTATCAAATCCCAGAATGAGACAGATGATAAGAATGTCGAGAGGGAAGCATGTCAGAAGATAAAATCTTGGAGGTTGATGGAGAGAGGATCAATTTGGACACTGTAGACCTTGACAGAGTTTGGAAGTTATTCTAAATGAGATAGGCAACCAATAGAGGATTTTCAGCAGGAGGCATGGCAAGATCTGATTTCCAATTTTAATATAACTCAATTGGTTTTTCTGTGAATAATAGATTTTATACAAGCGAGAGTAGAAGAAAAGAGGACTGAGGAAGTTACTACTGACACATGTCAATTTAGAGGTGATAGATATTTGAAACTGAATGGCAAATGTAGAAACAAAAGTGGTTTGATTCAAGATATATTTTATATACAGCAGTGATTGAGCTTGCTAATGAATAAAGAATGTGATATGAGATGAAGAAAGGAAGCAAGGAAGACGCCTAGGTTTTGCCTAGATACCCGGTTGATTGGTGATACCACTTAATAAGATGTGAAGGACTGACTAAAGAGAAAGTTGACTTGAAGTGTAGACATTTAAGTGAAAATGTAAAGCCACAATTTGCATATATGGGTCTTGAACTTAATAGTGATAAAAAGGTGGAGTATAAACCAATAACCTGATGCCTTAGTTAGAAAAACATGTTAATAGAGAAGAAAAGGGATGGCGTGAGAGAATTGTGAATTACTACAAAGTTTAGAGGTCAAAAAGAAAGGAAGGAACTAGCCAAAGAAACTGAGATGAAGCAGAGAATGACGTAGGGGAGTGTGGTGTCACGCATGCACACACACACACACACACACACACACACACACACACGCAAAATACCTCAGAAAATAATGATTTGAGAATGAGAAAGTGATCACCTGTGTAAGGCCAACAAAGAGAACCAGTACAGGATTTAGAAACACAGAAGTCATGTGTCTTCTTCTCTTTTAGGGAAAATGTTTCTTAAAAATGACATTTTTTCTCAGATCTGATTAAGATTAGAAAAATATTCTTCTACTGAGAGGAAGCAATTCCCCTGTAACTAAAACTGTTCAAGCATACAGATGGTGTGTTGTAAAGTACTTTACTTAGAGCTCATAAAAAAAATAATAAGGTTAGTGCTAGTGATTCAAAGCAGCAACTTGATAAGTGGATTAATCAGAATAAAAAACTTGCCTTCTATCATAACGGGCACATTTCCTCTGTTCAGTCATTCCCCATTCATTGTAAAAGATAACATTCATGTTTTACTATTGAGATTATATTTGAAAATTGAATATTTTTAACTTCTACACTTACAGTTATTTGTAAAATTAATAAATACTACTTTTAGAGCAATTTTAGGTACAAAGCAAAATTAAGTAAAGAGTCCCAAGAATTCCCATATATCACTGTTCCAACACGTGCACAATTTCCCCCATTAAGATCCCACCATATAGTGCAGTTGTCACAATCAATGACCCTACATTAATATATTATCATCCATAATTTACATTAATATTCACTCTTGGTATTGCATATTCTATAGGTATTCATGAATATATAATGATTTGCAACCATTGTTCTAGTATCATACAGAATAGTTTCACTGCCCTAAAAATCTGTGTTCTGCCTATTCATCTCACCTTTGCCCCCTAACTCCTGACAACCAATAATATTTTTTTTGTTTCCAGAATTTCACCTTTTCTAGAATGTCATGCAACTAGAATCATACAGTATGTAGTCTTTTCAGATTGGCTTCTTTCACTCTGCAATATCCACTTAAGTTTTTTCCACATCTTTCCATGGCTTGATAGCTCATTTCTTTTCAGTACTGAATTAGATTCCATTGTTTGGATGTAGCAAAGTTTTTTTTTTATACATTCCCCTATTAAAGGACATCTTGACTGTTTCCAAGTTTTGGCAGTTTTGAATAAAGCTGACATAAACATCTACATGTAAGTTTTTGTGTAGATATAAGTTTTCAGTTCATTTGAGTAATACCAAGAAATGAGCTTATGGGTATTTATTTTTTAATAATTATTTTTTTATTTTTATGTTTATTTATTTATTTTTAGAGAGAGAGAGAGAGAGAGAGAGAGAGAGAGAGAGAGCATGCACACATAAGCAGAAGAGGGGCAGAGGGACAGGAAGAGAGAGAATCCCAAGCAGGCTCCCCACTGTCAGGCAGTCTTACATGGGGTTCAAGCTCACAGACTATGAAATCATGACCTCAGCCAAGATCAAGATTCAGACACTTAACCAACTGAGCCACTCAGGAGCCCCTAAATAATTATTATTTGAGAAAACTTTATAGGATTAATTGTGTTTTTTTCTTACCACTCAGCAAATATACTGTGTCCACAAAAGATGTAATTTTTCATTAATATGACATTACCAGTATTTGCAATTTTATTTTCTTTCTTTTTTCCTCAAAAGTGATATAAAATGTAAAGCTGGTTGTATTTTATAACCATAGTTTACTACACCCATTTTGCAGAAATTGAAAATGACATTGAATAAATATGAAGATTCTTTTCACATTGTCAAAATCCAGAAGCAAAGGGGGGCTTAGGGCTTCATCTGTTACTTTGGCAAAAGTACTCTTGACAAAATGGAGAGAATGGAGTCCCAATTGGAGAGGGAGAAAGGGGTCTGAGAAAGTACTGTCGTTAAATAACTCAAGAAAATTTGCTCTGAAAATGAAAAGAAAGGGGTGAGAAGATAATTTTTTTTTTTTTGCTTTTTTCCTTTTGTGTTTAGAAGAGAGATACTAGAAACCAGTATTTGTTTTTACAGCTACATGACAGGACGAGCTTGTTTCATTCATGAGATCCGAAACAAACCTCTTTATTAACAATGAGCAGTATGTAAAAAGACTCTGTTTTTCTTTTTTCATTTTGACTACCAGAATAATCAAAGCCTAATCTGAGCCTCATATGTAGCAATTGTGTGTGACATGATACCCCCCTTAATTGTGATAAAATTTCTAAGTCAGGAAATTATTCTTAATTCATGTTATAATCTGATTCTCATTCATTTTAATTTATATTTTATCAGTTTGTAGTTTGTGTTTCTGTAATATGCCACATCACAATTGTGAGAAATAAGACAGAGTATAAATAAACAAATACATATTGAAATGTGATCCTTTCTAACATGTAAGGAGGTAGCAATACAAGAGGCATCTAGAAGTCATTTCATGGCCTGCCCCTAATTTGCGACTCTACTTTGTAATTCACTTAAGGATGGTCTCACACCAGCCTTTCCTCAACTGTATATTATGAATTATAACTGGGGGATTGAGAGAGTTTCCATTTCTTTCTTTCATGCTTTCTATCATGCCAGTCTTCCCCAATCTAAACACGTAACAGGTTAGATAAACGTTTAAAAATTTGTTATACTGAGGGTACACCTATATCTCAACACAGAATAGAATACATAAAGAACAGAAATATTTTCCCAAGCTTGGTAGTTACTTTTTATCAAACACATGGCACAGATCTACCTCATAAAAATAAGAGCAATTCACGTGGGTACTTCTTCTGTCTAATCTCCCTCTCTCTCTTAGTTTAACTTTGACTGTGACCCTTCAGGAAAAAAATAGATCTAGAATTACTGTGCTATGCACTCATTGACTCCTTCTTGGCCTTTCTTATATCCAAGATGTACAGAGTTAATAATTAATGGTACGAGTTGGTAATTAATGGTACTATTTGAACCATCCAGTATGGTGGATAGATACACAGATATATAGATGAGTGGATAAATATCTCCATGTACATCTCAACAAATCTGTATTTGGTATTATTTAAGCCAGTAGGTAGGGCAATTTAACACAAGCTAGACATGCTTTGCCATTTGAGCATTCCCATAGAAGTGTCTTTTTCTAGCCCTCCAGAATAATTAAACTCTTCATGACATTTTTCTGCTTAAAATACTTCTGCTGTATACATTGCTTTTAGGTTAAGACAAACTCTTTTACTCATTATAACAAGAATATCCATAAACATACTCATTTTGCTCATTTTTCATACTTTAACTCTTACTACTAGATTTGTCACAAATAATAGACAAGATCTATATTCAATTACTTTCTGGTCCCTTAATAGGGCATGCTCTATCACAACTCATAGATGTTGAACATGCACTTAGTTTGGACTACTAATTTATTGTCCTTGACATCCCAGCCAAGTCATGTCTTTACATAGGAAGCCTTCTCTTAATGTACCTCCCCATGACTTCTTGATCTGAATTATATAAACAACCTTTATGCATATCCTTATTACAGCACTTAATCTATATTTTACTTGAAACCATTTTCATTTACATTATATCTTGAAGGATAAATCTGTGTTTGGTTTATAGTTGTATCTCACAACATCCAACAGGGGAAAATGAATAATATATGGTTTCAAGAAGATGTATTGAGTTCAACGGTCATTAAGTTAACAGATGCATAACAGAGGTGAGTAAATTCAGTCATCCATTCCAGATATATTGGTAAAGAAAACAAATATATAATTTGGGAAAATAGTTCTTTCTAACCAATGCGCTCTCCCTCCCACAGGCTGAAATTATTTCATTTGTCTGTTGCTTACATTACTGTCAATCTAAAAATTCTATTACTAATTCATTTAGTACTATACTCTTACAACATTCAAATATCCAGAGAATTATGAGGCTAAATACTCATTCAATGCCTGTTTTCAATTGCTTTATTCCTGTTGCCTTTCTAATAATAAGGTATTAGCAAGCCTAAAACTGTTCAGTATCATTATGTATACTGAAATCTATAGTAATTTCTGGAGGAAATACTAGAAAACTGTCTTATGTGTTGCTGGGATTACAATATATTTGGAGATATTAAATAGTGTAAAAACAATTTTCTTGGCCTATTTTTTTCTACTTAATAAAATATGTACAAATATAGATTTTTTTCCTTGGGACAAAATAAAATAAATTTTATCACAACAAATGATCTAAACACAGCAAAATAACCTTTGTAAAAACTGACCAAACTTGCAATATATTTATTTATCCTAAATTAACACTCATGAAAAAATAATTGTCACCAAGCTACTAACAATTCACTGAAACGTGCCAGACTTGTATCCCCACCACTCCAGTAAAATGGCTCTACCAAGGATGCAAAGTGACTTACACATTTCAATAGCCACTGGTTATATCTCAATCTTCATCTTTTTTAAGTGGTTACTCACCCTTGAATCAGAATTCTAGAGTGAACATGGGCACGAGGAAAGGTGAACAAAAAAGCATTGTAAGGTGCATATCATTTGTAGCGAGAGGGTGATTTTGTGAACCTCCCAACTGGAAACTTTGAGGAGCTAAAGATGGGTAAGATGTTGCCAGGATCTTAGTGCCTACCCCATGTACTCCAAAAGGTTGTATAAGGCAGCCCTACCTGGCAATCCTCAGTTCCTCCTATATGAAAACATACTGAAAAGTAGAGGATGAGTTTCTCAAGTTCATAGACCCCAATGTAAATAACTTCTACTTCTGGACCATAGCTCAAACCACTCCAATAATGTTGAATCATCTACTCTAGCTTAAGTAGCACTTAACTTGTATCCAGTGTGTCCACTTACACAATGGACTAATTAGTTGGAAAATAATTCTATTTCTGTCAAAGGAAATGAAGAACAGAAATCAACTTTCCTTTCTTAATATTTAACTCAAAAAATTTTTTCAACTTCCTGATTTGTGAACTATTCCTGGCTAGCAAGAATTTTAAAAGGAAAAGTCCTGTAATGGATTGGGCCTTTGACCTTTAATCAGGCAGCTTTATTTTCAGATAAGTCTTCTTAAAATATCAGAATTGCTCTGAACAAGCATTTTGATTGAATATTTTATAATGTTCCTATATTAGGATATAATTCTAACTCCTTTTTGAACTTCTTTAGTTTCCCCATATGTGGGTAAGACCTCCAGATTTTCAAATCTAAATGTCCCGTGATGAACAAGACAATGGACAAAATTTCTTTGTGATGGCTATGCTATTAAAAATTTACAAATCTGCTTCAGGGTGTCATCAGAAACTGCAAGAGTCCCTGTGAATGCTGTAGTTTGAAAAGTTGTCAAAATACAGGTTTTCCAAATGCTCTCTTCCCATTCTCCCTGAATAAACCCAAGCCAGACTTTTATCCCCGCCACTCCACTAAAATGGTTCTGTCAAGGACGCAAGTGACTTTCACATTTTGATAGCCATTAGTCAAATCTTAATCTTCATCTTATTTGAGGGTCACTCAGATTTCAACAAGAATTCTAAGCTCAGATGTCCAAATGCTTGCTCTTGTTGGCCATTTCATTGGATATCTTATCCTGCAGATATCCTGCCAAATCAGATAATGGCAACTCTATTCCTCTACTTCATCTCATGCAAAATTCTTTTTTTTTAATTTTTTAATGTTTATTTATTTTTGAGAGAGAGAGAGAGACAGAGAGAGAGAGAGAGAGAGAGAGAGAGAGAACGCACAAGCAGGAGAGGGGCAGAGAGAGAGAGGGAGACACCGAACGAATCCAAAGCAGGATCCAGGCTCCGAGCTGTCAGCACAAAGCCCCGTCCAGGTCTCAAACTCACATTCCACAAGATCATGAGCCAAAGTTGGATGTTTAACCAATGGAGCCACGCAGGCACCCCATCTCATGCAAAGATACTTGGGGACCTTCTTACTTGACCTCTTTTTCTCTCTTGCCCCAGCCATTCATGAAAACATTTTCTTGGCACAATTTTCAAAAATATCTAGAATTGTATCACTACTTACCCCCTCCAAGGTTATTCTGTGGCCCAAACCACCAACATTCCTCACCTAGATTATTGTAAGAGCTTGAAAAGGTATCCTTCTTTTGTCACTGCCAAATTTCTTCACGCCTTACTATCTTACTTTGATCAGTTCTTTACTCAAAAGTTATCCTGATGGCAATGCCTTTCCTGGTAACTTTATTTACAATTTAATCAAGTTACTCCCTATCTCTCTCTCTCTCTCTCTCTCTCTCTCTCACACACACACACACACACCACTTTCTATCATTTTCCCCACATTAATTGTTCCCTGTAGCACTAATTAGTATCAACATGCAGAGGATGAGACGCATATCTGCCAGCAAAGAAAAAGGGGTAAAGCTCCAAACACTATGTTAATTATAATAATAAATGTTGTCTGTTAATGAATTTGGTGTTTGGGACACAAATAAAATATCACTTTAGTTTATAGGGTCATGTACACATAGAATGACCCAAAAGAGCTTCGTCTGCCTTGAATCACATTTACATGACAAAAACCTGGATGACTTTGAGGCTGAACTTCATATCATAATGGGAAGAGACTAGTATGATTTCAGGAAAGACTGATGGTATTTTACATGTGTGAGGAACATAAATAATTTGTAACCTGAGAGTGGACTGTAGTCAATTAAAGATGACTAGAAATTCCTTGCCCTTTTCCCACTGAAATACAGAGCCCATTTTTCTTCCCCTTGAAATCATTGCCCATGATTTATTTTGACTAATAAAATAAGAAAGAAGTAACAATGTTTAAATTATGAGACAGGGCCTTAAGAGCTCGGGAAGCTTCTGTCTTTGGCATTTGAAATGCTCCTTTCTGGAACCCAAACACGGATGCTTTGAGGAAGTCCTAGCATCTAAATGCAAAGGCCCATGTGGAGAAGAACTGAAGCTAGAATTGATGTCCTAGCTGTTGGAGAGCACCAACTACCAGTTAGTAAAGAAGAACATTTGGGAGTGTTCATCCATCCTAATATTCAACTAACACCACATAGAACAAAAGGATTGCCAAGTCAACCCACAGAAATATGAGATATAATAAACTGTTGCTATCTTAAGCCACATTTGGGGAAGAATATTTTATTAAATAGCAAAAAAAAAAAAAAAAAAAAAAAAGACCACACCAACATTACTTCAGGGACCCAGGCCTCCTTCTATTTTGTTGCTCTGCTATATTCTAGAAACATGGTGTTCTTTTGTGGGTTCTCTATATTCCGGTAGAAGAGAAAAAAGTAGAGAAGTGGAAAATCACAAGGTAGATATTTTAGGAACCATACATGCACATACATATCTCTTTGCCCATATTCCATTGGCCAGAAATTGATCACTAAGGCTGCATGCAATTACTAAGCAGCTCAGGAGTTTAGTCTAGCAGTTTACCTCAGGTAGAGAACAAACACTAGCACTTTCCACAATAAGATAGAACTATAACCATACTACTTTCTTTCCAGAATATAGGGAGTGAGAGTATTTGCAACATGCGATGGTATAAATTTTAAAGTAGGAAGTTTAGGGAAAGGATTACTAATTTGAAATAAATGTTTGGTAGAATGAATGGAAACTTACTTTGGCCACTTTTCTGGAACTTAGTTGTAATCATGGGTCATAATTTTGTAATGGCACTGATATGAACAGTTCTCTCAATCAATATTCTGCTTAAGTTATTGGAAATTTAAGAACAAATAAGATTGTGCCATTGATTAGAGTTGAATTTTGGGGGGAAATGTGGGATATTAAAGGAACAAATGAGAGAACTGCATTGTCTAGAGAGTTGGTTAGTCATGTCTATAATGGCATGACCTGTCATCAAAAAGACAACAGAGATAAGGGGCACAGAGATTAGTAACATGGAATGACAAAGTTATAAAACTCTCAGTGAGGTAAAACAGCATATCCAATGGGATTAATGAAGTGAAAGAATTTGAGATAAGCATTTGAGGTCACAGAATTATTTTAGAGGGAGTAAAATTATGGATGCTGACAAGGCCTTCCAAGTCAAGTATCCATATCAATGGGTGAGTGAATTGGGTCAAAGTTGAGTTTAGGGAAAAATTGTGTGTGTGTGTGTGTGTGTGTGTGTGTAATATTTTCATATATATATATATGTATATATATATGTATACATATATATATGATATAAGTTGTTTAAGTGTTGAGTGATGATCCAAAATTATAGTGGAAAATCAGGGGATGTCTACCTAATAAAGAATTTCCACTTTCAAAATCAGAAAATAAAGCAGTTGTGGAATTGTGAATTGTAGCTGTATGTTTCTGCATTGTTAGAACTTTCTGAAAAAAGAAAACAACTGAATATTTGGACTAGAACTAAAATAATAAGACTTGGAATGTAATTTGTAATTCATTAACAGAAAGAGAACTGCAGGGATTTACCTCTCAGACATATATTTTATATTTCAAGGGATAGAGATAGGGTGGGGGTGACACCTAGGACTTATATTTTCCCTGGAGAAATTTATTTACATTCTAAACTAGGATAAAAACTCAGGATTTTTACTTTGGAGCAAAGGTTTTTCTTCCTTCTTTCAGGAGGGAAGTGTGAAGGAATGTATAGAAGTATATAACATTGTGTGTTCTTCATCTATAGTACAGACCCTAATATGTATAGGATAACTTGGGTCTCAGCATATTGCCCCAGGAATAGGAACTGGGGCAAAGGGGAGATGGTGCAAGTATTATTTAAGTATTAATCATCTGTCTGCCCAACATAGAACCCTCATGTGTGCATTCAGGATAATATTAACAAAACATATATTAAAAACCTAACAGAAGTATAACAGAAGAATGCCAGGTTTCACTTATGAACTCTAGGAAGTGGGAGAACAATATGAAGTCAAAGATATATAAGAGCTTCACCAATGAACTGGGACTCCGAAGTCCCTGAAAAATGCTTAGGATAAGGAGAGAGAAAACACAAAAGAGTATGGGAGTGAGGATGTAAGATGGAATAGGTGACTGTGGGGGTGTTAAATGTAGATGGTTACTGGAAGTGCCTCAGATATGAGATGTCATCAATAAGCCATATTTAAATTTTCAACAGGAATTGATACATAAAATTTCTGTGAAGTGCTCAATCCAGAAAACTGAATATTATTGAGAAATCATTGTGCTCCCAAATATGTCTCAGACAGTTGCACAGACATTTTAGACTCTCTCTGAATCTTGACCTTGTAGTGAAACAAGCATTAATTTTTAGGGTGGAACAAGTCACAACTGGTCTTGTTCACATTTGGGTGTACTTGCAAGGAAATTCTAGCCAGATTCTGTTGTTCTCTGAGAAAATGGAGTTCATGTTCAAGTCTCGATGACTGGGTTTTGCCATGGTGAAGAAGGGTGGGAGCAGTATCCTAGACAGGAATTTGAAGGAGAAAGGCATGTATTGCTGTACTATGTATATAACTTAGAGAATGGTCTTTATTGTATACACAATAGAGAACTTCAGAGCCACAACCCATGAGTTATTTTCAGAAAATTATCTTTGTAATATCTCATAAAGTGAGATTTCTTTATGTGATTTTCACTTAAGCAGATATCAATTCCTCTATTCCACCAATAAAGTACATACTAATCTTAAATCAGAGAAAGCTGAAGAGAAAGACATCCTCAACCTCGGTTCTGCCTGCATTATGATCATTGAACAACATGGGTGGATTCTTTAAAAATGAAAAAAGAACCACATTTTATTAAAAAATAATTTCTAATTAATTCTAGAAGGCTGTCATAAAGATTAATGACCTACTTTGTTGAGGTGCTTGTATCCATGTCTGATCCAACGTCAATGCTATATCAACATTTGTTGAATGAACACAATATAAGACTTTTATTTTTTTATCTAAAACCCAAAGAAATAGGTATTTGGTTCAAATTCTGTGGTTTGGTAAAGAAGTATTCCTGTGGTTGAGTTTGGAATTCTGAGTTTTCTGAGGGCGACTCTGAGTGCACGTGTGTTTGTGTGTCTACGTGTTCTGTTTCTTTAGATTTGATTTTTCCAAATGAATTATTCTAGATTTTTAGTTTAACACCAAAATATTATGCTATTGTTCAAAATAATATATCAGAAAACACTTTCATATTGCTGGGATTCCTATTCAAATTCAATGGTCACAAACAATTAGAATCTATGATAAAGTTTTATTATCATTGAAATTACCTAGAATTCTATATCCGTACTCACTTACCCATATTTGAGAGGTTTATTCAAAATTAAAATTGGGCATACACATACTATTAGTTCTGAAGAAACAAAGGGAATCTGTTTAGAATGTTTTGCATATTTGGGGTTAATTAAATACAGACAGCAAAATTTAAACTAGCTTTTCCCTGGTGAAGAGATATAAAATCTAATTTTATTAATTAAAGTTGGTAAATATTAGTTTGAGCTTTAAGTATGAGTTTTAAATGAAACAACCAATTTTCTCATATAGGAAAAAAAAGAAGCCTTAACAAAGTTTATATGTCCTTCAACAAAAAGCATAAAGTCAGTAAGAACCCCAATGAGTCGATTTTCAGTGTAGTGCACCGTGGTTTAGCTCCATAATTCTCATTACGGCTAATTGGCATCAGGCAGTTAAACTTGCTATACTACACTAAAAATGAAGCAAATACAATATCATGCTGTGCATATACTTCAAATATGTTTAATATCCTATTGCTATACTTAAGTTTTACTCACCAGGACAAGCTTCACTGAGGTTGCTGTCTTCTAAATAGAACAAAGAAAATCACTTTGAACTTTCTACTTTGAACAGTAAATGCCAGCAGAGGAAAACAGGCAGGCTGTGTGGACAAATGACTTACTGTCTTTACACACTAACCACCTACATAAAAATGCTGTACTATTTTTCTATTGCTGTATAAAAAATTATCACACACTTAACACTTTAGAAATGCACAATTACCTTGTTTTCCATGGGTTACAAGTCCAGGAATGACTCTGCCACTTAGGGTCTCATGAGGCAAAAAATAAGGTGTCAGCAAGCTAAATTTATATCCAGAAGTTGACTGGGATATGCCTCTAAGCTCATTCAGTTTGTTGGAAAAATTCACTTCCTTGTTGTATAACTAAGGGCCTGGCTTCATGTAGGTTTTGCAGAAAGCCACCCTCAGATCCTAAAGTCACCCACTGTGCCCTGCCATGTAGCAGTCTCCCAGAGCCTGTCAAATCATTGCAGTTTACTTTTTCAAGGCCAGCAGGAGAATCTTTCTCCAGTCTTCTAAGACAAACTCTTCTAATAACAATGTGTAATGAACCTAATAATAGAAGCAATCGTCCTATCACATTTACTACCCTTTACTAGCTAGAATCAAATTCCAGATTACACGACACTCAAGGGGAAAGGATTCTACAAGATTTATCCAATGATTTTTTTGGAGTTTGCTTTATGGAATGTCTGACAAAATGCTATAGCTGCTCAAATCAATCCACAGTTAAGAGTTTCTTTACTCTATATCAAATGAACATATCATGTTATTTAAACTTTTCCATTTTTCATTTCTTTCCTTGAGTTTCTTATTTTTTCATAATTTTCATTTTTTTTTACTGTGGCTTTTAATCTCCCTTTATGGGCATAGATATGCGAATTATGTCTCACTGAGGCCACCAAAAAACTTAGAATAGATGAATTCAGCAAACTTGAAGGATAAGAAATTAACAAACAGAAGTCTGTTGCCTTTCTAATAATACTAATAACAAAGTAATAGAAAGAGAAATCAAAAAAGCAATTCCATCTACAACTGCACCAAAAAGAAGAAAACACTAAGAATAAACATAGCCAAGGAGGTAAAAGATTTGAACTCTGAATACTCTAAAACTTTGATGAAAAGTATTAAAGATGACAACATAAACAAACGGAAATACATACCATAATCATGGATTAAAAGAATTAATACTGTTAAAATGTCCATTCAATCCAAAGCAATCTATACATTCAACGCAATCCCTATCAAAATACCAACAGTATTTTACATAGAAGTAGAACAAATAGTACTAAAATCTGTACAGAACCACAAAAGACCACAAATAAACAAAGTAATCTTTTTTTTATCTATTTAAATTCAAGTTAGTTAACATACAGTGTAAGTATTCGTTTCAGGAGTAGAATCCAGTGATTCATCACTTCCATATAATACCCAGTGCTCATCCCAGCAAGTGACCTCCTTAATGCCCATCCCCCCACTACCTCCCCATCAGCAATCCTCAGTTCGCTATTTTTAAACTTTTTAAAATGTTTATTTATTTTTGAGAGACAGAGCATGAGTGGGGGAAGGGCAGAGAGAGGGGGAAGCACAGAATTTGAAGCAGGCTCCAGGTTCTGAGCTATCAGCACAGAGCCTTATGGTGGGGGCTCAAACTCACAGACTGTGAGATCATGACCTGAGCCGAAGTCAGACACTTAACCAACTGAGCCACCCAGGCGCCCCTGTTCTCTGTTTTTCAGAGTCTCTTATGCCGCCTCACTCTCTGTTTTTATCTTATTTTGCCTTCCCTTCCCCTATGCTCATCTGTTTACTGACTATAAAAGCATGGGTTTATTTTGGAGCTCTCTATCCTGTTCTACTGATCTATGTATCTATTTTTGTGCCAGTATCATTCTGTTTTGATTTCTATAGCTTTATAATATAACTTGAAATCTGGGATTGTGATACCTCCGGTATTACTCCTTCTTAAGATTATTTTGTCTATTGTGTTTCTTAAATTCCACTCAAAATAAACCCATGCTTATATGGTCTGTAAATCCATAACAAAGGAGGAAACAATATACAATGGGGATAAAGTAGTCTCTTCAACACATGATTTGGGGAAAACTGGAGAGCTACATGCAAAAGAAAAAAAAAAAAAACTAGACCATTTTCTTACACCATACACAAAAATAAACTCAAAATTGATCCAAAACCTAAATGTGAAACATGAAATTTAAAAAAAACTTCTAGAAGAAAATTTAGGCAATAATGTCTTAGACATTGACCTTAGCAATATTTTTCTAAATATGTCTCCTCAGGCAAGGTAAATAAAACCCAAAATAAACCATTGGAATGACACCAAAACAGAAAGCTTTTGTACAGTGAAGGAAATGATCAACAAAAGGCAACCTACTGAATGGGAAGAGATATTCATAAATAATACATCTAATAAATAGTTTATATCCAAAATATATAAAGAACTTACACAACTCAACACCAAAAAAAAAAAAAAAAGAAAAGAAAAGAATAATAATCCCATTAAAAATCAGGATAGGACCCAAATAGACAGTTTTCAAAGACCTACAGATGGCCAATAGGCACATGAAAAGATGCTCAACATCACTAATAATCAGGGAAATGCAAGTTAAAACCACAATGAGATACGTTACATCTGTGAGAATGCCTATTATTGAAAGGACAAGACATGACAAGTGTTGGTAAGGATTTGGAAAAAAAGAAACCTCATCTACTTTTGGTGAGAGTATAGATTGGTGCAGTCACTATGGAAAAAAGTATAAAAGATCCTCAAAAAAATCAGAAAATAATTGCTATGTGTTCCAGTAATTCCACTGCTAAATATTCAACCAAACATTAATTCTAAAAGATGTATGAACTCTTATATTTATGGCACCGTTATTTACAATAGTCAAGCTATGGAAGCAACCCAAGTGTGTATCCATAGATGAATAGATAAAAAAAAAAAAGTGGCATACACACACACACACACACACACACACACACACACACACACAGAATGGAATATTTTTCAGCTATAAAAAAAAGAATGATATCTTACCATTGGAGACAATATTGTTGGACCTTGAAGGCATAATGCTCAGTGAAATAACTCAGAGAAAGACATATATCGTATGATTCCACTCATATGTGGAATCTACAAAAAAGTGAACAAACAAAAATAGCAGAAACACACCCATAAACATAGAGAACAAACTGCTGGTTTCCAGAGGGGAGTGGGTAGATGAATGGGCATAATGGCTGAAGGAAGTAGGATGTACAGGCTTCTGGTTATGGAATGGATAAGTCATGGGGTGAAAGGTACAGCATAGAGAATAGTACTGTAATAGTTTTGTATGATGACTGATTGTAGCTACACTTGTGGTGAGCATAGTATAACATATAGACTTGTTGAATCACTATGTTGTACACCTGAAATTAATGCGATATTATATCTCAACTGTACACTTCAATAATACACACACACGAGTTTTTTAAATATACCTGCAATTCTAAAATTCTTAAATATTTTCTTCCTCTCTTACCATCTGTTCTGTTTTATATATATACACCTTCTGCTGTTAGAAACATTTGTATTTCTCCCCCTCATCATCTAGTGCAAATTCCCCATTATATTGTGTTTAGCTTCCAAAATATCTCTAATCCACCTACTCTATTTTTGTTTCTATAAACCTATTCCAATCTACCATCTTGGTGAAATTACTAAAAGGAGCTCCTAATCACTTACACTGCTACCTCTCTAATTTGCTTTCAATTCAATCTCAGAATATCTCAATTTAACTTAAAAAAAGTATATTATTTCCTTTTTATATTTAAATTTTATAATATCAACAAAAGGTGTTGAGAAAACTGGATATCTACATCCCAAAGAATAAATATAGACCCTTACCTTACACCAAATTAAAAAAAAATTAAAATTAAAATTAAAAAAAAAATTAGCTCTAAATGTACCAAAGACCTAAATGCAAGAGCTAAAACTATCAACTGGTTATACAGTTATACAACTGGTTATACAACTATGGTTGTATACTATACTGGTTATACAACTATGTGTACTGGTTATAAACAGAATTTTGATGGACAATTCATTTATTGATAACTCTCTAGTGCTCTGTTGTGGCAGTGAGAATGGGAATATTTCATATAGGCACTAATCCTTCAGAAAAGATACCAGAATGGCAAGGCATGTGAAGAAGAGCCAAGAAGAACTTAGGGAAGCTAAGCAGAGCAAAATGTGGTGCCAGCTGGCTTGTAAAATGAGCAAAAATAAGTGTTATTGTTACAAGTGTTCTGCGGAGAAAAAATGAACAGTATGGCTGGACAATTTCTTGTTGGTGCCTTAGAAGGATCAGAAGTCCAAGTAGTCACTTACACTGACGGTTTACTGAATAGAATTTGATATGATTCAGAAGCAGAGCAAGAAAGAAAGAAACATGCAGAGAGAGAGTGACAGAGATATTATATGGCTGCATTTAAAGATGGGAGAAGTTACCATGAGCTGTGGACAGCCTCTATAAAATAAGAGAACCAAGGAAATGAATTCCCCTAGTGCCTCCAGAAGGAACCACACCTATTATCTTGAGGACATCAGCTTGGTCAGATGAATTTGGACTTCTGACCTCCAAAAATGTAAAAATATAGTTGCGTTGGTTTAATCTATTAAATTTGTAAGTAATTTGTTACAGCAATAGGAATCTAATATATTCACATATAAAATGCATATATTTAAAATACATTTCAATTATGAACATAACATTTTCTAACTTATCCTCTTGGTACTTTTCTAAGGAGAAAAGCTGATTCTGAGTTTCATGCTCCACAAAATAGTGACAAATCAGCACAAAACTCGTTTCATTGATTGTTCAAAACTTATTATTTTCCCTGTAATTCTAAATATCTCACAAGTTAAAATTTTGCCAGTTGTATATTTAAATGCATACACTTGAACACTATGTTATATATTTATTAGCATGAACATATAAATCATTCATTCACTTTTTTAAATAAATTAAAAAATTGTTTTTAACTTTTTAAGATAAACACAAATGATAAGATGGTAAATAAGACTTCTTTTTTTAATGTTGATTTATTTTTGAGAGAGAGACAGAGCATGAGTAGGAGAGGGGCAGAGAGAGGAGACACAGAATCCAAAGCAGACTTTAGGCTCTGAGCCGCCAGCAGAGCCCTACATGGAGCTCAAACTCACAAAAACAGCGGGATTATGACCTAAGCTAAAGTCAGACACTCAATTGACTGAGCCACCCATGTGCCCTGATAAATAAGACTTCTTAACTCTCAGATAAGTATTGGAATATATAAAGAAATTGAATTTACTAGAAAGTAAACTCCTGTTATTAAAATTTATACTGTGAATAAAAAAAAAACTTTCCCAGCTTCAAAAATATGATAATGTTGAAAATATACAAAATGGCATTAAGTTTTTAAAAATTTAAAGGAAACGAATTAGTAAAGAAAATATCTGAAAAGTATTTCATCATAATGCATACAACTATCCTAATTATAATCATGTAGATCAAAACTTTCATGATAACATTAAATTCTGCTCTAATCACAAAAACTAAACCACACCATTTTGACAGGGATATGAATGTTAGCTTATCTTGAATGTATACTAGATTTGAATATTGGAACCTTTCTGCACAACAGAAATACATAATCCTAAGTATAGTTTAAAGCATGTCATAAAATCTAAAAAATGTTCTCATCGCTTTAAACTTTCAGTTGGTTGCACAATGGATTTTATCTGTTTTAAATCTCTTCAGATATAATGACTTCTGGAAGAAATACTTTCTGTTATAGTAAGTGATAGAAGAAAATGCATAAAACATAATATGCTTATTTTTTCATCTAGGTATAATATAGTTATGAAATATATGATAATGTGGAAACTTGTGTAAGAAGAAATGAACAGACACAAGTTTGTTTTATCACAAACATGGGGTTTTGGTATCAAAATTTCAGCTAAATGTAAATCATTGTTGTCAACATATAGTTTAACTTTCATTTCTATTAGAATCAACAAAACTAAATTGACAATTTGGAGTTTTCTTCAAATCAGAGTATCGTTGGAATTGTCAATCATGGCTTATTTAGTTGTATGATTGTTGAATTAGTTTCCAGTTGATGTAATTTTTAATGAAGATAATCAACTTATCAGAAATTGTGATAGATTTTTTTTGGATTTGGGGGAGGTAATACATCACACTATAAGTAACATATCCTATTTATTGCTCTAAATGGTGCAGTTTTACATAAAAGTTATTTAACAATCTTATTATGTCAATGTTGATTTTTAAAGCCTTTTATCATGACCAAATCATATCGGATACAATATTATAGTAATTAAATGTTCTGCAGTATATCACTTTTAAAACATTCACCTCTCTGTCTCAAAAATAAATAAACGTTAAAAAAAAATTTAACCATTCATGCTTTGTCTCTCTGTCTCAAAAATAAATAAACGTTAAAAAAAAATTAAAAAAAAACAAAAGGGGGCGCCTGGGTGTCTCAGTCAGTTAAGCGGCCGACTTCGGCCCAGGTCATGATCTCGCGGTCCGTGAGTTCGAGCCCCGCGTCGGGCTCTGTGCTGACAGCTCAGAGCCTGGAGCCTGGTACGGATTCTGTGTCTCCCTCTCTCTCTGCCCCTCCCCCATTCATGCTTTGTCTCTCTCTGTCTCAAAAATAAATAAACGTTAAAAAAAAATTAAAAAAAAACATTCAATATTTTTTCTCTAAATAATTGAATCCCACAATATGATGAATAATTAGTTTGTCATGAAAAAGCAGTTAACACTGGACTTGCTGGAGCAATCACAAGTAATAGCTAATATGATATAAAAGTAGGTAACAGGCTATCTTTATGTTCAGACAATGCTATGTAAGAAATACATTTAATGAATGAGTTCAAAGAGTAATTTTATTCAATTAAGATTTCATTGTTAATTTATTCTGTTTTTCATTCGTAACAGATTCATTATTGTTTCTGCCAGTTTGGGTAGTCTTCAGAATTTAGTTAACATAATTTAGCCATGGAAATTCCAGTTACTGCAAATAATTTTTCAAACACAAAGATTGGCTAATGGCCAGAAATAAATTTCTCAGAACACAGGAAACAAAGATTTTTAGAAAATAAGAAACTGATTTTTTAAATCAAGAGAGTAAAAAACTAACATAAAGAGAGAATATAAAATTAATAACATATATTTAAATGTTCAAATGTTGCTACTATAGACATATTCTCATCTAAACGTTTACATACAAATATTTCCTCTAACTTGATAGTCTTCATCTTACCTATACATTTACATGTTTTAGGAAAATACAGTAAATACACTATCTTGATTATTTCTGCAGAGAATAAGTATACACAGCCCTGAGGCTCGTACAAGAGTAAATATCTAAAAGGAAAATACATAAACAGGTTACCATGATGAAATAACTCTAGGCACTCTAAACAATTATATTAAACAGAAATACTAAAAACTGCTAATTTCAAGAGTCATGCACCTGTTATTTTAAGGATGCCTTTGGCTTTAAACTACTAGACAAGCTGGGGTTTATCACATGCAAGAGGGATCAAGAATTTAATCTTCACTATAGGGCTTAAAACATTTTCTAGGGAAAACATGAACTTTAAAAATGTATCACACTACATGAACTGCCTAGGAATGGTTTTCTTAAGTGACATGAACACCCACGCGTTGAAAGAAAATATAAAAAAAATCTGCTTTCTCAAATACTCCTGACTTTAAATCGTTTTTTAGGACTATACAACCTTGCATGGGCAGGCCATTAAATTCCACCAAAATTATTATAAGAAATAGATTGGCTTAAAAATTTTAAAGCAGTGTCTCTAGAAGACAGACATACATACACTGTGACGAAGGAAGACTGAAACCATTGTGTGACCAATATGTGAGCTTTAGAACAATAAAATATATTATTTTATATTATGAATTAGCATGGCTGTTAATTCAGAAAATAAAATGAAAATTACAGCAATCTATAAATGATTTGACCAAAATATTCTATGATATTTTGCTAAAATAGAGAAATACAAAATACAAGTTTTTCATAAATTATATCTTTTTCATTCTTTCAATCACATCCCCCATACTCATGCTTGCTTTCCAAAACTTCTATTAAAATAAAAAGAGATTTATTTATATATCTGGTGGCTTCTTGTTTCCTGACTGCACTAGCAAATTAGGGTGTGTGGATAGAAATTATTCTATGATGTTGGAATTTCTGATGTAACTTTTTCCATGATTCCATAATGAATTTAAATGGGTTTTTAGATGTCTTATGTATATATGTATTTATAATGTATATTCAATCTATCTGATGCAATAAATTGGAAGTTTACTATTCTATAGTTTACTCAGCCAATACATTTCTAGTAAAAAGTAAAAGTTGATAATTTTAAGTGGATAATATGAATAAAGTCAATAAGATAATATGTGCAAAAAGTCACTGACATCTAAATGCATATATGTACAATTCAGTGAATTTTACAAAGCAGAAGTGATTTCAAACTCTTAGAGCACTAAAAACAAAAATGAAAGAACAGGGCTTAATTTTTCTGGAAGAAACAGAGAGCGTGATCAACCTGATTAGGGGACTGACACCTGATTTCTGCTGCCAGGAAAAATTCAGCACATTAGCTTCTTTCATTGTTCTTACTTACAAAATTAAGTTATGAGACTAAAAGAACTATTCCAGATTTTTGTCCATCAGTGTACAAATAGATATGACCTTTAACAACTGTTCTGTGATCAGATAAATTTTATGAATAATTGGGTTCAATCAAGTTAAACATGTTTGTTTATAATGTTTTATTAAATGCTAATTTAATGTAAATAAGGGTGCCTGATTTAGCAAATAAAATACAGAATATTCAGTTAAATTTGGATTTCAGATAAACAATGAATAATTATGTGTCCTATAGTAAGCATATCCTACACAGTATTTGGGACATTCTTATGCTAAAAAATTATTTGTTATTTATTTGAAATTCAAATTCAGTTGGACATATTTTACCTAGAGACCCTAATCAAGAATGTCCAAATTTAACTGAGCAACTTTGTTTTTTTCTGGCAACCTTATCTGTGAATATCCACTGAAGGAATAGGGCTTTCTTCAATCAGAAGCCTGATTTTGCGGAATATTTGATAAGGATGAGTCCCAGAGCACATGTAGTTGGGAAACAGCTTTACTTCTCAGTTGAAAAAAAAAATTGAATGGAAGTTAATTCAAGGAAAGAGCAAATAATATTAACAGCTAATATTTATACAGTGCTTACTCAGGAGAATAACCATACATGAATTCTTTTCATCAACTCCTTGCAACAACTATTATAATTCTTATTTTTTCAATGGGAACTTTGGTGCAACAGGATGCTGTCTAAATATCTCAAGACTTTACAACATGTAAGTGGTGTAGCTCAGATTTTAACATCAGCTGTTGATAACAAACTTTGACCACTACTAGAACTTAACCACTGCCAGCAACTTTCTCTTCATGTATATTTCAATAATTATAATACATATTTTCAAATTGAATGGAGTAGACTATATTTTACATGAAGGATTATTTCTGCTTTGATTTTATTTTGATTTTGATTTATTTTTGAAGGGTTTTTTTTGTTAATTTTCTTCAGTACTGAAATTGTAAGAATCAGGTTACCGCATAATTGTTTTTTTAGCATATCTTGGCAGCAATAGTCCCATGAATTACAAAAATAACCTTAGGAAGCTTTAGGAAAATAACCAGTTCATCTCTTCTCTAACTTGATGGGGAAAAAAACCAACTTCCAAGCCATCCTAAAATGGAGTTACTTTTAAAAATTAAGCAATCTTTACATTTAAAGAACTTTATATGGGTATTTATTTAAAGTTGTAAAATAAAACGGCAATAGATTGGGTTACGTAAAAACTGCTTATGCATGTACTTTGTGTAGTAAAATTGATGTTGAATTGCCAAACTGGAATACATGAATTTGAAGTTGGGAGGGTTTTAATTCTAATGTCTTGATCTTTCTTTTATGGTACCAGGGATATAAGGCATATTATTCTACATATTTTTTCTTAGCACAAAGAAATTGTAAATATATCTTATAAATTTGTTATCTATTAGTCATTTCGAACTGTTTTACAGAAAGGAAGGAACAAGAGTTGACTTGTTGTACCCCTGAATTCTGAATGACTAGGTGTGCATCATCACTTCCCAGATGCAATTGGGGTCTTAAAGGCATTGCTACAGACATTTCATAGGTATGGGGATATAATGGTGGATGTGACAGGCATAATAAGAAAGTCTGCAGGCTACTTCTTAAATTACTAGAAATGAGAAGCCAGAAATCGTTAGCATTACTGAAATAGGACTTTTTATAGCTGGATTGTCCTTTAGCCTGCATATACTGAGCATCCGTGGTTGAATTAATATTGCTATCTAGTCATTGCAGAGAATCTAAATTCATATAAATTCAAAAATTGTGGAAAAACTTACCAGACTAATTTTCTTCCTTAATGATATTCAGGAACTAAAAAGAGAAATAGACTGTACTAATGCGGGTATTTTTTGTCAGACATTTCTTGTTACAGAATTTCTAGTAGAAACAAGGTTGGTATTTTATTCAAGAAAGTAAATATTTAAAAATCAAATAATGTATGCTTTTCTAATGGTATAATTTACATGGAATTATCATGGAATGTCAGGAATAGATCAAGTGAAATGCTATTTAACAAAGAAATGAAACTTTAATAAATGGATGGCTTAAATTTTTTAAAATGCATTTAAACTATGAAGTACAAGCATGGTTTAAAGTAGCCTTAAATTCACACAGATTAACAGTACATCAATAATCCAAATGAACATATATATTCACAACTAACTTGGAAATAAGATAGTAAAATGATTTGGCCCTATTATTACATGACTATCATATAAATAATAGATAATGTCCACCTAAACAAACAGATATAGGAAGTACATGTAGCAAGTAGGAAGCCTAAATAAGTCACCTATAATCCTTCCTATAAGACTAGATCCCATTCCTAAGTATTACTTGAATTATTTTCCTACTTGTTTTTCCCTCAAAATATGAATAATCATGATAGCAATATACAAATAACTATATTTTCATGGTGTTTTATTTTTTGTATGGCCCCCCTCCCATGTTTTGGAGGGTGATTTGAAAAAATTGTGAGTGGTTGAAAGAAGATACAAGCACAACAAAAATAGTGGAACAATTCCACCCAGAAAATTGACATGTCTAGTTGGTTCACATATCACAAGGCAAACTTGGAAGAGAATTGTATTATTGGAGTTATGTCAAATTATAATTGAAGAAAATATGCACAAAAACATGTCCCTTGATTTTTCTGAACATAATGTGTAATCAAAGAAATGAATCGTAGTTTTGGAAAAGATCTTCCTGTCTACAGAGGATGGACTGATTATATCATTTTATTCCTGTTGATGTCTAATTTTAGCTGTATTTCTACAATTAATAGAAAACTACAACAGCACAAACAAGTTATGAATTTATTTATCTAAATCTCAGATAAGGTTTAGGCACTAAAGCAACAGGAGACTTGGAGATACGATGCCCAAGATTGAAGGGGGGTTAGCACAGAAGCAACACTTTTCTTTTTCTTTGTGAACTTGGGGCATTTAACTCATAGACAGAACATGGCTGTTGTTATTCCAGTTTTGGATCTGAGTTCCAGGCAGGAAAAAGTAAAGGCGAAAAGGAAGGGAAAGGCATTCTCTCCAATAAGAATGTTATCTTTTATTATTTATTTTTATTTTTTAAAAGAATGTCCTACCCAAGCATTTTCACCTTTTCTTCACTGGCCAGACCTCTTTTACGCAATCACCATTATTAGCAGGGAATGGGAGAAGGAAAATATATTAGCTTTCCAGCCATAAGAGTAAAAATTAAAAACAAAAAAAGGAGGAATGAAGATTTTGAATGGCTTTAAAGTGACAAATTGAGGGGCGTCTGGATGGCTCAGTCGGTTGAGCGTCTGACTTCGGCTCAGGTCATGATCTCATGGTCCACATGTTCAAGCCCCGCATCCAGCTCTGTACTGACAGCTCAGTGTCTGGAGCCTGCTTCGGATTCCTTGTCTCCCTCTCTCTCTGTCCCTCCCCTGCTCATGCTCCTCTCTCACTCTCTCTCAAAAATAAATAAACAAACAAACAAACATTAAAAATAATACAGTAAGAAATTGATACAGTCCTCCAAGGAGCTATTGTCAGAGATTTATCACACTTGTCCTTTTTTGTCACTACTGCCATTTAATACCACTTAAAGATAAGTACTGACTACAGAGTTCTGATTTCTCATTTTAAACAGAATAATAGGAGAAAAATGTCAAGGATTTGTTCTTTTTTGTCTCCACATTTTCCGAGCCATTACTGTTACGTTGTAAATGAGAAGAGAGAATAGGTCTTAGGTAAAATGATGAAAATGATGGTAACTTAAGGAAAGTGGGGTGTGTGTGTGCGTGTGCTTGTAGATTTTAACATTATTTTTTCCTGAAAAAAATGTGCAGTCAATTAATATTTATTCTGAAGTAAAATTTGCTACTGACTGCTTATACAGTTTGTAGATCTTACTGTTAGTTTCCAATTAAAAGTGGTTGCACATAGAATCCTGGGTTTGTATTATTAAGAATATTAAAGTTTCATCATTCAAGGGAGTCCGTATTGAGATTTATTTTTTTTACATTTCATTACGGAAGAAATCAAATACTCCTTTTCAAGTAGTGTGAATTTTTCGAACTTGGCTTTATAATTTATAGATGAAAGAGAATTCTTTGCCTATTCCTCTATTTGATTTTTTTGGGGGGGGGAAATGTGTTTGCTTAAAGACTCTGGGCTATATTGCATCCTTAATGAAATCAATACTTCTGTGCAGAGATCAGGGATGGGTGAGAACACTGCCTACATATTTAAGTTGTGAACATTTTCTTCTGAACAGACCAGGGATCACTGCAGCCACCTGGTATGTAAAACATCTCCATACGAGTTCTTAAATATGATTATTTTTCATCCTGCTGAGACATTTTCTGAATATTAGCAGAAGTAACTCATTCACTCACTTGTAATAGAAGTGTCAAGGTAGGTATTGTCAAGAAAAAGAGTGCTGTTAGCTGCAAAGACTTCCAATTGCTCTGAAACTGTCTTTCAAAATATGTGTAAACTGCAAAAAAAAAAAAAAAAAAGACACACATCTTCATTATCTTTTGCAGACCTTTTTACAGACTAGAATTAATGTTAACTCAAGACCGAATTCAATTAGGAATATCTGGCATTCATGTTTTCATCAAATTTACTAAAAACCTGTGATTGGCTGTGCATATCGTATTTGATAGTTTCAGAGGTTGTATCTGAATCTTTTTTAGACAAAAAAATATATACACATTCAATTAGAGAGTAAGCAAAGTTTTCCTCCTAGATTAAGAGTGATAAATTATTTCTTATTTATATCTGGAGAACCAATCACTGAATACTGTGCAGGTAGGGGAAGTAATGTGCCTTTGATTATATTTAAGCTTTATTTAAAAAAATAAAGACCTTCCGTGGCTATTTCTCAGCAAGTAGAGAGAGAGAGAGAGCTAGAGAGAAATATAAACAAACAACTGCTGATATTTTCAGAAAAAAAAAGCTACAAGGAAACTTGAAGATCTTTGTTAAAAAAGTAGTTTGATATCTGACTGACCATAAGTTAGACTTGAAGTCTAATTTCATTTTAGACTGAAAGTCAAAAGACAGCACTTGATTACTTCAGAAACTGAGCAAATAGACAGTACCTCCTCTCTTAAACCTTTGCTAGTTTTGCTAATTTCGATCCACCAAAGGCCCCTTTTGACTTAGGTACTTCTTTTTTTTTTTAATGTTTTTATTTATTTATTTTCAGAGAGAGAGCACATGTGCATGCAGGTGGGGGGAGGGGCAGAGAGCAAGGGAGAAAGAGGATCCCAAGCAAGCTCCATGCTGTCAGCTTGGAGTCCCACATGGGGCTTGATCTCATGAGTGGTGAGATCATAACCTGAACTGAAATCAAACGTTGGCCACTTAACCTATCGAGTCACTCAGAGGCCCCCGACTTAAGTATCTCAATCTAACTACTACTCCCTTTGTCATAGTAAACACATGTACATGTTTTTAATAAAATAAACAAGACTTAACTGTAATTAGCTCTCTTCTGAGAATATTGCTTTCTTCTGTTGCTAGAAGTCAGGGCTGGGTGTGTAGATGGGTCAGGTTGCAAGGCAGGGCCTCAGGACTGGTGTTTTCGTAGATGCACACCAGTGCAATTTCTTACTCTTGTTTTAGTTCCTTGGAACAAACAAATTCTACTTTGCACTTATGTCATTTTGACTATATTATCATCTATTTATGATTTTATGTTGTCATGTACAGCTTTCTAGTTGTTTTCTCATATTTGTTCAAGATTTTATATATCAAGTGTGAACTAAATTGTCTTCACTCCCAGTCACTTACAAATAAATAGCATCCCACTTATTCTTTCTTCTTTATACTCTTGGTGACATGTATATCCTTCTAGCCAAACTATTCATCTGCCCAGAAATCTTGCTTGACCTTCAGGACAACTTAAGTGTCACCTTCCCTGTGAAGCCAATTCTTATTACATCAGATTTAAATTGGTGTCCTTTTGTTTTACTTCTTTGTATTTTCATCTCTCCTAGTGCTCTCCTCTGTCACAGTATTGCAATCACTCTACATTGCAATGTTATCATTTTCCTAACATCTTTAACTTGTACTATTTAAGGGTAGGGAATGAGTCACATTCAACCATTTTCCCTCAGATGCAGCAAAAAATCTATTTAGTAAATTCTTGTACAATGGTAGAGAAAAATAAATAGATGTTCCAGTTAAGCCATCACTCTTCTAATTTATTGGTAGGATGATAATATTTAAACTCTGTAATAAAATGCAGCAAATACAATATGTGCATGTATAAAGAAAATCAAATTATTAATCTTAATAAAAATTTCCCATTTGTAAAACCAGATATAAAGATTTACAAAATCATATAGAAACTAAAAATTGACCAAATTGGTCAGACCACTTCATCCATACAGAAAGATCTCTAAAAGGGCTACGGATTGTAATTTTATTGGAAAGTCTTAAAAATTATCTATATCATCATCCTCAAAATCCAAATATCCTATAATATACCTAGTCTCCTTTGTAAGCAAATTATGAATTAACAAATAAAGAATATAGTATTTCAGCCCTAAATGTTAACAGAGTCAGCATTCATTGCCTAAACTTTCAGTTTGTCTACTGCAAAAATGAGCATATTGTTTCTTGCCACCAATTTTCCACATGTATTATAAAATTAACATGCATCTTACTTATGGTTTTAAAGATGTAAAATTTATGCACGCTTGACATATAAATAAGGGCAAATAAGTAAATTAGAAAACATCTTGCAAATTAACGCAAATAATAAATGAGCTACTTGATAGTGTGCACCAGGGCGATGCCACGCTGTTAGTTTCCATTATAAAAAATTCAACTTTAGGGGCACCTGGGTGGCTCAGTCTGTTAAGCATCTGACTTCGGCTCAGGTCATGATCTTGCAGTCTGTGGGTTCGAGCCCTGCGTGGGGCTCTGTGCTGACAGCTCAGGACCTGAAGCCTGATTCAAATTCTTTGTCTCCCTCTCTCTGACACTCCCCCATTCCTTCTCTCTCTCTCTCTCTCTCTCTCTCTGTGTCTGTCTCTCAAAAATAAACATTAAAAAAATTTTTTAATACATAATATTTAATTTTTTTTTTAAATATAAGAACAGTGTATGGGACATCAGCAGTTATTATCTATCTATCAGTGAATTGGGTTACATGGTATCATGGAAGACTACATAGCAGGAAGAGATTATAAAATTTGGACATTTATACCAAATATAAATTATAAAGGATTATTAGTTATAATAGACAAAGCAAGTTTTAGTTTATAAAACATTAGTTAGATATAAATGCACTCCTCTTGGAAGATAAGGGAAACATTCTGTATTAGCTTTTTTTTTTTTTAAAGTAGACACAACTCTTTTGCCAGTGTAAATAAAAAAAACAGAGAGAGTGAGAATACTTTATGGGCTCATGTAACTAAACCACAGGAAAGACAACGCGACAGCTGAGATCCAAAAACATCTCAGTCCAAGAACTTAATTACTGACATTTATACCATTTTTGACTATTCAGCTTCTTTTTGCTGCTTGTTATTCTCTCAAACCATCTTTCACTGTGTGAGTATACACATATGATAGGACAGATCAGCCATATTACATCGTGCAACTTCACCCCAAAAAGATACTGGATCCTTCTTTCCCTTTTTGATTCAAAATTCATAAATATTGGCTCAGCTTACAAACAGTGAGGTTTCTACACAGAAGTGAAAGAGGGATTCTCTGGGATCCTGACATACACTTTCATCTCTTCGTGTTTATAAGAATGTTTAGCCACCACCAACTCATGTGGAGACAAGCACTAGATTCCATACGAACAGAGAGAACATATAATTAGCAATCAACCCGCTCATTCAATCATTGCCTCCATTTCCTCATACATGACATCAGCGCAATAAAAATGTAGCATTACTAGGTCTAATTGCCATTACAGAAGAGAAGTGCTTATCAGAAGGCTTGTGATATAATTCGAACTTAAAATATAAATACAGTGCTGCCATTGTTATCATTAATTTATATCATGAAAAGGCAGAAAGAAAAGCAATAAAATTGAGAAGAGGCTTCATACAGGCAATAATGCTTGAATTGTTTTTTAAGGGGCAGGAGGGGATAGAAGCAGCTAAAAGCTCAACCTTGATTTACATTAGAAGTAGTATCATACTGTAGAACATAACAATTTTATGCTCTCTGAATCTTAGTTTCCTCACCAGTAAATGTGGATAATAAGAGCTGCCTCACTGGTTTTTTGAGCATTAAAAACACCGTACGGAAAGTATCTAATACAACATTAGCAAATTGTATGAGGTTTAAGAAGTAGTTTATTAGGTGGGGATTACTCCATGTATAAAACGGAGAGAGAGAGAGAGAGAGAGAGAGAGAGGAAGAGAGAGAGACAGAGAAATAATTTGCTCGTCATGCCTAAATGCCCTGGTTGTTGCAACGCTGAAATGAGGTAGCTCTTCTGAAAGACCTTCATAGAATACAAAGTGCTATAAATACTAGATAGAAATTCATAGTTATAAAATGTTTATGCAAACGTGGTAGTAGTTTAACTCAATTTTTGCAAGCTTTTCTCTTTTCTGAGTATATTTTAATATTTATCTTGCAATAAATGCTTTGTACATTTGTATGGCAAAGGCAGGCTTGGCAACTTTTTATAAGATTTTGAAATATTCTGTTTTCCATGATAGAATTAATAGTTACCCACAGGACCAAATTAATCCTGAATTACTGCTGACTTCGGAAACAAAAAAAAAAGTTAGGTCCTGTTTTAAAATGAATCAACTCAATTCTGTTCTGAAACTGCTGGTTTTTCCAAGTTAACTATCTTGTTTCATAAAACACATCTGTTAAAATATTCATGTTGAACTTCTAAGTTCACTCGTGTTGACAAATAGTAAAGTACAAATTCATTTCACCTAGCAATTTCAGTTAATTAAACACTAGTTGATCCATTTTATGCTTCTATGATGTTTCATAGTCATAAAAATACATGAAACATTTTATGGCAAATGCTGGATGTTACATATTAGAAAAAATTTGAAACTTTTGGTTCCACTTTAGAAAATTAGGTGTCTGATAACACCATTTAGACTAATAATTTAACCAATGATTTCTATGTAAACAGTGAGTAGTCACACAGGAACAAAACATACTGTCACAAAAGCATATTTATGAAAAGGCAATATAAGGATTCCTACAAAAGCATTTATTTGGGGTCTTTCTGGCTTAGTAGAACCATCAGAGGACCAGAAAGCTGTAGATATTTTTCTAATGTCAGGTCTACTATGTATACAATGTGAGACCCTATCAGTTAATTTCTTCTCTCTATGCCTCAAAGATACGTAAAAAGATATAATTGAACTGGATGCTGTTTATGATTGCTTCAGATTTATTGGAGTTTTTCAATTTTATTAATTTCCTTTCAATAGCGAAAAATAAATAACATCACTGTACATTTATATTCTGTGTACTTTATGATACAAAAGGAAAGATAATATGAGTATAAAGTAAATTTTCATTATCTGTATCCAGTAATGGGATGAAGAGTGAAAATGTGGCAATGCCTCATAAGGGTTAGAGATACCTGTATCTATCCCATCATGCAGCAGAATAAGGTTTGTTGGGAAAAGCTCTTCCAAGTGATATATATCAGAGAGAGGGAGAGAGAGAGAGAGAGAGATCAGAGAGAGAGAGAGAGAGAGAGATCAGAGAGAGAGAGAGTGTGTGTTTTCCCACTCCAGAATATAACTATAGCCTCAAAGCTGAGGATAACTTTGTAGGTCTAATTAAGAGGTGCCCCAAATTGTAATTCCTCTATTACCTGCCCCCGTATATCTACTGTTTTTATAAGGGCATATAAAATATTTGAGGCGATTCTTTAAGGAAATCACAGATGTAGAGAAAAATCCAGTAATTTTCTCTGCATCAGGGAAGAGACTGTATACTTCCTCTCATCCTTTTTCTCAACCTAAGCTAGGAGGTCCTGGGAAGCAGCTTATAAACATCGAGGTTGCAACGAGTGAAGACTTCATTGCACACCTCCCTACATATGTGCAGAACTGTAAAAATTCACATGCCCATTTGATGAGAGCAGCGACATGAAACTGGTACTTATGTCTCAACTGGGAAAGCTTGAAATCAGAAGGCCGCCCATAATAGCAAGGGAGTACGAGAGGGATAAGCAGCTAGCCAAGCTTCATTTCTACTATTTGGTAGGTGTAACGTTGCATTTTACTTATATGGGGGGCGGGGGATGGCTATTGAGGAAAATGGCTACACTGAAATCATTACAAAGGAATCTATTCAGCTGGGGCGGAGGAATCCTATCATTGAAACTCCAGTGGTAGGAATGAAGAGGTGGGTTTTAAGGGGTCTTCTGGGAATTATATTAACTATCTCATCAATCAAGTAAAAAGAAATTGCGCTTTTACTTTTCTTCCTTCTCCCTTCTATAGCACCGGGGAAGAGGTGCTTGCTCTGGGAGAGAAGTGGAAATTAAAAGAACAGACCACAGTCCTGCAACCGCCTACACCTACCTACTCCACAAGTGCTAGTCTCCACGTCACTGGCCAGGCCTCAGATGAGCAAATGTGAGGAGCTTGTAAGTGGATCTGAGTTTAAAGTTTGATGTAATGTGTTCATAGACAAGTCTGTTTTTATAGTTCCTAGTACTTAGAAGTTATTGGATTTTCTCGAGATGTTATTGAGTAAAAGATTTTTGACACAATAGAATAGGCTTAATGTAGTGGTAGGGGAAAATTCTGTTCCTTGATTATAATCCACCAAATGCAGCATCTAAAAATATCTGTTTAATCATCAAACACACCTATGATGGAAGTATTGTTGCCCTCATTTTCAAACAATAAAACTCATAGCTATTGATTGTTAGAGCTTAACCAAAACTCAAAATCCATGTTTGCTAATTGTCAAACTCTTTGCCATTTCTACCACTACTTATTAGTTCCTGTCATAATTTTATAACTCATCATTTTAAATTTATTTATATAATTTGACCACATCAAGTGGATGCTCAGAGAATTAAATTTCCAGATGTTCATTAATGTCAAGTAATGTTAATCCAAATGTATTTGAAAGTAATTTTTCACATTCATTCTTACTTTCCAGCAAGATCAGCCTTTTCACTGACTTATACATATGCTTTTATTTTTCTTGTCTTTGACTTTGTTTGGCTGTCTCCTTTTCTGATTAGCAATTTCACCCTTCTGGTTCTAAAGGTACACAATTTTAAGAACCATACCAAGTCAAGGTTTCCAACTCAACTGGGCTTAGCTTGACCTATTTTTTGTCCATGTTATAGTCATGACATTCAGAATCTAGTTTTTGAAAGAAATGTAAAAGAAATATTTAAACCATAGGAGCACCTGGGTGGCTTAGTCGGTTAAGCCCCTGACTTCGGGTCAGGTCATAATCTCGCATTTGTGAGTTCCAGCCCCACATCAGGCTCTGTGCTGACAGCTCAAGAGCCTGGAGCCTGCTTCGGATTCTGTGTCTCCCTCTCTCTATGCCCTTCCCCTGCTCATAATCTGTCTCTCTCTTTCAAAAATAAATAAACATTTAAAAAATTAAAAAGAAAGAAATATTTAAACCATTTAAAACATGATCATGCAATCACACATACCCATTCATATCAATCCATTTACTAGTGGATTACTAAACATTCTTTGTGGTTTTGTGGTGCAAACATAGGGCATCTAAGTACAGGAAGAAAGAGAGATGTCTGATGTTGGAAAGATCAAAATGAAGAGGTGTTTACTTAAAAATAAAAATATAGTTTAAAGCATTAAAATATTACACAAATATTACAAAATATTGTGTGAAAAAATTCCCTGTAATCCTAAAATTCCAGAAATCAAATGAGGGAAAAGAAAAATATTAGTATTATTAGTTAAAAAAAATAAAAATCTGTGTCTAATTATCAGATGGCCACAATCATGGAACAATTTTTACATAAATTCTGTTTTTCCAGATCTGTAAGAGTGCTTTTATATTATATATATATATATATATATATATATATATATATTTGTATATATATGTATATATACTTAAATATATATTCAGATATAGTGACTAATGATTAATAACTGCTAGTTACTGATTAATAACTGAAAAATGTAGACCATTCACACAAAAAGCACAAAAAGTATATACCATAATAATATCATGAGAAAAATACCCTGCTTATGTTGCAACACTTTAGCTATTGGATTGCTTTATCGTAGATTTAAAATTAAACCTTTATAATTAGTTGCTCCATATATCCATATATCAGACTTTTAAAAACTGGACAAAGTGGGGGGGCCTGGTGGCTCAGTTGGTTAAGGGTCTAACTTTGGTTCAGGTCATGATTTCAGGATTCATGAGTTCAAGCCTCACATTGGGCTCTGTGCTGACAGCTCAGAGCCTGGAGTCTACTTCAGATTCTGTGTCTCCCTCTCTCTCTGAGCCTCCCCTTCTCCTACTCTGTTTTTATCTCTCTCTCTCAAAAATAAATAAACATTAAAAAAATTTTAAATCAGACAAAGTTACTATAATAATGGATACATTTTACCTTTCAATTTGATCACATGATATTATTAGTAAAAGAATGTTCGGGGCGCCTGGGTGGCGCAGTCGGGTAGGCGTCCGACTTCATCCAGGTCACGATCTCACGGTCCGTGAGTTCGAGCCCCGCGTCAGGCTCTGGGCTGATGGCTCGGAGCCTGGAGCCTGTTTCCGATTCTGTGTCTCCCTCTCTCTCTGCCCCTCCCCCGTTCATGCTCTGTCTCTCTCTGTCCCAAAAATAAATAAACGTTGAAAAAAAAAAAAATGTTCAAGGTAGTCATATGATCTTTGTTGTGGATTTAATCTCCAAAAACACTTTATCTAGGCTTCTTAAATTTACTCACCAAAAACACATAATCTCTGCCCTGAATCTACCATATTATGTTGCTTGCTTGATTGTCTTTGTGCTTTTGGAGACACACAGAAACTCCCACTAAGGTACTAATAAAAGTGCAAAGACAAAAAGAGAGACAGAGACACAGAGAGAGTGAGATCCCAAAAGAAATTAACAGCCCTCTTATTGCTAATTAAAAGCTTTTTGCTTTCTCTCCACATGGCCAGTACAGCTGCTTCACATCCTATCACTGCAAAAGAAACACATAAATTCAAAGACAATATTGAGAGCGGCACCTGGTTCTGGGTGCACCTGCCGTGATGAGAGTATATTTCATACTGTCACTAAATTAACATTTTCAGGGGCCCCAAAAGATAATTTTTTTCCTCATTCAACTTCTTCCACTGTCCCCAGTGGTAAAGAATCAGTAGTTTTGCTTCCATTTTCAATACTAAATATATCATATTGTTGTTTGCTTCACTGATGCAGACACCTGCCTCCTGCTGTAAATGCTATATTCCAGCTCTAAAAGATTTCCCCAGGGCTTCCCATTCAAGTATTGGCTTGTAACTATGGCTTAATATCATGTCAAAATCTCTTAAGGAAGATACAGCCTGTCAAGTCATTTCAAGATTGAACCTTCATCTACTGAGATTCTGAAAATGTCCTTTGAGTGTTTGAAGCATGAGCAGACAAATAAAAGGCTAACAAGTCATTTGTAAAGATAATAGCAAACAGCACGCATTCTCCTTTCTTTCCCCCTATTTCCATTAAATGTTGATAAATAAAAAGGGAGCAGACTGCAGGGCCCCAGTCTTCATTATTTATAAACAGGTCAGAGGAAACTTAAAACTCTAGTGTTTTAGACAAGGAAGGGAAAAAAATATCTCCAACACTCTGTGAGGATTCAAGCACCTATGAAACATGGATGACGTATCAGTTTCCTGAAGGGAATACTTCTATAGGTTCCAGATAGAGGTGCTTCTGCTAAAACTTATAATTAAAAAAATCATTATATTAGAAAAAATAAACTACGTCCACTTCCAATCCCATTGTTGACTCGGGGTTGGTTTGGTTTGAGGAGAAGTAGAAAATTCTTTACGAGTTGGGAAGAATATTAGCAAATCTTAGGGACTTTGGTAGATAGGAAGGCCAGTTCTACATATTTGAGTTAATTCAGTTTAAACAAATCACATAATCACATTAGGGGCAGTTAAGTAATTTTAATCCTAGAAAATCAAAATTTTCAAAATAGAGAATAAAAATTTGGTGCCTATTAATTCAATCATTACTGTGATTGCCTGGAAGCAAAATTTTGTATCCCTCATGTGAAGGACATTTGAAAAATATTTTTGATGGATTTCATAAAGTCATTTTAAAATTTGACCTCTTGCTCTTACAAGATTATTTAATCTTCTCTCTCATAAGTTATAACTTCATAGGTTGTGTGTTCCAAGTTTGAAATGCCCCTATGTTTTCTATAGTTGATTACCTATAAAAGCAAGAGTGACTGATAATTAGGCACCATAATAAAGTACATGAAACTTTTAATCAAAAATGTTCTTCCTGGGGTGCCTGGGTGGCTCAGTCAGTTAAGTGACTTTGGCTCAGGTCATGATCTCATGGTCCGTGGGTTCAAGTCCCTCATCGGGCTCTGTGCTGACAACTCAGAGCCTGGAGCCTGCTTCAGATTCTGTCTCCATCTCTCTTGCCCCTCCCCAACTCATGCACTGTCTGTCTCTCTCTCAAATATAAATAAAATAGTTACCAAAAAAAAAGTTCTTCCTGAAGGTACACAGAGGAAAAATGTTCCTTGTAAAAAAAGAATAACTTGCCCATACAAAATATTCATTGGCTCACTATGGGATTATATGGGGTTTACCAACCTTCATAAATAGAACTACCTTTAAAAAAGTGGGAAAAAGAACGCCTAGGAGCACCAACTGTGTGTTTGGACATTGAGATCAGCTTCTACTTCCTTTTTATATAGTCACTTTTCAAATTTAATCCACAGTTACTTTATTTTAGAAAGAGAGTGAGAGCAAGCAGGGGAGAAGAGCAGAGGGAGAGAGAGAGAGAGAGAGAGAGAGAGAGAGAGACTCTCAAGCAGGCTCCATGCTCAGTGTGAAGCATGATGCAGGGCTCAATCCCACGACCCTTGGATCATGACCTGAGGCAAAATCAAGAGTTGGATACTAAACGAACTGAGCCACCCAGGTGCAGCAATTCATGGTTATTTTAAACAAAAGAGATACAGTAACTGCATTTCTCTATATTACAGAGTTATGTTACTTATCACCTAGGAAGAAAGTCAAGACCACCTCAGGGCTCTAGCTGTAATATAGCAGTTTATTCTCAAATACTAATGATCTCTCTGATTTTGGAATCTATGCTAGACTTAAAATAAGAGTTTATATTACTTAACTTATGCTTATATTTACATAAGCATTATGTTTATATCACTTAAGCTTAATATATGCTCATGCTTATATTACTCAATGCTTATATTGTAAATGCATCCAAAACCTCACTGTGGTGAACCTATTTCAAACCTCATGTGAATCCTCATTAAAAATTAAATGCAATTGGGAGAATTAAGTATAAAAATAACCTATAGTGTTGAACAATTGATTCATTTGGAATAGGAAAACAAACCATGCGATTATCTGTCAATGATAAAAGATCTTCTTTTTTCTTCTTTCAGAAATACTTAGTCGAAAATCTTCTATTTTCTCTGAGGGTACACAGTGTCAGTTAATGTTATTCTCAGAAACTATATTTTGAGTCACTAATCATAGGCCAATCCAATGGCATCATCACTTTGATTGAAAATCATTTTTTCAAATGTTTTCCTAATTTTTTTGATCATTTTAACAAAGGAAATCTTTGCTGAGTGCACTTATGTTAAAGACAAATCACTTGCGTGTTATTGTTCATTTAGCTACCCATGGTATATTAAAGGTGGTCACAAATCCTTTCACAATTCTCCCACTAAGAGAAAGAGTCTTAGTCCCCACCCCCACCTCCTGAATTTGAGGGCGCCATGACCTCTTTGACCAAGACAGCAGATTTTTAATATATTCTGTCCCTTGGAACATGTAAATTTAGAGACGTGGGTTGCCACATAAGAAGTCCAATAGTACTGTAGTGAAGATATCATGCTATAGGGAAACTATGTAGAAATGTAGCTATGTAGAAAGGTCATAATGAGGTGTTAAAAAAAGAGAGAGATTGAGAGAGAGGCCACGTTTGTATTAGTAAAATCTACAATCATTCTCTCAATTACTTTTGTTTAAAACTTACTAGGTTTAAAAAACTGAATTCAGCCTTTCTGAAAATTAGACTGTGATGCTCCTATAAAACATCAACTATGTTTCCAATGGGACATGGACAGCCCATCAGAAAAGGATGTTCCTAACATGATGTAACAAAAAAACAAACCCAAAGCTGCAAAATAACTAAGAAATCATTCTTCAAGGAGAGTGTTAATGTCATACAAATAGTATTCTCAGCCCTACTTCTTTCCTTCCATATTTGAAACTAAAATTTCTTAGGTACTCAATTGCTGACCTTCCCCTCTTTTATGAAACATTTGGTCCAAAGTGGGATTTGATTCCCTGATCATTCATTAGAATCACTTCACACAAGCCCTAAGCCACCGAGAGTACCACCTGCACTCACTTTTTTTGAAATGCAACATTTTAAAACACCAGTTTCTCTGGTGTCCATTCTTCTTTGCTACAGCAAGTCAATAAACCTAACTCTGAATGCAAGTATGTCCCTAGCAGATAAGGCCAGTTGGCTTCCATTAGTAAAGCTTTCACTAACATTTGGCTGAGATCTTTGCTGACACAGATTAGGACTCTCTACTAAATTTCAGAGTGAGATCCCTTGAGTTTCTACCTGCTCAATCCACCTTGCTTTTAACAGTGAGACAACTTCTGTACTGTATCCCAACTCTGAATATTTTGTTTGAGCCCATGTGGTGATAGGTTTATTTATTTGCATTAGAAATAAAGTCTCCAAGGAGTTTTTGTCATTTCATCGGTTTGTGCTTATTTTCCTTTCTAACTGATGGGCAAACCATGGATTTGCCCCCAACCATTCTGTCTGCCTAGTTACTTTCTGAATTAGTATTTGTATATAATAAATAAGTTCATATAAAGTAGGATATAGATGGAGCTTTTATATATCTGTGTTATGAGCCAGCATCAAAGACTAATGAGTTTAGACATTCTTGTCAAACCAGCATCCTTCAATTTTCATTTCAGCACTTAATATGATTTCATTTAGATGTGGATTCTAAAAACCAAAACAAATGAACAAACAAAACAAAACAGACTCATAGATACAGAAAACAAACTGTTGGTTACTAAAGGGGGCAGGATTTGAAGGGTAAGCAAAATAGGTAAATGGGATTAAGAGGTACAAACTTCCAGCTACAAAATATGTCATGGAGAGGCAAGGTGCAGCATGGGGGATATATAGTCAATAATACTGTAATGACAGTATGGTGACACATGGTCACTAGATTTATCACGGCGTCATTTAGTAATGTATGAAAGTATTGACACAATGATGTATACTTAAAACTAATAGGATATTGTATGTCAATTACACTCCAATAAAAATTTTATTTATTTTTTTTTTCACTTTTTTTTTTATTTTTTTTTATTTTTTTTATTTTTTAATATATGAAATTTACTGTCAAATTGGTTTCCATACAACACCCAGTGCTCATCCCAAAAGGTGCCCTCCTCAATACCCATCACCCACCCTGCCCTCCCTCCCACCCTGCCCTCCCTCCCACCCCCCATCAACCCTCAGTTTGTTCTCAGTTTTTAACAGTCTCTAATGCTTTGGCTCTCTCCCACTCTAACCTCTTTTTTTTTTTTTCCTTCCCCTCCCCCATGGGTTTCTGTTATGTTTCTCAGGATCCACCTAAGAGTGAAACCATATGGTATCTGTCTTTCTCTGTATGGCTTATTTCACTTAGCATCACACTCTCCAGTTCCATCCATGTTGCTACAAAAGGCCATATTTCATTTTTTCTCATTGCCACGTAGTATTCCATTGTGTATATAAACCACAATTTCTTTATCCATTCATCAGTTGATGGACATTTAGGCTCTTTCCATAATTTGGCTATTGTTGAGAGTGCCGCTATAAACATTGGGGTACAGGTGCCCCTATGCATCAGTACTCCTGTATCCCTTGGGTAAATTCCTAGCAGTGCTATTGCTGGGTCATAGGGTAGGTCTATTTTTAATTTTCTGAGGAACCTCCACACTGCTTTCCAGAGCGGCTGCACCAATTTGCATTCCCACCAACAGTGCAAGAGGGTTCCTGTTTCTCCACATCCTCTCCAGCATCTATAGTCTCCTGATTTCTTCATTTTGGCCACTCTGACTGGCGTGAGGTGGTATCTGAGTGTGGTTTTGATTTGTATTTCCCTGATAAGGAGCGACTTTGAACATCTTTTCATGTGCCTGTTGGCCATCCGGATGTCTTCTTTAGAGAAGTGTCTATTCATGTTTTCTGCCCATTTCTTCACTGGGTTATTTGTTTTTCGGGTGTGGAGTTTGATGAGCTCTTTATAGATTTTGGATACTAGCCCTTTGTCCGATGTGTCATTTGCAAATATCTTTTCCCATTCCATTGGTTGCCTTTTAGTTTTGTTGGTTGTTTCCTTTGCTGTGCAGAAGCTTTTTATCTTCATAAGGTCCCAGTAATTCACTTTTGCTTTTAATTCCCTTGCCTTTGGGGATGTGCCGAGTAAGAGATTGCTACGGCTGAGGTCAGAGAGGTCTTTTCCTGCTTTCTCCTCTAAGGTTTTGATGGTTTCCTGTCTCACATTCAGGTCCTTTATCCATTTTGAGTTTATTTTTGTGAATGGTGTGAGAAAGTGGTCTAGTTTCAACCTTCTGCATGTTGCTGTCCAGTTCTCCCAGCACCATTTGTTAAAGAGACTGTCTTTTTTCCATTGGATGTTCTTTCCTGCTTTGTCAAAGATGAGTTGGCCATATGTTTGTGGGTCTAGTTCTGGGGTTTCTATTCTATTCCATTGGTCTATGTGTCTGTTTTTATGCCAATACCATGCTGTCTTGATGATGACAGCTTTGTAGTAGAGGCTAAAGTCTGGGATTGTGATGCCTCCTGCTTTGGTCTTCTTCTTCAAAATTACTTTGGCTATTCGGGGCCTTTTGTGGTTCCATATGAATTTTAGGATTGCTTGTTCTAGTTTCGAGAAGAATGCTAGTGCAATTTTGATTGGGATTGCATTGAATGTGTAGATAGCTTTGGGTAGTATTGACATTTTGACAATATTTATTCTTCCAATCCATGAGCAGGGAATGTCTTTCCATTTCTTTATATCTTCTTCAATTACCTGCATAAGCTTTCTATAGTTTTCAGCATACAGATCTTTTACATCTTTGGTTAGATTTATTCCTAGGTATTTTATGCTTCTTGGTGCAATTGTGAATGGGATCAGTTTCTTCATTTGTCTTTCTGTTGCTTCATTGTTAGTGTATAAGAATGCAACTGATTTCTGCACATTGATTTTGTATCCTGCAACTTTGCTGAATTCATGTATCAGTTCTAGCAGACTTTTGGTGGAGTCTATCGGATTTTCCATGTATAATATCATGTCATCTGCAAAAAGCGAAAGCTTGACTTCATCTTTGCCAATTTTGATGCCTTTGATTTCCTTTTGTTGTCTGATTGCTGATGCTAGAACTTCCAGCACTATGTTAAACAAGAGCGGTGACAGTGGGCATCCCTGTCATGTTCCTGATCTCAGGGAAAAAGCTCTCAGTTTTTCCCCGTTGAGGATGATGTTAGCTGTGGGCTTTTCATAAATGGCCTTTATGATCTTTAAGTATGTTCCTTCTATCCCGACTTTCTCAAGGGTTTTTATTAAGAAAGGGTGCTGGATTTTGTCAAAGGCCTTTTCTGCATCGATTGACAGGATCATATGGTTCTTCTCTTTTTTTTTGTTAATGTGATGTATCACGTTGATCGATTTGCGAATGTTGAACCAGCCCTGCATCCCAGGAATGAATCCCACTTGATCATGGTGAATAATTCTTTTTATATGCTGTTGAATTCGATTTGCTAGTATCTTATTAAGAATTTTTGCATCCATATTCATCAGGGATATTGGCCTGTAGTTCTCTTTGTTTACTGGGTCTCTGTCTGGTTTAGGAATCAAAGTAATACTGGCTTCATAGAATGAGTCTGGAAGTTTTCCTTCCCTTTCTATTTCTTGGAATAGCTTGAGAAGGATAGGTATTATCTCTGCTTTAAATGTCTGGTAGAACTCCCCTGGGAAGCCATCTGGTCCTGGACTCTTATTTGTTGGGAGATTTTTGATAACCGATTCAATTTCTTCGCTGGTTATGGGTCTGTCCAAGCTTTCTATTTCCTCCTGATTGAGTTTTGGAAGAGTGTGGGTGTTTAGAAATTTGTCCATTTCTTCCAGGTTGTCCAATTTGCTGGCATATAATTTTTCATAGTATTCCCTGATAATTGTTTGTATCTCTGAGGGATTGGTTGTAATCATTCCATTTTCATTCATGATTTTATCTATTTGGGTCATCTCCCTTTTCTTTTTGAGAAGCCTGGCTAGAGGTTTGTCAATTTTGTTTATTTTTTCAAAAAACCAACTCTTGGTTTCGTTGATCTGCTCTACAGTTTTTTTAGATTCTATATTGTTTATTTCTGCTCTGATCTTTATTATTTCTCTTCTTCTGCTGGGTTTAGGCTGCCTTTGCTGTTCTGCTTCTATTTCCTTTAGGTGTGCTGTTAGATTTTGTATTTGGGATTTTTCTTGTTTCTTGAGATAGGCCTGGATTGCAATGTATTTTCCTCTCAGGACTGCCTTCGCTGCATCCCAAAGTGTTTGGATTGTTGTATTTTCATTTTCATTTGTTTCCATGTATATTTTAATTTCTTCTCTAACTGCCTGGTTGACCCACTCATTCGTTAGTAGGGTGTTCTTTAACCTCCATGCTTTTGGAGGTTTTCCAGACTTTTTCCTGTGGTTGATTTCAAGCTTCATAGCATTGTGGTCTGAAAGTATGCATGGTATAATTTCAATTCTTGTAAACTTATGAAGGGCTGTTTTGTGACCCAGTATATGATCTATCTTGGAGAATGTTCCATGTGCACTCGAGAAGAAAGTATATTCTGTTGCTTTGGGATGCAGAGTTCTAAATATATCTGTCAAGTCCATCTGATCCAATGTATCATTCAGGGCGCTTGTTTCTTTATTGACTGTGTGTCTAGATGATCTATCCATTTCTGTAAGTGGGTGTTAAAGTCCCCTGCAATGACCACATTCTTATCAATAAGGTTGCTTATGTTTATGAGTAATTGTTTTATATATCTGGGGGCTCGGGTATTTGGCGCATAGACATTTATAATAGTTAGCTCTTCCTGGTGGATAGACCCTGTGATTATTATATAATGCCCTTCTTCATCTCTTGTTACAGCCTTTAATTTAAAGTCTAGTTTGTCTGATATAAGTATGGCTACTCCAGCTTTCTTTTGGCTTCCAGGAGCATGATAAATAGTTCTCCATCCCCTCACTCTCAATCTAAAGGTGTCCTCAGATCTAAAATGAGTCTCTTGTAGACAGCAAATAGATGGGTCTTGCTTTTTTATCCATTCTGATACCCTATGTCTTTTAGTTGGCGCATTTAATCCATTTACATTCAGTGTTATTATAGAAAGATATGGGTTTAGAGTCATTGTGATGTCTGTATGTTTTATGCTCGTAGTGATGTCTCTGGTACTTTGTCTCACAGGATCCCCCTTAGGATCTCTTGTAGGGCTGGTTTCGTGGTGACAAATTCCTTCAGTTTTTGTTTGTTTGGGAAGACCTTTATCTCTCCTTCTATTCTAAATGACAGACTTGCTGGATAAAGGATTCTCGGCTGCATATTTTTTCTGTTTAGCACACTGTAGATATCGTGCCAAGCCTTTCTGGCCTGCCAAGTTTCAAAGGAGAGATCAGTCACGAGTCTTATAGGTCTCCCTTTATATGTGAGGGCACGTTTATCCCTTGCTGCTTTCAGAATTTTCTCTTTATCCTTGTATTTTGCCAGTTTCACTATGATATGTCGTGCAGAAGATCGATTCAAGTTACGTCTGAAGGGAGTTCTCTGTGCCTCTTGGATTTCAATGCCTTTTTCCTTCCCCAGTTCAGGGAAGTTCTCAGCTATAATTTGTTCAAGTACCCCTTCAGCACCCTTCCCTCTCTCTTCCTCCTCTGGGATACCAATTATGCGTATATTATTTTTTTTTAGTGTATCACTTAGTTCTCTAATTTTCCCCTCATACTCCTGGATTTTTTTATCTCTCTTTCTTTCAGCTTCCTCTTTCTCCATAACTTTATCTTCTAGTTCACCTATTCTCTCCTCTGCCTCTTCAAGCCGAGCCATCGTGGATTCCATTTTGTTTTGCAATTCGTTTAAAGCGTTTTTCAACTCCTCGTGACTGTTCCTTAGTCCCTCGATCTTTGTGGCAAGAGATTCTCTGCTGTCCTGTATACTGTTTTCAAGCCCAGCGATTAATTTTATGACTATTATTCTAAATTCACTTTCTGTTATATTATTTAAATCCTTTTTGATCAGTTCATTAGCTGTTGTTATTTCCTGGAGATTCTTCTGAGGGGAATTCTTCCGTTTGGTCATTTTGGAGAGTCCCTGGCGTGGTGAGGACCTGCAGGGCACTTCCCCTGTGCTGTGGTGTATAACTGGAGTTAGTGGGCGGGGCCGCAGTCTGACCCGATGTCTGCCCCCAGCCCACTGCTGGGGCCACAGTCAGACTGGTGTGTGCCTTCTCTTCCCCTCTCCTAGGGGCGGGATTCACTGTGGGGTGGCGTGTCCCGTCTGGGCTACTTGCACACTGCCAGGCTTGTGTTGCTGGGGATCTGGCGTATTAGCTGGGGTGGGTAGGCAAGGTGCACGGGGGCTGGAGGGGCAGGCTTAGCTCGCTTCTCCTTAGGTGATCCACTTCAGGAGGAGCCCTGTGGCAGCGGGAGGGAGTCAGATCCGCTGCCGGAGGTTTGGCTCCGCAGAAGCACAGAGTTGGGTGTTTGCGCAGAGCGAGCAAGTTCCCTGGCAGGAACTGGTTCCCTTTGGGATTTTGGCTGGGGGATGGGCGGGGGAGATGGCGCTGGCGCCTTTGTTCCCCGCCAAGCTGAGCTCTGCCGTCCGGGGGCTCAGCAGCTCTCCCTCCCTTTGTCCTCCAGCCTTCCCGCTTTCCGAGCAGAGCTGTTAACTAATGACCTCCCAGACGCTAAGTCGCGCTTGCTGTCGGAACACAGTCCGTCCGGCCCCTCCGCTTTTGCCAGCCAGACTCGGGGGCTCCGCTTGGCCGGCGAGCCGCCCCTCCGCCCTGGCTCCCTCCCGCCAGTCCGTGGAGCGCGCACCGCCTCGCCGCCCTTCCTACCCTCTTCCGTGGGCCTCTAGTCTGCGCTTGACTCCGGAGACTCCCTTCTGCTAATCCTCTGGCGGTTTTCTGGGTTCTTTAGGCAGGTGTAGGTGGAATCTAAGTGATCGGCAGGACACGCTGTGAGCCCCGCGTCCTCCTACGCCGCCATCTTCCGGAACCCCCCTCCAATAAAAATTTTAAAAAAGCTTAGAAGGAATTTCTTCAGTCCTAGATTTGTGAAAGTTTGTTTCATGAGCAATCTCCCCTCTACTCACTTGCTTGCCAGGAGATAACTATCTGAGCCAAAATAAACACATCGGGTAATTTTGCTTCCGACTGAGCATCAGCAGTTTGCCATGGGTTAGTCTACTGATATGACACCCCCCCCCCCGGAATAACTCTTGCTTCTATATTATTATTTTATTATTATTATTATGTTTTTCTTTCTAAGTGGCCTCAACTTTGGACAATTTCAAATAGCAATGGCTACATTGTGACATACTTTAACATAGGAGATACCCCTCCATTTCCATATTCAGGAAACAATAAGAACCAACATCCTAACAGTACATTCCTGAAGGAATTGTCAAAGAAAAGCTTCTTTTTCAAAATGTTTATTTATTTATTTATTTTGAGAGATAGCAAGGGAGGGGCAGAGAGAGAGGGAGAGAGAGAATTGCAGGCAGGCTCTCTGCTGTCAGCATAGAACATGATGAGGGGCTCAATCCCACCATGAGAACATGAGCTAAGCCAAAATCAAGAGTCAGATGCTGAACTGACTGAGCCATACAAGTGCCCCTCAAAGAAAGGCTTATTGATTAAAGGATCTCTGCCTTTTGAAATGCTGAAGACATATACACATAAAAGCTTTCTCCCCTAATTGCTCAGGATAGATCATAAGCCTTTAATAGTGATAATTATATGTATATTTATTGTTGTGCAACTGGCTTCCTCTAATTTCTCTTTTTTCTTTCTTGCACACTTCTCTAAAGTACCAGAGACATCACTACAAGCATGAAACCTACAGACATCACAATGACTCTAAACCCATATCTTTCTATAATAACACTGAATGTAAATGGATTAAATGTGCCAACCAAAAGACATAGGGTATCAGAATGGATAAAAAAACAAGACCCATCTATTTGATGTCTACAAGAGACTCATTTTAGACCTGAGGACACCTTCATATCGAAACTGAGGGAATGGAGAACTATCTATCATGCTACTAGAACTCAAAAGAAAGCTGGAGTAGCCATACTTATATCAGACAAAATAGACTTTAAATTAAAGGCTGTAACAAGAGATGAAGAAGGGCATTATATAATAATTACAGGGTCTATTCATGAGGAGGAGCTAACAATTATAAATGTCTATGTGCCGAACACAGGAGCCCCCAAATATATAAAACAATTAATCACAAACATAAGCAATCTTATTGATAAGAATGTGGTAATTACAGGGGACTTTAATACTCCACTTACAACAATGGATACATCATCTAGACACAGGATCAATAAAGAAACAAGGGCCCAGAATGATACATTGGATCAGATGGACTTGACAGATATATATAGACCTATGCATCCCAAAGCAACAGAATATATACTTTCCTCTCGAGTGCACATGGAACATTCTCCAAGATAGATCACATACAAGATCACAAAACAGCCCTTCATAAGTATAAAAGAATTGAGATCATACCACGCATACTTTCAAACCACAATGCTACGACGCTTGAAATCAACTGCACAAAAAGTCTGGAAAACCTCCAAAAGCATGGATGTTAAAGAACACCCTACTAAACAATGAATGGGCCAACCAGGCAATTAGAGAAGAAATTAGAAAAATATATGGAAACAAATGAAAATAAAAATACAACAATCCAAACTCTTTGGGATGCAGCAAAGGCAGTGCTGAGAGGAAAATACATTGCAATCCAGACCTATCTCCAGAAACAAGAAAGATCCCAAATACAAAACCCAACAGCACACCTAAAGGAAATAGAAGCAGAACAGCAAAGCACCCCAAAGCCAGCAGAAGAAGACAATAAAGATCAGAGCAGAAATAAACAATATGGAATATAAAAAAAACTGTAGAGCAGATCAATGGAAACCAAGAGTTGTTTTTTTGAAAAATTAACAAAATTGATAAACCTCTAGCGAGGTTTCTCAAAAAGAAAAGGGAGATGACACAAATAGATAAAATCATGAATGAAAATGGAATTATTACAACCAACCCTCAGAAATACAAGCAATTATCAGGGAATACTATGAAAAATTGTATGCCAACAAACTGGACAACCTGGAAGAAATGGACAAATTCCTAAACACCCACACACTTTCAAAACTCAAACAGGAAGAAATAGAAAACTTGAACAGATCCATAACCAGTGAAGAAATTGAATCAGTTATCAAAAATCTCCCAACAAATAAGAGTCCAGGACCAGATGGCTTCCCAGTGGAATTCTACCAGACATTTAAAGCAGAGATAATACCTATCCTTCTAAAGCTATTCCAAAAAATAGAAAGAGAAGGAAAACTTCCAGACTCATTCTATGAAGCCAGCATTACTTTGATTCCTAAACCAGACAGAGACCCAGCAAAAAAAGAGAACTACAGGCCAATATCCCTGATGAATATGGATGCAAAAATTCTCAATAAGATACTAGCAAATCGAATTCAACAACATATAAAAAGAATTATACACTATGATCAAGTGGGATTCATTCCTAAGCTGCAGGGCTGGTTCAACATTCACAAATCAATCAATGTGATACATCACATTAATAAAAGAGAAGAACCATATGATCCTGTCAATAAATGCAGAAAAAGCATTTGACAAAATTCAGCATCCTTTCTTAATAAAAACCCTCGAGAAAGTCGGGATAGAAGGAACATACTTAAACATCATAAAAACCATTTATGAAAAGCCCACAGCTAATATCATCCTCAATGGGGAAAAACTGAGAGCTTTCCCCCTGAGACCAGGAACACGACAGGGATGTCCACTCTCACTCCTGTTGTTTAACATAGTGTTGGAAGTTATAGCATCATCAATTAGACAACAAAAGGAAATCAAAGGCATCAAAATTGGCAATGATGAGGTCAAGCTTTCACTTTTTGCAGATAACATGATATTATACATGGAAAACCCGATGGACTCCACCAAAAGTCTGCTAGAACTGATACATGAATTCAGCAAAGTCACAGGATACAAAATCAATGTAGAGAACTCAGTTGCATTCTTCTACACTAAGAATGAAGCAACAGAAAGACAAATAAAGAAACTGATCCCTTTCACAATTGCACCAAGGAGCATAAAATACCTAGGAATAAACCTAACCAAAGATGTAAAAGATCTGTATGCTGAAAACTATAGAAAGCTTATGAAGGAAATTGAAGAAGATATAAAGAAATGGAAAAACATTCCGTGCTCATGGATTGGAAGAATAAATATTGTTAAAATGTCAATACCACCCAAAGCAATCTACACATTCAATGCAACCCCAATCAAAATTGCATCAGCATTCTTCTCGAAACTAGAACAAGCAATCCTAAAATTCATATGGAACCACAAAAGACCCCAAATAGCCAAAGTAATTTTGAAGAAGACCAAAGCAGGAGGCATCACAATCCCAGACTTAAGCCTCTACTACAAAGCTGTAATCATCAAGACAGCATGGTATTGGCACAAAAACAGACACATAGACCAATGGAATAGAATAGAAACCCTAGAACTAGACCCACAAACGTATGGCCAACTCATCTTTGACAAAGCAGGAAAGAACATCCAATGGAAAAAAAGACAGCCTCTTTAACAAATGGTGCTGGGAGAACTGGACAGCAACATGCAGAAGGTTGAAACTAGACCACTTTCTCACACCATTCACAAAAATAAACTCAAAATGGATAAAGGACCTGAATGTGAGACAGGAAACCATCAGAACCCTAGGGGAGAAAGCAGGAAAAAAACCTCTCTGACCTGAGCTGCAGCAACTTCTTACTTGACACATCCCCAAAGGCAAGGAAATTAAAAGCTAAAATGAACTATTGGGACCTCATGAAGATAAAAAGCTTTTGCACTGCAAAGGAAACAATCAACAAAACTAAAAGGCAACCAATGGAATGGGAAAAGATATTTGCAAATGACATATCGGACAAAGGGCTAGTATCCAAAATCTATAAAGAGCTCACCAAACTCCACACCCGAAAAACAAATAACCCAGTGAAGAAATGGGCAGAAAACATGAATAGACACTTCTCTAAAGAAGACATCCAGATGGCCAACAGGCACATGAGAAGATGCTCAACGTCGCTCCTCATCAGGGAAATACAAATCAAAACCACACTCAGATACCACCTCACGCCAGTCAGAGTGGCCAAAATGAACAAATCAGGAGACTATAGATGCTGGAGAGGGTGTGGAGAAACGGGAACCCTCTTGCACTGTTGGTGGGAATGCAAACTGGTGCAGCCACTCTGGAAAACAGTGTGGAGGTTCCTCAAAAAATTAAAAATAGACCTACCCTATGACCCAGCAATAGCACTGCTAGGAATTTACCCAAGGGATACAGGAGTGCTGATGCATAGGGGCACTTGTACCCCAATGTTTATAGCAGCACTCTCAACAATAGCCAAATTATGGAAAGAGCCTAATGTCCATCAACTGATGAATGGATAAAGAAATTGTGGTTTATATACACAATGGAGTACTGCGTGGCAATGAGAAAGAATGAAATATGGCCTTTTGTAGCAAGATGGATGGAACTGGAGAGTGTTATGCTAAGTGAAATAAGTCCTACAGAGAAAGACAGATACCATGTGTTTTCACTCTTATGTGGATCCTGAGAAACTTAACAGAAGACCATGGGGGAGGGGGGAAAAAAAAGAGGGTAGAGAGGGAGGGAGCCAAAACATAAGAGACTCTTAAAAACTAAGAACAAACTGAGGGTTGATGGGGGGTGGGAAGGAGGAGATGGTGGATGATGGGTATTGAGGAGGGCACTTGTTGGTTTGAGCACTGGGTGTTGTATGGAAACAAATTTGGCAATAAATTTCATGTTTAAAAAAAAGAAAACTTTAATAATTAATAAAAATAAAATTCCTCCCAATACACTATTAAAAGTCATACATTTTGAAGTGCTCAAGCTAGCTCAATATTGACTAATCCTGAAATGTGTTCAAGATAATTCATGGAATTATCCAGGATGTATTCATGGTATGTATCCATAATGTCCAACTTCGGCTCAGGTCATGATCTCACGGTCCGTGGGTTCGAGCCCCAAGTCGGGCTCTGTGCTGACAGCTCAGAGCCTGGAGCTACTTCAGATTCTATGTCTCCCTCTTTCCCTCTGCCCCTCTCCTGCTCACACTCTGTCTCTCTCACTCTCAGAAGTAAATAAATGTTAAAAAATTAAAGATAATTCATGGAATACAATAGTATATGGTTATAATTAATGCACACTATACCACTGAATACATATTACCTGTTAATGGGGTGTGTAATCCCCTTGGAGGTGATTATAAAACTGACAGCCAAGAGGAAGAATCACTGGATAATCTCACCTTTACTGCAAAGACACATGATGTATTATTTCCAACTTAACTGATCCTAGATGGCATTGTCTTAAGCAGAATTCTTACAATGGCTTTAAAATACCAAGTCTAAGCATGATACTCTCAGTGGCCTTCAAAATAAGAATTAGATTCACGATAGAAAAGTCTATCAGTTACAACTCACAAATAGGGCACGGTTTTCTTATATTGGAAAAGTGACGTCTGTCATAATTGGTACAGTGTCTGAAAATACCCAGGGTACATTTAGATCAATCAATTTCCCCTCTCAGGAAAGAAGAGTTTCTAGTAATCCAAAAATAAAAACCTGAGCCTCAACGTGAGGCTCACATTTTAAAAAGGAAGCATGACACATAAAACTCAGTTAAATTGCCCAAGATCAAAGGCTATGCAGTAGGTATTCAACAAATAAATGCTAATGTTCCATAAATATCCTCAGTGAATTTTCTACAATTTAAACCTACATTTTCTAAGCTCTAGTTTGTTCCTTGCCCACTACACTCTGTTCAGTTTTAGTTCCAATTTTTGACACTTGCTTGAATGTTCCTTGGTTGAATGGTCAGTTAGGAAGAGGAGGCTAAATCCAGTTTCAGACCTTAAATCTGATGCAATGTGTATATGCAACACAATGTACAAACCCTGTTTCTCTACTGCCTGATTCTGTAACAAGTATATTGTGTACTTGTAATTTAGATTCTATCAGCATATTATTTTTTGCCTGAATGAGTAAGGGAAAACAGTGTTTTCTGGAATATATCTGTATCTGTGCATGCATGTATGTATTTATCTACTCTTCATTTATATTCCTTCTGAGTGTGTGTGTGTGTATACACATATGTATTTATATATACATATTCATGTGATATATATATAAATATATACATGTATAAATATATACATGTATAAGTAAAATGTAGATATACAGACATACACAGATTATATATGAATACATATGAATGTACAGTTTTTATAAATTTTTTATATATAAAATGTAGATCTTTAAACAATGTATATTTGGGTTTAATTGGATGGAACATTTATATAAGGCATGCATTTTAAATTCACCAAACAGTACAGATTATAATACAAATAATAAAGCCTTGATTTAATGTGATAATACATATCTCTCAAGGAAAGAAAGAACTTTGGAAATTGATAAGTCCCCATCTGGTTTTTAATAATTTGGATGTTATTTGTCATTGAAGTCAACTTTTGTTTTTTTCATATGTGCTCTATGAGAGGCAGAGAAGGCATCCTGAGAAAAATTCTGAAAATTAAAGTCACAGGCAAGGGGAAAATACAGAAAAAGGGAGATGGAAATAAAACAAATCAAATTTGTAAGAGGCCCTCCTGACTTTATTGATTCTGAGATTCTATTCCAGATTGAAAAATATTATCTTCTTTTCTGTAGATCATATTTTATTTAATAAGAGCCTATTGTTGCTTTCCTTCCAGTTTTTGCTCACAAGATCTTTTTTGAAATTCAATATTTCAAAAGAATCCATCTCTTCTTTCCCTTCTCTGTAGATAGTGCCTCATATTCCTTTGTAGTAGAGTTTTTGTAAAAGAGGACATAAATAATTATTTGTATCCTGCCTAGCCAATAATAGGGAACTCATAATCCAGTCTGAATTATTCATTACAGTACTATACACATATGTATGTACATATGTATATGTATACATATACATGAATATATATACAAACAATACCATGCTATTACTGAAATGAGTATTGAGATAGGTTTTAGTTGTCTAATTTGTAATCTATTTTACTGACAAGAAGGATTTAGTTTTACTTACAACGTACCACTTAGTATAAATATCTAAAAAACATACTAAAAGGGATGGGATTTCTGAGTTCTCAAAACCATTATTAGTACATTTCTATTCATATAAACATTATTCTTAGTTATCTTCCCCAGTGAATTCTGTCAGCAGTGCCTATTTATATGGTAGTTTAGGGTAGAAATCCAATAATATTTATGTATATTTAGTATTTAGTAGCATTGATTGTCCATTTACATTCTGTAGAGAAAAACAAAGGCAAACTATATCTGTTATAGTTATATACTACATATAACTATATATATATATATATATATATATATATATATATATATATATATATATATAAAATACACACACACTATTTTTAATGGGAACTTTTACGTTTTGTTCAGATTATACATTTTAGTTAGTATTATTTATGTTATTTGTATCTTTTCCTTTGGTGAAGAAAACAATTCTACTTTTTGCTCTACCAACACAACAAAGTCATAATTATTACTGGCTTCCAGTATCATTATTATTACTGAAACATTTATCATTTAAAATAGTTTATTATTTTTCATTGAGGAACTTCTATTAATATTCATAAAGATAATCTTAAGAAACATCAGGTGACTGCTGACTTTGATGGATTTTATTTCTGGAATTAAGTAGCTATTTTAATCATACCATTTCAGGTAGAATACCATTTTCAAAGTACCACTAGTTGAGATGTAAAGGACAATGAACAAAGATCTTAGAAGAACAATTTAAAGGGATTTTCAGTTAACTGTATTCACACCATGTGCATTCACCACACAGTATCCCAATCTACCACCACACCACTCCACTGGTTTGGGGAGGGGAATCATGTAGACCTACAACCCTGTACTATCCCAAAACATCTTTCCCCTTAGTTTACCAGTGGTGACTTGTGCTCTGATAACACAGCAGTGACGTGTAACATTTTCTGGTAAGTTAGAACTATAAATACAGAGAACAAACTGATGGATGCCAGAGGGGAGGAAGGTGAGGGGGTAAGCAAAATGGATAAAGGGGAGTGGGGGATAGACCTCCAGTTATAGAATGAGTAAGTCATGGAAATAAAGGGCAGACCATAAGGAATGCAATCAATGATACTGTAATAGCAATGTAAAGGGATAAATGGCAGCTATAATTGCAGTGGAAACAGCCTAATGTACAAACTTATCAATCACTAGGTTGCACACCTGAAACTAATGTAACATTGTGTGTCAACTATACTCATATATTAAAAAAAGAAAGAAAATCATAAGAAAAAAAAAGACACATAGCCCAATGGAACAGAACTGACAATATTTATTCATTCAAAAATAAACCCATGCATATGTAGTCAATTAATATTTGACAAGACAGCCAAGAATACTCAGTGGGGAAAGAGTAGTCTCTTCAGTAAATGGTGCTGGGAAAACTGGATATACACATGCAAAAGAATCAAATTGGATCCTACCTTACACCACTCACAAAAAATTAAGTTGAAATGGTTTAGAGACGTAAATGTAACACCAGAAATCATAAAAGTCCTAGAAGAAAACAGGGAGAATGCTCCCTGACATTGGTCTTAGCAATGAGTTTTTTGGATATAACACAAAAAACACAAGCAAGAAAATAAAAAATTAGTAAATGGGACTAAATCAAACTAACAAGCTTCTAGGCAGCAAAAGAAACAATCAATAAAATGAAAAGGCAATATGTGGAATGGGAGAAAATATCTGCAAGCCATATATCTGATAAGGGTCAACATCCAAAATACATAAGGAACTCGTACAACTCAATAGCCAAAAAAGAATCTAATTAAAAACTGGGCAGAGGATTTTAATAGACACTTTTCCAGAGATGACATACAAATAGCCAAGAAGCATATAAAAAGGTATTCAACATCATCAGAAAAATGCAAATCAAAACCACAATGATATATCATATCACACATGTTCAGATGGCTATCATCAAACAGACAAGAGATAACAGATACCAACAAGGATGTGGAGAAAAGGAAACCCTGGTGCACGGTCTATGGGAATGTAAATTGGTCCAGCCATTATTGAAAAGAGTAGGGAAGTCCCTCAAAAATTTAAAACTAGATATCTGCACTCCCATATTCATTGCAGCATTATTCACAATAGCCAAGACATGGAAACAATTTAAATGTACATCAGTGGATGAGTGGAAAAAGAAGAGATGATAGATATCAATTTATATTATATATATATATATATATATATATATATATATACACTAATACTAATACTATATATAAGTCAAATATTAATTCCAGAAAAATAAGTGATAATACAAGATATAATAATATACTATGTATATCAGCCATTAATTAAGCATAGTAATAAAAAACAAATACTCATTTAACTAACAAGGGTGATAAGTATATTGGAAGAATGTAAAAAGCGTGTTTGTGCATGTTTGGGATGGGAAAGGATAACAGAGTTAAAGCTTATCTTCCACTGAACGGAGTGAATTCATAAGAAAAAAATTGAAAAAATTAAAAAGAAGATTTTCTGATAACTTAAAATCTTAATTAGGTTCGCATGCATCCGTACACATCTCTCTCTTCACAGGAGATCTCTATGAGTTCAACAGCAATACCATATTATTGAGTAATTAAAATTTCTAACAGCTACCTAAAATATTATTAATCATAAATTCTTGTCTGTATTCTCTTCATATTTAGGAAAGGAAGAATTGAAAGCATGCTGTACAATCTAACCCCAGTTTTGTAGTTTACCCAAATGTTGTGTTTACTATCAGTCTGCTTTGGTATTCATAAGTTAAACCTGGAGTCATAATGAGTTAATGTTTAAATCATTGTAGAATACATATATAAATAGAAAGAGGTAAGCATACATACGTTCCATTGTTAACAAAAAAAAGTAAGCACATTATATCAACTACCTAAAATAATTTTGATAGTTTCTATTATGTAGAAAATCCCTTATTTTATTCATACTTTTCTGTAAATAGCCTGGTTTCTATTCAAGCATGTGTAGACTGTTAAGGTTAGCATCTCATGGTCATTGTGGCTCTGTAACTTTAGTTGTAAAATAATGTGAGTAAGGACTGGATAATAATGACTAGATAATGAAGATGTGAACTTGAACTCTGACACTCTATTATTTGTAATAAAGTTATGCATTTTTAAGTTTACATTTTTGTTTATATTTTTGACAGCTTCATTAATGTCATGCTGTGTTGTTTACGTTTCTTCTTCATGAGTATATGCTTTGTTTTCTAAAATAAATAATAAATTTGAAGGCAAAGTGCTAATTCAATAACTATTAGATGAGTTAAATATCATGTTTATTTACTATTTATACTATTTATACTATTATTTATTATTTATTAATACTATTATTTATACTATTTATACTATTTACTATTTATAACTATAGATATTATTTAAATATCATGTCTCTTTATATCTATCTATCATCTATCATAGACAAATATAAATCTTTTATCTTTCTGCTTATAGCTGAACATACAGGCAAAAACATTTCTTCAATTGGAAAATGTATTATGTAAGTTGTTGGTTCATTTTTGTCTTCTTTTTGCTTTATCCTTATTCATTCTATTATCACCTTTTCTTCACAAATATTGGTTTAAATGTCTGTTCTGACCATGTGTGGGACACAGCTCCTTCCTGATTGCTAAGCAGAACAATTCTGTCTTTCTTAAAAATAGCTACTAAAACTGAAACTTTCTAAGTAATTGCCTAATGGTAGTTGTGTTGGTAAAGTTGAAAATGTTATGATAACTTTCAAAGAAAAGTCAGGGAGGTAATACAACAGCGTATATTTTACAGTTGAACTGCTTTATTGCAAGAGTCTATTATAACTCCCTAAAGGCCAAATTGCCTTTATTTGACTTTAAATGTATTTGAAGTAAAAATGCAAAAAAAAAAAAAAAAATCCTTCAACAGACAAACATAAAAGTGATTTAAAAAATCCCTCACAGAAGCATAGATAAATTATTTTTACTTTTTTATACTATTTATTTACTCATGCAATTAAAATCTGGCACATTCTAAGATAAATAAATACTTACTGCTTATATATCCTTTTAAATACATTTTTGGTCATGTTTAACACTATATAACCAGATTCCACAGGTCATGGGAAGTAAACTTGTGTAAATTATCCAAATAGAGTTGTGAGTGTTTGTGGGTTTTTTTCCAATTTAAGGCAAAATATAAAACACATTCCTATTGTCTTCAACATTAAATCTAAATTCTCCCATCTAATTTTCCAGAAAACCGCAAATCAGTTTACTTTCTATCTTTATACCATAAACTGCCTCAGTATTGCAACTTAGCTCAATCTTGTGCCATGATCCCTTAAAACTGATATTCTTATTTTAACCTTTTATTCATGATGAATACTTATAGAGAACTTTTCCACTATTGTGGAATTTACATTTTAACGGGAATGTTCAGTCACTACACAAATAAACACATAGGCTAGATAATTTCAGAAAATGACAGCTTCTATGAAGAATAGTAAGTCAGTGATGTGGTGAAAAAATAGGTGAGAGGAGGAGAGGTGAGGATTCTTTTTGTATATGGTCTGGAATATTTTTTCAGAAAAGATGTTGAAATGATGTCTAAATGAGTTTAACAAGTTGCTCATATTAAAATCTGAAAGAAAAGCTCTCAAGAGTAACAGAAGAGCTTAAGTATTATATCTTGTTCAATCTATACTTCCTACATAATAAATGGAGATCTGTAATGGTTGAACATAGCCGGGTGGCAGAATCCTGTATGAAATGCAGGCAGAAGTACATGTAGGGACTGGCTTATGAAAAGCCTTATGTGGCACAGTAAAGGCAGCTTGCTTTTATGCCGAGAACAAAGAAAAGTCTTGGAGAGTGACCTAATACGACTTAAGTTTTCAGAAAGATTATTCTAGCAGCTAAAAAAAAAAAAAAAACAAAAAACAAAAAAACAGGGAGGGAGAGATGAGGGAAGAGAGAGGATTGTAGCATGATATCAGTATAAGTACAAAGAGCAGCAAAAATCGATTACAGAGTTTTCCAAGTGGGAAGTAATAGTGGCTTGAATTAGGATGATGGTAGGGGAGAGGGTGAGGAAGTGAACACATTATAGATGTGGTTTGGATGTACAGTCAGAAGAAATTGCTTTAGGACTGCAAGAGATGGAAAATGGAAGGAAGGAAGCCGAGATTCTTGGCTTGAAATATTGGACAGTGGTTGTACAATTCACTCACAGTTAGGAACACAACTAGAGGAGTTAAACGTTGAGTGTGGGGTTTAACAGACACCGAAGATCACTCCCGTCATTTTTGAAAATGATATTTGAAAAACCACATACATGGCATTTGTATCCATAGCTCTTTACTAATTAATTGAGGAAAGGGTTACAGTTAAGGTCAGAAACTCAAAGATCAAACTGGGCAGTCCCTTGAACATCACGTGGTTTTGTTAGAAAGGAGTCAGCAATTGACACAAGTTAGGAAGGAAGCCAAAGGGAAGCACAGGATCTAGCAAAAAAAAAAAAAAAAAAAAAAGTTTTTAGAAGAATGAAATGATGAATTATAATAAGTGCTTTTGTGGGAGCCAGTAAGGTAAAGACTAAAAAGGAATTACTGATTTGGCTGCTTTCTTTCTTGAAATAACCCTCTTCTCTATTTTATATCAGTTCAAATGACCCTTTCTTCAAAATGTTGTAAGGTGCACACTGCCCTCATTGACCACTTCAGCTTAATGCAAGAAAAAAGTATTAGAGCTGGTTAAAGAATATCTCACAATCTTTATGCCACAAATTTGTTGAAGAAATACTTTTCCTTAGGTTAGAAGTGAATCAGCAGATTTTATTTTTTTACATAAATATGTGGACAAAAAAAACAAAGATAACATTTCTCTATTTATCTTCTTAAAATATGAGGTTGGTGGGGCACCTGAGTGGCTCAGTCAGTTAAGTGTCTGACTTTGGCTCAGGTCATAATCTCATACTCCATGGGTTCTAGCCCCGCATGGGGCTCCGTGCTAACAGCTCAGAGCCTGGAACCTGCTTCAGATTCTGGGTCTCCCTTTCCCTGCCCTTCCCCCACTGGCACTCTGTCTGTCTGTCCATCTCTCTCTCTCTTAAAAATAAATAAACATTAATTTTTTTTTTTACAATATGAAGTTGGGCCATTTATATAGAATTCAGTTACCCTAAAAACATTTAATGAAATCTCAAGTAGTAAGTTAATTATCACTACACCAGTTTGTTTACTGAAACTGGTAATTAATTGAATTGCCTACAACAAACATTCTAACAAATTGAACTCCTATTAACAATCATACTGTGAGTAAATTCAATTACCAATAACAGTTATGTAAAGGAAGCTTTTCAGTATTTAGAGCCTCAGAGCCATAGATGATAAAACAAAACTCTAATAGTTTAAACAAAAAAAACTTAATATTAGCAATATTGTGTACATACTATGTTGAAAATCTTTCAACAGTCACACCAAGCACAATAGCACAAATTAAATAAGCATTTTTAGTGCACAGTTTATATTGAAATAATTGTTTTCTAAAAGTCCAAATGCCAGGGAGGGAGAGGAGAAAGTAGGGAGGGAGAGAGAGAATGAGCAATACTAAGAATGTACAGATGATGTTTAATGTATGGTCCTTCATGGAAATGTTTGCTGATTTCAATAGCTTAAGAGGCTGAAAGTTTACAGTCAAGATGAAAGAAGAGATCAAGCCTTGGACAAATGGCAGATGTTAGACCTGAGACTCTATCTAAAGCAATAACCTGGATCTCTGAAAAACTGTATTTCAGAAAATTATATAGAAGAAAATATCTCAATAAATGACAAAGGGAGACAAAAATCAAGCTTGTCTGCCTTTCCCAGGTCTTCACTTAAAGAAAAATAAAAACTTTCATGAATATATACAATAGATATAGATACACCCCCGTACACACCCACACGCGCAGAAACATAGGCCTAAAACTGACATAGGTTTGTACTTTAAAGCTAATCTGCCTACATAGTCTGAGATATCTTAATTTGGAAACTTAATACTATGCAGTTCTGGAATGGTAGAGGGCAATAAACTAAGTTGAAATATGAATATTCTCTTAATGGGAAAGAACTTAGATTAAAACCCAAGAATTTCTATAGGTAAAAACTCAGAAAACACTAACTCAAAATCCCAAATTACTGCATACATGAGGAAACAAAAAGCCATCACAAAAAGCAACTTGCCAAAACAAGAAATATCCGATATTCATGTTCTAGATAAAAATAACCTGTTAACATAGGATAAACTCATCAGAGTTATAAAGATCCAAAGTAAATTAATTAATTAATTAGGAAGGGGATACAGACATTAATTAACTTTAAACATTAATAAGTAGGCATCCTAGCATTTTAAAGACAATAACCATAATAAGAGATATTGAATATATAGATATATATAGATATAGAAATTCCAAACAGTAGAAGGATATGAAATTATATTTAAAAATAAAGTTAAACCAATCCAAAACAAGACAGTATAGATGAAAATCATTATAAAAATAAGGAAATGAGAATGTTAAAATTACTAGGAGATAAAAATCTAAATATGTCAGTATCCCATATGAAAATAAATGATATAAACATGTTAAAAAGAAAAATGTTAAACATGCCAACAGAAAACATGACCTAGGGCCTATGCTTTGGCCATATGTTACACTATACACTCTTAAAATGCAATGAGATCCTTCATTTTTTTTCCCCAAAAACTAAGGGAAATTTCTAAAAATGACTTCTAGAAAGATGCAATGACTTAAAGCTAGAATATAAAACAATAAATAGTATAAATGCAAAAGATCACCTAAAAAGCAAATGATAGTATAAGTGTTGACACCTCTGGAGTTTAATCTGCTGCAAAGTTGAAGGACATGGACTTCTGCACCCAAATTAAATCGTGGATGTTTGGATGGGAATAAAATGGTCTCAGGTCAGCAGTAGTCTTTGGCAACTGGCAAAGTCCAATGGAAATTAGCCCTGGAGGAAAGCTTCTCCAATTGAAACTTTCCAAGTATTGAAAGTTTTATCTCAACAAAATATGGTATTTCAGTAAAATATTACAAAACAAGAAACACAATACAAGAAATACAAGAAACCAAATCATATGAATTAGAATACACAAAGTCAAAATCAACAACAGGAATCAAATAACTCTGATATTGGTAATAAGAGATCCAGAAAACAACTGTTTGAAATGTTTAAAGAAATAAAATGTGGAAAAAAAATGAGCAAGAAAAAAAGAAATCAAAATTGCCAAACTTAGGGAAAGATACAAATAGAAATGTTTTAATGAAGAATAAATTTGTTAAAATTATACTCAATAGGTAGTCTAAACAGCAGACTAGACTCTGCCAAAAGGATATTAGTAAAGCAGAAAGTAGATTTGAGGAAGTTATCCTAGAGGAAAATTTGGTATAAAGGTCAAAAACATGAAGATCATAACAATATACAGTATAGTTCCATAAGTCTCCCATGCCTAGAACTAAAGAAACTATAGAAAAGGCAACATTTGTAGAAAAATAACTGAAAATTTTCCATAACTGATGAAGACAAAAATTCATAAATAAATACGGAAGGCACAATATGTAGAACATGAAATATAAATAAATCTGCAAACAGATTATTACAGTAAATCTTGGGTGCTTTGCAGCCAAAAATAAGTTCTTGCCAGAAGTCAAAGATTAAAACAAAAGGCCTACAAATTAGTAATAATTTAATCTATGAATAGAATTCTCAAAAGTAACAATGGAAGCAAGAAGAGAGAGTAACAGTACCCTTACACTGATGAAAGAAATGATAGACAATCCAGAATCCAGAACTTTCTGTTTACTTAGACATTTGTGTGTGAAATAAAGACATTTATGTACAAATACGAAATAAATGATCATTAAGAGTCATTTACTAGGGGTGCCTGGGTGGCTCAGTCGGTTAAGCAACCGACTTCAGCTCGGGTCATGATCTCACGGTTCGTGGGTTTGAACCCCTCGTCGTGCTCTGTGCTGACGGCTCAGAGCCTGGAGCCTGCTTCAGATTCTGTGTCTCCCTCTCTCTGCTCCTCCCCAGCTCACACTCTCTCTCTCTCTCTCTCTCTCTCTCTCAAAAATAAATAAACATTAAAAAAATTGTTGTTAGAAAGAGTCAACTACTAAGTGAATTTCTAGAAGATATACTTCTGGAAGAAAAAAATGAACCTAGAAATACTTTTTACATAAAAGAAAAATTATGAGCAAAGAAAATGGATAACCATGTAAACAATTCTAAAAGATCTGTATGCATAAAATATATTATCAATTAGGTTAAAAGAGATATGATATATAAATTGGACAAAAACAAAAATGTGTAAATTAATATGTAAATTGAAAGGCATGCATTTTATTAACAGTGCATTTTATTTTGAAGCAATTTTATACTTTTCGAAAGTATTTTACTAACATATATTTCCTTATTATTTCCACTTTCAGCAAGTATGGAAGTAGATATGCAAATTAGGATGCAGTTTTTACAATTCTCCCTTCCTGTATATTCAGGAAAGCATTAAAATATTAATTGATTTCAGACTTTGTTAAACCTACAAGGTAAAATAAAAAAGTGAATCATTAAAAAGAAAATGCAATAATTACTGGAAATTAGTAGAGAGAGTGTAATATTGAAAATGAAGAACAATGCAAGAATAAAAAATAATAGAAATAAGAGTACAAACAGAAGGCACAAATTAAGAGACTGCAAATAAGTGCAAATGTATTAATTATAATTATATGTAAAGTGAATGAAGTCATTTTTCAAACACAGAGACCGGTAACAACAAAAACTCCATTTGCAGTTTAAAAGACACACTATTAAAGCCAAAGGACCCAGCCAGACTTATTAACAGTAAGAGTGAGGAAATACGTGTGTAAAATGCATATATAAAAAATAACAGTGACTTTAAAAAAAAAGGTATTATTAGGAAAATGATGCCCTTCAAAACATCAAAAGTTTTAATACAACAACAATTCTAAATTTGCATGTACCCAATATGATAATTTAGAAATGTATAAAAATATAAAAGCACATCTAATGGAACCACAGGGAAAATTTTAATTCCCCGGTTAATGTAGATTTAAATTCATCATTAAAAATTATCAACAGATAAAATGTAAAAATTTAGCTTGAATTAGAAAATACAGACTTTTACAATTTCTTACTTGCCAACTTGTACACCTCTTATTTCTTTTTTTGTCTGATTTCTGTGGCTAGGACTTCCAATACTATATTGAATAAAAGTGGTGAGAGTGAACATCCCTGTTTGGTTTCTGACTGCTAAAAGAAAAACTCTGTTTTTCCCCATTGAAGATGGTATTAGCTGTGGGTTTTTCATAGATGGCCTTTATGAAACTGAAGTGTGTTCCCTAGAAACCTACTTTATTGAGGGTTTTTATCATGAATGGATGTTGTTCTTTGTCAAATGCTTTTCCTGCATCTAGTGGAATGATCATACGGTTTTCATCTATTCTTTTATTAATGTCGTGTATTATATTGATTGATTTGTGAATATTGAACTACCCTTACATACCAGAAATAAATCCTACTTGATTGTGATGATCAATTTTTGTTAATATACTATTGGATTTGGTTTGCTTGTATTTTATTGAGAATTTTTGCATCTATGTTCATCAGAGATATTTGCCTATAGTTCTGTTTTTTAGTGGTGTCTTTAACTGGTTTTGATAGGAGGATAATATTGGTCTCCTAGAAAAAATTTAGAAGTTTTCCTTTCTTTTCTATTTTTTGATATGGTTTGAGAATAGGTATTAACGCTTCTTTAACATGTTTCTTAGATTTTGCCTGTGAAGCCATCTGGTCCTGGACTTTGGTTTGTTGGGAGTTTTTTGATACTGATGCAGTTCCTTTGCTGTTTATCAGTCTGTTCAAGTTTTCTATTTCTTGTTTCAGTTTTGGTAGTTTATATGTTTCTAGGAATTTATCTATCTCATCGGGGTTGTCCAAATTGTTAACATATACTTCTGCATAATATTATCTTATATTTGTTTGTATTTCTGTGGTGTTCATTTTTGTTGCTCCTCTCTCATTTGTTATTTTATTTATTTTGATACTTTCTCTTTTCTTTTTGATAAGTCTGGCTAGAGGTTTATCAGTTTTATTAACGTTTTCAAAGTACCAGCTCCTGGTTTCATTGATCTGTTCCATCGTTAGTTTGCATTTCTATTTCATTTATTTCCGCTCTAAACTTTACTATTTCCTTCCTTATGTAGGCTTTAGGCTTCTTTTGTTGTTCTTTTCCTAGCTTCTTTAGATGCAAGGTTAAGTTATTTGAAATTTTTCTTTCTTCTTAACATAAGCCTATATTTCTATATACTTCCCTTGTAGGACTGCTTTTGCTGCATCCCAAAGGCTTTAGACCATTGTGTTTTCATTTTCATTTGTTTCCATGTTTTTGTTTTTTGTTTTGTTTTTGTTTGTTTGTTTGTTTTGCTTCCTCTGGTTGATCCGTTCATTATTTTGCAGCATGTTCTTTAAACTCCATGTAGTTGTAGTCTTTACAGACTTTTTCTTGTGGTTGATTTCTAGTTTCATAGTGTGGTCAGAAAAAGTGCATGGTATAATTTCAATTTTTTTGTATTTGTTGAGGTCTGTTTTGTGACCTAATATGTAATCTATTCTAGAGAATGTTCTATGTGCACTTGAAAAGAATGTGTATTCTGCTGTTTTAGGATGAAATGTTCTCAGTATATCTGTTAAGTTCATTTGGACCAGTGTGCCATTCAAAGCCATTGTTTCCTTGTTGATTTTCTGGTTAGATGATCTGCGCATTGATGTAAGTGGGGTGTTAAAGTCCCCTACTATTATTGTATTATTAATTAGTTCTCTTATGTTTGTTATTAATTGTTTTTAATATTTGGGCTCCTCCATATTGGGAGCAAAAATATTTACAATTGTTGTATATTCTTGTTGGATTATCCCCTTTAAGATTATATAGTGCCCTTTTTTGTCTCTTGTTACAGTCTTTGTTTTCAAATCTAGTTTGTCTGATATAAGTATTGCTATTCTTGGTTCCTTTTGACACCCATTTCCATGATAAATGTTTCTCCATCCCCTCACTTTTAATCTGCAGGTGACTTCAGGTCTAAAATGAGTCTCTTATAGGCAGCAGGTCTTGTTTTTGTTTTTTTTTATCCATTCTGACATCTTGTATTTTTGATTGGAGTGTTTATTCCATTTACATTCAAAAGGATTATTAATAGATATGTATTTATTGCCATTTTATTACTTGTTTTGTGGTTCCTTCTGGAGATTTTCTCTGATCCTTTCTTGTCTTTCTCTCATATTTTGCTGATTTTCTTTAGTGATATATTTGGATTTCATTCTCTTTATTCTTTGCATGTTTATTAGCAGTTTTTGATCTGTGGTTACCATTAGGTTTGTATATAACCTATTCTGCAAATAGCAGTCTATATTAAATTGATGGTCATGCAAGTTTGAATCCATTATTTTCTCCTCTCCTCTCCATATTTTGGGTATATGTTATCATATTTTATATCCTTTTTTCTTTGTGTGAGTTCCTTGACTGATTTTTAAAGAAATATTCATTTTTACTTACTAATTTCACATTTTATTTTTACAAGAGATGACTGTGTATTAAGATATTAAGCAAATTTCAAATTTCAATGAATAGATATCATCAGATTATATCTCCTGACTGTAAGACAATTAAATTAGAAATCTTTAATAAATCCATGAGAAAAACTTTTTAAAAAAGTAAAAATCACATGGCTGAATAATTTGTAGGTCTTAGATCAAAATAGACTATCAGTTCCTTCTTAACTTGGCCATTTTGGTGACTTCTGAGAAGGTCCATAAGGAAATCATTAGGAAAGAATGACTATGCACTGGGTCAGAGAACATAGTGGTGTTCTCTGGGGTGGTGAGGTGACCTTTAGGCTGTGGCAGTCTGGGTACACCTGGGTGAGTAGCTACAGAGCATGAAGGTCATAGGAGATGGGCACCCTCATAGGGTGCTGAGCTCTCACATTCTACATCCCTAAATTTACTTTTCCTACAGTGACCTACATTTCAGTAAATGACACCAGCATCATCCAGTTGCTGAGGCCTCAAGCCCTGGAATGACTTGGACTCTTCACTTTTCCTCACACTCCACATCAAATCCATCATTCCACCATGTTGACTGTGCCTTCTAAATGAAGGCAGAATCTGACAGTTCTCAGGACCAGCACCTCAGTCCAAACCACTATGATCTTTGCCCAGACCATTGTAACAACATCCTAAGTGGTCTCCCTGCTTCCACTTTTGTCCTTCACTGTCTCTTCATACACCAGCCATGAATGAACCTCTTTTAAATGGAAGTTATCATTTTAATAGGTTAGTTCAAGCCCTCCAGTGACTACTCATCACACTTGGATGTCTCTTTTACTCCATCTACTCTAGTCATTCTGACCTCCTTCTTTTTCCATGAGTATTAGGTCTCACTCTACTTCCAGAATTTGCATTTGAAGCAATTTTTGCCTGGTTTTGCCACATAGGCACAGACTAAATATGTTCTAGTTAAGCTTCTGGTGAGAATTAAGATAAAAAGGTAGAGTTCAAGAGGTCCAAGCATAGGATTTTAAGCTGTGATTATAACCATTATTTTGAAAACTATACATTGCTACTGAGGTATTCTAAGCATGACAACATTGGCTGTGAAATTCGTGCTTTGGACAATATGAAGTGGTGTCAGTAAAGGGAATAAAAGGGAAGGGAATATTGCAATAATCCAGTAAAGAAGCTTAGTATAGCCTCCATAAAATTATGATGGGAAGGGAAAATAAGAAATGTAAAAAGGAGATTTCCAGGAAAATGGCAGAATAGAAGGATCCTAAGCATACCTCATTCCATGGCTACAACTAGATAACACTCAGTGTAAATAATCCAAAATGAGGCAGAGACTGGCAGAGCAGACTCTCCACAGCTAAATGTGGAGAAGAGGCCACATCAAAGAGGGTAGGAAGGGCAGAGACAAGGTTGGTAGCTAAACAGACCCTCAGAACTGTCTTAGGGAGGGAGGGACACAGCAGGCATAGAAAGGGAAAAGAAACAAAAATCACATCTGGAACCCAAGGCATGGGGCCCTGCACTGGGAAGACAAATCCCTGTAACACATGGCTTTGAAAACCAGAGAGGCTAATTTCTTGAGTTTTTACAATAAGTGTGGTTTAACACCTTCTGGAACTTTAAAAACCAGCAGGCTCAGCTCTGGGAGAACCTGGAGGGTGAGTGAAAACTGAGTTCCCCTAAAGAGACAGCACAACAAAGAGCCCCCAGGAGATAAAGCATAGAAGCAACAGTTTGAAGCCTAGGGTATACAGGAGGGGGATTTGTTGATTAATCTCAGAGCATGTGCTGGAAGAGCAAGAATTTATAGAAGACTTCTCCAAGAACAAAAAAGCTGGCCGCGCCATTTCTCTCCTTCACCCCAGCATAGATGCAGACACGGGTGGGAACCAGCAAACAGCACATTCTCCACCTAACTTGCTAACACTAGTGCCTTACTCCTGCACACTTCTGCAGATCGTCTCCCTCCAACCCAGTGGGCCTAGGCAGGAGTTTTGAGTAGCTGCAGGCCCCCTCCTACAGTGGACCAGCATAGAATCACATTCTCCTGTGGACCTGCCCCCACGTCAACACCGTGATAGGAATTTTCGAAGTGGTTCCATGTCCTCTCCCATAGCAGACTGCTCAGACTTTCTAACTCTGATCGCCCCACCCCCATGTTCTCCTACAGAACTGCCCCCTCCAATAAGCCCTTGGCCAAAGCCCAAACAAAGTGGTGCCACAAGCATGGCAGTCTGCAGTTAGCCCTGACAGGAGTCAGCACCACTCCAAAGTGACTCCTGCCCCAATTAAAGGGGAAGATAACCACGTATGCCAGTCCCACTGTGGCCCCTGCAGGGAGCGGAGGGCAGAACTCTGGTCTCATTTCAGGCCCCTCCCACCAACCAAAGTTTCTCAAGGCACAACACAGGGAAAGAGCCATGTAGTTCGCTACTATTGCATCTCTGGCAAATACCTGGTCTGGCTCAATTCAAGCCTAAGGTGGTCCCAGACTGGCCCACTAACAACCCATGGACAAACCCTACCCACAGCAGGCAAAGAGAACCACTCCAGACGACAGGACTGAAGGCAAACATGCCTCAGCCACAGCAGTCGGGCACACACAACACACACAGGAGATATCCCTCAAGTGCCAGGTTCTGGTGAACACGGGACATGGCACCACAGGGCACTGCAGGGCCTCTTCTTCATAAGACCACTACTTTCAAGAGCAGGAAACAGAGCTGACTTTCCTAACACACAGAAACAGACACAGAGAGTTAGACAAAATGAGGAGGCAGAGGAAGCTCTGAAATGAGAGAAGAAATCAAAATATACACAGAAACAAATGAAAATGGAAACACAATGGTCCAAAATCTTTGGGCTAACAGCAATAGCTATTCTCAGAGGGAAGTTTATAGCAATACAGGTCTACATCAAGATGCAAGAAAAATATCAAAAAACGACTTAACCTTACACCTACAAGAGCTAGAAAAAGAACAGCAAAAACACAAACCAGGACAAGGAAAAAATCCATGAAGATTAGAGCAGAAATATATGAAATAGAAACTAAAATAACAATAGAACAAATCAATAAAATCAGGATCTGGTTCTTTGAAAAGATCCACAAAATCGATAATCCTTTAGCCAGATTGTAAAAAAAAAAAAAAAAAAAAGAAAAAAAGAAAAAAAAAGAGGAAGAGGAAAGATAAGCTGAGAAGCAGGGCAGAAGCAGGAAAATGAGGAGGAAATGAAAGAGAAGGAACAGGAGGAGGAACAGGAGGAGGTGGAGGAGAAGAAGAAAACTTGAAAAGACTAACTACAAGCAATGAAATTGAATCGGTAATCAAAAAAATCCCAACAAAAGGGAGCCTGAGTGGCTCAGTTGGTTCAACATCCAACTCAGGTCATGATCTCACGGCTCATGGGTTTGAGCCCCGCGTTGGGCTCTGTGCCCACAGCTCAGAGACTGGAGCCTGCTTCGGATTCTGTGTCTCCCTCTCCCTCTCTCTCTCTGCCCTTCCCCTGCTCACTCTGTGTGTGTGTGTCTCTCTCTCAAAGATAAACAAGCATTAAAAAAATTAAAAAAAAAAAAAAAACTCCCAGCAAAAATAGTCCAGGGCCAGAAAGCTTCACAGGTGAATTCCGCCAAACATTTAAAAAAGAGTTAATACTGATTCTTCTCAAACTATTCCAAAAAAAAAAGAAAAGGAAGAAAAGCTTCCAAATTCATTCTGAGGACAGCATTACCCTGATACCCAAACCAGATAGAGACACTATAAACTATTGGGGCTACAACAAAATTAAAAGCATAGCAATAGAAACCACCACCAAAGTAAAAGACAACCTAGTGAATGGGAGGAAATATTTGCCAATGACATATCTGACAAAGGGCTAGTATCCAAAACATATAAACAACTGATACAACTCAACACCCCAAAAATAAATAATCCAATAAAAAATGTGTAGAAGATATGAACAGACATTTCTCCAAAGAAGACATCCAGATGGCCAACAGACACATGAAAAGATGATCAACATCACTCCTCATCAGGGAAACAGAACTCAAAATCACAATATCAATTCACATTTGTCAGAATGGCTAAAATAAAAACACAGGAGGCATGCCTGGGCTACTTGGTAAGTTAAGCATCTTGCTCTTAGTTTCAGTTCAGGTCATGATCTCATAGTTCATGAGTTTGAGCCCTGCATCAGGCTCTGCATTGACATTACAGAGCCTACCTGGGATTTCTCTCTCCTTCTCTCACTACCCCTCCCTTGCTTGCACTCTCCTTCTCTCAAAATAAACAAACAAACAAACACAAAAAAATAAAAATTAAAAAAAAAAAACAGAAGAAACAAGAAGAGTTGGTAAGGATGTAGGGAAAAAGAAACCCTCATGCACTGTTCGTGGGAATGCAAACTGGTTGTAGCCACTGTGGAAAACAATATGGAGGTTCCTCAAAATAGTAATTCCATACTGGGTATTTATACAAAGAATACAAAAACACTAATTTGAGAAGATATATGCACCCTTAGGTTTATTGCAGAATTATTTATAACAGCCAAATTATGGAAGCAGCCCAAGTGTCCATGGATAGATGAATGGATAAAGAAGCAGTATATACACAATGGAATATTACTCAGCCATGAAAAAGAATGAAATCTTGCCATCTGCAACAACATGGATTAATCTAGAGAGTATAATGCTAAGCAAAATGAGTCAATAAGAGAAGACAAATATCATGTTATTTCACTCCTATATGGAATTTAAGAAACAAAACAAATGAAGAAAGAAAAAAATAGGCAAAAAACCCCCAAACTCTTAACTATAGAGAACAAACTGATGATTACCAGAGGGAAGCTCATTGGGGGTGGGGTGATGGGTGAGATAGATAAATGGATTACAAGTACACTGATCATGATGATGATCACTGAGTACATGTATAGAATTGTTAAAACACTATATTGTTCACCTAAAACTAATATGACACTGTATGTTAATTATAATTTAATTAAAATTAAAAAAAGAAATACAAAAAGTAGACATCAAACAAGGCAAATCTCCAAGGCATGATTACCAATTTGTAACATGAATGTAAAAGGGAGGATATAGAATAAATTTCAGGTTAATTGCAAATTTATTCAACAAGTTGGTGGAAGAAGTCCTAAAGGTGGGAAGCAAGAAGAATTATTGGGCTCTAAACATCTGAAATTTTTTTTCTGGAAATAGACAAGAAAAGTACAAAGACGACAAGGAGTTTATATGCATAGAATCATCACAAAAAAATGGTTAATAATTGTATACGTCTTCTATTTCACATAAGATTTTAAAATCCAATGTTTCCACTAATATACATATTTACTTTATTAGATGTTAATATTCTAAGCACTTTATAGAGAAGATAAAAGTTCTGATAAATGTTGAAATTCCATTGCCACATGCATTACTAAAGGCTACTAAACAGGCTCAGAAATATATGCAAAATCAAAGATGTTAACTTATAAAACATGCTCCTATCTTTCTATAATTCTAAAGTTTTGATTTCCATGCATATAATTACTTCACTAAAGTTGTGAACTTTTAAACAGTAAACAGTAATGATTTTAATCTTTTTTTTAAAGTTTACTTATTTATTTTGAGAGAGAGAGAGAGAGAGAGAGAGAGCGCCAGGAAGGGGCAGAGAGAGAGAGAGAGAGAGAGAGAGAGAGAATCTCCATGCTGTCGGTGCAGACCCCTAGGCAGAGCTTGATCTCACCAGACAGTGAGATCATGACCTGAGTGAAATCCAGAGTTGGTGCTAACTAACGGAACCACTCAGCCACCCCACTTTAATCTTTTTTTTTTCAGAGCCCATTTCTCCTTATGATGTAGCTGCATACCTATTTGCTCCTTACTACATAATTTTAACAATTAATTTAATAATATTACCAAAACTACGTTTTCTTTCATTGGTTAATAGTTGACTTGTTTATAGGTTCTATTCCCTTACTTTCATATAGCAATAAATAATATTTTTAAGGACGAAATACTAAATTATAAACAAATATAAGAAGTATAGTCTTTAATTTTATTTGATAAAGCCACTGGATTTCATCACAAATTATATGAAAATTAGCCAGGTGTCTTCTACTTCAGTGCTAACGTTTTTGCATAAAATAATAACATAATTTTATAATAATTTGAATTTTCAAATAGCACAATAGAAATGGCTGATTTATTTTTCTTGGTTTGGGGTTTTCTTATCTGATGATTGTTACTGAAATAGGGGGTATTTTCTGAGACATCTAGCTAATTTTCTAGGCTTTGTTCTTTTAAGGAAAAGATGGGTTTCAATTTATTGACAGCAGTTAAAGTAAGAGCATAATCATTGTATATTGGCATCCATACAAATATTCAACTACATTCTCCTTAAATTAAAAAGCAATCTTTTGGGGCGCCTGGATGGCTCAGTCGGTTAAGCGTTTGACCTTGGCTCAGGTCATGATCTCTTGGTTCGTGGGCTGGAGCCCTGCATCAGGTTCTGTGCTGACAGCTCAGAGCCTGGAGCCTGCTTCAGATCTGTGTCTCCCTCTCTCTCTACCCCTCTCCTGCTCATGCTCAGTCTTTCCCTCTCTCAAAAATAAATAAACGTTAAAAACATAAAAAAAAATAAAAAAGCAATCTTTTAAAATATCTGATTGCTGAGATATAAAATATCCAATGGCTTCTCCCAAAATACCTGACAATTACTGGTAAAATATTTAGTTCTATCTAGGTTTCTAGAATTATGAGATAAAAACCACTAAAGAGTGAAATCAAGCACTATTTGTGTGGTTTTCTTTCTTTCTTTCTTTTTTTTTTTTTTTAGTTGTATGAAAATTGTTCCAGATACATTTTCTGGGAATGAGTTTTCAAATTGCAATTTTGGACATATTTCCCCACACATTCTTAAAATGAATTGAATTTTAGTTACTCTAAAGACCACTAAATAAATGAAGCCAGTTTATAAATTTTTCAGAAACATCCTCAGAGTCCCAAATACACTTTGTCATTTGTTTTGTCTAAGCTTTTTAATTCTCTTTGAAATAAATAGAAACAGCAAAGACTGCTCTGCCAAATAGCTCTCACCATTGGAAACTGCTGTTTTGGGTTTTTTTGTTTTTGGGTTATTTTTTGTGAACAGTTTTTAAAGGGAGTATTTAGAGATAATTAATGAATACTATAATATTTTAAAGAGCAAAGATGGAGATAATTAACAACAAAGCGGTATGTGCCAAAACACTGCACAGTAGTATCATAAGCACGATCATGTAATAAATTCAAATAATGGGATCCTTTGGCTACTCTGAGCACAATGCACTTCAATTTTCCAACCCGTCCAGAGCAGGGAATAGAGGTTAGTTTTGTTTCAACTCTATTTAGGTATAATTGACAATCAAAAACTGAATGTATTTAAGATGTACAACTTGTTTTTATACTTATATACATTGTGAAATGTTCACCACACTCAAGGTAATTAGCATACCATCACATCACATAGTTCACTTTTTTTTGGGGGGGGGGAGGGTAGATTTTTAAGATCATTTAAGATCTGCTGTCAGCCAATTTCAAGTATACAATACAATATTATTAATTATAGTCACACTGTTGTACATTAGATCTCCAGACCTTATTTATCTTGCATAACTGAAACTCTGTACCCCTTTGACCAACATCTCCCCATTTCTCCCATTCTTCAGCCTCTGGAAAACACCATGCTACTCTCTGATGCTATGCATTTGACATTTTTTGATTCTACATATACGTGAGATCATGGAGTATTTGTCTTTATGCATATGGCTTAATTTCACTTAGCATAATGTCCTCCAGTTTCATCCATGTTGTCCCAACAGCATGATTTCATTCTTTTTCAAGATTGAATAATATTCTATTGTGTATGTGTATATACATATATTGTACATATATATACAATATATGTGTATATATACATTGTATGTAAAGAAAAATATGATGTACATAAAGAGAAAATGTTATATATATATAATGTAATAATATGTATAACATTTCACATCTCAGGTATTATAAATAATTGGGAAATGAACACGTAAGTGCAGATCTCTTTGAGATGCCTATTTAATTTCCTTTGGATATAGACCCAGAAATGGGTTTGCTGGATCATATAATAGTTCTATTTTTAATTGTTTGAGGAAATCTTCATATTCTTTTCCATAATGACTATACCAATTTACATTCCCATCAACAGTGTACAGGGTTTCCTTTTGTCCATATCTTTGCCAAACTATTTAGCTTTCATTTTCTGATAATAGCAATTCTTACAAGTGTGAGGTGATGTTTTATTATGTTTTTGATTTGCATTTCCCTTATAATTAGTGAAGTTTCATATACTGAGGTTAATATTCTATGGTCAGTTCATGGTTGCTTCTAATCATGCTGATGGAAAAGATGACTTTTCTTACCACTTTTGGAATGTATAGATTGAAAAGGAAGGGTGGAGAAGAAATTCAGAACTACCACACTGACTCCATATATGGTCTACAGGTAACATAACTCTTAATTTTTGTTATTATTAGTCATATTATCCCTCTCAAGAAGTTAAAATCTGGTAGCTAAAGTACTATAAAATTTTTTGAAGAGTTATCACAATACTGTAATGAAAACACTTAACAGAATGTGATATCCTTCAGTATAAAAGCAAAATTGGAAGTTTGGACTGAGTCACTAAGATACAACAGATATTACATGGACAAAAAGCAAACTTTCATTCAAAATTTTACAAACTAATTTCACAAATCTAAAAATCCTTCACCTTATTGAAGATATAAAATGGTTAAAACATTAAGCATCAAGAGAGAACAGGATCAGGGATTTCAAAAGCACTCTTCTGTGAGTACCTCCATTTTGGGTAAGGAGTACCTGACCCAACCTTGTAACTAATAAAAGAACCAACAACCTTCAACAGGATGGCTAAGCAAGCCTGACATATGTCCTCAAGAGTTAGGCAGTTGATGTCTAATTTCAACATGGGAAAGATAAAAGGAGAGTTGACTTTACTTTCTGTTTTGGTTATGGAGCAAAGGAGAGTTTCCTGCTGTATTAGGATCAGTTTATATCAGAGAGCTTGGAGACAAAGTGATTCTTTGCCTTTAGGCAGATACATTCAAGAGAACGGAACCAAAGTCAATTAAAATCATTAGGGCAGCCAGAAGGGCAATGGGGCCATTGGAGAAAGAACCCATAGGCAGTAGGCCCCTGAAAACTAACAGACCAAGGGGAAAGCGGCATGTCCAAGGAAAATAAACTACCTTGGTCACGGACATGTAGTTGAGAGATTCCTCCCTCTCCCAACACACGCATCACAATAAACATACATCAAGCTTAAAGAGCATAAGACCACAATTCACAGCTCTGATCAATCAAGTACATTTCTGCTACTCTTCCCATTCTCTGTCTTTTCAACATTTTGATCCTGAGTAGGCAAGATGAAAGAGACTGGATAGAAATACAAGGCAAGCTAGAAGAAAAAGTTAACCATACCTCTTTCCTAGCAGCAAACGACAGCAGGGGGAGAAATGTATAACTGTAATGAAATAAAGTAGGAAACTTTGGTTGCTACGTGGTTCCAGATGTCTTTAATGATTTAAGGCTATTTTTATGCTTTAATACAACTGTATTATGAATGAGCAAAACAGTATGAAATTGTCTTAATCTAAAGGCAGGAGCAGTTTGGAACGTGAAGGTCACACTTGGCTGTGGGATGTGGTGTCACCAGAAAGGAGCAGTGAGGCAAGGCCATACAGATTATGGAAAGCAACTTCCCATCTGCATATTACCACTTTTAGTATTGTCAGCACTTCTTTTTAAAAAGCCACTACACTGTGTAATTAATCTTAGTTCAAAAAATTCTAAAAAATATATAACTTTCTTTTTATGAAAGTTACATTTGTTTTGCCTAAAGATTATTCAACAGTTTAGCTAGTTCTTGTCCTTCTGGAGCCTTGAGTAAGAAGACAAACACTCCCTAATATCTTCAAAAGCAGTTTTGTATCAAAAATTCAATGTAACACACTCTGAGCGTTCTGAGCTCAGCTGATTGTGGAAAATTGCCTTCTTCTGATGAAGTAATCTGCATCTCGATTTTGTCACCATGGTAAAAACAGCTTCCTCCAAATTGTTTTACAAGGAAATTGGTACTTTGGAAACAATGTTCTCTTTTCTTTAGAGAAAAATACATCTTTGGAAAATTATTTTCCTTTCAAAAAGAGCCTGCTGTTCAAAATTTCTTAAAATATATTCAATTATTGTTTTTAATTTCCTTTTTCAGTTGTTGGTGTGGAAAGATATTTTAGTGTCATAAGTAGTTTATAATAAAATGAACATAGCAGACAGTGATCTAAATCAGTAAAAAGTGTCTTTATATTAAAGTACTGATTTTTTATGTTGGAAAGTTTCTGAAAGTGAAAAGAATCCTTGATTAAACTGAATAATAACATATAAAATGCATACATTAAAAATATATTTTCCTTAAAACAAATATTCACTCTTTTCACAAGTTTTCCCATTTTTTTAGCCTAAAATCATCTGGTAACTTAAGCACCCAAAGAGCTTTTGATTTGGCCAAGGAGGCATAGCTATCTAGGGACAGAATCTGGCCTCCTAAGAAAACGTTGCCTGCTGTTCCCCTGTTCCTTGCATTACAATGAGCCCTCTGAGTCATTCTGAGAGTTAAAAGTGAGTGAACAATGAATCTACAAGTAATTTTTAGACCTTACTTTTTAGGCATTTTGCAGCTCAAAATAAGACAGTATTATATAGTAAAGAGTTTGGCTTTGAAGTCAGACAGACTTAGACTTGAATATTGGCTCTGCCTCTCACTGACTTTGAGATTCAGGATTTAATTAACTTTTGGGTCTTTGTTTTCTCATAATAGACATTCCGTGAGAGGTACTTCTCATTATCCCTGACCCAGTAAATGTATAGACAACTGGAATACTGGCATGTGGTTGCTTCTGTATGAGAAAAAGAAACACATGTAAAATGTAAAACATAGTGAATAGTGAGATAAAAGTAACATGAAAACAAATATGAAAAGTCAGACAAGACTACCGTAGATTTTTTTAGTGTACGATGTGACATTTCAAAGAGATTCGCAAAGATCATTAAAGTCTTTAGGATTAACTGACACTTGAACTGAATCTTCAACAAACTCAATACTGGATAACAGCATCCTGAGTACCTGACTATGCAGCACACACTGGAAATGGGGTCCAAAGTTTAAACATAATCCCTGTCCTCTGTGAGAGTTAGAACAGATAAATCAGCAATTATACTCTAATGAAATGAATCATGATGCACGGTATGATGTTAAGCGAACAGAGAGGAAAGGGCTGGTTAACCCTATGTGTGTGAACATGTGGGTTGGTGGGGTGGGGGGCAGTGGATATGGTTATTATAGCAAGAGTTAAGAACTGGTGAATGATGGTTTACAGAGAAGGAGATGCTGAGAGCTAAATTAAAATTGACCCTTAGAATCCTATCATTTTTTGGCAACACTTTTCTTGATTTGTAATTTTATAAGTGTGAAACTGTGTATTCAACACCTATGTTCCCCACTAAAATATAAGATTTTACTTAGTTCATGTCTATTGCCTATTATTATTTATACTATCTGGAAACCAATGAAAAGTTTTTTTTTAATTTTTTAATGTTTATTTATTTTTGAGAGAGAGAGGGAGAGAGAGAGAGAGAGCACACGCAGGGGAGGGGCAGAGAGAAAGGGAGACACAGAATCTGAAGTAGGCTTCAGGCTCTGAGCTGTCAGCACTGAGTCCTACGCAGGGCTGGAACCCACAAACTGTGAGAAATCATGACCTGAGCTGAGGTTGAGTGCTTAACCAACTAAGCCACCCAGGCACCCCCCAATAAAAAGTTTTAAGCCCATCCTTCACTCAGCAAACTACCATTAATTTAGTAATCACACTGAACAACTATTGGGGAGACTAGGGAAAGACGAGGGAAAGAGCTTGCCATTCATGTAGAATGTGTCTGTAGTTCACTCCTCTTTGGTAGGGTCTTTCAGGGAGCCAGCAGAGAGGCACTGATATTTTCACACCCTGCTCTCATTTCTCATTCTGAATTGTCTAATATCCATTTCCCTCAACCTTTATTATCACAGATCCTTCAACCCTGATCTTTTTAAGTAGCATACTAGCTGATAATACTGATGGCCACTTTCCATATATCAAAGTAGAACTTAACTTCATGTTGTCTTTTTTTAATGCAAAGTGACCACAAGATACACTGATTGATATTCTGCCCACTGGGAGAATTTGTCTTCTCGATAGGCTTTCAGGAACACTTCTGAGTCTGGCTCAGTAACTCCGGGGGAATTCAATACTGACTTGTATTAGTATATTATGAGAGTCATTCGCTATAATATTTTCCCCTCCCTGGTCATCTCACACAGAGAACCCATGTTGCCATATAAGGAATAGCATTATACAGAAGTAGGCCAGTGGAATTTTGAATCATTTGCTTACAGAGCTTTTTTAATGTTTTCAGAACAGCGGAAACCCTATTTTGGAATATGCGACTTTCTTTTTTTTTTGAGTTTTTTTTTAATTTATTCATATTTTGAGAGAGAGAAGGGGACAGAGTGTGAGGGGGGAGGGCAGAGAGAGAGGGAGGGAGACACAGAATCTGAAGCAGTCTCCAGGCTCTGGGTGGTCAGGAGAACTCACATGGGGTTCGAACTCATGAACCATCTTCGGATGGTGACTTGAGCCGAAGTCGGACACTTGACCAACTGAGCCACCCAGGTGCCCCTGGAATATGCTACTTCTAAATGATTAACTAATGTGGCTGATTGTGCCCAACTTCAGGGCATAGTAGTCAGTTTGTATTAATTTCATGATAGGAAGCTCTGTTCACAAGTTTATTTGGTATACCTTATAGATCAAGTCAGGAAAGATTTGGAACTTCTGTTATACAAACTCCTATTCAGGAATTTAGAAACCTAGTCTTATGTTTTTGCCCTAATATAATCTATTAGCCCCCACCAAAGAATCCTCCCAAGCAAAATGTTTTTCATTACCTTTTCCAGCCTCTGCTGGATATCAAGGAGGCTTATTCTCTTTGTTTGGGGCAATAAAATATTGATTCTAGGCCTGTGTAACCCCCAAACTCCAACATTCTCCCTGAAGTCAGCCCATTTCCATATGACCATCATTCACATTGTCACCATTGCAGCATTTATAAAATATATAAGGATGCTCTTTCATTGCATTTACTATTGTTCTTTCATGGGGCAAAATTAGAGAGTTACAGAAGATATATTCCTCCAACATTTCTACTTAGAATTTGAATTCCAGCTTCTGATTCAATTGGAATGTTCAAGCACAGTTTGCCTGGTGCATTTCTAATTGCTTCTTAGTCCACGGTGTCTGATTTTGTAGCTAAACCCTGAAATTAAAAATTGACAACACTAACTGAAGACAATAGATTAGAATGTCTTTGCTGTATTTACATTACGGAATGAAAATCTGCAAAACATACCTGCATAATTTTTCTAAATTAAATTTATGGTCTCTATTATTCCATGATTTCTTCAATCTTACTCACCTCAATAAATGGCAATATACTGCTCCAGTTTCTCAGACTAAAAACCTCAGTGTCTTTTATTTTTATCTCATGTTCCGTTTTATTAACAAGTCCCACTGACTCTACCTCCCGAAGTTATCCTAAATCCAATCATTGCTTCCATTTTTGCTTTTTTTCAGAAAGCAAAATGGTGTGCTTTGGACAAGAGTGAAAATTTTCAGTTGACAATGTTCTTTTAGGACTCACAGCACTCCAATGATTCCCCGTACCTATAGAATAAAACCCAAATTGTTACTACAACCTACAAGGCCCTCCATCACCTGGCTCCTGCCTATCTCTTGAGCCTCATTTCTAGTTTTCTCTGTATTATAGTCCACTTCGGCAACACTGCCTTTTGTATTATTTTTCAAACTTCCCAACATTTTCCCCCTTATATTCCCCAATGTTTGAAAGGCTATTCATTCACTAGTATTTCCCCATTGCTCTGCTCCTTCACTTAGTTCTCTGCTTAAATGTCACTTCAGAAAGGTCTTCCCTGATTACTCATCTAAAATAATTCATCATTATGCATATAGAAGCACTATATCACAGTGCTTCTTTCTAATCATGTTCCTATTATTTTGTTTTTATCTTAATATTTATAGCACAATATATTTATTTACTAGTTATAGTTTATTGTGTTCCTCCAGTAGAATATAATCCTATGAGGTCAGATTCCTTTATGTCTGTCTCCTACTATGTCTTCAGACTGCTGACTGGTACACAGTAGGAACTAAAGAAAATATCCGTTGAATGACTGAAAGAATGAATGAATAAATAAGTAGTATAGTCAAGTATGGGAATAAGTTTAGAAATTCCCTGGGCTTACACCAATGGGTTAACAAGGCATAAAGAGGTACAAAGCCATAGGATGTTCACACCCGAGTTGGGGTAAACAAGGTTAGGTGAATAAGGATAGAGAAGGGGGGCTTAGGCCCCTAGAATAAAGCGGGGACAGAGCTCCCAGAATAGAGAGGGAGGGGCAAAGGCCCCTGAATACGGAGGTGCAAAGGCACCAATATAAACATAGCTATATGAAATAAACAAGATTAGGTATTCAGGGTGGAAGCGCCCCCTCCCCCCAATTTAGTACTATAGCAGAAAGCTGCTTTCACAGGAAGGACGGACCAAGTTAGGTAAACAGGTAAATTGGGCTATAGACTGATGCGCTGCAGTTGAAGCAGCCCAGAGACGAGATGATTAGTAAAAGAAAAGGTGCCTTGTTAACTCTGTGGTTATATCCCCTATCTGTCTCATGCCCTAGGTTAGCTAAGATAAACCAGGGTGGTGCCTCATGTCCTCTGTAAACAACCTTCCTACCGAGTTCCCAGCACCAGGATTTTGTTTTGTAGTAACACAAACCCCTAACCCTGAATATCTTCAAGATCCCCTTTCCTTCACATCTGCAAGTTAATGTTCACAGATTCATTGTCTCTTTGTGCACATCCATTGCCATGTTTGTAAGCCTTATGATCCTAATAAAAACAGGGCAAGGACCCTTATTCAGGGCTCTTGTCTTTTCCCAGACATTAGCCATCTCTCACTTTTCATCCTGCGTCCCGCTATCTTGCTAGACAAGAGAGAACTTTAGACCCAGAGTCTACAACAGTTAAGGCAAACCTAAAAATATTCTGAATCAGGGAGGCAAGAATTAGAATGGAAAAGAGGGAACACAAAATATTGCACAAAAAGAATTGATGATTCTGTGAATAGAAGATACAAAGACAGAGAAAACAGTGAAAGTTATCTCACATTTTTGGCCTATATTTCCAGGAGGATGATGGTGGCTTTATCCTGGGCATGACAACGTAAATTATGAACAGATTATCAATTTTCAAACATAGTTTGAAATGGAAGATTTGACATTGAAGAAAGATAAAATAGTCAATTGGGGAAGACTGAGATTCCTTTCAATAATTCAAAGTTCAAGTAACCCTCTGAAAGCTAACCACTAAAAAAAAAAAAAGGAAGCAAAATATTCAATTTGTTCTGTTTACATAAACAACTCTCCTATAAACAGCATACTCAGTGATAATAACATATCAAAAGAATGAAACTGCCAACACAGAAATGGATAGAATAAGAAAACAGATTTCAGAGAAGCAAAATTCAGCAGTATGGATTCATCACTGCTCAGAAATAAGAAATAATTTGGGGGAATATGAAATATTTGGCCCCTTGATAGTGTTCTCTGCTGGGTGAGATAGGAATAATTTACTAGGCTTCTTCATGAAACAGATGAGATATCTCTTGAGGCTATCTGCTTCTCTATTCTTTCATACCATGGTCATCAGGCAAGCTTTTGATCAATAATTAATTTTCTTATATAGTTCAAATACTAGGAAGTAAGCTGCTCTAGGTAGAAGTGTGATCACTAGAGTAAATTAATATATTGGAAATTTGATTTATTTATCAATCTCTTGTGAGTTTAGTTAACATCAGCTTAATTTTGGGTTGAGACTTTGAAAAATCCAAGTAGTTGAAAAATCCAGTTTGTGGATTTTTAAGGATGAATATTTTATCTTGCATGTTATGAGGGTGTTTATTGAATGCTCAGTCTAGCTATTTAAGCTACTCATACCTAACTGTACATTTTCATTCCTATTTCAACAAATTATCTGACTTCCCACATATTTCAATAATGTAGTAATTTTGGATATTAATTTTGCTTAGAATAATTCATGACTTGTAGAACAATAATGACACTAAGATAATGGGCTTTGATAATAGTTTAGAACAGAAAGGTCATATAATCCAGTAACTTACTGTATCTAAGCAAATCTAATTTGGTGATACTTAATGATGAACTTTAATCCATTTTATTTTCCCCTTTTCCTTAGTTTTGCTTTGGAAAATAAGTTAGAAGGTAAGTTATTGAATATAACAAAGTATATGCTTAAATTTTCATTATGAACCTTTTGTTCATAGACATGCATTATGAGCAGTAGTTTAGGAATTTTGTAAAAAATCTTTTAGAATTTTGTCTGAAGTGTTATTATTTAAATGTTCATTATACAAACTTATCCTTAAAATCTCTACTATATCTTAAGTTCCTTAAAATGTATGGTCTATTTTTGAGTACAACATAAAAATTAACAAAATGTTTAGTTAGCGTAAAACACATAAAGTAATTATTGAATGCTGATGGTCTGAAAACCCTGTGTGTGAAGATTTCTTTGGCTGCAATCATCAGGACATATCCTTGGCTAACTTGAGCAAAATTGGAAAGATGGGGCTAACTCAATGATCCAAAGGAAAAAAGCCATGGAATAAGGAGTTAGAAATAAGTGGAACCAGGGCAGCCCTACAAACCTCAATATATTTGACAGCATATTATAAAATATGTTAAAATGGAGAAATATTGTTAGTTTGCTTTTTATAACCAGTGGTAACACCTTGGAACATTTAATTTTCAGTCACTTAACCCTATTTTTAAAAATTTTGTTCCTCTGTTAATGATATCTGTATTTTAAATTCATTTATGTTTTGAATATAATGGTCATAAAAAACAATATCATGTTAAATATGCACCCTATATGGTCCTCTATTACAAGGTATTTGTGATTTTTAGCTTTTGTGTGTTACAAAGTGAAATAAATGAGGAGCAAATTACTATGCAATAGAAAAAAGCGATGCAGCTGTGATAAATGTAGGTTGCCGATAGTGGCAATCAATAGTTTAAAGGAGCCATTTATTAATGTGTAGCAGAAGAAATGTACTGGATTAGGAAAATAAAAACAACAACTTGCCATTTCCCAAATGGATTGTAATGAAATAAAATATCAAAAGTAAAACCTCAATCATCACTATTGTTTCTTAAGTATACAGTTAACCACGGCACATCCATCAAATAAGAATAACTAAAAATTATACGAATAAGGGATAATTATAAAACTAAAAATGTAATAGCAAGTAAAACTATGAAAATTTCCAAAACAACACATGACTTTCTCTCTCTCTCTATTTCTTTTTTCTTTATAAGTCCAGTTACCTTGGAGTTTACTTAAAGAGACTTATTAGTGGGTATTTCTTTGTGAAATTGTAAATGAGATTGATTACATGATATCTCTTTCGATTGCTTCATTATTGGTGTATAGAAATGCAACCAATTTCTGTACATCAATTTTATATCCTGCAACTTTGTTAAATTCAGTTCTAGCAGTTTTTTGGTGGAGTCCTTCAGGTTTTCCATATAGAGTATCATGTCATCTACAAAGAGTGAAAGTTTGACTTCTTCTTTGCCAATTTAGATGCCTTTTATTTCATTTTGCTATCTGATTGCTGAGGCTATGTTAAACAATAGTGGTGAGATTGGACATCCCTGTCACGTTCCTGATCTCAGGGGGAAAGCTCTCAGTTTTTCCCCATTGAGGATGATATTAACTGTGGGCCTTTCATGTATGGTTTTTATAATGATAAGTTATATTCCTTCAATCCTGGCTTTTTAATAATGTTTATTATTGAGAAAGAGAGAGAGAGAGAGAAAGAGAGGGAGGGGGGAAGTGGAGGGGGCAGAGAGAGAGGTTGACAGAAGATACAAAGTGGGCCCTCTGCTATCAGCAGATGTGCAGCTGGAACTCATGAAGTCGATGCTTAATCAACTGAGCCACTCAGGCAAGCCTATCCTGACCTTCTTGGGGGTGTCTATTAAGAAAGGATGCTATATTTTGTCAAATGCTTTTTCTGCATCTATTGACAGGATCAAATGTCCTTATCCTTTCTTCTACTAATGTGACGCATCATGTTCATTGATTTGTGAATATTGAACCAGCCCTGCAGCCCAGGAACGAATCCTATTTGATCATGGTGAATAATTCTTTTAATATACCATTGAATTAGATTTGCTAGTATTTTGTTGAGAAATTTTGCATCCATGTTCATCAGGGATATTGGCCTGTAGTTCTCCTTTTTAGTAGGATCTTTGTCTAGTTTGGGAATCAAGGTAATACTGGCTTCATAGAATGAGTCTGGAAGCTTTCCTTCCATTTCTGTCTTTTTTTTTTTTTTTTTTGGAAAGGCTTGAGAAGAATAGGTATAAACTCTGCTTTAAATGTCTCATAGAATTTCTCTGGGAAGCCATCTGGCCCATGACTCTTATTTGTTGGGAGATTTTTGATAACCGATTTAATTTCTTTGCTGCTCAAATTTTCTATTTCTTCCTTTTTGAGTTTTGGTAGTATGTGGGTATCTAGGAATGTGTCTATTTCTTCCATATTATCCAGTTTGTTGGCATATAATTTTTCATAGTATTCTCTAATAATTGTTTGTATTTCTGGGGTGTTGGTGCAATCTCTCCTCTTTCATTCATGATTTTATCTATTTGGGTCCTCTCTCTTCTTTTTGAGATGTCTGGCTAGGGGCTTACCAATTTTGTTTATTCTCTAAAAAAAATACCCATCTCTTAGATTCATTGATCTCTTCTACTGGGTTTTGGATTCTATATTGTTTATTTCTGCTCTAATCTTTATTATTTCTCTTCTGCTGGCTTTGGGATTTCTTTGGTGCTGCCTTTCTAGGTCCTTTAGGTATGAGGTTAGGTTATATATTTGGGAACTTTCTTGGTTCTTGAGATATGCCTGAATTGCAATGTATTTTCCTCTTATGACTGCCTTTGCCGTATCCCAAAGGGTTTGGACTGCAAATAAAAGCATTTTCATTTGCTTCCATATATATATATATATATATATTTTAAATTTTTATAATTTTTTATAATTTCTTCTTTAATTTCCTGGTTTACCCATTCATTCTTTAGTAGGATAGTCTTTAACCTCCATGTATTTGGGGGCTTTACAAATTTTTTCTGTAGTTGACTTCAAGTTTCATAGCATTGTGATCTGAAAAAACGAATGGTATGATCTCAATCCTTTTATATTTGTTGAGGCCTATTTTGTGACCCAGTATGTGATCTATTTTGCAGAATGTTCCATGTGCACTTGAGCAGAATGTATATTCTGCTGCTTTGAGATGAAAAGTTCTGAATATATCTGGTAAGTCCATCTGGTCCAATTGGTCATTCACAGCCATTGTTTCCTTATTGATTTTATGCCTATATGACCTGTCCATTGATGTAAGTGGAGTATTAAAGTCTGCTACAATCATGGTATTATTATCTATACATTTCTTTATGTTTGTGACTAATTGATTTGTATATTTGGGTGTTTCATGTTGAGGGCATAAACATTTATAATTGTTAGCTCTTATTGATGGACAGAACCCTTAATTGATATGATGCCCTTTTTCATCTCTTGTTATAGTCTTTGTTTTAAAATCTAGTTTGTCTGATATAAGTATGGCTACTGGGGCTTTCTTTTGATACCCAGTAGAGTGATAGATGGTTCTCCATCCCCTCACTTTCAATCTGCAGGTGTCCTCAGGTCTAAAATGAGTTGTTTGTAGGCAGCATATAGATGGATCTTGTTTCTTTATCCATTCTGATATCCTATGTCTTTTGATTGGGGCATTTAGTCTACTTACATTCATAGTGATTATTGAAATATATGGATTTAGTGTCACTGTGTTATCTGTGGGTTTCATGCTTGTCGTGATGTCCCTGGTCCTTTGTAGTGCTGGCTGCTTTCCACTCACAGAGTCCCCCTCAGGATTTCCTGCAAGGCTGGCTTAGTGGTCATGAACTCCTTTAGTTTTGTTTGTCTGGGAAAGCCTTTGTCTCTCCTTCTATTATGAGTGACAGCCTTGCTAGATAAAGGATTCTTAGCTGCATATTTTTCCCATTCAGCACATTGAGTATCTCCTGTCACTCCCTTCTTGCCTGCCAAGTTTCAGTGGACAGGTCTGCTACTACCCTTATGTATCTACCCTTGTAGGTTAAGGCTTGTTTGTCCCTAGCTGCTTTCAGAATTCTCTCTTTATCTTTGAATTTTGCCAGTTTAATTATGATGTATCATGGGGTTGAGCTGTTTTTTTTTGTGTTTGTTTGTTTGTTTGTTTGTTTTAATTTTGAAGGGAGTTCTATATGCATCTTAGATTTGGATGCCTATTTCCTTCCCCAGATTAGGGAGATTCTCAGCTATAATTGCACCAAGAACCATAAGATCCCTAGGAATAAACCTAACCAAAGAGGTAAAAGATCTGTATGCTGAAAGTTTATGAAAGAAATTGAAGGAGACACAAAGAAATGGAAAAACATTCCATGCTCATGGATTAGAATAAGTATTGTTAAAATGTCGATACTACCCAAAGCAATCTACACATTCAATGCAATCCCAATCAAAATAGCACCAGCATTCTTCACAGACATAGAACAAACAACCTTAAAATTTGTATGGAACCATAGACGACCCCAAAAAGCCAACATAATGTTGAAAAAGAAATCCAAAGCTGGGGCATCACAATCTTGGACTTAAGCCTGTATTACTAAGGTGTATTAATCAAGACAGTATAGTACTGGCACAAAACAAGACACATAGACCAATGGAATAGAATAGAGAACCAAGACATGGACCAACAAATATATGGTCAACTAACCTTTGACAAAACAGGAAAGAGTATCCAATGGAAAAAAAGACAGTCCCTTCAGCAAATGGTTCTGGGAGAACTGGACAACCACATGCAGAAAAATAACACTGGACCACCTTGTTACACCATACACAAAAATAAATTCAAAATGGATGAAAGACCTAAATGTGAGCCAAGAAACCATCAAAATCCTATAGCAGAAAATAGGCAGCAAACTCTTTGACTTCAGCTGCAGCAACTTCTTACTTGACATGTCTCCAAAGGCAAGGGAAACAAAAGCAAAAATAAACTATTGGGACCTCATCAAGATAAAAAGCTTCTTCACAGCAAAGGAAACAATCAACAACATTAAAAGGCAACTGATGGAATGGGAAAAGATATTTACAAATGACCTATCAGATAAGGGGATAGTATCCAAATCTATAAAGAACTTGTCAAGCTCAACACCCCCAAAACAAATAATCCAGTGAAAAAATGGGTAGAAAACATGAATAGACATTTTTCCAAAGAAGACATCCAGATGGGAAACAGACACATGAAAAGATGCTCAACATTACTCATCATCAGGGAAATACAAATAAAAAACACATTGAGATATCATCTCCCACTGGTCAGAGTGTCTAAAATTAACAACTCAGGCTATAACAGATGTTGGCGAGGATGTGAAGGCAGGGGAACCCTCTTGCACTGTTGGTGGAAATGCAAAATGGTGCACCCACTTTCGAAAACACTGTAGAGGTTCCTTACAAAATTAAAAATAGAATTGCCCTATGACCCAGAAATTGCACTACTAGGAATTTATCCAAAGGACAGAGGAGTGCCAATTCTTAGGGCCACATGCACCCCAATGGTTATAACAGCACTATCAACAATAGGCAAATTATGGGAAGAAACTAAATGTCCATTAACTGATGAACGGATAAAGAAATTGTGGTTTATATACACAATGGAGTACTATGTGGCAATAAGAAAGAATGAAATATGGCCCTTTGTAGCAATGTGGATGGAACTGGAGAGTGTTATGCTGAGTGAAATAAGCCACACAGAGAAAGACAGATACCATATGTGTTCACTCTTATGTGGATCCTGAGAAACTTAGTAGAAACCCATGGGGGAGGGGAAGAAAAAAAAAAAAAAAGAGGTTAGAGTGGGAGAGAGCCAAAGCATAAGAGACTCTTAAAAACTGAGAACAAACTGAGGGTTGATGGGGGGTGGGAGGGAGAGGAGGGTGGGTGATGGGTATTGAGGAGGGCACCTTTTGGGATGAGCACTGGGTGTTGTATGGAAACCAATTTGACAATAAATTTCATATATTAAAAAATAAATAAATAAATAAATAAAAAAGAAGAGGTGGCATGTATGTGTATACACACACACACACACACACACACACACAATGGAATACTACTCGGTGATGGAAAAGCTTGAAATCTTTACATTTGAGACAATGTGGATTGAACAGGAGGGTATTATGCTAAGTGAAATAAGTCAGAGAAAGACAGACATCATGTGATTTCACTCACATGTGGAATTTGAGAAAGTTAACAGAAGATCATAGGGAAAGGGAAGGAAAATAAGATACAAACAGAGAGGCAGGCAAACCGTAAGAAACTCTTAAATACAGAGAAAAAATTGATATATGATGGGGGTGGGGGGTTAGGGGGTGGGAAAAATGGGTGATGAGCATTGAGGAGGGCACTTGTTGGGTTGAGCATTGGGTGTTGTATATAACTGATGAATCATGGGAATCTACTCCTGAAGCCAAGGCTATACTCTATGTTAGCTAACTTGACAATAAATAAATAAATAATAAAAATAATGACCAATCTGTTAAAAATGACACATTTCACAGAAAATACAGGAAGGTAAAAGATCAAAGTCACCCTTTAAAAAACAAAAAGAAACTTACTGAGAGGAGAGGACATAGGTAAAGTTCGAGGACAAACCCCCACAGAGGGGAGAAGTCGGCATACAGATATTGGAAGATGGTTTCCTGCTTTGTTATGCATAGCCACTTCAGGCGGTAGACAGAATCATGACTTAATTATTGTTCTGGTGTGCTGAGGCTCCCTTCAATGGGCATCAGAAATCCAGGACAACAAGATGGGACTACCAAGGCTAGTATCCAGACAACAGACTGACTACCTAGAATGACCTCAGCAGTGGCCAGAATGGAGTGTGATATATCACCTTCGCACATCTCTTGAAGAGGCAGCTCGTACAAGAAATGGGTGTTTTGATTTACCCAATTACCACTGTTTTCTCCCATGAAATTTGAGTATGTTGATAGTACTATCTAGATTTGCTATGATATAGAAGGCCCTACCTAGGCTTCATGCTGAGGCCATGTAGTAAATCAGCCTTTTTCCAAAGCTCTTTTTTCTAAGGTGAATGGTACTTACTATCAATAAAATGGTCCTTTTTAATTGAAAAATAAATTTAAAAAGAGAGACAAAGGTCATAATGTTGTCACGCAATACATACTTAGTTTTTTAAATAACAATTGTAACAAATGACAGAAAGAATTGTGGAATGCTGCTCTTGTGAACCATACAGAAAACAACATTTTGGATTGCTTAAAGGACATAATTTAAAGAAATGTCTCAAACACTTTTTGAAATACTGTAGTAGTCAGTCCATAGAGGCATGCCTTAGGTGGATATGGGAATGCAGTTCAGAAAAGAAAGAGAAATATCACAGGGGTACTACTCAGTTTCTTCAAAATCACTGAGCAAAAAAAGCAACATTCAGCTTCCATACTGATTTCACACAACTTCTACACAGTATCTGGACTTCAATCCAAGAGCAAAAGTTAAGACTCTCCTCTTCTATTTTTGGTAAACAACTGCATGGTAAACTTAAATGACTTTTCCCCTGGATTTTATCTGGGAGTGGCCTTTTTAATTTTTTATTTTAAATAAAGGGCAGGTTTGGTATCAGCAATATCAATATTTCTTTTTTATACTGATATCAGCAGTGTCAATATTTCTTGGGATCTCAGGAAGATTCATATTTTTTACAGCTGATACAGCACAGGCTAGAGATCCTGCAAAGCCAGCCTCAGATTTCTCCAGTTCATTTTGTGCATGAATTTGTGTAACAATCTCATTCATTTTTGTCTCCAATACCATTCACTCCATCACCATTTCTGCAAGAATATTGTGAACCTTGTCTACATTGTAAATTAAATCCAGTTCACAGACATTTTCAAAACGCTTGTCTAATGTTTCCACAAATACTTTGAGTTCTAAGGACATTATGAAAGATTTTCAGCAAGCAGGGATTGGTGGGTTTGGGGGTCAAATCTGTATACACATGGTAAGAGATCCATGAATCTTGGGCTTCCTGGGTGATTGAATTGGATTTAAAATGCCAAGTTCACTTTGTGAAGAATCCACATAGAAGACCAAGTATAATGTTGCATAATGTCTATAAATCAGTTTGTTGTCAGATCCTCCAATTAACAATTCTCCTTCTAAGAAATTACATTTTCATCTCTCTTAGATACCAAATAGAATGTCTCCCTGATGACTGGCTGTTGTGTATCTTCTCTGTAGGGCTTGTAGAACTTGGAAAGCCTTGGCTTCCCATGGTGTTGAAGATGAGGGTCGCCTAGATCATGCCTAAGCAGGTCCAACCAGTTGGGCACTGGGGCAGGAGCACCAGCTTTGCCTGGGGTCATCACTGGTGATCCTTGCCCACCCACCCTCCCACATGTGCATATTCTTAAATGGTAGTTTGGTTTTTTTTTAATGTTTATTTATTTACTTTGAGAGAGAGCATGCACGTGAGTGAGCAGGGGATGGGCAGAGAAAGAGGGAGAGAGAATCCCAAACAGTCTCCATACTGTCAGCACAGAGCCCAACACGGGGCTCAATCCCACCAACTGTCAGATCATGACATGAGCTGAAATCAAAAGTAGCTGGCTTAACTGAATGAGGCACCCACGTACCCCTAAATAGATTTTTAATAGATTGAACATATGAAACTTGATTATTCAAAAAGACATTTAAACTGCCTACATGTTGTTGTGGCAATAACTTATGTAAACAATAAATACAACGGTATCATAGATATGGTTTGGCACAGAGATCTGTCTATCTATCTATAGATAGATTTGGATAGAGAGATAGATAGAGATAGAGATAGAGATAGAGATAGAGATAGAGATAGAGATAGAGAGATATGTTAATGATGTTCAGCCCATAGTTAATTTTGGTATCTCATTTCTGGTCTCTTTAATTTCTCCTCATTTTGGTCATACTTTCATCCTTCTTTGCTTGACTGGTAATTTTTGATTGAATGCCAGACACAATGAATTTTACCTTTTTGAGCACCGAATATTTTTACATACCTAAATTATTCTTGAGGTTTCATTTCAACCCAGTTGGGTTACTTGGAAGTAGTTTGAACCTCACATAAGGCCAGAGCAAGTTTTTAGTCTTGGCTAATTTTATTTCACTACTGAGGCAATACCTTTCTTAGTACTCCACTCAATGGCCCAAGATTTATAACATTTTTACACCTCCGTGAAACACAAACTACTCGTTGCTCTATTTGAGCTCTGGAGATTGTTTTCTCTAAACATGTATCAGGTGGTTGTTTTCCCAGCCTCAGGTATTTTCCTCAAATGCGTGTGAATTAGTACTCCGCTGCATACTTGAGAGGGATTCTCCACCTATCTCTGAGGCTCTTTTCATGTATAGTTTACCTTACAGTATGCAGCTCTAAAACTCCAGCTGCCTTGATCTGCACACTCTCCTCTTCTCAACTCAGGGTGACATGCAGGTCTCCCCGAAAGCCTGCTGCGTCCTAACAAACTGGGAAGCCCACCCCGGTGTGTCCCTGCTCTAAACCTTAGTTTGGTTCACTGAGGATTGGTGACTCCGCGCTGTCAGAAGCACCATGCCATCCACGCCATCTGCTTCTGGGAGTGAACCTGGGACCCTGGACCGAGCAGGTGGACCGCAGTGGGCAGGGAGAGCAAACGTCTGCCAGGAAAATTGTTGGCAGTAATGGGAAAAAATGGCGCACAACTTACACTCTCAAAGCCAACTGGCTGTCTGGCGGGTGGGACTGGAGTTGGGGGAAGAACTGTCGCCCTTCCAGGGACCCTGCCACCCCCTCCCCTTTCACTGCCGCTCCCTGCTCACCTATGTGTGAGAAGATTGGGCGCTACTCCATGGAGGTGAGCCCCAGGCACGGAACAGTGGGCAGCATCTGCAGAACTGGTTCCAACCTGCTTGGAGCTACTCAAACATGGCCGGGCCCGCCCCTTCACCATCCCCGCCTCCTGCTGGGAACTCTCCTGTGCTCTCCTGGCTTTATCTTTGTTTCTGTGGCTCCTTTCCTGACAGCCTCTTCTTCTTCCACCCCTAGTCCTGCATTCCCTCCAGCTATAGTCCAGTCCATGTCTGGCAGACTCCTTTCTGCGGCCCTTCCTTAAAAGGAGCAGCACAGGCTTGGGGTTTGGTTGGACATTGGAGCGGTGCTTGAGCCTTGCGCTTTTGGTTCTAGGCCCCCTCCATGGCTCTGCTCTGCTTTTCCCAGGCCTGGGAGCCGGATGGGGAGTAGGAGTGCCAAGGTGACCTGCCTGCTCTGGATGGTGAGGCTATAATGTGGGCCTTTGGGGCGCCTGGGTGGCTCAGTCGGTTAAGCGTCCGACTTCAGCTTGCGTCATGATCTCACAGTCCGTGAGCTCGAGCCCCATGTCAGGCTCTGTGCTGACAGCTCAGAGCCTGGAGCCTGCTTCAGATTCTGTGTCTCCCTCTCTCTCTGCCCCTCCCCTGCTCATGCTCTGTCTCTCTCTGTCTCAAAAATAAATAAAAACATTTTAAAAAAATTTCATAATGTGGAACTCCAGACCCTTCTCAGCAGGTGTACCCCCCAAATCTATTCCTTAGTAGGGCTCACAGTGAAAGATGGGCTCTCCAGACCCACAATGGGGTTTCCAATAAAATGGCAGTTCCTCTAAACAAACAAAAAAACTTTATAATTAAAATTTTTAAATAGTTTTAATTTAATAAAAACTATTTGGCAAATAAGTTAGTATTCTGGCCAAGGAAGACCAAAATCTATTGTGTTTTTCTATCCAAATGAAAGTTTCATGGTATTTTATATTTTAAAAATTGAGTAAGACTGAGAGCCATCATAACCCTCAACATTAATCATGATAAGCTCAAAAGAAGTTGAGCACCAACTGTCAATTTAATCAGATTTATTTTGCATTCAGCAATTTCATGCTAATGAAGTAGATTTATTCCATTGAATTAATATTGCTAATTTTAATATTTGTTTCTCCAATTTTGCTTATATGTAATTATTAAATTTTCTTTGATTTATAGTAACAAAAAACGTAAATCACAGTAACTTCATTCCTAGATGTGTGTTTGTGCTTAAAACACAGCACATGATATAATAAACACTGCAGCCTATGCTACTTTATTATTGTTATCATTATTCCTATTAAAGGAATTATAAAACACTGATATTTGAGAAGTCTGATCCAACAGGAAACTAATTGGTTGAAGTGTTGAAGTTCTATAGTCTTACCGAACTTCATGTCAGAAAACTTCATCCACAGGCTGCTTAGGAGAGCATAGAGTAGAGCAAAGGTTTTTCAAATATTAGTGCTTTTGAGAATCACCAGAGCCAATTCCCAGGCTCTAGAGTTTCTGATTTAATAAGTCTAAGGTGAGATCCAAGGACATATTTTTTTTTAAATTACCTCCCATGTGATTTTGATGCTGTAGTCTGTGAATTACACGGCACTCTGGTCCAAAAATCAAGATGAAGAAGTAAATGGTGATTTGGACTAGAATTGATTATAGTTGTAGAGAAGCAAATAAAAAATACACATAACCCAAACTCAGGGATAGGTAAAGCTTCCATGAGGAGTTAATTTGAAGAAAGCTTCAGACATGGTGAGGCAAAAAGATCAGAATCTTTCTAGGAAATTTCATAGTGATAAAGAGACCTGGAAGTAAGGGCACACATGACATACTTAGGAAACAACAAATTATTAAACATAACTGGAGATTCTTAAGCTGATTAAACCGTAGACAAATCGATTGCTAACAAAGAGAACATTACAAAGGAATCAATATACTCTTAACCCGACATTTACCAGTAACCAATGAGTGTAAATTCTTTACATAAATCTTTTTAATTGTGACCATAACCCTTATTTAGATTACTTTTATGAGAATATTCTCTTTTTGCTATAATCCACAGTTACTTGAAACTTTTTATATGTATAGATGATTGGTTTCATTTGTAATCTTCTGAGACCAAATATACTTTTTTTTTTTTTCTGGCCATTTTTCATAGGTATTGTAACATTTAAGGTTTTCAGAATAGACCCCCCCCCAAATATTGTCTAATAATTGAGATCATAATCTACATATTTTCTATTTTCATTTAGTCAATTAGAATTAACCAAATTTCATTCTACACTACAGGTATGGCAGAAAGATTTTTAAAAGCTTAACACTCATGCATGATACAGTATCATTTTCTATTCTTTCTCCACAGAAACTACATGTCTAACGCCTGCAGTTATAACTAGAAGCCAGTTTTCACTAAATTCTGGATTCTATTTCTAGAGATAGTCATATGTCAGATATGATAAATTAAGCTCTTTCCAACTCAGGCTTCCAGTTATCGTTAATTAAGCAACACGCCTCACTTAGCCCCAAAGGAAAGACATAGCATTGGCCCTTCATTCCTGAAATGAATGAAATTAAACCATGAAAAATATAAGTTCTCCTATATTTATAGTACCTGAGTTCATAGAAAACAATTTATAGACCTCACTCCTAAGTAATGTTCTGCTCTAATTTCAGCATGGTATTCATATTTTGTAAATGAACAACCTACCATTCAGATCTCTAGCATTTCTGGCCATTGATCTTCAAAATATAGATTTGAGGGGTGCCTGGGTGGCTCAGTTTGTTAAACGTCCAACTCCAGCCTAGGTCATGATCTCCCCGTTTGAGCCCTGTGTAGGGCTCTGTGCTGACAGCTCAGAGCCTGGGGCCTGTTTCAGATTCTTTGTCTTCCTCTCTCTCTGCCCCTCCCCCACTCATGCTGTCTCTCCAAAAAGTAAACAAACATTTAAAAAGTTAAAAAGAAATAAATATAGATTTCATAAAGGTTAAAATAGTTATTAGTTCTTTTAGTGAGGGTCTATACCCTCTCGCAGCATTGTTGGTATCTGTGGTGTCCTATCAACAAGTTTAATACATCAAAAGCTGTTTTATATTTTTAATAATTTTTTTAAGTTTTTAAAATTTTTTTCAATGTTTATTTTTGAGAGAGAGTGAGAGAGAGCGAGAGAGAGCGGGGGAGGGGCAGAGAGCGAGGGAGACACAGAATTTGAAGCAGGCTTCAGGCTGCCATCACAGAGCTGGGTGCAGGGCCCAAACTCACAGACCAAGAGATCATGACCTGAGTTGAAGTTGGACGCTTAGCTGACTGAGTCACCCAGGTGCCCCTGTTTTATTTTATTTCCATACTGACAACCAGACATAACCAATCTTGGAAGAGAGCTCCCATTAATGTACATATTAAGATTAGCAAACCTTTTTCAGCATGATGACAAGCTTCTAGTATTTTAATTTGGGTGTAATTCAGAATTCTGTATTCTGTTCCTAACACTACTGCTTGGCCTGTTGGAGCTAGGGCTAATTAAACTATCATATATATTTTTGTCACTGGGAATTTAGGGAATGTGTGCAATTTGAAAATAAACAATGCACCCCAAATTAAAAATTGCCTTATGAAATTGTCCTTTGGGCAGTGAGGTTGGACATAATTCACCTGTCATCCTATGCAGTTCTTTGACCTCAAGGAATTCTTCTTTAAGCCATCTTTGGGCACTTTATTTGCTTATGATACTAAGTATAATCTTTTAACACAACAATGGTTCACTGAATTAGACAGGAATATTTCATTACCTGGCCTACTTTTGGATTGCTTGAACACCATTGTGCCACCTTATTTCACTAACACAGGTGTTTGTTACTTTTTATATGTATATAAAATCATATATCATACGAATATAAAATCATATCACCTAAAGTCTCTTTCTGTGCCAAGTACTGAGTCTTAATTCTACCTCTACATTTCCATAAGAACTTCCATAACTGAATACCCCACACTGGTAGTGTCCAATCATCTATGGTCCATTTGCTAGAGCGTATATCAAGTCATTTGTATCTAGTCTAAAAAAATCTGTAAATATTTTAACACTTTTCTGAGAATATATACCTGCACTGCTCAACACTGAGGCACTCAGCTGTACCTATGGTATAAGTTTACAATTACTCCCACCTTCCTTCACCAAAACTTGAGAAACTACAGGGCTTATTTTCACTGATTTCTAAGCAAAAGCATGACCTTCAATCCAGGGACTCTCATACATAATCAACAAGCCTCTTTTCCTTGGTTATGAGGGAAAATGTGGTTCAAACCATGTAGCAATATGAGAAGGAAGATCTTGGGATCTTCATCATTGAAGCAGACTTTTCATAAAGGACATGAACATTTCTTATCAGATGATCTTGGATCTTGAACTGCTGTCTGTTTTCCTATTCTCAGGGTTTTCTGATGTCCTTTTATGTTAAAGTAGTCTCTTTGTGTGCCCAGTAACAGCTACCAATTCTTTCAGAACAACTGTATTGAGTGGCTACAACGGGCATTTTTCAAATCCAAAATTCAATCTTTACTGAGGTATAGCTTTCAATTTCTGCCAAAGGCTCCATTCTTTACTCTTTTTAATTGCAGAAACTTAAAATTAATTGAGTGTTTGGATCACAAGGTCATACAAGCAATGTTTGAGCCATGATCCTTTTAAATCTTTTAATAGATATTTATTTTCAGGCCCCATTCAAATATAGATTTCATTAAATACAAGTCTCAGGACTTTTTGCATAGGGTCCAGGATTATCACTAAATGAGAGATGTGATTCACCAGAACATAAATGGTCCCATAAGTCTCTGTCTGCACTTCTTATATGGTTGTAAACAATAGTGATCAATTTCTCATGTTTGGAGAGATACTCCAAGCTCGTTATAATTGTCCAACATTTCACCGACTCTCTAGATCTTAGATTTTGTCTACTTAAATCAGCCAGTCTTTATTTGTCACATGGGTGATGTCACTACTGTCCTTCTATCTTCCCTGTCTGTGGAAGAATTATCATTATGTTTTCAACTCAGTGCATCAATTGATTCTAATGACTTTAAAGTCTAAGTGCTGATGTACTTCTTTATGACAGTATGCCAGGGAATTAAATGTTCCTTTGGGGAAACTGTGAAAGTGTACTGAAGTCCACTCCACATAAATGTGGGTAATGTTTTACTATATTACAAAAAAAAAAAAAAGAATGGGTATAAAGGGCCTACTCACCTCTATTACAACATATCAATAATCCTTGTCTTGTTGCATTTCTTGTTATATAGGTTTTACCATATCTGTTCCAGACAAATCCCTCAGGGAAATTGTTTTGTTTGATCCCAAGAGCCTTATTGTCTGTCTCTATGAAACAACTGCCTTATGTATCTACAAGATGGAGTTGTTAAAAAGTTAGTTAGTGGAAATCAATACTCCCACTTCAGTCCCTTTCTTAATTGGAGGAATAATCTGTTGTTGCCTTCCCAGAATTCTATATCAGTTAATATTTATTAGAGAAGATAGGGAAATGCCGAAGGTTTCCAAATGTCCAATTTTAATCAGGTCAAGGGTAAATTTGGCTCACCTCCAATTTAAAAATAGTACATTTGGATCTCTCCATTTGCACACATGGTCTCAATTATACTCTAATGTAATGGTGACATAACACAAAATATATCCTGTCATATGTTTCAATTATCCACTAGAGAACATCTGTACTCTGCACATTTTACCTTTGGGTCTTTTTTCTGTCTATTCCCAATGTGTACTTCACGTTAAATGTCTATATCCAGTCATCTCCACAAGTTTTGCATATTCCTCATAAACATTTTTCATATGCCATCGTCTAAGACCTTGACTCCTCCTCTCAGGTGTTTTGCTAGAAGATCCCTGCCTTCAGTTAATTGTTCTCAGATGGTTTTCTATTTAAAAACGGTGGGGGGGGGGATTTAGCCCCTCATCAACTGTTTTGTCTAATTTGTGATTCTCATAATTAAATTTTAATGAATCCAAAGTAGGATAAATGAAGCAAATCTTATGACTAGAGTTGAAGTTTGTTTCAACCACTCAACCATTGATGATATGCCACCGTTTCTTAATAGCAACACTGTCAATTTTCTTTCATTTTTAATTTCATTTTCTAATAGCCACTTAAATAATTTCACCTGGTTTAGTCCTTCCTTCTTTTCTTTATTTTCGCTTTAATGTTCCCCTTTTAAGAAGGAGGTTGTTGAAGTGCAGATAGTACCAATTTTTACTGATCATCTAAAACATGTATGCTGGCTACTCCTGTGTATTTTCTTGCCACTCCCAAAGCCAAGTTACATAAAGTAACAGAGATTTGGGGATGCATGGTTTGTATCATTAGTACCAAATTAAGGTCTATCTCTTATCATCACATTGTTGGTATAGTTCTGTCTCTGTCCTTAACATTCCTACTGTTGTGGAAAGAACATGTTATTTTTTTAGTTGGAGAGGGAATAGAGAAGTTTGTCCCAGGGTAAATTTGCTAGATTTCCACCTTCACCCACTGCATTACAAGTTAATTGTAATGCAGTCTAGAAGTGTCTACTCACAAGAGTTTGTAGCCACATTGGGAATACAATAATTCCTTCCATTTAGGAAGAATCTAAGATAAGCGATGTACTCTACTGATCATTTATTCTGAGAATTCACATTAGCAATAATGCACTGGTCTGCTAGTACTCCTATTTAAATTGTCCCAACTCAGGGCGCCTGGGTGGCGCAGTCGGTTGAGCGTCCGACTTCAGCCAGGTCACGATCTCGCGGTCCGTGAGTTCGAGCCCCGCGTCAGGCTCTGGGCTGATGGCTCGGAGCCTGGAGCCTGTTTCCGATTCTGTGTCTCCCTCTCTCTCTGACCCTCCCCCGTTCATGCTCTGTCTCTCTCTGTCCCAAAAATAAATAAAAAACGTTGAAAAAAAAATAATTTAAAAAAAAAAATAAATTGTCCCAACTCTTTAACAGAATACAAACTATTTTGTTTACCAGGTTATGGTCCCTATCTACCTGTAGAGTCTTTCGGGTTATGGAGAGTTGCAACTTGTCATATGAATAAATATCACTTCTGCTCAAGTAGCAACAACAAAAGCATCGAAGGTTTTCCACTAAGTGGAAGAAGCCATACTATTTACTTTCCTTTGCTTTAGTTTCCATCTTTATTCCACTTTAGCTGTTTTTGTTTTGGTTTACCAGCACTGTCACTACAGTTAGGAATAGTCTAGTTATTTCCCCACTTTATTTGGTGCTTATTTCATACTTTAACCAATTTCCAGGCCTATTGTCTAAATAATTCGTCGTATTTGCCCACATCTAAGCTCTGCAGATATTCTGGAATCAAAGTATCATGTTGTTTTTCCAACCTGCATGGGTCTAAAAAAACTTCCCACTGCTGTAACCGATCTACACCACCACAAAATATTAAATTGTAAAATAAAGGAATAAATAAAATAAGAATGAGACAGGGAGAGACAGGGAGGAGAAAGACAGAGAAAGGGAGGGAGGGAAAAATGAAAAGAAAGAAAAAATCTCCAATTTTACACCACGTGGAGCTTTCTTACTGGGTATTGGAGGACACAGTCTCATCAGTTCTGGTAGATAATAATCAGATGTAGATTCCTAAGATCCCCATTTGCTACACTGGAATACGTTTTGTATTTAGAGTCTGAGATCCAAATTTGTGAGACAGGAAAGTCACTTAGGAAAAGGATCTTTTAATTTTTTTGTACCTCACTAGTCAATAGTCACATTTATTTGCTATTTATTCCCTATCCTAATGTCCTTTTATTTTCCCTTCATAGTCAACTATTCTATTGCATTTTATAAAGATACTTTTATTTGTTCTTTAAACATTGTTTAGGAGTTTTAGTTTAATTGCACTGTGTAATAGATCCCATAATTTTATTTGCTTTTATACTTAAATGAATTTTAAAATATCTACCCATATTGCTTATGAATATCAACAGTGTTCAACCATATGCTTCATTAAATTGTCCTTATCCATTGCCCTTGGGATGGGCAACTAGATGTTCTCTCATGCCTCACTACCACAATCTATAATAGTATATACACTCTTATTACTATGTGTAAGAATTTCTCTGGGTAAGTTCCAAAAAATAAGATTCCTGGATCATAGTGTTCACATGCTTAATTTGACCAAATACTGCCAGATGGCTTTCCAGAATGATTGCATTAGCCTTTTTCATTGCCAGCAGTGCATGAAGCTTCTACATTCCACACCCTGACAATACATGGCATTATCCAACTCCATAACTTTACCAATCTGAAAAATTCAAAGAATAGAGCAATGTTATTTTAATACAACATTAATTAATGGAATGGGTTTAAGCTCCATTTTTGTTTTACACTTCACCTTTATTTTTTTTATGAATTAGGTTCTGTTTTTGTTTTTGTTTTTACTTATTCTCTGTTGGTTCCTCCTTTTCCTTATAGGATTTAGGAGTTTTTATATAATCTAGATATTAGCCCTTATTGGTTTTAGGTATTGCAAATATCTTCTCTAAATATGTCATGTGTCAATTAATTCTATCTTGGCATCATTGAACAGAAATCCTTAATTTTAATTTAACCATCTATAAATTTTATTCTTCATGGTTTGTACCCTCAGGGCCTTGTTTAAGAAATCACATTTCAAAAGAGTTTAACTTGGATGTTTATGAACTGTTTATCAGATAAATATTAGATTAATTTTACAGAGTTCTTTATTTCCAGCTGAAATTTGGACTGAAATTGAATTGAATTTATAAATTTATCTTAGAAAAAATAATATATTCATGTTATTAACTCAACCAAACCAATAAAATGGGAAATACTTTCAAGTCTTCTCCATTACTTTTTGTGCAACTCTTTTTTCTTTTTTTTAAGTTCATTTATTTTAAGAGAGAGCGTGAGCAGAGGAGGGGCAGAGAGAGATGGGAGACAGAATCCCAAGCAGGCTCCTTGCTGTCAGTGCAGGGCCTGACACAGGATTCAATCTCATGAACAGCGAGATCCTGACCTGAGCCAAAACCAAGTGTCTGGACGCTTACCTGACTGAGTCACTCAGGAGCCTCTGTGTAACTCTTAATATAATTACAACATTTATTTATTATTATTACATCGTATGTATTCAAGTTAATTCCTAATGTAGTTTTTGTGACTCATGTGTTATTTGCATGTTCTACTTGGATATTACCGTTTTGACAAACACAACTGAGTTCTGTAATTTGATCTTCTGTCAGTCTTTTTTAATGGTCTTATTTGTTCCCTGGTTTAATCTTTTTTCTCTGTCAATGAGTGGCAATGGGACTGTCTGGCCTGGCTGGTTCATACGGTAGAGCATGTGACTCTTGATCTCAGAGTTGTAAGTTTGAGGCCCACATTGGATGTAGAGATTACTTAAAGATAAAATCTTAAAAAAAAAAAAAAGATGAATGGCAATGAACCCCAGGGCTAAGAGTCTCAGGTACTCTAGAACTATAGTCAACCATCTCTGTCTGCTGACTTAACTGGCAATGTCTCTGAACAAAGTCTCAGTCATAAAGCACTTACGGAAAAAACAAAAAACAAACCTGGAAGTATTATTACACTGTAATTCATCAGCTCTGAGTAGAAGTTAGTTCCTTCTTCAGGAGTCCTTTATTCAGCCCTGATATTTTCATACCAACATGAAAATGAGTGTTTGAACTTATGGGAAAGATGTAAGAACAGAACTTAAAAGTTCTTCTCCAAACTCCATCTCCACTGCTGATCTGGGGGTGCTCTGTCACCAGCTGCCACCACTGCACACAGGTTCTGGGCAGTCCTTGATCAACTTTGCAGGTACTCAGGTTTACATTTACTATTCAGATCCGTGCCTCTATCTCACTTCTGTAGTTTAGTTAGGACTGCTATCGAGGGAAGCACTCAACAGTTCATGCTAAATCACCATTTCATGAACAGGAAGACCTTATGTTTGAACTTTCAACTTATTCCTCATAATTGTGTGAAGATTTAAAAATTGTGAAAGTTAAAATGCGTTGTTAATGTAACTACAAAATGGTCTTAGTTTATATAATGATTAAAAGTAAACCAATTTAGGGGTCTCAGGGTGGCTCAGTCCATTGAGTGTCTGACCTCAGCTCAGGTCACGATCTTGCAGTTCGTGAGTTTGAGCCCCTACGTCTAACTCCGTGCTGACAGCTTGGAGCCTGGAGCCTGCTTTGGATTCTGTGTCTTCCTCTCTCTCTGCCCCTCCCCCTATGGTACTATGTCTCTCTCTATCTCTCAAAAATACATAAATCTTAAAAACTTACAAAAAAGTAAACCAATTTATTGTTAGGAGTTTGCAAGCTCAACTATCAGGGAAAAAGGTAATAAAAGATAATTTTCTTCTCCTTTAAGAAATCTTTCCAGATTTTCATTTCTGTATTAAACTGCTCCAATAGAATATAGTGTTTCGCCTAATTATGTGTCCATTGCCTAAGATTCAGATTGACAATTTTTAAATATTTCTGTGTCAATATTACTTCAGGGCAGTGATTTGATTGTAAGTGTCTCTGTATACTAGGCCTGAGAACAAAGCCTACCAGATAAAGGAACACACTGTGTGTGTGTGCGTGTGTGTGTGTGTATACACACACATGTATATATGTATGTAATATATAAATAACATAAATTATGACCACACATTTGCTGATGAATAATCATAGAACAAGAAAAAATCATATTGTGGGTATTTTATACATTATTACAATGCATTATTAGGATTAAAAGTGATAAATCTTACTATTTATAGTATATCCTGGCCCTGCTAGTTACTTAGAAACTACATAATTTGAGTCAATAGAATTAACCTCCCTTTTAGTTTCTTCATGTAAGAAGAGGGTAGGGATAAAACCTACTTGGTATACTGTGTATGTGCTGACTTGTAAAAACAACTCAGTATAGATGGACTTCTATAAAACAACTAGTGCTGACTCTTCACAAATGTCAATGTCAACAAAGAAATCATAGCTGAAGCATTTTTTCTAGATTTAAGGAAAGCTAAAGACCCATGAAAACTTAACACATTTCATCATTTCATGTTCTTTTCTTGTATCCCAGATTTTTTAAACAGTTAAAAAGGATACTTTGAGAACCGAGGAAATGTTAATATTGATTTTCTATGAGAAAATAATTAATGTTTAATGATTAATATTGTATTAACCAAGATGATAGTTACATTTCCATGTTTGACTAAAGTTTATAAGGAGGCTTCTTCCTGCCTCTAGGCCTCTGACCTACCTCATACTCCAGCCCCTGAGAGAATCCAGAAGCCCTAACCAAAGAGATCCCTTCTCTCCCTTTCTTTAGAGGATTTTCTTTAGAAAACTTGTAATTGCAAATTCTTTTTCTGCTTCTTTGAGATGTAAATCTTTTTAAAGCCTCTTGTCAGAGTTATAAAGGAAGACTTTCTCAAGGACCTTGGGACCATCCCTTTGAAATGTAATCATCAAGGAAGGTAGAGACCCTATCTCCCAGTCTCTGTGGGAGAGTAGGCACCTAACTTTGGTGGGTGTCTTGCTTCAAGCTATAAAACCATGTCCTGTCATGAAGATAAGAGAGTTTACTTTTCCTTTTGGTAAGGCCAATTAGCAAACAGAGAAGGCCTCCCTCAGCTCTTAAAAACTCCAGTTTTTGTTTTTGTTTTTGTTTTCCAGTGGAGTTGAATTCTGTGTTCTGGTCTCTCTCTACTATTGCAACAACCTTGAATAATTTTTTTCTTACTCTGTTTACTTTTGGCTGGTATAATTTTTGCTTTACTAGTATTAGCATGAACTTTTCTGAGTTTGTTAATTGTATTATGACTATGTAGGACAATGCCCTTGTTATTAAAAGGTACTTTAAGTCTTTAGAGGCAAAATATTGAATAATATACAACTACCTAATGGTTTGGTGAAATGGCAGTGTGTGTGTGTGTGTGTGTGTGTGTGCACATGTAAGACCCAAAACCAGAGACAAGAAGAGGGAGGGGGTGGGGAGGGAGAGGATTAGAGAGGGAGAGAATGAGGGAAGGAGAGGGAAATGCTGTTTAATGATTAGAAGGTGAAATAGAGTAGACACAGGCTTTATGAGACAGTGTATATAATCCATTACCACATCTGCTATAGTGACTCTTCAGGAATAGTCCTCTTTATCCCTTATTAATTACAAGAAAAACTTCATTTTTATTTAGGAGCTCACCTTTTTTTTTTCTTATAGAAAAAATAAATTGATCAAGCATACATCTAAGTATTGTAGTATATAATTATGTTACCTGTAATCTATGCCTTGGCATAGTTACCATTTGAAATACATTAGTAGAATCAGCATAACAGACTTGTTTCCTGAGCAAATCAAATATCATTATTGAAGTCTGTACCACGGAGTATGCCAATTACCCTGAGCTATTAGAAATAAGTTTTTACTGGTGAAATAAATGGTTCAAAAAAGTGGTTGGGATTCACTGTTCTTGTTTTTAAGAGTATTGGTTTTGTAGGACTCATTCTTGTTGTATGAATCAGCTATAAGAAACTGGAAAACAGAGCATTCTACTATCTCTTTGGCAGGGATCAGACTCTAAATCCTCTTAGTACTGGCTATCTCCTACTTCACAAAGGACACTGTCTCCTGACCTGATTTCTTCCTCTGGATGTAGTGTTGGCTTTCACTAAACCTACTAAAAACAGGTATAATGCATTAATGACAGACTTTGATCCAAGACTTGCTTTTATTATAACATTCTGCATGTTGGTGAAATTGGGAAATACCTCTGTATAGCCTACCACTACAAGACACTATTATTTACCAAAATAACTTTACAATTGTGAACCATCACTAGATTGACTCTGTTTTGTTTGTAACAGTAGCTCATAACACTGTTGTGAGAACTGAAACACAATACATATATGTTGCTCATAATATTACCTATTAGATTTTAAAAATTCAATAAGTTTCAGGTATTATTTCAGGTTCACATTAAAGATATTTGCTACTTCATACCAAAAATCTTGATATTTATGAAAAATCCAGTCCTGTCACCCAAACAAACTTTTTAGTAATACACTTTATCAGTCAGCATTACTGGATTACTGAATTCCCCCAGATGGACCAACAGAAGGGACCACTTACAGATTTATTGTCAGGGTTAGAAGAAGACTAAAGGCATCATGAGATATCCAGAAAAAAGCAACCATGGGATGCTATTCTACATCCAAGTCTATAATGTTGAGAGGAGAAAACATTGTTACAAGAATGTACTAAAGAGTAGACATTGAAGAGCTATATTCCTGGCAGCAAAAAAACTACTTCTGGAGATTATGTGCAAAAATGAGAATAGGAAAGAAATGGCTCCCCTCCCCTGCCCCACCCCCCGACCTCTGGTCTCCTGTCAGTAACTTCCATATTCTAAATAAAACAGGAAGGCCAGGAGCAATGGAGAGGTGACATAGCCCACAGAGTTCCTTCCCCAGGACTTACCAGCAAGGCAATGAAAAATGAATAATCTATGTATAATGCAATTAAAATATAAACAGTCCACATACTTTTATTGTCATGTGCAAATTACATGAAGTGGGGTCAAAAAATTCTAAATAGATGGCAAACTATATAAGCTATTCTCTAATATTTTTGTTTGTTTAACAGTAACACAAATATTTAGAACCAGAATTACTGGCAATTAATGTTTTGTGACAGGTTAGTTCAAGCTTCAACCCAAACTGTTAACGCACCTTACATATTTGTAAATAATGTTTTCATGCACCAAGGCTCTAAATTTCAATGACTATATAAATATCTACACTGATGTGGACATTTTTTTTCTTCAATGTCTCATTTTACAATGTCTGGTACTTCTCTGTCTAAAACAAATGAGTTCTCATTTGACAGGTGATAAAATAAAAGCTTCATTTGCCATGACATTAAGAAAAGTTCTTTGTTGTTATTTTCTGTCACTGTTTCTGCATCAGGCTGCCGCCCCCCCCCTTTCATCCAAGTCAATAGTCTGTAGAATGTAATCGATTTTATGGTTCTATTTTCCTAAAACTTAACTTATGGGAATTAATATTTTATATAGGTTTGTATTGGTTACAGAGAAATAAGAGGTGGTGCATTTAGGGAAAGCACATTAGCCACAGATAAATAGAGCATTCCACTGAATGGCATATCTGATATCTATTCTGTACTGGATCTTGCTAACTATATTTTCAGAGGGTGTTTTAAACATGATAGTGGGATGCACCAGTTTGAGTATGATTGAATGTTAGAAAGGGCAAGGAGAAAAAAATCATTTAAACATTTAGGGGATATAAATGCAGTTTTTCGCTGTAGAGAAGAAAATAAAATATAGACATTTAGCAAATGAGGTTTCTAGTCCTGGAATTATTTTTTAAATATATTTTTATTCGAATGAGAAAGCATTGGAAATTTCACCTTATTGGATGATAGGCATTTTTGAATTATTTTAAACATATTAAACTTTGTACTGAGATGTTATTAAATCATTCTAAAACAGTTTGATCCTTTCTGGTCTTGTTTTTAAAACTTGCTAGGAATCACAATAGCAGTGTTTCGTCCATAGCCAATTATTCTCTACTTCTGAAACAAAATGCTTCTAACCCTTCTGAATGCCCAATCTGATGCTCAGTGAATCAAGGTTTTCGAGGATGGTTGGTGGGAAGAGGCACGATTTTCACTCTTATGTGAATACTGAGTACTGTCCTCTCTAATATATTCTGGACATTCTTTCCAAGCATCAGGTTGTTAGTACCTTACCCATGTGTTCTGGGCACTATTCTTCTGCATATTTGGAAATGACCCTTTGTAAATTTCCAGAACTCCCTCTCCACCCAAGTCTCTCCCCTCTGGTATGATGTTCAGTGAACTCATGTCACTTCACTGTCCTTGACCATCCAGGCAATCTTCTCAGCCCAGGGAGCTCAATGGACCTCATCTGAATTATCCATCCCTGCACCACAGCTTGGAAACTCTCTTGAGGTAGTAAGTTTTGGCAATAGAAGGACTCACATTATTTTTTGTCTGTCAGAGATCATTGTCCTTCATTGTCTCATGTTCAGTGTCTTGAAAAATGTTGGTTCATGTATTTTGTCTGATTTATTGTCTCACATGGATATATTTTTTATATCCTTTTGGTCAGAAGCAGAAGTCTCTAGCATATTTAAAATCTGAGTTTTCTAACTTCTTCCTACTAAAATATACAAATGCAATTGATTTTTTTGTATAGGTTGGCCTTGCATCCCATGATCTTCCTAAATTCATATCTAAGTTCTAATAGTTGCTTCTGATTTTAAGGAAAAATGTCCATTACTTCATTATTAAATAGAATGGTGGGGTGGCTATTGTGTTTTCACAGATGCTCTTTGCCAGGTTGAGTAAATTATAGTGTTTCCTTAGTTTTCTGAGAGTTTAATTTATATCATTAATAGGTGACATTGTATTAAATTATTTCTCTGAACGTTTAAGAAGATCATAAGTCTTTGTCCTTTAAGCTATTATGTTTAATCTACCAATATTACAAATTACATTAATTGATTTTCAAATATTAAATAAATCTCACATTTCTAGAGTTCATTCCCCTTTTTCAAATTGTACTGTTACTTGTAAAAAGAATTCAACTTTCCAATATTTGGGTGAATATATGTGTATATGTATATATATATTCATGAGAGGTATCGGTCAGTTATTTTCTCTTCCTGTCCTTTGTAATGTTTACAATTTTGCTGGCCTCATGGATCAAAATGGAAAGTGTTTCCATTGATATATTTCATAATAAGGATTGCATAGTGAAAAGTTACTCCATTTCCCATAATTTTACATGTCTTTTGATTCAGTTGTCAATGGCAAATTATAACACTTGCTAAATTCCTCTCATTATTGTTGTTATATAAAGTAAAGTCCCTTGACTAGGGCCTTCATTAGGAAAAGGAGTAAATATAACTTTTATATATCACTGCTCTTATGAATTTTTGTTTGCTTGCATTCCTGGTAATAGCAATGGATTTTCCTGAATAATTTTAATATAAAATTCACTTATAATTATATTCACTTAATTATATAAATAAATTTTTTAAATATTAAAGAATAAATATTGAGGATGGCATGAAGAAAAGACACAATTTGTTAAAGCAGCATATAACAATAGAAACTTGGGAAACACTCCATTAGTACACTGTATCCTTATACTAACTGCAAATTAATCAAAACATGCTAATTTTATTGATAAGGAAATGAGGATTAGAGAGGATAAATAACTTCTTCAACCTCATAAAGCAAGCAAGTGACAAAGATAGGATATAAATGTAGTTCCTCCTGTCTTTAGAGCTTAACCTGTTAACTGATACTCTATTTCTAAATTATTTTGCTGGAAATTTTTTTCTTCTTAAGAAATAAGAAATCACATCCATAGTTTTATAATATCAACTGACCAGGTATTCCCAGAACTGATGTATTAATGGCACATAGACAAAACTTAAAACTTTATTGTTTTTAAGTCGTGCTGAATCACGTGTAATGGCAAAATGCTTAGACCTATTTTAAGATTATGAAAATTAGATGTACTGGATAGACACATATACATGCTTTCTGAAACATCTGTTTGAGAAATGTTGAACAAAACTTTTAAAAAATGCTATTACATAAATATATTAAAAGTATATCTTTTTATATCTTTCCATTAATATCAGAAATTTATTACTTATCTTTTGATAGGGACCGATACTACTGTAGCATTTTGCAGGATTTCCACAGTGGCCTAGGTAAAGGCTTATTCAGGAGGTAATCTGGCCCATGCCTGGTCTGCTGGTGATGAGTCCTTCATTGAGTTGGTCTTGAGCTTCCAAGACTTCCTCAGATTGTGGCAGAAAAGTCCACCAGTAAGGTAACATCCAGTCCTAAAAGGGATCTGGGTAGTTGGATTTTAGTTCTTGGTGAGGCCTATCAGGAAAAATTGGAAACATCAATTTGGAGGAAACTGAAAGAACTGAAAATTTGTAAAGGAACTAAAATAATTCAGACACAGAAACAGTATCCAGTCTAATTTATAGGACAATCTCAAAATCTTCCTCTCCCAAGAAGAGTGTGTTTTAGATTATGCATGGTTTTCTACTGAAACATAAAATTTCTCTCTACAGTCATTACCCCACATTTTTATTTAAAAGAAACTTCAAAGAAATGTATTCTTGATCATAAAATAAAACTTATCTTATTTGGCCCTGATTATTTACATAGGTGTAGCAAGAATGGTAATTTCCCAAGTTGTCCTTTTCCAGTTTTCTATGTGGGAAGTTTTCATAAGAAATCTCAGATCGGACTTTTAAAAGCCTCCTGAAGCCAAGAAAACAATTCATGTGCTCACCATGACATTTTACCTATATTACCTATAATTATGGATGAAAACCTCTCTTCTAGAAGTCCTTAAAATATCTTGATTCCTGGGGTTACCAAGAAGTGGCCTTCTTTATCTGTAAGACTCAGAACATATAAGTCCATGAGTACTTTAAGTCAGATACCAGGCCATTTTTCCCAAAAGAGCTTTGTAAGCATTGACTCCTTGAAGTCAGGTTTAGTTCCTTTAAAGTGTCTGGTTATATCTATTAGAATATCATTCTCAAATATGACATTTCAGGTAAGGCCTTGGATACATATCTGATATTTCTAATCAAGTTCTACTGGTAAGAAGGATAGATTCACACTGAGCCTATGAAAACAAGCATATTGCTATGTATAAAACTTAGTAATAGTTCCCATATCCTGCAGGGATCAGACAAGGAGGAAAACATATGATTTAAAAAATGTTTAACTTCTGTCTACTAAATTATTATAATTTATAGATAGTTTAAGGAAAAAGAGAAAAGACTTCCTTTTATATACAGAAAATGTAACATTAAAAGATCAATAATATTTCGGGGCGCCTGGGTGGCGCAGTCGGTTAAGCGTCCGACCTCAGCTCAGGTCACGATCTCGCAGTCTGTGAGTTCGAGCCCCACGTCGGGCTCTGGGCTGATGGCTCAGAGCCTGGAGCCTGCTTCCGATTCTGTGTCGCCCTCTCTCTCTGCCCCTCCCCTGTTCATGCTCTGTCTCTCTCTGTCTCAAAAATAAATAAACGTTAAAAAAAATTAAAAAAAAAAAGATCAATAATATTTCAAACAAAACCCACAATCAGTTCATTCAGTCCTATGTAATTACTTCTTGTTCTGTTTCATCTTGGCTTAGCAGTCCCATGAACCTATTTGCTTCTAGGTTACTGTTCTGGAAAACCTAAATCAGTCCAACTAATATGGTCTTAAAGTTGTTTAAGTGATTTCTTAACATATAGATGATGCGTAGATGCCTGTACCCAAAATACATGGTATAGTACTTTTGACCAAGACATACACTCATGCCTGTGACTGATTGGAAAAGCTTTCAGAGAAGTGTCAGAGAAAAATAGTGGTAAACATTCAGAAGTATTTACTGCTAATACACCTGGAATGTTTGTCAAATGGTTTTGTTGTTCTTGGCTGGATTCCTCATATGTTGGGGTGTGGATAGTTGGCTATCGGCTTTTCTATGCTTCCTAGCCTAAGGCATGCCTGGATATCTGATGAGAGATGATAGACATGTGGAGTAGAGCCCAGTCACCCAATCTTGATGGCAGAAGCCACCAAGTCAAGAGTGATAGAGAAAGTTTAGGACGCAGGGATGGGTGAAGAATTAGAGCCATCAGTGAAATCAATCTATCACAAAGAACATTAAGTGATTCAGTATGTGTAAAGAAATTACATATGTTTAACAAATGAGTGAAATTTATTCTTTCTTGCATTGTGTAGGAGCCATGGAATGCCTCATATTCTTTCCTATACTTCTTCGTTAAGTATTTATAGATTACCAAAAGCTGTTCAATGTACTCTGGGCTGAAAATAAATAATATCTTTACTCAAGAAGCATATAATCTTTAGGGGTTGCAAATGCTATAACGCATGGTAACCCATTGTATGAGTGGCATAAAAATACAATGGGAGTTCAGAGAATGGAACAATCCTTGCTCACTACTGGAGGATGGGGATTGCAAAATGCTTCTTTGCAGGTGACATGTTAGCTGAAGCTTGACAGATAAATAGGATTTCAATAGGTAGAAATGACAGGGCTTAGCTATTGCAGAAAAAAAAATGAGTGAATAAATGAAGGCAATAAACTATGAAGGCACGTTTTGGAGAAAATCAATGACTATAGGGAACTCTAGATGTAGGTGCAAGAGTTAAATTAGATCTGTACCAACTTTATATAAACCCTGGAATTTTTTCGTGAAGTTGCCATCATTTTTTCATGCCTGCTATATTTTTTCTCATGAAATTTGAGGACATATGAAAACACAATCTAGTTATTTTAAAATTCTAACTGCTTAAATTTGTGGAAGATTTTGAGTTTATACTGCTTATTTTTTCCCCAAGTTTACATTTTATTTTAAATGTCAAATGCATCACATGTCATATCTGCATGAATATTTAAAATTATTACATGACCCCAAATTTGCATTGCCAAAAAACACTTAATCATTGACATTCAAACCATTTAAAAAATTATCATTACGGAAAAGGCAGCAAATAGATCACAAAATATGAAAAGCACAGCTTATATTTCATTTCAAAAGAGTTGTCAGCATTGGGGTTAGTATTCCAGAAAAGACCAACCTAAGGAGCCTTCTGAGGACAACTCAAGAATTAAGAGAAAGATGCTAATGAAAAGTATGAGGACTTTGGGAGGAAAATATATTCTTGGTTTTGTGTCACAAAGATGCAGAGAAATGCGTTGCACAACATCCTTTAAAGACCCTAATAATCAGCCAGGTTTTAATTATTCTTACCGTATTAGTTTGAAATACAATTCTAAAATTTAGTACTCTTTGAGGCTCTCAGCTTGTGGCCTGTTTTTATTTTCATTGTTATCATTGTGTTTATTTTTTATTTATTTTCAGAAATAAATCAAATATATTGACCAAGTCAGGGCAGATCTCAAAAATGTGTCAGAAAACTCAAAATTGGCATTTAAAAATTATATTTAGGGCTTTGCATATCATTTATGAGACAACATTTTGCTAGTTCTGTTTTTATTCTATTTTATGAACATATGGATTAAATGTTTACTATTGAAATATTATATTAAACGGGTATGTATGTTTCTCTATTCTTTCAGGAGAAGGGGAGAGTGCTCATGGTAAAATAAACATTGGGTATCGTTGGCATACATTGACTGGATGAATCAACAAGGCAGCTGACCACTACATGAAACTAATTTCACAGCTAGAAAAGAGGCTTTGTCCAGAATTCAACAGTAAAGAAGTAATGAAAAGCATGTTATCGTACAATGTTTTTTTTTTTTACTAGAAGTTACTTTGATTTGATTATAACATTTTTCTTCTTTTAGGTAAAAGAAATCTGTAATTTTACTTCCCTTTTCAGTCACACAGAATATAGGCAGAGCTAAATAAAAGAATGTAGTATTGGTTTTATTTCCCACAGTTACTCCAGAAGTACCCTTTGCTGCTGATCTTCTGGTTATGGAACTCTGAATCACACTTGATGATAATTATTTTTCTTGCAAATTTATATGCATGGAAGCAATATTGGTGCAACAATGGAAAACTAATTTTCTATGAAAGATAGAAATTATTTATCTGCTCTGAAGTAGAATCAAATACATTTTCAAAATCATGGGGCTAAAATTGAATCCAAACTCTAACGAGATTGTGTGTATATATCTATTTGAATATGATCCGATTTTTAAAAAGTATGCAAGGGAATTAAAAGATGTAATAAAAGAAAAAATTGGCATCCTACATAGTTTAATCATATTACAGAAATTGCAGATAACACATATTAATGGGATTTTCCTTTAGATTATCAGACAATTTAAAAGATTCTGAGCAGAATTGGATTAGTCCTAACCAAAAGGTTATGGACATAGAAATTCACGGGGAGATGTCCCAGGACAAAATACTTCTGTGTCCTTCATTCAGAAAAACCAAAAAAAGAAAAACGAAATTTACTTTATATGTAAGCAGGTAGTTGGTTTTCCTGTAGTCCAGCCTTAAATCTAAACTACACTAACTTCATTATAGCTTCAAATTAAAATTATAACTATATTATCAAATACTATTTTACCAGTGAAGCCTGCAAAGGAAACAGATTTTAAAAGAATTATAGGAAGAAATAAAAAATGCTGAATATAAAGTATAAAAGTAAAGCCTAAGTATATAATTTATTTTATTTGTTACCTTTTGTTTCAGATTTTATATTTGTCCTAAACAGAAGACCACTAGAATTATAATGGCGTAGGCCTTTCTGAAATATGTAAATGAAGTGGTATATTAATTTTGCCACCAAGCAGATTCCAGGATACATCGTACAACTAATACATTAGAATGACAATTAAGTAGAAGATACTATAAGAAACATATTTATTTGCTTGTTTTTTGTTTGTTTGTTTGTTTGTTTGTTTGTTTCACAGATGAGGATACAAGTTGTGTATTTGAATCTGATATGTGTGGATGACACAAGTTTCCCTGCAAAAGTGCTTGGTCCAGGGCAATAGCTCTGAAAACCACGGGTACCATTATCATAGCTCACCTGGAAACTTGTCAGAAATACAAATTCTCAGTTCCCATCCAAGACCTACTTACTCAGAAATGCTGGAAGTGGAGCTCAGAAATCTGTTTTGTAAAAAGCCTTCAGGTGACTTACACGCTAAAGTTCGAGAACTAGAGGTGTTTAAGGGGAACTAGTATTGTATTTTCTTTCCTTTTCTTTTCTTATATTTTCTTGTCTTTCCTTTTTTTTTCATAATAAGTGCCCTAATAACCATCACCCATCTAGCCCATCCCCCACCTACCTCCATCAACCCTCAGTTTGTTCTCATTAAGAGTCTCTTGGGGTTTGAAGGGAAACTTATATTTTTTTCACTGCCTGGTGTGCTGAATACCATAAATCCATTATTGCAGGTACGAGAACAATCTTCAAAATAAATATTGCTACCCCAATTTTAGAAGTAAAAAGGGGCTCCTGGATGGCTCAGTTGAGTATCTGACTTCGGTTCAGGTCATGATCTCGCGGTTGGTGAGTTTGAGCCCCGCATCGGGCTCTGTGCTGACAGCTCAGAGCCTGGAGCCTGCTTCTGATTCTGTGTCTCCCTCTCTCTCTGCCCCTCCCCCACTCATTCTCTCTCTCTCTCTCTCTCTCTCTCTCTCTCTCTCTCTGAAAGATAAACAATAAAAAATTTAAAAAAAACAACATTCATGGATGTTAACTTATTTATTGTTACTCCTATAGCAAATATGAAGGATGCTCTGCCTATCATGAAATAGAGTTTCCTTTCCATACATCTAACTCTCCCAAAGGCTGGCTACTAAGCTCAATCTTCATATAATTATGTACTCACTGTTTTTAGTCACTTTGTCAGAGCTAGCGGCTGCCATCCATGGAGAATTATGGATTAAGATCTATAAAGATAGAGTTTTGTTCTTTGTTCTCTGATTTTTCCAAGTGCTCTAACCAATGCCTAGCGTATACTAGGCACTCAACACACATTCACAGGATGAAAAGAAATGGGGAAAGATGAGAAAGTACATTAGCAATCTCACATATATAATCTGAAATATTTCTTTATAACACATTTGCAGAATCATTATACACCTGCTTTGAAGAATGAAGTGACTAATATTAAAATCGATAAGTGATGCTTGCACACACACACACAGTAATCAGCAGACATTGCATTTGACTGGTCTATATGCTAAAAAAATTCATTATTGTTCTCTACCTACTGTAGATTAGGTAAATTTTGAGTCATTCATACATGCATGTAGAAGTTCTTTTTATATTCACTTCAAAGACAAAGAATTTGAGGCAGAGAAAGTTAAAAAAAAAAAAAAACTTTTGGCAAAAGAAACGCTAATAATTTGGAATCCCTATGTTAACAGTCGGGTATTTGTGTACCACACACGGTACACAGTGAAGCAAAGAAATCTTGTAAACCAGTTAAAGCGTGAAAAGACTCAACTTGTAGATGAACTAGATTCTATAAAGTTTTACCTTCACATCAGTTTTGCTTCAAATTATGAACATTGTCTATCCTTACACAAAATAGAGGAAAATATTAAGTTGGAACTAGGGAACATTTTTAAAAGAAACATTTCTTATCAGTTTTGAATGATAAAGATTATATATAGAAATTTTCATACTTGAAATGACATTGAAAAATATTAATTTAGCACTGTTGAACAGTATTCTTTATGGAAGTATAACTTTTATTATTTTAATATGTATTTAGATTCTTCCAGATGAGATAGCACTCAATACAACTATTTTATCTTTTTGTGAAAGTTATATTACATCTAGCAGAAAAATAATATATTGGATAAAAACATTTTGTAAAAACTGATCTTTGTGAATGTCTGATTTGTACCCCATAATATCTATTTTTTCAATCTTGTAAGATAAATTCTCTTTGATGGTATTGTTATAGCAAATTGAATATATAGCTAAATATATTCTAAAAGAGGAACAGAAAACCCACGAACATATACATCAGTGTAACTAAACCCTTGAATACAGAAGCAGCAACTGACATTCTAGGGATGCAGCCATAGGAATTTAAAAAAACTAACCCAAACTTACATCCACTTATTTTCAAGTTTCTTCCTTCTTTTATAAGATGTGGCATTGAAGGGGGGCAATGGCTGTGCTTTCTAGTCCTTCTTATTCCTGGATGCTATAAGATAGATGTGGAAGAAAGTAGGAGTTAAAATCAACTCCCTAATTCACTATTTCACTATTAGTATTGCCATTTAGGACAGTGTCTCAACTTGTGGGGGTTTTAACCCTCAAGAAAGTTTGATAATATCTGGAGATAATTTTAAATGTCGTAAGTGGAGACGAGATATTCCCAGAGCCTTATACACGCTATCTGAATCTAATGGGTAGAAGCCAGGGATTTAGCTAAACATCTTATGCACAGGACAGACTCTACAACAAGGAATGATTGCCCAAAATGTCAATGGTGAGAAACCCTGATATAGAATTAAAATTTCAGTCAATACATGTATAAAAGCTGAAATACTCAAATTCGATTAAATAATATAAATATGTTCAGGTAAGTGGATCTTAAGAATAACTTGGGTGGCAGTATTAGGATATAATAAATAAAGCATCAACATAATCAGGTGCTCTTGAGCCCTGAAATCACAGAAAAAGATGTCACAGGGGAAGACTTAATAGCACTGATATAAAACTTCAGAATGAAGTTTTAACCAATGAAATTGTGTATAATACCCCAATGAAAAGAAATGCCTACTGTAGAGAACAAAGCATTATTTTAGCTTGATGCTAGGAAACAATGAATTTTACATATGTTTCTCATTATAATACACCAAGCGTAACTTTACTTTCAGTTTTTTTTTTTTATTATTTTCTAACTGATATAGAATGGAGCTGGCCCTTTCAATGAGAAAATTCCTACCAGGTTGACATTGTATTTATTTTTATTCAGTCCTTTCTTTCACAGCATGTGCATGTAACACAATATATATACATGGTTCATAAATGGAGAAAGATACCAGTATAATATGTAGTTGTCTTAGTTCATATGTTGATAATTTTCTTATGCGAGATTATTGAGAGTAGAGGGGAAACAAAACAAAACACAAACCACAGCTTCCTGCTAGCCTTGGCAGTGGGAGTTTTTTCAACTGTGTCTCAGAAAATTAAAACCAAGCATCAGCAACTGAGTGGAGCATCTTCAGCCTTAACAGTCTTTGAGAGGGTAGCCTACAACTCTCTCTCTCCAAACACAATCCTACATGCAAATAATTTCTCTTCCATCTTCGTTGTCTCAGTATCTACCAGCAATGTAGTAACTACGGTGATGTAAGCATTTCCACTCCATTTCTGTTGTTGTTGTTGTTCATTTTAAACATTCATTATGACAATCTCCACCCAAGCTGAAGTGCCTGCTCAGACAGCCCAAGCTAGCTCCGATAGTACAGACTATTGCTTTTGTTAATGCTTTACAGATATTTTAGGGTTGCATATATTGGATTACAGCTGGAATGACTATATTGCCAAAAAAGCAATTCTCATTTTATGGATCGGTTTTGTGAATGCAATTAAATTAAGATGACTCTGGAGAGATGGATGCATTCCATGTATCCTAATGAAATTATGTTTTGAGCCTGCTAGTCTTAGATGTACTTTCTTGACTGTGGTAAAATCATCAAGGAAATGGTACCCCGTTGACCTTCTGGAAGCCAGCCAATAGGTCTTAGTTTGGTGACATTTGCTTTCTTTATTCCATAAATCTTAACTTCCACTTACAAAAAAAAAAGTGAACTCATGGAGATGGTAGGATTTTCTATGGAAACAATAAGCATCATTTTATAAATAGGTCACTTTGTTTCATATTGACCAATATATTTTATTATTTTACCGAATAAAAATATTGCTTTTTACAAATTTAGCTATTATGAAATTACAGTTGTATTTGTTATTAGTATAAATATCATCTTCATTTTAAGTGAGGAATAACTATATCTAATGTGCGGACACTGATGTGGCTGCATACATGAAAACACACGAAAGTGAAAGAGGAATTGGCGAAAAATAAAAGAAAAACATGCAGGTAAACAATTTTGTTGAAATAAACTATTTTTTATTTCACCTTAAGACAAAAAATATCTTTGGCCCTTGTCATTCCAGAGCCTATGTGCATTCTTAGCTCCTTTGCTGAATGAATCATATTTGTTTTATCTTGATATTCGTAATTACTCTTAGGTTGTTGAAAGGTGGGATCTCTGGTATTCTCTGGTGGTTTTCTCTTTGAAGGGGGGGCAGAGAGAGCATGAGTGGGGGGAGGGGCAGGGGGAAAGAGAGGATCTTAACTGGGCTCCTTGCCCAGCACAGAGCTCTATGTGGGGCTCTACTTCACAACCACAAGATCATGAGCTGAGTCAAAATCAAGAGTCAGATGCTTAATGGATGCACCACCCAGGTGTCCCAATCTGGTCATCTCAGGGTTTATAAATTTATTTATTTATTTATTTAAAAAAATTTTTTTTTAATGTTTATTTATTTTTGACAGAGACAGAGACAGAAAGTGAGTGGGTTAGGGGCAGAGAGAGAGGGAGACACAGAATCCAAAGCAGTCTCCAGGGTCTGAGCTGTCAGCACAGAGCCCCACGTGGGGCTCCAACTCACAGCTGTGAGATCATGACCTGAGCCGAAATTGGACGCTCAACTGAGCCACCCAAGTGCCCCTCAGGGTTTATAACTTTAAAAACACAATGTGAAAAACAGAAACAATTGCCTTTTCAGTGAACACATAACCAGGAAAATGACTTTTTAAGCAATGAAAAAAAGTGATTTGATAGTTTCTGCAAAGTCAATATTTGTGTTTGGTATATATGTAAAAACAAGTTAAATAGTAATATGTTAATACATACTTAAATGTACTAGAATATTAGATGTTTTTCTTCTTACTTCAAATGTAGAAAATAAGTCTGCCATAAAAAAGTATGTGCAGCTGTGTGTATGCGTGAATGTGTATTAAAAATCATGCTTTCAGGAACACACCAGTATAACCCTGTTGTCTGTTTATGGTTGACATCTTTCTGATTATTCAGTGTTCATGCTATTCTAATTACTGCGGTATATTTCAAATATTCCCTTATGCTAATGAAATAATCAAGACAAATACTGCATGGTACAACTTATATGTGGAATCTAAAAAGCAAAAAAAAAAAAAAAAAAGTTGACTCACAGAAACCGAGAATAGTGAAGTAGTTGCCAGGAGCTGGGAGAGGGGAAAATATGGTTGGAAGAAGGTTACAGACTTTCAATTATACCATAAAAGAGGTTTGAGGATGTAATGTAAAGCATGGTGGTTCCAGTTGATAACACTGTATCGTATAATTGACATTTGCGGAGAGAGTAGAACTTAAATGTTGTCACTGAAAAAAGAAAGAGAAAGGTAAATGTATGAGGTGATGGATAAGTTGTTTAAATCAATGGGGGGGGGGATCTTTTCACCATGAATTTGCATATCAAATCAGTAAATATCTTATAATTATATTTGTTGATTATATATCAATGAAGCTGGGTAAAAATAATAAATATCACCCGTGTCTAGAAATACGTTTTATAGATTACTAGGCTCGTGGATTTACCTTTTAAGTCTGAGTAAGTCATAGTAAAAGTGTGAACTTAAGGGCACTTCGGTGGCTTAGTTGGTTAAGCACCAGACTTGGTCTCTGCTTAGGTCGTGATCTCAGGGTTCATGAATTCGAGCCCCACATCGGACTGTGCTGACAGCATGGAGCCTGTTGGGGATTCTCTCTCTTTCCCTCTCTCTCCGCCCCTTCCCCACTTGTTCTCCATCTCTCCCCCCCTCTCTCTTTCTCAGAATAAATAAATAAACTTTAAAAATGTGAACTTAAAGGCTTGCAAATAGATACTGGAGTGAATGCAAATCAGCCTGTTCCAAAATATGGGTGTTAGCTAAAATATAAGAGACAAAACCTTCCTGATTATTTTGCGTCAGGCCATGATCTAGTTACAAAAAGCAGATTTACTTTCCTCCCTTAAACAATTAGAAAATAAACAAAATGAAATAAAAGTTGTCACATATTGAAAACACACAGCAAAGAACAGTGCTCATGGAGAGAAGAAAAACAAATGTGGTAAGCTCTAAAATTGCATCAGCTTACTGCCTGCAGACAGTTTTCCAGGTCACCACACAGAGAGAAAAAAGACCAAACAAAATCTGCACTAAGGAGATAGAGATCAGTGTTCATGAAGGTGAAGGCACTTAGAATTTGTGGGGAAGAGTACTGAATAGGAGGTAGCTATACCAAAAAAAAAAAAAAAAAAAAAAAAAAAAAAAAAGTAGCTTCTTTGGCTGTGTTCCAATTTGTGCATGCATGAGAGGAAACTTATTTGAAGCCAGAAAATAACCATCTGAAAGCAGTAATATGGCTCAGTCCACTTAGCATCAGACTCTTGATTTCAGCTCATATCATGATCCCAGGGTTGTGGGATCGAGCCCCATGTTGGGCTCTGTGCTGAGTGCGGGGCCAGTTTAAGATTCTTCCTTTCTCTCCCTCTGTCCCTCTCCCCCACTCACCCTCTCTATCTCTAAAAAATTAAAATAGAAAAGAAAAGAAAGCAGTAATCTAAACAGTTTCCAGAGTTAAAACAAAGCAGCCCATAGCTCATGTTCCCATCAGTTGGAATGAAAAAGTCTCTCAATATGTAGGGCATTGGGAAGAATCTTGAGAAGAGCATTGCCTCAGTAGTTTGACTAAACTGGAACCAGAGTAGACTGCTCTGAGGCTTGTCTAACAAAGTGTGTGAGTTTCTAATGGGTCAAATTGATTCCAAGAAACTTAACTGTGTGCTTACTTGAAGTCAACACTTTGTTAAAAAAACACAATGAAATAAAGTATTTTAAACTTAAATTAACAATATCTCACATGCAATCAAAAATTGTTTGACATTTGGGGCACCTAGGTGGCTTAGTCAGTTAAGTGGCTGACTTCAGCTCAGGTCATGATCTCAGTTGGTAGGTTTGAACCCCATGTTGGGCTCTGTGCTGACAGCTCAAGAGCCTGGAACCTGCTTCAGATTCTGTGTTTCTCTCTCTCTCTCTCTCTCTCTGCCCCACCCCCACTCGCACTCTGTCTCTCTCTCTTCAAAAATAAACATAAAAATTTTTTCTGACATTCAAGAAGTCAGGAAAATATGATCTACAGACAGGAGAAAAATCACCATATAGTTCTATCAATTACAGGAAAACGGAATGAATGGCAATATTGAGAGATAATTATCTTCTCGATTGTTTCCTTATATTCTACATGTCTTGTAAGATGCACTGATTGCTTTTTGTTCTTGACTATGTTTTCAGTGATGTCTGTAAAGATAACAGCTTTCATGATAGAGACATTTTTTCTCTTCTGAGCAAATGGTAGGTTTTCTCACAGCCTTGAAAGACAAAGATGGTGCCTCCCTCCCCAGCAAAGCACAGCCATCCTCAATGCCCAAAATAAGAAAGAAAACTTCTTCCCCTAGGGCAAAGGAAAGGAATGTGTACAGTCCATTGGAAGAGACTCAGGTTCCCTAATTCAGGGTTCCTCATCTGTAATAGAAAACATACCGTGTGCAGGGGGCATCCAATCCTGTTTTACCACCTGTAGGCACTGGGGCTTAAAGAACCAGTATGAAAATGCTGATGCTGTGGTCAATGATATCTTTGTGAGTACTAACCTGTCCATTGTTTATGCCTCATAAGTATCATGTCTTCTGCAATCATCCATAAAACTGTGACAGACCTACTTATTAGCTTCCAACTTATTAGTGTGGGAAAATCTTATTCCTTTCACAGTTTTGAACACAAGTATATTAAACCATCAATATAAAAATGCTCTATATGGCCAAAATAGTAAAGGAAGAGAGAAGCAATGTGAGAAAAAAATAGAAGATATAAGGAAAAAAATCACACACAAGTAAGACTAGTAGAGTTAAAAAATCAATATCTGATATGAAATATACTTTGGATGAGACTAACAGTGGGTGAGACACTGGTGAAGAAAACTTCATTAAATTTAAAGACATAGCAAAGAGCAACTATCCAAAATGAAGCACAGAGGAGAAAAAAACAACTGATGAAAAATGAACAAAACATAAATGATCCATGGGGAAAAAATGTCAAATTGTCTAATATATGTCACACTGGAATCCCTGAAGGAAAGGTGTGAGAAGGAAAAAGAATGTATATATTTAATAAATTTAATAAATATTATCTAAATTTAAGGAATCGATAATCTTGCAGATCCAAGAAGATCACTGAAGAATAAAAGAGAAATAAATCACAAGGCACACCATAGTCAAATTACTGAAAAACAGTGACAAATATAAAATCTTAAGAAAATTGTGGACTGGGAAAGATAAGCCTTATTACAGACCAATGAATATATGAATAAAGGAATAAAATCTAATCTCCTCAGGAAATTGGCAGATAAAAAGACAATGAAATGACATATTTGGAGCACTGAAAAAGAAAGTCAATTTATAATTTTATACTCAGTAAAATATATTCCAAAAACAAAAACTGAGAATTTATTGCCATGAGATATACACTATCAAGAAATACACAAAGATGTTAAAGAGATATTTTAGGCATGAGAGATGACACAATATGGAAATATAAATCAATAAAAAGAATGATAAAGGCCTGGAAGGGCAGATACAGTTATGGATAATGTGTAGTTTTCTCATATCTTAATTTCCTTAAAAGACAAAGAATTCCTTAAAGAAAAGTAGTAATACTAGTATATTGTGAATTTATAATGTAAATAAAAATAGTATATGTGATAACCATTACAAAATAGAGAACAGGGAAAAATGGAAGTTTGCAGTTACAAGATTACAGAAATATACATGAAGTGGTATAGTATTATTTGAAGGTAGACTGTGGCACGCTCAAAATGTATATGACAAATCCTAAAGCAGCAATTAAAAAATAAAAATATACTAGAATTGAAAAAAAAATTAAAAAAAACTGTCATGAACAAAATTTAAAAAATAAAATGCAATGATGGAAGTTAAATACTTAAAAGTATAATAATAAAAATACACTGGAAAAAATAAGAAAGGGATTGAGAACACCTGCGACAAAACAATTACTAGCGGGTAGATTTAAACCAGCATTAAAGATGTTGGTAATTGAACTAGATATAAATGGTCTTAAGTTTCAATAAACACATAAATCATCAAATTTCACTCATGTAGAAATTCAGAAATAAAACAGATGAAAATAGGGGAAAAAAAGAGAGAGGCAGACAATAAGAGACTTTTAACTATAGAGAACAAACAGAGGGCTGCTGGATGGGAGGTAGGTAGGACATGGACCGAATGGATGACGGGTATTCAGGAGGGCACTTGTGATGAGCACTGGGTGCTGTACGGAAGTGATGAAGCACTGAATTCTACAACTGAAGCTAGTGGTACACTGTATGTTAACTAACCACAATTTAAATAAAAACTTGAAACCGGAATGAATAAATAAACAAAACAAAAAATCGAGTTAAAAACTACAACCAGCTATATGCAGCTACATGAAAATCATTTTAAATATAAAGACAAAAATCAGATAAGAACAAAAGGATGGAAAAATACTATTAACAGGTGCATAAAAAAGCTGTAGCAGCCATTCTAATGTCAGAGAAAATAGACTTCAGAACAATGAATACTGCCAAGGATAAGGAAGTATATTTCATAATAATAAAGGAATCAAAATATTGGGAAGGCATAACAATCCTAAAGGTGTATCTGCATCCAGTAATGGAGGTTTAGAATAACTGAAACACAATGATAGAAATACAGGGAGAAATATATAAATCCACAATTACTGTAGGAGATTTTAACACTCCTCTCTGAATAATTGATGAACAAATAGAGACAAAAATAAGTAGGGCTCTGAAAACCTGGAACAACACTAATAAAAAACTGGTCTTTGTAGATACTTACTGAATGCTCTACTTAACAATAGCAAAATACACATTTTTTTTAAATGTACATAGACTATTCACCAAGGTAGAATATTTTCTGGGTGATAAAACACAGCTCAGTAAACACAAGGTTATTGGAATCATACATATTATGTTCTATGACCAAAAAGAAACTGAACTGCAAATCAAAAACAGACACATATATGGAAAATATCAAATATTCAGGAATTAAATAACACAATTTAAATAACCCATACTTTAGGGAAGCAATCATAAGAAAAAATATGTATTATATGTTTTATATATTTTTCCCACTTAATGTGAATGCACGGAAATTAATCACAACATAAAATTTATGGGATGCTACTAAACGAGGGCTTAGAAAGAAAAAGAAGAAATCTCTCAAATCAATCATCTAAGCTGCTTTCAGCTTTTCAATAAGTTATTTGAATATATTTTTTAAAAGTAATATATTTCTAGCCAGACTGGCCAGTTAAAAAAAAAAAAGTGAGAAGATACACAGTAACAACATCAGGAATATAAAAGGGCACAAATGGCAAATCCTGCAAATTTTGAAAGGATAAACTGGAATATCATAAATAATTCTATTCCACTAAATTTGGTCAACTAGATCAAAGGAATATATTTCTTAAAAAATAAAAACTATCAAAACTCATTCAAGAAAATATAGCTCACCCAAAGCACTCTCTTTATATGTATTTAATAAATTGAATTTATCATTATAACAATGCCTCTGACAAAGAAAAAACTCCAGAGTCAAGACAGCTTCAGTGGTAAATTTTACCAAATTGATAAAGGCAGAAATCATAAGAATTCTACACAAACTCTCAAAATGTTTATAGAAGAGAAGAGGAAACATTTTTATCTCATTTTATAGCCCAGAATACCCTGAAACCAAAACCAGACAACGGCATTATATGAAAAGAAAACCATAAATATAAATGCAAAAATCCTTAACAAAATTTTAGCAAACAGATCCTAAATATGTATTTAAAGGACCATACATTTATGATCAAGTGGGTTTTATCCAAGAAATGTGGTTCATTGACATATGAATATCAATGCAACTCACTATAATAATAGACTATAAAACAAAATACATGTGATCATCTTATTGTATCCAGAAAAAAGCCTTTGCAAAGTTAAACACACTTTTGCTATAAGCACGCTCAGCAAACCAGGGATTTAAAGGTACTCACTCAATCTGATAAAGGTTCTTTCTGAAAAATCTCCAGATAACATTACAACAAGGATCTCAAGGCCAGGATATCCCCTCTTACCACTTCTATTCAACATTTCACTGGAAGTCTTAGCCAGTGCAGCAGGACAACAAAAAGAAATAAAAGCATTGTTAGAAAAAAATAGAGAGATAAAATTATCTTTATGTATTGACAATATGATTTTCTATGTAGAAAATCCTGAGTTATCTTCAAAAGAGCTACTAGAATTAGCAAGTGAGTAAGGTTATAGAACACAAGGTTATACATAGTTTCTGTATCTATCACGAACAATTAAACTTTGAAGTTAAAACTATCAATTATAGATGCATCAAAATACTTAGGAAACCTCTGGGGCGCCTGGGTGGCTCAGTCAGTTAAAACGTCCAACTTCAGCTCAGGTTACGATCTCGCCGTCCCTGAACTCGAGCCCCGTGTCAGGCTCTGGGCTGACGGCTCAGAGCCTGGAGCCTGCTTCCGATTCTGTGTCTCCCTCTCTCTCTGCCCCTGCCCCGTTCATGCTCTGTCTCTCTCTGTCTCAAAAATAAATAAAATGTTAAAAAAAATTAAAAAAAAAAAACCTTAAGAAACCTTTTAAAAATATGTGCAAAAGAGTACAAAGAAAACTACAAAACATTGTAGAGAAATAATAAATATGGTGTCTTGTTAGAGAGAGATACCTTGTTTAGGGATTGGAAAACTCAATATGGTTAAAATGTCAATTCTGCCCTGATATATGGAGTCAATGCAATTACATTTAAAACCTAAGTAATCTTATTTTGTAGCTATTAAGAAGATAATTTTAATAAAACTTCGAAAATAAATGAAATAATGAAAACAATATTTCAAAGGAATAACTAAGTTGGATGTTTCAAATATTTGATATTAACATTTTCTACAAAGCTACTGAAATCAGGTAGTGTGGTTTTGGCATAAGGGCAGACAGTTAGTAAATGGAACAGGATATGAAATCCAGAAATAGACCCACAGGTATATATTCATTTGTGTACAAGGTAATGTAATAGGGAATGAAGAGTCTTTTCAACAAACCAGTTAAACCAAATCATACTCATACATAAAAAAGAAAAAAGAAAAAAGATTCAAACCTCACCTTATACCACAATCAAAAACAAATTTGAAAAATATCACAGACCAGAAGGGACTGGAGAGATATGACAAATAAATTCGGTGTGATAACCTAGTGCTATGGGCTGAATTGTCTACCCCAAATTTATATGTTGAAACCCTAACCCTCAAAGTGACTATATTTGGGGATAGGACCTTGAAGAGATCATTAAAATTAAGGAAGGTTGTAAGAGTGGCGTCAAATCCAACCAGATTGGTGGCCTTATAACAAGGGGAAGAGAGAGATGTCTATCTCCACATACAAACAAAGAAAAGGTCATGTGAGCACACAGCAAGAAAGCAGTCATCTACTAGCCAAGAGCAAAATCGTCGGGATGAAATTTGATTGGCTGGCACCTTGATCTTGAATTTCTCTCTTAAAGAAATGTGAGAAATACATTGCTGTTATTTAAGCCACTCCAGTTTATGTTATTTTCTATGGCTGCCCAAGAGACTAATACACCTCTATTGGATACTTGAACAATAACAACAAAAGGATATTAATGGAAGAAGTGGTGAAATTGATAAAGATGTTCTGTATCATGATTTCTCTGGTGGTTATACAATTTTATGTATTTGTCAGAACTCACCAAGCTGTTCCCTTTAACTTAAGGAGATACTCTAAGTTATACCTCAATAAAACAGATTTAAAACTTTAAATAGCCTTACTGTTTAAAGGACAAGGAATACTTTGAGATGCTGAAATTCTAGACTTTCAGGATACCAAAAATCAATCAAATGATGTGATGCTAAAACATTAGATTATAATTAATTTTAAATAGATTCTCTAACTTGAGAAATAATAATTAGATTGATATATATTTTTTCCTCACCGCTGAGCTAGCCTTATGGAAAAAGTCAAGGATATTTCTCTGCTTGTTTTACTATCAAAGAAGACAGATGTCGCTAGGGGACAATGCCAAGAATCCTATGGATTTGTTTGAGGATAGACAGTTCAAGTACTTGTGTGTGATTATCACAACTCCTATCAATGATTATCTTTGTCTCCCTGTGTTTTACCACGAGAAAAGGAAAAGGTAAAAAGGCTATAGATAAAGGATGAGAGCCCATGCTCATTATTGAGGATATGAATTTCTTGTGCCCATGTTCTTTTCCTTCAGCACAAATCAAATTCAGAGACAAATACACTAATATATGCATGGTTAAGTGGACACAGTTTAAAGGATACTGAACTTGACCTTGTTTAATAAATCAATACTAATTAATGGGACACATTCTAAATTTGTAAAAGGTCTTCAGAAAAACTCTTCCTTCAAAAAAGTAGTAAAGAGATGTGTGACTGAATTTTTTTTTAACAAAATATCACAGAGGGTCTTGCAAAAACACCTATTAAGCCACGTGCCTGAAATAAGTCAATCCAAAAGAAAGTTATTTTGTGTTTGGATTTTGCTGTTCATCAAGAGATCAGTAGCTTAATAAGTTGTGAAGTATACATATCAAAGAAAAACTAAACACATAATCAATGGAAGTTCAAAAAATGTAATGTATATGTAAGTTACAAATGAGTACATGATTCCATGTTTACTTTAAGTAGTTTAAAACAAGGGAAAACTAATACACTGTTTACACGTGCTACATACATAAGGGATAAAATTATAATAAAACAAATGAGTGATGAGCCTAAAATGTAAGTGAGGGATCAACTTTAGTGGGCAAGTGAACCAGATGCAAGGGAGAGTCATCCTGGAAGATTCCAGGTTCTATTCCTTGTTTTTTTCCACAAATTTTGTCTCTTTTCTACCTGTTTATGGTGAGGTGGTTTCATCAAGTGCTGGCAGTGGAAGTCTGCATATTTATTCCTAATCTTCATCTTCAGGTAGTTTTTTTATTAATGATGTTTTCCAAAGGCTATAATTAGAAAAGTTTCCAATTTCAACATGACTAATTCTATTGTTTGTATCTTTATTATTTTTGAAAATTAGATCTATGTTAACTATAGAGAACTGAGCTCTGACTCAGCTGAGTTCTCCTTCCTCCCTTCTGTCCACCCTTCTTTCCTTCCTTCCTTCTTTTCGTAATGCATTCTATCTTAGGGAAGAACAACTGGAATGTGCTGTACAAGATTCCTCTCTTTCTTGCTTCCAGTGAGCTATAATATGTGCATACTTCTTGAAGTCATCAATTCTCTTAAACTAGCCAGGATGAAAATGTTTTCCTCTATTTTTTTTGCGTTAACATTTTTGCCATAATTCAGATAGAGAAGTTTGGAGGCTCCTTTCTTTTCTTATTGTCATCTTTTCTCCCCATTTCAAAGGGCACAAGGTAGCTACAATAAGGTAGTAATGGTTACATTAAAAGATAAATGCAGAGAAACACTGAAGGCAAGTAACTTATTAAATGTCTATTTCTAGGGTAGGAAATGATACAATATTCAACCTGACTCTGTCTAAAGTTAACTACTAATAATGTGAAAACAAATCCTATGTGTGACAACCAGATTGGAATCTTTCCAACTGGAATTCTCATGAGGCAATGATTTTGGAGTTCTACTGGAGAGCTAGGAACTCCTGGGTCCTTGCCATTCAATACTTTTGATGCCACTGGCAGGAAGTACTCACCAGAAAGCCAAAACAACTGTTCTCCTGAAGTTTCCCAGTACCTTCCAGCAAAGCAACAGCAGCCCTTTCTGTTTCCTGTGTAACGTGGGAAGAGAGCCCCGAAAAGGAAGTGGGAAGTTGCTGAAGCCTAACTTCCTTCCCTGGGCCAGCTGGATCTGAATGGAAGGACTGGTAGAGGAAATTTAGTTGGAAGAAACTTGAAGAACTTATTTGGTCTTGACTGTCTTGATCAATGTGTTTTTAATTTTTAATCTGACTTGCTCTATTAAGTAGTTCTGAACATCAATCAAAATCAGAAAGAGAAGCTCACCATACTGACTCGGATTCAGGAATGATTTGTTGTCACCCCTCAACACTTACATCACAAGAATAAAAATTCCAAGGTATTTTCATGTTGCCATATATTATATGTATCTATTCTAACTCCTTAGAAAGTCTTACTTCTTTCTTCTGGATCCACTGCTAATTCTCTATAGCATGTCCCTCTTTGCTAGGATCAATTAATGGATTGAGAACAGTATTTCAGGGATAGACTACAGAGCTCTCTTGTGTGTGCAAAACAAAGAAATGAGAACACTTTTAAAAGAAAGGATTTTTCTCAGTGTCTTAGGACCCACAAATAACCTTGAACACCAGAAAGTTCAGTTTGTCCTAGTATAGCTTTTGAATCGCTGAAAATTTAAAATAAAAAAAGTGGGTAAACATTGCCACCCAGTGTTCAATTTGAGGTATTGTAAAGATTACACACCTGATAGCAGTGATTTTTGTGTTATCCACCGAGTTCAAGGTTAAGTCTTCAACTTAGTCATTTATATCCTAAAAGATTCTCTCCCTTATTCCGAAATCCGACTCTAACTCAAACTGTTGGTTTGTTTATTTCAATCCAATATTCTTTTCAACATTTCAATGGTCCTGTCTCTCAGAGTAGCAAGAATGTATTTAATGTTCTGTTCAAAATTTCCAGTTTTAAATAGAGCAGTGGAAAAAAAATGTATGCATGCATATAAATCGGCATACATTTCTCCTAGAATATTCTATGTTGTTTCATCTAGAAACATATATAATTATAAAATTTATTTTTAAAGGACAAAACCATTGTCTTCAGTTTCCACAGCTTAGTATGCATCTGTACTCAAGAATCTTGAAATTGAACTAAGATTCATCCATGTTTATTATCTATTTATACAGTGAAATAAGAAAACACACATGTGTGTACACACACATCCACACACACGCATACTTTCTCAATGGGAGTTTCAAACAAACAACTCATTTCAAGTTCTGCAATGTTATCCACACTTGCTGACCTCATAATAAATTCACACAGCTGAAGAAGTTACACTAAAAATATGTATTACTTATGACAATTCTTTAATCGGTTTCTTTTGCCTGAAATAATATTCTAATTTTAAAGCTATGTTGTAGGTGTCTATAAAAAGGAGATATGAGTGAAGCAGAGCTGGCAAGGAGACAACTGAATTTTGAAATACTTAGAAAGGAACATGGGAGAGATATAAGAGAAGGCACGTGTCTTTCGGAGAAAAGACTGGTGCAAGGAGGAAGGGCAAAACTATTTCTGAAATTTAAAATATTGCCTAACTTCCAAATAGAAATCCCCCCTTCATTTTCACTTTTTTAAAGCCTAATTAACTCCCAGTATAATTCAACACCATACTTCCCTCATGTTCTACTTTCTTTTTTTTTTTTTTTTTTTTTTTTTTTTTAGGAGCAGTTGAGAAGGGGGGAGAAAAAAAAAACCCTCCTACTTCTTTTTATTTCTAGGTAGACACACTCATTTAATAAAGAGGTTTGTTTTTTTTTTTTTAAACAAGTGCTATTTTTGTAATAGAAGGCATGATAATCAGTTACAAAAGAAAATTCTAAGAACTAAGACTGAGACTGTACCTTGTTATCGAAAAAGAAGGAATGGAATATTTGGAGAAAGTAGAACTCTATAGAGATTTATGAAGAAAAGCAGGTTGAGTAAAGATAAACCAGGAAAAGAAATAGTATCACTAGTGTCATCGGAAACAAAGATCACTGACGCCCATAATTTAGCTACTTAGAATGTAGCTATACAGAGAGAAGAGAACTCTGTTTGTGCTGTCACAGGGAGGTGGAAAAAAAATAGACAATATTGTGAGCAGGAAAGACTATTGTAAATCTTCAGCCAAAGAGTTTAGAAAATAGAAAGACTCTTGAGCAGTACTCTTTTCAATACTAGAGAGTTAAATTTTTAACTATGGCTGTTCTATTTTGCTTCTGTTTGGTTCTCTCAGTCCAAATAAAGGCACATTTTTGAGCTCTTAATAGACAAGAGCTAAGCCGTAGTATTTTAGTTTTCCTTTCATATATTGTATTATCTATGGGCTATGAATGAACATTGCTTTATGGCTAAGAGCTTATCAGGTCTATAATTACCTCTTACCTATGTGAAAGGTCAATGTTACGTAACATGTAACTTAGGTGGAACTTTTGTCCTTTCCTCAGTAATTTCATGTCAGCTTGACATCTTCTGTAAAGGATGGAAAACGGAAAGCAAAGAGCTATTTGCATGATTTTAAAACAAATTCATGCAGAGGAAGCTAAAGTTATCAACTCAAATAAATATTTTCAAAATCATAGATTTCAACTAGACACATGTTTCTTGTTCTGCTTCAGGAAGAATTACCAACAATAAATGTTGAGAATATATTTTTATATAGCCAACCAAAATTTAAAATAATATTATTATTTGATAAATATTTCTCTAGAATCTTCAAAAATGAAAGGAGGTATTGATTGAATTTGCTTTATTATCAATAAAGTAATAAACAATTCATAGTTAATATGGACAAGCCTGTATATCTGATGGACATCCAAAAGATCTCATATATTTATCAGCTATACATTTTTTACTTGGAAAATGAATATATATATGCATAGATAAATATGAAGATTTTATCCTGTAATTATTTTTTCAATTTTTTCTATCTTGTCTAGCTGTGAGGAGACAAGCTTTGTAACTCAGTGGTAAATAAAGAAACAATAATAGAATTTTCTATTGCATTCCTTCTCTAGAGCAATACTCCCCATATTTAATTTTTTCCTTCATTTCCCACCTTCTCATACCAGATATTGGGCCAGAAATGATTATCCTCCAAGGCTGCATCCTATTGGGGGGGATTTCTCACCCAAGAAATTAGCCTAAACATAAGTAACACAGAAGGAAATTCCTGAAATAACTCCCACATTCAAAGGAGTTCCTCCCCCGCAAAGCAGAAATTCCTTTATGTTATAATGCATCTTTTGACTCTTTATCCAAAGAGATGGAGAGATCCTTGAGAGATCCCAGGACCCAACACTTGGGAGGGTGAAAATTAGTTGCAAGTGACCACTGCAGTTGCCCCAAAATAAAAGGTGAAGAGCAGGAAAATAGTATGGTGCTGAGATAGCTTTTTTTCTTTCTCTCTTTCATTTTTCTATTCTTTCTTTTTCTTCTTTGGTGTGTGTGTGTGTGTGTGTGTGTGTGTGTGAAGTTCCCCTATCTTTTTATGGTGTAAACTAAACATTTTTTGTTGAAGAATGTAAATAGATTCCTCTCTCTACACTTAAAGCTGAAAGAGAAAACAGGCTTTAAAGATTCTTTCCCTTTCTCCTCTTTTCCCTTCTTCTAAAACATTAAAACGAGATGAGAAAATTTGACATATTTCTATGTCAGAGAATACTTGGAGGCTCCTCAGAAAAGAAACCCAAAAAGGTACGAAAAAGTAATTTAAAAAATTGCTCTATTGTTCTTGTGTTTTATATAGCATGACACAATGAATTCAGAATAAGAAGGATAAGCTTCACATTCCTAAAAATTAGCCTTTTGAACTTCAAGTATACAATTTTACCAAACATGGATAGGTTATCTCCTTTATTGGAATGGTTCATCTTTTCTCCCAATATCTATTCCAACTCACCAAAGGTTATCCCCTTCTTCTTATCCATTTTTTATAGGCTGTCAGCTATTTATACCATGGTCTACACAGGAACATAAAGAAGAAGGAAACTTCAGAGGGTTATGTCAACGACCCATAGAAAAACCAATGATCTTCTCTAAGATCCATAGAGAACCACTCTATGTTCTTGCTGTTGACTTTGACATAAGAATGTGGAAACCATTTGCTTTCCATGGTGGCTTTGTAAATAATCACTGTGGATTGAGTGTGGTACAGGGTTTTCGGAGTCTCTGACAAGATATTCAATATTGTAATGTTAGCTGGGGGGAGAGGAACTGCATAGTCTTCTGCAGCAGAAACAGTTATTATCAAGCTGGGAAAACTTAGCTTGGTATTTCATGAACTCTGATATGTTAGTGTTGGATATGATTAGCACACAAACTAGTTCCACTATCTCCACTCGCATGTTGGGGTATTTCATACAGATGTAAATTCAGAAAACCCAATGTGTTGGTCTTTGGTAGGACAACTGCACATCTGACTGTGGATGTTTGGTCTATGTGCGTGCAAACTGGGCCCCACATTTCTATAACATTCTTCCCTGGACATAGGCAACTCTTACGTATTGGTAGTAATAAGGTGTTGTGGGCTGATGGGGCTTTGGGGAGACAATCCATACACACAAACACTCTACAGAGTGGATTCAGATTTAGCTTCACTGTCTGTGCTGAAACAAGAAGGTTAATATAGAGGTAAGTATTTGCTTACCTCAGAACAACATTCCATTAAGAGTTTTGTGTGGAATACTAAAACAATGGGATATTTGGAGAGGTTGTGTGAAACATGGTTCTCTGGTCAAGTACACTTTCAAGAAACTAGGACAAGCAAAGCTAAAGTGTTTTCTGTTTTGTTTGTTTGTTTGCCTGTTTGTTTGTTTGTTTTCTACTGTAGGAATGTTCAGAACCCTTGATTTGTGGGTTGTGACTCTCCCTAAGTGGAATGCAGAAGGCTCCACCTCCCAAATGTATTTAGTTCTGGCATCCTTTCTTCATAGAATCTTTCAGAGCCAGTGAAATGTAAACATTTAGAATCAATGAACCCTGGAAAGGATTTCTCTTTATGTTTTGTTATCAATGAAGCATTGCAATACATTTACTGTAGAGTTTTCATTTTGTTTTGTGTTAGAGGTCTATTAACTGACTGGTGGGATAATTTGAAAGGAAAATAAAAGAAAATTTAAATAACCATAAAGCAACGTATGACTGGTGTCTCTGAGAAGCATTCTGACTCACTCTGTTATTCATTGTTTTTCTTAAATTATTGTTATGTGATGACACAAATACATGTAAAAATATATGTATGAATCTGTGAGTAGGCTGTTTAAGAACTGAATGGTGCCACTTCTTCAAGTATGTATATTTTGATGTATATTTTGCATTGTAAACTCTTCGCACCTAGCATAATGGAATAATTTTCAGTCATTCAAAAATATTTGATTTTCTTCATAGGTATTTTCTTATTGAATTATAAACACTGTATTCTACCGGATGTTAATGAAACAAAAGCACATTAAAATCCTAATCCTTGGTAATTCCATGCAAATCACAATTACTTGACAATTGTTTCTATTATTGAAAAACCTGGCAGTCTATTCTTCTCAAGCAGTCTGGCTCCAGCTTCTTACTGCAAAACACTGTGCCCCCTGGAGCTGCAAGATAAAGGAAACATATTTGTGTTACTTCCAAATGATAAGAACATTGGGATCTCACATATATAAACTTGCCTAGTCCCAACAGAAACAAAAGAGAAAAGTGAAAATCATAGCATTTATTTTAGAATGCACATAGTCTAACTAATCCTAGAAACACAATTGGGGCATCTCAGAACACGGTACATAATTCAGTGTCTACTAACCGTTATAAAACGGATATTCACCAACGAGAGATTTGTAGTTAGTATTAAAATTAATCTTGAGAGAGCACCAGTGATTAAGATCAGCCCCACACACTCACTCCCACACACACGCGTGCGCGTAATTCTAAATTCTGAGTTTAAAACATGAAGTTTCTGCACATCTGAACATCTTCAAGCACTGTGGATGTCAAAGAAGAAAAAGAAAGATTAAATAGAAGGATATGGCAGTAAAACGAATGCGTGGATCACTGGGAGGCATACTTTAAACAGGGACATGTGATTTTCAGAACCTGAGCACATCTCCTATTTTATCTCAGTTAATATTGTTTGCTGTTGATTTTTTTTTTCTGAGCAGGCTATTTCTGTAAATGAGACAAAAGGTTTATACTGTATCAATTCACTGAGATAAAATATTGCAGATTATTTAAGAAATCCAACGAGTAAGTCTCTCAGAAGTATAAATTCCTTACAACTTTCTCTTGTGTTCTTGTATAATTAAAAAATGTAGAACACATGCAATAATTTGTGTATCACTACAAACATAAATACTTAATACTCTTCTAGGGAAATTGTCAGAAATTTATTTAAAGGGAAAACTAAGATCAAAATATGAAAGGATATCACGGAAAATATTTCTCACAGCTTTTCTCAGTAGAAAGAACTCAATATTGGACATGTTAAATGATTAAAGTGAATTGCAGTTAGAAAGCATTTATATTAAAATACACAATTAATTTAACCGCCAAGGGCAGAAATCTGCTGAATGTATTTCACTCTACAAAGGTGATTCGTTTGAAAAACCAACAATTACTAAGCTATTTAATTTTTCTCTTACTTATGTCTGGCTATTACTTACAGGCATTTTCATTTTCATTTTGCAAAATCAGTGAAAGTCATTGTAACATATTTTTCGCCGTGACTATACATTGCCTTTCAGATTCTAGCTGGGTGAATTAGTAACCAATTTCTATTTTTCAATTTAATGCATATCGTTGCTCACCATTTAGAAAGTTCTAGTTCATAGTATATTTTGTTTTTACTGTTATTTAAATGCATTTAATCCCCATGAATTTTGCCTTAAAGATATTTTCATGCAGTTATTTAAGCATTAAATTTTGAGTTAATACTGATGTTTTCCCAATCACATGAAATAATACCAGGAATGCTTGTGGTACCTACTATCTTATGATCAGAAATAGGTGCGTGTTAAGATTTAATATTAAGCGATATAAATGATAATCTTTCTAAACCACCTCGCAGTCTTCTCATGTGTAACCATTTTAGCAAATAGTCCTACAACCCGCACAAAATAACAGCCTATTAATTTACAACTCCAGGTAAGTCCAACTTGTTTATGAGGCCTACAGTTGTTACATGGGGGTAAAGTGTTATTGTCCTTTCCAAATTCAGTAATGATATTTAAACACCAATGTCCTTGGTTGGGATAGTTAATACAATGACTAGAATTCATGTCAACATGTCACACTTGATGTACTATCCATGGATGACAGTGGGAAGTAGAGTAAGATTTGTGTCCGTGTCAAGTCACAGACCTGTGAAGGAGATCCACTAATGAGTGCAGTCAATTTCTGCTGACTTATGAAAGCTGAGTTTTAGCACTTCTTACCAACTCCACATTTGGTACTTTACATTTGGCCAAGGTAGGGGTATTTACACTGTGGAAAGTGGCAAATGGTACAGCCACATTAAAAACAGTAAGGTAAAAGAAAGCAAAGACAAAATGAGGATAGTATAGACAAAAGATTATATTTTACCTTCTTCCCTCTTTTAATAAGAATGTTGCATTTCTCTTATACTTGCATACACTGATTATTTTTAACAGAAATTAAAGCTAGATACCCCCTTACTCTTAGTCATTGACTTGTGCTCTCGTCTACCTAGCTTTGCTTTTGACATGAGTTAAAGCAAATTTCATTTGCCTCTTTTTTTTTTTTCTTTCTGCTTTTAGGCTTATCTGCAAATAGAAAAGAAGGAGCTGAACAATGTGGAAAAATAGTATAAAACACCAGGGTGCCTGGGTGGCTCAGTTGGTTGGGCATACAACTCTTGATTTAGGGTCAGGTCATGATCTCACAGTTTGTGGGTTTGAGCCCATGCTGGGCTCTGTGCTGACACTGGGGAGCCTGCTTGGGATTTTCCCTCTCTCCCTGCCCCCCCCCCCCACTTGGTTGGGCTCACTCTCTCTCTCTCTCTCTCTCAAAATAAATAAATAAGCTTTAAAAAAAACTTAAAAATAGCATAAAATGCTTCACCAGGAGATACTTAAACCACTTCGTATTCTGAAGTTCCTAAGGGTAGCATGTGTTAGTCATCATAATCTGATAAATGGCTTCCCAAGGGTCTGCCATAGGTAGATGCTCAGTGAGGATTCATTAACTGGTTGAATCCAATGTTAAGTTTTATGATCAATAGGATCATGTTCTAAAGATGCTGAACCTACAAGTTTTAGCCTCTGTTGTGAAATATGAAATATGTCAAACATTCCCAGCTGTTGATTTGAATTCTCAAGTAGCTGTAAACAAATACATTTGGCATTGATGCCTTCCTTAAAATAGAGAGACAAAGCATGTTACCTCTCACAACTAGGGACAAACATGTACACTTGATTCAATAAAATGTTAGGAGAAATATGTTTCATGTGTTTAAAAGAACTTTTTTTTTTTTTTACTTATTCATTATATCTGTTGTTGACTGAGGAGAGTGGGGAAGAACAAAACACAGTAATTCTGGAAGACCAACAGCAAAGACACTGAAAGAAAGAAGAGGACTTCTTGGCGACAGCCCTCTAAGAGGAAAGGATGAGGAATAATAAGTAATGTTATTACTGCCAGAATATATGATTGCTTTTTATGAAATGGTAATACCTTAACAATTATGTTGAGCGGGTTTTTCCCAAAAACCACAGTAAAAAATACATCTTGTAGAAAAGAGGGAACCTACGATAAATCACCCTACAAATACATTCTCATTCATTTCTCTGTCAACTACTGTGCTGAGTAAAATGAATATGAAAATAGTCTATGGCTGAAATACATAGTTTTGACCTATTTGGAGCTCAGATTCTAGGGAGAAAAGAATGTAAATAGTTGTACCACTGTGTTTGATATCCTGAAGAAAAATGTCTTGAAGGATAAACAGGAGTTCACTAGGATATAAAAGTGAAAAGACAGTCCATTTCAATGGAGCAGCACTCAGCAAATTCAGCATTGTGAAAGTACATGTCATATTTGTGGACCACTAAGAAATTTGAATGAAATGCACAAGGGAAGATGTGAGATGAAGCCGAGGTCATTTTTTATGCAGAGTGCTTGGGGCTTTGTGGATTCTACCTCAGAAATTTATTCAATAAGCAGAACATCTTCATAGGTTTTAAATGAGAAATGTGGTGGTGTGGACAGACATGGTTTGTGTTTTTAACTCTTCTGACTTAAATAGTTCAGGCAAGTAAGGAAGAGGAATAAGGACAGAGCCAAATGATATTTTTTTGGATAGATTAAGAGACTTGACTATCAATTTCTTTAAGGATTGAAACGGTGAAATTACCAAGAATGTACGGGAATTGGAGTGACTGGTAGAAAGTTCATATAATTGATCCAAAAGGCAGATGAGGTTGGGAAGTTTGTTCTGAAAAACCAGAGAGCAGTATATAAACTCTCCAAGCTACCAGTCTCCTCTCATGTTCCACATGTAAGTTATAGATAAGAATAATTCTGACTCTTATAAGGCTTCTGTAAGAATAAAAAGAATAGATGCACAGAAACTTCTTTAACCAGGCCCGACACCTATTTGGTGGCCACTATTACTACGTACTTGTCAGTAGAATGTTAAATGCCGGGCAGTAGGCATTTGACTTTAAGACTGCAATCTGAACTTTATTAGCAGTTTTAAGTCCTATGAAAACATCCTTCAAAGTGTTATGCAACCGGAGTAGTTTGGAAAAAGAACTTCCAATATTCCATTCGCGTTTCAATCTTTGCATGGTTCTTAAGCTAAATGGAACAACAGATTCATTTACGAAATACTAACTTCGTACTTTATTATTAGCATTATCCAGTTCCTATACTAGAGTCGTATCCTTATTTTTTCACGATGATTCTACTTCATTTCTTAGAGTAATGTCACCTCGATTAAGAGCAGTCTTAGTCATTGTTGGTTTCATCACCAATAATGTGGTATAATGCATAATGGTTTCCTCATTTTCTATTATACTGCTGAATCAAAAGAATTGTATTTCGACTTCAGGTTAATCATAACCATAGAATTCTACTGCCTGATTTTAGCTAATAATTTATTCTGGTATTCCCTTTCTTTAGTATATACATGACTCAAATTGCAGTCTATCTCTCCACCTCTCTGCAATCTTTCTTAAAAATAAAAGTGTGGTTATACTATTTCTTCTACAAATGTCGGTTGAAGGAAAGTTATGCATCCATAGTGACAAAGAGAAAATCAGAGAAAGAGATAAGGGAGAAAATGAGAAAGTTATTCTTTACACAAAAATTCCAAGTAATACATGTAGCAAAAATGAAGGACTTCTAAAACCACCATTTTATAACTCCCATTATAGTATTCGAGTTAGACAAAGATCATTAATAGATGAGAAAACTATTAATTAAAATGTTATTGATTTCCAAAATGTCATCCAAGAGATTCATTTTTTTAATTATAAAGAAGAAAGTTGCCTTTACAATGGAGAAATGTGACAGACATAATTTTAACAAAGGCTTCCTGTTAACATCACTAAGAACAGAGTAAACTGATAGTATGTGCATGAGTGATATGATGAGGTGAGTGATATGATGGGATACACAAAACATTAACAATGAAGTATTTTTTCAGATGTTTTTAACCTGAATCTAATTATTAAGAAACAACTGGGCAAATGCACAGTGTGAGATATACCATAAGATAATGGGCTTTACCTTTTTTTTTTTTAATGTTTATTTATTTTTGAGACAGAGAGAGACAGAGCATGAACGGGGGAGGGTCAGAGAGAGGGAGACACAGAATCTGAAACAGGCTCCAGGCTCTGAGCAGTCAGCACAGAGCCCGATGCGGGGCTCGAACTCACAGACCACAAGATCATGACCTGAGCCAAAGTCGGACGCTTAACCAACTGAGCTACCCAGGCGCCCCTGGGCTTTAACTTTTTAAGGATGTTTGTGACGTGCAAAACTAAAAACAAAAGAAAAAAATGGCAAGTAGTATGAGGAATAGACTGTTTCAGATTAAAAGAGACAAAAAATTATCACTTTGTGCCTCAGTTTTGTTTAACACAAAACAGGGAATTAGAGTGTCAGTTCTTAAAAGTTATTGGTACTTTTCAAGATCATAAGTTGGATGGTTGATTCATGGGCATTTAATTTATTGCTATATGTCTTAACTTTCATATATGTAATATTTATTCTTTATTACTACTTAAATGCAGTTTAACCTTTCAAGGTCTGTGTAATTCAATCCACCATGTAAATTCTCATAGTTGACAAATTCATATCAATGTTTCTTTGTCTAGCACTGTCCTAAGTACTTTGTATGTATATACCATCTCACTTAACCTTCTAAATATTTTATATATTGGTAACTACTATGATGTCCATGTTATAGAACAGTATACTGTGTCACACAGAGGTTTAATAATCTGCCGTTAAGTCATATAGCTCAGTAATGAAGCTACTAGTTTGACTACAGAGACCCCCTTCTTAATCACTAATGTTACTAATTAAATTTAATGTCAAATATAACTTTTCACGTTAGGTCAAGTGCCCTTTCTGATATATAGCTAAGGAGGAATCCTGCCATGTGTCAAAGCCAAGAATACAAGAGGGTCATATGACAGGGGTTGAATTTTACCAGAAGGAGTGTTCAAGCTCGTGCAATGTGGCGGTTTCTATTGCTGTCTGTTAGTTTTCTCTCCTTTTAATTTTCCATGGGTTCTTCACTATTCATCAACACTTTTTCCCACCATGAAGTATATTTTCCAGTCACCACCCCCCCCCTCTCACCAGGCACTGATTGTGCACATTTGAGCTACATAGACATGAGTTTACAGAGCTTACTCGTTACACAGAAATGCAAGGACTAACAATCTGAGTACTGCTATGCTATTCTGGTGAAAAAACTGCCATACACCACAGCTGGATTGCCTGGTACAGAGTACATGAGAAGAGCATCTTGGAGAAAGTTTCCATGGCACTAGTATCCATGATGAAGGCTGGGTGAAAGGTAAACCAAAGAGGAATAATCCAGAGTGAAAACAGCATTTCTGAGGTCTGGTTGAGCACAGTGGCCAAAAAAGCTGATGGCCAAATAAGAAGCTAAAAGGAGAAGTCCATGAAAATGGATTAAGTTGGGACAAGAGAGGAAGCAATAGGACTTCAGGTAGGAGATTGATGAATATTCTAATGAGAGCATGTAATGACTTGGGTAAGCGTGGTGTCACAGGGCACAACAATAATGCACATGTTATAAGTATTTAAGAGGTAGACTTTGTGGGATTTGATCTTTTTTTTAAACTTTTTAAAAATGTTTATTTATTTTTGAGACAGAGAGAGAGACAGCGCATGAACAGGGGAGGGTCAGAGAGAGGGAGACACAGAATCCGAAGCAGGCTCCAGGCTCGGAGCTGTCAGCACAAAGCCCAACGCGGGGCTCGAACTCACAGACTGTGAGATCATGACCTGAGTCGAAGTCGGATGCTTAACTGACTGAGCCACCCAGGTGCCCCTGGGATTTGATCTTGATCAGATATAGAAGGTGGTAGGAGGGAATCTCTGAGGAAAATACATTCAGAATAAAAATTAATATTTTAGGTCCAGAATGATAGGACTACAATGTCTTGCATGGTTAAGGCCATCTTACCATAACAAGAGTTCTACACTGGGGCTCAAAACGAGGCTTTAGGTCACAAATGATGGGTCTTTTCCTATTATTTCACATTCCTTCCCTCTAGAGGTCATACAATAGTAATAGAGGTCTGTTCAAATGCTTCAGAAATTCAGAGAGCTGAGCTATTCCTCCTCAAAGAAACAAAACAATATAAATCAAAACAATAACCAAAAAGCTATAATTTTAAAATCCAAAAGCTCTTAGGAGAGTGTGAATAAATGACTAATTACAATTATTCCCCTGGAGAGCTGGAATCCTACCCCTGAAATAAAATAAATGCTCTGGACGGACAAGAATAATTTGGGACATTGTTACACTGCCAAAGGATTTTATGTTTTAAAATAAAGCACCCATCTCTCTGAATAGTACATATTTAATGGTAGCATTTCAGGAGGCTGGGAAACAAGTAAGTGAAGATAGTTGTGAAGAGGGGAGTTTTCCCATGGTCACATCCACACAAAAGCTAACAGCACCGTGATGGTGAACGAAAAGTTCATAAAGCTGATGTGACTCTTCAGTGTCTTGTTCTTATATGCAAACCTCTCTCCTGAGATGAGGTTTGCAGAAAAACCCAGCTTGGGACACCTGCACAAAGTGTATCTTTTAGGAGTAAATGAAGGCTCTCAGAAAATAAGATGGTATTTTAAATACAGTTTTACAAATGAGAACATCTATCATAATCCCTAACATTGGACTTATTCATATAAACCTCAAGTGACCATGAATTATAGTTTTGAACTTTTGCTCTACTGTAATTATAATATACCTATTACAACTATAATATGCTACATAACATACAAATATTAACATATATAAGTAGAATAGAACTTCAGTACACTTAAGATGGGCTACAGGAGAATCAGATAACTAACAGAAAATGTCTCAATACTATTTGTCCTCACAGTATTAAATGTTCATCTCAAATCTTTGAATACAATAGAAGTTAAAAGGTCAGAATAAAATTGTAACCTTACATTCCTCTTTTTATTGAAGTATAATTGATGTACAATAACCTAGTAGTTTGGATGTACCTCATAGTGACTCAATATTTTTTATAATTTTTTGTTTATTCATTTTTGAGAGACAGAGTGCGAGTGAGGGAGAGGCATAGAGAGAGGGAGACACAGAACCCAAAGCAGGCTCCAGGCTCTGAGCTGTCAGCACAGAGCCCAATGTGGGGCTCAAACTCACAAACTGTGAGATCATGACCTAAGCTGAAGTCAGACAATCAACCGACTGAGGCACCCAGATGCCCCGTGATTCAATATTTTTATATATTACAATGTGATCCCCACAATAGATCTAGTTACCTACCACCTGTCAACATACAAAGTTGTTACAATATTACTGACAATATTCCCTATGCTGTACATTATGTCCCCATGACTTATATTTTTTTTATTTTTAATGTTTATTTTTTGAGAGAGAGAGAGAGCACGAGTGGGAGAGGGGCAGAGAGAGAGGGAGACACAGAATCGAAGCAGGCTGCAGGCTCTGAGCTGTCAGCACAGAGCCTGATGCGGGGTTTGAACCCATGAATCATGAGATCATGACATGAGCCTAAGTCAGATGCTTAACCGACTGAGCCACCCAGGTGCCCCACCCCATGACTTATTTTATTACTGGAAGTTTGTATCTCTTAATCCTCTTCACCTTTTGCCTGCCCCCCCTCAATCCCTACCTTTTCTGGTAACCAACAGACACAGCAATTGTCCTCCTCTGTCCTCTTATTTCATTTAGAATAATGCTCTCTAGACCCACTCATGTTGTTGCAAATGTCAAAATTTCATTCTTTTTTATGGCTGAGTAGTATTCCATTGTAAATCTATACCACATCTTCTTTATCCATTCTTCTGTTGATGGACACTTAGGTTGCTTCCATATCTTGGCTATTGTAAATAATGCGGTAGGGCCCCTGGATGGCTCAGTCAGTTAAGTGTCTGACTTCAATTCAGGTCATGATCTTACAGTTCATGGGTTTGAGCCCTGCATTGGGCTCTGTGCTGATGGCTCAGAGCCCGGAACCTCCTTTGGATTCTCTGTCTTCTTCTCTCTCTCTCTCTGCCTCGCTCCTGCTTGTGCTTTCTCTCTCAAAAATAAATAAAGAAAAACTTAAAAAATAATAATACTGCAATGAACAGAGGAGTGCACATATTTCTTCAAATTGGTGTTTTCATTTTCTTTGGATAAATATCCAGAAGTGGAATTGTTGGATTAAATGGGTTTTTTTTTATTTTCAATTTTTTGAGGAAACTCCATACGGTTTTCCATAGTGGCTACACTGATTTACATTCCCAAAGACAGTGTATGAGGGTTCCCATTTCTTCACATCTTCACAAAAGCTTGTTATTTTTGGTTTTGTTTTGTTTTAGGTAACAGCCATTTTGATAGGTGTGAGATGCTATCTTGGTGGTTTTGATTTGCATTTCCCTGATGATTAGTGATGTCGACCATCTTTTCATGTGCCTATTGGCTATCTGTATGTCTTCTTTGAAAAAAAAAAATGTTTATTCTGGTCTTCTGCCCATTTTTTAATCCAATTGTTTGCCTTTTTTGATTTTAATTTTTTAAAATTTTTATATATTCTGGATATTAACCCCTCATCAGATGTATAATTGTAAAATATCTTCTCCCTGCTCACTAGGTGGCCGTTTTGTTATCATCTTTGCCTGTGCAATAGCTTTGTAGTTTGATATTATACCTTTTGTTCAATTTAGCTTTTGTTACCCCTGCCTGAGGAAATTGGTTCAAACAAACATTGCTAAGACTAATGTCAACAAGCTTACTGCTTATGCTTTCTTCTAGGAATTTTATGGTTTCAGGTCCTACATTCAAATGTTTAATCCATTTTTTTCACGTTTTTATTTAGAATCCAGTTAGTTAACATAAAGTGAAACATTAGCTTCAGGTGTAAAATTTAGTGGTTCGCCGCTTCCATACACCACCCAGTCTTCATCACAACAAGTGCCCTCCTTCATTCCCACCACCTATTTACCCCATCCCCCTACTCACCCCTCCGCTGGTAACCATCAGTTTGTTCTCTACAGTTAAGAGTATCTTTTATGGTTTGTCTCTTTTTTTCCCTATGTTCATCTGTTTTGTTTCTTAAATTCCACATGTGAGTGAAATTATATGGTATTTGCCTTTCTCTGACTGACTTACTTCACTTAGCACATCACTATCTAGCAGATCCATGCATGTTGCTGCAAATGGCAAGATTCCGTTATTTTTGATGGCTGAGTAATATTCCATTATATTTTATGCACACACACACACACCACCTCTTCTTTATCCATTCATCAGTCGATGAACATTTGAGCTCATTCCATAATGTGACTATTGTAGATAATGCCGCTATAAACATTGGGGTGCATGTATTCCTTTGAATCAGTATTTCTGTATCCTTTGGGTAAACACCTAGCAGGGCAATTCCTGGATCATTGGATAGTTCTATTTTTAACTTTTTGAGGAATATCCATATTGTTTTCCAGAGTGACTACACCAGTTTGCATTCCCACCAACAGTGGAAGAGGGTTCCCCTGTCTCGCCAACACCTATTGTTTCATGTGCTGTAATGTGACTGGTATAAAGTGATATCTCATTGTAGTTCTGATTTGTATTTTCCTTATGATAAGTGATTTTGAGCATCTTTTCATGTGTCTGTAGGCCATCTGGATATCTTCTTTGGAAAAATGTCTATTCAAAAAATGTCTTCTGTTCATTTTTTTAACAGGATTATTTGTTTTTTGGGTGTTCAGTTTTATAAGTTCTTTATATGTGTTGGATACTAACTACAATCAGATATGTCATTTGCAACTATTATCTCCCATTCCATAGGTTGCCTTTTCGTTTTGTTGTTTTCTTCACTATGCAGAAATTTTTATCTTGATGAAGCCCCAATAATTTACTTTTGCTTTTGTTTCCCTTGCCTCGGGAGACACATCTCATAAGAAGTTGCTACAGCTGATGTCAAAGAGGTTCCTGACTGTGTATCTCCTCCAGGAATTTATGGTTTCCTGTCACACAATTAGGTCTTTAATCAATTTTGAACTATTTTTGTGTGAGAAATCAAGGCATCAATCTCATTTACAATTGCATCAAAAACCATAAATTATCTAGGAATAAACCTAGGCAAAAGATCTGTACTTGTAAAACTACAAACACTGATGAAAGAAACTGAAGATGACACAAAGAAATGGAAAAAGATATTCCATGCTCACGTATTGGAGGAACCAATATTATTAAAATGTCCACACTACCCAAAGCACACTACCCCACACATTTAATGCAATCCCTATCAAAATATCACCAGCAGAGCACTTGGGTCACTCAGACAGTTAAGCGTCCAACTTTGGCTCAGGTCATGGTCTCACAGTTGGTGGGTTCGAGCCCACATTGGGTTCTGTGCTGACAGTTTAGAGCCTGGAGCCTGCTTTAGATTCTATGTCTCTGTCTCTTTCTGCCCCTCCCCACTCCTCTCTCTCTCTCTCTAAATACATAAACATTTAAATATACATATATAACATCATTTTTTTTCATAGAGCTAAAATAAACTATCCTAAAATTTGTATGGACCCATAAGAGACCCCGAATAGCTAAAGCAATCTTGAAAAAGAAAAGCAATGCTGGAAGCATCACAATTCCAGTGTTCAAGTGATATTACAAAGCTATAATGATCAAGACAGTATGGGACTGGCACAAACACAAACACAGACGCGTAGATCAATGGAACAGAATGGAAAACCCAGAAATGAACCCACACAGATGGTCAATTAATCTACAACAAAGGAGGCAAGAATATATACAATGGGGAAAAGACAGTCTCTTCAGTGAATGGTGTTGGAAAGACTGGACAGCGACATGCACAAGAATGAACTGGACTATTATCTTACACCATAAACAAAAAATATAAACATATAAATATATACAAAAAATACATATTATGTAAGATATCTTACATCATGTACAAAAATATAAACATACACACACACACACACACAATATATATGGTGTAAGATAATGGTCCAGTTCATTCTTGTGCATGTCGCTGTCCAGTCTTTCCAACACCATTCACTGAAGAGACTGTCTTTTCCCCATTGTATATATTCTTGCCTCCTTTGTTGTAGATTAATTGACCATCTGTGTGGGTTCACTTCTGAGCTCTCTGTTCTATTCACAGATCTATGCATCTTATAATGCTAACCTCACCTTCATAAAGGAAGGAAAAAGACAAATTTCTCAGTTTTCAATACAGATGTTTTAAGCTTTCCTCTAGATCTTTTTACTTCAATAACTAGTATGGCATTTTTTATCACTGTTTAAAAAGCTCAATACATAAAATGAAAATATTATCCCAACAGAAAACATGTTTGCAGTTTTTTTGGTGTTTGTTCTGGTTTTTTTTGTTTTTGTTTTTGTTTTTTTTTTTTTTTGAATCCTGAAATCCCTGGGGTTACATAGCCAAACCTACTGTTTCATTTTCTGTGGTTATAATGACAGAGTATAAAAAACTACAATCCACTCTTAACAGCAAATTTTAAAAATGCATCAAAGCTCCAAAGGGAAAAGTACACTGAGAATTATAAGTTCTATTAGGCAGTGTCCCACTTGTAGGGCAACGTTTATGTGCGTGCTTACACCGTATTATTCCTCACGAGACACCATGGATTGCTTGAGAGTCAGCAGTGATTCACCCACTAAAACTAACACCAGGGAAGCATTAATGTTACTGTTTAGAGCCATCTTTTGAGATTTTTAAATTTGACCTTCAAAAGTAGCATGCATTTTCACCACTCTGAGATCTAAAACAGAAAAACATATATACTGTTATAAATATTTAATAAATTTCATAAGTCTAAAATTTTATAAAATTCCCTGTCGGAATACACTGGATGATTTTAAATTTAGATGAATAGTAAATAAACAGTTTGTAGGCTGACTGTTTGTTTGTTTGTTTGGGGGTTTTATGTATTTTGGTCCTTCTCCCTCTCCCTGTCTTTTTTGTGCCTCCCCCAGTGTCCCCTTGAGTTAAGTGCCCCCAGTTAGTGAGGATAAGTCTCCACAAGGGATGGAACGCATGGCATTTGAGAAAGGCTGTCTTTCTAGGTCCCGCGTCTGCTGCCAGCATGATGAAAAGTTAATAGGCCAAATACATTTGCTATTTACAGGTGTATAAGCCTTAATCGTGAATTCTTTTCACAGCTGTCACTTTGTGCCCCAAGATACGCCCATTGTCACAAGCAACCTGTTTGTTAAGGAAGTTTAACCTCTTCAGAGTCAGAGTTTGAAATTTCAATCAGTAGAGAGCAAGATTTATAAATGACAAGGATTTAACAAATGACACAGGTGGAGATATTTCTATAAGGCAGGGATAGAAACAACCACCGTTACAAGATAGGGCTGATGTACGAGAATCGTGGAGCAGACTAGTGGATTGACTGACCTGTCACCACTCATGTAATTCTCTCAGAGATTGGACCCTTGTTGGTGTATACCAATGTTATCAAATCTGTCTAATCGTGAGGATCACTTGCATGGCTTATGGTTATGAATACAGATTCTTGGGGCTCTCTGGAGAATCGAATCCAGTAGATATGAAGCAGAATTCAGGAAACTCAATTATTAACCAGTACCCCCAGGGGATTTTATTGATTGAGCAAGTGTGAGTAGTACTGATTAGTCGATGTATGCCATCGGCAACACTCTTCTTTCTACCTGTAGCTTATTTCAGTAGACCCTGAAAGTGAGGTTTCTGAAAGGCTTTGGAAAGAATTCTCCCTGCTGAAGCCTTATCACTGATATGCTCCACATATACTTGTATGTAAGTGTTCCCTACTCTAATGCAGTCTGCACACTGCAAACGCCGAGAGCTGTTGCTGTAACCTAATAGCTCTCTGCTGTCCAGATTCTCACATGCTTATTCCTTCCTTTTACAGAAAATAGTACTTTCGGTGAGTTTTATTTGTTTAGGGCTGTGCTCTCTATTTAACTATTCACTATGTAGTCAGACAAGTAACTGGTTCTTGGGAGAAAAACATACACACAATATTTTTTTAAAGTTTTTTTTAATGTTTATTCATTTTTTAAGAGAGAGACATAGTGTGGTGCGGGAGGGGCAGAGAGAGAGACACAGAATCTGAAGAAGGCTCTAGGCTAAGAGCTGTCAGCAGAGAGCCCAACGGGTGGCTTGAACACAAGAACTGCTAATCATGACCTGTGTCAAGTCAGATGCTTAACCGACTGAGCCACCCAGACGCCAAGTTTTTTTTTTTTAATTCTTATTTATTTTGAGAGAGCGAGCACGAGTGGAGGAGGGACAGAGAGAGACAGAGAGAGATAATCCCATGCAGGTTCCATGTTCTCAGTGCAGAGCCTGACCCAGGGCTTGAACTCAGAAATCTTGAGATCACGACCTGAGCCAAAATCAAGAGTTGGTCACAAAACCGACTGAGCCACCCAGGTGTCCCACACGATTTTTCCAGGGTAGCTCTTCTCCAAGTGATAATGCAAGGGTTCAGTCTTTTTCCATCGTAACTTCTCCAATTCAGCCTATGGTTTCCAGCTGCATGAAGAGGGAACAGAGAAGGAGATATGGATCTCCAAGGATAGTTTGGGACTACAATTGCCTTATAAGAACTAGTCATTTGTCCCTAATGAAGCTGGAGAGATGTTTTTTATTATTTCTACATATACAGTATGAGGAATGGGACACACCATGGATGCTGCCAGGCTGTTCCACTGCCCTCTTCATGTTCAGTAATATAACTTCTTTCTTCCAGGCTCACCATATAGACTGATTTGTACCGGATTTAAAATTCCTGAGTGGGCTTCCTAATGTGTTTTCTTTTTTTTTTTTTTTTATAATCTTAAAGTAAATAAAATAGTAGATACTTCAATCACATTAAGAGCCCAGAAGGGGAATTAGTAAAACACCAGGTATCTGATTTCTTCTTCCTTTTTGAATAGGAAAGCTTTTGAAGATGCACATTTTTATTTTGTTTTTGTGTTCAAAGTTCTAACTCAGTGTAATTGTTTAAGCAAATACCAGTGAGTTTTAATCTTCTGGGAACAAAGGGAGATTATTTATTCCTTTCGCACAGAGACAAAAAAGACCCAATCCTCTCAGCACATACCCACATCACTTTTGGTAAACTAAGTGTCCTCAGAAACAAGGCTGTCTACACATAGCAGTAATAACATTCATTTTTCTCTGTAGACCTTCAGAAATACAATATGGCTTTTATTTCCCTTTTTCACACGCTAGTTCCAGTCATTTATCCATATCAAAACATTCAAGGCAATTATTTCATTCTTTGATTCTTTATTCAGATGAAGTATATTACACATCCTTCTGAAAATATTGAAAAAAAATTGTATGTCTTTTCTCCAAAAGCAAACCAAAGACACATATAAACAATACTTATGTATAGTTTTGACAGGTTCTAGTCTCTTTGACGGCATCCATATCACAGATGTAAGTTCAATAACTTTTGATTTAGAATGGAAAACTAAACAATGATAATAATTTTAAAGCTTTGTAGAGTGCCTGAAAACAAAAGACTAAGTTTGCAGACACGACAGGTGACTGATATATTGAAGCCGTGCTAGCATACAACTATTGTTTGCAATTAGTTTCATTTCTCTATTCCCACAAATAATTGGAAATGCTCTTCCCACATACAGTACTTGAAGCAAATAAATCATTGCTCCTTGGCTTTCAGAAATACGACCTGGTTTCCATCAAAATTTCTCTCCTGTAGCTGTCTGCCTTTCCAAATTGCGTGCTTATTTCTACAAATCCTTTTAACAGAAAAAAGAAGTTACAAGTTTTTTGTTTTGCTACATGTTCCCTGACTTGAACAATTTCAACAACCATTTCTTCAGGCAGCTTTAACTTTAATCAGTTTTGACATTCTGACTGCCCTGTTCTTGGAGAGGTTGATTACTTCATACTCTTTGACCCAGAAGTGATATCTCGCTATATTTTTATACATCCGTATCCCAGATTTTCTAATACTTTCTTGGTGCTATCTTTATTTTTTTTGAGCATTTCAGTAAGTAACTAGATTGGAAAACATTACCATTTTTTAGTCCATGTTAATCAAGTATACATTACAATGATTTCTATATTCAGCAAAAGTTGGGAATGGAATATGTGCATAAATTTGGATAAGCATATTAGTGCAGTGAAATCTAGATTTGCTTGTGAAGGTAATGCATATAGATATGTGTGTGTATAAATTTGTATTTGTTTCCTATTGGTATGATAACAAATTATCACAAACTTTTAAATTTAAAACAATACTTATGTATTAATTTCCAGTTCTGTGGGTCTAACACGAGGCTACATAAGGCTAAAATCAAGGTGTGGGTAGGGCTGTGTTTCTTTTTGGAGTCTCTAAGGGAGAATCCTGTTCCTTGCCTTTTCCAACCTCTAGAAGCTGCTGGTATTCTCTTTCCTCCATCTTTAAAGCAAACAGACCACATTTGGGAAAGGTTCCCCACTTTCAAAGATCCATGAAATTAGATTGGGGCCACTCAGATAAACCTGGAAAATATCCCCATCTTCTCCCCAACGTTCTTAACCTTAATCACACCCGCTAAATTTTTTTTGTCATGTAGGTAACTTACAGGTGTTATGCATTAGGATATGGACATTTTGGGTTCATTAATCTCATATACATGATGTTTGTACTACATTTTTACATATATATATATATATATATATATATATATATATATATATAGCCTTTTTCCTTCTTCCCTACCTCTCTTCCTAAAGAACACTGATACTGGATTTTGTGTCAACTTCTCTGATAGACATTAACAATTCTCATTAATTCTTTATGTACCTTTCCTACCTGGCCATATAGGAGACAAAATTTTCCAGGCCCTCCCCACTCAACAAGTAGGCAAGGCTGAAAAATGAAATATAACCGGAAATAAAATTTCTTACTACTCTGTGAAGCAAAGTCAAGTTCTAGGTAGTCCTCAACTCTCTTTGGCCTTTTGCTAGGAAACAGTGGTAGAGCACAAGATTAAAGCAGCCTGGATTTGTGTGTTATCACATATAGGATGCCATCATTTACACTGAACTTCGCATGAGCAGTAATGAAGCTTAAATTCTGTAAAATTATGGAGATTTTTTTTCTTGGCAAGTGACACAGACTTACCTAAGTCATATAATTATTAATTTTCTCTACCATTCTCCCAATTCTCCATTAATTCTTAAACGATGGGTTAGTTTCCTTATTCTTCAAATTAATACATATAGCATAAAATTATACATATTTTTATACATATAAAAATGCTTTTCATATTTTTATATGTAAAAGTATGCAGTTTTTCATTTCTTCTCACTTACAATATTTTATCATAATGATATATTATGTTTCAAACTTTGCATTTTGCCATTAGCGGACATTTGAATTATATTAGAAGTTTTTCTGCTGTGAATAACTTTGTTTATGTGTTCTTATAAATGCCTCCTGGTGCATATGTAATATCATTTCTCCAGTATATAAATGAAAAGGAAATGGCTTGGTTGTAGGATAAACACATAAAGAACATCTTAGAAACAAGTTTTTTAACTTCTACCAATTTTTACTTCCACCACTTTTAGTGAAAGTCGTCATTCCTAGACATTGTTGACAATATTTCATGTTGAGATAACTCTGAATTGTTCCCAAGGAGATAGGTCTATTTTATTTTATGGCCATGCTAACTTACAGCTATCTATTAGTAATGAGGCTGAGCATCCTTTCAAATATTATGGCTTATTTGGAATAATTCTATTAATTCCAATATCTTGTCCCTTTTCCAATAACTTGTTTCTTATTGATTTATTGGAGTTCTTTATAGGTTCTAAACACAAATCCTTTATCAATTACATTTGTTACAAATAATTTGTTCCAATTTCTAGCATATATTGTCTTTATCATTAAAGTGCCTTTTCATTTACAGAATGTTTTTATTTTTTTCCATTTTTAAACTTCATTTTTTATATTAAATATAATTTATTGTCAAATTGGTTTCCATATAACACCCGATGCTCATCCCAACAGGTGCCCTCCTCAATGCCCATCACTTTCCCCTCTCCCCCACCCCCCATCAACCCTCAGTTTGTTCTCAGTATTTAAGAGTGTCTTATGGCTTGCCTCCCTCCCTCTCTGTAACTTTTCCCCCCTTCCCCTCCACTAGAATTTCTTAATGTTAATGTAATAAAATGTATTCGTCTTTCCCCACTTTCTCCATTTGTAAACTTCCCAGTTTTTGTGTCTTGTTACAAAAATCCTTGCCTATCCATACAAAGTCATAGGGATATTCTTCCATATTTTCTCAAAGTGTGATAGTCATGCCTTTAATCCACTTGTCATGCATTTTCAGATGTTGTGCAGTGTAGAGATCTAAATTCATTCTTCTCCTTTTCTGTAACCAAAGCCCCTAGCGCTATCTACTGAAGAGTTTCTATATATGTATACACCTCCTTATGTTTTCTTTAATCCATTGCTATTAACTCCTATACCATACAACATCAATTTGATGTCTCAATTTCCCTTCTCAGAAATATCTTCCTTTGGCTAATTTTGGCTTTTAGTTCTCACATATGAATTTTAGAACTATCTTGTTGAATTCCACATCAAACCCTATGTCTGATATCCAGGGCTAGCTTTCAAAAATTACTCATGTGCCATACACTGAACACTTCCACTGTTGAGAAAACAGCCACATGGCAATAACTAAGTAGACAGAAGATGAACTATTTTATGTAGAAAAAAAGAGGACATGATTTGTATAAACAGCTAGCCAATTTATGTCACTATAATTTCTTCTGGATACCAAATCTTTATTTTAATGTTCTTTCTACAGACACAACAACATGCTCGTGGATCCCCAAGACAATTTACGTTCCCATCAAATCATTGCATTCAGCTCAGTCATAGGCTCTCCATCTGATATATAGTTTTCTCTATTATATCTGAGCTTGCTCCTTTACTCTAGCCACTCATGAGCTAAAAAGACAAGGTTTCTATCACCCCTTGACCAATTAACAGTGGTAAGAGAGTCCAGGAAAACTATAATAAGGGCTCTTATTCATAAAATGGAAATATTGAGATACACAGCAATCACTGGCTACAGTGATCATGAAATCAGGGTGGACAGTCCTTGTGAGATTCTTCTCCTTTGTCACTTCAAGATACCAATTTCTTTTTTTTTTAATATATGAAATTTATTGTCAAATTGGTTTCCATACAACACCCAGTGCTCATCCCAAAAGGTGCCCTCCTCAATACACATCCCCCACCCTCCCTTCCCTCCCACCCCCCATCAACCCTCAGTTTGTTCTCAGTTTTTTAACAGTCTCTTATGCTTTGTCTCTCTCCCACTCTAACCTCTTTTTTTTCCTTCCCCTCCCCCATGGGTTTCTGTTAAGTTTCTCAGGATCCACATAAGATCAAGATACCAATTTCTTTAGTCAGCAGCTTGAATAAGCCAACCTCACAATCTATAAAAATTTAAATAGCAAAAGATATTAGTTCTTGTTTACATAAAGTCCAAAACACATTGTTATTTGATGGGTGACTCTTCTCCACACAGACTCCCTCCATCTTATGGCTTCATCACTTTTATCATATGACTTCCAGATTTGCTGTGTTATCTCAAACTTACAAGAATATCAAGAACACAGAAGACAGTGAATGGGAGAATTTTATGGGCCTGGGTCTCTACCTGGGCCTGGACCTGGCCCTGGAGGGGACCACATCATTTCTACTTAATTTCTAGTGAACTAGAACTTGGCCGTAAGGAAGTTTTGATTGCATGAGAAGCAGAGGAATTTAGTCAAGCTTTTGCCCACCCAAGAAGAAAAGGAACTTGGTTCCACAAACATCTGCTTGTATTTGCCCACATTTGCTTATATTTGTTAATATCATATAATTTTTTTTTGGAGAACAAATCTTGGATTCATGCCAGAAAGAAGTAAAAATATGAAGACAGAATCATATAAATAAAAAATAGCATTATATTTTATTCAGTTGGTGGTGCTTATATACCAGTAGTTGTGAAAAGACACTTAAAGGCATAAGGGAGGCTGGGTGGCTCCAACTTGGGCTCAGGTCATGATCTCATGGTTTGTGAGTGTGAGCCCCACGTCAGGCTCCATCCTGATAGCTTGAAGCCTGAAGCCTGCTTTGGATTCTGTGTCTCCCTCTCTCTCTGACCCTCCCCCTCTCACACACACACTCTCTCTCTCTAAAAAATAAATCAACATTAAAAAACCTAAGAAAAAAAGATATTTAAAGGCATAACACTGAATTCTTATGAAATACTGCCTTTGATATTTACATTAACCAATGAGGACCCTAAAGTCAAGTGAAAGTTTCTTGCCCAAAGTTACATGGCCCAAAACATGATATTTTGTACCGTGATCCTTGTTTATCTGATTCTGTAACTCTCACTGCTAAAAATTCCACATTATATCCAACGGTCAAATACACATGAATCCTTCTGCTGAGTAGTAAGGAAAGAGTTAAATGGGATAAAGAACAATATGCTATGTATTAGGCATTGAGGAAGGCAGGTATAGACTAAGATGTGTAGATTTAGGAAGAAATAACTTTTTAAAAATTTTTTAATGTTTATTTATTTTTGAGACAGAGACAGAGCATGAGTGGGGGAGGGGCAGAGAGAGAGAATGAGAGACAGAGAGAGAGAGAGAGACAGACAGAGAGAAAGAGAATCCAAATGAGTCTCCAGGCTCTGAGCTGTCAGCACAGAGCCTGATGTGGGGCTTGAACTCACAGACTGTGAGATCATGACCTGAGCTGAAGTCAGATGCTTAACTGACTGAGGCACCCAGGTGCCCAGGAAGAAACAACTTCTAAGCTACCAGCAAATATAAACTAAATTATTACAATGTGTATAGTATATCTCCAATAAACATATATTGAAATATAATGTGCTTTTTTCCTTTTTTATTTTGGTAAAAAATTCATAAATAAAATTTATCATCTTAACTACCTTAAGTGTATGGTTCAGTAGTGCTAAGTATATTCACACTGTTGTAAAATAAATACCTAAAACTTTTTTACTTTGTAAATCTAAAACTCTATACTCCTTTAAACAACAACTTTCCTCTCTCCACTCCCTCCCAGACCCTGGTAACAACCAATCTCCTCAAAATATGTTTTGAAGACTTGCAATTTTGGAATTTAAGAAAAATGAAAAGATCAATAGGGAATGATCTCCCTCTACATACGGAAATCAACTGTCAGTATGTTCTCCATCTATATTCAGAGATCCCCCAGTGTGTCATTGCATATAAGAAAATGCCACTGTCCACTTAAGGTGAGAAAAAGTATAATATAAAGATGGATAATACAAGCACTTGAAAGACAAATACTCTCTTGTCTGGATAGAAACGCAATGCTTGACTTCCCAGAGTCATGTATGGATAGAGGGGCAATAAATTTTTGACACAGGTGTTGGCAATGTGCGAAGGTAGTGGATGAATATGTAGGAATTCTTTGTATGGGCAATGTCCCTTAATGGTTAAGAGTATGGATTTTTAGAGTTAGTGCGACCTGAGTTCTAATTCAGTATCTACCATATAGCAACCATTTGTCTTTGAAGTTACTTTGCCTCTCTGAGCCTCAGTTTCCTTATTTAGAAAATGCAGTGTGTAAAAAATACCTATGTCATAGAATTATTATTAGGATATCCCCACAATTAGTCTCAGGGGAGTTATTTATTGCTTCCAATATCCAATTAGCTGGAGATGCTAGTTATTAGAGGCAAGAGTGGAAGTTGGCCTAGAGGTACGGAACAGATACACAGTAAAGTAAGGAAGAAAGAAAAACACCAAGTAGAATGAAAGCTGAAATTCACCATAAGCCTGATTAAATAAGATCTGTGTCCCTGTTGTTCTCATATAATTCTCATTGTGGGACTTGGAAATAACCTGTTCTCCCTACAGAATTCTTCCAAAGAACACTATCTCATCTATATGCAATCCTCTCTTACAAGAGTGGATGTTGAAGTACGACAACACTAAGACAGAATGAACAGTATAAATCGCAGAAATCTTAAGATTCTCTAGAACAAATTATAGACAAGGCTGTCCAGATAATTTAATTTACTTGTCACAAACTTTCCAATGTTACCTGTTTTTGTATTAAAGTACAAAATTTTAAACATTCTATTAAAATGCTATATGACGTATTTCAAATCCTTTGGCAAAAATGTTAAAATGATTGCTGCTTTGAGGCTTTGTTCCATTTAAGTTAATCTGTCAAACTATTTTTTTTAATGTTTAAAGTTTATTTTGAGAGAGACAGCATGAGAGCGTGCAAGTGGGGAAGGGGCAGAGATACAGGGAGAGAGAGAATCCCAAGAAGGCTCCACACTGTCAGAGTGGAGCCCGATGTGGGGCTCGAACCCACAAAACATGAGTCGAGTCAGATGCTTGACCGACTGAGCCACCCAAGCACCCCTAAATTAATCTGTCAAATTATTAACTACATTCCTCAAAAATACAGGGAGTTGCAGTCGTGGTTCTAAATATGCTTATTTGTTACTTAACTATGGAATAAGAATGGAGCAGAGGTAAGTATATATTCAGAAGGAAACTTCTGAATAATGTACACTACATAAATATGTTATATAAAGTTTAAAATAAAATTATATATATCAATGTGTTAAATACATATGGAATTTTATAATATGAAATACATTACATAATGTATTATATAATATGCATATAAAATGATATCTATGCTAAATATATAATATATAATTGTAGAACATATGATTGCATAGCAAGGTAATTATATAAACATGCCTAAAGAAATAAATATATATCACTTCTTTGGCTCAAGAATTACTGAATATACAAATAACACAAATTTGAAGATTTTCTTTGCTGTTTGAGACTATTCTACTGGTAAGCAGCTTTGAGGATACTTTTTCTCTTTCCCAAACCGTCTTTCTCTTCCCTTGGTATCTGAGGACTGATTGAACCTACAGCAGAATAGTGCTTACTACACTGATATGATTCTTTTTCTTATTGGATTATGGAAAAGGCAGAAGTATCTGTGAGGATTTTGTGATAAAATGACTTAGAAGATTTTCTTCTACAGGGAGATTATACATTTCAGTTTCTTAATAGTGCTTAGGTTCACACTTACTGATGCTTTAGTTATCTAGGCATGACTTACAGCAAGAATCCCTACCAGATTGAATTTCTGCTGAATAGGGCATTCAAGAATTATTTGAGAAACTTGCTAGCTGTCAAAGATGAAAGCAGAATTAAACCAAATATTCTAACATATTGTTAGGGGAAAGAAGTCATTACTGACACTTTAAATATACACTTTGTTTTAAATCAGTTGCTCAGGTTTGACAGCTCAATGGGAACACTAAATATCTCTGCCTAAAATGTGCACACTAACCTTTCCGCAGACTCCCTCATTCATTTTTTCACTGTTTGTGTGTGTTTTCAATATTAAGAAGAGAGCTGTTGCACTAGTTTCTTCTTCATAACAATAATGTAACATGTGATGAGATTTAAAATACAAAATGAGTAGCACATTATCACAGAATGACCCTGGAAACTACTGTTATAGCTCAAAACATCATTTCTTTGCAGAAGATCTATCTTAACAACATCGAGGGGACGAATACTTTTCTTCTAAAGTGAATTGGAAACCTCATACCAGATCTTGTCTTTAAAGGACTCTAGAGTTATAAATAAGAAAAGAATCACATCATTTCCTATGATAATGAAATTCTGAGCAATGATCCCTGAGCAGTGTGCTCAGAAATTTAGGTGCTGCATGATGCTGAGTCTGGATGATATGACAAATTTCCAGATAGCGAGTGGTCAGAGACCAAGGAGAAGAATGCATAACAATAACTTCTCAGAAACATGGTCAGAATTGGCATTAAAAAAAGACTGTTGTTGTAACTTACAACTCTCTGTGGTCTATGACTTCACTGTACTTTTGAACTCTAGCTAATGGACTGAGTTCCCTTACGGAAAAATCACCACTGTACTTCCTGAGTCTTAGGACTTGAGGGGAAAGCATGAGCCCAAACTGAGCTTCCATAGAGTAACCAACCCTGAACCACCAGGGCACAGATTCCTTTTTTTTTTTTTTTTTAAGTTTATTTATTTTTTTAAGAGAGAGACAGAATGTGAGCTGGGGAGGGGCAGAGAGAGAGGGGAACACAGAATCCAAAGCAGGCTCCAGGCTCTGAGCTGTCAGCACAGAGCGCGATACAGGGCTCGAACTCACAAACCGCGAGATCATGATCTAAGCTGAAGTCAGACACTTAACAGACTGAGCCACCCAGGTGCCCCAAGACTCCTTTTAACTGAACCATCTGGAGCTGCCTTGAGTCCCATGCTTGCCTTAGTCAGATACTGACTTCTCGGGAGTTGCTCTCCTTCATTATATTTAAATATAAGAAAAGAACCAATTCTTTAATGATCTTGGGGTTACCCTTTGATGGGCCAGGACCCATTCCACGAGGCATGGTTCTTCCATGGGGTCAGGTTAGCCTTGCTTTGCCTAGCAGCACCCTCAGCTTAACACTCACTGGGTTTCTGTCTCTATTTATCTATTATTCAAGACTTCTGCATATTGAAAACTACCCTTCAGTGCAAGAAAAGTCATTGAAAAGGCACAGTTTATAGAGCTCTAAAAATAGTAGGCCGGTAAGAAAGGAATAAACTGAGAGGTAATTTCTAATGTGAAATGACAAAATTAAACCAAAAAATAAAGAAAATGGCAGTATAACAAAGGTCTTAGGGATCATTACTTAGCAGACACTTGGGTAGACAGATCCAGAGGTGGATGTAGGGATTAACAGTGATAAGGAGATTAAAGGTGAAGCAATTTGGAGCAAAGTGGGGGAAAGGGTAAAGTCTAGTGATTTAAGGGAGCCATTCCTATTATTGCAATGTGTTTGACATTTCTACAGAAGCTGAACCTGGGCACATCTGTCAGAACATGGGCTGGAAGAAGGGCTTATGAAGGATTTATGGTATGTTTATGTTTTTGTAATTTGGGAAAGACAGACCCTGAACAAAAGACAGAATATTTTCAATTTAACCTTAGTGAATTTGTCCATGCTTAAAATTGAAAATTTTATCATGTCAAAGTGGTGTGTTAGTGTGGATATTGATGTTTTTCTGATCTGTCTTTTCTTAGAAACTGAGCTAGGAGTTATCCTCTGAGTAATTCCTGAAATTTCTATTTGAAGGGGAAGTTTTCAGAGCTGAAAACAAAAACAAAAACAAAAACAAAAACAACAAACCTACCTCTTCAGTGCAGAGGAATTGAGGAGGGAAAGAGCTATGCCAGAGCAGATGCTTACTGAAATGCCAAGACCTGAGGGACATGGGAATCTCAGCTACAAATACAATTCTTTCTCCCTGCTCCCTTTTAATTCATAAAATGTGTCATCTCAGCTTTTATGACCCTCCTCTTTAGCATGCACAGGGAATAAACTCTGGAAGGCCATGAACTTGCCACGGTCAGAGTCTGATTGCCAGTTGAGCACTGTTACAGGGCACCGATGCTGCAGAATTTTTTTTTTCAATCAACCAAAATAAAAACATTTAAACACTGTCAGGAACACAAGTTACATATAAGCTATAGAAGCATATAAGTTTATCTGATTTCTGCTTTGCTAAGCACAATCACCTCATCTGATCCTCACAGCAGGAATTATTATCTCCCTTTTACACACACAACTATGCAACCTCTGACAAATCACTTACTCTTTCAGTTCCAGGTTCCTCCTCCATAAAATAACGAGATCGAGTGTCTATTTCTTTAGCATTGTTCCTTTATATTCCATTCTTATGATTTATTTGGCCTCTGGAATTCTTCAGCTATAAGTACCAAAATGACTAACTCTGTAAAGGAAAAATCTTACTTCCCACTTCTACACAACTATTCTTCTGTCACACACAGGAAACACAGCAGAAATGCCCCTGGCTTGGGGTCTTACAAACGCGGCAATCTATTTCTTCAATCCATTCAGGGACTGAGATTTTTAAGTTGCTCTACCTTCTAGAGAACTGTCAATAAAACAAATCATTGATTTTGTGTGTGTGTGTGAGTGGGTTTATGATGTCTCCTTCTATATTCAATATCTTATGAGGAGTCTTAAGGAGCCGAAATACTAAATTGCAAAGTTCTCAACCAAAGTCACGCAGTCATTGTCCACCAAGTTTGAACACAGTCTTCATTTGTCTTGCTTACTGCTCCATTTGTAAGTGGACCTGACACGTAAAAATAGCTCCAGCAGTAAACCTTTGGTCTCAAAGTGGCTACCATTCCCCACGAGTGCTTTTATAACCATAGCTTACTTTGTAGTAAAGTTGTAATGACAGCTGTCATCAAAAGGCTTTCATGAAGCATTTGCTGACCTTTAGATGCTGCATGGAACAAGTGCTGTTGTAAAATCTTCAGGGTCTTGCTTTGGAGTCTCTTACTTCAACATAGTTGTCACATGGTTAACCCTAAATGTACCAAACAGAATGTGCTAATTCAAGCCATTTATTTCCCCGATGGTTACCTCCTTATGTATTCAGAGTTCCTCTCACGTGCCAGAAACTATATTATGTCTAGATGCCTGATGATGAACAAAATAGTCATGCTCATATCCACTTGGAAATCACTACCTAGCAGTGTTGCTAGACAGAAAATAAACAGACAGATAAGTATACATCATATTTTCATGATTCTTGAATAGCTGGGAGATGCCTTTCCTAGTTCCTATATCATTATATCGGTGTGCTTTTAACCATTTGTTTCACAAGTGTTTAACTTCTCAAGTATTTAACACTGATTGACAATGGAATGTGTATTGAGGGCGGGACAAATACTGACATTTTAAAGGCAGTGGACCAAGGCTCTTCAAACAGTGGTTAGCAAAATCGTGAGTGGGGTGAGAAAGAAGACGTTCATTGAGGTCTTTCAGTTCCATAACATTTTTTTTAAGTTCTTATTTATTTATTTTGAGAGACAGAGCATGAGCGTGGCAGGGGCAGAGAAACAGGGAGAGGAAGAATCCCACGCAGGCTCCACACTGTGAGCAGAGTCTCACACAGGGCTTAATCTCAGAAATCGGGATCAGGACCTGAGCTGAAATCAGATGTCCAGCGCTCAACCTACTAAGCTACCCAGGCACCCCTGTTAACACATTTTAAAAATCAACTTTAGGGAAGCCTGGGCGGCTCAGTTGGTTAAGCCTCCAACTCTTGGTTTTGGCTCAGATCATGATCTCCCGGTTCCTGAGTTCAAGCCCCGCATTGGGATGTGTGCTGACGGTACAGAGCCTGCTTGGAATTCTCTCTCTCTCTCTCTCTCTCTCTCTCTCTCTCTGCCCCTCCCCTGCCGGTGCTCTCTCTCTCTCTCTCTCTCTCAAAATAAATAAACTTAAAAAAATCAACTTTAAATTTCTGGTACCTCTAATCTTTAAAAAAAAGTTTAAACTTGATAACTTTCATGTCCATAATATAAACAAGTATGTTAGGAGTATTTCAAAGTGAATGCTTATGTTTTACCTTATGCCTGTGTTTTTACCCCTACTCAGTGTCATGGGGATCATGCAAAGTGTCAATGTTTAATAATTAATCCAATGTTTCTTAAAGTGAGATTTAATTATGTATCACTTACTACTTGCTAGAAATAGACTATGCTAATTTTAAAATTTATTTTCAAGCCTTTCCTTCTAATTTCATAGGTATAAGTAACATATCAAGGATAACCATTGAGAAGGGGATGTTTGTCTTCATTCTTTATAAGGTACTTTTTCCCCCCTTGAGAACAGATTTTACTGAGCCACATGAAAAGATTTTCACTGTAAAGAAAACAATTGTAGAGGAAGCAAACAAGTCAGACAATCCTTAGAAAAATCTGTTCAAATTATGCCAAAAAAATATAATTGATGGTAAGTGTCAGGTTAACTATCTTATATATATGGTTTGTTTGGCCATATTTTAAAATAGGCCTCAAAAAAATTCTGACACATGGGATAAGTTCTATCACCATGTTTTTAACCTGAAGTAAACTTTATATGGCTCTTTGTTCCTGATTTTTCTAATTCCCTTCACCCCAGTGGCTCAGTAGAGTCTCTCCAGCTCCATTTCAGACTTAATCAGTTCAGCAACTTCCCAGGCCTCATGTGAACAAATATGAAAGATTGGAAAAGTGAAGCTGCTCTATACAATGGGGGCTCATTAACATTGTTTTAACAAGCCTTAGTTTATGCGAGCGGTTGTCTAACATGCAGCTCTAATTTGAATCCACACTTCTCAGCATGGTAATGAGGGCTCTGCTGAATGCCAGTGTTTGTGCATATACATGAGCACTCTGCATTTAATTCAATCAAGAAAATAAAAACTTTCAGACTCAAGCTTAATTTGACTTTGGATTAACCATTCTGACAACACTGTAAAGTTCCCTATGAATGCACACACTTCAAAGAAAGATTAGAGGACATGATGAAATAGTGTGCGGCTGGCATTTACTTTAAAAGGAGAAATATTTAAATTTCTTCTTTAGGGGGAAGGTCATGTTTTCTGTTCCATTACGGCATTAGTAATGTACGTGCCTCATGTGTGGTTTAAGAGAGCACAGAGTTAAGGTTTGAATCTCGGTTTTGCTACATAGAGCCATGTAGCTAGAACAAGTTACTCATGAGTTTTGGCACTGGCAAAATATAGCCCCCTACAATATGATACCCAGGATGGGAAAACAAGATGCACATTTAATGATTAAAATAAATAATAATTAATTCTATTCATAATCAGTGAATCATTGAAATCAAACATACACAAAATAAATCATGGAAATATTTTAATTAAAGCAGCCATGCAGGAAAAAATAGGTTTCTGAATTTTTTTTTTTTACTAAAATACAAAATAGGAGTGCCTACGTGGCTCAGTTGGTTAAGCATCAAACTCTTGATTTTAGCTCAGGTCATGATCTCAGGGTCATGGGATCGAGCCCTGCATCAGGCTCTGTGCTGACAGCTCAGAGCCTGCTTGGGATTCTCTCTCTCTGCCCCTCCCCTGCTCGTACTCGTTATCTCTCTCTCCTTCTCTCTCAAAATAAATAAATAAAACTTTAAAAAATTAAATAATTAAAATACAAAATAAAACATTTCATCAATTTGAAAATTAGTTATGAAATAAGATTTCTTAGGAAATACAAACATTTTAGAATATATTTGCATATATATTTTATATAATACATTTTATAATTAATCTAAGAAATGCACACAAAAGTAGATATTTTAGAATATATACATGTTTATTCTGAAGTTTTATTTTTCAGAATGTACGTATGTATATGTATGTGTGTGTGTGTGTGTGTGTGTGTGTGTGTATATATATATATATACATACCTTAAGTTTTTCAAAATTTATAATGAAATTTCATCTTAGCCTTCTATCCCTCAATAATGTATAATACATTGTCAAACTGTCTAAACGTTTTTCTTTTGCTTATTTGCTGGTGAACTTAATTATAAGTTCTATTTCATACTCAAAGTCAGATTGAAACAATACATAAAAGGTATATTCACCTTATTTTCCGTAATTCTTTCTTTTGCTGAAACTTTGCGATGACTCTCCATTTTATTCAGAACCAAGGGTGCCTGGGTGGCTCAGTCAGTTAAACTTCTGACTCTTGATTTTGCTCAGGTCATGAGCTCATGGTTTGTGGGTTTGAGTCCCACATGGTGCTCTTTGCAAACAGTGCTGAGCCTGCTTGGGATCCTCTCTCTCCTTGTCTCTCTCTCTCTAAAATAAAATAAAATAAAATAAAATAAAATAAAATAAAATAAAATAAAATAAATAAAATAAAATAAAATAAAATAAAATAAAATAAACTTAAAAAAAAAGAATCAAAAGTTAAGTTCTTATAATGACCCATGAGCTTCTACCAATTATTCTCTAGCCACCTACCCTTCAACGCAAAGTCCTAGGGATATTCTCCAGTTACTCCCTGCTCCAGCTACTTCTCTCACCTCATCTTTTATTTATTTTCTTCTCACCCACTTGCTCCATTCAAACTGTCACTGGCTGGAAAGTGCTTCCACCAGATAATCTTCATGGCTAATCCCCTTCCTTCTTCAAGTCTTCGGTCACATGTCATTTTCCTAATGAAGCCCATTTTGCAATACTGTATTTGAATTAAAACTCATCACTTGCCTGTACTCTGTTCCCCCTTACCTAGTTTCTAATCTCTCCTCTTTTTATTTATAGTAATAATTACTATATGATGTAATTTATTTAGTTATATCTTTAATGAGTAGATGTACTTCTACCCTAGCTAGAATGCAATAGTAAATATATTAAATAATATACTTGTGAATTTTCCTAATTTTATTTATTAAGCTTATGATATTAAGCATATTGATTTTGCTTATTAAGCTAAATACATCCTCCTCAATTGTTCATCTTCTTCCAACCTGAGGTAATTATTGTTTGTTTTAAAAAATTTGTTTAAATGGGAGGCTCAGTTGGTTAGGTGTCCTACTTGGGCTCCGGTCATGATCTTGTGGTTTGTGGGTTTGAGCCCCACCTTGGGCTCTGTATGGACAGCTTAGAGTCTGGAGCCTGTTTTGGATTCTGTGTCTCTCTCTCTCTTCTCCTCCCCCACTCATGCTCTCTCTCTCTCTCAAAACTAAAGATTTAAAAAAATGAAAAATAAAACGTGTTTAAAAAAATTTTTAATGTTTATTTATTTTGAGAGAGAGAGAGAGACATGGCACAAAGTGGGGGAGAAGCAGAGAAAGAGGGAGACACAGAGTCTGAAGCAGCCTCTGAGCTGTCCGCACAGAGCCCATCGTGGGGCTCAAACTCACAAACCATGAGACCATGACCCAAGCTAAAGTCGGAAGCTTAACCTATCGAGCCATTCAGGTGCCCTTAAATTTTTTATTATTCATGGGGGTGATGTTTTTTTCAAAATGGGTTCTGAAGTAGTACATAGATAATATGCTTTCTAAATTCATGCATATCTTTAATATATCCTTACCTTGGTTGGTTACAGCATTTATGGGCTATAGCTCTATTCTTTCTTTAGTCTGTGTTCTTATATCAAGAGTGGCAAAGGAGTAACTCAATACTAGTCTGACTTTTTTTTCTTTGTATGAAACTTGCACTTTCTGCCTGGAAGCTTTACAAGACTAATATGAATTTTTGTTGTTTTGATATCTGGAATTTTATCAATATGCATAGGAACATTTGTTTTCTTATAAATCTAGTCCAGAATTTAATGAGATTTCAATCTGCAGAATCGGATTCTCACTAATCTCAAGGAATTTTCTCCCATATCTTCTGTAATTACTGACTTCTGTTCCATTTTGTTCCATGTTATTTTCTGAATTTATCATCTAAGTTCCTAGCCTTCTCATTTCAGATTTACAGTTCTTTATATTTTGCCCTATGCTTGGAGCTATTTTTTCCATTTCATTTTCCAAGCGACTGACATAGGCCCACTTGATACATTTTTGGTTAATTGGGTAGTTATGTTTTCCTTTGTTTATGACTTCGTATGAGCATTTTTTCTAAACCAAACTTACATTAATTACTTACAACATTGTAGAGAGAAGATAGAATATGCATCTAATGTGTTTATTTTGCTTTGCTTCTTGAAACTAGACACAATGATGTGAATTTAATGCTTAATAGAATAATAAATAGGGATAATAAATAGGATGAAATACAATAATAAAAAACTAACATTTTTCAGCATCTCCAAATTGTGAACATTCATGTAGTCCAACTTTTAATACTGTGACCATTTCCAAAGTATACATGTAAAAAATATACCTATTTCAAAATATGGTGAGGTCCTCATTTTTATGAAAAGAGGAGCCACCAATCTCAATTTCCAAAATGAATTATCTTCTGACATTTTTCATACTGATGAGTCTAGCGAGGCACATTTTAAAAATGAGGCAGCTGTTAAGTTTAAGAAAATTTCACAAATTAGAATCACTTGGTTATGTCTAATCAGAAAAGTTCTATGCAATACACAAAAGCAGTCCCAGTGGAATTCTGAATACCAAATGTTCCATTGTCATATTTGTATAAAATTTTTATCCCATCCCACAAGATAAATTTGATATATTTTATGATATACCAGTGAAAAATTAAATTATATTTGTTTCCTTTGGAATTTAAAATAAAATGTGATTACTATTTTTAAGAGAATGCAAAAAAATGTGCAGAATATTTGTTCCCTCACCAGTTTATTAAAGAAAGTGTTTAAACTCTTTATACTGAATGACACTGATAAAAAATTTAAAGAACAAAAGTTAAGGCTTATATAATAAAAAATGGAACTCATCCATATGGTTGCTTGTATAAATATAGTGTATTAAATAATTCAAGATACTGTACCCTTATGCATATAATGCTATGGTTTAGTGATGCTTATTGTAAATGATGCAAAAGGCAATATCAGAAGTCATCACCATTCTTGAAAAAACAGAACTCTTTACCCCCTTAGGTTGAATTAATATTATAACCACTGGTGAAGTATAACATACATATTTTTTAAAATATTCTATTAACAATAGGTTTTTAAACATTTTTTTTCTTTTTTCTTTTTCTTAGCTTTAGGGCAAGAGCATAGGAAACATAAATTCTTTGTTACTGATTTCACCACTACAATATAGCACAGATCAGGGAAAACATGGATGAGGAAGAATGAAATTTATTAACTTCCTGGGTTTGACAAACACACGTTTCTCAGACTGTAAAAATATATAATAGATTATATTATCCAATTTTTGAATATCCACAAAGGTGAATAAAAAGTTTGATGCTTCCTAAGAGACTCTTAAAAACTGAGAACAAACAGGGCTGATGGGGAGTGGGAGGGAGGGGAGGTTGGGTGATGGGTATTGAAGAGGGCATCTTTTGGGATGAGCACTGGGTGTTGTATGGAAACCACTTTGACAATAAATTTAATATATTTAAATTAAAAAAAGTTTGGTGCTCCCAAAAAATGACAGGACATCTTAAAAAATTTATTGTACGGGGTACTACTATTTTACTACCTGATGTTCAATTCTTAGGTTTAATTTTTTTCAGAAGAAAGTGGAGTGCAAGTATGAACGTTGTTCTGAGACTTCATATTATATTAAATAGTTGAAAGCTAGTATTACTTATGTAACATTCATAAATCCATTGCTTATGTAATAAATACTATGACATTGCACTTTTTTCGCTTTACTGAACGTATCAAGCAACTGAAAGGAAATCAATCTACAAACAAAGGTCATTACATGGAGGAGGACAAGCTGTTCTCTATCTGCAGTTTTGTGCGGATTTTTTTGTTTTTTTAATGTTTATTTTTGAGAGAGAGAGAGACAGAGAGGCTGCAAGCAAGGGAGGAACAGATAGAGACGGGGACGGGGGACCCAAAGTGGGGTCTGTGCTGACAGCAGACAGTCTGATGCAGGGGTTGAACCCACAAACCGTGAGATCATGGCCTGAGCCAAAACCAAGAGCCCGGCGCTTGACTATCTGAGCCACCCAGCAGCTCCTCTATCTCTCCAGTTTGAACTGCAGATGTGAAAAGAAAGTGAACTTTTATTCTCTAGTTAAAGCATGAGTAGCTAAAGGTGAAATGCTTTTCATAGGTATCTTCTTGGAAAATCCAGTTAACTTTTAATAATATAATACTTACTGATTTCTGGCTTTCACTTAGGATGGAGTTTGATAAGTATCATTTCCATCCTACCACCACCGCAACCAACAAACTCTGGACAGCCTTCAGATTCATAACTTCTCTTAAATCCATCAGAGAACCAAGGTGACAGGACAATCAACTAACCCTAAACTAAGGAAAGTCAGATACCTTCAAAAGGAAGTAAAATATAAGCCCTTGTTTACCTGACAGTGAATTTCATCAGACACTTGGTGAAGTCAGAAAAAATGGGACATATTTTAAAAATAGTGATAATTTAAATAATTTAAATATTGAAAAGAAAAAACCCACTGTTCAATCAGAATTATAAATTCATCAAAAAATCTTACATAGTTGAAGACGGGACTAACCATCAGGCAAAACGTTAAGAGGGTATATTGCCAATAGGCCTGCACTATATAATGTTAAAGGAGGTATTTCAGACGGAAGAGTTAATACAAGACAGAAATTTGGATCTACCCTATTAATAATGTGCACTGGAACTTATACTACTATTTCTATAAGGTGACTGAATGTTTAAAGCGAAATTAATAGTAATGTATTGTGTGTTTGTAGCATGTATAAAAAAGGAAATGTATAGCAATAATAGTACAAAAAAGGAAAAATTGAGTGTACCCTTATAAGGTAATTATACTACATGTAGAGCTGACATAATTTCATGTAAAGGTAGAAACTGATTAACAAAGGGTGGATATTTTCAAACCCAGGGCCATTATTTAATGTGGAAAGAAGTCAATGGTGGGGATAATCAAAATAATAAAATCATTAATATCAAATAAGGCACAGAAAGAGGAAAAATGAACAGATGGAACAAATAGAAAACAGCTAGCAAGATGGCAGATTTCAATCCACCCTCAATAATTACTTTGAAGGTAATTCAAAGTACATAAAAGAGTCAATTAAAATCAGAGACGGACATATTTTGGATATTTTCTATATACCAAACTATATGCTGCGTACAATAGAACCACATGAACATAAAGACAGAGATAGGCTAAAAAGTAAAGCATATCATTGCAAGTAGAAATGGAAAGAAAGCAGTAACAGCTACATTAATGTCACATAAAGTAGACTTCAGAACAAGGACGTTTATGAGTTAAATAATGACATCACAAAATGATAAAGACGACAATTCCCCAAGAAAATATATAACTCCTAAATATGCATACATCTCATAACAAAGCAAACAAAAAGCAACAACTAATAGCACTAAAAGTACTATTACACATCCACAATTATATTTGGAGACATTAATATTCCCCTTTCAATACTTGAATGAACAAAATATAAACAACAATATCAAAGCATTTGGCCTAATTGACATTTATAACCCCTCTTTAGTGAGAACAGAAAATGCACATTGTTTTCAAGTGCAAATGAGATACTCAGAAAGAAAAGCTATATTGTGAGTCATAAAATTTAAAAAAATGTATATTTAAAAGTCTAGTCATTACAGGTCTATTTGGTCTTACTGAATTGCAGTGAAGTAACAAATATATTGGGAAAATCTTCAAATATTTGAAAACTAGCTCCCTTGTTTAAATTTTTATTCATTCATTCATTCATTCATTCATTCATTAGAGAGAGAGAGAACAGGGGAGGGAAAGAGAAAGGGGGGGGGGGGGAGAGAGAATCCCAACTAGGCTCTGCCCTGTCAGCACAGAGCCGTGAGATCACAACTTGAGCCTAACCCAAGAGTCTGACGCTCAACCAACTGAGCTACTCAGGTACCCTGGGAATTAGCTCCCTTCTAAGTAACCAATGGGTGAAAGAGAAAGACAGAAGAAAAAATTTTAAAAAATTTGAAGAGAATGAACATAAAGGCACAATATATCAAATGTATGGAATACAGCTAACGTAATCTTTAAAAAGAAATGTATAGCATTAAAGATTTACATTATAAAAGAAGAACTTTCTAAAATAAATGAACTATGCTTCTACCTTAATAGGCTGGACAAGGAGCGGCAAATTGATTTCAAAGCAAGAGCAAGGGAGAAAATGAAATACAAGAGCACAAGACACAAAACTGGCAAAAGAATAACAAATAAGAAAACTCAATTAAATGAAAAGCCAGTTCTTCAAAAAAAAATTGGTAAATCTTATCAAGCTCTGAAATCCAAGAAATAAATACAATAGAGAGAAGACACAAACAACCAATATAAGGAATAAATGAAGGGGTAACATTACAGACACTACAAATATTAAAAATATACTTAAATAAAATTACAAAAATCCATGCTCATTATTTTGATAATTTAGGTGAAATACAAAATCTTTGACAGAAACAAACTGCCAAAGCTCACCATAAATAGACTGAATGCCCTGTGTTTAATAAGAAACAGTTAAAAATCTTCCCATATGGGAACTCCAACCACAGATGGATTCAATGGAAAATTATACTAAACATTTAAGTAGGACATCATATCAATTTTATGGGCACTGTTTCTAAATATAGAAGAAATAACACATTTTAAAAGGCAAGTATTAATCTGATACCAAAACTCAATAAAAACATCTTAAGAAATGAAAATCATAGACCCAATATCCCTCATAAACACAAATACAAAAATTCACATCCAAACATTAGCAAATAGAAACCAATAACGTGTAAGATAATATAACATGACCAAGTGAGTTTCATCTCCAAAGAAAAAAAAAAGTCAGTTCAATAGTCAAAAATCAATCAAGGTAAAGATACAGGGATTAGCATGGCCCCTGCACAAGGATGACACTCAAATTCAAGAAGCAAATTCAAGAAGAGTTTTTTGCTGAATGCTGTGGATCAGGATACAGTGTCAGACATGGAAGTCACTGTCCACATTTGAAAAGGACAGAATTACCACCAGGACATTGAAGGCCCCCAATCCTCTGTCCCCAAGCCTACTTTTTTTTTTCCTAATAAAATATTTTTTCTTTTACTTCTAAAAAAAAAAAAAACTCAAGGTGATTCACCTCATTGACAAAGATACAAAACCACATGATCATATCAGCAGATAAAGAAACATTTCTTTAACAAAATTCATATATATTTATTTATGCAAACTAGAAATGGAAGTGAATGTCCTCAACCTGACTGAGAGATCTATAATAAACCTAACATACACATCAGGTAACATACATACTGTGTTTAATAATGAACAAAGAATAAAACCACATCAATAGGACAAGAATAAATAAAACCGATTTTGTTCACAGCTAACATGACAGTCTTGATAAAATACCAAAAATTCTACAAAAAAATTTGATTAGAACTAAGTGAACATAGTAAGGTCACAGAATATCAATATACAAAAATCAATTGTATCCTTAAAGCCTAGAAATGAAAAGCTGTAAATTAAGATTAAAACATCACTACTTTTAATAGCATGAAAAGACATATAAATCACCTCAAATCTTGCAAAATAAGTGTAAGATCTGTATGCTGAAAACTACAAAATACTGATGAAACAAATAAAAAAAATAACTAAACAATGTGAGTGATATTCCTGTGTCACAGATTGAAAGATCCAATAATGCAATTCCAATCAAACCCTACCAAGCTTTTCTTGAAAGAAATCAACAAAGTCTAACTTTATGTAAATGTAGATTATAAATTTATACAAAAAGGATAAGGAACTATAATAAGGAAAACAAGTTTAAGAGAGAACAAAGTAAGCTTACTAACACTACCTACTCTCTAGACCTATTATGATAAAATATTGAGGATGGAATGGAATTGAAGTCATGGGCTATGTAGATCAGTGAAAGTAAAAAGAGGGCTCAGAAAAAGGTGCTTAAATAAAAGTTCAATGAATTCTCAACAAAGGTTGTTTTTATTTTGTAATGATTATTTATTTGTGAGAGAGAGTACGAGCAGGGGAGGGGGAAAGAGAGAGGGAGACAGAGGTTCTGAAGCAGGCTCTGCGCTGACAGCAGAGAGTCCTATGCAGGCTGAACTCAGGAACCATGAGATCATGACCTAAGTCGAAGTCAGACACTTAACCGATTGAGCCACCTAAGTGCCCCTCAATAAAGGTTTAAAGATAACTCTTCAGAGAAAGGATAGTTTTTTCATAAATAGTGCTGGAACTATCAGATATATGTTGGCTAAAAGTGGAACTCAACTCATATCATATACCTCTTACCCAAATAAAAAACTTAAAATGTACCATAGACCTAAATGGAATGTAAAATAAAAAACAAAGATCCTTAGTAGAAAACATAGGGGTAAATCTTACATTTGGCAAAGATTTCTTAGATACGACCCTGAAAGCACAAACCATAAAATAAAACATAAATTGGATTTTACCATAATCAAAATGTTATGCACTTTGACAAAATATATATTATTAAAGGAGTGAAAGACAAGTTACAGAATGAGAGAAATATATCAATACATGCTAATACGTAATTGATAGCTCTATTCAGAAATACAAAGATCTCTCAAAGTTCAACAAAAATAAAAGCAAATATTCCCCAAATTGGACAAAATGTTTGGACACTTCTCCAAAACAGAAATATGGATGGCCAATAAGTACAAAAGAAAATGCTCAACATCAAATCATCGGGAAGGACAAATTCAAACCATAATTAGATGTCACTATATGTGTTTAAATGGCTAAAAGTTACCAGGTATTACCAAAAATATGGAGCAACTAGAAGTCACAACAATTTTCTTTGGAATTCAAAATGGTATAGCCATTTTGGAAAAATTTTTGTCAATTTGTTATAATATTAAAAGGGCACTTACCCGATAACCAATCAATTACGTGTATTTATCTATGTGAAGTAAAAGATGTGCACTCACCCAATAATCTATATGCAAATATTTGTGACAGTTTTGTTTGGAATCAACAGAAACTGAAAACAGGCCAATTGTGCTTTAACTGTGAAACCAATAAACAAAATGTGTTACACCCATACAGTGGAATACAACTCTGAAATACAAGTGAATAGTTGAATAATACACGCAATGATTTGAAAGAATCTCAAATTGGAAAAAAAAAAACAATAAAAAAGCTTTATATGGCATGATTCAATTTATTTGGCTTTCTTACAAACACAAAACTATAGAGACAGAAAACAAGTCAATGGCAATACTAGGGAAGCACCATCTATAAAGGAACATAAAGGGCTTATTTAAGTGTTGGAGCAGTTCTCTATCTTGATATTGGTGGTAGTCACATGACAATATATTTACGAAAGTAAAAAGGGTAAATTTTACTGTACGCAAGTTATACCTAATTAAAATGAAAAACCATATTTATAATTATGCTTACATATAGCTGATAACTATCAGTTCCTTCCAGTTTAGTTCAAAGCTAATTCCTACCTGACAATAGGAAATATTTCCTTTTGTTAGATTATATACGAAATGACTTTCAATGACCAGAAAAAAATCCTAGCTAATTTTTCTAATTTATTTTGCTATTAGCTTGAAATATTTGGGTGTTTTTTAAGTTTATTTATTTTGAGATAGAGAGGAAGAGAGAGAGAGCACGTGCAAGGAGAGGAGGGGCAGAGAGGGAGAGAATCCCAAGCAGGCTCTGTGCTGTCAGCATGGAGCCCCATGCAGGGTTAGAACCCCCGAACCGCAAGATCATAACCTGATCCCAAACCAAGAGTAAAATGCTCAACCGACTGAGCCACACAGGTACCACAGCTTGAAATATTTGTAACTGCTGATAGCCAATACTCTTTCCTAAAAGTGAAATTTATAACCAAATACATAAAGTTAGTTTTTTGTAAAGATCATAATAACAATAGTTCTTTTCTTTGAGGATATAATTGTGAATCATTCCATTGTAACCTTAGAAACTTTATAAAGACTGACTTAATTGGGACACATGTATTTTAGATAACATAGTTTCAATGTATTAAAAAAATACAGAGCAAGTGTTCAAAACTTTTTTTTATTTTTATTTATTTTTGTTTTAATTAGAAAACAATTTTTTGACAACTCTCAGAGTTTACTGGTTACAAGGGAGGAGGTGGGCGGGGGGAAGGAGGACATAGGGGATGGTATTAAAGAGTATACTTATTGGGGTGCCTAGGTGGCTCAGTCAGTTAAGCATCTGACTCTTGATTTGGGCTCAGGGTGAGATCAAACCCTGCATCAGGCTCTGTGCTGACAGCGCGGGGCCTGCTTGGGATTCTCTCTCTGCCACGCCCCAACTCACACTCTCTCTCTCAAAATAATAAACTTTAAAAACATAACTCTTAAAAATAAAGGGCACACTTATCATGATAAAAAATAATACAATGATTACAAAATTTAAAAGTAGTTTTTTTAAGTGATTTGATAGTTCATGTTTTGCAAAGTTTTCAAAATGTATATTGTAATGTACAAAGAAAAGTCTATGGATATGTTGGAAAATATATATTAATAGTACCATATTTCAACACTTACAGTATTTCAAAATAATATTATAATCAAAATTTATAATGCCTTTACAGTGGGAATAAATTGCACACGGAAGCATTTGAATGAACATGTATTCTAACATTAGATAGCTCTGTCTTTTGGATCTCTGCCTTCTGAGGCAAAATTTTCCCATTCGTAACACAAGAGTGGGAAGAAATACATGGATAATAATTAGGCTTGCAAACTGATAAAAATCTATGGCTCTAAAAAGTCCAATTAACTATAAAGTAAACTGTAAAAGTGGAGAATGGCTTAGGGCAGGGAAAGAATGGAAATGGAAAGTGTGTAGGTAGGTTGCCACTCCAGACGATGGTGGTGGTGACTAGTGAATGCCAGTGGATATAAAGAAAACCAGCCTAAACATATTTATTTTATTAGAAAAGCTAAGTAAAGGTAACTGAGATTAGTATGCAAAAACTTTTCCAGCTGCTAATAATCACATACATAAGCTAAAGTCTCAGGGTTTCACCAAGAAGTAATTTCAAGGTAGGCAGTAATATTTATTAATATAAGCCCTCAAAAATGGCTCCCTCTGGCTTCTATGTGTTTGACAAGGAAGAATTTTAGTCTTATATAGAATCATTCTCCCAACATTCTTCTGAAAATCCACAGGGAAGCTTACTTATATAATGTGAATTTTCAATAGGTATCCCTAATTCAGGGTTCATGTATCCCTTTGAATTAGGGATACACACATTCTAATGTTTTTAGCAGCATTATGTACAATAGCCAAATTATGGAAACAGCTCAAGTGTCCATTGACTGATGAATGGATAAAGAATTAGTATATATATTTATATATATAATTATACATACTATATAATATATAGTATAATATATATGTATATATATATATATATATATACATATATATATATATACATATATATATATGTATATATATAATGGAATATTACTCAGCCATAAAGAATAATGAAAGCTTGGGCGCCTGGATGGCTCCACTGGGGTTGAAGTGAAGTCCACTGGGGACTTCGGCTCAGGTCATGATCCCACTGCTTGCGGGTTTAAGCCCCACGCTGGGCTCTGTGCTGACAGCTCAGAGCCTGAAGCCTGCTTCAAATTCTGCCCCTCCCCTGCTCATGCTCTCTCTTTCAAATATAAAATATTAAAAGAAATTAAAAAGAATGAAATCTTGCCCTTTGCAAGGACATGAAGGGAGCTAGAGAGTATTAGGCTAAGCAAAATAAGTCAGAGAAAGACAAATCCATATGACTTAACTTATACATAGAATTTAAGAAAACAGACGAGTAAAGGGAGGAAAAAAAAAGAGATAGGCAAACTAAGAAACAGATTCTTAACTATAGAGAACAAACTGATGGCTGCCATAGGGGAGGTGGGGGGATGGGTGAAATAAGCGATAGGAATTAAGGATTGTACTTGCTGTGTTGAGCACTGGGCGTTGTATGGAATCACTATATTTTGTACACCCGAAACTAATATTACACTCTATGCTAAGTGGAATTTAAATAAAAACTTAAAAAAAGAGGTAGTATGACTTCAGGATTCTAGGATATGGCACATCCTAGGATAAGTGGGTCAGAAGGAAATTGAGAGAGTCAGGGATCCTGGCAGCCACATTCAGACAGTGGACACTCTTGGGAATCTTGACTGGGGCAATGGTGGGAGAGAGTCCATACGGGGTGGGATCAGAAGGGGGTGGATGAGGAAGAGTAGTGGATGAGCAATTTTGCCATATAGTGAAGCAGAGAACCCAGGGGTGAGGCAGCTAGAGGGAGTGGGCTAAGGGTTTGGAGTGGCTGACGGACTTAGAGCAGGGCACTCTTACCATGTATAAGGGTGGGCAGCATGGGGTGCATGAAAGGTGCCCTGGAAGACAGGAATGGGCAGCCAAGTGGATGCTTTCAGGAATGGGCCCTTGGGAGAAGGATGGAAGTTGGGAGAGAGGAGTAAGTAGGGGTGAGTGAAACCTTCTGCAGCAGCCTTGGATGTCCCTAGTCCCAGGATCCCTCTTGGGAGGGTATCATTCCATATGCATTTTTCAAAAAAAGAACACTGAACCACAGAGAAGTTAAGTAACTTTCCCAGAGCCACACAGTTTTGAACTTTGACAGGGAAGCCATATTTGCAAGCTGGCTGGTTTAAAAGCCAAGAGGGGATGAACAATGTTCCCTCTGTTTTTCCTGTGGTGGCTTTAGCCTGGGAGGCAGCTTAAGGAGCAGGCCCTGCGAGACCCAGGGCAGGCTGCCCAGGGAAGTGCAGAGGTGTTGGGGTTCACTCATCCAGTCACTTGCAAGTACAGAATTCCAGATAAGTTGGGCAAGCCTCAAGGTAGTGCAGCATGAAGAATTGAGCTATGAAGAAACATATTGCTAAGTGAAAGATGTCTATCTGAGAGGGCTACATACTATATAATTCCAACTATACAATATTCTGGAAAAGGCAAGACTATGGAGACAGTCAAATGATCAGTGATTGCCATGGGTAGGAATAAAGAGAGATAAATAGGCTGAGCACAGAGAATTTTTAGGGTAGTGAAAATACTCTATATGATATTACAATGATGGATATACATCATTAAGCTTTTGTTCAAGCCCATAGAATGTACATCACCAAGAGTGAACCCTAAGGTAAAATGATGAACTCTGGATCATTATAATGTGTCAATGTATGTTCATTCTTAATAAAGAAAAAAAAAGTACCATTTTGATGAATGATGTTGATAATGGGGAGGCTATGCATGTGTAGGGACAAGAGATGTAGGAGACATATCTGCACCTTCCTCTCAATTTTGTTGAAAACCTAAACTACTTTAAAAAATTAAAGTGATTAAAAAAAAAAAAACCCTGATCATTCCATATCACTCTATTAGGTAATAGTTTTAACCAAGAAAGAATGCATAAATAATGAAGTAATAAAAACTATGAGGTTAAACTTTAGACCTCCCCACATGCAGAGAATATCTGAATTTAATCACATTGGATAGAAGTATTTATTTAAAAATTGGTTGAATAAGTAATTTCTAGCCCAAAGTAAGTAATCTAAAACAAAAATGTAAACATATAAACATGAACTATAAAAATAAGATCAATATCATAACAGTATGGTAGGGGTACAAAAATAGACATATAGATCAATGGAGGAGAATAGAAAGTCCAGAAATATACCTGGTTATATGGTCAATTAATTCACAACAACAGGGACAAGAATATGCAGTGGGGAAAAGACAGTCTCTTCAACAAATGGTGCTGGAAAAACTGGACAGTTACATGAAAAAGAAACTGAACCACTTTCTTACAGCATACACAGAAATAAACTCAAAATGGATTAAAGACCTAAATATGAGACATGAAACCATAAACCTCTTAGAAGAAATCATAGACAGTAATTTATTTGACATTAGGTATAGGAATGTTTTTCTAGATAGGTCTCCTCAAGTGAAACAAAAGCAAAATTAAATGACTGGGACTGTACCAAAATTAACAGCTTTTGTACAGTAAAGGAAACCATCAACAAAACAAAAAGGCAACCTATTTACTGGGAGAAGATACTTGTAAATGGTTTACCTGATAAGGAATTAATATCCAAAATACATAAATAATGTACACAACAGCTCCAAACCCCCAAATCACAAATAATCTCATTAAAAATGAGGAGAGGATCCGAGTAGATATTTCTCCAAAGAAGAAATATAGATGGTCAACAGATACATGAAAAGGTGCTCAACATCAATCGTCATCAGAGAAATGCAAATTAAAACCACAATGAGATATCACTTTACATCTGTCAGAATGGCTAAAATAAAAAAGACAAGAAATAACAAATGTTGGTGAGGACGTGGAGAAAAAGGAAAATTTGTGCCCTGTTGGTGGGAATGCAAATTGGTGCAACCACTTTGAAAAACAGTGTAGAAGTTCCTCAAAATATTAAAAATAGAATTACCATATGATCCAATCATCCTGCTACTGGGTATTTACCCCCCAAAACCAAGAGCACTAATTCTAAAAGATATATGTACTCCTATATTTATTACACTATTAAAGTAGCCAAGATATATAATCCACCAATTATCCACAATAGATGAATGGAATATGTATATACATATATACACATATATATGTGTGTGTATACATCTATCTATCTCTCTATATATATACATATATATAATGTATAATTTATAGGCCATAAGATATTTTCCCCATTATTTAGTTATTCCTGTTACTATACACATTAATGTTTTATCTGGAGCACAATGTATACATATTTTTAATTCCTCTTACATGTTATCCCGGTTTACCCTACTCTCCTTCTATAAAACTCAACATACGTCATATGACATCTTTATGTATTTATCTTTCTGTTCTTTTGTTTAGTATGTAAGGTCTCAGATGGTGAATATGGCGTCTATAGAATTTCTCTTGCATAGCACTTGCAAATAAACTCAGATTTTTGTCTTATTTTCATTTGGTTAATACATAAAATATAAGCAATCTCTTACTTACTATTTTAACATCTGATTTACACTTTTGGAAATCCATTACTTTTTACTCATTTTAAGTAAAAATAAGCCTTCCAACTATTACTTTTCCACAGGCAGTGATGGGTCAAGGACGTTAGTTCAGTACTTTACATGATTCCTAGGCACAAAATGAGACTTTATTAAGTATTTGTTAGATGCACTAACAATGCAGATTACAAAGACTCCAGGATACCAAGTAAAATTGGTTATATAGAAAGACAGCCAATTTTATTGAGCTCATTTTTTTTTCCTCACTGAGAAGGACAAGCTTTGTATTTTTCTCCATCCTAGATGTACTAGCAAAGGGCTTTGTCTCAAGTAGGACCAATATGATCTTAAAATATCGCCTTTAGAAACATACTTTTTTTTCTTCCTGAAATACAGCACTTATTGAAAGTCTAAATTAAATACAAGTAGAAGAGCTTTTATAAAATTCTATTAAGGCTCAAAATTGAAGTCTGATAAGAAAGCACATCACAGGATGCTACTAGATGGTAATTGATGAGCTACTGACATTTCAGGCTTTCATCCTTAATGCATAGGAAACCAATTATTATCCAAATGACAACATATTTCTAAGTCTCTTAAGGCTGAGAACCGCATTTTCAATCATTCAGCTTTTGACTGCTCCTTGGCTTTCTTTTTATCCCTATTTATTGTTGTACATTTGTGTGCATCTGTCCTTTGTGCACGTGGGACAAATGCATGGTTCATTCTTGCTCTGTTGTTTTAAGAAATCCATTTTTTTTAATTCTAGTTTACCTCCAAATGGTAATAAGAATGCAGAAAAAAATGGTATCTTTTAGAAATGTTATTCTTGAGGGAAAAACGGGTATGTTTAAAATTGTCTCTTAATGTTCATACATTTTTTGAGAGACAGAGAGAGACAGAGCACGAGTGGGGGAGGGGGAGAGAGAGAAGGAGACACAGACTCTGAAGCAGGCTTCAGGCTCTGAGCTGTCAGCACCGAGCCCAATGCAGGCTCAAACTCATGAAATGCGAGAGCATGACCTGAGCCAAAGTCAGATGCTTAACTGACTGAGCCACCCAGGCGCTCCTAAAGAGGTATGTTTTAAAAAACATTAAAAAAATCCATTTATGTGATATCATAGACATCAGGAAGAAACACAAAAATGAATAGCACATACAGTTTACAACTGTGTTTTTCAAAATTTACTCAAGGAACTCCTTCCTTAGGTTATTTAAAATGTAGATTTCTGGTCTTCATCCCTACTGGCTCCTCAGCATCATTTTCGTAAAACATGGACTAAATCTGTTAATTAATTATTAAATGAGAGGCTGAACTACTGACTTATGCCATGTGTGTGTTTTTATTTGCTTGTTTTGCTTGTATTCTCTGTGAAGTTTGGAGACATTGCACTAAGGAAAATGGTTTTCAATATACCCAGTTTTGCAGTACAAACGTAGGAATATTCTGGGGTATTTTTCTACCTGGTATTTTGTACTTCAAAAGCTCATAGTCAGAGTCTATATGTGTCTGGGATGATCACAAAGTTTAGCAAGACTTCTTAATAATAGGAGGGTGGATATTCTGTGTGTCATTGTGTGACACACACACAAAAAAGTATACAAAATTGTCTTTGCATTTGTTTACAAGGCTGTAAAAATAAATATTATGTAGCATAAGGCAAAGCCAGACCTATAAAGGAAAGCTAAAATTAAACATGATAAAGTGAGATCATAAAGCAAGTTTCCCCAATACCCTATGAATTTTCTGGATATCAAAAAATATATGTGTATGTGTGTACTTATTGTGTCAGTGTTGCAATAGTTTAATAATTAGCATTAAAATAGAGTCAGGTTTTTAAAAAGGTAATGAGGTGTTTGCTAGATTAATTAGGACTCAAGAAGGAAATAGCATAGATTATACAAATATAGCATATGACAAATGGCAGAGCACATGGTCTTTTAATGCACTATTAAATTGCAACTGTCCTGGGTAAAAGAAATATATATAAAGACTGTCAGGAGAACTTGAAGTAATATATCATCTTCTCATAAATAATAGTTAGCTGTCAACAAGGAACTGCTCTGTTTGCATTAATTCAAGTTAAAGAGTTGTGTTTCTATCGCCTGTGTACACGCACTGTTTCAGTATATATTTTTTGAATTCAGTTTCAGAAGCGCTTAAGCCACCACTTATGACGCACAATAAAACCATACACATGGTTTAGACAGGGAAGTTTGACTATCACATAGCCAGGAAATAGATAGATAGATAGATAGATAGATAGATAGATAGATAGACAGACAGATAGATTCTAATCCCCAGTTTCAAAGTACTCTAGTCAACCACTTTGTAGCCACCCAGCAGAGACTATGAAAATTAGAATAGAAATACCACCATTTAATTTTATTTATTCTCACCTTCATTTAATAAGAAATTGCTTTTATAATATTACCACTTATTAGACATTTATATGATTCTTACAATGACCTTTATATGAAATTCAGTTTTATGAAAGATAATGTCATATGTTTTATGACAGATAATGACACTCATAAAGGTTCAATAATTTACACAACGTAACAGATCAAGTTTCAAAGGGTGGATTCAAACCCATTTCTGTTGCAATCCAAAGGCTTAGATATTTCCAAAACATTACATGTTCCTTTTGAGTTCTATGTTGAGTGACAAGGTAATAATTATCTATAAAAGTGAGCCTTTTAAAGAATCTGACTGTAATGTCTAACTTACATTTCCAAAAATGATTCTGATTAGGTACTTTACTGATTAAGTCAAACTGGATTAAGTAGAAACATGGGATAAATATGCTTAGCAACCTCTCTCTATAAAAAATAAACTAAAAAATTACTTTGATGGAAATGTTGAGATTTATCATATCCAATGCATTCTTACCAACCCGAACTTTGTTCCACAGAGGATACAATACATACCTTTCATACTGAAGTACATATTGGTGAGGGGAGCATTACAACATTGAAAATAATTTTAGTATCTATGATCTCTAGGCCACTGATGTAAGAACTATATTTCCATTGGAATGGACCCTCTGACTTCATTGGGGATGATGAGTCCCAGAGTACAGAATAAGGTAGTAGCACTCAGCAGTCAGGGACACTGGTCTGGTTGTCACAATAAACAACAGAGTCGATACAGTCATCAGAATGGTAGAACAATAAATTTATAAAATAATGACCAATTGATCAAGGTTTCCTAGGACAACAAAAGATACGTCACCCATGCTGAAATAATAGAAAACTTCCTCCCCAACTTTGTCAACCAAAAAATTTTGCAACTGATCTTGCAAACAAGATAAGCAAGATCAACAAACAATGACAAAACTTGAGCAATCCTCAAGATCTATGGTCCTACTAAGTTTCCAAATTTTGTATCAGTTTTCAGATCTAGAAACCCTTGAACGATGGGCAAGTATCCTCTGCATTTTTAGCAAAAATTCATATTATACATCTCCCACCTGGCACTTCCTGAAGGAACTTGTACAAGATACCTAGACTTGTAACAAGGGCACCTACATCAGAGACAGGAAAATGGCAATCAATGTAGCAACTTACGATCAAAGCATATATTCTATTTGGCCTATTTCAATCTTTGAGTGAATCCAGTAGTTCTGTAATCACAACTTGTGGTTACTTCTCTGGTTTCTGAATATATAGTTGAAATGGGTTTATAAAGCCACTGGCAGAGTCCTACTATTAGCTCTCTTGACAGAGAAGAATCTAGCTCATCTTGCTTATCAACCCGGGATTAGCCAGAAGAAATCCTTCATCAAAGATTAGAAAAAAGTTCATGAACTTTTATCACATCCTGATTTTAATTACCTAACTGAATTATTCTAATCAAATAGTAACTCCTTTTACAGAGATGTGGTTCTTGAAAAAAAAGCATTGAAAAAAAATCACTCTCCTACCATACTGTATGTCACCTTTCTGGATTAGTGACTTATTTACATCATAGAGTATTTAATCATCACTCATATCCACTACATTGGGACATCTTGCCAAGATAATATGGTGACACATACTGTTATTGGGGAAACACTGGTACCCAACTGAGCAAAAAATCTCACTAAAAGTGATGGATCTGTCATTTCAATAATGTTACTTAGTGTCTTGTGCTCTGTAGTATATTAGGATATACTTTCTGCAGGGAAAACCAAATTGCTTCATTTGAACCACTTGCCCAGAGTGTCACAATGCTTAAAACTTATTAAATTTGGAAGAAATGCATAACTCTCTGTATTGCATTGTGCATTAGGCTACTAGGTTTGAATAGGGATACCAAAAAGAAGGGTTGGCTGACTTGTATTTACTTAGAGAATCCAGTGACACCCAAAGTGTCAGCCACTGATAACTTTTGAGAGGAAACAAACAGCAGGTGGTTATAGTTCAAGGATGTGTAGGAACAAGATTAGAGAATAAGGCACTAGATTATAAGATTGAAAACAATGAACTTTGGAGAAAATCATATGGGTGAATTTCCTAAAATAAGCTGTAACTAGTGAGACGTCTGTATGCCATGTTCAAAAAGACCTGGACACTTTCAATAATTATCTAAGACCTCTTACTTGGTAGATATCAGTTGACTTATTTCCCCAGAAATGGTAATATTCACATGATTGTTATATTAAAAAAAAACAATAATAAGGCATAGAGGTGGAAAGTAAGTTGTACATGAAAAAAAGATATGAACTGCTTCTCACCAAGACTGTCTTGGCTACCTACCACTACTGAATGCCCTATTTGCCTAGAACAGTGACCAACCGCAGGCCCCCCAATGAGCGTACTTGTGGCAGGGTGATTACATATGGAAATGGAAGTGGTTTATCTTGCTGGAATAGAATACTGATTTGCCTTCCTTGCCATCTACGATTCTGCCGGAACCATAATCTGGAAACCTGGTGAAAGCTTTACTCATCACCATCTTGTCCTATGTAGCATTGCTTCTGATGATGGAAAATTTCCTGATATTAAATAAAATAAGTTATTCAACAAGCTGAAGCTTATACAGTTCGTCAATTTTAAGCTCCCTCATCACCAGAAATACCTGACCAGGAGGAAGTCTCCTCTTTCTCTCTGGCCTATGAAGATGCTGAGAGATGCTCCAGATGAAAGATACCACACTTCTTGAGTGTGGAGTGTTGTCCTGCAAGATGGTGCCCATGTCATCATCCAGTATACTATATAATGATGTTTCAACTATAGCCAGTGCCTCTGAATTCAGGAAACAAAGGATGAAGGTAAAAGCGAGACAGCACATGATTTCTACCTCACAAAACGAAAAGTATTGCTTCCTGTCCAGCTGATTTTGTCCTCTGAATTTTACAGGCCTTGGTACCCAAGGGAGGAAAGTTTACACTGTGTGTGAACTCTTATCTGTTATGTTGAAATTTGAGTTTTTCCTTCTGGCCATTTGGAATTTCTTATGTCACAGACCAAGCAGACAAAATATGTGGTTAATATGTTGGGTGAGGTGACTGATCTTGATCAGCAACAGGAAATACATGATTGTGTACAATGGAGTATAACAGAATGTTAGTAGGGGAGTCTAGTGGTGTCTTATTATACTGTCATGTTCCATGTTAAAAGATTTAACATAGAGATTTCATCTCTGAAGTATAGCATCTTCCTTATTTAATTTCATTGAATAAAACATTAAAAAGAAACACGTGTTTTTTATTATTTTAATGTTTATTATTGAGAGACAGAGCGAGCACGAGCAGGGGTGGGGAGGGGCGGAAGGGTAGACAGAGAGAGGGAGACACAGAATTTGAAGCAGGCTCCAGGCTCCCAGCTGTCAGCCCAGAGCTGGATGCAGGACTTCAGGAACAGTGAAATCATGACCTGAGACAAAGTCGTATGCTAAACTGACTGAGCCACCTAGATTCCCCCAAGAAACACCTGTTTTAAGCAAGGGACTTTTCTATTGTTACGACTCTACTCTTACAGCCTTAACTGCTGAATTAAGAATCAAAAACTAAATACATGGCTTTTCTCTCAAGACACTAAGTTCTGTTGGAGGCTTGTTACACAGCAAATATTAAGTGATAAAACATGTGAAGGACAAATCTTCCATGGCAGCCTCAGCATTATTTGACCTTAGAGGAGGTCAAATGAAACTCCAGAGAAACTCTTATAATGCCATATAGTAACTAATTTCATTTCTTTGTTTTCAGTATTTGAGTTAAATTTAAGGTATTTTAAGTTATTTTACCTCACATTAAGTGGGAAACATTGTTTAAATTTAAATTCATTCAGAAAACAAATAATACATGAATGTTTTTAAAAGTATAATTTTAAAATCTTCAAACTTAAGTCTACTTCAATAGCAAATATATCAATATGGAAGAAAGTTTGCTTAAATTGAAGAAAAATTGAACCCTTTGCCTTATAGAGCCACCAACAATATGTACTTATACAGTTATTAGGATTGAGACTTTATATTTTTTTAAAGTAAGGGGCAAATTTTTATTTAGTTTTTAACTATACTCCATATCCTCTGAGCAAAGGCCCAGATAACATTTTCTTAAATTGGAAAGCTAAATAGAAATAGGTTTATGTCATTTATAAGTTACTCAATTTAGTAAAGAGGAAAGTATAATATTCTTATAAAATTTGGAATCACTGAGGTAGATTCTTTTTTAATAATGGGAAATTAATATGATGTGTTGAGAGTACCCTCAGTGATGATTATTCTGAGAATTACAGAAATCTTTACATTATGGAAATTGACAGGAAATAACTTTCTAATGGTGTGTGTGCAGGTATGTGTGTGTGTATTTGCATGTCATAGAAGATGGAAATTCTAGGGTAGAAATCACAGAAACCATAGAGAATGTAATAAGTAATGTCAATGTCCTTAAATTCTAGGATTGGGAAATTATAAATAAATAAATTATAATTGCCTATGCTGCATAGAATGTCTTTTAAAAAGTTATTAAATGCATTTCTAAGGAATATAGGCCCAAGTTTTCCAAAGTGGCTTTCAATTCTTGGAATCTCTTAAATGATTGCTCAACCAGATAACAAATCTTATGGACCCCTGATACCTTAGGAAGAACGTGACTGATAATACCAATGAATTATAATGAAGCCTCTACCTTAAATTTTTCTGGCAATCTGTACTTTTTAGACTTTGTATGGTGGGACATTTCCAGGTTCTTGCTTTTTTACAGTATTTTTTCCCATTTGTGTCTTATCTGATTTTATTTAAAGTATTTTCTCTTAGTAGTATATAAATATCTCTAATCTCTGGTCGATGGATATAATACCCTTCTGCTTTTATCATTTTCCTTTTTCACAATACCTTCCAAAATAATACTATGCCATCTGAGACACGTAAACCAAAAAACAGAGAAATATCAAACACAGATAACTTCTATAAATGGCTCCTTAAAATACTGCCCTTCAAAATTTTCCAAAAGAGTTTCTCTTGTGAGAAGCACATGTTTAATTTTCAATCAGAATGGTTAATCTAGCTCCTTTCCCCGTTTGTAAACTTCTCCTAAATGTTTAGCATTAATTATTTCCTATAGTGACAAAATTCTGTAAATATTTTGAATTATTTCATTATTGATACATTTCAGTGTAGTGTTAGCTGTATTGGAGTATAATTTGTCGTTTTAATTTCATGACAAGTTTCTCTTGCAATAATAGAAATAGGCTCATTTTTAAGGATTTCACCTGAATTGTTATCTCTGCTGTAAGATAACACATTTGCACAGTTCCTTCTAAAATGTTTGACAGCAGAGAGTGCAATTATCAGTGTGTTGAAATTAAAAGTATTTTGTTCACATATCTTTTTTGGGTAATCACTGAATAAGTCCTTCCATGAGGAGCCGGACGTTTAATTCGTTTTAAATCATATGTATTCCTTTCACATAAGTCTTATCAAGGTTACACAGCTTGCTGTTCTTTGAGACGTGGTTGCTGCTAAACAAAGTAGCCATTAAAATAGCATTTACCTGGTAAGAGAGTGTCAAAAGTGATAACATACTTCCATGTAAGTAATTTTTAAAAATTTACTTTGTCATTTAGGTCACTAATACTATTGTACCATTCTCACGTAAATTTGAAAAAAAAAATCATCTTTCTTTGCGAGTAGTATGTTTCAGTTCCTTTTTATTTCAACTAGAAACTGAAAATAACCTAACATTTCTGGGGAATCAGAATAGAAATTGTAGCGTGAGATACACAAATGAATGAAAGTAGTTCTGGGGAACAATATCTATTAAAAAATACTAAGTAATACATCTATACTTAAGATTAAATAGGATATCTAGGCTCCAAAGGTACGCTCGCTTTTAGAAACTAACAAGGTGACATCAAGACTTACACCTATGATTATTTTCAGGAATTTATAAGGTCAAATTTCAACAGATAGCCTACTCAAAGAATTTTGGTGGGTTTGGCTTCTGTAAAGAAATCTATTATTTTCTAGCACAAGTGCCAGAACAATAGCTTAAATGTTATTCAGTACCCCATTTTCAGTCCTATTTATTTTTCTAACCCATCATCTTCTACTTCTCCTTTGCCTGCTCCACAACTAAAATGAACTACTTGAAATTCACACCTGTGTTTCACACAGCCAAGTCTTTGCTCATTCTGTCTCTCTGTCTCTGTCTCTCACTCTCTCTCTCTCTGTGTGTGTGTAAAGAAATATATAAACAAATATATATTCTTTTAAGAACTTTCTCATCACTATAAATCCTAATTCATTTTAAATGATTATTTTTCTGGACATCTTTGTGACTCCACTTAGAAGTATTTCTGCACCGTATCCTATAATTCCTTCCTTCTTATATCTAAGTCTTTTACCTTTGAAAAATTGTGAATTTAGAGTAAGCATTCAATTTTATGAATATTATACATCTATTTTTCCCAGTTGATCCTGTTGATGATGGCTCCTTGATAAAGTTATAGCTATCGATTTCCTGGATAATCTATGATATAATTATACTAAGCTTATTTCAACTGTAAAATTTAATTGTTTATACTCATTTTTTATTTGGTTGGACAATTTCCCCAATTACCTATTATTCTATAGTTTGGATGTTTTGGCTGAATATTTCAATGTAAACTTTTTATCACTTGTATCTCAAAGCTCTCTCCATTAGAAAGCTATTGGAGATTTACAATTAAATAGCACATTGATCTATGCACTGACTGCAAATAAATAGGGACAAAGTAAAAAGTCCAGCAATGTTTAGTATAATTGGAAAATAAACCTATCATTCTTTAAGTAATTGTTTCTTACTCATTTGAATAATTTCATGAACATTAGGTTCTTTTAATAATTTCATATACTGCTTCAACACATTTTTTAAATTGCATTATAAAATAAAATAATAAACCAAAATATAAATATTTGTTACCTTAAAGATTTTAGAGGATTTTTTAAATAAAACGTTACAAAATAAACATATAATGACACATGGATAAGTGCTGAGACATGGAATAGAATGTTATTAGTGGACAGAATGGCAGAACCTTATGTAGCCTGGAGGTTTAGAAAAGGAATCGTAAAAGAAGCAGACCTTAAGTTGAAAAAAATTTGAGAAGATAATTAAGTTTCAAAGGAGATATACCCTTGTACATTTTCAAATAAAAAGTATAGAAAAGGGGGGCACCTGGGTGACTCAGGTGGTTAAGTGTCCAACTCTTGATTTTGGCTCAAATCATGATCTCATGGTTTGTGAGTTCGAGTCCTACATTGGGCCCTGTGCTGATGGCTCAGTGTCTTGAGCCTGCTTTGGATTCTCTATCTCCCTCTCTCTCTCTGCCTCTCTCCCACTTGTGTGTGCATACATGTTCTCTCTCGCTCTCTCTAAAAAATAAATAAATAAAACATTAAAAAAACATTTTTTTTAAAGAATAGAAATCACTCAGTATATACTGTAAACATTTATTAAGCATGGTCACACAATGCTTGTATTGGTCATGCCAATCACTTGCATGGTGCTGAGAATCTAGAGGTAAAAAGAAAGTAGAGCTTATTGTCAAAGAAAACATTCTAACTGAGGAGACAAATGAATATCTCAGTGATTATATGTGTCATAATTGCCATTAGTGAGTTGGGTTACAAAAGTTTATAACATATTGTGGGGAAAACGGCGTGGAGGGGGTGCTTAGATAAGGACCAACTAACTCATACCATGAATCACATTTCAGGTTTTACATATTTATTCCATAAGTATTTGTTGAAGACTTACTATGACTAGCTGACAGATACTAATTAAGCCCTTCGGGTGCCAGGATGCTCAGGAAAGACAAGATGCCTGTTACTAAAGAACTTAGTTCTAACACTCATACTAGAAAAGCAGTTCTAGAGTATTCATGGGCAAGTTAGAAGAACAAACTAAGGAGGAGGGAATCTCAAAAGTTTTCCGGACACCAGGAGAAACAAGCTCTATAATAAAGGGACTAAGTCATACCCAGAAGAGAGCTGGGCATAGAAGCCTCGGGCATTATCAACACATCACTGCTCACTGATGGAGAACAATTCATAGAAAAGTATAAGGACTGCCATATACATTTTCTCCTAGCCCAGTTCCCTACAGACTAATATCTGAAAGAAATATGTACTTCTAATATTTTAATCCCAAAGCAGTCATACTCAAAATATGGCCCACTTCCTGGAAAAATCCTCAAACTCTGGGCATTTTTAAGATGTAAATTTCATGGACATACCCCAGACTAACCAACTCAAAATGTCTGGAGTTATTCCCATCATTCTGTTTCAACAAGTTATACAAATTATTCTTAAGTATGTTAAAGTTGAGAAGTACTGCATAAAACATCATATATGAAACATTAAATTTACAAAAGAGAATATATTAAAATAAAGAATATTTTCAAAAGAATATCTTGTGAAATAGTTATATCTGCCTTGTTTTCTTTAAGTTGGTCATTCTTTCTTTATGGATTGTCATTTTTATGTATAAAACACTTGTCTTTTCATCAGACTTACAACCTCATGGCTTTTATGGTATCTCTTCTAAAAATTTTCTTATTCAAGGAAGTCAGATAACTTTGAAAAAAATCAGCAGAAAATAAGCAGGTATTCTTATTACCTATTTATAACATTCAACTTTTCCTTAACTTTGAACTTTTTCTTTCACTTGAAAAGCTGTACATCCTTGTTAGTGTCTGTATTAAAATTTCTAATCAAACAGTAAAGTAAAATGATTAATTACATTTATTTGGCATCTTAAACTATCTGAAAAAGTGATATTTGATAAGTATTGACAAAGGAAAATATGGAAATATGCTAAATTAGCAAAAATGTATTTTATATTTTATATCATGGCATAACTTGATATACACAACTTTCATATATTATATACACTATGATTTGATGCACAGAACAGACTTTTTCTAGTTGGAAGATGGTGTTACCTACTATAATATTTACAAGGAATTGAGCAGCATGTGATTGATTCTCCTTTTAATTATGAACAATATGACACAATGTAGCTTTCACTATAAGGTTGTTATGAGCTTACTGATACTCAAAAAGAATGGAAATCATTGCATCTTTTCCAAAATGACAGATTTTTCCACTCTAAGTAGAAATTGTGGAACACAGAATTTGGGATACTAAATCATCAAGGAACAACTGAGTATTTCAGGCACATGATGGATGCCGAACTTCTGGTGGGGATCAAAATCTGTCAAGGACAGTAGCTGCTATCATCAATCACTTCCCTGAAGTGCCTGGTTCTGCAGTGACTTATGAGTGTTCAGGAAGCCCAGTGGTGGTAGAAAGTAAAAAGACAGAAAAAAGAAAAAAAGTCAGCATTTCCTAAGTGATACCCCAGGCCAGATGATATAAAACTCAACATCCATACAATAAGCCAAGGAGAAGGAAGGCACAAATGAGGATTTTAATCAGATTAAATTCACCATAGTTTATCAGCCTATCAGGCATATACTGTCATGGTACTAAGTGGAGAAATTTGTCACCGTCATAATTTAAGAAATTGTGTTTTTAATTCATAGTTGGAAATTCATTGGTAAAAATTATATCTGAAATAATGTATAATTTTGGAATTTGTGTCTTGCTTTTATGCCTTTATTTTGTGACACATCATTTCAATATTCCTTGGGTATACTAAAAAAATAAGTTACCATTAATTTTAATTGCTTTTATACATTTTTCACACAACATGTCAGCTAAGATAGTTTATGAAGTGCTTTGAACTGATACCATTTCACTGTTTTCCTTTGGTAGCTCGGAAATAAAACAGAATTAAAAAAAATACATTCCATTAATTTATGCCTTACGTGAAACTTTAATATATTCTTTAAAGCTGTCTTTCTCCAGATATATAGGAGCTCAGTTATTGTATATATGTGATTTCATATTTTGTTTAAACTGCTCTGTGTTTAAGAACTTTTAACTAAAGGGAAGGAGCCAAGATGGCAGAACAGCATGGAAGCTTTTTGTGTGTCTCGTGTCCATGAAATGCAGCCAGACCAACGCTAAACCATCCTGCACACCTAGAAAACTGACTTAAGGATTAACATAACAATCTGCACAACCTGAACTAAAGAATTCAGCAGGCATGCAGCATGGAGAGGTTGAGAAGCCGCGGAGGGCAGGGAACTGCTTTTATGTGCAGAGAGAGGATGGAGACAGGTGGGGGGAGAATACGGGAAAAGCACCCCCGACAAAAGCAGCTGGAGAGAAAGTAGAAAATTGGAAACAGCCACAGGGACTAAACTATAAAGGGAGAAAGGAGAAAGGAGACGGTTTAAATTCCTTAAGACTGTAAACAAAGGGAGTGCAAAGGCTGCAACTCTGAAGCTCCATACCTGGCGGTGCTCTGGTGGGAAGGGCGAATCCCCAGGAACAGAGTGGGGTCTGGGAGGTTCTCAGGACACACAGGGAAAAGCGGTTCCACTACTTGAAGGACATTTGGTAGAGGCTGTGAGGCCACCTGGGCCCAGCAGACCACAGAGAATGGCCACATTCGCTGGTGCTGGAACAAGGTGGTTGTGGGTGAAGCCTGGCACCATATGTGTGTTGTGATTTTCCATAATCCCTGAAACGCTGCTGCTACACTGTCTTGAGAACTTTTTCTGGGACAAATGGCACCTGGCTGCAGTCTCTGGGCATCGGCAGCAGCATGGACCCGCAAGCATTCCTTGGTGCTGCTGGCACCCGGCCATTGCTTGGTGAGACCCTCCACAGAAGGGCAGAGTGGGTCAAAGCCACAGTCCCTCAGAACTGGGGGCCAGGGAGGGCAGCCACATCTGAGACAAAACTTGGGAGAGGTACTTCCTGGGGCTTGGTCACGGACAGTGAAAAGGGGGAGTGGACGAAAGCTGAAGACAGGTGCGCAATTGCTAATCGGGGAGAACAGAGTTCCAATACTAGAAACTGGGTAGCTGGGTGACTCCATTTTCACTGCTCGCACATGCACATATGTATCTACAAGCACCTTCAAGAACACAAGTCTCACTGCCTGCTTTACTTTATGGACTATAAAGCACTTCATAGTTTGACTTCCAGGGGAAAACGAAGTAATTTCAGTCGTATTTCAGTCAGTTAACCAGTCCCACTATTCAATTTTCTTTTTTTCTTTTCTTTTTTCCCCTATTTTTAATTTTTCTTTTTCTTGAATGAAGAAAAAAAATTATTTTTAGTTTCAGTTTTTATTAAAAATATTTTCTTTTTTTTCTACTGTATTTTTTACTTTTGTGTACATTTTTTCAAATTCTATTTTACTTCCATCATTTCATTTTAGTCTAGTTCACTGTATTCATTTTATCAAATTTTCAAACAATTTCCTCTTTTTTTTCTTTTTCCCCCTTTTTTCTCTAATCTATCAAGCCACTTTCAACACCCAGACCAAAACACACCTAGGATCTAGCATCATTTATTCGATTTGCTGTGTGTCTTTGTGTTTGTTTTTAATTTTTTAATTTTAATGTTTTTAATTTTAATTTTTTTTAATTTAAATTTTTCCACCTCAATTCCTTTTCTCCCTTCAAAATGATGAAACGAAGGAATTCACCCAAAAGAAAGAGCAGGAAGAAATGACAGCCAGGTTCTTAACCAACATGGATACAAGAAAGATGACTGAGCCAGAATTTACAATCATGATAATAAGAATACTGGCTGGAGTTTAAAATAGATTATAATCCCTTTCTGAGGAGATAAAAGAAGTAAAAGCTAGTCAGAATGAAATTAAAAATGCTATAAGTGAGCTGCAATCATGGATGGATGCCATGGTGGCAATAATGGAGGTGGCAGAACAGAGACTCAGCAATATTGAGGACAAACTTATGGAGAATAATGAAGCAGAAAAAAAGACGAAGATTAAGGCAAAAGAGCATGATTTAAAAATTAGAGAAATCAGTGACTCATTAAAAAGGAACAACATCAGAATTATATGGATCTCAGAAGAAGAAGAGACAAATAGGGGTACAAGGATTATGTGAGAAAATCATAGCAGAAAAATTTCCTAACCTGGGGAAAGACATAGACATCAAAATCGAGGAAGAACACAGGACTCTCATTAGATTCAACAAAAACCGACCATCACAAGGCATATCATCGTCAAATTCACAAAATACTCAGGCAAGGAGAGAATCATGAAAGTAGCAAGGGAAGTCCCTAACCTACACAGGAAGACAGATCAGGTTTGCAGCAGACCTATCCACAGAAACTTGGCAGGCCACAAAGGAGTGGAGGGATATATTCAGTGTGCTGAATCAGAAAAATATGCAGTCAAGAATTCTTTATCCAGCAAGGCTGTCATTCAAAATAGAAGGAGAGATAAAAAGTTTCCCAAACAAAAATTAAATGAGTTTGTGACCACTAAACCATCCCTGCAAGAAATTTTAAGGGGGACTCTCTGAGGGCAGAAAAGATGAAAATACATACATAAATACCAAAAGCAACAAAGATTAGAAAGGACCAGAGAACACCACCAGAAAATCCAACTTTACAAGGAATATAATGGCAATAAATTCATATCTTTCAGTACTCACTCTAAATGTCAATGGACACAATGCTCCAATCAAAAGACATAGGGTAACAGAATGGATGAGAAAACAATATCCATCTACATGCTGTTTACAAGAGACCCACTTTAGACCTAAAGATACCTTCAAATTGAAAATAAGGGGATGGAGAACCATCTATCATGCTAATGGTCAACAAAAGAAAGCTGGAGTAGCCATACTTATATCAGACAATCTAAACTTTAAAATAAAGACTGTATCAATAGATGCAGAAGGGTGTTATATCATAATCAAGGGGTCTATCCACCAACAAGACCTAACAATTGTAAACATTTATGCACCAAATGTGAAAGCATCCAAATATATAAATCAATGAATCACAAACATAAATAAACTCATCAGTAGTAATACCATAATAGTAGGAGACTTCAACACCCCACTCACAGCAATGGACAGATCACCTAATCAAAAAATCAACAGGAAACAATGACTTTGAATGACACACTGGACCAGATGGACTTAATAGATATATTCGGAACATTTCATCCTAAAGCAGCAGAATATGCATTCTTCTCCAGTGCACGTGGAACGTTCTCCAGAACAGATCAGATACTGCGACACAAATCAGCCCTCAGAAATTACAAAAAGACTGAGATCATACTGTGCATATTTTCAGACCACAACTCTATGAAACTCGAAATCACCACATGAAAAAATTTGGAAATGTAACAAAATACTTGGAGACTAAAGATATCGTACTAAAGAATAAATGGGCCAACCAAGAAGTTAAAGAGGAAATTAAAAAGTATATGGAAGTCAGTGAAAATGATAACACCACAACCCGAAACCTCTGGGACACAGCAAAGGCAGTCATAAGCAGAAAGTATATAGCAATCCAAGCCTTCCTAAAGAAGGAAGAAAGATCTCAGATACACAACCTAACCTTACACCTTAAAGAGCTAGAAAAAGAACAAATAAAACCCCAAACCAGCAGAAGACAGGAAATAAAGATTAGAGCAAAATTTAATGCTATTGAAACCAATAAAACAGTAGAACAGATCAATGAAACCAGAAGCTGGTTCTTTGAAAGAATCAACAAAATTGATAAGCCATTAGCCAGTTTAATCAAAAAGAAAAAGGAAAGGACCCAAATAAATAAAATCAAGAATGAAAGAAGAGAGAGCAGAAATTAAAACAATGAGAGAATATTATGAGCAATTCTATGCCAATAATATGGGTAATCTGGAAGAAATGGACAAATTCCTAGAAACATATATACTACCAAAGCTGAAACAGGAAATACAAAATTTGAACAGACCCATAACCAGTAAAGAAATTGAAATACTAAACAAAAATATGCCAAAAACAAGAGTCCAGGGCCAGATGGCTTTCCAGGGGAATTTTACCAAACATTTAAGGAAGAGTTGACAGCTATTCTCTTGAAGCTGTTCCAAAAAATTGAAATGGAAGGAAAACTTCCAAACTCTTTCCACGAGGCCAGTATTACCTTGATTCCAAAACCAGAGACCCCACTAAAAAGAAGAACTATAGACCAGTTTCCCTGATGAACATGGATGCAAAAACCCTCAACAAGATATTAGCCAACCAGATCCAGAAATACATTAAAAAATTTATTCACCACGACCAAGGGGATTTATACCTGGGATGCAGGGCTGGTTCAATATCCACAAAACAATTAACATGATTCATTACATCAATAAAAGAAAGGACAAGAACCATATGATCCTTTCAATAGAAGCACAGAAAGCATTTGACAAAATATAGCATTCTTTCTTGATAAAAACCCTCAAGAAAGTAAGGATAGAAGGATCATACCTCAAGATCATAAAAGCCATGTATGAAAGACCCAATGCTAATATCATCCTCAATGGGAAAAACTGAGAGCTTTCCCCCTAAGATCAGGAACAAGACAGGGATGTCCACTCTCGCCACTGTTATTCAACATAGTATTGGAAGTCTTAGTCTCAGCAATCAGACAACACAAAGAAATAAAAGGTATCCAAATCAGCTATGAGGTGGTCAAACTTTCAGTCTTTGCAGATGACATGATACTTTGTATGAAAAACCCAAGAGATTCCACCAAAAAAACTGTGAGAACTGATTCATGAATTCAGCAAAATTGCAGGATATAAAATCAATGCACAGAAATCGGTTGCATTCCTATACACCAACAATGAAGCGACAGAAAGTGAAAATAAGGAATTGATTCCACTTACAATTGCAACAAAAACTATAAAATACCTAGGAATAAATCTAACCAAAGAGGTGAAAAATCTATACACTGAAAACTATAGAAAGCTTATGAAAGACTGAAGAAGGCACAAAAAAATGGAAAAAGATTCCATGCTCATGAATAGGAAGAGCAAATGTTGTTAAAATGTCAGTACTACCCAAAGCAATCTACATATTCAATGCAATCTCTATCAAAATAACACCAGCATTCTTCACAGAGCTAGAACAAATAATCCTAAAATTTGTATGGAACCAGAAAAGACCCCAAATAGCCAAAGCAATCTTGAAAAAGAAAACCAAAGCAGGAGGCATCACAATCCCAGACTTCAAGCTATACTACAAAGCTGTAATCATCAAGACAGTATGGTACTGGCACCAGAATAGACACTCAGATCAATGGAACAGAATAGAGAACCCAGAAATGAACCCACAAATGTATGGCCAACTGATCTTTGACAAGGCAGAAAAGAATATCCAATGGAATAAAGACAGTCTCTTCAGCAAGTGGTGCTGGGAAAACTGGACAGCGACATGCAGAAGAATGAATCTTGACCACTTATACCATACACAAACTCAAAATGGATGAAAGACCTCAATGTAAGACAGAAAGCAATCAAAATGCTTGAGGAAAAAGCAGGAAAAAAACCTCTTTGATCTTGGCCGCAGCAACTTCTTACTCAATACATCTCGGGAGGGAAGAGAAACAAAAGCAAAAATTAACTACTGGGACCTCATCAAAATAAAAAGCTTCTGCATAGCAAAGGAAACAGTCAACAAAACTAAAAGGCAACCTATGGAATGGAAGAAGATATTTGCAAATGACATGTTAGATAAAGGGTTAGTATCCAAAATCTATAAAGAACTTATCAAACTCAACACCCAAAAAACAAATAATCCAGTGAAGAAATGGGCAAAAGACATGAATAGACACTTCTCCTAAGAAGACATCCAGATGGCCAACCGACACATGAAAAAGTGCTCAACATCATTCATCATCAGGGAAATACAAATCAAAACCACAATGAGATACCACCTTGCACCTGTCAGAATGGCTAATATTAACAACTCAGGCAACAATAGATGTTGGCAAGGATACAGAGAAAGAGGATCTCTTCTGCATTGCTGGTGGGAATGCAAACTGGTGCAGCCACTCTGGAAAACAGTATGGAGGTTCCTCAAAAAACTAAAAATAGAATACCCTACAACCTAGAAATTGCTCTAATAGGTATTTATCTGAGGGATACAGGTGTGCTGTTTCGAAGGGATACATGCACCCCCATGTTTATAGCAGCACTACTGACAATAGCCAAAGTATGGAAAGAGCCCAAATATCCATCGACTGATGAATGGATAAAGAAGATGTGGTGTGTATGTGTGTGGGTATGTGTGTACACACACACACACACACACACACACACACACACACAATGGAATATTACTCAGTGATCAAAATGAATGAAATCTTGCCATTTGTAACAACATGTATGGAACTAGAGTGTATTATACTAAGTGATACAAGTCAGTCATAAAAAGACAAATATATGATTTCACTCATATGTGGAATTTAAGAAATAAAACAAATGAACATAGGGGAAGTGAAGCAAAAAAAAGATAAAAACTGAGGGAAACAAACCGTAAGAGACTCTTGAATACAGAGAACAAACTGAGGGTTCCTTGAACGGTATTGGGTGTGGGGATGAGCTAAATGGGTGGTGGGCATTAAGGAGGGCATTTGTTGAGATGAGCGCTGGGTGTTATATTTAAGTGATGAATCATTAAATTATATTCCTGGAATCATTATTACACTATAGGTTAAGTAACTTGGATTTAAATTTTAAAAAAATAATAAAATATATACATATTATTTAAAAAAAGAAATTTAAAAATTTAACAGTTCTCTGCAGATTATTTGTATTTTCTACATGTAATACAGATTACCTCTCCCTTTTTAATTCTCTTTTCTGTTCTTCCTTTTATCAACATTTATAATTCATTTTCTAGCCTCTAAAACTGCATTTGACTAACTCTCCCTTTTTTTAGTGTTGTTGAGGTAGAACTGACCTATATTAATTTCATGTGTATAATGTAATGATTCAATACTTGTATACACTGTGAATTTTGTTTTGTATTTGTGTATATACTTTTATTAGATAATGCCTACTTCCCCTCAATTTTTATGGATTATTTTGCAGTTCTAACAACAATGTATGAGAGTGACCATTTCTCTACAGCTTCCTTAACAAAGTATATTGTTAAGCTTTTGAATTTTTGTCAGTGTGATGATGAAAATACCTCAGTATAATTTAGAAGTAGTCACCATGCGTCACCACACAAATTTACAATTTTTTTCTTATGATAAGAACTTTTAAGAATTACTCTCTTGGCAGCCTTCAAATATACACTAAAATATTATAGACTCTTGTCCCCACACTATACATTACATCCCCATAAATTAAGTATTTTAAAAGTGGACAGTAGTACCTCTTGACCTCCTTCACCCATTTTCACCCACCCTTCAACCCCGATCCCTCTGGAAACCACCATTCTATTCTATGTATCTATGTGTTTTGTTTTGTTTGTTCATTTGTTAATTTTTTTAGATGCCACATAAGATGAAATCATATGGTATTTGTCTTTGATTTATTTCACTTAGCATAATACCTCAAGTTCCATCCATATTATACCAATGGTAAGATAGCCTTCTTTTTGATGGCTGAGTGGTATTCCATTGTATATACATATACCAAATATTTTTTTATCCATTCATTCATCGATGGGCACTTAAGGTGTTTCCATGCCCTGGCTCTTATAAATAATTCTGCAGTGAGCAAAGGGTGCATATATCTTTTCAAATCAGTGCTCTTGTTTTCTTTGGATAAATACAAGGTGAATTGCTGGATCACATGGTAGTTCTATTTTTAGTTTCTAAGGAAACTCTGTATTGTTTTCCACAGTGGCTATACCAATTCGTATTTCCACCAATAGTACATGAGGGTTCCCTTTTCTCCACATCCTTGCCAACACTGGTTATTTGTTGCATTTTTTCGTATTAGCCATTCTAACAGGTACGATTGTGATTTTGATTTGCATTTCCATGATGATTAGGGATTATTGGTGATTGAGGATTTTTAATGGGCCTGTTAGCCATGTGTATTTCTACTTTGGAAGAAGGTCTATTCAGATTCTCTGCCATTTTTTAAATTAGATTGTTTTTTGCTGTTGAGTTCTCTATGTAATGTGGCTATTAACCCCTTATCAGATGTGATTTGCAAATATTTTTCTCTCCTTTAGTAACTTTCCTTTAATTTGTTGATGGTTTCTATTTTTTGCAGAAACTTTTTCATTTGATGTAGTCCTTTTTTTTTTTTAATTTTCATTTTTGTTGCCTTTACTTTTAGAGTGAGATCCAAAATATCATGCTAAACCCTATATCAAGGAGCTTACTGCTTATGTTTTCTTCTAAGAGTTTTGTGATTTCAGGTCTCACATTAAAGTTACTAATCTGTTTTGAGTTGATTTTTTTTGGCAAGTTTCATTCTTTTGCATGTGGCTGTTCAGTTTTCCTAATACCATTTATTGAAAAGACTCCTCTTAGATCCATTACTTAATGGTAGGGACATTAAAACTTCAGGATTCCTTCTGTATTTATTAGCAGAAACTGTCCCATAAAGAACTTTCCCTCACCAACTATTGGATTACCTTGACATAGTCTATACAGGAGAGGGTGGATAAGTCCTCGATCATTTTACCTATTTCAGAATAATTACTATTAGGCAGCTCTTTGCTTCTAGGTCTTTCCAGTAGGGATACTTAGGACATATATCTTTTAGGGGAAAATATTCACGAGTTTATACTGTTATTTTTAATTAAAATTCAGGACCACCAGGTTTTACTTTTTTGATTTTATATTTGTGTCTCTTTTATAAAGATAATTCTGGTTCCTGATGCCATTAATATAATTATCTTGATGCAGGCAGGCTGGGTCAGAGGATCCAGAGAGAGGGTTCCACAGGACTAGCCAAAAGGGTCCTTGGTTTTACACAGGATGGAAATCAAATGTGAGCCAGCAGGAAACAAAGGCAGAGTTTATTGAAGACTTAATCGAGAGAGAGAGAGAGAGGCAGACAGATGAGACAGAGACAGAGAGACAGAATATCCGGGAGACTCAGAAAGGAAAAGAACAGGAGTCTTGTTTTTGCTTGGGGTCTGGAGTTTTTATTGGCAATTGTGGTCTGGCGCACAGGTACTCTTAGGCATCTGGGAACTGGTAAGAACAAGTACAGGGTCCAGGTGTCCTTCCTAAGCCACTTACCCCTCAAGTCTTGGTGTCAAGTTGGAGTCAGTGGTCTTAGAGACTATGAGGACTCTGCCTGGTTACTCCTTAGATGTTATCTATTGTGCTGGAAGACTCCAAAGATATCCTTATCTTGGGGCATCTGCATGGCGCAGTTGGTTAAGTATCCAACTCTTGGTTTCTGCTCAGGTCATGATCTTTTGGTTCCTGGGTTTGAGCCCCCTAGAGGGCTTTGCGCTGACAGCACAAAACCTGCTTTGGATTCTGTTTCTCTCTCTCTCTCTCTCTCTCTCTCTCTCTCTCTCTGCTTTCTATCTCTCTCTCAAAAATAATCAAATATTAAAAAGTTTTTTCAAAAGATATCTTAACTCTTTGTCCCTTACAAGGAGGATATATGCTGTTTGCATTACAAGGCACCTGTAGAGTAGGGTGGGGTTGCAGACCCTAGCAAGAATAGGAGCCGGAAGGGAAGCAAAGAAAAAAAAAAGGGGGGGGGGCGCCTGGGTGGCTCAGTTGGTTGAGCCTCAGGCTTCGGCTCAGGTCATGATCTCACGGTTTGTGAGTTTGAGCCACGCGTCAGGCTCTGTGCTGACAGCTTGCAGCCTGGAGCCTGCTTTGGATTCTGTCTCCCTCTCTCTGCTCCTCCTCTGCTCGTGCTCTGTCTCTGTCTCTCTCTCTGTCTCTCTCTCAAAAGTAAATAAATAAACATTAAAAAAAAGAAAAAAATGGGATTTTTTTTTCATGGGGTCACTTCAGTTTCCCTGCTTCATTTTGCCCTATGGGACCTAGCCACCAGGAACTTTATAATGCAGGACTAAACCGAGAGCACCTGATCAACCATCAGCCAGCACCTCCTGCACAAGACCAGCTGACCCACCTTACCCACCCAGAATGTTCTTGCCTCCAAATGAAACCAAAATTTCAGTTAGCCTCTAGGCTTCCTACCAGCTTACAGGATGCAATCTGTAAAATCAAAAAAACGGGAGGGATGCCAGGGTGGCTCAGACTTTAAAGTGTCTTTAAAAAACAAGAGACAAGATTAAAAAAAAAAAAAAAAAAAAAGACAAGTAAATGTCTTAAGAGATTTAAGAGACTTATTAGCCAAAGGAAACCTGTAAACAAACCAACTGTAAACAAAACAAAAAAAGACATTTATCAAATAATTTATGCAGTTTAAACATTGACTGGATATTTATGATATTAAAGAATTGTGTACAGATAGTATTATAGTAATAGAGATGGGCTAAATAGGATATGGGTATCAAGGAAGGCGCTTATGAAGAGCACTGAATGTTGTGATTCATCACTGAAATCTACTCATGAAACTATTATTGCAATGTATGTTAAGTAACTAAAATTTAAATTAAAAAAATAATTTCAAAAAGAAATAAGATAAAAATCAAATGGTCCTATTTACATTGTATATTCTTGGCTCCTTTGTTTGTAAATTAATTGACCACATATGCATGGGTTGATTTTTGGGCTCTCTATTCTGTTCCATTTATCAATGTGTTGGTTTTTACTTCAATATCATATTGTTGCAATTACTGTAGCTTTACAGTATAGTTTGAAATCAGGGAGTGTGGTGCCTCCAGTTTTGTTCTTTCTCAAGACTGCTTTGATTATTCAAGGTCTTCTGTGGTTTCATACAAATTTTAGAATAGTCACATTTCTGTGGAAAATGTCATTGGGATATTGATATGGATTGCACTGAATCTGTAGAATCCTTTGGGTGATACGGACATTTTAACCCTATTAATTCTTCCAGTTCATGACCATGGAATATATTTCCATTTAGTTGTGTCTTCTTCATTTTCTTTCACCAATGTCCTATAGTTTTTTTGTACAGGTCATTCACCTTCTTGGTTAAATGTATTACTAGTTTTTTTATTCTTTTTGATGCAATTGTAAGTGGTATTGTTTTTTTATTTATCTGATAGTTTGTTATTAGCATTCCAGAATTGCAAGATTTTTATTTGTTGATCTTGTACCCTACAATGTTACTGAATTTGCTTATTAGTTCTAACAGTTTTTTTGGTGGAGTTCTTAGGGTTTTCTGTATCCAAATTCATGTTATCCACAAATAGTGACAGTTTAATTTCTTCCTTTCCAGTTTCAGTAACTTTTATTTCTTTTTCTTAACTAATTGCTCTAGTGAGGACTTCTAATACTATGTTGAGTAAAAATGGTGAAAGTGAGCATCCTTGCCTTGTTCCTGATCTTAGAAGAAAAGTTTTCAGCTTTTCACCGCTGAGTAAGATTTTAGCTTTGGGCTTGTCATGTATGGTCTTCTTCATTTTGAGATATATTCCCTGTATAGCCATTTTGTTGAGAGTTTTTATCAAACATGCGTTGAATTTTGTCAGAAGTTTTCTCTTCTGCATCTATTGAGATGGTCATGTTATGTTTAGATCCCATTCTGTTGATGTGGTATATCATATTGATTGATTTGCAGATATGAACCATCTGTGCATCCCTGGAATAAATCCCACTTTATCATAATATGATCCTTGTAATATATTGTTGAATTTGGTTTGCTAATATTTTGTTGAGGATCTTTGTATCTATGTTCATTGGGAATATTGGTCTATATATTTTTTTCTTTTTTATTTCCTTTCTTTGTGTGTAGGGGGTATCCTTGTCTGGTTTTGATATCAAGGTAATGTTGGCCTTATAACCTGTGTTTGGAAGCATTACCTCTTCCTTTTTTTTTTTTTTTTTGGAAGAGTTGAAAAGGATAGGTATTGAATTTTCTTAAAATTTTGGTAGAATACACTAATGAAGTCATATGGTTCTGGACTTTTGTTGGGAGGTTTGATTACTGATTCAATCTCCATACTAATAATTGGTCTATTCAGATTTCCTATTTCTTCACGATCCGGTGTTAGAAGTTTGTTTCTAGGAATTTACCCATCTCTTTTAGATTGTCCAATTTGTTGGCATGTAATTGTACATAGTAGTCTCTTATGATCTTTGTATTTCTTTGGTATAAGTTGTAACTTCTCTTTCATTTATAATTTTATTTATTTGAGACCTCTTTTTTTCTTGGTGAGTCTACCTAAAGGTTGATCAATTCTGTTTATATTTTCAAAGAACCAGCTTTTAGTTACATTAATGTTTTCTACTATGTTGTTAGTCTTTATTTCATTCTTTTTTCTCTCTGATCTTTACTATTTTCTTCCTTCTAACTTCAGGCTTCATTTGTTCCTCATTTTCTAGTTCCGTTATGAGTAAAGTTAGATTTTTGAGATTTTTCTTGTTATTGAGGTAGGCCTATATTACTATTAACTTCTTAGAAGTACTTTTGCTGCATACCATAAATTTTGGTCAAGTGTATTTCCATTTTCCTCTGTCTCTAGGTTATTTTTTTTCTTTTTTTTTTTTTTTTTTCCTCCTGTGACTTATGTGTTGATGTTTTGGTTGTTCAGGAGCATGTTGTTTAATCACCATATTTTAAAAAAAAAATTTCTGATTTGCTTCTCATAATTGATTTCTAGTTTTATATCGTTGTGGTCAGAAAAGATGTTTGATATTATTTCAGTCTTCTTAAATTTACTTAGTATTGTTCTGTGGCCTAACAAATCATATATACCAGAGAATGATCCATTTGCACTTTAAAACAGTGTGTATTCTTGGGCGCCTTGGTAGCTCAGTTAGTTGAGCATCCGACTTTGGCTCAGGTCATGATCTCTCAGTTCTTGAGTTCAAGCCCCGCATCAGGCTCTGTGCTGACAGCTCAGAGCCTGGAGCCAACTTTGGATTCTGTGTCTCCCTCTCTCTTCTCTGCCCAGCTCATGCTTGCTCGTGCTCTCTCTTTTTCTCTTCTCTCTCAGAAATAAAGAAACACTAAAAAAAATTTTTAAAGTGTGTATTCTGCTGCTTTTGGGTGGAATGTCCTGTATATATCTATAAAATCCATCTGATCTAATGTGTCATTTAAGGCCAATGTTTCCTTATTGATTTTCTGTCTGGTTGATATATCCACTGATGTAATTGGGGTAGGAATCTCTAAATATTATTATATTGCTGTCAGTTTCTTTCTTTAGATCTGTTAATATATGCTTTATATATTTAGCTGCTTCTACCTTGGGTGCATGGATATATACAATTATTATATCCTCATGTACTTATCCCTTTATCATTATGGAAAGTTCTTCTTGTTTTATTATAGTCTTTGTTTTAGAGTCTATTTTTTTTCTGATAAAGTATAGCTACCTCAGTTTTCTTCTGGTTTCCATTTGTGTGGATCATCTGTTTTCACTCCTTCACTTTCAATATTTATGCATCCTTACGTCTGAAGTGAGTCTCTTGGACACAACATATAGACAGGTCTTATTATTTTATTTAGCCACTCTGTGTTTTTCATTAGAGAATTTAGTCCACTTACATTTAAAGTAATTATTGGTAAGTATGTATGTATTGCCATTAAAAAAATTGTTTTCTGGCTGTTTTGTAGTTCTTCATTCCTATCGTCTATTGCTCTCTTTGTGGCTTGATTATTTTCTTTAATATTATACTTAGATTCCTTTCCGATTATCCTCTGTGTATCTACTATAGGATTTTGCTTTGTGGTTACCATAAGTCTCATACATAACAGCCTATATACATAATAGTCTATTTTAAGTTGATAACAACTTAAATTTGAATGTATTTAAAAACAATATTATTAGTCTCTTCTCCCCATGTTTTATGTTTTTGCTGTCATATTTTACATCTTTTTATTTTGTGTATCCCTTGACTATTATTCTTATAGTTAATTTTACTACTTTGTTGTCTTGTAACCTAACCTTAATACTAGCTTCATAAGTGATTAATCCATTAACTTTACTATATATCTCCTTTAATAGTGAGTTTTATACTTTCATATTTTTTTTTGTTATTAATCAATGCCCTTCTCTCCAGCTTAAAGAAGTCCCTTTAACATTTCCTGTAAGGCTAGTTTAGTGATAATGAACTCCTTTAGCTTTTGCTCGTTTAAAAGACTATTTCTCTTCCAGTTCTGAATGATAACATTGTCAGGTAGAGTATTCTTGGTTGGAAGTTGTTTTGTTTTGTTTTTCTTTTAAGCATTTTGAATATATTGTGCCACTCCCTTTTGGCCTTCAAAGATTCTGATGAAAATTCTACTTAGAGTCTTAAGGGGGGGTTCCATTGTAAATAACAAGTTGTCTTTTTCTTACTACTTTTAAGATTCTCTCTGTTTTATAATTTTGACATTTTAATTGCATTTTGTCTTGGTGTGAATCTTTTTGTGTTCATCTTATCTGAAACTCTCTGTGCTTCCTGGACCTGGATGTCTGTTTCCAGACCATTATTGGAAACATTCAACCATTATTTCTTCAAATACATTTTCTGTCCCTTTCTCTCTTTTCCTATTCTGTGACACCATAATGTCAATGTCACTTTTCTTGATGTCCAATAGGTCCCTTAAACTATCGTCACTTTTTAAAAATTATTTTCTCTTTTTGCGTCTCTACTTGAGTGAGTTCCACTATTCTTATCTTCTAGATTATTGACCATTTCTTCTGTTTCATCTAGTCTGCTGTTGAACCTCTTTAGTTTGGTTTTCAATTCAATTGTATTCTTCAGCTGTGCGAATTGTTCAGTACTTTATTATATTTTCTACCTCTTTGTTGAAGTTCTCACTATGTTCATCCATTGTTTCCTCCTTTAGGTGTAAGGTTAGATTGTGTATGTGGGATCTTTCTTGCTTCTTGGGAAGGGTGTGAATTGCAGTGTATTTTCCTCATAGGACTGCCTTTGCTGCATCCCAAAGGTTTTGGACTGTCATGTTTTCATTTTCATTTGTTTCCATGTATTTTTAATTTTTTTTCTTTAATTTCCTGGTTGATTCATTCATTCTTTAGTAGGTTGTTTTTTAACCTCCATGTATTTGGGGACTTTCCAAATTTTTTCTTGTGGTTGATTTCAAGTTTCATAGCATTGTTATCTGAAAATATGCACGGTATGATCTCAACTTTTTATACTTGTTGAGGGCTGTTTCGTGACTCAGTATGCAATCTATTTTGGAGAATGTTCTGTGTGTACTTGAGAAGAATATGTATTCTGCTGCTTTTGGATGAAAAGTTCTGAATATATATGTTAAGTCCATCTGGTCCAATGTGTCATTCAGAGTTGTTATTTCCTTATTGATTTTCTGACTAGATATTATTTATGTTTGTGATCGATTTATATATTTGGGTGATTCCATGTTGGAGGCATGAACATTTACATTTGCTAGGTCTTCTTGATGGATGGACCCCTTAATTATGATCTGATGCCCTTTTTCATCTCTTTTTATAGTCTTTGTTTTAAAATCTAGTTTTTCTGATATAAGTATGGCTACTCTGACTCGCTTTTGCTGCCCAGTAGCATGTTAGATGGTTCTCCATCCCTTCACTTTCGATCTGCAGGTGTCCTCAGTCTAAAATGAGTTTCTTGTGGCAGCATATAGATGGATCTTGTTTCTTTACACATTCTGATACCCTGTGTCTTTTTATTGGGGCATTTAGTCCATTTACATTCATAGTGATTATTAAGGATTTAGTGTCATTGTGTTATCTGTAGGTTTTGTGCTTGTAGTTATGTCTCTGGTCCTTTGTAGTCTTTGCTGCTTTCCACTTTTCTGCTCACAGACTCTGAGGATCTCCTGCAAGGCTGGGTTAGTGGTCATGAATTCCTTTAGTTTTTGTTTTGTTTTGTTTTGTTTTTTGTCTGGGAAAGCTTTTATCTCTCCTTCTATTCTGGATGATAGCCTTGCTGGATAAAGGATTCTTGGCTTCATATTTTTCCTATTTAGGACATCAAATATTTCCTGCCACTCCTTTATGGCCTGTCAAGTTTCAGTGGACAGGTCTGTTACTACCCTTATGTGTCTACCCTTGTAGGCTAAGGTCCGTTTGTCCCTAGCTGCTTTCAGAATTCTCTTTGTATTTTGCCTAATATGGTATGTCATGGTGTTGACCTGTTTTTGTTGATTTGGAAAGGAGTTCTCTGTGCCTCTTAAACTTGGATGCCTGTTTCCTTCCCCAAATTAGGAAAGTTCTAAGCTATAATTTGTTCAAATAATCTGCCCATTCTCTTACTCTTCTTCTCCTGGAACTGCTATGATATGGATATAATTTCATTTAATGAAATCACAGCTAATTCTCTTTTCATGGTCTAATAATTTCCTTTCCCTCTTTTCTTCAGTCTCATTATTTTCCATAATTTTATCTTCTATTTCACCTATTCTCTCCTCTGCTTCTTCCATCCTTGCTGTCACTATACCTAGTTTATTTTGCATCTTATTTATAGCATTTCTTAATTCCTCGTGACTATTTCTTAGGTCTTTTATCTCTGCAGCAATAGATCCTGTTGTCTTATATGCTTTTTTCAAGCCCAGCTATTAGTCATATGATGGTTATTCTAAATTCTTGTTCATATATATATATATATATGAATTAACCAAAAACCAAATCAGAAACTATGAGCCTAATTCCAAAAGAATAAGAGGGTAGAAAGAAAAGAAAAGAAAAAGAAAAAAAGAACAAGATAGACTAACAGAAATACAAGACAATTGTCTGTTAGTTCCTGGGACTGGTGGTTGTGCTGCTCTGGAGGAGAGGCTGTCTGTTTCAGTCAGTGTCACTCTCACTCCAGTACATAAGCAGTTACTAGGCATGGAGGGGTGGGGTTTGATATAAGTGGATCCCACCTCCACTGGAGAACACTGTTGCTCTCTGAAGTCCCACCACATTGGTGATGGGGAGTAAAATGGTGACACCCAATCTCTTCTCCCAGGACCCGGTATCTCAAACCATGCTGTTCAGGCAGCTCTCACAGAGTAGCATGGGCAATCAATTTACTCTGCTCCATAGTCTCCCATGCCTCCCAGGTGCCTGGCTGGGATTCACAACCTGATGTCTTAAAGGAGACCCTGTACCTCATGGATCCTGTTCTGGTGTAGCGCTACTCAGCCCTGTTGATAAAAGGCCTCTGGCTGATGCCTACAGCATCTTTTGTCCTTGAGGAGGCAATAAATCCTCCTCCCACATTACTTGGGAAGGGGACTGTTCTGAGTGTACCTCCCAGATTGCTACCAAGCTCCAGAGTTGGCTCCCTCCCCATGAGGCATGCACACAGCTGAGTCCCATCTGAAGAAAGTTGCGCACTTTTGAAAACTTGAATCTTCAGCTCCTGAAGCTGTTTGCAAAATAGAAAGTGACACTCTCTGTATTTCTCATTTCCCAGTCTATGGTCTGGAGAGGTTTTTCTTTTGTACTAACACAATACTGCAACTCCACAGCCTGTCTCTCCTTTTTGTCTCTTCCCCTCCATGCCAATGCCATTTTATCTCCCCCATTTCACATACTCGCACCTCAGTCCTGCCAAGTTATCTTCCTTCTTCTGTGGAGAACCTTCTGCCACTCTGCAGATCCATTTCCTGTGTGTTCCAAGTGATCTGACCTCAATACAGCTGTGTTTGAGGGATGAGGGAAATCCTGGTCCCCCTACTTCTCTGCCATCTGAACTCCCCCCCCCCCCGCCGCCACCCCGCCATCCATTTTTCCCTAAGTTAGGTGAACATCTTTACAACCACTACTTGGAGCTCTTCATCAGGGACACTATTATCTCCATTTAATTAAGGTTTCCTTCTGAGTTTTATCTTCTTCTTTCATTTGGAATATATTCCTCTGTTTCCTCATTTTGTTTCAGTCTCTGTTGCTATGTACTAGACAAAACAGCTATCTCTTCTAGTCTTGAAAGAGTGGTCTTGTGTACAAGATGAATCTTCATGTTCAAACTTGCCTTTGCTCTTAGTCGCCACTCAAACCTTTGTGGTTGTCTAACCAACCAGATTTATTTTTGTAAGCCCCCATTATTGAGTTTGTGTGAGGACCTGTTGGTATTTCAAAGGGAGGGATCTAGTTTCAGGCTGATTAGAAGCCAAACCCTTGGGCTGCGACTTTCAAAGTATGCAAATATATCAAGTCCTGTGGAACTGCAGTTACAAACCATGCTGGCCTCTAGACTGATAATCTCATGACGCCTGGACAAAAATTGCCAAAACCAGGGCTTCAGACAAGTGTACAAACTCCTTTCTGGGAAGTATTAGGAAGCTATACAAAGACCAATGGAGAGTACAAAGATGGAAACTCTCAGCGTACATTCCCTGAGAGCACCTCTGTAGACGACTCTAGATGTGTGGCAAACATGAAGCCCGCCCCTCAGGCACCAGCTAGCTCCAGGACAATTAAATAGAGCTTTTTAACAGAAAGACTGGGCGTGTGTTTCATTCTGCTCTCTGGGTAGTGACTTGTGAATGGTAGCCTGCCCAAAACTATAACTCTTATTGTTATAGTCCCATGGGACCCAGCAACACAACCGCCCTGGCCACCAGAACCTAGTGATCAAGGAGTGTCTCCTGTGTGGACTGCATCAACCTGCTGGCTTTTGTGGGAAATATAGGAGGGTGCAGGGCCAGGGTGTGCCCATCCACTCTGGTGGGGCCTCAGGAGAGCACAGAGCTGAGGAGTGTCCCGGAGAGAGTCCCAACAGGCCCTGCTTCTCAGCAGATGCTTTAAGATTAACTAATAAATCTTCTGCTCCTTCACTTACACCAGGCGCTTTTCGAACTACTGCTTTTGCACAGGTCCCAGAGGCAAGTAAATCTGTGCACAAGCCTTTTAAGAGAAGTTTTCTCAATTCCCTACAGCCCTTGGAGTCTCCTGGATATGAGCGCTATTGATTTTCAGACCCAGATGTTTTGTGGGACTTGTCTCACCATTGCAGGTCCCAAGAGTTAGAGTGACTGATGTGGGTCACAAACCCCACGCTCTTCAGGGAGAAGCTCCAGCTTCTCAGGATTGTGAGATCCTTCCCGATTATGGGTCACTGCACTAGGGATGGGGTGCTTGGTGAGATTGTGCCTCTCTTACGTGTCTCAATGTGGTCGTGATACCACTGTTACGAAGGAGCTATTGAACTCGTTTTCAGGTTCTTTTTCAGAGAGAATTGTTCCCCATGTAGCTGTAGATTTAGCATGTCCATAGGATAAGAGGAATTTAGGATCTTCCTATGCTTCCATCTTGGACTGTCTCCCAGCATTCCATTTTTACTATGTATTATTTATCATTTCATTATAAATATACATATATATCCTTTTTCTGGTTATAATGAAATGCAAAGCTTCAAAGTTTATTTTCCATTATGAGAAATGTTTAAGAAAAATTAGTTATACTTGCTTTAGGTAACATTTTCATTTCTTTTCAAATGCATTTCAAATAAAACAGTAGGGCTACATCAGTGGAAAACCATATAGACATAACAAAGTATTATTTTTTTTTCTTTTGTATTCATAGCTTTAAAATTTAAAATCAATTATTATGTGGGCAATAGCAGCCTGAGGATACCAACTGAGTCAACATAGTTTTATTGATACAGGCTTGTCTTTACAACTGAAACATACTTTAGCTGTATGTCAATCATACCCTGACCACAAAGCCTTTTATTATTTTTCTCTAGATTATTACTTTCTTCTCAGTTTAAATGGATTGGAAAATTGAAATGCTATTTTACATTTTTCAGCCTCCAAGAAAAAAATATAACTAATCTAAAATGAGGCAACCAGCAACATATCAACTTTGTCAATCACTATTGACATAATATTCAATTCTATCTGTATGCTAATATCGATTTATTTCTGGAAATGTATTTTTCAAATAGAAGTCAACCAAGAACATGAAGCGTTCATATGATTCCAGTGAACAAATATGGATAATTTTTAGTCACAGAGTGTCAGTGATTATACTTTGGTATAATTCAGATAAAAAACAAAAATCACTAAAATCATTTCAGAATTTGCCTACATTTGTATTGAGTTTTAGAGATATTCTTGGAGCCCAAAGTAGTAGCTACTATAAGCAATAATCTGGTGCACACCAATCGGTTACTAAAACATTCTATCTTCATCATAAAAGAGTTTTTAAATAAATATCTGTTATAGGTGTTTTATAAGTAAAATGATATTGTCAATGCTATTTTTCTCCACTAACTAGTTTTATAGTGAAAGAAAAAAAATCAGTTATGACTGTTATATGAAACCTTTAGTCAGATTATTTTGAGCCAAGGAGTCCAGTAAACTACCAATTAAACACAGGTTATAGAAGTTAATGAATCATCAATTATGATAAAAATGCAGAATTGGACAAGATAGAGCTAATTTTGCCCACATTAAAATACATTAAAACTAATATGCAAATATTTGGAAATCTGATATATTTATTCATAATATAAGCACATGTATTTCTTAAAGACATTGAAGACATATTTTAATTTGTTAAAAATATTAAATGTTACTTTGAAATTCTCTCAAATGAAGAGAAAATAGTTTGTATAGCAAGCACACTGCTGTCAGTAGCTGTTAAAAAACACACATATAATCTATATGATTTTATTTTTAAATTTTTCATTTTTTAAAAGGTGGGATGAAAATGTAATAACTACTTCAAGAAAATCAAACATTGAACAGAAGCTGTGAAAATATATATTACAAAAATGATCAATGAAGTTGGTGGGAATGCAAACTGGAGCAGCCATGATGTGAAACAGTATGGAGGGTCCTTAAAAAGTTAAAAATAGGACTACCCTATTGTCCAGTAATCACACTACTGTGTATTAAGCCCAAAATACAAAAACACTAATTCAAAGGGATACATGCATCACAATGTTTATAGCAGTATTTACAATAGCCAAACTATGAAACAGCCTGTATCCATCGACAGATGAATGCATAAACAAAATGTGGTATACACACACACACACACACACACACACACACACACACAGAAATATTATACAGCCATTAAAAAGAATGAAATGTTACCAGTTGGAATAACATGGATGGAGCTAGAGAATATAATGCTAAGCAAAATAAGTGAGAGAAAGACAAATACCCTATGATTTCACCTATATACTGAATTTAAGAAACAAAATAAATGAGGAAAGGAAAAAGAGAGAGAGAGAGAGAAACCAAGAAACAGATTCTTAACTATAGAGAACTGATGATTACCAGAGGGGAAGTAGGTAGGGAGATGAGCTAAACAGGTGATGGGATTAAGGAGTACACTTGTGATGAGCAGTGGTTATTGTGTGGAAGTGTTGAATCACTATATTGTATACTTGAAACTAATATTACACTGTACATAAACTCTACTAGGATTAAAATAAAATTAAATTGAATTAAAAAATTGAAAGAGTCAGTGAACTCGTGTATATATATTCCTAATTATAGGTATATTGGAACTTCCTTGAAGATTGCACTACTCCAAATAATAACTTAATTCTTTTTCAAAATAACCAACTGCTTTTGGATGATTATTTTAGAATATTATTTTCTCGATGAGAAGCATAAAGAATATGTTCACCCATTTAAACAGCTGGTACTGAGGAAAATAAAGAATACAAGAGCACAAGTAATACTGCCTTCAAATTCTAAATTTGTTTTTAATGTTTTATTTTTGAGAGAGAAAGAGTGTGAGTGGGGGAGGGGCAAAGAGAGAGAGGGAGACACAGAATCCGAAGCAGGCTCCAGGCCCTGAGCTGTCAGCACAGAGCATAACACGGGGCTCGAATTCACCAACTGTGAGATCATGACCTGAGCCCAAGTCAGACGCCCAACCGACTGACCCACCCAGGCACCCTCAAATTTTAAAACAGTATTGAAGAAAACTCCCTAAATTATAATTATTAAAAACTCTGCTTTTGACAAATTCGAACCATTATTCTTTGCCTGAGGTGAAATTATTCAGCTTTATTTTTAAAAATCTCCAAAACTGAAAAAAAAAAAACAGCCTAAACACCTAGCTTTATATAAGAAAAGAACAGCAGTTCTATTACTGAAAGTCATAGATTTGTAGATGTTTCATCTTGCCATGTGTGGAATATGAATCCTTTAACAAACAAAATGCTGGGCAACTTCCTAAGGGAGAGGAAATTACAGGTAAAACTCATATTCCTGTCACCAAGAACTTATATTCAATATCCCTGACTTTTTCCTTCAAATTATGCAAAAAAATCAAGATTTTTAATGAGAAAGCTAATTTATGAAGCCATGAGTGTCCAAAACTTCACTAAAAATTATGATTTACATACAAATCAAAAGAAAGGTAAGTAGTAAATAGAAGGACGAGAGCACAGGAATGTGTAAGTAAATTAACAGTGTAGCGGTCTGGGCAAATAGAGAAAAGAGAGGAATTTTATGTATGACTGATTTTTATGTTCCCCCTGTATTGCCAGTATTGTGATTCATGGAAAGGAATGAAAAAAATTAACATAATACTACATTATAGATGTGTTAATGAAAAAAATGGGGCCAAAAATGAAATAATTTGCTCAAATTTATAAGTACTGAATAAAGGACTGATATATCTGTGTCTATATATAGATATAGGTATACACACACATAAATTTTGTCTTTTTTTTCCTCTGTGGCATATTATTATATATATAATATATATAACAGGGAATGCTGATATAAATATAATGTTTCTCTGGGACTTTACTGTGTCATCGATAAAAAATAAAGTGATAATGAAAATGAATAAAAATTCATTTCCCCAAAGAGCATGGTTGCATATTCCCTTCTTTTACTGTAAAAATGAAAATAATCAGTATTACCATCGTCATCATTATCATCAGAAAACCTCACTTTAATGTAAACAGGTAACACATGTAATCATCTAGTTGATATATACATGTAAGCGAATGCAAAGTCTAATAAGAATAACAAGGAGTTGTACACTCAATTAATGGAGACAAGAAGCTACAGAAAGGAAGGGAAATCAAGCATGACCTGAGACTGTCAAAAAAGTAAGCACTCTATGTTTGCCGTGAATAAATTCCACGATCCTCTGGGGATGCCTGAAACCTGAGACAGTGCTGAGCTCTCTATACACAATGTTTTCTCCTATACCTACCTGCCCCTGATAAAGTTCAGTTATAAATTAGACACAGTGAGAGGTTAACACTAACTAATAATAACATAGAACAATTATAATGTACTGTAATAAAAGTCATATGAATGTGGTCTCTCCAAATGTTCTATTAAACTGTACTCCCCCTTCCTCCTGTGATGATGTGAGGTGAGAAAATGGCTATGTGACGAGATGAAGGGAGGAGAATGACATAGGCACTGTGACTTAGCGTTAGGCCACTACTGAACTTCTGATGATACATCTGCTCTGATACAGCTGACTGTAGGTAACTGGAACTGTGGAAAACAAAGCTGCACGAAAGGGGAGGCTAATGTATTACTATGTTCGCATTCCAAATTGACGAGGAATTCTCTGCTTACATAATTTTGAAATACATACAATATGACATAGCAAAAATAATGAAATCTACAAGTATGATACTATAGAACAAATCACAGCAAAGTGCAATAGCTTGGGAGTACAATAATTTACTTTTCTTCATGTGCCAGTGGGTCTACTTAGGCTTGGCTCGATTTAACTGTAAATACATGTTAGATTCATTACTGGGCCACTAATCTCTTATTCTCTTTTAGCCAATAGCTTAACTAGTGTATTTCTTCTGGTAATCATAATGGCAATAGCATAAGAAGGATAAGAATTTGTGTGATGCCACTTAAGGTCTAGGCTCAGAACAGACAGGATGCACAGCTTCTGCTACGGGTGTTCTATTAGCCAGATAAGTTACTTGACTCAGCCAAATATCAGCCAGCTGGGGAAATACACATCATCTCTAGTGTAATAAAGTCCAATAGGACATGGCAAATGACGTACATACAGAAGGAATGAAGAATTGGGAAAAAGATTGCAATCTTTAATAAAAGTGATAAACTGGTGGAGATTTCTGGCGAAAAAGGTTTAATTGTAAAATTGTGTCACATAATCCAGAGGAGCTTCTGTCTTATCTATAGAAGATATATAATTTTCAAAATGCAAAGAGTAGAAAAGTTTTCTTTACAAAATCACTGAAATCTAAAATACAGGTGGATGTGATAAGAAAATAATTTCCATCGTAAAATCAATTTTAGTCTATAGTTTCAGAAAAAATACACAACATGGGAATGAAGAACATATAAAGATTAAGATGTTAAGTTTAAATCACCAAAATATATGAACCCTAAACCTTAATGCTTCTCCCAGAATCATCATCCTTTACTTCTACTAATTTTGTATTATTTAACATTACATGGCCCCAACTTAAAACAAGGATTACAACTGAGAAGCAAATATGCATTTGCTTAATTATCTAATCACAAAGATGTCTTGAGAAATAGTCTTCTAAATACTGATGTTTAAATATTTATTGAAGGTAGGAATGAGAAAATAAATAAAATATCATGATCAAAATTAACTAAAGCTTAATAAAATTTTACCTTGAGTTTATGTGGAAATAGTGAGAAAAGCATATATTTTCTTTTTTTAAAAATTTTTTAATGTTTTTTTATTTTATTTTATTTTTTATTTTTGAGACAGAGAGAGACAGAGCACAAGCAGGGGAGGGGCAGAGAGAGAGGGAGACACAGAATCTGAAGCAGGCTCTAGGCTCCTGATGCGGGGCTCAAACTCACGGACTGTGAGATCATGACCTGAGCTGAAGTCAGACGCTTAACCGACTGAGCCACCCAGGAGCCCCATAAAAGCATATATTTTCTTACTCGTCAAAGAAGAAAAAAAGTTATAGATTTTAGGAACAATATATCACTTGCTTGAATTTAATCACCAGACTTTTTGTTGCTTCAATATTTAAAATATGAGTTAGAAATTTAAAAAGAAAGTGATCTTTGGTGGTAAACTGAGTACACTACAAAATAACTTCTAAACAATCTTGTTTTAAATATATAATAAACAGTATGCTTAATAATACAATAAATTAAGGGAATATTAAAGACTTTAAATCAGGCCTTTTTACAAAGTTTCTTAATTTTTCTTTGAGGACACTCTTAAAAAGGCCTTTACAAAGTACTCTGACATTTAAACATACACACATAGGTGGACGTATCAATAAATCTGGTACAGATTTTCTAGTGATATACTATAAAGCTCTATTTGAGTAACAATGTTTTTTAAATTTTTTTAATGTTTTTATTTATTTTTGAGACAGAGAGAGAGCATGAGCAGGAAAGGGGCAGAGAGAGAGGGAGACACAGAATCTGAAGCAGGCTCCAGGCTCTGAGCTGTCAGCCCAGAGCCCGACGCGGGGTTCGAACTCACAGACTGTGAGATCGTGACCTGAGCTGAAGTCGGACGCTTAACCAACTGAGCCACTCAGGCGCCCCTTGAATAACAAATTTAATCCAGCAATATGTAAAAACAAAAAAAAAGATAATCCATCATGACTAATTAATTGTGGTTAGCCCCATAATGCAAAATTATTTTAAGACTTGGAAATAAATCAAAGCAATTCCCCATATTCATAGAAAACCCACATGATCATATTAATGCATTCAAATGAATATTTTGGAAAAATCTATATCTAGTCATGAAAGTGCTCAGCTAGCTAAGAATAGAGGAGAGTTTTTAAATCCAATAAAGTACTTCAACAAAAAACTCCATATTTATATCATACTTAATTATGAACATGGTGAAAGACTGACTGAATGTCTTCTTTCTAAGAATGGAAAGTGGGGAAAAAGTACCCAATGTCATCTTTCCTATACAACATAACGCTGGAGTCCTGACCAGTGAGTTAAACATGGGAAGGGGCGCCTGGGTGGCTCAGTCGGTTAAGCATCTGACTCTCAGTTTTGGCTCAGGTCATGAACTCGCAGTTTCGTGAGTTTGAGCCCCACCATCCACCTGTGTTCTGATGGTGCAGAGCCTGCTTGGAATTTTGTCTCTCTCTCTCTCTCTCTCCCTCCCTCCCTCCCTTTCTCTCTGCCGTTCCCCTACTCATGCTTTCTCTCTCTCAAAATAAATAAATAAACTTAAAAAAAAGGGAAACACACACACACACACACACACACACACACACACCCCTCCAATGGGAAGGAAGAAACAAAATTATTCTTATTTGCTGATGACATGATTGTGAATATGGCGAAAATCCTAAAGAATCTATAGAAAGACTACCAGAATTAATTGAATAAGGTCATATGATAAAAAATGTAAAAATCATACTTATTTCTATATAATAACATAAAAATGTGGAATGTGAAATTTTAAAATAACATTAACATAGCCTTAAAATATAATTAGGCATAATATTAACAAAGATATACAAGACTTCACCACTAAAAACACTGCTGAGAGATGTTAATGAAGACCTAATTTATTATAGATGCAGACCATGTCTATGGGCTGACAACACAATACTGCTAACATGTTTATTCTCCTCAAAAGGATCTATGTATTCAGAGAAATGACAAAAAAATTCAAGCAGGTTTTTTTTTTTTTTTGAGGAAATTAGCAAGTTGATTCTATAACTTATGTCAAAAGGGAAAAGACACGCAAGAGTCAAAACAAATTTGAAAGGGTAACAAAGAGGTTTTCTTAATGGCGTATACCTGGGAGCTTTGTCCATACTTGATGTAGATATAAGTAAGTTTAATGATATGATTATGGGCTTGAACTGATGAGATAAAATTTAGCTTTAAAGGATATGATTTGGGACTTGAGCTCATGCCCTAATGAAATGAGACTAGTAATGAACTAGGGAGAGGGTATTTTGTATTTGGGAAGAAGGTAAGTCACTGGGGGCCAGAGGATGGATGGAATTCTAAGAATTCTAAGATGGGCCCAAAGATTCCTATTCTCTAAGGACATGCCTGTATAATTCTCTTTCCTTGCAGGTGGGCATGACTAGTGACTATGAATATCATTCTTGTGATTATGTTTCATTAAATGTTTCTTTCGAACCTAATTAAGGTTACTCTAATTAAGGTATCTCCAATCAGTTAAGCATTAGAATTAAGGTTATTAATTAACCATTTAGTAATTAGCTACTAATTACTAAGTAGTTAATTAGTAATTACTATTAAACTGATAGTAATTAAGGTTACTAATTAAAATAATCAAAAGAGAGATTATCTTGTTGGGTGTGACTTCAACAGATGGGATTGGCCTTTCCTGATGATAAAATGATGTGATGTGAGAGATATTCCCTTGCTGGATTTGTAGGTTGAAGGGGGCACATGTGGCAAGGATTTGAGAACAACCTCTAGGATTTGAGCATAACCTCTAGCCAACAAAGAGCAAGAAAACAGGGACCTTAATATTACGACTACAAGGAACTGAATTACGCAGGTAATTTATATGGGCTTGGAGAAAAATCCCAAATTCCAGATGAGAATATAGCTAGCTGACACATTTATTTCAGCCATTCAGACATTGAGGAGAGAAAGCAGTTAAGCCCTATCTGGCCTTCTGAACTATAGAACTATGAGATAATGGGGCACCTGGGTGGCTCAGTTGGTTAAGCATCAACTCTTTATCTTGGCTCAGGTCATGACCTCAGGGTTGGTGAGATTGAGCCCGGTGTCAGCCTCACATCGGCAGCTCAGAGCCTGCTTGGTATTCTCTCTTTCCACCCCTCTCCTGCTTTGTGCGAGTGTATGCTCTGTCTCTCTCTCAAAATGAACCTAAAAAAAGAAAACTCTGAGATAATAAATTTGTGTTCATTTAAGCAAGTAAGTTTGGGGTAATGTGTTACACAACAATAGAAAGCTAAGAGCTTTGTGTAATTAACTCCTTGCATAAAAAGCATGATTATAGTACATGTCATGTATTCACTTTTGTGTGCTCTGTATTATTTTTCTTCCCTCCCCTAGATACAGATGATAGGACTATATTTGTATACTTGACCAATGAGCAACTTACCCGTAGCCAGTGATATGCTAAAACTATTGTCTGAGATGCCCACATTCCTATGTGAAAAATTTGGAATATTGACTTTCAAGGTCCTGGCTCATTAGTATCAGGGATATAATTCAAAACACATATGAAGGAAATATACTTATAGGAGCATTATTAGTAAGACTCATCATACTATAAGGAAAAGCGGAAAATGTTTGACCATGTGCAATAAAAGCTGAAGTTTACAAAGTCATTACGTTGAGAGAAGAACAATATGCAGAGAAACTGTGATAATTTGGACCCAGATGGAGAGAAAGAGAATTTTCATACCCTTGATGGTATCTCTGCTTCATTTCCTATCAAGTTTTGTTGTGTAGGGGGTCTTTTATTTCCCAGTAAGCAGGACACTAAATAATTCATTTTCTAATGACCCTGAGTGGGACTCTATTTCCTGTATCTCAATCAAGTATTAGCAAGACATTAAATTAAACTAGGAATAGGGCAACTGATAAGAACCTTTCAGAGAAAATATGGAAATGTATATTATGCTGTTCTGGCTAGAGGGTAGTAAATCCCTTCCACACTGGGATATAACTTTAAGTTTGAATTAAGACACGTCCATCTGGAGAAGTCTAAACTTTTACAATATGTATTATTAGGAATATATAATAATTTGATATTTGGCAGGGGTATTTGGAACAGATTTATGCAAATCAAGGTTTGTAGATTATATAGGGGGTGACCATACAGAAAAGTAAGTATAATGCCTCTGCACACAGACCTTTTTGCATCAGCAAGCACACTCTCTAGAATCTTGCTTTACTACAGGTCTATATGCAAAATAAAGCTGAAAAGACCAGGAGAAAAATTAGAGACTGGGCAAACATCCAGGCAGAAGTAATGGTGAAATGATCATGTAGCCTCAAGTATTGGATAAAACAAATATTAATTTCTAATGATTTCCCAACTATAAGTTTTATGAGACCTTGTCAAATCATGATTGCTAACTTCAAATCACTGGGATACTCCTTTCTTGTACGTCACAATTATGTCTCCTTTCATGAGCTATCATAAGTGATTCTATATTCTTGGCTGGCACTCAGATAATATCGAGAATGTAACCTCTTTGGGCCTCTTCTTCTTAAAGCACCTGCAGTAGAGACTACGTTCACCAACATTTATGTGTTTCCCTTCTTTCCTGGGATGCAGTTGGACCATAATTTATGGACTCCCTCACTGTGAGCCTTGGCCACCTCAGTGAGTTCTGGCCAATATTATGTGGCCAAGTGAGAGGTGCCCCTTCCAGACCCGCCCGATGCAAATATTTTCTGTAGTATCCTCACTCTTTTCCCCAACAGCAGGGAAAAGAGAGAAATCCCAGGGCCTAGAGAATAGTGGATCCACAAGACTAAGGAAGGATCGCTCCCTGAGTTACTGGTTGGAAAGCTGTCTGTAGAACACTCCTTGAATTGTTATGACAGCTAGGAATACATTTATATTGTGTTGTCACTTTTATTTTGGTGTATGTTACAAGTGCTCCTCCTTAATACAAAACTGTATTTTTAAGTAGGAATCCTGGCATAAAAATACCTCAAATACACATCCTTGGATTAGTGGTAAAGTGACAGAGAGCACTGAAATGAAGATCAAAGGTAGGAAGACCGGAGAGTTGTGATTTATCGTGGAAAAATTATTTGCCAAACTATTGCCTTCAATTACGTGAAGCGAGGCCCATGTGCAATTGTGTCTGATGCCCTAGGCAAAAAGGCAAGAAAGAAGATGAGAGTATGATATCGTATGTATTGAGTCCTATCAGCTGCTTATAGCAGGTTTTTATGTGAAAGAGATGAGCAAAGAAAAAAATTAAATGATTTTCAAGCAGAACTTCTAAAAATAGAGACAATCCAGAAATACAGGCCCTTGGAGTGTTAAATCAACTTCTACAATCCAAATAAAATATGACTGACAAAGCCTTTGAGTGACAAAAGCCCATTAAAAAATCATCTTTGAAACAAAGTTCAGATTAAGGGTATGTCTTCCCACCCTTCTCCTGATGGCATGGAGATGGCCACAGTTAAATTAGGGAGGCATGGGAGTGAGAAAGCATTAAATATCTCAAAACTGACAATTATATTTAGGAATATATTTTATTGTGATTACTGGGACATGGAACTGACTGAAAGTGCTAAAGGAGTCCATGAAATCGCTGTCTGTAAAAAAAAAGAGTTTCTGAGGGATGCCTGGGTGGCTTGGTTGGTTAAGTTTCTGACATCGGCTCGAGTCATGTTCTCACGGTTTGTGGGTTCGAGCTCCGTGTTGGGCTCTGTGCTGACAGCTCAGAGCCTGGAGCCTGCTTCAGATTCTGTGTCTCCCTCTCTCTGCCCCTTCCCCACTCGTGCTCGGTCTCTCTTTTTCTCAAAAATAAACATTAAAAAAAAATAAAAAGAGCTTCTGAGTATTCAAGGTTTTAAAAAAGCTTTGAGTCTTCCTTTTATACCATAGGAAGCACATTATAATTCAGAGACACAGATTTTATGAAGAAAAGTGGAACTTTTATGACTGATGAGAGAAAACTTTGGTGGATTAACAGTAATCACAGAAAAATGAAATTATTTATGCATTTTGCATAAATTTGCATGTTTTGTTACTTTGCAACACATTAATCATATACAAGAGCACGTGCTTGCATGTGCATATGCACACACATGTACACACACACAATATGCATTCTGGCATGCATACATTATCACATGTATATTAAATACTACATAAGTTACACATACACATGTGAACATAAATGCCCACGTATATTAATATAAATATGATTATACATGTATATGTTAACTATATATGTGCATCTATATATAACCTATGAATATATATAACCTAACAAAAAGTACATGCCTGTTGCTAAGGTCTGAATGTTTATGTCTCCACAAAATTCACAAGTTAGAATCATAATGCCTAATGTGATGGTGTTAGAAGATGGGGCCTTTGGGAGGTGATTAGGTCATGAAGGTAGAGCCCTTATGAATAGGATTAGCACTCTTTGAACAGTTCCATCCACCATAACAGGACATAGTGAAAAGGAGCTGATTATTAGCCAGGAAGAAGATCCTCACTGGGACACGCTGGCACCCTAATCTTGGACTTTCCAGTCTTGAGGACTGAGAAATATATTTCCATTGTTTATGAGCTACCCAAACTGTGGTATTCTGTTAAAGTAGCCCAGGAGAATTAAGACATCTCAGTCAAAGAAGCACAAATTATTCTCTTTTCCTCTCTCCCGTTCACGCATGCTCACATTTCTGATCAACTACCGGCTATAGTGGTCAGAAGATCACAGCCTCTTTTCTAAATGTAGCTACAAGCAGGAGCTTTAAAAACAGCTGAGAAGTAGGGGCTGGTCAGTTCTAGGTCCTGATACCTTTGAATAGGCAAGCCCCCTATTTAGCTTAGAAAAATGATTGCAGACAGAATGGTGATAGGACAAGTTTCAGAGGAAGAGTTCACCCTGGTGTGTTGCTTACAGCAGTTGCATAATTTTATAAATTCTGCTTCAATAAAGTCCCTTCCCATTACATATCAATTTCAAAATTAGTCAAAGCAGAGAGAGGACAGATCCCATTTCACTATTCTCCACTACACTGCAGTAGTGTAGATCCACGTCTGAAGGTCCTGGGGGTACCCAAGTGGGTCAGTCAGTTAAGCCTCCGACCCTCGATTTTGGCTCAGGTCATGATCTCGCTTTTGCAGATTTGAGTCCCGAATTGGGCTGTGCACTGACAATGAAGAGTCTGCTTGGGATTCTCTCTCTCTCTCTCTCTCTCTCTCTCTCTCTCAAAATAAATAAACTTTAAAAATATTAAAACAAACAAACAAAAAAAAAACCCCAAAGTCCGCAAGTCCTAAAAACTATATTGGAGGTTGAATAATTCAATCTCCACTCCAGTTCACACCCTGGGAAATAAAATCTAAGAGCACCCAAAGAAGCAGCTTCCACATTACCTGCAAATATTTAAATGCTGGGTCTGATTTAATATGTCTTCACTCAAAAATAAGTAAGATGAAACAAAAAAAAGCATGCTCTTATGGAAAAATTTTGCACACAAGAGAATATTTGGAGGAAAGTCACAACTCAAAACAAAAAAATTGCTCCATTAAACAGAATGAAATTTCAGGGAGTGTTTACATTCTTACTCTTAATAATGTCAGACAACGTGGACTTTGTGAGCTAGAATTGAAAACCAAGTTATGTGAATTGGGGGAAACTATCTGTAGAAACCCAAAATAATGTAATACAATTAGTATTTGAAATAATTGATGACAAAGGTTACAGTGTAAAAATTGTAATCGCTGGCAAAAAGGGCAAACTTCTCCCAGAAGTGAAGGACACGTAAATAAAGTAGTTTTTTAAAAAATGACAGAAAAGGTAGAAACGAGTGACACTTTGAAGATATGTGGATAATGTTTCTTTTTAAAAAGTAAATCAATAACAAAAAAAATCAATAGGGACTATTATATGAACTACCAAAAAAATAATCCACAGCAGTAATACTGAACATCGTTGTTGCATCTACCATTTATAATGCATCTGAATTTTTAAGGTAACTTTTTAAATTATATACAGTTTTCTTGAGATTTTCATATAAGATCTAGATGGAGTATTTTCTCCATTTTTGCATGTAAGCATCTTAATTACATTAATTCAATTTAAAAAGTGTTTTCAAGATACCCTAAGGGAAGAAAATGTTCCTATGCTGCCTTCTTTTCCCCATCCCCCTGAAGACTTTTTTGGCTGAAGCACCATACTTTCAGAATTTCAAGGAAAAGGAAAACAGTGTCTTGTAATCAAATACCCTGGGTACGTATTTATCTTGCTTATTAGAGAAAGAGGACTTACAAGGACCATAGATTATGAATACCTGAATTCTACTCAGACTTAGCAGAGTCTTGCTTGCAATCAATGCATGAATGACAGAAAATAAAATCTTTGAATATTTTTTTCTAAATTATATTTTGGTGGAATTGCGGAGAGCACCAGTGAGAGCCTTCAGTGCCTTTGTGGACTGATCACTGGTTTGAGCAAATGTGATAGTTAGAAATAGCTTTTACCCATTAACCAACATACATATAGTCATAGATAGAACTGTACATAATAACTAGTACCCTTGGGGTTTTTCCATTAATTGTAGTGAGAAATAAGTGTGGTTTTTTTTAATTACATTTCACTGATGTTATATAGAATTGGAGATTCTGGACTTCATACATTTATTTGTTCATGAGTTTCTTTGGCTTTGTATATTTAGTCGGATATGTGTGGGGAAATAAGTCTCTCGGAAAATTATTTCTTCTGGAAGTTATTGCCAGGTTTTGAGCAGTCCCTTTAAAAGTGCTGTCAGAACAAATACATCAGGTCACACAGCAGGTGGTTTATCTCTGTGAAAGCCTGAGCATTAAAACAGAGAAGGCTGCAGACTAGTAATTAGGTATTGATTGGTTTATCTAACACATTCCGCACATTTCTAAACAAATGCAGCATTGTTTCTGATTCTTTTCTTCTAAACCTTGAAATTCATCAGTGCATTCATTGCCAAGATTACAAAACATGAAGTGCAGTTTTTACAACTGATTCACTGATCTCACTTGATCCCAATCAATAAGCTTCACAAAATGATTCCATTCCTAGAAAAATGTCACAAAGATCCGCAGAAGCCCATTTATACCTCCAATAAGTACTTCTACTTTATGTCATCAGACATATGTATTTTAAACATTGCCAAGGACTTATAGACACAGCCTTTTCTTGTAGAAACACTGTGTATCCCAATGGCCTGCAGAGTTAACAGAGATCTGTGGAGTCACAGAGCAAATTACCAAGGGTCACACCATTAATCAGGGCACCAAGGTGAGAATACAAATGACAAAGCAAAGTTTGGAGAACAAAAGTATATAACTTACCAGATAGAAATGTAAAAAACAATTAAGGGATTAATATGAACAAACAGAACAAAAAGCTAAATAAGGTAGTTACAAATATTAAAAACCAAGATTCACACAGATTTGCAAGATCATGATCACATTTAGTGTTACAGAATTTGAATTCTTATTTTGCTCAACAGCCTTATAATATCAGAACTAAAATATGAGCGGAATACTAAGAATCTGATTTTTTTTTCAAAATAATTAATGGGTTTTTAGAGGGTAGAGAAATGGGAACAGATAAAAGAATCAAGAAAAGAAAAAAACGTATGTAGATTTAGAGTGCGGTATTTTCTACACCAATACAATTAAAGGCCCCACAAATTTATTTTTGCTTTACTGATGAAAGCTGTAAATACTATCAAAAATAACACACTTTAGATAGGGATATAAAAGAAACACTAAAAGTGGATCTCACAAACTTAAAAACATGAGAGAAATCTATAGTGTACCTTACATATTATTTTTATTTCTATCTTTAATGTCATGGATGGCACATATTTCTTAAATATTGTATCTGAACAAAGCGCATTACCTCATTTGCTTACCTCCTTTGCTCCTTAGAATATCCCATTCCAAATTAAAAGAAGCTACATAACTTGTCCAAATCATCTAGGGTTGTGTGACAAAGTTCAAATTGAACCCAGGTAAATGTACTTCAGAACCAGACTTTCTACCATTATTCTTGAGAATCTCTACTGCTAAGGGGGAAATCAGAATCTAATAAATAAAAATGTTTAGAATTTAACCCATGTTTATTTATTATAGAGTTGTCTGTTTTTCCTTATCTGTTTTTCCTTCATGGCTCCAAAGAGAGCCAAAATATTCTACATATGTATATACAATTCTTTTTTCACACACACAAAAAAACTAAATTTATGATGAAACTTACTTTGGTTTCCTATGGAGACGGTGTATTTGTAGAGATGTACGTCATAGGAGGGGCCCAGACACATTGCCTGTTTAGCATTTATGAAAGATATTGTCAAATATAACTGTGTTTTCCAATTATCTTATTGCTTTATCTATATGTTTTATATATTAGTTTTACATCATCCTTCCAATTGAGGTGTATACATTTTATTTTAGAGCAAAAAACAAATAAAGATGTACCTAATGTGGTACAAATGCAGAAAATGACTTCTGTTCACTGGCTTCATCCAATGTGTTCCAATGCTTTATTGTTTACTTGTATTTTGAGAAAGTTAAAACCCAATGGAAGTAGGATATAAATATGTAGAAGGTTGCCAAGGCAGACATACATTTTAATACAAGGCATACTGGGAGAAATACATTTTTTTTTAAACCTCTAGGTGTAACAAGCTTATTTGGGGCTGTATAAAAACATAACGGAAAAATGTGCATCTTCACTCTTCTCTTTTTAATCCCTCTCTTTGCTATGGCTGAAAGGATGAGCAAAGAGCTGCCTCTATGTATTGTCACAATGACTACTCACTGCTTGATTTTTATGCAGAAGACAGATGAATCTTTCACTTCACATGACTGCACAAAACAAAGTAGATTTAAAATGTGTGTGTGTGTGTGTGTGTGTGTGTGTGTGTGTGTGTGTGTACTATATATATACAGTAGATATTAAGGAAAAAGTCAAATCCTGTTTCAACCTGGCCAGCTAAAATTTGTATGAGGGTTAGGTGATAAGAAATTGAAAAAGTAAACCTAGTATTGAAAGAAAGAATCTGCATATGATAGAACCTTCCATATATCATTTTAAGTAGCCTACCATGCAGCATAAATGGAGAAAGACTGAGATGGGCAACATGATTATCTGTAATGGAAGATTGTAAAATTACATGACCAACTAAATGTTTTGACATTAAATCTATACATACTAGTAGCTGATAATGTTATAATGACTCAATTACTGTACCTACAATGGTTCAGACACTCTTACAAGTGCTTGAAGGGCATCAGTAAAGAAAACAGATGAAAAATACATATTGTATGAAGTTTATGTCCCACTATAGATATTACTTAGTATGGAATATTAGATAAGACTCTTTAAATTCATAAGTGTACAATAGATCTTTTTAAAGGATATTGACATTGTTAACATATATGCAAAAGTGCTTCTTGAAGTCTAAAGTATAATATTATAGAGTATTATATGTATGGAAATAGTTTTTTAGTTACTTATCTTTATGCATATTGGTTAATTTAAATCTGTTGGCACAATACTGTTGAAAGTAGAGTGGTTTTTAATTGTTATCTATTGAATTTAGTTGTTCTGTAACACATAAAAGTAAGAAAGGAACTGAGGAGATTATATATAACGAAAGGCAAAGGCACCATTGCTTGGTGCCATAATGAGAATGGTTTGTAGACTCTAATAACACCTTAAATATACTACTTTTGTAAGGAATAGGTATTTGTGACTTTATATAAAATGACACACTACAAATACATAATTGAATACTTTTTAAAATAAAGTACAAAGTCCTCCTAGAGTTCTTCACAACTGAGCCCCTGATTGTACACCTAGCATTATTTTACCTCATTTTCCCTGTGCTTTTGTCTTCTTTTAGTTTTTTAAGCAAATCTCTCTCTCTTCATACCTGAAGCATAATGCATGGAACATTCCACTCCCACCTCTTGCTCAATCAATTTCTACTCTTCCTGTAGGAGTTTAGATCATACATTCCCAACCTGCACTGCACACTGAAATCACCAGGAAGGTATGTTACAACACAGTTTCCTCGATCTTGCACTGTTTCTGACTTAGTACATCTGGGGTCCAGTTGGAAAATTTCCATTTCTTATAGAGTTCCTTTGTGCTTTCCAGGGACCACACTTTGAGCACCACTTCTTAGCTTAACCTTAAATATGAATTCCTTACAGAGGTTTCCCCTGGCCTCTTACAGTAGATTTGAATATTGCTATATATCTCCAGTGTTTTCTATTTTTACTCTTCCATGATGTTAACCCATTCTTTTTTATTCATATTCAAATATGTCAGCTCTGTTTGCAATGTCTGATGAAGCAATGATTCTGGCACTTCTGGTTCTCTACCTTCCTATCCATTACCATCAGCATAGGAATATACCACGTGCTCAATAATTAAATGGTTACAACCTATTTTGAACAGTTGTTGGCCTGAAATTTAAGCTAGAACTTAATCTGTGGTGTTGCAAAATTACTCTTTCATTAAAGTAAAATGCATAATTTAAACATTGTGGACCATAAACGTAAACAGTATGCCATTTAAGAGTTTCGCTCATCATGCTCCTCTTTTGAACAATACCCTATGATCTCTACCCTGAGATTAAACTTACAAGCATAGATACACATGTGTGTTAAATTAAAATTTAACATTGTGGTGGGGTGCCTGGGTGGTTCAGTTGGTTAAGCGTCCAACTTCGGCTCAGATCATGATCTTACGGGTTGTGAGTTTGAGCCCCGCGTTGAGCTCTGTGCTGACCAGCTCGGAGCCTGGAGCCTGCTTCTGATTCTGTCTCCCTATCACTCTGCTTCTCCCCTGTTCATGCTCTCTCTCTCTCTCTCTCTCAAAAATTAACATTAAAAAAAATTTTTTTAATTTAACACTGTGGTTAAATTAGGTGAAACGAAAATAAATAAGCCATGTAAACGTAAGTAGTAATTTGAGTATCTTTGCATTATTCTAAAGCATTAAGCTCTATATTTGTTAAAAATTTAGCTTTTATATGCATATAATTTTGCCCATTAACCTTTGTTTTGGTTTCCTTTTTGTTACAGTAAGTTTTAAAAATTTCAAATAAAATCCATGTTACTGATATAACAGAATGGAAGCCATGAGGCTATATAATTAATGTAAATGGGGGAGAAGCACGAATTTAAAAAGCTGAAAATTCCTACATATGTTTCTTTTACTCTAATTTATCCCACACTATACTGTGAGATGAAATCTCTAAAAGTTTTCCAAATGAGTTGTTTCCACAATGAAAACTCTGACCAAAATAAACCAAACAGGAATTTACAGAGCATAAATCATTGATCTCCAACCATATTTTTAAGGCATTTGCTCTTGTATACCCCTATTTATACATCCTAGACACCAATAAAATTCTGTAATGTTTGCCATTTCCTAGAAATGTCACTTCTTCATTTGCATTTTGCATTTACTTACGGTCCAATCTCTACCTAGATTATTCTCTACATGCTATCACATCTGGTAATAACCTCTCATCAAGGCCCAAAATAAATGTCACTTTATTCCCTTGATCATACCTTTCTTGATTCCAGGACCTAGCAATATTCCTAGTACTTTCGAAAACTTCTACTTAGTATTTTAGTCATATTTATGCCTAGTGATCTCTTTAGATTGTAACTTCTATGAAAGTATCTTTAAAAATTATTCTTATAACTCTCTCATGTTACATTTGAGGGTATAGGATTTTATTTTACATAGACGGAAAGATGATTTAAAAATCTGTTGAAATAGTAAGTTCTAGATAAGGCTATCTAGAATTCAGAGGCCCTGAAGAATCTACTCAGCTAACATATAGCAATATTTTCTTATAGGGGTGTTCCAGTTCATGCATTATAAGTAAACATAAAAGGTAATGAGACTGGAATTTTGAATAAAAAAAAAAATCAGAAAACCAAATTTTAGTTAAATCATATCTTAGGGAAGTAGTATAACAATTCTATCATATTTTTATTGAAAGGGGATTATTAAAAAATCAACATAATGTACATGTGTATTATATCACCTCTTCTGATCTTTAAAATTTAAGTCCACAAATAAGATGAGAAGATTTTGTCCTTTTAGGATAAAACACAGAGAAAATAAAATTTTCATTTCCCAATAAATATAAAATATATGAAATCTAAATCCTTTTCCTTTATAAATAAGGGTGTTTGGTGCAATGCCATTTGTAGAATAAATAATTTTATAAAGAGTGGTCTACTTGCCAAAGTTTATAAGTACCAGAGTAAGTGTGTAAAATATTTTGATAATATTCTGGGTGAGAACTCTAGACATAAAAATATGCTATGATATTAATGATCATATTCATTATTTGGCATCATATTATTCAGATAATTGGCATGAAGATTGAGGGAAGAATAAAATATTTTTGTTCTATTCCGAATTTTAATCTTTTCATGAGACTCTGTTATTTTTTAATATTTATTTATTTATTTTTGAGATAGAGAGAGAGACACAGAGTACAAGCAGGGGAGGTGCAGAGAGAGAGAGGGAGACACAGAATCCAAAGCAGGCTCCAGGCTCTGAGCTGTCAGCACAGAGCCCGATGCAGGGCTTGAACCCAGGGACCATGAGATCATGACCTGAGCTGAAGTCAGACTGAACTACTCAGGCGCCCTTCATGACACTTAAATAATATAGGGTTTGTAGACATTTCCTCTTAGTTTGCAACAGTATACTGCTTTCAATCATTCAACAAGGTACTGTTATTTTATTACTTTGTAAAAGAACATATTTAATGAATATTCCCAGAGTATCAACTTTAATATGCTTAAATATGAACATAAAAATATCAGAAAGGGTTGTTTCTCAGAACTAAATGGTGGAAATAATGTATTGCTATTAAGAATATATCATATTTCTTCTCTTAAAGAAGAATGAAGTTTTAAATATTGACAATGAAAAATGTGAATGAACCTTTTATTTCTTAAGCACATGCTTCTTTCAAATGTCTAATTAGTTGACATGACTAAAAGGAAATCTTCACATGTGTGTATCTGGAAAACACTGCATTTATCTCTCAGATTAGGTAACAGTTACTTTGTGTGAAAAAGTTAAAGATTTGGAGACTTACTTTTCTATAATCCTTCACTACAGGAGGTTTTGATTAAAAGATGACATTTTCTGAAAATCCCAGAGGAGTATGAAGTTACCTTGGACTAAACTGAATCATCAGTGATCATCTTAGCTGTCAATGACCTATAGATGACATTTGTATCTAATTAATTAGATGTCTTCTTTTGAAAGAAACAGTGCATTGTGCATAATTAGGAGAGACATCAAGGTTGGAGTCATTGGCTCATTAATCTAATGAAGCTAGCCTATGGCATTTATATTACTCAGTGGTGATGTTATTTTATTTGCAATTAACAATGCTGTATATAAAATGTTAATTTTTCATAAAGAACATGGAAATTAAGCACTGCATAAATTTTCAGAGGAAATTTCATATTCAGTTGTTTGACACACGCCCTTGACAATTATTTGTTAGAAAAGTACGAAAACCTGGGGATACTGTTTTTGACTGACCAGTTTCTCACACTCACACATCAGCCATCTATTTGTAATATTTATATTCATAATATTCTATGTACCACTTTCTCAACAATGATGTTGGTCCAATGTGTAGGCATGTGACATGATCCAAATATGTTTGTGTCCTTCCCTAGGAATTTTCAAATTGTTTTGACAATAAAGTAGCTCCTTTTCTTCTTTAATCTAGAACTACAGATCCTTTGTGATCACTGAACTATAAGAATACAAACCTGGAAAAAGAGCCAGCCATCAATTGATCTGATCTGAGATTATGAAAGCATCAAAGAAAAACAGAAATGAGAGGATAAAGTCCCTGATTTCACTGAAAACCCTGGGCTAGCCATTTCTAAGACTGACATCATGTTTTGTTTTAATTAAGAAATATAATTTTCTTCTGTTGTTTTGGCCCCTTACAAATGGATTTCCATTCATTGGAATTGAAATAGGCCTGATCATTTCAGATAGATTTGATTGTCATACAAATTCAGAGTGAACTAACATAGAAGAAGGGAAGTAAAGATGAAAACAAATAGAGAATAGTATTGTATTATAAATTAACCTTAAAATATCGCATTGTATAGAAAGGTTATTTTTTTGCATCACCTAGAAGAAAATTATTTGGTATCCATGAAACTTAATAACACTAGAAACTATGTATTAGAGAGAGGACTAAAACCAAATTCCATTAGACTCCAAGATCCATACAATAAGCTATAATATTATTAAACGCTCTAAACTAAAATTAAAAAAAAATTCCTAGTATGAGTGAAATAGCTATAATAAAGTTTATACATGTATTTACATATAAGTTTATATGTGATTTATATATTATATAAATAAAAATACTATATAAAAATACTATATATATATATATATATAAATTTGCCAAAGTAAAATGCATAGATTTTAAACAAGAGGCATTTACTTAATGTTCTCTTTAATTAGAGTTACCCTTTGCACAAAAATGGGTATTTGGCTTTTTCAGTCTTACCTCAGTTATCGTGAATGGTAGACTCAAAGCCGGAACACATATACAGACGGTATATATAAAACCTAAAAAGAAGAAAAATGAACTATGTTATAAATCTTCACAGCAAAAGCATCAGCAACAACTTGGATCCATTTAGTGTGGGGATAATCCACTTTATATACATCAAAGATCACGTGCTACTAGCATATCAAAACAGTATGTGTGAAATATAGCTGGCATAAATAAAAATGGAATTTTTCATATTTGAAAAATATTTCTGAGCTAGGACTATTCTAATTAGAAATAAAGCAAGTTTGAGGCTTAAATGTATAAATTTCAAATATCTGCAGGATGAATATACATGGAAAGCATTACTTTTAGAATAAGCAAATGTATAGGTCATTAATGTAAAGTTGGCATTTTCTGAGATAAATATGTTCCAAAGTAATATCTATAAAAATGACCAAAAATGGTTGGAAAAAAATCATAATCTTCCCTACAAATAATAAACAAAATAATAGAAAATCTCAGGCTTTGAGTTTAGGCAGGTTCATAGTTTAGAAAGTGTTTTACCTCTGTCAAGTTTCTTAGCTACTCTAAGCTTCAATTTTCTTTTTTCTTTTTCTTTTTTTTTTGTTTCAATTTTTTATTCAAACTCTAGTTAGCCAACGTATACTACAACATTAGTTTCAGGAGAATTCAGTGATTTATCACTTACATACCATACCCAGGGCTCATTACAAGTGCCCTCCTTCACCCATCTAGCCCATCCACCCACCTCCCTTCATCAACCCTCAGTTTGTTCTTTAGTTAAGAGTTTCTTATAGTTTGCCTCATTTTCCCCCTTTCCCCTATGTTCATTTGTTTCATTTCTTAAATTCCACATGTGAATAAAATCATATGGTATATTTCTCTGACTGATTTTGCTTAGTGTAATACACTCTAGCTCCATCCACATCATTGCAAATGGCAAAATTTCATTTCTCTGATTCCTTTATATATATGTATATATGAATCTCATTTCTCTGATTATGTGTGTGTGTGTGTGTGTGTGTGTGTGTGTGTGTGTGTGTGTTCTTTATCCACTTATCAGTTTGATGAATGGCTATTGGTTATTGTTGATAATGCTGCTATGAACACTGGAGTGCATGTATCCCTTTGAATCAATATTTTTATATCCTTTGGGTAAATACCTAGTAATGCAATTTCTGGATCATAGGACAGTTCTATTTTTAACTTTTTAAAGAAATTCCATACTGTGTTCCAGAGTGGCTGCACCAGATTGCATTCCCACCAACAGTGCAAGAGGATTTCTCTTTCTCCACATCCTCATCAAGACCTGTTGTATCTTGTTGATATTCACCATTTTGACAGGTATGAGGTGATATCTTATTGTACTTCTGATTTGAATTTCCCTGATAATCAGTGATGATGAGCATCTTTTCATGTGTCTTTGGCCATCTGTATGTCTTCTTTGGAGAATTTAAAATGGATGAAAGACCTATACGTGAGGCAGAAAACTATCAAAACCCTAGAGGGGAAAATAGGCAGTAACCTCTTCGACATTGGCTGTAGCAACTTCTTACTAGACACATCTCCAGAGGCAAGGGAAACAAAAGCAAAAAATAAACTATTGGGGCTTCATCAAGATAAAAAATCTTCTGCACAGCAAAGGAAACAGTCAACAACACTAAAAGGCAAGCTTTGGAATGGGAGAAGATATTTGCAAATGACATATCTGATTAAGGTTTAGTATCCAAAATCCAGGAAGAACTTATAAAAGTCAATACCCGCAAAATGAATAATCCAATTAACTAATGGGCAGAAGACTTAAGCCTCAGTTTTCTATTGGAAAGATAGTATCATCTCCTTTACAGGGTTGTGCAAGGATCCTATTTGGCAATGTATGAAAACCATTAGGCACAATTTCTTTTGTATAACAAATTATTCATTAAAACTAATTCCTATTATCAGTTGTTGTACAGATACTTATGTTCAATAAGATTGTTCAATATTCGAAGATTAGTTGAAGATTTTTAATCACTAAATATAGTAATACTAAATACATAAAAGTATATGAATGATTACAACATTGAGGGGTTTAAAATAAATGATTATTTTAGAATTCAGAGGACGGCAATCTTACATTTCTTTTAGGCCTTTAATAAACCTATGTATTTTATAATCCTTAATAATATTAACTATCAAAGCAAAGATTGTGCTGGAAAAGTTAAACAAGACTTCAAGGAGATTATACTTAGGGACAGACCAGAGTGTGGTCTGAACTCAACTCCACTCAACTCCCAGCAGGAGAGTTTTTAGGAGCTGGGGTGGAGGGGGTTGTAGGCTATCTATATCTCATGACACTAGTTTTACCACTGGTGCAAGGAAGTTGCACAAGTTAGGATACTACCTTCTCAGAGAAGCTGATAGATGGGGATGCTATCTTGCCTGATAATTACATTTTAAAGTGATGGCTCCCAGGTCCTTGAACAGATATTCCTGGGTTATAAAAATGGCAAGAGGCTTTCTGAAAGGATTTACACACACTTTAAAAGGTCAGAGATGGGTCCCAGTTGGTTAAGCATGGGACTCTGGGTTTCGGCTCAGGTCATGTTCTCACGGTTCATGGGTCGACCAGGTGTCAGGCTCCGTGCTGATAGTGTGGAGCCTGCTTAGGATTCTCCCTCTCCCTCTCTGCCTCTCAAAATAAATAAATTAAATATTTAAAAAAAGTAAAGAGAAAATATTCCCAATTACAAGTTTTCTATAGTAACAAGTCTAAAGAATGGAAGAAGGGGGATCTCTGTGATTACATCTGGATTCTGTAAGAGCTGCTAGCAGAGGGAAGTCAGGGGCCCACAGCAGCAAGAAACCTGCTGAGGGTGTAGTCAAGCTAAGGGAAACGTTAAGGCCATCTTGATCTCTTAGAGTCAGTTTAGAATTTGTGAATTTGCTTATTTTAATATTCTGGCAACTTCTATTGTGGATAAATAGAAAAGAAAGCAATCTTCATACATTCTAATTCTAAAGGACATCAAATATTTCTAAGAATTTGAATGCTAAAGAGATAAAACTAAATGCCACCATTATCATATGCATGAAGTCTGCTATTTTGTATTTATTGTTTGATACCCATGGATTTATCATATGCACTGAAGCCTGGAAAATTTTTAATTGTGCGCCATTAATAATTCCCCTAACAGTAAGAAATGTTTCATGTATTTTATTGCAATTGTATAAGATATCTCATATGGAATGTGAATGGTTGGGCAGTTCAGTTATTAGGAGAAAGAGCTAAAGCAGCCATGGGCACATAGCAGATCTTACTTCCCTAGGCCTCTGGCCTCCAATTAAGAACCTACCATAAATCTTTTCATTTTAGACATTTTTGCGAAGTATCTAAGAGGAGATAGATGACACAAATGAGTTACCACTTGACAAACTGTAAAGTATTCAACACTTGATGTGTGTGCTTTTTTGCCTCTAATTGTATGGTTTCCTTTTCCTACTTAGTACCCTTCTTTCCTCAAGTGTCTATGTGTGAACTGTATTTATGAAGCACACACACCAATTTTTTCATGGCAATGATTAAGAGAACTCCCAAGAAAACATGTAAAAATCACTTACAAATGCTTCCCTCTCCCCAAGTCTCTGACCCTTCATATTTCTAATGTTTGTTTCAGAGTGCTTGATTTCCATTTGAAAATCTACTCTATAATGGACACTGTGAAATATTTCTCAACTTTGTCAGAGTGTTGAAAAACTTGGAGACCACTATGGCAAGTTATTAACTGATAGTCAAGATGCTACTAACAATGCTTCTCTCTTTTGCTTTTCAACATAATCATGTAATGTTTTCTTCAAGGATATAAAGGATATGAATACTTTTAAAAAATACGTAAGATCTAATTTTGTATTAGAAATATGCATGTGCCTTAGAAAATAGCTTAGAAATGATAGATGCTACAGTAAGTCTGGAAATTAAGCTCTAAATTTGGTATGTAAAGTGAATTAGCATAAGCAAAATTTTTCTAAAAGTCACATAAGTCAACCATAAAGAACCCCATTAATTAGGCTCAACAGTCAGTTTTTCTTCTGGCGTTGAAACATATTGAGATTTCTTAAGATGATTACAGATAAAATGAGTAGCCAAGTGATATGAAAATCTGTACTGGGCATTTGAACACAAATTACACACTGCATTGTGAGATGCTCAATTACAAATCTTGCAGAAGTTGAATTTAATCAACAGAAAGCACTGTTCTGTCTTCCTTTTCATGCCCACTGACTAGCATAAGCTCACTGAGTGATTCACACGTCAGCTTGTCCACCCTACTTAATTCTCTTTGTTCCCTCTATTTAAAGCAATCTCTCTAACACATGTAATCATAGTTGCTTAAACATACCTCTGATAAATTTCACTGTAAATATACTGTTTGCCATCTAAATCTTATTTATATCATCAAATTTTGGGGCAATCAATATATACTAATTTAGTATAATTACTAACCTACTAATTTAGTAAAATTTGAAAATATAATAGATAAATGTTTAACAGAAAAAAGTTACTCTCATTCACTATGGAATACTGTATATAATACTTAAGAATGACAGTATTATGACAGGTGAGAGAGTTTACTAGATGTGAACTGATTTATCATGTATAAAATAACTGCCTGATGAAAAACAAGCACAAACAAAACATTTCCTTGGAAGTTGCTCAAGGATTTTTTTATGTTTAACAAGAAAAATTCCCCTTATTAGAAATTTTCAGCCTAGGATCCTCAGTGTTAAAGAGGAATTGGTACAAATAATGACAGGTAACAGTGAGATGAGGAGACGTTCCTTTAGAAAACATCTCTTCCTTATCAAATAATTAAAACCTATTTTTCTTCCTACTCAATTTTTGTTTGGCCCATATGAAAATCAAGATGATGATGTGTGAGGATAATTAGATTTCTATGAATAGAACTATATGCCTTCATTAATTAAGTAATTTGATATACAAGTATGTACTGATTGCCTCCCTGCATTAAGCAATGTGGTAGGTACTGATGTAGAGACTGAAAAACAAATTGTATTGTTATTTATGTGCTGACATTTACTGTATGGCATTAAACAAGTTTTTAAATATTTATTTTGAGAGAGAGTGGGCATGCGCACATGGGGGGAGAGGCAGAGAGAGAAAAGAATCTCAATCAGGCTCCATGCTGTCAGTACAGAGCCCTATGTGGGACTCGATCTCACTGAGCCAAAATCAACCCAGACACTCAACCAAATGACCACCCAGGGGATCCAGTATTTTTTTTTTTTAATTTATAGGATTCAGTTGTCTTTAGATTTTTCTAAACTAAGTCTCAATCAATTCACAATATTTTTGAGCAATATAAAAAAAAAGCAGTGGGACTACTGCTAAATTTTTAAGTAGATTAAACAGATTAGATAAAATTAGTCCTGTGATAATTGAATGCCTAAATATAGTGTTTGATTCTAATATCTACAATGCAATTAATAACACATGCTTCTCTATGCCCATATCTACACCACAATATTTGTGGAGTTATGAGAGAAATCTTATAGATAAAATCTACAATCTCTTTTCGAGAGTTGAGTCATATACGCTGTAAAAATTTTGATCCCTGAAGCTGAATAGCTAAATTTTCAGCTCCACCAAGTAAAAGTATTTCTGTTCTTTTATATTTATGGAAGCAAAAGCATAAAAAACATATATTGAAAGCCTTATAAACAAACTCTTGCCCTGAAGTTCTAATAAAGTATACATGACTTCACTTTGGAAAAAATAAAGTGCTTTTATCATGGTATACAACAACCAACGACTTCCCTTTTCAGGTATTTTTATCAGCAATCCTTCTGTAAGTGTAGTTAAAAGTGGCCTTCCTAATGAACAAGTACAAAACATAAAAGTTTTTCTAAAGCAAGCTATACATTGTTTGTTATTTTTTCCCCCCTTTACTCAGAGGAAGAATGCCGTTTAAATGAACAAATGTATTTTTAGTGTGAGTGAAGCTTCACATCTCCCCTGCTTCCATCACCACCCATGGTTGTATTTTTGCCACAAATAGGTGAAGCATGTCCTTGCCAGTCTCTGTAGTGACATCTCCTGGAGAGAGCAAACACAATCATCCTCAGTAATTGCTACTGAACTGTGACTGGGGCACGCTGCTCTATCCACACTTGTGCAATTTTACTGTTTGCTTGCAAAGGACTAAGAGAGCTTTGTGGTTTTTTTTTTTTTTCTTTCCTTTCTTTTCTTTTTTTTTTTTTTTTTTGGTACTGTGTTGGCATGAATGCATTTTTTTTTTAACAAAAGTACCCCTCCCCCCTCTTAACATTGAGAAGTGGTAGGCAAACTGAATGAATTTGATCGTGACAGATGACAGTATCATTGATGTGAATTCTGTACCCATTCACCTACAATAGTTCTGTGGATTGCTAGATCCCTTTCAAATCAAACAACAAAAGGAGGCTAAGCAGGATTCATGAGGACCTTCGAACTCTCTGTAAAGCTGTGGATTATTTCAATTATTACACTTAAAAACCTATTTATCACACCTACTCCTCATTCTGAACATAGGGAAGGATAAATTCTCATTTAGAGACAAAACAAGCAAAATATGATAAAATCTGAACATGGGTAAAAGGTGCTACTCACAAAATACTTGCCAAAGCTAAATTCCAAATTATGTTCATAACCGTTTACTGTATCAACGAACATATTTGTACTTGAGTCAAATGTGAATATTTCCAATCCCTTTCTCTGAAGTTCTGAAGTGTTAATATGATTATTACTACTAATAATTAGATTGTGAGATTATCTCTAGAGTTGAGACTTGGCATCTGTTTTCCTGTAAAGAGAGGTACACCATATATCTCCCCAGTCTGTTTCAACTTAATGGATTGGTTTACATCCTGGTTCTAACTGGCTGAGTCTATTCCCTTCTGTGACCCCTTTAGAGTCCTGGCATCAGTGCAGTGATTGGCACATGGAAAGAGATCAACGCATGTTTACGAAATTGAGTCAAATGCACTGATTTTAGAATGTGAAACTGACCTTTGAGATGCTGTAAACTTTAGGGAAAAACCATTGCATTCAGATGCATTCATTATTCATAAGACATTGACATTAGTGTAACAAATGATGTTAAATACATTATACCAATATGCTATTTGTGCGATAAATTAGTTTCATCAATGCCACTTGTTCTTCTGTTCATTTGGCTTACCAGGCAGAGAACCTAAATTCTGGAGAAGCTCAGGCTCCCCCAAACAACAATTAGGTCCGATAATGCACTGGACACATCCAGTGAGTTGCAAGGTCATTCATATACTAGACACTTTATATCACTGCTTGGATAAATTGATGGATTTTCCTCCAAGGGTAATTTTCAGGATGTGACAAATCAACATCTTAAATAGGTGCCCTAGATAGAGATTTTACTTTCTCTTCTGTCATTTCCCTGACAATGTATGGGGTGTGTAAGCACACATTTACACATATTATAACTCACAACTACAAACTATCATGTTTGGATAACCTGGAGAGAAGTCCATTTCTTTATAAATAAGAAACTTCTGTTTTCTAACCCCATTAGTTTTTCAGCTTCTGAATAGTCCTGCTGTAATTCCTGTAGTCCTTCGTTTCCACCTCTCTTTTATGGTGATTGGGGCTACGGCCATCTCTTTGCCTCTCTGCCTGTGCTATCATTTATGTCCAATCTGAAGATAACCCTGACTGCAAATCTGTTTGTGTCATAGTTATATTTAAGTCCCTTCTTGGTTCACTTTTTCAAATAGAAACTCTAAACCTAGTATAAAATGTCCCCAATACTCCAGCTCTTGTCTATCTTTCTGTGTATCAGAATACTATCTTCCTCTCAGATTACTTAAAGGCAAAAAAAAATATTTTGTATACCTTTAAATAATTTTATCAAAAGTTATTTGTATACTTTTGTAATAGCATGTGGGACCTAATGACAATAGATACAATAGACTCTTACAACATGTTTAATCCGTTATCTGCATCACACACGACATTAACCCATCACAACTACAACAAAACAATTTGAAGTTGGTAAATTTTGTCCTCAACCTTTACAAGTCTTAATTTCACTGCTATTTCCAACCCATAGGACATAAACTTCTTATACAAAGGCTTTGGGCACTGAGTACCTTGCTCATTCTCTAGCTTCCTCTAGTTCAGATGTGATGCATTATCTCCAATTGATTACACAGCCATCAAGCACACACTGCATTCTTGCCCCTCCAAGACTAAGGCCACCATTTTCTCACACTTTAGACTTATTAAAGTTGATTGCATTTCCCAGGTGCTGCGCATTACACTAAGTATTTTAATTGGAACACTTTAGCCCATTTTTCACAACATCAATATGATGCATTACTATTATTATCCATAAATTCATAAAATAGATGGAAAGATGTTGAGCACTTGTTCACTGCCACACAGAACAACTTGCGACTGCATGGTCTAGAAGCGGAGTCCCAAAGATGCTGTTCTGTACCACTTGGTTGGTGCAGGTCATCAAAGGGACACGACTGCTATTTGACCTGTGAGCAGGACCCAGACAGTCAGAGGCTCCTTACCCCTACACCTTGTCCTTGGAATATACATTCTACTCACGTTCCCACACTAGGAGACATGACGAAGGTGCAGCCTTGGGAGAGTAATGTGTTGTGGAGACAATGTAGACTGAGTACAACACTGAACCCTGTTAAGGCCTCTGTATGAACTCTTAAGATTCTGGTTGACAGATGTGGATGTCTACTTCTCTTGTGGTTGTCTAAGACAGGCCTAGTAGGTAAATTCCCTGCTTATTAAGCCTTCTACCTACCAATATGTATGGGTCTGCCGCTTTCTTCGTTCTCTCCTCACCCTCTGTGTATGGAGGCCAGTTTTTTTTCTTTTTTTTTTACATTTTTTTTTGAGAGAGAGAGAGAGTGAGAGAGCAAGCGTGCATGGGTGGGTGGGGGGAAGGTCAGAGAGAGAGAGCGAGGGAGAGAATGGATCCCAAGCAAGTTCTGTGCTGTTAAGAGCCCTACGCAGGGCTCAATCTCAAAAACCACGAGATCATGACCTGTGCTAAAATCAAGACTCTGACACTTAACTGACTGAGCCACCCAGGTGCTCCAGGAGACCAGTTTTGAATTTCACCCAGGTAACCCCCGAAGTTTCAAGCCAACACACTTTCCTGTCAGGAGTGGAGGCATTTAAGGGCAGGCAAAGGACAGCTGTCCATGGTCAGTGAAGGGAAATGAATCTAATCAAAAAGAATTTCCTTCTTATAAGTTAAAATTTCCTTGAAATCTAAGATATAAAAAGAATATGATTTAACAAGAAATTAAGAACCTCATGAATATAGGAGAAAGAAAAAACATTAAAAAAGTTTAAAAAGTTATAAAATGTAAAAGCAAATACTTCATTAAAGAGCAGCACTTAAATTGACATCTCAGTCGGTCTTTCTACATCAGATTTGTGACAATGAACTCTGGAGAAGTTTTAATAGAATTCCTATTAAGAGACTGGGCAATAGAATGGAAAAATCAAAGGAACACTGCAAGAGATAGGATGATCTGATCTGGTTACAGAACTTGACCTCTTTGTCCTTAGGTCTGAGACATTCTCATTTGGAATTCAGGATCCCTTTTTGGTAAACACTTCTGGTTTTATAGAAAAGGCTTAATCACTAAAATTAGAACAAAATTCACTAATGAGACAGCAAAGTTTAAGGGTAAAAATCAGAGCGATAAAAGGTCAGTCTGACCTCAGACTGGCAGGGAAAGCAGGAAAAAAAATTCTATGCTGTATAGTCTTTGTCCTCAGCTCCAATGGTATTCTTAGTGTCAAGCCCGCCATTTCAGAAATTTGCTCTTGAAATGAAGCCATTTCAACATGAAACTGTTGAAACCAGACTTTAAAAGACAAAATGGATATTCCCCTTCCAATTTTTCCACTTTGTTTTCTCTTTAATCTACTGCTCTTAGAGATCATTGAGGAAGCAAATAATCTTGATTGACTTAGGCTTCAAGTTTTCTCTTTAAGGAATATTTCAACAACTAAGCATGTAGAATCTATCTCCAATAGTAGTTAGAGAAATATTTGTTCCCTGATTGTCCCTTTAGGTTCAAATGGCTTTCATTTTATGATTGACTATAACTGAATGAAGAAAAACTCATGATAATTTTAATTAAATAAAAAGGGATTTCTCAGTTATTTTGAAAGCAATGCTTTCATTCTCTTTTAAAGGTAAATTCTGTGTATCTAAATTTAGTTGAGTCTTCATAATTCCCAAGGGTATCATCCTTATTAAAACACTATTATTTGTTTTCTTCACGTATGAAGAAAAAAGCTTGTTGTCCAAGTTACCCATATTTGGAATTGCAAATCTCCACATTTTTTATGAGGCACAATGTGAATTCAGGGTCTTGGGAGAAGTAGCAAAAGCAACACAAACAAGCAAACAAAAGAAAACACACACACACACACACACACACACAAACGTCCTGCACAGTATTAGCCTCAGACTCTGCACTGAACATTTTGTTGTCATCAGCAATGCATAGAGATCAAAAATTAAACAGAATAAGTTTCTTGAGAGAATTTTGCAGATATTAAAGAGAAGCCTTTTTTTTATAGTCACAGAAAGGAAGTCATACACAAGAACTTACTTATGAAAGAATTGTGATGGAAGAAAATCCTTAGATTATGGCACCCTATTCTACTTTCTGTGCCCCACCTTCCCCCACTACACTTCACTGATATTTTATCGCGAGGTACCACGCAATATCAAGGTTAAAGGGCATGATATAAGAGTTCCATATTTCTATTCCCGCCTCCCAATCATTGTCCAGGTGTATGCTACAAGAAAAGGTAGGGTGGAAAAGCTTCTTCATTTGGCTTCTTTCTTAATCATTTGACCATTTGGAAATGTCAAAAAGGAGAGGATTTTTGTGAGTCGGAAAATAGGCTTTATCCATTTGGATTTGTTCCATAATACGTCTTCAGCTCTAGCACCGTAATCTATTTGAATTAGAATTCCATTTGGGAAGGAGAGGGGCGGTGGCGCACAGGGTGTCAGAAAGACTGAAGAATCAGAACAAGACAAAGACGCTGCCTGCTTGTGAAGGTCATGGGGAAACCACACTCACCTACCTCACTCCTGCCTGATCACAAGCAAACCTCTCCTCCAGGGAGTTTATTGTTGCAGATAATGGGGAGTTCACAAGCAGCTGCTCTGGTGAAATTACAAACAAAAAAGCATTTACTTCCTGTACAAGCAGTTGGATGAAAATGGTATTGAAACTCTGCTCAGGAAGCTTGGCTTGAAAAATGAGCATTTTGAGACAGAAAAACAGATCTGAAATCAGACAGATACATGCTTCTGCAAACTGAGAGAAGCTGGAAACTTATTTTCCAGGTGTAAGCATTTTGCACTTCTTCCTAGGTGCCTGTAGCTCTGGAATGCATGAGATCATTATTGGGGGCAGAACAAGGAGACTGTGGGCCTTGTAGCCTCTTTGTCAGGAAATTTTCTAACATTAAAGCCATGCCATGCAGAAAAATGGTGGATTTACTATTCTGTTTGATTCCTCATGTGTGAAGTTTTTGCTGTGCTCACACTACAATTTTTTTTTTTTTTTTTTTTTTTTTGGCTTAGAAAGTCTCTATAAGAATCGTCTAAAGTCTCTTTTGTGAGCTGAATAAACGGTTCCATTGCTTTCCTACTTGATAGGTTTTCCTCACTTCAAATTTTTGATGAAGTGGTCTTTAGACTCATAATCCCCCCCAGGCCCTTTGTTCTGATCTCTCCATTACCAGTCATCTATTAACTTCCCACCCTCTTCAGCTCCTGGAGTGTTTCTAATTTTCTCAGTCCTTAATCCTCCACTAGAGAGAGATTCCTGCTTTGCAGAAATCCAAATTATGTCATTCATATTGAATCTTTCCCTGGAGAGGTTAAAAGATTTACAGAAAACATGGAGACTGGTATGGAGGGAACTTCTCTCCAAGTCTTACTCTGTAACACACTGTAGTCATTAGCTTCTCTGATTGCACCTCCCCCACTGTCCAGGATGGTCTCTGGCTTCAAATAGGACTCCTTGCACCGAACAGTGTGGCGTCACCAGCAGTGCACAGGGAGCAAAAACTAAAATGATTTGCCATTCACACAGCAAGATTCTAGAGAGGATTTGGCAGATATTGAAGAGAGGCTTTTTCCTATAGTCACCGAAAGTCGTAACAGACACAGACCAATATACCTATGAGAGAATATGATGAGATTAAAAAAAATCCTCTGATTAGAGCACCCACGTTACTTTCTACCTGACCTTCACCCAGTATACCGTGCCAGAAGACTACTCCATAAAACAAATGCCACACATTCTTAATTCAGCAAAGATTGAGAGCTTGCCAAGTGCCAAGGATGGAATGGTATAGCTTACATTAGGTAAAGACACAAAAACACATGGATTCCGATGAAGGGGTTCTTGCAGTCTCAAGGCAATCTCTATTTTCTGGTTACCAATAATCTATTAGAGTACACATTCAGAGCCCCATGTTCTAAGGATACATGGATTCCTTTTTTTCTTTTTCCTGTAACAGTTTCCTATCAGTATCTTTTTTTTTTTTTTTTTTTTTTTTTTTTTTTTTTTACTAGATTTCCCTCAGGGATCTGATGAACTGATCTGACCCAAGATGTTAATAAATTATACTGCCAATGTTTGCCTCAATGTATTTTTATATATTTTTAAAATAAGGTAACCTAAGAAGTAATGTCATGAAATAACAGTGAATAGAGAAAGCATGTTTAACTCTTGTTCTTTTGTCCTAAGAGTCTATTCTGAAGCAGCATCCATATGAAATTAGAAATGCAACAACATCCCTCACCATGAGGACTTGGTTTCTCGATACAGGTATTCATGCAGGAAAATTTTTTTTAAGACTTTCCAAACCTAAATTTATTAAATGCTAATATTGGAATTTTAGAGCTTTCTGGAAGTGTTCACACCTTTTACAAAAGAAAGAAGTCAAAGCAAAATTGATTAAGCATGGGATTACTAAACTATATGTATTGGGTTTAAAGGATTTCAGATAAATTTAAATCTAATATAGTCCAGATCCATTATGTGTATGTGTGTGTGTGCACGCACGAGCGCGTGCATGCACGCGCGTGTGTACTGGAAGACAAACCATCGGCTCCCGGGTGTTCCCTTGACGGACTTTCAAAGAAAGGGCTCAAGGATGGAGTATCTTTTTTTCTCATGAAAGTCCTATGTATGGTAAAAGCTGCAAACAGATCTGTTAAGTAGAATTAACTCTGTAGAAAAAATAATTCGGTTTTATATAAGCTTTAACTTTTCTTAGAGGCTACCTAAAGAGTTACATAGCATGAAAATTTGGCACTAGGAAATGGAACTTGAAATACAGGATTCTGACAGGGTGCCAGCATTTCATGGAGGCTAAAAGCAACCATTTTATTCAGAAGCTCAGCTTGGTGGTGAGCAACCTAGGACTTTGAAGACTAAATAGGGAAGGTTCATCCTAAGTAGATTTCTTTTCTTTTCTCCAGGATCCCAATGGGCTACTTGAAATATCTACAAGTCGTTCATCCAAACAGCAGTGCATCATTACAAGAACTAATTGCTCATTATTTTTGCAGCCCAGCTTAAAAGCAATACATGAAAGATTTCTCAGAGGGTTTGCGTTTCAATTTTGAAGCCTGGAGTGAAAGGACTTCAACTGTGATCCATTGTGAGAGCTGACTAGCAAATAGAGCCTGTTGCAAACACCCACTGTGCCCCACGTTCTAAAAGAATGCAAGCTTACTGTGTCAGCAGTTGTACCACGCACACATGAATGAACTTTCCGAATGACCGTTTTATTATGTGTATCTAAAAATGAGACAAACCCATATGCCTGGGGTTTGGGTCTTCAGAAACGAGGATGCATCAAGACCCGTGGTTTGATTGAGCATGTTACCTTACTTTAGAAAGGATGGTGCCTGTGAGATCAAACTAAGACGGGTCCCTGCTTGTTCTCTATGAATCTGACATGCCTTCATACAGAGGGGATACTAATAGGCTGCTGAGCTATTAATGAAATCCAATTTCAAACCATGTCTCATGGATAACCATGCTGGTAGGATACAAGAACAACAATCACAGCACTTTTAACAGCCCTTTCAGGTGGACTTAAATAAGAGTAAGAGAAAAATCCCATGTTTAACAAAAAGCATTGAATAATGGCACCAGGATCAGGTGGCAAGGTAGTTCATTGTCAACATCTTACAACCTTAGAATATAAGGCTCTATCATGTGTGGGCATTATGTGATTCACGAAACGATGGAAAAAAAAAAAAGAATTGAAATGCAGTGCACTTGATTTTTTTTTAATTCTTAGGATTATATGACAAAAATGAAGAAACTTACTATTTTTTTACCATAAAATGTCTCAGTGGAATTTCACTAAAGACTCATCCAAAATTTTGTATTTCTGATTAACATTTTCTATTAACATTTCTATTAATAATCAAAACTTTTTCAGCTCAATTATATATAATAAACTATAAATGGTCCTCCCTATTTCTCTATTTGGTAGGGTTTAACACCTGCTTTTATTCCTTTTACTACTATAAATGTTACATATTGTTTATACAAATATTCTTATATTTATCCAATTAATATTTCCAAATATTTATCCACTTTTGGTTTCTTTCTGCCTATATATTTTATAAACTTATTTGTATTTTATAAATAGAAACACCCTTTACCTTCAACTTCATAAAGTTGTTACAGGATACATTAGTTGCATAAAGTTGCTTACAGGATACATTAAGATCTTTTTCTTAACAGACTATTCCTTTTCAATCCCAGTTTATCTTTAATATTTGCATATATTTGTTGTTTGAAGCTTTCTTTTCTATCTCTGTTGTGTTTTTTTTAATTTTTTAAAAACTTTTATTTATTATTGAGAGACAGATAGATCATGAGCATGGGAGGGTCACACAGGAAGACACAGTATCGGAAGCAGGCTCCAGGCTCGGAGCCGTCAGCACAGAGCCCAACACGGTGCTCGAACCCACGAACTGTGAGATCACGACCTGAGCTGAAGTTGGACGTCCAACTGACTGAGCCACCCAGGAACCCCTCTATTTCTGTTGTTTTTGTTAGAACTAAATAGAATCATAGACATTTTATGTCAAAGAGGTCTCTGAAAATGACTTATTCCAAACCATCATTCCACAGAGCAGACAGGTGGGTCCAGAGATATTCAAGTACTGGCAATAGGGGTCAACAGCATGTTCCTAATAGATAAATGCTGGGAAGCAAAACTCCTTAGCTCTTTACCATTACTATTTCTATAATCTAAACCAAAATTTGACAATAAGCAAAAAATATTTTAAGATATATTGTTTGTTCTTAGTTCAGTGCTCTAGTTTTCCAACTGCTCACTGCTTCTCAAATGAACACCCCTTAAAAACAGATGTCATGGACCTCAGACACAAAGAAGTCAGGGGTGCCTGGGAAGCTCAGTCGGTTAAGTTTCTGACTCTTGGGTTTGACTTAGAACATGATCTTACAGTTCCTGGGTTCAGCCCTGTTTCAGGCTTGGGATTTTCTTTCTCTTTCTCCCTTTCTCTCTTTCTCTTCTCTCTCTCTCCCTCCCCCTTCCTCCCCTGCATGAGCACATGCACACATGCTCTCAAAATAAATAAACAAAAGAAAAAAAGAAGTCAAAATCAGTACATACATATCCAAGAGATCTTTCATGATTCTTTCTCCTTTCTTCACCCAGGATGATTGATTGGTTGAGTGAGTGATATCACCCAGTAGTGAGCATTCCTGATGCCTATCTGAATCAATTCCTGTCTCTGATTACTAATTGGCCTGCCTGCTTTCTCTAATTGCACTTTGTGAGGACTACTTGCTGGCCTGCTTTGTGAGCTCATTAACAACTCTGTTCATCCTCAGGGAGGTTAAGGCAGTCACTCAAGGTCATATACCTGTTTAATAGGGACTCTGGTTTCCAATCCACATGTGACTAAAACCAGTTCCACTCTGAGTTTTGAAGGCTCACAAGGCACACTGCTGCTGAGAAAAGCTGAATTAACTCTCTGAGGGACAAGATAAAAGCTTAGAATTTAGTAAAGAAGCAATGATTGAATAAGTAGATATTTTATGCTTATTTTTTCACAAGCCTGGTTCAGGTTAGAGAAAGAAAACATGAGATTTGGAGTCAACTAGCCAGGAATTTCAGTCCTACCCTTGCTGACTTGTGATCCTTTGTATCTGAACTCTCATAGCTTCTGTATTTTCCCACTTTGATATATACACGGGTTCTTTGTACATACTGTGTTCTCCATGAAGGCTACATAAGTGGCTTCTTAAATTAATGAAGAATGTATTGTTCTCTTCATCGCTTAGCAAAATTCAGTACATTTCACAGTATAATTATCAACACACACCAATGAAAAGTTTCTCAGGATTTCTACTCTATTCTAGTTTAAAAATACGTATTTGACTGCTTCTACTGATCAAGGCTTGAAACTTAAGAATCAACTTAAATTCTTAGTTTTTCTTGTTATAACATGTAGCTGGCAAACAGATTTTGCTCATCATATGCCCATATCTCTCACATCCACCTGCCTCTTCCTTTCCATTCTCATTGCCTCTTTCCTTAGTGAGATGCAGGCTATAAACATAAATTTCTTTACTTTGGTGGCAGGGGGGAGAACTTGGTACCAGCAGCTTCCCGAAACGCATTTTTAAGACACCTTCCTTTCAACTGAAGTAGTATTCTTGGGTTACAGTTTAACCATAGCATATCCAGTATCACAAGATTTTATGAATTCTGCTTCAGCTTTAGCTTCTAAACTTTTTATTGTTTCTGATGTGGTGAACAGGAGAAAGCCAAGAACGAACCTGCAGAAGTCAACTTAAACTTTTCAATCTACCTTTATAGTAGATAAAGTATAGTTCTGGAGTGTCTCATGAGAAACTTTCTTTTGTCACAATCCTAACTGATATAAATCTATGTTGTCACAGGTTTCATAACGTAGAACCAATCAGATGCATACTCAGAAGAAGTGAGGTTTCCCTGACATCATCTTTCTTGGTAAAACTGTATTAGTCATCCTTTTTAAAAATTCAACATCATATCCTCTAAACGATTCTAGAATTTTACAAGGGACTTACACTTGGTCTTGGTCTCAATGCACTTGGTCTCAAGCTCTCATATCAACAGTTAACACTGTATAAGAAGAATATTCTCTATTCTCACTTTTCTACCTTTTCTTGAGTTCTCAAATGTTGGTGGCTATTGTTCTCTGAGGTAAGGGTTCTTTTTTTGCCATTGGTTTTTATTTTTGTTGTTGTTTTTAGATTCTGCCTTTAGATAATATTTTTTCTGAAATCAAAAACTTGATTTCATTTGGTAAGTCTTCATTGAGAGAGAATTATGTATTTTAGATATTTTCTAGTTTCTATACTTTAATAATCATTCTCTTCAAAATAGGTATTTTGAACTTAGTTAAATTCAATGATTTTCCCTTAAAATTTTTCTAAGACTAGAGTTATATTTGGCTTACCCTTTACATATATTTTGTTTTAGTCACATACATTTCTTTGCTAAGTGTCCTGCTTAAAAACATTCTCCTTTCCCTCATTAGCCTTCTGATTTATCACAGTCTTTGCTGCAGCCATTCTTTTTACATATTTCCTTTTCCCATCTTTGATTCATTCACGGTTAAGAGGACATGCATTTTCTTAGCTATTTCTTAGCATCCTTAAGCTAACTTTTTTCCTTTGAAAGTCTCAGAACCTACAAATACTGTTTTCCTGTTGAATTTCTACTACTACCTAGAAAAAGAGCACACTGCTTTTGTTTTTAAAATAGGCATTTATCAAAATTATTTGTAAACTGGATTTTGATAAGAAATATTTACACTTACTCCTTTCTTCACCCTTCTCTATCCCATCTCAAGGATGGGCAGTTTAATCTGATTGGTCACATCCTAGGACAAAGATAATGCAATTTCCATTATCCAGGATTCCCATAATTTAATCCATGATATCTTATGTCTTTGCATACAAGCTTCAGGGTAGAAAATGGATTAATGTTCTTTTGAGAGTCAAACATCTCCCTCTTGTCTCCTGTGATCCAGGATGCTTTCTTCTCATAATTTTTCTGTTTACTTTGGGTGTTAGCTGTGGAAAAGGAAAAGCTAGGGAAAGTTTGAGTCTAAACCAAGTTTTCTCATTCGCTGTTTCCTGCACAGAGATTTAGGTACAAGCATAAATTATCAAGTGTTACCTTACTTTCATTTCTGCTTATCCCTTTTGCTTTTTTGCTTTGCAAAAAGATCTCTGGAGAATTGGGAGTGGCAACCAATCATTCTGTTATTCCTGTTTTTTTTCCCATCCCATAATGCTATTAATTATCCTAATAATTGGCTTTATTTTTACCACTGCAATGGCAAGTATGATTCGGAATATGTATTTAATTCCAAAGCTAGGCATTAATAGCTGTTGGACTTTAAATGATTAGTTTCTCTTTTTTTTTTTTTTTTTCCCTCATTCTTTGTAGAATAGCTTGATTCTAGGATAACCTACCTGAGAAACAATCTGTTCAATAGCTATCTGTAACCCTCGGAAATGTGTATCTTGGATTACAGTTTCTGAAAATATGTTGACTAATGTATTTAATGGATAGGGCATGACATTACTTCTTTTGTGGGTGCTCCTGTAGTTTTATAGTTTCTTTTGTAATATTTTTAATCAAAACTCTGTAGCAATATTAGAGTGTCCTAAATGTAGCCTTCTAAATGAATCCAGGTTGTTACTTCGCTATTTATAATTCCAGAACTAGAACTTAGAACACATGCATCAGTCCCAATAGTTTCCAGTTTCTCCTTCTGTGTGTCCTCTTAGTGCAAAAATACCAGTACCTAAATATAATTCTCAGTGTTCCACTTCAGCTAAGTCGCTTTAGCAGAAAAAATATTAGCTTTCACATAAGTTGTTTTTTTTTTTTTTTTTTTTTTAGTCTTGTTCTTCCTCACAGTGTGACAGTTTGCTTTGTCAGGGAATAGATCTTCTTCATTTGGGAATACACCACACTATGTTTCCATCCTTTGGCAGTGCTTTAAATTTAGATACAATTTATAATAACACTCAAGAGGAGTCTATCCTTTAAAAGAAGGATGGAATGCAAACCACGTACATATAAAACATGCATCTGGGTCCCCAAGATGCATTCTTTCCCAGGGTTCTTATCTGTGCTCAGGGAAAAATCTAGAGCTGTAGGCCTTGCTTTGATTCACAGGGCAAAGAGAATAGGAACTTCAAAGAAGTAATTCCTAATCTTGCTCATCACAATGTTCGTTATTCACAAGGATTACAAAGGGAGTGTTCTCCACAATGTCCAAACTTCCCACAATAAACTTGTGAATGCAGCACCTACTTCAGTGTTTTGTTTTACTATCAGAGAGATATGGCTTTTGTACTTTGCCCTCACCCTTTGAGCATAAGCCACAGTGAGTTTTCAGGTCTGCCTTCTGGATTATTTCAAAGGAAGCAAGGCTTTGGGACAATTTAGTGCCGCTTTCCTCTGGCTTCCTCCTGGGACCCGGGCTGAAGAAGCAACACTGCCCACAATAGGTTTTTCTCATGGTGGAGAATGAACGTATTAAAAGGTTGGGTTCTGAGAGCACTTGCCTGCAGCTCTTACACTGCCACTTTCTCTTCTCCATCTTACATTCCATCGGTCAGAGAAGGCCAACCCCCCACTCCCCCTTGAAGGGATCTGGATAAAAACTCAGCTAACTCTAATGGAAGCCAAAGTAACACCACATGACAAAGGCCCTGGATGTTTGCTTGATTTTCAGAAAGGGAGTAAAAAGAGGGAAACAGTAATATAATCGATAATAGATAAAATAGAAAGGGTTACTATGAATTTCTAACATAAAAGAAATAAAGATCATGTAAATAGCACTCATTGCTATATAAGGATGCTCTCTTCTCTCTCATTGGATTCTCCCTTAGCAGTGAAGTATTCTTGTACAATAATTGAGAAGTTGAAGAGGTGAAGTTATTAAGTGAAAGCTATCATCATTCCCACTTCATTACAACATTTCTGGATCCTGAATATCTTGATATAGGTCAAAATAGCCCATTCTTACACCCCACTAGGCACCCTTAAGCAAAACACACGTAGGACAGAGAAAGATACCATGTGCTTTTTGGCTTCATGGTACCTTGACTTAAAAACTCTTTGCAGACACAGGTTTAATTTTTCCCTTTGTGTTATGTGCAGCATACTTCATAACTAGTGGCAATTCATCATAGAAAAATTCTAGATGGGTTAAATTAGGATTTTGTTTGTTTACACACAAAGGGCAACTGTAGAAGGGCTATGTGTACATGTTCACACAACTCTATTAAAAAAGAACAAAAATGAAATTAAGAATGTTGAAACTGTTTTGCAATCACTCAAGTCTATGTAGTCTTTGGGAAGTTTGAACATTTTTAAGGATTATGTGTATTCCAGTTTGAAAACCAACTGTATATTGAGAAATTAGAAGTTGAAAAATTATGATCCTCAAGTCGATGGTTAAAAATAGTTAGCAAATGTCAACATTTGTTACTTATAGAAAATTTAGAAAACTAGAAATAAAATGTTAACTTAATGAATGACTTATTAAAAATTACCAGTAAACCTATGACTGAAGAATACTGAGTTGAAATAAGAATGTAGCCCTTTCCACCATGTATATTCAGCCTTGTATTAGAGGCCCCGGCCAATGAAATAAAATCAGAGACAATACTTCATAGGAGTCATAAGAAGAAATAAAAACTTTTTGGTTTTGGTGCACCTGGGTGGATCAGTCGGTTAAAGTCCAACTCTTGACTTTGGCTCAGGTTATAATCTCACGGTTCATGTGTTCAAGCCCCATGCCAGGCTCTGTGTTGATAGTGCAAAGCCTGCTTGGGATTCTCAGTTTCCCTCTCTCTCTGTCCCTCCCCTGCTTGTGCATGCTCGCTCGCACATTCTCGTACTCTCTCTCTCTTTCCAAATAAACTTAAAAAAAAAAAACACCTTATTTACCTTTAATTGACTGCATAGAAAATCCATAAACTCATATATACAAACCATTTGAATTATTAGGATAATTATGCATGTTGGCTAGCTAAAGATTAGCATACAAAAATAATTATCATTCTTTGGAGACAAAGATCCTACTCATAACTGAGAATAAAATCAAAATATAGCTAGCAAAAGACATAGAACATTTCTTAGGAAATAGTTACAGAAATTATGGAAAGACATAAAGGCAGCTTAATTGTTAATGGACTAAAAGACTCAATGAAATAATACATTCAATCATCTCCTAAATTGATCCACAGAGTAGCAGAATTTATTCTAGCATAGATATTCTATAAATATACAAAAATTAAAATAATGTAATATTGGTGAAGAGTAGGGGCAATCATTAAAAGAGAAAAAAATTTAAATTAGATCAATCAGATGTAAAAACTTGATAAAAGGCAAGAGTGGTATTAGAAATCACTGAAGTAGGGTTAATCAATTAGAACACATTAAAATGTTTTGTTTTAAACACAATTAGCAATGTCAGGAGATTATGTTAAAACACATAAAACAAATATTAATACTCAGAACTTTTATAAATCAAACTCATTTAAACCACTCAGTTTCCAATAACAGAAAAAAAACAATTAGCTTTGATTAGTATTATTAAAAAGGTGACAGATTATACTTGAAAGTTTTCATGTTGATAACCAATGTCACCCAGGCAGTTCGCAAATAAAAGTTCAGATAGTGACCCAAACTTCTCTGGTACATCATTAAACAAAATAAAACAAAACAAACAAAACATTAAAATCTATACTTGCATTAGAAAGAGGAAATAAGCATGGACCTATAAATTTCATATTTTGTTCTGCCTCTCATAGCATTATAATATGGCCATATATTGACATAAATAGCTTACTAGACTTTGTGTTAGAACAACTTTTGCCCAAGTGTTCATCTACCGATGAATAAAGATGTGGTATAGAAATTACTCAGCCATAAAAAAGAATGAAGTCTTGCCATTTGCAATGACATGGATGGAGCTAGACAGTATAATGTTAATGAAATAAGTCAGTCATAGAAAGAAAAACACCACGATTTCACTCATGTAGCATTTAAGAAACAAAAGAAACGAGCAAAGGGGAAAAAAAGAGAGGCAAACCAAGAAACGGACTCTTAACGATAGAGAATTGATGGTTACCAGAGGGGAGATGGCTGGGGGATGGGTTAAATAGGTGATGGGGATGAAGGCGTGAACTTGATGTGATGAGCACCTGGTGCTGAATCACTGCACGGCAGACGTGAAACTAATATTACACTGTCGCTTAACTGGAATTTAAACAAAAACTTAAAAAACAAAACCCAAATTTTAATCATTACCAAATAAAGACATGTTGTGAAATTGAAAAAGTAGTATTTCACCATTAAAACTCTAAATTTATAAAAGTTCTTAATTAAAAGGCTTTCTTATTGGTTAATATTTTATACTTGTTACACAACCACACTCGCCACCAGAAAACCATTCTGGATTTATACAACCAGCCTTTCTGTTTATCATGTTCCTACTTCTCTCTTCTACTAAACAGAGGAGTTAAAAACACAGCACATGCAAACTCTCATAGAAGATGCTATAGAATTCTCAACATCATCCTGCGTTGTACAAGCCCATCCCCTAGAATGTTTAGATTGCCATTGGCGACCCTCAGTTCTGACTGCCTAAACCCTGGCTTGCCCTGAAGCGGCCATCTGAAAACCGCTAGTCTGTGGGCTCAGTTTGGTCCAGGACCTGGGCCAAAAAGCATCCAACAGCTCTACATATTTGGATTTGTCTCTTTGCTCATAGGTCAAGCTTGACAATATTCTGCAGCCCCTAACCTGTAATCTGGGGTCCTAGCACTAAGCTGATAATGTCCCATTTTAAAATATGCTACGGTATACCATGCTCCTTTTTTTTGTTGTTGTTCCCATCCTTATTGGGCTTCCATTTGCATATCAACCTAATTTCCCATTGTTGTCATAACCCACCCTGAGTCACAGTTTACTTTGTCCATTTCTATATCCATCATGGAAAGTGAACTTTGCATTCAAATGCTTGCCTCTAACGTGAGCTCTGATTTAACCCCAGTTAAATTTTGCAAAACCACTGTGAGAAGGTGGAGGAGGGTCAGTAAATACCCTCCACCTTGAGAGGGCACTTTAGTTTTTTATATTTTTAAAGTTCATTTATTTATTTAGAGAGAGAGCCCACAAACAGGGAACAGGCACAGAGGGAGAGAATCCCAAGCAGGCTCTCACTGCCAGCTCAGAAGGCACTTGAACACCAAACTACAAAGCAAGCCCGCTCCACACCATTTAGAATTTTACTCAGGGTAACTTACTGATAAGGAGGGGGACGCGTGAAGAATCCAGAGCCCTAGGCAACTATTCAACGCCAAGCCCCGCCCTCAACCCAGAGCTTTTATAGAGTGAGGGGCATGGTGGTGAGGCCACGGAGCTGTTATCTGAAGTGGAGACTTCTGTGCACGATCATCTGTACTCATTATCTAAAGTGGTGCTATCTGTGCGTCAGAGGGGAGACCAAGATAAAGGGCCAACGATGAAGTAGTGTTGTCAGCACTCCTACAACCACTCTTGGAAAAGGATGCCTTCTCAGATATATACTCTGGGGTTTTTATTATCATTAATATAGTTGACACACAGTGTAATGTAAATTATCTTCCAATATATAACGTACCGATTACACAAGTCTGTACTCAATACCATGCTCACCACAAGTGCACCTACCGCCCGTCGCCATACGATGCTATTACAATACGTTGACTATATTCCCTATGCTGTTTTTTTAGCCTCACGACGTATTCACTCCACAACTAGAAGTCTGTACCTCCCGCTCCCCTTCACTCGTTTTGACCATCCTCCTATCTCCCTCCTCTCTGTAATCTGGGGTGCTAGCACCCCACCTGGCTTAAGGGTGCCTAGTGGGGTGTAAGAATGGGGTATTTTGACCTATATCAAGATATTCAGGATCCAGAAATGTTGTAATGAAGTGGGAATGATGATAGCTTTCACTTAATAACTTCACCTCTTTAACTTCTCAATTATTGTACAAGAATACTTCACTGCTAAGGGGGAATCCAAGAGAATCCCTCCTCTTTGACCATCCTCCTATATCCCTCCTCTCCCTCCGTTGCAGAGAACTGCAACGACCAGTTCTCTGTATTTATGGGTCTCTTTCTGCTTTTTGCTTTTTTTTTTTTTTTAAGATTCCACATGTAAGTGAAATCATATGGCATTTGTCTTCCTCTGACTTATTCCATTTAGCATAATGTCCTCTAGGTCTATCCATGTTGTCGCAACTGCAACTGGCAAGATTTCATTCTTTTTTATGGCTGAGTACGATTCCATTGTGTATATATATATATATGTATATATATATATATATATCTCACAACTTCTTTATCCATTCATCTATTGATGGACACTTGAGTTGCTTCCATATCTTGACTATTGTAGATAATCCTGCAATAAACATAGGGGTGCATATATCTTTTTGAATTAGTGTTTTCATTTTCTTTCCATAAATACACAGAAGTAGAATTATTGGACCATATGTGATTTTAATTTTTTAATTTTTTTAATGTTTAGTTATTTTTGAGAGAGAGACAGAGGGTGAGTGGGGGAGGGGCAGAGAGAGAGGGAGACACAGAATCTGAAGAAGGCTCCAGGCTCTGAGCTGTCAGCACAGAGCCCCACGCGGGGCTCAAACTCATAGGCTGTGAGATCATGACCTTAAGCCAAATCCGGCCACCTAACCGACTGAGCCACCCAGGCACCCCATGATTTTAATTTTTGAGGAACTTCCGCATGGTTTTCCCTAATGGCTGAACCAATTTACATTCCCAGCAACAGTGTGTGAGGAATTCTTTTTCTCCACATCCTTGACAACACTTGTTGTTTCTTGTCCTTTTGATTTAAGCCCTTTTGAAAGGTATAAGGTGATATCTCATTGTGGTTTTGATTTGTATTTCCCTGATAATTAGTAACGTTGACCATCTTTTTCATTTGTCTGGTAGCCATCTGTATATCTTATTTGGGAAAATGTCTATTCAGGTTCTCTGCCCACTTTTTTTAATTGGATCCTTTGGAGGTTTTTGTTTGTTTTGCTTTGTTTTCTTTTGTTTTTGGTGTTGCATTTTATAAGTTCTTTATATAGTTTGTGTATTAACCCCTTATTGGATAGACCCTTTGTGAATATCTTCTCTCATTTAGCAGGCTGTCTTTTGTTTCACTGGTGGTTTCCTTTGCTGTGCAAAAGCTTTTTATTTTGGTGTAATCCCAATAGTCTATTTTTGTTTTTGTTTCCCTTGCCTAAGGATATATATATATAGAAAAATGTTTCTATAGGCCAACATCCAAGAGATTGCTAATTTTTATTCTAGGTGTTTTATGGTTTCAGGTCTCACTTTTAAGTCTTTAACCCATTTTGAGTTTGTTTTTGTGTGTGGTGTAAGACAGGGCTGAGACTACTACTCTCACATTGTGGTTTGTCACCAAACTATTAGTAATCACATTTTGGAGCTAGACCTTCCTCTGTAAAGTACTATATCTCCTCCCCTCCTTGTTTTGGCTTATTTTCCTCTAGTAGAAAACTCATCGTGTACAATGTGGATGGAACTAAAGGGTATTATTCTAAGGGAAATAAGTCAGTGAAAGACAGATATCATATGATTTCACTCACATGTGGAATTTGAGAAACACAACAGATGAACATAGAGGAGGGAAAAAAATAAGATGAAAACACAGAGAGAGGCAAACCATAACAGACTCTTAAATACAGGGAACAAACAAGATTCCTGGAGGGGAGGTGGGTGGGGGGAAGGGCTAAATAAATGATGGACATCAAGAAGGGCACTTTTTGGGATGAGCACTGGGTGTCATTTATAAGAGAGGAATCATTCATTGAGTTCTCCTGAAGCCAAGACTACACTGTATGTTAACTAACTTGATTTAAAAACAAAAAACAAACAACAAAAAAAACCCTCATCATGAGGGTTTCATCACTATTTGTCAAAAAGATCCATGTGAGCTTTGAATTCATACTTTCTTGGAGCCAATACATTAGGAAACCGTAATCAATAGATCAAAGCATGCATTTGACAGGCGCCTGGGTGGCTCACCTGTTTGAATGTCCAACTCTTGGTTTCAGCTCAAGTCATGATCCCAGGGTCGTGGGATTAAGCCCCGCACTGGGCTCTGTCCTGAGCATGGAGTCAGCTTAAGATACTCTCTCTCTCTGTCCCTCTCTCTCTCTCTCTAAAAAGATAAATAAATAAAATGCATTTGAAAATTAATGATTATGATTACTTTACTGAGCAAATTGCTTTGAAGATTATGAGAGCTTTGTTCATAAATGCAGTAGAATGAGCATCAGACTAAAACCTAGCTGCTCGTGAGTTGGTAATATTGTGGAAGTGACAGATTCTGAGACCCATATCCTTTTCTGTAAAATAGAAACAATTAGGACAATTGGTTTCTTAGCTTGTTGTAGAGACCGATAAGAATGTTGAAAGTGTTTTGTTAAGTTCTCTGCAAATGTTATAAAAAGTAGTAAGTGCCCTGCTGCATTAAATATAATATTCTGTTCAAACATTTTGCCATTAAAAAAATAAGAAGAAAGTAAACAAATCATTATTCTCATCAAATTTTAAACTGTACTTTGTAATGAAATTTTATAATGAAATTATATATTTCCAAATTCTATTTAAGAGAGGAACTTGGTCTATTCTATGTATGCAATACGTTGATGGCAGTGTGTGACCAAAATGAATCAAAGAACCTGAGCTGACCACCTTAAGGGTAAGCCAGAGCTACTAGCTTTCACCTACATCTCTGATCAGTGCCAACTGGCTCAGGATATTAATGCTAGGAGATTCTCTTGCCTTTAGTGTATGTTATCAGACTTAAGCCAATGTGGAGCAAATGATAAACAAAATACTGCATTTTTTTTTCATTTTAAAAATGTTTACTGAGTAGCTACTACACGCAAAGCTCTATTCTAGGAACCAAACAAATAATGCTGCTGCCTTCTATGGGTATAGGATGTATCTCAGGAGACAGACTAGAATCATCTGGAAAAACAAATACGGTTGAGTCTTGTTAAGGATTATCAATTGTACTGAGTACACACCACACAGAGATTTACATTTTCCAGCCTCCCATTCAGTGATAATGGGGACATGTGACTGGGTGGTGTCTAATGGGAAGAATTGATGTATGCCACTCTCAAACCTAGCTATGACAAACCCTGCATTTTTTCTTCTCTCTCTTTCTCTCTCTCTCTCTCTCTCTCTCTCTCTCTCTCGATGCTAATTCACTGACACAATGGTGAAAACCTTAGAAAATGGCAGAGGTACATGAAGGAAGAATCCATGACCCAAGTGTCAAAGCTTGAGCAGAACCTGTTGACAAGAGTCAAAAGTATAATGTGAATGAGAAATCAGTTTTTACTGAATTAAACTGGTATGTTTTTGTTGATCATTTGTTATAGGAGCTATAGAGTTAATTAAACTCACTAATGCAAATGTACAACTTGTTGGCAGGTAGTCATATATACTGTGAAAAAAATAAAGGTAAGAGGATATATGGAAGAAGGAAGTGCTACTATAGATAATATAATCAGAAAAGGCCTCTTTGGTTTGTTAAAGGTTGAAGAGGGAGGTGAATAAAGTGAGGGAGAAAATCATATGTATATTTGGGGCATGGACATTCTCAAAGTACGTAACACCTACAAACGCTCTGAAGCAAAACTGTAATTGGCTTTTTTGAGGAACTGAGGAAGGAAATATAGTTGGAAAAGTTGGAAAGAGAGTTAGGGCAGGTCATTTGCAGGCCATGATAGGATTTGATTTGAAACTAAGAGAAGAATTCATCAGAAAATTTCCATTAAGGTCATAATAATGGATAACAAAACTATAGTCCAACTAAAAATACTTTTCAAGTACTAAGTCAAAGTACATATTTGATCTATAGGAGCTCTGTTTTTCGCAGCATTTTCTGGTAGTATCATCTTTAATATTAACTCATCCATTCACATTGGTTCATAATGCTGCAATATTGTATAGATCTTTGTTACTTATGTCATATTGTCCTTCTCCTGAGGGGTAATGTTGCCATAGAATCTTGGTGTGTACAAATTGTTAAAGCACTCATGCCTGCATCATATAATACTTGTTAGATCATTTTGACCAACAATCATTAGCTACTTTTCTATTATCTGGGGGATCGTTAGTTGTATACCTTTATACTGGATATTCCTATATATTATGATATCAATAGCAACTAAGCAACCAATACATGTAGATTCATTTTACTCTAAATCCACAATATTCTTTTTTAAGCAAAAACATAAGCAACAGAATCTATTATTTGATTGCTTTAGAAAACCTAACAACATTAAAAATAAAGGGGATTGTTCAAGGTCCAATATATTATAAATGACTGCATTGGCTGCAGATCTAATTTCTTCTTAGGTCCAAAGTATTCGGTTGCTTTAGTATAATTCAAATGAAGGGAATTTTTATATGTGGAAGAAAGAAAATATTTTTCAAGCAATATAACAGATCGTTTTAAATTTACGATCATCTACAGATTTCTATTACATTTTATTTAAAGCACTAAAAGAGAACAACTCCAATTTTTGAGAATAACTATATTTTTATTACTTAAAATTTGCAGTGAGAAACAAAAGGAAATTATTGCTGTGAAAGTAGTGCTGGTCATAAAGGACTATCTTCATTTACTGCTGCACATCAAGATAAAAATCATCACTATCAGAATACTTTTTTAAACAAAGTAAGACTTTATTAAGAGATTTAAAAAAGATGAAATATATAAAGGAAATTTCTAATATAATAGTTCAATTATGGATTAGTGTTCCATAAATTGAATGTTTAATCCACCAATTAAAGGCACCAATCTTGGGGTGCCTGGGTGGCTCAGTCGGTTAAGCGTCCGACTTCAGCTCAGGTCACGATCTCACGGTCTGTGACTCCGTGAGTTCGAGCCCCGCGTGGGCTCTGAGCTGATGGCTCGGAGCCTGGAGCCTGCTTCCGATTCTGTGTCTCCCTCTCTCTCTGCCCCTCCCCTGTTCATGCTCTGTCTCTCTCTGTCTCAAAAATAAACATTAAAAAAAAAAAAATTAAAAAAAAAAAAATAAAGGCACCAATCTTGTAGGAAAATGATTTAACTTTTCTGTTCCAGTTTTATAGTAATAAAAGAAAATATGAAAAACTGCCACCTAGATTAATAATAATAATAATAATACATTGGCCTTAATGAGATAAGGTTTAAGATGTCATTAAACCTTCTCACAACATGGGGTCTGACTTCAGCTCAGGTCACGCTCTCACTGTCCGTGAGTTCGAGCCCCGCGTCGGGCTCTGGGCTGATGGCTCAGAGCCTGGAGCCTGCTTCTGATTCTATGTCTGCCCCTCCCCTGTTCATGCTCTGTCTCTCTCTGTCTGTCTCTCTCTGTCTGTCTCTGTCTCAAAAATAAAATAAACGTTAAAAAAAAAATTAAAAAAAAAACCTCACAACAAACATATTACAGTATATCATATATTTTCTCTAAAATTGCAATATTTAAGTGGAAATAGATATTCCAGTTTACTCTTTGAAAATTATCTTAAATCGAAAAATTAAATGAAAAGGGAAAGGATTAAGTCTACATTTTATAATAATTATTCAATACTATTAGGAAACATTCTACCTGGACTCTGTCATTAATATTATAAACCTAAGTGAAGAAAAATAACCACTTCCAATAATCACTATTAGAAATTAAGATTACTTGGAATGCTTCAGAAATGCTTTATAAAATAATTATTACTTATTACTTTTCACTTACAGTTTTGAAAAACATGATAGAAGTCTATTTACAATGTTCTGGCATTTTCAATCGTGTATCATGACAAAATTAATCCAATTTGTTCTGGTTGTCATCCTCCATTGTTACCATAAAATATACAAATAAACAAGTATGACTCAACAGTAAAGGGTTCAATTTGAAAACTACAGAATTTCTTAATGACTTTTCAATATCAACAATCTTCAGTAGCTTTTGTTTACTCAACAAAACCCAGAAATGTAATTGGGTTCTAATGCACTCAAACTCATCATCTGAAATAATTACCATTAAGAGAATAGTTTCCAGTCTTTGGGGTTTTACCTTATTTTCTGATGCTATAAATAACCCAGGGCCTTGCAATGAGTAGGAAGTGGACAGCATTTTCTGAATGAATGCATATATTAACAAACGAAGCTATACTTTTGTAAGAGGGCAAATAACTTCGGCTATGGTTTGAACAAATAAAGTTTTTGAACGTGACACAACCTAACAAAGAAAGTGTCTCTTTGAGAAGAAATGCTTTTTATCTGTGAAATATGTATAATTAGCTATAAAAGAATCTCACTTTGATCTTAGGCTTAAAAAAGAGGTATGTTTTGGGGCACCTGAGCAGCTCAGTCGGTAAGCGTCCGACTTCAGTTCCTGAGTTTGAGCCCCACATGGGGCTCTGTGCTGACAGCTCAGAGCCTGGAGCCTGATTCAGATTCTGTGTCTCCCTCTCTCTTTGCTCCTCCCCCACTCACACTCTGTCTCTCAAAAATAAATAAACATTAAAAAAAATTTTTTTAAAGAGTATGCTTTGGGGCACCTGGGTGGTTCAGCCGGTTATGATCTCACCGCTGGGGGTTCGAGCCCGGACTCGGGCTCTGGGCTGACAGTTTAGAGCCTGATGCCTGCTTTGGATCCTGTGTGTGTCTCTCTCTCCCCCGCCCTCCCCTGCTCATGCACTGTCTCTCTCCCTCTCTCTCCCAAAAATAAATAAGCAAAAAAATTTAAAAAGAGGTATGTTTTACAAACACACAGACATTTCTAGATAACAGTGACAATGGGAGTTTTCTTCTGACATGAGAATTATGTATCCCTTTAAAGCAATCGCTTGCTTTTTAAAGCAGCAATCCAGAAAAAACTACACATTTCTTTTATATATTCTTGATAAAGGGCATATGGTTTAGCTCACATTATGATGAATTCTTAATGAAAGGCGAATCGAAACTTACCAACCAAATCAAGAAAGTACGTTGTAATATTTTGCGTGCTATTTTTTTAAGTTTGGGAATTTTTACTTGATGATTCCATTAGCATCCAAATCTAGTAGTCATGACTCTGAGTGGACAAGTATATTTGAGGACCATGCACAGCACAACTGAGGGGCTGCTTTAAGTAGGTTCCCTTCCTTTCTCACAGTTATTGGTATTTCTCTCAAAATTGTGTCCTTAGCATAAGAGGATCAACTTCACAGGTAAAAAAAAAAAAAAAAAGTTCTACTAAGAGAGTGCTGGTGGTTGGCTTTTCTAATCTAGAGTATACAGACACCAATACAAGTTTAAAATCTTGAAAGAAACACTTCATTAGAAAAATATAACATTCCGCTTAAGTAACAAGTTAAATATGGAAGCAGTATTTTGAAATAGCAAATATATCTTGTTCAAAATAAGTGATAAAGATTCACTGAGATCTATTTTTCTGTAATGAGCAAAAATACTTTTAAAATTGGAGTTCCTATAACAGCACTGTCCTATAGAGTGATAACGCATGCCAAAATTGTGAACAAAGCTTGTAATTTTACACTTTCTTATAGACACATTAAAATATCAAAAGAAAATAGATTAAAATGATTCTGCTAAGGTCTTATTTAACCCTATATATCTAAAATATAATAATTTTAAGATGGCCCAACATATAATAATTGTTTTACATGCTTGTTTTTATGCTGTCTTCGAAGTCAGTTTATTTCAAACACATACATCTCAGTTCAGAGTAGCCATATTTCAATTTCTCCAAGCCATATCTTACCATTCTATAAGTGGGAAAATTACATCTCAGAATTGCAGTGATGGGCCAACAATTTCACATCTTGCAATGTTAGAACTATGACTGCATTAGATTTCATTTGACTTAAAATCAATTCAGTATTTCTAGTCTAACACACAAAATATACCTGTGATCGATGGTAAAAATGATGCCCATCTTTTTCTGAGCAATTTTCATTTACTGTTTTTTTTTCTGTTACGTTTTTTGTTTGTTTGTTTTTTTTTAACTCATTTATCATACTAAAAGTAACCAAGTGGGAGAAGGAAGGGAGGCAAAAAATGCCCTGGAAAAGAAAGTGTGATAGGAAGGCAAGTTGGTCAAATCAAGAGAATTATTTTTGCTGTTTCTACAAAGAATAAAAGAATATTACTGGGAAAACAAAGCTACTCTCCAGCAGGGCTAAAAAAATTCATAATATTAACACTAATGGAACATACATTGTGCTTCCATTATGTGTTGTATTAGGTAAGGTGAATATTGGTTCTATCTGTAGCCATCAGTTTTTAAAATTATGGACGGTAATATTAATCTTTGCATGCATTTGTAGGGGGTAATTTTTTCACTAATTACCCTTATTGTTACCAGCTGCATAAGAAAGTGTGAAAAGCATTAATAGAAATTCAAATCAAGTAGTATATGACCCAGAGGTTAAATGGGCACACAGAGTTGCGAACAAGCTTTGGGTTCATTCTTTGCTTTATATTTAAAACAGTTGTTCAGTAGCAGAGTTAACTGCTTCTTCTTTTATCTACATAGAATGAGAATTTAGGGCCCTTGGGCTGCCTTTTCTTCCATGTCAAAGATATTAATAATGTATCTGCAAACCAACGAGACAAAGAATATGTGTCTGCTGGGTTCTTTTCTTTGAAGTGAGGTGAAAACTGGAAACTTTTACTTTGTCATTTGAAAATCCATTCCATATAATTCTTGCTACTCACACCTGCTGTGGAGCGCTACATGCTAGCTTAACTTTGGTCATAAGAAATTCATGGACTTGCCCCTGGTTAACAGATGATAATAATTATATATTATATATATTATTATATTATTTCTTATATATTAATTATTATATATTAATTATACATATCAATTTATATTATATATTCTATATATATAATTATATATATATATATCACTTCTCTTGTGTTTATGTGGTTGAAGTAATACATGGTTGAACACTTCATAAAAATTTTATAATATATGCATTTTTTAAAATGTGAAAACTAAAGCTGAGCTAAGTAAAAAACAGTGCCAAATAAATATGAAAAACTGTTACTGTTTTAAGAGAGCTTGCTTTTGATAAAGCAATATATTTCTGAAGACAAGCTGTAACAACTATTATAAATAGTAAATGACATTGAGCCATTTGCTTATCCTCTCCCTATCTGAAAGTGTTCTGACATCAACTATAATTGAACAGTTACTCAAGTTTGTACTTGTATTTACTATTCATTTTGGTATAAAAACATTCAATACCATGTTAAAATACTTGCATTCCTATCAAGAACAGGGTAGTGCAAACATGAGCAGTCATACAAAAATGTGTCCTTTTGGAAGGATGAAAATAAAGTGTGTAATTGAAGCAATCTTTCATACTGCAGCAGGGACAATTTAAAAATGAAAATAATGGCCTCATTAATCGTCAATCTCCACTGCCATGAAATTTGTGTTAAAGATCTCTGTTCCTTTTGCTAGTTAGCAAGGACCCAAGCCATCAGTAGTAACCATTCTGCCTAATTTACACTCTTTGTGTCAAAAGGAGAAATAAAAAATAGGGGATGACAGAGGTGAATGAAGCTGTCCTTCCCTTAATTTTATTTAACTCACCATAACCAGTTCTCTCAAAATGTGCTCCAGGAATAGTTTGTTTTTTATATTATCCACCAGCACCACCAAGTGGTAAAATTGTTACTTTCTCTCTAAAGTGATCACTTGAAGGTAAAATAACAACAGTACTGGGATAATATTAGTACTTATTAAGTTCTTGAAATGTATCCAATAAAAAGTGCATCTCAGCATCCTCAGGCTTTATCAAAGAGCCACTGAAAACAATATATTTCAGAAACAAAGAAATGAGAGAATTTAATGAATAGATTGCTTTGGTTATGCTTATTTTTTCTTGTTTTTATGTTACCTATATCTTGTTCCCCAAAGATATCTTTTTAGTCTTGCAATTTATTTTCATTCTATTCCCCAATACCACCAATTTTTACTCTAACAGCATAAAATATATAATCTTTTTGGTTGCACGTTATTTGATTGGTAGAATTTTGAAGAGTAAAAAGTAAACTGTGAGTTTAAATATTTGTTATTTCGTGGAATAATATATGAATGGCTACAGAATTTTTAAATTAATATAAGAAAATCATTCAGTTTGGTGATAATAAAAAAACAAAGCAACAGAAATTTTTTACTTACTGTGAATAAAACTGTACACAAATTACATTTTTAAAGGTATTGTTCAAAAATGACACAGCTTTAAGTGCTGCCATTTTGGAGTTTTCTTTTAACTATTTCATTTCCTAAAATATAATATGTTGTTTATAAAAATAAGCAACAGCAAAAGTTGAATAACAAAGAAACTGCTATCAAATCTGCCAGGTAAAAAGTGCCAGGATCATAGCAAAAGACTGTAATACAATCGTCTAGGCAGTGGGAAGCATTAAGCATTAGAGTCTGGTCTGCGTAATTTTAAGAATGGTCTTATAAGGTGGAGATATAGTTCAACTGGCATTAGTTTATGACATACAGCTTTGATTGGTGGGCACAGGGAGGCAATTGTTCTGTGTGTATATTGATGATTAAACTGTGAGTCTTGGTAAGTAAGTTATTTTAATTGGTTCAGTCTTGTCTTTCAGAAGGAAGTGTCTTGCACAACAAAGAACTAAACAAATTTTGCCTAACCCTACTGTTGTTCAGTGCAAACACAGATGAGTAGTCTTTATCAAAAAATCGTTCCGAAAGGGACAGAAAATTACATCTGGCTCTGAGTTGCCTAATAGAAGAAAGAGTAAAATATGTTGGGTTTAGTTCTCTATTCACTTCTGAAAAACTTCAACATCAACAACATCGTGTCAATTACAAATGTTGGCAGATAACCCACTATAGGTCTCTTGCATTACTACAAGTCTTGCAGGCTGTCTTTGTTCTGGACTATCTTTCAAAGATGTTTCTATAGTGAGAAGTCTTGGCAAATACAGCTTGTACCTTCTGGAGTTGAATCTGGGATTTCCAAGGTAAAAATAGATGATGTTAGTAATGAGGTCCATACTACCTAATATATCACATTAGACCAAAACACATAAAAGTTTATTTTGTTGAGCCATACTTGTTTCCATAAAGTAAATGCCAAGCCTTGTTTAATGGCATGGAAAACTTTTCTCCTTCTGTGTTCCCTTATCAATCTTTCCCCCTCGATTCAGAACTCAAAAGATTTTATAGTACAAGATGAATAGGTGGGACGAAGGACACCTTGTCATCAAGGGAAATCAATGTCCATTTGTATCCATCTGAGTATGCTGGGGAATTTGAGGCAAGGGATTCAATCAGTTACAACTCTGTTGAGCATAGGAACCAAAGTTGTTATTCTACCCACAACTTGGAAGGAAAAGGGACCCTTGCTCAGCTACCAGAATTATGTTTGGACAGAATTCACAACAGAGAAAGAAAGCTAATATGACTCTGTTGACAGGGTTCTTTGAGTCAATTAGTTGTATTATTTTTGCTCCTACATATGAATGTTTATCAGGAATCAATGTGCTATATTCATGTGCCTCCTGTTTCATAGTGCCAAAAGGCATTCTTCTAATCAGGAACAGCAACCTATGTAGAAATGCTAGCACGTCACATACATGGCTGCACAACTTGCCTCCCTACAACTGCCTGGGTGGCCCATTTTAATCAGCATAGAATGCCAAGAGGAGAAATAAATAACTTTTATTTTTTCAGGCAGCAGGATTAGTATGAGATGCAGTATCTCAATATAATAGCCCTGTACGTCCAGTAGTAAAGGAAGTTTATAATGGATTATTGGTAAGTGACCTCAGTTATTGCTCCTGAAGCTCTGGCTGTTCCAGACTTTGTAACTACATCCAAATCCATTACACAAACTGATAGCACTTAGTATGCAGGCTTGGACATACCAGGATAAAGAAAAGTTTACATTATGGCATAAAGTCTCCAATATATGTTTGTAGCGCCCCACCCCCCACCCCAGGAGGATTTAAACTACCCTGTTGGGGCAACTGGGTGGCTCAGTTGGTTGAGCATCTGACTCTTGATTTCGGGTCAGGTCATGATCCCAGGGTCGTGGGACTGACCCCACATGGGGTTCCACACTGAGCATGGAGCATGGAGAAAGATTCTCTTTCTCTCTCCCTCTGCCCCTCTCCTGTGTTTGCGCTCGCTCTCTCTCTCTCTAAAATAAAGACAGAATAAACACATTCATAAATACATATATACATCATACATACATACTGCCTTGTTATTTGCCAGCCTTGGGTGGATTAGGATTTAGCATGAATGGCCCTAACTTCTAATGTTTAAAGCTTTTACTATGTAGATGAGGTACTGTTATATGACAGATAAGAAGGCTAGGACTCAATGACCCTGACCTTGGTGTTATCACCTCCTCCAGTAGATGTCAATGATAAATTCTGATGAAAGTTAGGGGACTTTTTGGTAAGTAATGTTTCTTGGGATCTATGCGAGTGGATTCACAAGGATTATCTGACAGGAGACTAAGTCTCTTTAGCTCCCTTCTCCTTAAAATGAGGTCCAGTATCTTAATTCACCTTTGAGATACTGGAGAATGGTTGTGCCTCACTTGGATATTCTACGTGGTCCTTTGCATAGGCTACAACGCATTGGACTCTTTTGAGTGTTACCCAAACCAATGGCTCCAAACCTTTATAATCCATCCAGCAAGCTTGACATGTTCCATATTTGGGACACCACAACCCTAGTAATCTCTTGAAGCTGCATGTCTTGGTGAATGATGATTCTGCTGATTGGAGCTTCTAGCAAAGAGAAGCAACCTCTACTTGGAGGCATATTTTGAGTTTTGGACTCACTTTCCAGATATGGGAAATAATTACACCGATTTTTAAAATGAACTATTAACTTGCACTTTGCTCCCATTGAAACTTAACACCTGACTCATGGTGGCCATGTTACTCATCATATTGCCATTTGAGAGTAAGTCAATTAAAATCCAATGGTGAGCAAGTTAAAAAAGAATCCAATAAGCCTTATTTGTGGAATAGGTGTGTACTATTGATGAATACTGACAACAGGGGTCCCAGCGTTATTTCACCTTTACCTGAAAAATTGGCAGCTATCACTGTAAGGGAAATGTTTCCCTAACTGTGCTACTTGAAGGGAAGCTATTGAATCACTTCAACTCGCAATTCATAGAGACTTTCCTAAATTCCAGATCTGGTTCAATGTTGATTTAGATAAGCTGAAACCTGATAGTGTACATTAGGCTGCTATAGCTACTGAACCTCAGCACCAGCTAAGCCGGGCCAAACATGGATAATGGTTGCTTCCCTCATTGAGCAGATATCAAGGGCATTTTCATAGCTCTGCCCAAGACTTACCACATGAAATTTGTTATATATTTCACTGACTCTTGGGCCATTGCTAATAGGCTGGCTGTTTGACATTTGGAAAACTATAGGCTGGCAGATTTAAAACACCTGTCTTTAAGGTCACTGATTGTAGAAAATTTCAGTCAATGAATGAACTATCTGGGTTACACATGTAGATGACAACTGTAAGATAACATTCTCTGATGAAAAAGACTGAAATCAAGCCACTGATGAAGCAACGTCCAGATTCCCACTATTTCTGTCTGAATTCATCACTACACCAGGCATGGACACCCATCACCAGCATAAACAATTCTGTTGCTAATGCAGAGGCTACAATTGTTTGCCAGATTTCTGACACCTGAAAAAAGATGACCCAGTTGTTTGTGAAGTGTTGTCCACACCTGCCCTTGGCATATTGACTGCATATGATTTTCAGCCCCCTCTTAGGCTGTCAGTGGTTCCTCATAGTTAATGACATGTTTTCAGGTTATGATGATGCTGTTTCAGTAAATCATCTGACTTGGCTACATCACACTGGCCTCTGAAACTATTATTTGTCATCTTTTCAGTTTTTCAGATTATTTCCTATGTTTTTCCAACAGCCCTCAGGAAGTTCTTGAAAATCAAATATTCAACTTAAAAACTCAACCGTGAAATTTACGACCTACTCCTTGGCTGGGAAATCACTTTGGATGTTGGATGTACTGTTACCTGTAACCAGTAACTGACATATATCCTGTATGTGTGTGTGGGTTGGGGGTGGGTCAGTCTCAACAATCTAAAAAAATTAGTTTCCTTGCTGGGGAAATCAGCCCACTAAACTTTATTTCTTGTGCTGAGGTCAGTCATTACAACACCTCCCTCCTGAAAACACTGTCACATGCCTCATAGTTTGTAAGAGATCTTTAATCTTGAGAAAACACTCATGGTAAATCATGTAACACTCAGCATTGGATATGTCGCCAAAATGAAGTATACTTGTTTTTTGGGGAAGCTTCCTGGAGGAATAATTGACTTAATGTTTACCATATTTGTTAGGTGAGACCAGAGCAGTATTCCTCTAGGGTTATTATTTCTCACTACTCCCACAATACTTTCTATGTGCTTACACCAGTGCCATGTGAATTACGAGGTTTTCCACGCTGGATGATAGGAGGAGGCCCTGAATCTAGGGCACTGGCATGGTCACACTTATCCTTTAGTCCCTTCACTGGCCTTATTCTCACACATATGTGCTTATCAATATTCAGCTCAATATTTGGGAGGCACCCTGTGCAGGGTTCTTGATATCTACCTCTACTTTATTAGTCTGATCTATGAACTACCATTGCCACCTTGGTCTTTGTAAACCCTCAGCTCATTCCCCTCAAATCAAGAAGTCTATTGAGCTATGCCTACATTCCTCCCCTTGGACCATGGCCTGGAAACTCCATCAAGGAAGTGAGGGTGGACAATCATAGGGGTAGCCTTGTTTGTTCCTCATCTTTCACAATCACGGCCCCTTATTTGCTGTGTGGTGTCTTGAAATCTGTTATTTAAAATGTTTTGGCTATTTTCTCTTTGTTTCAAACAGAAGTATAAACCAAGTCCCTGTTGGTCCATATTGGGTGGCAAAAGAAGCCCCTTTTAATTTTTTATGGATTTTAGTATCACCTAGACAACTTTTACCAATCAACCAACCAATCAACAAACCAATGTGATTTGTGAATGGAGTTTCATTGAATTTGCCAATTAACCCACAGATATTGACATCTTTATGAAGCTGAGTTTGCCATTTCATTGTGTTTTTATGTCTCAGTTTATTAATGCCCTTTTATCTATTTTAATATGATTTATCATTTTATTCCTAAGAGGTTCATACAATATTTGTATAGTTTATTTCAATGTAGCTTACAATTTCTGTCATTATGGAAGACAGAATTTTTGCTTTGTATTTAATATCTAGATTGGCTATTTCTGATGTAGATAAGAATTATTTTTATTAAAGATTGATCTAATGGTCAGCATCCTTGATTAACTGTATTATTAATTTAATGACTATTCTTTTCATAAGATATCTATTTTTATACCCTCCAGTTTTCTTTCATTTCTGTATGATTTTGTCCTTTATTTCTTGTTACTTATGGATATCACCTCATCATTTTCTTTTGAAGATAATTACAAAAATTTCTTAAAGTATTTTAATTATTTTATGACATTAATTCTTAAAAGCATCAACTAATTGTGTAGTTTATTTTTATGGCTGCCTTTCTAGCATTAGATGTTTTTTCTTACATATCTAATTTAGAATTTGGGTTTGCAGATCTTTCAGTGGAAGGGGATTTGACTTTGGTTTTATCATTGTCTCCACTCGGTTCTCTGAGGTCTTCAGTCCAGAATCAAACCTTATACGATGACTTCAGATCTCTTGCCCCATAGTGATGGTGAAAATATTCTGGATTCTGTCACCATGCAGCAGGATATGTGCCAATTCTTCATTTGGGGATTTTAAGTATAACCATATAGGGACAATTATTTCCCACAATATGGGACTGTACTCAGATCTTCTCTCCGATATCTTCATTAAAATGTAAGTGTATCCCCAAGGGGCAAACAACAATAGAGTGTTTTAGCCTTATATCAGGAATAAGGGAAATATGTACACCATTCTTGTGTTCAAGCATGTAATCTTCTTCTTTACTTTGGATTCCTTATTCTATAGTAATCAAAATATATTGTTGTTCTCTACTTGCGTCTGGACATACAGTTCAATGTCTGGTGGCTTTAACTACCAATAGTTCTATACCTCTATTTTATTTATTGTCCCCAAATATATTTATATCTTTAACATTTTTCCTTTTTTGATATTTTTCTTTCAATATGACATAATTTTGAACTAAAATTTTACTATAATAGACAAAAAAGAATGCAAGTGGATCCAAATGTAAATTAAAGTTTATACTGTCATTTATTTATTCATTTATTTAGTTAAAATAATCATCTTCCAGAAATGATTTAACGTGGCTTAAAAAATGCATTAAATAGAGCACAGACATATAAACTAAAATCGCTTGATGATGCAGAAGATAAAAGTAGAGAGGGAAAGAAGAAAGAAGGATAGACAAAGAAAAAAAAGAGAAGGGCAAAGACAAAAAAGAGAGAAACAAATCATGATATTAAAAATGAATAGTACAGCTGTCCGTAAATTTTATGTGGCTCAAACATTGTCTACCAGTTAGAAGGTAAAAGTTGGGGTTAATTACACACTTCAAAAGATCCACTTGTGGATTGCATTTGGCCTTTCCCACCACAATAGATCTTATTCCACAGAGCAGGGAACTAATGCGGGCATTCTGCCAGCTTCTCAGAATATCTACTCCAATTATACATTTTGGCAATGGAGAAACAGCCATGAGATGGGTTTCTGAACCACTCTGCACACTGTGAGACAGATCTGATCTAAAATTCTATTGATCACTTGACCTCCATAAATCACTACTCTGACTGGTAAGTCACAGTAGTATTTTGGTTCTCCTGGAATTAACGTCAATTTAAAACCTTTGTCCAGTAGGCCTCCCCAAATCTCATTATTTCCTTTTCTCCAGTACACAATTATCCTAGTAAAAGTTTATAGGGCCCTTTGAGGAAAGCTGGGTGAAAGAAAGACGAATAGTATCAATCTGACAGTGTATGAGGGTCCTTCCTTAAAGGGATATAGCCTTCCCTTTATTTGAAATGTTCTGGGACACTACACTGTCTCAAGTCTAAGAACTGATTGAGGAGTCATGACTCTCCATTTTTATGGTTCAGGATGGATTTTTGCTCTTTTATCTCAAACTTTTTAGCTTACACACATCAAGTAACAATTTATCAGACTTTCTATGTCACTTCTAGGAACACATGATTAACTAGCCAACACCATAAAGTCTGGTCAGTTAGACTATTCTGATTGCTGCTTTGACTCTGTTGTCCATTATAGTCACTACAGCCAAGTAGCAGCCACTTGGTCCTCCCAATAGGATCCAATTACTCCTATCGTATTGAAATTTCCCAAGTCATTGCCTGCAGTCACCAGTTAGGTATGGCCTATAGGTAATTTCAATGACAGAGCTCTTCAAGGATTCTGGGACTCCTCTCCCAAATTTATTTCTCACAGTTGAGATGAAAAATAGGCCTTCTAGACCCTCCCAGTGTTAATGTGGGCACATATGTCTTACAGGACAAATCCACTCTAACATTTCAATTTGCTTAAGTCTTTCAATCTTTTCCTCAGCAAGTCTGCATCTCTCATTTACTCACTGTGAGCTGCTGTTTAGTCCATGTTTCAGCCAACCAACCAAAAAACTATTAGAGCCCATCCTAACTTCCTGAGCTGCAAAATTAAATGCAAACTCTCTGCTTAATGAGCCCATATCAAAATTCAGCCTGATCTAACTCTTACGTTCCTTCCATTATTATACCACTCTCTCATTATCCATTCTTACACAAGTTCCTGGATTTCTATTTATATACATTAAAAACACAAGAAGTTCTTTTGGACTGTAGTGCACTTCCTTGTGGGTCACATCTTGTACTTTACCTTTAGGAGTCTGCTGGGACTTGAGTCAAGTTATAAATCTAGAAACAAAAAGGCATGGTAGGGGTGAGTCTGAGGACAATCAGCACTGCCTTGAATGGCAACTGCCTCAGGGGAGTTATTACCATTTCTTCAAGCAATGCAGACTGGGATGGGGAGGATACTACCACTGGGGCTGGTGAGGCGTCTTCCACTAGCAAAGAAAATTCGTCAGAAAATTATGGGTTCAATGTTTCCAGTTTCCTCAGGCATACCAGTTATCCCCATTCCAACATGAAATATCTCATTTTTTCCCAATCAGTGCCCTCACTTTAACAGACACCTGCAAGATTGGGAGTTCTACTTGCACTATAATTTAACCAATCACAGGATGAGGTTCTGCATGTGCTTTTCAGCAAACTCAGCCTATGGCTACAGCCATTAAATCTCCTTGAATGCACACAGAGAAGATATAAGGCCATTTCTGGGGTGATTGAGCTGGGAATTTGATTCCCTGATCTCATCCTTTTCTTTTACCACTTTATTGACAGACATTAGAAGCAGCCAGCTAACCTCATAATATTCATTAGTTTTTCAAAAATGTTTGGAAATATCATATACACTATCACCCAGCTCCTTGCTTCTTAGAAGTGCTTGATTAGGAATATCCAATGGGGAGAGATTTTGCATATCTTTAACACAGGAAATAGCCATTAGCATCTTTAAATCTAGGCAAAGTAGAGAGTTTCATTCCAGAAATTTCAGGAGCAATTCAGAAAACTCACCCTTAAAGTTCTGTTTCTCTAGAACCAATCTCACTGCCAAAAATCTGTATTCCTTGGGGTTTTCCAGAGAAACAGAAATGACTAATGTATTTGTGGAGGCTAGAAATCCTAAGATCTGCAGTTGGCAAGTAGAGACTCAGGAGAGCTGATGGTAGAACTTCTATTCAAGTCCAGAAGCCTGAAAAATGGGAGAGCAAATGGTATAAATTTTAGTCTGAGAATGCAGGAGAAGACTGATGTCCCATCTCAAAAATAGTTAGGCAGAGAGAGATAATTCTTTCCTGCTCATCTTTTATTCTATTTAGGTCTTGAATGGATTGGATGAGGCCCACCTCCATTGGAGTAGTATATCTACTTTACAGGCTCTCACAGACATCCTCAACTATCAGGGCACATTGTGGCCCAGTCAAAATGACATATAAAATTAACTATCACAGTTGTCTTTTAACATTTCAGGAAATTTCTCTTTCTGAGTTTAAGAGTAAAAGGAATAATTGGGTACTTGATTCTCCCTTACAGCACATTCACTGATTATCTACTACATTATTTTTCTTCATATTCCTAAGCTATTACAAGACAATTCTTTTTCCAGTATACTCTTTGCTTATGATATCTACAGGTATCTTTATCAAATGGATTCCTCCTCTGATGTTTGGTAACTTTAGTGGGAGAATTTAATTGTGTTGCCTGAGTCATTAGTTTATGCTGGGTATTATTCTACTTTTATTCTAAGGCTCTTTCAAAATATTCAGCAACATTTTGGAGACTTGAAAACAGGATGATTTCTTATTAGTTTCTGTTTGATTTCTTATTAGTTTCTGTTTGTAAGCTAAATCTTATATTTCTGGCTTCAGTCTATTTTTAAAAAGTCAAGAGATAGTTGTGGTCACATTTTCTTAAGGATCTATTTCAAAGCTATGTAAATACATTAAAGAGTAAATTTATCCTTGAACTTCCCAGTGGATTCATCCTTTCACTACTTTAAAGACTGCATTAGAGTCCCATGTGTTTACACAGGAAAGAATTAGGGGTGGTCTCCAAAGACCTTGTATCTAAAATTCATGGACTCTAAAGTCATCATTTTGACTTTTCTGTTCAAGGTGCTGTTTTTGTTTTTGTTGTTGTTGTTGTTGTTGTTGTTGTTGTTGTTGTTGTTGATTAATCTGAGGATCCAATTTATGTATTACATAATTGGGAAATATTACAGAGCCTCAGATTATATATTAATATATCAACTCTAAATAATCTCTAAATGTCTACATATATTCTTTAACCACTAAAAAGCTTTGACAATATTTCTCTACTCTGAAAAATAAAAGCACCTAACATGAACTATAATACATTTGCACTGACTCCTAAATGGCCATTAGAGGAGGCCACTGGGTAGATACAATGGGAAGAAGCACAGGTTAAGATAGGATCATATCAATCAATCCAAGAGTGACTACCCTTAGACTGAGTTAAAGTCAGTCTAAGGCATGAGAGTTTGGCTACAGCTGGTCACATATAACACTTGTGCATCTTGTGATTTAGGGGACCCAAACTAATGATAGATCATTTCCTGTGGCAGCATCAATAAATTTGCTATTCTTAGAAGAGGACATTTTTAGAGAAGAGATTTTCCTAGTGCCATACTTTAAACAAACAGTATAAGACAGGTTCAAGATTTTTATAAGGTGACCCAAGGCAAAGTTTATGCTATAAGATGTCTAAATTGGAGAACTTTTGATCTTATCATACTATGTGTGTTCTCTTCCCTGTGAATAATTGCTTAAAGACACTCTAACAAAATGGATGAAGACAAGGAGAGAGACAAGGAATAGTGTTGTTAATAACAAGGCAGATTCACATTAAGAACATAAGTTTCCAGAGGGTAGGAGCCAAGATGGCAGGGCAGCATGGAAATTCTCAATCATCCCTGAAATGCAGCTACATCAGTACCAATCCATTTAATACACCTAGGAAATTGATCTGAGGACTAACATAACAATCTGCATAACTTGAGCCACAGAACTCAGCAGGTATGCAGTATGGAGAGGTGAAATGGGAAAGAGAGAAGCCGCAGAGGGTAGGGAACTGTTTTTGTTTGCAGAGAGAGGATGGAGATGCAGGGAGAGTACAGGAAAAGCACACTCCCCTTGAAAGCCACTGGAGAGAAAGAAAAAGAGTGGAAACACCTGCAAGGAAATGAACAAGAAACAGAGAAAGAAGGACATACAGGGTTTCAATACCATTAAGACTCTATAAACAGGGGAGCACAGAGTTGGAAACTCCACAGCAGTGCTCTGGTGGGAAGAGTGAATCCCTAGGAGCAGACAGCAAGTTCCAAGGGGTCCTCAGGTCACATGGGGAGAGACGGTTCCCTTGCTGGGAGAACATTTGGTAGAAGCTATGCAACCTCCCCACAGGCAAAGGTCCCAGCAGACCCCAGATCACAGCTATGTTTGCTCATGTATGGAACAAGGATGCTAGGGTGTGGTGAAGCCTGGTGCCAGATGTGTGTTGTGATTCACCATAGTTCCTGAACTGCTGCTGCTACACAAGCACATGAAACTTTTCTGGAGCAGCCTGGCACCCGATCATTGCTTGGTGAGACCCACCCCCAGAGGGTCAGAGTGGGTTCAAGCTACAGGGCCTCAGAAGTGACGAGTTTGGAAAAATGGCCCCATCTGAGATAAAATCCAGGAGGGAGGTGCCACTTGGCAGGCTGATGGCTTGGTCATGGACAGTGTAGAAGTGGGGAGTGGAAGGAAGCTGGAGAAAAAGGAGGGGTACCTGACTGACAGTCCACAAGAGCACAGAGTTCTGCTACTAGAGACTGGGAAGCTGGGTGACACCATTTTTACTTTACCCATACATGTGCACACACACATACATGCCTCACACTGATCCACCCCAGTAAGCTAAGCAGCTCCACCTAGTGGAGAATGGAGCCATTACACTAAGCCCCATCAAACTGTGCCAACCAAGCCCTAGAGGACTACTACAAGTCTCTCCCCCCTGCTTAGTGTAAGGACTAAAAAGTGCCTATTAGTTTGACTTCTAGGGGAAACTGGATGTAATTTCACTCAGATTTCATTCTGCTCACTGGTCCATCTATTCACTGGTTTGCTTGCTTTGTTTCTTATTCTTGGATACAGAAAGAGAAAAAAAAAATTTCTGTTTTTATAAAAAAGATTTTTATTTTTTTCCACTATATTTTTAAGTTATTTTTTGTAAATGTTTTAGTCTATTTTACTTTCTCCATTACATTTTATTCTACTTTTTTGTATACATCTTTTAAAATTTTTAAACATTTTCTTACTTTTGCTTTCTTACTTTTGCTCCTTTTTTTTCTTTTCTTTTATTTTCCTATTATCTCTATTCTATCAAGCTTCTTTCAACAACCATTCCAAAACACACCTAGGATCTAGCTTCCTTTATTAGGTTTTTTGTGTTGTTTTTAAGTTTTTTTACTTGTACTTTTTATTCTATTATTTTTCTTCCTCCAAAATGATGTAATGAAGGAATTCACCCCAAAAGAAAGAAGAGGAAGAAATGACATCCAGGGACTTAATCAACACAGATATAAGCAAGATGTCTGACCATAATTTCGAATCACAATAGTAAGTAAGAATACTAGCTGGGGTTGAAAAAAGCATAGAATTTCTTTCTGTAGAGATAAAAGAAGTAAAATCCAGTCAGGACAACATTAAAAAGGCAATAACTGAGATGCAATCTCGAATGGATGCCACAGTTGCAACGATGGATGAAGCAGAGCAGGGAATCAGGAATACAGAAGACAAACTTATGGAGAATAGTGAAGCAAAAAAAAAAGAGGGAATCTAAGGCAAAAGAACATGATATAAGAATTAGAGAACTCAGTGACTCATTAAAAAGGAATAACATCTAAATCATAGGAGTCGCAGAAGACAAAGAGAGAAAAAAAGGCATAGAAAGTTTATGTGAGCAAATCATAGCAGAAAACTTTCCTAACCTGGGGAAATACACATACATCAAAATCCAAGAAGCACAAAGAACTGCAATTAGATTCAACAAAAACCACCATCAACAAGGTGTATCATAGTCAATATCACAAAATACACAGACAAGGAAAGAATTATAAAAGCAGCAAGGGCAAAAAGGTTCTTAAGCTGTAAGGGAAGACAGATAAGGTTCACATCAGACCTGTCCACCAAAATTTTGCAGGCCATAAAGGAGTGGCAGGATATATTCAATGTGCTGAATTGGAAAAGTATGCAGCCAAGAATGCCTTATCCAGCAAGGTTGTCATTCAAAATAGAAGGAGAAATAAAGAGTTTCTCAGACAAAACAAAAACTAAAAGAGATTTTAACCACTAAACTAGCAATGCAAGAAATTTAAGGGGGGCTCTCTAAGAGGAGAAAAGATAAACAGAATGAAAAAGATCAAAAGCAGCAAAGACTAGAAAGGACCAGAGAACACTACCAAAACTCCAACTCTACAGGCAAAACAACTGCAATAAGTTCATATCTTTCAGGACTTACTCTAAATGTCAATGGACTAAATGCTCCCATCAAAAGACATAGGATAACAGAATGGATAAGAAAACAAGATCCATCTATATGCTGTTTACAACAGACCAATTTTAGACCTAAAGACACCTTCAGATTGAAAGTAAGAGGATGGAGAATCATCTATCAGGCTAATGGTCACCAAAAGAAAGCCAGAGTAGCAATACTTATATCAGACAATCTAGATTTTAAAATAAACTCTGTAACAAGAAGTGAAGAAGGGCATTATATCATAATTAAGGTGTCCATTCACCAAGAAGATCTAATAATTATAAATATTTATGTCCACATCATGAAAGAACCCAAATATATAAATCAATTAATCACAAACATAAAGAAACTCATTGATAGTAATACCATAATAGTAGGAGATGTCAACACCCCATATACAACAGTGAACAGATAATCTAAGGAGAAAATAAACAAGGAAACAATGGCTTTGAATGATACACTGGACCGGATGGACTTAACAGATATATTCAGAACATTTCATCCTACAGCAGTGGAATACACATTCTTCTAGAGTGAACATGAAACATTCTCCAGATTAGATCACATACTAGGACACAAATTAGCCCTCAACAAGTACAAAAAGGTTGAAATCATACCGTGCATACTTTTAGACCCCAACGCTGTGAAACTAGAAATCAACCACGAGAAAAAATTTGGAAAGACCATGAATACTTGCAGATTAAAGAACATCCTACTAAAGAATGAATGGGCTAACCAAGAAATTAAAGAGGAAATTAAAAAGTATATGGAATCCAATGAAAATGATAATACCACAGCCCAAAACTTCTGGGGCACAGCAAAACAGTCATAACAGGAAAGTACATAGCAATCCACACCTTCCTAAAGAAGGAAGAAAGTTTTCAGATATGCAACCTAACCTTACACCTTAAAGAGATGGAAAAAGGACAGCAAATAAAACCTAAAACCAGCAGAAGACAGGAAATAATAAAGATTAGAGCAGAAATCAATGATACTGAAACAAAACAAAAACAAAAACAAACAAAACGGTAGAACAGATCAATGAAACCAGGAGCTGGTTCTTTGAAAGAATTAACAAAACTGATAACCCCCTAGCCGGTTTGATCAAAAAGAAAAAAGGAAATGACCCAAATAAATAAAATCAAGAATGAAAAAGGAGAGATTACAACCAACACAGCAGAAATATGAACAATAATAAGAGAATATTAAGAGCAATTATACACCAATAAAATGGGAATCTGGAAGAAATGGACAAATTCCTGGAAACATAAACTACTAAAACTCAAACAGGAAGAAATAGAAAATTTTGAACAGACCCATAATCAGTAAATAAATGGAATTAGTAATAAACAAAAAAAAAATCCCCAAAACAAGTATCCAGGGTTGGATGGCTTTCCGGGAGAATTCTAGCCAAACATTTAAAGAAGAGTTAACAGCTATTGGGGCACCTGGGTGGCTCAGTCAGTTGATCATCTGATCGGCTCAGGTCATGATCTCAAAGCTTGTGGGTTCGAGCCTCATGTCGGGCTCTATGCTGACAGCTTAGAGCATGGAACCTGCTTCGTATTTTGTGCCTCCTTCTCTGTCCCTTCCCTGCTCATGCTCTGTCTCTGTCTCTCTCTCTTTAAAAAATAAACATTAAAAAACATAAAAAAAATAAAAGTTAACAGCTATTCTTTTGAAGCTGTTCCAAAAAATAGAAATGGAAGTAAAACTTCCAAACTCATTCTATGAGGCCAGCGTTATCTTGATTCCAAAACCAGACAAAGACCTCACTAAAAAGAAAAACTACAGATGAATTTCCCTGATGAACATGGATTCAAATTCTCAACAAGATGCCAGCCAACCAGATCCAATAAACATTAAAAGAATTGTTCACCACAATCAAATGGGATTTATACCTGGGTTGCAAGTCTGGTTCAATATCTGCAAATCAATCAATGTGATACATACATTACATTAATAAAAGAAAGGACAAGAAACACATGATACTCTCAATAGATGCAGAGAAAGCATTTGACAACATACAGCATCCTTTCTTGATAAAAACCCTTGAGAAAGTCGGGATAGAAGGAACATACTTAAACATCATAAAAGCCATATATGAGAGACCCACCACTAATATCATCTTCAATGGGAGAAAACTGAGAGCTTCCCTCTAAGGTCATGAATAGGACAGGAATGTCCACTCTCTTATCACTATTATTCAACATAGTATTGGAAGTCCTAACCTCAGCAATGAGACAACACAAAGGAATACAAGGCATCCAAACTGGCAAGGAGGAAGTCAAACTTTAACTCTTCACAGATGACATGATACTTTATATGGAAAACCCAAAAGATTCCACCAAAAAACTGCTAGAACTGATCCATGAATTCAGCAAAGTCACAGGATATAAAATCAATGCACAGAAATCAGTTGCATTTCTATACACCAATAATGAAGAAACAGAAAGAGAAATCAAAGAATTGATCTCATTTACAATTGCACCAAAAACCATAAAATACCTAGGAATAAACCTAACCAAAAAGATGAAAAATCTATACACTTAAAAATATAGAAAGCTTAAAAGCTTATGAAAGAAATTGCAGAGGACACACACACACACACACACACACACACAGGAAAAATAATCCATGCTCCTGGATTGGAATAAGAAATATTGTTAAATGTGGATGCTACCCAAAACAATCTACATATCCAATGTAATCCCTATCAAAATAACACCAGCATTCTTTCACAGAGCTAGAACACACAATTCGAAAATTTGTATGGAACCAGAAAATACCCCAAATAGCCAAAACAATCTTGAAAAAGAAAACCGAAGCTGGAGGCATCACAATCCTGGACTTCAAGATGTATTACAAAGCTGTAATCATCACGACAGTATGGTACTGGCACAAAAACAGACATTCAGATCAATGGAACAGAATAGAGAACCCAGAAATGGACCCACAAACGTATGGCCAACTAATCTTTGACAAAGCAGGAAAGAATATTAATGGAATAAAGACAGTCTCTTCAGCAAGTGGTGCTGGGAAAACTGGACAGCGACATGCAGAAGAATGAACATGGACCACTTTCTTACACCATATACAAAAATAAACTCAAAATGGATGAAAGACCTCAATGTAAGTCAGGAAGCCATCAAAATCCTCGAGGAGAAAGCAGGCAAAACCTCTTTGACCTCGGCTACAGCAACTTCTTACTCCCATCTCCAGAGGCAAGGAAAACAAAAGCCAAAATTAACTATTGGGACCTCATCAAGAAAAACAAAAAACAAAACAAAACTTCTGTACAGTGAAGGAAACAATCAGCAAAACTAAAAGGCCACTGACAGAATAGATGAAGATATTTGCAAATGACATATCCAATAAAGGGTTATTATCCAAAATTTATAAAGAACTTATCAAATTCAACATCCAAAAAACAAATAATCCAGTGAAGAAATGGGCCAAAGACATGAATAGAAACTTCCAAAGAAGACATCCAGATGGCTAACAAACACATGAAAAAATGCTCAACATCACTCATCATCAGGGAAATACAAATCAAAGCCACAGTGAGATATCACCTCACACCAGTCAGAACAGATAAAATTAACAATTCAGGCAACAACAGATGTTGTCGAGGATGCAGAGAAAGGGAACTAGTTTGCAGTGCTGATGGGAATACAAACTGGTGCAGCCACTCTGGAAAACAGTATGGAGGTTCCTCAAAAAATTAAAAATAGAATTACTCTATAACCCAACATTTGCACTACTAGGTATTTATCCAAAGAATGCAGGTAGGTGTGCTGCTTTGAAGGGACATATGCACCCCAATGTTTATAGCAGCACTATTGACAATAGCCAAAGTATGGAAAGAGCCTAAATGTCCATTGACAGATGAATGGATAAATAATATATATATGTATATATACACATACATACACACACACACACACACACACACACACACACACACACAATGGAGTATTACTTGGCAATAAAAAGAATGAAATCTTGCCATTTGCAACTACGTGGATGGAACTAGAGGGTATTATGCTAAGTAAAATTAGTCTGCCAGAGAAATAAAAATATCATATGTGGAATTTAAGATACAAAAGAGATAAACATAGAGAAAGAGAAGGAAAAAATAAAAAAAAAACAGGGAGAGGGACAAAACATGAGACTCTTAAATATAGAGAACAAACTGAATGTTGCTGGAGGGGCTGTAGGTAGGGGGATGGGCTAAATGGGTAAGGGGCATAAGGAAGACACTTGTTGGGATGAGCACTGGGTGTTATCTGCAAGGGATGAATCACTGGATTCTACTCCTGAACTCATTGCACTATATGCTACCTAACTTGGATGTAAATTAAAAAATAAAAATTAAAAAAAAAAAAACAAAGAATATAAGTTTCCAAATAAGATCAGTTACTTGAAGAAACACTAAAAAGATTTCTTTGTTGAATGCTTAGAAATCAAAATAAACTCAAAATTTGGGAGCAGGGCAAAGAGAAATTACAGCACAAACCATTATAAAGCCTTTCTCATTTTTCCTCAATAGAAGGATCCCTAAGAGGAAGGCTAAAAGATCTCAGAGGAACATGCTGCTTTTAAACTGAGGTTTTGAGCCTCAGCAAAGAGGGGCTTTCAATTGAATATACTTGAGGCTCTGGGCTTCATGACAGCAAACTTCCCCAAATGATATCCACTGATCAAATAGATCTGTTTATGGAGCCTACTTAAGGCAGAAAGAACACTATCTTGACCATAATTTAACAGTGTCTAAGAAAGAGAGGCCATGGGTTGATATTCACAGGCATGGAAAAGAGCTACAGTCAAAAGATTGAAATTGGGTCTCCTAATATGGATATCTAGTTGGGATTAGGACATTTTTGTGATATGCTTAGTGCTGGTGGTCACAGAAAAAGTGAGGATCTTAAAAGAAGTATTAGTGGTTAAAAAGTTGTTTGAGAGGCACTTGGCTGGCTAAGTTGGAAGAGCATGTGACTCTTGATTTCAGGGTCATGAGTTTGAGCCCCACATTGGCTATAGAAATAATATAAATAAATAAATAACTTAAAAATTTTTTAATTGCTTGATGCCCAAGTGAGGAATTCATTGTTCAAAGAAATAAGAATTTACCCAGATGAGCAACTTATTTAACTCAATAAATTAGATTTAAAGGATTTCCTAAATAATCATAAAGGTTATTTACTTAAAAACCTATCTTCCTAGAACAAAGAAAAATTCATGCTTACAGAAGTGGCCTCAATTCTCAATGGGTTAAAGGATAGAGATTTACGATGGATTTAAAATTTTACCACTGAAATAAATTGAGGTTCTTTCCTGCTAAAAATTAAAAATTCTCTTGGGGAACGTGGTTGGCTCAGTCAGTTAAGGGTCTGACTTTGGCTCTCATGGTCAGATCTCATCAGGATCTCGTGGTTTGTGAGTTCGAGCCCCATATCAGGCTCTGTGCTGACAACTTTGGAGTCTGGAGCCTGCTTCGGATTCTGTGTCTCCCTCTCTCTCCGCACTGCACTCCCACCCCTGCCCCGCACACGTGTTGTCTCTCTCTTTCTCTCTCCCTCTCAAAAATAAACATTAAATTTTTTTTTTAATTCTCAAACTTGCCAAATATTACATGTAGTCACCTGAAGAATTAGAATGTACATAATGGTTTGCACACCTCAAAATGTCCAGTGAATTTTATGGTAAGGAAAATTTCTGATGAAATTGCTTAAACCCTTAAACGAATTTGTTTTATTGTTTCCTTCTTTTTTAAAAATGTCTGTTTAATATATTTTGATGTTTCTTACCTAGAGTAAGATGGCATTTTTCCATAATAACCAAGAGAATTTAATATAACAGTTAGGAAAATGTATTTTGTGCAACCCCTTGAAACATTATATAATTTATGTATTTCTGTCCTTTTAACCTTTTACAAAACAAGTTACCATTTGCATCAACAGGCAAGTCTTTGGAGTACACAGATGGCTCTATCAACCGTATGGTGACTAATCCCCTTTATTGAATGCAGTTGACATGGAAACAACTAGTCAACACCAAATAACCACATTATTATGTGTAAATAGCAGCCCCTCTGTGATTATAGCAAACACCTTATTTATATCTGAAGGAAATGTCTAACAGTAATTCAACAACAATTTACAATGTCTCTTTACAATATTTATATGTGATTATGTATATACCAAAATACCTTAAAGGTATTCGGATGATTATAGATTCAATATCTATATCTATATCAATATCATCTATATCTACACCATCTATATAGAGAAAGAAAGAAAGAAAAAATTTTTGTAAATTTAAATGAAACACTCTTGAAATACTAAAGCAATAATCAACCTCTGGGATCAATTAGCATTTCATGAAATTATGTTTCAAGGTTTCAACATCATCCCCCATATGTTTTAGAGCTATGAAATGATACCTTTGACTTAGTTTAGATAATTATATTTTAAAAAATAAGGTTTATAAATATCGTATTGCTGAAGAAATTAAAAATAAAAGTTGAAAATGGCATATTTAATTTCTTTTCCCTTTATTGTTGTATAATACATGCAGGTTTCATGTCAGCTATAGCCCTTTGATGACATTATCAAACTTTAGTTTTCATTTATATCTTCAATAATTGTGAGGAGCAAAAGAGTACATTTGCACCTATTTTATTAGAGAAAAATATAAGCAGTTTGATATTTCTCCCTACATACATAATCTAAATTTTGACATGAAAGGTGGATGCTAAACACAACATGTCCCACATATCATGGGGTCATAAATAGTGGTAGCCACAATTATAAGATTTTGATGCTCAGGTCTATAAGCTAGCCTCTTGCATTGACAAATATTTATTGAGAATATATTAGTCAATGATGATAGACCAATGAACAAAACATACAAACTTACAGTCTTCATGAAGATTTTATTCTAGTGAGTGGACAGTGGCTGTAAAAACATTATATTTAAAAATATATTTTAACATTATATATGTATAAATATTGGTCTATAAGTATGTATTAATATATATTTAATATATACTTATGCATATATATATTTTTGATTCAATATACTTTAAACTATATTTTAAATATTATATTTTACTTTCTAAATTTCTGTATATAAAATTATGAGCTTTGGGGAAAAAAACTGATGTAAAACTATATGTGATGCCACGGAGTAACATCGGGTTGCAATTTTAACCAAGGTGGTAAAGGGAGATTATAGTGGATTATTGACACATGACTAAATATCAGGAGGAAGCATGAAGTGTTGGAGTAAGCCATGCAAATATACTGGAGAAGTACCCTCCTACAGAAGTAACAGCAAGTGCAGAGGCTCTGAGTTTGAGAGTATAATTACTATTTCAAGGTAAGAGACCAGAGTCACTGCAGTGGAGTGAGCCAGGGAGACTAAAACATGAGTTGAAGTAAGAGAGACAAGAAGGAAGTGGAATCCAGATTACACCCTTCTGCTTTTTGGCCAGGTTATTTACCTAGGCATTTATCACCAGTAATGTGGGAAGCCACTGAAATATTTTGAGTAGAGGAGTAAATTATCTTTTTGTTTTAAAAGAATATTTTGAATACTGTATTGACAACAGACTAGAATGGTAAGTAGAAGCAAGGACAAAAGTAGGAAGGGCATTCCAATAGTGTAGATAAGAGATAGGGATTTGGAGTGCCTAACCTACTGAAGCAATTGTTTCCAGAAAAGAATAACAAAAGACAAGCAAAACCCAAACCTGTAAGTTATGGGGTGAAGTAGGATACAGAAGGGAGGAAAAATTAAGCAAAAATATGGTAGCTGGTAAACTCTAGCACTGGTCTGATAGAAGGGAAGTTCCTGCAGCATAAACTACATATTAGAGTTGTTGTATGCCTCCATTTGTAAATATTGAATTTGGCCACTTGGGAAATGGAGAAGATCTAATCTACTCAGTAATATGGTTTCCTTTAATCAAATGAGAGCAAATTTCACAAAAGCTGGGGGGTCAGGGCTAACCCTGTAAAGGAAATCTGTGAGGGGTATCAAAACACCACATAGAGGTTGAAAATTTAAATTATATGTTGAAGATTGATAAATAGGATTTGTGATAGATTAAATGTTAGAACAAGACAAGGTATTCCATAATTATTAAAAAATAATAGATCTGAACAATTAGAAGAATGGAATTTCCATTTACTGAAATGTAAAAGATTGCAGAAATAGCATATTTGAAGGCAGGAGGAATCAGGAGTTCAGGGTTTTACATTATAATTTTGATATACTTATTAGATATCTAATTGGTAAGTGGGTCTTTGTGGAGATACCTTTAGAATGGTTTTCATGTAGATAGTGTTTAAAGCTATCAGATTATTTGAGATAACCAAAGGAGTGAATGTAGAAAAGATGGTGAGGTTTATGCTCTGAAGCTTTAATTTATTAAAAAGGTAGAAAACTAAAGATGAAGCAGAAAAGGAGACAAAGACGGACACATTCACTAGAAACAAGTCTTGAGGAGTTCTGATACGAGGGGAAAAAGTGAAATGGGTAACATAAGTGGAAAGAAGTAGGGTCAAGAGAGCTTTATCTTTAAGAATGAATGAATATTGACACATTTGTCTACTGGTGGGTGAGAAATCTATTAGAAAAAGAGAAAAACACAATGATTCAGAGGAGAAAGCAGAGAGCAATATCATTAAGTAGGTGAGAGGGGACGGGATCTGCTATACAAGTGGAAATGTTGGTCTTTGCTAAAGTGCATGAAAAACCATTGAAAGTACCAGGAAAGAAAGCAGAGTAAAGAAGCAAAGTAGGTAAGTTGTTCAATGGGGTGGTAGAAACTTGTGGCAGTTTTTTTTTTTTTCTGTTTTCTGAGAAATCTTTGAATTTTGTTGAGATCATTATTAAATCATGCATTTCATATCATAAGGGGATTTATATTTAAGAGGTATCTGTTTGCTAAAAAGCTATTAATGAGGAGCAATCATAGGGATTGATTTGTACTGAGACCACAGACAACTCCAACAGAAGTTCTCTGCTGGGAGTAACAGATACATTAGAAGAAGAGGAAAAGTTGAAACTTGTTTTTATTGGACTGCATTGCTATGCTATGCTGTTTTACATAATTTATATTTTCATATGCATATAGTATATATTCATGAAATATCTTCTTCATACCTCCATCTTATTACAAGAGACTGAAGCTCCTGTGAAATAATTTTCTCAAAACTATAGAGCTAATAAAAAAGTAAAGCTTGGTTTCTAGCATAAATTAGTCTGATATAAACATGTTATTACATGTTTTTGTTTAACATGTTCCTCTGACTCTTGAATTTCACTTGACTTAATGGTTATAACTACAGATTTGAACAGATTTGAACAGATTCAAACTTATTTTTTATAGAATATTTTATACATTGTTTATGTGCTTTCTAAAGGATCATATCAAGAGGCATAAACTGTATGACTGTTTCTGTCTTTATATGCTTTATTTCCTTCATTACTGATGTGTTGAGATATTCTGAATTTGTCTTTACACATTTTCTGCACCTAGGTTTGGCCATTAACTGAAAAATCCTGCACTTTTCAGTGGGGAATGTATCTAGTGGGCCCAAATTTGATGCTAGAAGTTTTCATGGCTTTTTGGTTGTTGTGGTTTCCAAAGATGGAGGCTGCAACTCCTTCTACTCTGTAGGCCCTTTTCTATGATGTCCAGACTTAGACCTGAAAAAAAGTTCCAGCTTCCAATGTTTGCTTTCTGAGAGGCCAGTCACCACCTACAGAAGTTTGGGTTATCTATCTGCCTGAAGAGAAACGCTGTGCAGGATAAGACTATACATGGTGACAGAGGCCAGGTGAAGAACAGCCAAGGATCCAGACATAAAATGGCCATGCAAAGAAAGAGGCCTGGCCAATTAGGGCCAGACATTCAAGGTGATCTCTGGCTTCTATCAGGTTGTACAACCAATACTATGGAAAATATAGATGAGCCATCTCTGCTTCCAGAATTTCTGATTCTCAGAATTGTGAGTGATTTCATATTCATTGTTTAAAGCCACTAATATTTTTTTAATATACCAATAGACAACTAAAAGAGTTGTGCAGGTAACTAAATTTTCTGTAGACCAAAGTCGGAAATACTAATTTTAACAGAAAATATGTTAGAAGTTCATAGTAGTTCCATTCAAATTGAAAATTGTAAGGTTTTTACAATTAACTTCTTTGATTTTTTATGTTTTATATTTTTTATCTTTTTTCCTTTTACTAAAACTATTGATACTGATTTTTATATAGGATACATTTTAATGTTTATCTCTTCTATCTGTGTGTATGTATGCATATATGTTTCCATTAGCTTCAGAATAAAAATATTAATGTTTAAGGTTTCTGACACCATCTTCTAAATGAATTATCCTTCTCAGAGCAGTATAGGGAATTTAACAGAATGATGGTATGATAAGAAAAGATAGGATTCAGTAGGAAGAGAGAGAAAGATTAGGACCTGAGGTCCCTGGGTGGGGGGAAAAACAGATTTTGGAACAATGCTGGGAGTGTCTGACCACACCAAACCCCCTTGGGAATAAGGTTCCTCTTAAGAATGTAATGGACCCCACCTCTCCCCCTCAGGTTTCCCTCAGAAATTTTACAAAAGACCTAACTAAAAAAAAAAGTAGTAGACCATTAAACATAGGACCCACAAAGAATGAATGATATGGCCATAGACCACCCGTCACAGAATGGAGTTGAGCCAATCAGGAACGGACAACCCAGAACCTAGAGTTATCCAGCCAGTAAGGGTAGAACCTGAGAAGGGGGAAGGGAAGTGAAGGCTGACCAGAATCTTATAAAACAAAGACCCTTGCCTATTGTCGTGGGCATTCACTTTTGAATGCCCCCTCTCTGCAAAGAGAGCTTTCATATTATTCTTATTTCTAATCTTATACTCTGATAAACTTTTGCCTGCTGCTCATTATGTGTCCACCTCTTCATTCTTCAAAGCCACTAGACAAGGAACCCTAGATACTGAGGTAAAAAGTCCTGCAATAATACCACTATTCTTTTGCTAAATACTACCAAAGTGGTTGTCTGTTGATCAAAAGAAAGGTAGCAAATCTCCAAAGATGGAGAGTAAATAGCAAAATCCAAAGACCCTATTTTGTTTTTGTTATTTAGAACTCATATTTTATCTACTGTTATTCACTTTTTCTACTTATCTTTCCTCTTTCCTTCCACTTTCTTCTTCAAATATCTTTCTTTTGCTTAAATAAACACAGTACAATACATGTATATATAGCTATGCTAATATAACTCATGATTTTATATCCAGAGAAGGTAAGAGAAAACTAAGTTCCATTCAAGCATGGAAATGCTCCCAATCCTTTGAAGAAACAGTCACCCTGCGTCCACACAAAAATTGGCTGGGAGATGCTCCAACATTCCTTTCTGTTCAAATCTAGCAACATGTTAAAAGCCCATTTGCCAGGAACCAATTTGTTAGAAGAAATCAATACACCAAAGGACCATTTTAGCAAATGGCAAATACAACTGATTTAGCACATATACTAACTTTAAAATTTAACAGAAATGTTTAATGCTTTGTAAATAATGTTCAACATTGGTTACTTTAATGACACATGGGAAAATATATGTTACCATGAGGACCACAAATTCATACTTTTGAAAGAGAATCTTAGTTTTTATAGTTTTAAAAATATTCAGAAGTTTAGTACTATCAAGTACACTATTAAATTTAGATTTTAAAATGTACAATTAGATACTAATTTATTTTCTATATTTTGATTTAATATTTTATTCTAAACTAATTATAATCAATTCATTTAATGCCAACATCTATTTTGTCAATATCGTTACTCATTTACCAATTTACCAAATATCATAGCAAAATTTTTTACTTTTAACAACCGTCATTTAAATTTTATAATTTTGTGTAGTTGTTTCCTAGTTAATTTCTTAATTTCCAAACTAATCTTGTATTCCACTATAATAATATTTTCCACCATACTTTTTTTTTTTTTTTTTTTTTTTTTTTTAAGCAAGAGCTTGAACTCAGGACATTGAGACAAAGACCTGAACTGAGATCAGGAGTTCTATGCTTAACCAACTGAGCCACCCAGGTACCCAGTCACCATGTTGGCTTCTAATAGACTGCTTCAAATGCATTTATCCTTTCAAGTTATAATTGCTATACAATCTCTCTTCTCCAGTGGTGTTTTGGTAGAAACCTAAATGTCAGTATTTTGTTATATTATTTTAAATATTTTAGACATTTTATGGTCTTTTAATATTTGTATTCTCATTTCAAACTTCAAAATATTTTTTATTCTGCCAATTCTCCATATAATATATCAAATTTAATTTATGTTTCTGGTAACTCTGTCATAATTTTGATCCAATAATATTTTAAATATAAATTTATTTCAGAAACATTCAAAAACCTATAATGAACACAAGTAGTATAAAAGTTTTCACATTATACTCAGGATGCAAACTGATGAAATACTCCAAAGATAAGAGAAATATTGAAGAGATGCTAGTACAGAATTGCACTATTTTTAAGGTCTTTTGGGATCACATTTTTTTTTCTAAAGTCTATGGCAAGCCACAGAATGTTTATTGGTGAGAGAAGTGTATAATTTGTTCACCAAGAGTTCTCACATTTCATAGCCTCTACCTGTATATTTTACTTACATAAATAAAACAATAAATAAACCCTGAAAACTAGCTAACTTGAATTAATTGCAAGTAAGTGGCTTTTAAAAATGATTTAAGCACAAGATTTTTTTTTTTTTTTTTTTTGCTTGACTTTACTGACAGCAATGTATTTTAGAACTTTGAAATACCTCTCGGTATGTGAAGGAAGTGTGTGGGGTTGTGGGTGGGGTGGGGAGGCATCTGTGGAAGAAAGTAGCAAAGTGATAGGATATTTACCAGACTGAGAAGCATCAAAGAGTTAAATACTTAACTTGAAAGTGGGCTAAATTAATCGTTATGTAAAGGTACAGGCTGATAGGTGTGAGGTTCCTTAGTATAGGTTCAAACAAAACAAAACCAACCAACAAATAACAACAACAACAAAACTGAAGAGGCCTCCTAAGTCAAGAGAAAGTTCTGCTCATTGGGCCTGAGCTGGCAGTCTAGAAAAGCAATACTGGGTAGAAAGAGCAAAGCTGGAGGCATCACACTTCTTGATTTCCAACTACATTATAAAGCTACAGTGATCAAAACAGTATAGTATTGGCATAAAAACAGACACGAATAGAGAGCCCAGAAATCAACCCACACATATATCATCAATTGTTTTACAACAAAGGAGCCAAGAATATACAATGGGGAAATGATAGTCTCTTCAATATATGGTGCTGGGAAAAGTGGACAGCCACATGCAAAAGAATGAAATTGGGCTAACATCTTATACAATACACAAAAATTCACTCAAAATGCATTAAATACTTGAATGTAAGACCTGAAACCATAAAATTCCTAGAAGAAAACTTAGGCAGCAAATTCCTTGACAGTGGTCTTGGTGATACATTTTTTGGAACTGACTCCACAAGCAAAGGCAACAAAAGCAAAAATAAACCAGTGGGACTACATTAAATTAAAAACCTCTTCACAATAAAGGAAAACATCAGTAAAATGAAGAACCAATCTACTAATGGGAGAAAATATTTGCAAATCATATATCTGATAAGGGGTTAATATCTAAAATATATAAAGAACTTACACAATTCAATAGCCAAAAATAATAATAATAATAATAATAATAATAATCTGACTAAAAGTGGGCAAATAATCTGAACAGATATTTTTCAAAGAAGCCACAGATGGCCAACAGGCACATGAAAAGATGCTGAAAATCAGTCATCATCAGAGAAATGCAAACCACAGTCAGAAGGAGATGTCACCTCACAACTCATAGAATGGCTATTATTAAAAAGATAAGGGGCACCTGGTTGGCTCAGTCAGTTGAGCATCTGACTCTTGATTTCAGCTCAGGTCATGATTCCACGGTCCTGGGATCCAGCACCACATCAAGCTCCATGCTGAGTGTGGACCCTGTTTAAGATTCTCTCTCTCTCTCTGTCTCTCTCCCTCTCTCTCTTTCTCTTTCTCTCTTTCTCTTTCTCTTTCTCTCTCTTTTTCTTCCTCTCCTTCTGTCCCTTTCCCCTACTCATGCGCTCTCTCTCTTTTAATAATAAATAAATTTTTTAAAAAGATAAAAAATAACAAGTGGAGAAAAAAATTCTTGTGTAATGTTGGTGGGAATGTAAATTGGTATAGCCACAATGGAAAACAGTAGAGAGTTTGTTCAAAAACGTAAAAGTAGAACTACCATATAATCCAGCAATTCTACTTCTGAGTGTATATCCAAAGAAAATGAAAACACTAATTCAAAAAAATAGATGCACCTCCATGTTCACTGCAGCATTATTTATAGTAACAAAGATATGTAAAAACCTAAGTATCCATTAATGGATGGGCTGATAAAGATGTGGTATATGCACCCAATGGAATACTATTTTAGCCATAAAAAATAATGAAATCTTGCCATTTGCGATAACTTGGATTCACACTGAGGACGTTTATACTAAGTGACACAAGTCAAATAGAGAAATTTTTAAATGAAGGCATCTTACTTAAATGTGAAATCTAAAAAAAAAAAAAAAACAAATAAAACAAAATAAAAGAAATATAACAAGCTCATAGTTACAGAAAACAGGTTGGTGGTGGCTAAAGAGGAGGGATCTGGGGAGTGGGTTAAATTGGTGAAGGGGGTCAAAAAGTACAAACTTCTAGTTATAAAATGGTCATGGAGATGTAATGTACAGTATGATAACTATAATTAACAATGTTGTATTGCATATTTGAAAGTTCCTAAGAGAATAAATTTTAAAAGCCCTCAACATAAAAAAAAGAATTGTAACTATGTATGGTGATGGATGACGACTAAACTTATTGTGATCATATCACAAAATATACAAATACTGAATCATTATGTTGTACACCTGAACCTAATAAGTGAACTATACATCAATAAAAAGTAAATTACATTAAAAACCTGGTGGTAGAAATTCATCAGCAAATAGAAATTCATCAGCAAAGTGTCAATGTAAGAACCTCCGAACATCCTCTCCTCCATAACAGCAAAAAGAACACTGGAAAAAGTCATCAAAATAAACTTTTCAGGGGTGCCTGGGTAGCTCAGTCAGATAAGTGTCCGACTTTGGCTCAGGTCATGATCTCACAGTCTGGGAGTTTGAGTCCTGTGTTGGGCTCTGTACTGACAGCTCAGAGCCTGGAGCCTGCTTCAGATTCTGTCTCCCCCTCTCTCTGCTCCTCCCCTGCTTGTGCTCTGCTTCTCTCTGTCTCTCAAAAATAAATGTTAAAAAAAATTTAATAAAAAAAATTAAAAAAAAACTTTTCAGAAATCTAGAAATTAATCAGACTTGCAGGAACAGGAGTTGAGTTTTCCTCAAAAAAAAAAAAAAAAAATCTGAATCTCAGTAAGAACATTGAGCTTTGTGGTGTTTCAACTTGCCCTATCCCCATCTCCCTTGCCTCAGTATCACAGTAGTCTTGAAAAGCAACCACCTCTTTATATACACAATGGAATACTACGTGGCAATGAGAAAGAATGAAATATGGCCTTTTGTAGCAACGTGGATGGAACTGGAGAGTGTGATGCTAAGTGAAATAAGCCATACAGAGAAAGACATATACCATATGTTTTCACTCTTATGTGGATCCTGAGAAACTTAACAGAAACCCATGGGGGAGGGTAAGGAAAAAAAAAAGAGGTTAGAGTGGGAGAGAGCCAAAGCATAAGAGACTCTTAAAACTGAGAACAAACTGAGGGTTGATGGGGGGTGGGAGGGAGGGGAGGGTGGGTGATGGGTACTGAGGAGGGCACCTTTTGGGATGAGCACTGGGTGTTGTATGGAAACCAATTTGACAATAAATTTCATATATTAAAAAAAAAAAAAAGCAACCACCTCAAAAAAATAAAAATAAAAAAAGAATAGTCTAGAACCCTCTATAGTAAATTACTTTAAAAGAAATGACAAGGGGCGCCTGGGTGGAGCAGTCGGTTAAGCGTCCGACTTCAGCCAGGTCACGATCTCACGGTCCGTGAGTTCGAGCCCCGCGTCAGGCTCTGAGCCCCGCGTCAGGCGCTGGGCTGATGGCTCGGAGCCTGGAGCCTGTTTCCGATTCTGTGTCTCCCTCTCTCTCTCTGCCCCTCCCCCATTCATGCTCTGTCTCTCTCTGTCCCAAAAATAAATAAAAAACGTTGGAAAAAAAAATTAAAAAAAAAAAAAAAATGACAAAATAATAAAATTGTACACTTGAAAATAACACAAAAGAAGGTAATAATAGAGGAATGGAGGAATAGCAAAACAAAAAGATATGGGGAAAAAACAAAACAAAATCTTACTTTATCAGCAATTAGATTAATATAATGGATTAATATAAACACTTCAGTCAAAAGGCAGCAGTGGCAGACTGGACAAAAAACATGAACCAACTGGGGCATCTGAGTAACTCAGTCGATTAAGCTTCCGACTCTTGATTTCTGCTCAGGTCATAATCTCATGGGTTCCTGAGTTCAAGCCCCACGTTGGGCTCTGTGCTGACAATGCAGGGCTTGTTTGAGATTCTCCCTCCCTCTCTCTGCTCCTCCCCCACTCACACACATGCACGCTCTCTCTCTCTCTCTCTCTCTCTCAAAATAAGTAAATAAACTTAAAAAAACAAACCATGAAGCAACTATTTTGTGTTTATAGAAGACATACTTTATATTGAAAGACACAAAAGGTTGAAAATATAAGGATGGAAAAAGATACACTATTCAAAGAGTAATGGAAAGAGAATCCATTAATATCTGACAAAATATACAATAAGACAATGAAACATAAAAGGACGTCTTATAATGGCAAAGGGGTCTGTACATCACAAATATATCACAATTATAAACACCTAACAACAAAGTTCAGAAATATATAAAATAAAAAATGACAAAATTAAAGGGAGAAAAAATAATTCAACAATAATAGTTGGAGACTATAAATATTCACCATATTAGGTAGAACAACTAGAAAGATCAACAAACAAATAAAACATCTAAAAAATACTATACATTAGTTAGAACCAAGAGAAATCTATAAATGATCTGAATGTGAATACACATTCTGCTTAAAGTTCACATGTACGAGCATAGACCATATGCTAGGCCATAAAACAATTCTCAATACCTTGAAACAGAAATAAATAATACAAAATTATATGAATGCAATGACATGTAACAAGAAATTATTAATGGAAGGAAATTTGAGAAATTTTTAAAAATATGTGAAAATTAAACAACACATCCTTAAGTAACCTAAAACCTAATTACCATAGAAGTCATAAGGTAAATTGGAATATATTTTGCAATGAATGAAAACATAAGAACAGTATATCAAATCTTACAAGATGTAGCTATTGTACTGTCTGCAGTTAATAGTTGTAAATCGCTATACTTAAAAAAGAAGAAAAATAACCTAAACTTCCACCTTAAAAATGAGAAAAAGAAATCAAACTAAACTCAGAACAAACAGAGGAAAGGAGGTAATAAAGATTAGAGCAGAAATAAATAAAAGATAAATCAGGAAAACAACAAAGAATATTTTTTTTAAAAAGTTGATTCTCAAGGCGCCTGGGTACCTCTGTCGGTTAAGCATCCGACTCTGGTTCAGGTCATGATCTCACAGCTTGTGAGTTTGAGCCCCGTGTCAGGCTCTGTGCTGTCAGTTCAGAGCCTGGAGGCTGCTTCAGATGCTGTTGCTGTCTCTCTCTCTCTCTCTCTCTCTCTCTCTGCCCCTCCTCTGCTCACTCTCTGTCTCTCTCTCTCTCAAAAATGAATAAACGTTAAAAGAATTTTTTTAAGTTGATTCTCTGCATAAACAAACTTGAAAAACTTTAGGTAGAATAACAAAAAATAAATAAGAGAGAAGCCTCAAATGAGTAAAATCAGTTTCAAGATAAATGAGGACACACTAATATCAACCTTAGAAAAATAAAAATGGTCTTACAAGGGAATATTATGAAGAATTCTATGACAATGTATTAAATAACCTAGATGAAATGGCCAAATTCCTAGGAATGCACAAACTAAAAAAGTGAATCAAGAAAAATAGAAAATATGCATACACTGATTACAGGTAAAGATAATGAATACATAATCAAAAACCTCCCAATCAAGAAAAGGCCAGGGTCGGATGGCTTCAGTGGTTATTTCTTCAAATGTTTAAAGACAAATTAACGTGAATCCTTCTACAGTTCCTCCAAAATTTGAAGAGGTGAGAACAGTTCCCAATTTATTCCAAAATGCCAATATTGCTCTTATACTAAAACCAGACAAGATATCACAAGAAAACAATTTTACAGATCAATAGCCCATATAAATAAATATGGATGCAAGAACTGTCAACAAGATACTTGCAAACCAAATTCAGCAAAATACAAAAATGATCCTTCACTCTCCTAAAGTGAGATTTACTCCAAGTATGAAAAAAAAAAAAAAAAAAGGCTTCAAAGGACTCTGTCAAAAATTTCAAAGATGAGCCATGGGCCTCCAGTTTCTGTTCCAAAATGTAAACAGTGTGGAAGTCATTACCCATCTCACAATAAGCAAAATGCTACACACACTAAAAATCAACTCCTTTTAATATTATCCAAGAATTAAAGTCATAGAACAAACCACCACTCTGAAAATTGAAGAGACAATTGAATACCAAGAATCATAGCTTACTGAAACATAGCCTAGGAGCAGAAACTGCTAGAGTTAGGACCAAGGTAGGAAGATTTAAACTCTGATGGACTGCTGCAGGCTCAGTGTAGACAAGTTTGTAAAATAAAAATTCCACAGAAGGCTCAGGCCCTCACACTTTCTTGATTTTTACCACCAGAAACTCTACCAGGCTTACACAGTGAAGAACAGGAAAACAATTTCCTCCATCCTGGCAGAAAAAGGGGTAAGAGAAGGAGAAAAGTTTTCATCTTGAAATATGTCCAGAGCATTTTGTTCTCTTTAACTAGGCTGGCCTCACGGGAAACCACTCTCCTGGGGCCAAACCAACATGGGAAAAGGGTAATCCCAAGTCGAGCTTCAGCTTGTGCCACTGTGTCCCCTAAGGACAGTGGGAGAGCAGGGACAAAGAAGATTTTGTGAAGGTCACAGTCTAGGGGCATGGGTTCTGTGAAAGTCAAAGCCCACAGGCATTGGGAAAAGACTGAGACCTAATCAGTGGAAAGTGGAATGCTCTGCCCCCCCGCCCACCTATTTTTTTTAATGTTTTTTATTTTTAGTTTTGAGAGAGAACAAGCAGGGGAGGGGCTGAGAGAGGGAAAAGAGGATCTGAAGCAAGCTCCATGTTGTCAGCAGTGAACCTGATGTGGGGCTTGAACTCATAAAGTGAAATCAAGAATTGGATGCTTAACTGACTGAGCCACTCAGGTGCCCCCTTTATTTGTTCCCCTCACCTCACACCTTACCACCACTTCCATTTGGCTGCTATATGGTAACAAACTATTGCAGCTAAAAGAGCAGCAAAGTTCAGATCATATTTAAGGAGGAATCTCTAGAGGAACCCAAAGGTAAGAAGGGAGAGAAAACCCAGGAAACAGATGGGAATTTTCACCTCTGACACCTATAGCCATACAGCATAACTCTAACCAGAAAAACATAAAACCTCACAGTAAGGGCCCATTTACCTCAGTTCCTTTTCCCTTGTCTATCACGTCAGGCTTTCAACAGAAAACTAAAAGATATACTAAAAAAGCTAAGCAGTTTTAAGAGACAAGGCAAGCAATGCAACTAAAGTCAGATATGGCAGAGGGTTTGAGATTATCAGTTGAGGATTTAAAATAACTATGGCTAATATGCTAAGGGAGCTAATGTAAAAAGTAGACAGCTTGGAAGTAAAAGCATGGGTTATGTAAGCAGAGAGTTAGGAAGTCTAAGAAAGAATCAGAAAGAGATGCTAGAAATCAAATACACTATAATAGAAATAAAGAATGCCTTTGGTGGGCTCAACAGTAGACTGGACACAGCCAAAAAAAGAATCAGTGCTCTCGAAGATATGTCAATAGAAACTTCCCAAACTGCAAGGCAAAGAGAAAAAAAAAGACCACAATTCCGCAAATGTTGTGCATGGAGTTACCATATGGTGAAGCAATTGTACTATTACACATACATGCAAGAGAAATGCAAACATATCCACCCAAAAGTTGTGTGCAAATGTTTAGACCAGCATTTTTCGTGATACTCAAAATCTAGAAACAGCCAAAATTTCCAACAATTATGTTAGTTTTGCACCAAACAAAACATAGTATAGTCATACAATGGAATATTATTCAGCCATGCAAAAAGAATGAGGTAGTAACATACGCTATAATGTAAATAAGCCTGGTGACATTAAGTAAAATGAAAGGAGCCAGACATAAAAATTCAGTTATTATATGACCCCATTTTGATAAATGCAAAATACAAAAGACCATTTAAACTTGTGCTGTCACAGATATTAACCCCTTTCATTTTCATTTTCACTTTTTAAAAAAATGCTCCTACATGAGAGGGTGAGTGGGTTGGGGTTCTTATATACTGATCTTTCCTTACCTGTTCTGCTATATGAATTCTAGGATGTTCTTCTCCGTCACTAGAAATGGACATAAGCCACATCTAAAGCTGATAAAACAATTTTAAAGTTTACATGTAACTAACTATGTTAAGTTCCTTTCTAAAGACACTCATATATTTCCTAACAATTAACCTACTAGCCAAATTCAATTAATTTGAGAAATTAAGTAAAAGCAATCAGTGTGTTGAAGAAAGCATCCAAGAGGGTTGGGGGTCTTTTTTGCAATACATGTTTTTAATAGCATTCCCTACATTGTAGTTTGATGGATAGGGAATAGAGGATACTTGACCTGAATGTTATAAATACAGCTTGGAGCATACAAATTGTTTCTTTACCTGGGATTTCATCCTTTTTTGCAAGATTTGCAAGATGAGTAATATTAACTTTAAGGGCTATCCATCACAGATTATCCAGATTTGAAATAGGCTGCTTTCCGCTGCCACCGCCCCCCAATATTGTCTGATTCTAGAAACTGATGTTATAATTATGCCATGTGCCAAAGAAGAGATTCAGTAAGACATTTTTTAAAATAAAAATTTCAATGTTATCAGGAGAATAGAAGCCTTCTCTATAAAATTATAAACATATTTTAAAACATCATCAGTAATTGCATGTTTTTTTACTTTTAAACTATCTTAGAATTAAGATTTTTTTTTTCCCTCATAGAGTTGTTTTTCTCTGTTAACATGCAGAGACGCAGAGTAATATTTACCTTAAAAAAGAGATGAAATAGTTGATATCTTCTCAGGGGATAGTACAAAATATAAATCACGGAATTATTATAATGTTAAAAAGAATTTTATGCCATGTTAGACAAGAAAATTAAAACAAAAAAATACAGATGAATATAGGCTTTTGTGATTTTGCCTGGAGCCTTATTTAGATCAGATTTTGAAAAGCACAAGTGCTATTTGATTTTTTTTTTATTTTGGGTGCTAAAATACAATTTTAGAAGGTTTTGACTAAATGCATTTAGTTAATATTAAAATGTCCTTTGGAGAAGAACCAGCAGGATTGTTACTAAGCGACCCAGTAAGACCAGGTTGCCCAGCAACAGGCTGCCAGGGATCAGGACTTTTCCCTTCTCTGGTCTTAAATTAAAATTCCCAAGAGATCTATGGTGTCCTGTCCTCAGGGTCTCTGGGCTATTTCACAACAGGATGCCAGTTACCTTCCCAGAAAAATCTCTGTACGTTTGACCTTAATATGCAGATATTTTTTAACTTTACCATGCTGTGTTCATCCAACACATATTTGGCAGTGTGTCTTACCCTATGTAGAGTTTTATATAATTATAATTAATTAGAAAATATGTAATTTCTCACAAATAGTTTTTGTCACCTATGGATATAATAATAAGCATTTGGTGCTTAGTACCATAAATGAGCTGTGTTGATGGATAAATTAATCGGAACATTCCCACATTCTTGGAATAAGTTTATTGCCATGTTATAATTCGTTTATATATAATATGTCCTGGGTTAAATTTGTTAATTTATTCAAAAAATTTCTTTCATATGCAAAGATAGATTGCTCTATGATTGTCCCTACTAGTTTTGAGAGGGCCTGGATTTGAAACCCAAAGCTCTGTTTGACTGACCAGAAAGTATATCTTTTCTCCAGCTCACACTTAAAGATGCTGGTAAGAAATGGAATCCCAGCAAATGGGTAAGTGTCGTCCATCTTTTCATCTATAAACAAGAACAAGAAATTCATGATTTTCCTGACTGCTGGTCTATCACTGACAGGGATTCCCAGGATTCCAAGACTTTCTAAGGAAGTTCATATCCATGACTGAACAAAAAGTCAACTAATATAAAGGTTAGCCTTGAAAGAGAGGAAATTGCATTGAACATTCCAAACAAATGTCTCCTATTGAGCTAGGACTAACAGAATGGTGAAAAGAAGACATTTACTAAGAAGAAATAAAGTAACGCACAGAAACCCAAAAATAACACAAATTTCTTTCTAGAAATTGAAATGTTTAAAATATGTACACAATACTCATGTTGAAAATAATAGACAAGCCAACTATGCTGCCCACAAGAAAGAGACATAGGTATTAATACACAATTAGATTAAAACTAAAAGTATGGAGGGGTGCCTGGGTGGCTCAGTCGGTTAAGCGTCTGACTTTGGCTCAAGTCATGATCTCACGGTCCGTGAGTTCGAGCCCCGCGTCGGGCTCTGTGCTGACAGCTCAGAGCCTGGAGCCTGTTTCAGATTCTGTGTCTCCCTCTCTCTGACCCTCCCCCGTTCATGCTCTGTCTCTGTCTCAAAAATAAATAAACGTTAAAAAAAATTAAAAAAAAAAAAACTAAAAGTATGGAAAAAGTCATAGGAGGCTAACAAAGGAGGTGTGGGGTGTCAGGGGGGAGGAGCAATTAGAGTGTCAGACCTTAGAGTAAAACAAAGCAGACTTCAGATAACACATTATTAGATATAAGCAGAGTTATTGAGAAAAATAAATAATACTCAAACTATTACATTTTTATTTATTGATTTTTTATTATAAAAACACTTAATATGAGATCTACCCTCTTAAATTTTTAAGTGCATAATATATTGTTGTTAACTCTTGGTACAATGTCGTATGATAAATCTCTAGAGCTTATTCATCTTGTGTAAGTGAAACTTCATACCCATTGTTGGCTGTACGTAATAAGGAAACAACCAAAATGTCCACTGATAGATAAATAAAGGGTGGCAAAAATGTACAATGCAATATTATTCAGCCTTTAAAAGGAAGGAAATCCTACCATGTGTGACAATGTGGACGAACCTGGAAGACACCACACTAAGTGAAATAAGCAAGTCACAGGACAAATACTACATGCTGTAACTTTATTATGATTGAAAATAGTTTTTAGTCTCTATCATCCACCTGATTTTGTTTGTATAATTGGCTTTCCAAACACAAAACTAATGTGAGATTTTAAAAAGGAAAATTTCTTAATGAAAACTAATAAAATGTGAAATAATCATGTTATTAAAAAAGTTAAGAAAAAAGTACTTTTTTGAGATATTCATTTATTTCTGTTTTATATAGTGATGTTAATTTTTAATGTAGTCTTACTAGCTATCCAGCAGTTATGAAATTACATTTCCCAATTTTACGTCACATTCTGTGACTTGCTAATAAAAACTAGCATTTTCATAAATTGAAACTTTGCAATGCTGACAAGTAAAACAGGGAACACTATAGGGCCATAGAAATTAGACTGAGCTATAAATATCTAAAAGATAACATCTCAAACTAGGAGTTTTCTCATTGAAACATTTACATTGATGCATAAAACTGTAGTTCATTCAATTTAGATGCTATCTATTAAAGTTGAAAACTTAATATTGAACATAAAAGATCATGAACTATGATGCTCCTATCTGTTCACATATAATCTTCAAAGTCTGGGTTTAAAGTTCAAACACTTAAATAAGCATGTTAATCGCATCACAGAAAATAATTTAAAATGGTCACAGCTTAAGTGGTAGTTGTGTTCTGATTTTTTAATTGAACAGAAGTGAAACTTTCATACATCTGGAAGCAGGTCCATCTACATAATTATGGGTTTCAGTGCAAAATTAAAATGTGGAATCCCTTCTTAAAAAAAAAAAAAACAGGAAAAAATCGTTTTCCTTTTTCTGAGGTCTCTTTCCTTACCTGCCATGGTGTTTTTATTTGTTATTTAATATTGCATTCCCTATGCCATGGGGATACTTGTGGGTGAGTGCAAACCCTTATAGGAGCCCAGAGCCCTGCCCTATGACTTGATGCATGGGATGGTATGAATGGGTGCATGAGTATGTGCATGGTGTGCATGAATGCATTGGTATAGGAGTATATGCATTATCACCAACCTCTGTGACTGGCGGCAATTGCATTCAGAAAATATAGGTGGATAAGATGGATGGATGGATGGATAGATACATGATAGATAGATAGATAGATAGATAGATAGATAGATAGATAGAGTTGATGAGTGAGTCAATGGATGGATGGATGGATGGACAGACAGATGCTCAAATGATAGATAGATGATAGATAAATGGGTAGACAATAGTTTAACACTAAAGTTAATATTGCTGAGAAGGGATCTTTCTGGTTTACTCCTATACTTCTTTTTTTGAATAAGATCCAGAATTTGTCCCTGGAGCTAGATGTTTGGGTTAAATGACTTAGATTACATCTCTCTGCTCAGACTTGCTTGAGTGCAGTAAGTGCAAAGTCAGAGACAGACCCAGGCAGTAAATACGGCCCAAAACAAAGCATTTAGTCCATCTTTGGTGCTTTAGGAAAACTTTCTTTGAGAGGCTATTTTTGAATCAAGTACTAAAAGATGCTTATCACATTGCTAGATGAAGTGGTCACAAAGGATTAGAAAGAGGGAGAAAAGAAGTGATCATGCAGAGGTTGGAAATCACAGGGTGAACACAGAAACACAGCGAAGGATTAGTGTTTATGAAGCAAAAAGCTAAGAAAGGAATGAAAATAAAAGAGATAAAGTTACCATGGGCATTGACGTCATGCTAAAAACCTTCAGCTTTATAGTAGTGGTGAGTGGTTCCCTACGGGAGGTTAAGTTTGCCCTTCAGGGGACATTTGGCACCATATGGAGACATTTTTGATTGTTGCATTTTGAGTTGGGGTGGCTAATAGCACCTAGTGGATAGAAACCAGGGATGTCCCTAAGCAGCTTTTACAATGCAGAGCAGTCCTCACAACAATGTAATATTGTAATGTGATACAAAAGTGCCAACGTAGAGAAACCCTGCTATAACTGAGTGGGCATTCACTTAAGAGATCTAAAAACTGGAGTGAACTAATCAGTTGTGTTCTTTGGATAGCCTACGATAGTAGCTATATGGCTACATGAGATATAATTTGTGAACGTTCAAGCATGGTATTTCCTAGACTGCACTAAATTTTTAAATTTATTTTTTAATTCAAGTATAATAAACATACAGTGTCATATTAATTTCAGGTGTACAATATAATGATTAAACAATTCTACACATTACTCAGGGCTCATCGTGATAGATTGCATTAAATTTTATGGGGAAGATAACATAGACTTTCAATTCTTGATTGACTTTGGGAACTTGGAGAATTTTCATTAGTGAATTAGGTACTTTACAATAATGCTTCTTTAAAATTGAAGCTACAGCCAACGACTTAACAAGTGGCTAAGGATTAATTTTTATCCCCTCTGCCACCATCTGCTTTGCTGTTTGATTACACTGTTCCACACAATATTACACTTTAATTATGAAAGGTTGAAAGAACATTAATTTGGTATTGGCTCAAGGAAAAGATCTCAATTAGATTTCCCAAGTTTTTCAGTTTGACCTCATTTATTTTTTGTCTTTACTACTGACTGCAGACAATATTTGAGAGATGAATTGTAATTGGTTAACAATTAAAGTGATCTGCCTTTAAATATAAGCAACCAAAACATGAAATGCTAAGACACTTGGAATCTAGATGCCCTGTGTTATCTTATCAAGTTAAAACTGTGGTGTTAAAAGTAACATACTGTTATTGGAAAAGAAAAATCTCAACTGAATTCATGAAGTGGCTCTAAAAGTACACAGAAAAAAAATTAAACTACATAGAAACACGAAATCAGTGATTTTGTGGAATTTAATCAAAATACCACCACAAAAATGAATACTTTCCCAAAATTCTGATCCTCCATTATGGATAAAATCAGATTTAAAAGATGTTTTCTTCAAAACAAGGTTAAACTTTGATTTCAAACATATACTCTAAAGCTTCAAAACCTCATACTTGTTACCAATATACTATTTTCCCCCAAACTTAATTGGAAATAAAGAATAGTAATATTTTTTTCTTTTCTTTCTTTTTCTTTCTTTCTTTCTTTCTTTCTTTCTTTCTTTCTTTCTTTCTTTCTTTCTTTTTTTTTTTTTGAGAGAAAGAGAGAGAGTGTGAGCTGGGGAGGGGCAGAGAGAGAGAGAGAGGGACAGAGGATCCGAAGCAGGCTCTGCACCGATAGCAGAGAGCCCTATGTGGGGCTCGAACCCACGGACTGTGAGACTATGACCTGAGCTGAAGTCAGAGGCTTAACCAACTGAGCCACCCAGGAGCTCCAAGAATAATAATGTTTCAAATGCTACTTTATTTACAATAAAAAAAATCTAACTTTGTGTGCATCCAATGTGATAAAACCTAAAGAGCATACAGAAAGTACTGCTTCTTTTCACACAATGCTTATTGTTAAAAATGTTTCTAATCAAGGGTCCATAAAAATTCTTTTGACAATCTGATTGGAATTGGATTATATCAATAGAATAATTGTGGAAAACTAATATTCTTACAAACTTAACTCTTCCAGTTCATGAATGTACAGTATCTTTTGATGATTTGTCTTCTTTAACCTCCTTACAAAAAAAAATGTATAAACTCCTAATAATTAGACTTTACATTTTTTGTAAGATTTATTCCTAATAGTATTGCTCAAATAAGTAGGGAAAGTTTTAAAGCATGTTTTTAGATTTTCACTGGTAAACAGTACGTTATTATTATGGTGACTTTTAAAACTTTCCTATTAAATTCTTTGTGGATTCTTTGCTGTTTTCTACTACCAATGACCTAAAATAGTAGTTTTATTTCCTTTTTTAGAAATTTTAGGTTTTCATTTTTCTTGTTTCATTCTTCTGATTGTAAGAGAGATAAAGACCTGATCATCATACTTCTTGTCTTCCCCTCATTTAAGGGAATCTGTGATTCAGCTTAGATATTTCTAATGACCCAGCATCCATTTCACTAAATGCTAATGTCTGTGTTCAATCTGCTTTTTAATTTTTTTAAACTATTTATTTTTGAGACAGAGAGAGAGAGAGTGCATGAGCAGGTGAGGGGCAGACACACACACACACACACACACACACACACACACACACACACAGAATGTGAAGCAGGTCCCAGGCTCCAAGCGTCAGCACAGAACCTGATGTGCGGGGCTCTAACCCATGAACTGGGAGGTCATGACCTGAGGTGAAGTAGGACACTTAACCGACTGAGCCAGCCAGGTACCCCATGTGTTCAATCTGCTTTTAAACAACATATTTATTGCCATTATTGGGTATTCTTTCTCTTACATAAACATGTCTATTTGGGGGGGGAGGATTAATTTTTTTTTTAATTTGTACTTTTTTTAAATGTTTATATGTTTTTTTAAAAATTTACATACAAGTCAGTTAGTATAGAGTGCAACAATGATTCCAGGAGTAGATTCCTTAGTGCCCCTTACCCATTTAGCCCATCCCCCTTCCCACAACCCCTCCAGTAACCCTCTGTTCTCCATATTTAAGAGTCTCTTATGTTTTGTCCCCCTCCCTATTTTTATATTATTTTTGCTTCCCTTCCCTTATGTTCATCTATTTTGTATCTTAAAGTCCTCATATGAGTGAAGTCATATGATATTTGTCTTTCTCTGAGTAATTTCGCTTAACATAATACCCTCTCTAGTTCCATCCATATAGTTGCAAATGGCCATGTCTATTTTTATAACAAGTAGTTTTTGACTAAATGACTTCCTTTGCATTCACAAAAATCTAGAGACTCCAGATAATATCTTCCACCAGGGAAGTTTCACTCTTTGCTAAGAAGATAGTGACAGTTACAAAGTTGAGGTCAACCTGGATTGCAGTTTGGGTAAGAACACGTCTACGTCTTTACTTTGTCTTTGTATGTAACATATAATCCTCTATTTTTTTTTTCTCATGGTGACTCTAGCATGTCTCAACATAGAGCAAAAAAAATTTAATTGCTTTTTAGAGGTTTTGGCTTAGACTGACACAACTTTAAAATACAACACATGTTTTCAATATGTGCTTTTAAGAATCTTCAAGTCTCCAGCTTGATATTTCAAACCCCTACAGTACCTAAAGCCTTACCTGGTCTTCTCCCCTCCAGGACTAGTTCCCAGCCAGGCTCCAAATCTGCCAAAATAGACAAAGTCCTCAAAAGAGAGAAAAATAAGGATTTTTAGTGTTCTTCTCTCAAAGGTTTTTTTGTTCTTTTTTGTTTTTCCTCACATGTAATCTGAGACCTTCTCTTGAATAGACACTTGCTTTCTAAGCACAAGAGAAAAATCCTGATTTGCTGAGGATTTTGTTTTAGTTCTCAAAGCCCCCTTGTCCAGCATAGCTATGAAATTTATCATCTGTATTGAGAGAACAGCCAGCCAGATGGAGACCCCTCTGATGATTCAGTTTTGTCATTCCACTCCATGTTGTAGACAAGAGTTCTCCATCCCCTAGACATAGCCCTTCCTTAGCCTGTGCCTGGACTAAATTCTCAGACTCCAACCTGAACAAGGGCTGGTAGACATCACCAATGAGGGCCTCAAATTCTCAGATCACCGATGAAGGTTTCTCTTTTTCCAGAATCGTATACGCGATGGTCCTGGTTGTTTCCACAGCTGTAAGGATACTGGTTTACTTTTTATTACTTATTATTTTATTTATTTAATCTCACTTTTTAGTACTTATTATTTTATTTATTTAATCTATTTCTTATATACTTATTTAAAATTTACTTATTTAAAATTACTTATTATTTTATTTATTTAATCTATTTCTTATTTACTTATTTAAATTTTACTTATTTAAAATTTATTGATTTACTATTTTTAGTCTATTAGTGGGATGTTTGCCTGCCACTGAACTGTTATAGTCTACTCCCAATAGCAGTATTTTTTTTAACCTTGAATTGTTGTTTAATTTTATGAAATAATTTCTCACTGACTGAGTCTATCTTCTAGCTTTTCTTCTTTAATTGATTAATGAAGTAAGTAGCATTTAAAGATTTTTCTAATATTTACCCTTCTTCCATTTCTAGAATAAATGCAAATGTGTCGTCCCTAGGATCTATATGAGATTATTGCTCTCATCTCAAGGATACTTTTCCTCTTTACTGTCTGATACAAATCAGCTCTCCTACCTGTTGATGTCTCCTTAAGTAGTGGCAGTGGGTGGGGAGTCATTTTCTCTTACCAACTCCAAGACAGAAAGTACATAGATTGTTCCAGAGTGGAAAGATCTTTGACAGTTCCCAGTTATGTATGATCCCCAATGCTGAAATTTCCCTCTACCCTCAAATTACAGGGTTTGAGAAAAGAGAAGAAATCTTATTCTATACACATACTTAAATGTCTTAAACAGTCATTTATCCCCGATTATATCATAACTATTATGCAAAGGCTTGAAAACTAAGTAAGAATTTATGCTCTAAAACCGTAAAATTCTACATCCAATAATGATACACAGATGTTGGTCTGGAAAGAAACAAATTAGAAAATTTGGTGGCATTTTGCCGTGGTACAAATAACACAAACTTTGAAATCAGACACACTGTAGTTTATAAAGACTGGCCTGCTCCCATTCCTCCCAATGACATTGATGCAAATGCACTGGCTAAATCTTCTGAACTTCAGAGTATTCATGTAATAATTTTTTTAATGTTTATTTTTTAGAGAGAGAGAGAGAGAGAGTGAGTGGAGGAGTGGCAGAGAGAGAGGGAGACACAGAATCTGAAGCAGGCTCCAGGCTCTGAGCTGTCAGCACAGAACCCAACTCGGGGCTCGAACTCACGACCTGCAAGATCTCGACCTGAGCCTAAGTTGGACGCTTAACTGACTGAGCCACCCTGGCGCTCCTGATTTTTTTAAGTGAGAATAATGAATGACACACATTGGAGAGGATTACCTTTAGGTTAAATGAGAGAATTTATGTAACTAAAAAATATGTTTGTTCCCTGGGGTGCCTGGCTGCCTCAGTCAGTAGACAGAGCACAACTCTTGATCTCAGGGTTGTTAGGTTTGAGCCCCACATTGAGTGTACAGATTATTGAAAAATAAAATATTTTAATTTATTTTCTTATTAATTAATTAATTCATTCATTTATTTAGAGAAAGAGGGGGAGGCACAGAGAGAGAGGGAGAGAGAGGATCCCAAGCAGGCTCCATGCTGTCAACACCGAGCCCGATGCAGGACTTAATCCCACAACTTTGAGATCACAGCCTGAGCTGATATTAAGATTCGATGCTTAACTAACCAAACCAGCCAGACTCTGCAGATGTCTATTCTGTTCTAAATAGTGTATGAATAGTAGGGAAAAAAATATTTAAAAATCACATTGATGTGGATTTAAGATAAATATTTTCTATAACACAAAGAATTTGATGTATATAGTTTTACTTATAAAGAATTCCTTTGTAATTGAAATTATTTACAAATTCATTACCAGTTAAATGAATCAATACTCTATTATGTCATATATTAAATCAGAGGTTTATTTCTAAATAATAAGACATAGGTTTATTAGACTTGTAAAATAACTGACAAACCTCACATTTAAAAATGATAAAAATCATTGTTTGATTATATGAATAAATTACTAATACTTGTCTATCAATATTTAGCAATTATTGACTTTGCTTTTCATAATAGGTGAGAAAATTTTTAAAAACTAGCATCAAGTCCTCAAGTAATGTTCAAGAAAAGATACAGGTAAATCTGTCTTACTTTATAAAAATTTAACATGTCACAGTCTCCTTTTAAAATTGGAGATGATTTTCAAAATTACATAAATAATAAAAGGAACAGAGTATACAATACAACTAAGGATTGCTTATTATGACTAACAAATAACCTTTTTATTGGCCTACCTATTTCCTACTTCTTCCACCAATTTTAATGCTTCCAAAAATAAATGGGCTATGTATTTAGTTAAGTAAATGTATAATTCAAATATCACAGTAAACTCAAGTACCAAAAAGTGTCCAAAATTAGAGAGGAGGCTGATATGTCAGATCAAAGGTTTAAAATTGGTTATTTGGAAAAATAAAAAATATTAAAACAATGTCAAAATAGAGTTCTCTGGCTAATATTAAAAAATATATATTTAAATTTTTTGCTTCAACTATTTTATGGTGAAACATTCTACTTTCAGAAATATTTATAGATTCATTTGTCATTTTGGAAGATTTAGAAAGTTGTAAAATAAAGTATATAATTCAGAAACACAACATCTAATAATCAGTTAGAAGATGCATTAATTTTCTACTGCTGAAATAAATTAGCAAAATCACATAATGATTAAATTATCAGATGCATTATCTCAGTTCCTGTAAGTCAGAATCCCAACACAGAATGGTTTTCACAAAACTGAAAGAAAGGTAGTGGCCCTGCAGGACTCTTATCTAGAGGCTCAAAGAAGAAGGTTGGCAGGATTCAGTTCCTTGTGGTTGTGGGACTGAGGCTCCTAGGCCCCTCCATCTTTAAACCAGCAAAAGTGTATCAAATCTTCATGCTTTCAATGTCTGACTTCCCATTCTAACAAATTTCCCTGTATCCATCCTGAGCAAGTTCTACACTTTAAGAGCATACACGATTATATTAGGCCTACCTTTATATAATCCAAAATAATACCTTTATCTTTTTTTTAATGTTTTTTTTTTTTTTTGAGAGAGAGATAGAGAGAAGAGAGGGAAGAGACAGAGAGAAACAGAGAGAGAAAGAGAATCTCAAGCAGGCTCCACATTGTCAGTGCAGAGTTGGCTCAGGGCTTGAACCCATGAACCATGAACTCATGACCCAAGCTGAAACCAAGAGTCAGATGTTTAACCGACTGAGCTACCTAGGCACCTTAATAGTATTCTTATCTTAAAGTCAAGTGATCAGTGAACTTAACTGTATCTGCAGAGTTCCTTTTGTGTATTACATAACATATTTATAGACATGATACCAGGTATTGAAGACCATGCAGGCAAAATTTTGCTGGCTATAGGTAAGATCCTTTAGAGTTAAATAATATAAGGATTATTCAGAATATGTGTGTGTGTGTGTGTGTGTGTGTGTATATACCCATATACACGTACATAAATATACGTATACACATTATATATGAACATATACATATATACATTATGTGTATATGGGTATATATATACATATATACATATATATTTGAGTAAAATTTTTCAACATTCATATTACAATTATTAATTACAATTTGTGATATTTGCGTTGGAAAATTTTTAAATTGATTTGAACAAAATAAAGTATTTTTTTAAAATTTTAAACAATTTAAACAATATTTAAAATCTGCTATTGACATATTTTATTTCTAAATACTAGTCTACTAATTGATAGAAATTTGATAAAGTATCCAGATTTCAGCAAAATTTTGTCAGAAAGTTTATGATAATATTTGTGGATACTAAGGTGCTGAACCTAACAATATAATGTAAGTAGGTACATTACATATGTAACTGGTCAACTTAGAAAAATTTTGAAAATATAGGACAGTATCTTGTTTTCAATCTTGTTTTGCTTAATATTTTAACCTAAGACATGAAGACATTTGCATCATTGGAATGTTAAACACAGAAAAGAATACCGATCACCCTACATGATCAAAACCAAAAGACTAAAAGCTAGAATGATGAGTTGATTTTAAATAAATGTAATGTGGGGGTGCCTGGGTGGCTCAGTCAGTTAAGCATCTGACTCTTGATTTTGGCTTAGGTCATGATCTCATGGTTTGTGGGTCAAGCCCCAAGTTAGGCTCTGTGCACTGAATCAATGCTTGGGAATCTCTATCTCCCTCTCTCTCTGTCCCTCCCCTGCTTGTGCTCTCTCTTTCTGTCTCAAAATAAATAAACATGAAAAAAATAAAGAAAGAAATCACATCTAAATAAATATAATGTGAGTAAATATCTGTCCTTGCACTTTGGTCCAAAATATTAACTATTAATTTTAAACCGAGAGGAACTTATCTAAACAAGTGCACATATGAAGATAATTTACAAGTGGTAGTTCACAATCAGTCAATACAAATGAATAATGCAATATGCTTCCGGTAAATCTAATGCAAGAAATACTTTATTAGTAGAAATATTGCATCTAAAAAGGAAATATGGAATTTTTCATTCTGCTTTGAATGTTGCCATAATTTATCTGGGTGTTAAAAAAGAAGTCTAAACAAAATGCAACAATAAAACCTTCAAAACATTCAAACTCAGAGGTCACTGTAGCTGTTTTTAAGCATTACTATGGCATTTTGCTATAAATAATTGATTAAACTTTCCCTGATAATAATGATAATAGTAACAATAATAATAAAGCTAGTAGTACACACTATCATTTTTGTTTTATGGCAGAAGACAATGGAGAAGAAGGAAGACTCAGAAAAATTAATTTTCTTATCAAAATAGAAGTTTCAGAGACTTTCTTGTTAATCATGAAGCAGTTACTGGGCAATAAGGTGACCTTAATTTTATTCATGTCAGCTCTGAAGATGATCAGGATGAGATCCAAACAGTACCGTGCACAGTAATGGTTCCTATTGATTCCAGAGTAAGGAAGAAATTCAAATTGCTAATTATAAGACTGTTGAAGCATTATTTGTATCTTAAAGATTAAGTCTTAACCACCCCAAGAATAATTTTCTTTGTGACGTGGGCTTATTTGTTTTTGTTTTGTTTTTGTTTTTGTTTTCAATCCAAGAAATGAAATAGCTAATGAAAAGGCTGACAGTATATGCTAGTGAAGTAACCTCACCAGACACTTGACTGACAGCCTCTATGTCCATCTTGGGGTATAGAGAATTCGCTGCTTCCCTTCCCTACCACGATCACCCACTGTTCTGAAGGATTTCTAATCAGCTGTAATTACTCAGAATTTTGTGCATGTTTGAGAGTAGAAGGTCAGATAAGGGCTCAAGAATTGTATGTAAAAATGGTAATTCCTTTTGTTTTCTTTTCTTTTTTAATTTTTTTTAACATTTATTTATTTTTGAGAGACAAAGAGAGAGAGACAGAGAGAGCATGAGTGGGGGAGGGACAGAGAAGGAGACAGAGAACCTGAAGCAGACTCCAGGCTTTCAGCTGTTAGCACAGAGCCTGACTCAGGGCTCAGACTCACAAACCCGGAGATCATGACCTGAGCTGACGTTGGATGCTTAACTGACTGAGCCACCCAGGTGCCCCTCCATTTGTTTTCTTTTTAAATGAAGTGCTGTTGATATACAATGTTACATTAGTTTCAATTGTACGACACAGTGATTCAACAATTCTATACATTATACAATAAAAGAAAGAAATCTTACCATTTGTGACAACATGGATAGACCTAAAGGGTGTTACGCTAAGTGAAATAAAGCAGACAGAGATAGACAAAAAGTACATGATTTCACTTATATATGGAATTTAGAAATGGTAAATCTTGATGAATAAGTGGAAGTTTACGCAAGGAACCAAAGCTGATTTAGTCAAGAAAATTATTAATCTGAGGGAAGTAAAGACTTCTTTGATGTTACCAATGTGAAAGACTTGTGAAAAGGTCTGACTTTCAGGTTGGGATTAAGTTGGGAAGAATTGACATTTTAACAATCTTGATCCTTCCAATCCATTAGGATGGAATAGCTTTCCATTAATTCGGATCTGCTTTGATTTTTTTCATCAGTGTCATATGAAGAAAACCCCTATTTTTTATAATTTTCTGGATAAAAATTCCATAAATATTTTGTTAGATCTAATAGCTAAGTATTTAATTTTTCTGAGAGCAACTGTAAATAATGTTTAATTTCAAATTCTAATTCTTCATTGCTACTGCACATGACAGCAATGGACTTGTCTATCTTGTTTTGCAGTTTATAATCTTATTGTAGTAACTTTTTAGTTTGAGGAATTTTTTGTTGGTTTTTGGGGGGTTTCTGCATGAAGAATTTTATTTCTTCCTTCCTAATCTGAATACCTTTTATTTCCTTTTTTTTTTCTTATTGCACTATTGCAAATATAGTATGATGTTGAATAGCAGTGGTAAGAGAGGAAATCCTTGCCATTTTCCCCCTCTTAGTAAACCATCCAGTTTCACAATTAAATATGTTAGCTGTGTATTTTATCTTTTTTAAAATCAAAGTCAGAATATTTCGCTCTATTCTTAGCTTGCTGAGAGTTTTTACCTTGGATTGTTGTTGAATATTATGAAATAATTTTTTTCATCTATTGATGTTATCACTTGACTTTCCTTTAGTTTGTTGATATGGCAGATTACACTGATTCTCAAGTATTGAACCATCTTTATATACCTGGAATAAATCCCACTGGTCATGGTGTATACGATTGATATATATTGGTGGATTTTATTTACTAATACTTAGTTGAGGATTTTATAGCTTGTTCATGAAAGATACTGATGTGTTATTTTCCTTTCTTGTAATATGTTTATCTAATTTTGGTATCAGGATAATCCTGCCCTCTTTGAAAGACTTACGAAGTTTTCCTCTGTTTCTATTTTCTGAAAGTGATTGTTAGAATTTGGTATCATTTCTTCCTTAAATACTTGGCAGAATTCAAGAGTAAAACCACGGTGGTCCCTAGAAGTTCTGCTTCACATGGTTATTAATTATTGATTTAATTTTTAATAGATATAGGTACATTAATAGTATCTATTTCTTCTTCTAGGAGTATTGCTAGTTTGTCTCCTTCAATAATTGGTCCATTTCATCTAAATTATCAAATTTGTGGGCATAATATTGTTTGTAATACTCCTTTATTATCCTTTTAATGTTCTGTTACAACATTGGTGATCCTCTATTTCATTTATGACAGTGGTAATTTGTTCCTTTTCCCGTGTTTTCTTGGTTAGCTTGGCTGGAAGCTTATTAAATTTATTAATCATTTCAAAGAACCATATGTTGGTTTTGTTTCTTTTTTTCTTTTTTTTAATTTTCAATATCATTGCTTTTTCCTTAATTTTTATTAGTTCCTCCCTTCTACCAGCTTTAGGTTTATCTTTATTGTATTTCTATTGTCCCTTTAGGTAAAATATTTGTTTATTAGAACATTAACTTCCCACATCAATTTTAATTCTTTCAAATATTAATATTTCCTTAGGAAATTCTTAACTTATCTGCAAAAATTAATATAATGTTTTTGGTGAAACTGAAGGAATAAAAGTTGTCCCTAGAATGGACAGCTTTTCTTGCTAATGCCTGTTGCGGGGTGAAGGGAATATCTTGCTCTTATAAAGGAAATGGAAATAAAGTTGAGCATGAGAATTACTTTAATATTATTATCAGTAACAAATGATCCCTAAATTCCATTCAGGGGAAATTTGTTAGTATAAAAGCAGAACTTAACTTTTAAAATTTTTACAATTTTCTTCTTTTAAATTACAAGTTATGTATAATTATCTCCATTTTTAAAGTGAGAAAGCAATGTTAGGGGGCTTAGAAAAGTTTATAAAACACCATAGATTTAGTAAATTAGGATTAAATTCTAAGTATTTCTATAGTAAAGCATGTATTCTCAACCACTCTGTCTTATGATGGACATAACCTCCAAGCAGAATGTTTTAGCTCATCATAAAATTATTAGTGGAATTATTCAAGCATAAGATGTGCAACCAGTTGTCAGGGGTATTAAAGTGGAGAACATATTATCAAGTGTTCCATTTAACCACATAATATATGGTCACTTCTATTCCTGAGCAATCCTATGATATGAACATATGTATGCATATCCTAACAGAATCAGAGTTCATTTTCTACTATGTCTTTCATGTAATTTAAAGACCATAATGTAGACTGAATAATGGCCTCCTAAAGATATCCCCGTCCCAAACCCCAGAACCTGTGAATATGTTACCTTAATGGTAACATATTGCATGTGAGATCAAGTTAAGGATCTTGAGATGGAGAGATTATCCTGGATTGTCTGGGTAAATGCAACATAATTACAAACTTCCCTACAAAAGAGAAACAGGAGTATCAGAGGCAGAAGTTTTGCATAATAGGAAGGAAGGGCCGCAGGCCAATTCAGACAGTCTATACAAATGCTCCAAAGGGGAAGGAAACAGCTTATCCCCTGAGGCCTCCAGAAGGCATGCAGCTCTGTTGTCTCATTGGTTTCAGACTTCTGACCTCCAGAACTATAAGACAAAACGTTTGTGTCCTTCATGCCACTAAATTCATGGTAAGTTTTTACATCAGCAACAGTAACCTAATGTACAAATCCAGGTGGGAGACAGCTTCCTGTGCCAAAATCTTGGGTGATGCATAGGATTAATACTATTTATAGACCAAATGTATACAGAATAAATGGTGAAATGCAGTGATGTGCATTATGAATTGAAGATGACTGAACTTTTCTTGATGCTAATTTTCTTACCCCTGCAACTACAGAAATTACTACCGTATCCACCAGGAGCTTAAAATCTTCTGGAGAAATGTGAAAGGCAGTGTAGAGTTGGGAAGAGAGAGAAAGAGAGATGAGAGAGAGATGCACAGACAGAAAGAGACAGAGACAGAGGGTCAGTGTTTTTTATTCTCAAGTAGTAAGCTGTTCCTATGAATAATTGCAGTATTTGACTCTTCCTCCTCCATCTTCAGCATTTTTATACAATCTTCCCACTCTATTAGAAACAGAAGGCCAAGACCTAATGGAGGTCTCAGAGTAAATGATGCATTCTCGCTTAATTCAAGTAATTGGTTACCATTGCTTAAATTGCAGATCTCTGAATTCTTACACTTTGCAATGTTAAATGAGCTTGAACAGCAGATGGCTAACTTTTTTTCTTAATACCAAGTAGTTTGAACTACAAAAACTGGTAAAAGGTAAATATAAAATCTGAATATAATGAAAAATAAGGTATCTTTACTAGCAGAACATTTTCAGATCAAGAGCACTCAAAAAACAAGGTGTTTGGGGTGCCTTAAAATATTAACTAAATGACTGGAAGAGTTAATTTTTTTATTTGATTTAATAGAAAAGCTTCCTGAATAATTCCATCCTCTCACTAACTTATCTACTCAGTAAACACTATAATCAAAATTACATACCAGTCAAAACTGTGTGACTGTTCTAGATACCACAGATATAAAGATAAAAAAGGACATCACCCTTACTTAAGTATCTTACATCTAGGACATCTGGGTGGCTAGTTGGTTGAGCATCAGACTCTTGACTTTGGCTCAGGTCATGATCTCACAGTTTGCAGGACTGAGCCCCACAATGGACTCCACAGTGACAGCATGGAGCCTGCTTGGCATTCTCTCCTTCCCGCTCTCTCTACCCCCCTCCCTTCTCTCTCTCTCTTTCTGTCTCTCTCTCAGAAATAAATAAGTAAACTTAAAAAAAGAGAAAAGAATCTTCCCACCAAGTGGGGACCACCCACAAAGTAAAACAGGACTGGTAAAACTACAGAAGTGAACATTTAATTACTCTTTAATCTGACATTTGGGAGAAGGAAGAAAGTGGATCTCAGATAGAGATAACTGAATTTATAGTAAAGTTTTCTAACTTTACAACACCAATATTACCCTTTCTTCATAAATAATAGTAGTGATACTATTAAGATATTACAATATGTGAGAACAAAACTATAATTTAGCTCTATACTAAATACCTGGTTTTGATACAATATGCAAAAAAGCTTAATCGATATAACATTTATGATTAAAAAGGCTTTAAACTTACGCAATATTCCAATCACACCATTTGTACTTACTGAACAAATTCCACAATTCTCAATTTGCACGGCTGAGATTAGATGCAGGCTACTCTTGTAACATCTCATTGCTATAAAAAAAAAAAAAAAAAAAAAAACCTAAGGTTTTCTCATCTGTCAGATTCTTCCAAACTTCACAAATTCTCATGGGGCTTTACTTTCTTATTTTGCTGAGGGTTCCAGAATAAGAGCTGCAGAAAATAGAGGGAAAAATAGAAAGCTCCATCCACTTGTGGGAGGGTAAGTGTGAGATACCACCCTCTCTTTTTTTGGTAATTAGAAGTTTTGTATGAAATAGGCACTTAGTTTGGTCATGAGGAAAATGGTGATAAGGAACAGGAATGTGGGATGGGGTCAAGGCCACGCCAGAGATCAGCTCATTGTTCCCAGTTCACAGAAACAGATGAGCCAATAGTAATAAGGCCTGGGAAAGTATCCCCTGGACATTTGAACTTATCAAGGGAAATGGACAGTTGAAGAAAATTCAGAAGAGTAAAGTTTAATAAGATAAACAAGTATTATGGACAAAGCCTGCGATTTTTGTTATGGAAAGTTGTGTAAGACCTTACCTCTTCACACATTCTCAACCAAAAAGTATTTATGAAATAATTTCAAGCTGATACTTTCAAACATAGGAATAGTTACAACTACTTGAAATCAAACAATATCTCTGTTCATTTTAGTTTTTCGGCGGTTAACTAGACAGCTAGAGAAAACTTTTCCTAGTTAATCAAAATTATTCAAAAATTAATATTATATTAATCGTAACATTAGCTAATTAAAAAACATGGAAAGCCTTTGCCTTTTGAAAGTACATTTGTATAAGATAAATATCAGCATTATAAGAAACTATGTTACATTTTGTTATACAACATCTAAGTGAATATCAGTGGAGACCTCAATTGCATTAATAACATTTCATTTTTTTTTTAACATATGTTAAACCTATTCTTCAGTTCCTGATACCCTGATTCCAGAAGTGTACCGCATTACGGACTGAGAAATGAGAGGAATGTCTGTGCTAACAGAGTGTTTCCCTTGCCCTTGTACTTTCCCCAGTCTGCTATCAGGATCATCAAATGATCGTATCCCTAAAACACACATAAGAACTAGTTTAGAGGCTTTCTGACATGAGTGAGTGTAGCCTGCATCTGTGAGCCTCCAAGTTTTGAAGAGTTTGATAATTAGTCACCTTCAACAGGAGTTAAGAATGCTGGCTTTAGAATAAACTCACTCAGGAAGTCATCTCACAGTTGTAAAGCACCCCCAAAAGAGACCATAGATCTAAAAACACAGAACCAGAACCAGCCAATTTTCTTCTAACAGTAGCTTTGACATTAGAGCCATCATGTAAATACATCTGGTGCTGACTTTGACATATGTTGAGTGTTCTTTGTAGGTCAACCAAAAACAAACAAAAACCCAACAGACAAAAAACCCCAAAGGATTATTTAACATTACAATGAATTTCATTAGTTTCCATTTAAAAATAATGTTTGGGGGGCACCTGGGTGGCTCAGTCGGTTTAGCATCCGACTTTGGCTCAGGTCATGATCTCGCAGTTCATGAGTTTGAGCCCGAGCCCCGTGATGCACTCTTTGCTGACAGCTCAGAGCCTGAAGCCTTCTTTGGATCCTGTGTCTCCCTCTCTCTCTCTGCTCTTCCCCCACTCATTCTCTCTCTCTCTCTCTCTCTCTCTCTCTTTCAAAATTAAATTTAAAACAAACATTAACAAAATTAAAAAAAATAATTTGTGTACATGAATATCACCTGCAACGATTCATTTTAATCTCATTTATCTTCTCTTCTTCCTTCTTGATTTAATGTGACAAAATTCTCATTGCACTGTCCCCAAGGAGTTGTATTTACAAAGAAAGCAATGTGAATCATGCCACTACACAGCTATGGAGCTCCACAGGCTTGGTCTCTTATTTAATATGTGCTCTTTGGAAAGGGCGAAATTAAATACAATGGAAAAATGGGAGAAAGGAAGGAATTGGATAGCATTCTTTATTATCCACAATATAAATGATAACATACTTGAAATGTTCACATATTGATTGCATGAAACAGTTTAATCTTTTCAACAGCTTTAAGAGATAAATACTGTTATCATTCTACAAAGACAATGAGGCACTGAATCTCAGAAAGGCTAAGTAATACCCAAGGTAGCACAGCTAGTTAGTAAAAGAAACAAAATCTTTATATGATTAATCCCAAACACCCTATGGTTCCTACCAAATGAAGCTGACCAATACATTTCTGTAAATTTAATTGACCCTGACCATGACCGTGGATCTTCTTCCAAAAAAATTAGGTAATTTTCTTCTGACATATGCTTTGGGATTTTGCACAATCTCTACGTGTTTGTTCCACTTCCATGCATAATCCTCCAGAGAATAAAACCAAACATTTTTTATAAATTATTTTATTCAATTATTTACCATGTAAACAGCTGCCATTTTGTTAAACTAGAATAAAAATGAAGATTAATGGTTTGGTTCTGTTTCGTTTTAGCAAATAGAGGCATTGTTGCTGGTATTCTCTAATCATTACTAAACTTCAGTTTTGGCTTGTTAAACAAAGGCTATTTTATTCTTCTAATTCAATTGGCATTATTCCTGATTAAAACCATTTTAATAAGTTATACTAAGCACTTGAAGTATTGTCTCGAGTGTAAATTACTCTTTTCTATGTAAAGCCATTAATTACTGAGGTTTTTCAGTATGTTATTCAACATAAACACTATTTTCAATAAATTTAACTTAACCCTCTTAATTAAAAATTAAATGGTTATTTTCAGTGGACTACTGCTACCAAGGAGATTAAAATTTCCTGAAATATTGCCATAACCTCATACTACTGAACCACTACCTTCACAGTGCGTTTAATGTGCCCACTTGGCTCCTCCGTTGTGAGGATCAAGGGGCCACACTTTCCAGTAATTTTCTCCTCATGCTACTGACTTTTGTACTTTATCCATGCCAGTTAAAACTCTATCTCACTTTGAAATTCACCCTGTCAGCTTCTGTACATTAAAACTTAAAGAAAGTCAGAAACTGATATCATTTTGGTGTTCCTTGTCATCCCACCATATGTTCAGTGTTTCTTTGATTTTCTTCCCCAAGCCTCAAACACCTCAATGCTTCCAGATCCTTTACTGTCAACAGAGGTCTTCATCTAATGCTATTCCGAGGACAATTTGCCTACCATGTGAAAACAACAGAACTTACAACATTCCTACTCACTTTGACTTTGTTATGAACAAAACAGAAATCTATGAAAAGAAAAAGTTCTGTATTCTGTTCCTAAACCCTTTTCTTAAAGGGATGCTGTTCGGTGTGCCAAATATAACGTGTATAACTGCAATTTTGATTCTTTTACCCTGACCCAGAGATGTGGTTCAATGATCTTCCTCATTTCTTGCATTATTACTTTATTAATTGCTCTTCTTTGCTTTAAAAAAAACATTCTTTTTTTAAGCATATTTATTTTTAAGGCATCTCTATCCCCACTGTGGTGTTCAAACTCGTGACCCCAAGATCAAGAGTTGCGTGCTCTTCCAAATGAGCCAACGAGGTGCCCCTGAGAAAATGTTCTTGCATGTAGTAGTAACTGAGAACATCTATTCAAAGATTCAGTGTTTTGCTTCAGTAAACCACCTCTCTGTCAGTGGCCATTTGACCTCTTCTACCTCACTCCCGGATTTTACCACCTCTGATAGAATCACGGACCCAGGATCAGAAATGGCCAGGCTTCCTAAAGTCCAGTCTGGAAACTTTACTAAAAGGCAACAAGTTTGGTGTTTTTTAAAAATTTCTGCTAGAGAACGGACTTTCTAATAAAGCACCGGGTTTCTTTCAGTATATCCCTAAGGACTGTTCTCCTTTTACTATAAGGATTTACATACATTATCTTATGATATATCCCCATTTGTTGAAGTGCTATAGCAGTAGGGAATAACTCAACTGTGTTCTGAGTTGCCTCACATTCTTTCTTCTAAAACCTAACGACAGATAAAGTTCTGTGTTTCTATTTCTTGTCTTCCCATATAATCTCCTGTAGTGAATCCACCCACCCATTCTTAAGATAGTCTGATATTTCTCCAGAGCTTCATATCACATTGCTAACTTCTTAATCACATTCCCATATGAATATTCCACCAGCCCACCAACTCATAAGAGTGAAAAACAGAACTCATCATTAACCCTCTTCACCTCAAATTCCAATCCTAACCCTTTAAATTTCTTTTTGGTATATGAGTAGTCATTTGTTTTCCTTTTCTCTTACATTTTATTTTCAATCAGCTTAGAAGTGTTGATGATTCTCTAATCTACTAATTTCTTTTTTAGTCACATGAGGGCAAGAAAGAGTGAAGTGGTCCCCACCAGCTGGGAGCTGACCCAGCACTGTCAACTGGTCTTTGTGTTGCTAGGAGCCAGCCCCGCCCTCCCAGATAGGCCATGGTTTGCTCCTGCTGAGCCTAGTAATTTTATAGAGCAGGAGTAATTGTGACTGTCACGGAACAAAACAGAAACGAGTCCACTCCATCATCATGTCTATACTCTGAGAAACAAAAACATAAACATTGTGCAAACCACAAAAATGACTACACACTCTCATTCCCTCTCCCCCATTTCCTAGCTCATAGGAGAGACTTCTTCTTTCCTAATTGCTTCGTTCCTCCACCTTCTAGATAGGAATTATTAGAATACTGTTATAGGTTGAATTATGGCCCGAAAGATATGTTGAAGTCCTCTCCTCTGGTTGCTTAGAAAGTGATTTTAGCTGCAAATAGTGTCATCACAGGCATAATTAGTTCATAAAAGATGAAGTCACCCTGGAAAAGGCTGGGCTCTTAATCCAACATGACTGATATCTTTGTTGAAAGAGAGAAGTGCTGTGTTAGGACTACGTGGTGGCAGAGGCGGAGACTGGAGTGACAGGGAGTGCCAAGGATTGAAAGTCACCACCAGAAGCTAAAGGCCTTGCTGACAGCTTGGTTTTCAACTTCTGGCCTCCAGAACCAGGAAAGAATATACTTATGTTGTTTTGAAGCCCCCAGTTTGTTTCACTTTGTTCCAGTAGCTCTAGGAAACTAATACAGAGAGAGATCCTAGAATTACCCTGGCCCCTGACAACACTGAATCCATACTTGAACACTTCCCCCAATCACATTACATAAGGCCAAATCCTATAGCCTTTCTTAATATTCTCTTAGTGAAATGCTGCATGACTCCACACTGACTAAATACATTCCCCCTGCTGCAAGAAAGTCAATAAACCTAACTTTGTTCAGGTACCTGATGGTCTCTAACTGAAGGGCAGGGAAACCTCCCTCCTCATTCGTATTTTTTACTATACAAAGTTGTAACAGGCTTCTCACTATCGTTTTGTCTTAAGTTTTGACTATATTAATTTCTGTTCTACTACTTAATATACCACTTAATCTTTCTAAGTATATTCTGAGAGGTTTTAGTGATGTCCAATGACCTATGACTCATGGATTAGTGTAATCTCTTCTAATTAGTGTTGGCCTGTGACCTGCTTGAATCAACAGGTTATGGCAGAAGTCATGCCCTGTTAGTTCCCAGGTTAAGATTTAGGAAGGTTTGACATCTTCCAATTTTGCACTCTGAGGGAAATCAGCTACCAGGTATGAAGTCTGAATTCTCTGAAGTCTTCATTTTATGGGCAAGGAGTTTAAATGAAGGCTCACACTCCATGCTACTAAGCATTTAAAAATTATTAATCAAGCTAAAAAAATCATTAAAAAATGTCTGCCCTTCCTCATGTAGACATACAGCTTATTCATGACTTGGTAGGCCAGTTTTGAATATTCAAATGCTCAGAATCCTTGGGTTTCTGTGCTGGGATGGAATGATTGGGGACAGTAAGGCCTAGGCTGCTGGTCCCCTATTCCTCTGGCCCCATGCACTTGGTCATCTCTTGTCTTCTTTTCCAGTCTGTTCTGCACTACAAAGGGCCTTACACATATATCCACAGCCCAGCCCTATCCCTACAAGAGTTGCCTTTGAGCCAATGACTCTCAACATAGCAGGCCTTCAGGAGGGCAGAAGCAAGGGTAAGTCCTATGCGGGCCTTGAATTAGGCTCAGGATGATTTAACTGGGAAATTCAATGCTCCAGTTAGCTCTGCTTGCTTGGGGCTGCAGGAAGAGGGGCAGGATCTGAACTGAGGTTTGCTTTGGCCAGAAGTGCCTCATCATATGGGGTAGTGTAAGACTGGAAGAAGACAAGAGCATGACTTCATAAACTGTAGGCCACACAGCAAGATTCTCATACTGGGTCTACAGTTAGTACTGAGTACTGCTTTCAAACCTTATGAATTGTGCCTCATATCATACCATGATAGAAACCATTATTTTAGTGATTATGAATGAAATTTCTTCTGTATAACAGAATATAAGACTAATGCTAGATCTATTTTTTTAATTTTTTTTAATGTTTGTATTTATTTTTGAGAGAGAGAGAGAGACAGAGCATGAGCAGGGGAGGGGCAGAGAGAGAGGGAGACACAGAATCTGAAGCAGGCTCCAGGCTCTGAGCTGTCAGCACAGGGCCTGATGTGGGGCTCGAACTCACGGACTGTGAGATCATGACCTGAGCTGAAGTTAGACACCCAATCGACTGAGCCACCCAGGCGCCCTTAATCCTAGATCTAAATGTGGTAAGTGACACTTACCACATTTTTAATATGCCCTATTTATAGTCTCTATGCCAGCACATGGACTTACCTTTACAGCCCATATGTCTAATCGCTTCTCGGCCTTTTGGCTAAGATCAAGTGTATAGCCCATATGTCTTCAGGATAAGAGGATGCATGTTTTAAAGCTGAATCAGAGAAAAAAATACATAAAATAATTTACATTTAAATAAAGAAAAAATATCAATCTTATGTATTGTAAAGCACCTTAATTTCTCAGTGAGTTACTAAAGTACCCTATAATATTTTCATTTGAAATAATTTTCTTGATTAGATACCCCCACTATTTCTTACAATTTTAACATTTCAATAATAGTCAAAAGTTAGTGTGCATTCAGAGAATGCATTTGAGGTATTTTTAAGTCATTTGCAATATTAACAATATAAAAGACTATATGTTAAAAGTATTAACAATGTCTTCGAGCAATGCAAAAAATGATACTGTGTCAGGTATTTTTCAAGATATATACATTCAGTAAGAGACTGCTTAAAGCAGAGGATCCATAATCACATCTTTATTCATATGTTACCATATTAGAAATCTTACCTCAAAATTATATGTTGCCAAGCATGGTAAACAGCATGTCACTTGTGGTTCTGCAAGGCATCCTTACTTTTGGGGGTCAGTTTGTATCCAGGAGTTATGGAGAGAATTCGCACTAAAAACTACTTTCAGCTCTAATTTCATATACTAATTTAAAAAGCATGCCCATTAGCTGTAAGGAGATAGCTAGAGATACTAGAAACTTGTTTAAAGTGTGTATTTTCATTAGCTTCACACTTTGAAAGTTTTTCCTATGTTTTAATTCAATATTTGGACGTACACTTTCAATATGTCCTCATCGTCATTTCCTTCACAGATACGTGAAGAAAATCATCAGTTGCTGGGAAGAAGTTAAATTCAGAGACTGACATATTGGCCTTTTGGTCGTATTAAAAAATCCTAATCATTACATTTGGCTGTGATTCCTACCCTACTCAAGCTACAGAACATGTAGGGGTGGGGCGCCTGGGTGGCTCAGTCAGTTAAGCCTCCGACTTTGGCTCAGGTCATGATCTCACCGTTCATAGGTTCGAGACCCACATTGGGCTCTGTGCTGACAGCTCGGAGCCTGGAGCCTGCCTCAGATTCTGTCTCCCTCTCTCTCTGCCTCTCCCCCACTTGTGCTCTGTCTCTCAAAAATGAGTAAATGTTAAAAAAAAAAAAAAAGAACATGTAGGGGTAAACACTGGCTGGAAGAAGCTAGAATAATACTAATGTATTGTTATTTTTTTTTATATCATGAGAAAATGTTTGTAGTTTTCTCCCCTAATTCAGACATTCTTGAAAACACGTTCCATTAACCATGAGAGCATTCCAAATTTGAAAAAAAAAAAAAATTGTGATGCATCTATTTCTTCAAACAGATATCAAAGAAGGTATAAGTGGTCATGATATTTTAACTAGTGATTTTCACTATTCTCTTTAACACTGACTACGAAATCAAAGGAATATTTTTGACTGACAATTATTTTTTTGAGAAGTGCAGTTTGGGGGTTGATATTCAGATGCAAAATCTTTTACATTTAGATTAAGATTCACCACACATAGTGGTAGGTGTCAACACTGACCAAGAATTATTAGGAATTAAAGAAAACATCCCTGTCCCTGTAGCATACATCCTCATTGATGAACTGGACAAAAAGTCATTCCGTACTCTTCCTTCCTGTGTTAAAACACATTTGCAAAAGATGGCATATTCTCTCCATACTATTGTGTTTGTCCCATTGGAAGCTAAAATACCAGATAGCCCAAACTCTTGATAGTAAGTGCTCTTGTACACTATATGTCACTGCTTTGAATAGTCAAGCAGTAAATTGGTAAGGCTATTTTCCAGAACCTCAATTTTCCCCTGAATATATTATGTGTTATTAACTTTGTAGGAGGCTTAGAAGCTTCTTAGCAATTACCTTAATCTTATATTTCAAATTTGTGAAATGTACGTGAGAATAATTGTTTCATTCCTTCTTTCTCTGGGACCAACAGATGACCTGCAGACTAATTGATGGTGTCTTCAGGATCACATTTTTCAAAACATTGCCTTGACCTGAAGGAGTAAACATGAAATGGTAATAATTGTAGTACGGTGGAGTGTGGGTGTGCTGTGTATTTTATATACTTTTCTGGAGGACTTAAATATAAAATATACGTGTAAAACTATACTTTTATATTTTGTGTATTTGCATTTAATATTAAACAAAAACAGTAATTTTTATAAAATAATGAAATATAGACCCTCCGACCATATACATTTTAGTCTCACTTATTGTCAAAGTGATACTACAGTATAAATTCAAATCCAAATATCTAGAAGTCTTGCTGGTTTGCTAAGGCACACGTGAAAGGATCTATAGCATTAAAGAAATAATCTTTTAAATATGCCTCATAATATATGGGAAAAGGCATTATAGTTTCCTTATACTAAAGAGTCATTCTAAGTCAGTGTTTACCAAAATTCTCAGATAATAAGAAAACGTGTAAAATACGCATCATGTGTCTTAGATTGGTGTCCAGGAATTGGATTTATAACTACTCCCCCACTTGATTTCTGACAGGCAGCATAGTGTTAGGGTTAAGATCATGAATTCCATCTAATGGTTTGATAATCAGTCACTTCTTTGAACTTAGGTACAATAATTTACCTTCCTACACCTGATTCTCCTCAATTGAAAAATTGAGATATTGATAGTGTGGATACAAAATGAACTCATATATGAGAGTCCTCAAAGAATGACGGGCTCACAATAATTGCTCTAAAAGCAACAGGTTTTACGACTGTCACTGTAAATCAATCATTTGAAAAACAAACATAGATAATGTGTTTTATGAAGAGTTGAGAAAATATAAAATGAAATTTTCTCATTCCTTTTTTCCAAAACTCCTCTGATTGGACTGCACAGAGCTTTGTGGTGACACATGTATCCATCCAATCACCCTCTCATTCACTGAGCCGTGAATGAGATTCACACACTCCATGCTCTCGTGGAGTTTATACCTGAGTGTATCTCTACTGCAAATCAGTTAAAGTTTTTTTTTTTCTTATTGTATGTTGCTTATTATAAAAAGAGGGTTTTTCCCCTAAAAAGCAGAAATATATTTAAATTATTTATGAAATGTCTATAATACTCAAAATAGTTTAGAAAATAGACTTTTTCAGAGATGAGAAGGATCTTTTACAATCATACTGACATCGCAGAGACATTAGAAAAAAAATATTTTTTAAAAATGTACTGGGTCAAGGACTGATGCAACGACTCTGAAACAATTGAGACTAGATAATATATCTGGATTTTTAAACAGATTATAACAGAAACAGAAGTGAAGTCTACCCTGAAATACCGAACATTGGATAATTGTAAATTGGCTTTGGAAATAAAAGAGTACCTATGTACTATCCAAATGTCACACCCAGTGACATTTGACATGCTATCCATAAATATATAAGTGGAAATACATACAGTGTGGCTTACATGGTGGCTACAATGTATTGACAGACCTTCTTAATTTTACTCCTGAGATGTGCCTTTCTACGTAAGGACGAAGCAAATTATAGTACATTCCTGGTGTGCGTGTAGGTCATCTCCAATGAAGATGATTATGTCGGCTCACTGAATCAGAGGCTAGAAGCGATAATTATGAGAACAGCATTCTTCCTGATTATGTGCATTGTAGATATCAAGCCCAAAGTGGTGAAAAATACACATGCTTTATCAAGACTCACACTATAGAGGAACTTAAGATTCTAAGAATAGTGATGCTCATCAAAGCCTATGAAAGAACAGAGTGATATTTAAGGAGGGCAGTTATATTAAAATTGAACTGCCTAAGTGCAGAGCATGAAAACTAGACAAAAGGAAGCCAAAAATCTAAAACTGTCCTCAAACATATAAGCAAGGTGATTGTAACTAGAATTTGTCCTTACTGATGGTTCCATAGAAAATGGTCTAATTTTGACCAAACTGATTCGGGGTTGACTTTTTATAGCTGGCCTTGTTATATCCTGACACACAATATAATATTTGGTACTATCAGAGAATATGTACAATATGGTTTTGAAACTCTCCCTGATATTGGAATAGATGAAACAACTTGATAAACATTCAGTTCAGGAATTCTCCCACTGCATTGCTTTTTGTTGCTGTTATAGAAAAGTAAAGTGGATGAAATGAACACACTATATATTCATGTGGGAACAAGTTAAGACCTGTGAGACATTTTACAATATACAACCATCACGTAGGTTTCCTCTTCACAAGACTGAATAGTGTTATGATAATTTCTTTGATACTTATAAGAAAATATGAAATCAGAAGCTGAGCACTTCATCTACGATCTCTCAGGTATTGAGCGGTGGAAGAAGTTGGGAGAACATTTGGGGGTGCCTTTTACAGGCCAGTTCTTGTGTCTGGTTCTTTTACCCCTTTTAACTTTTCCTGTCCTGTGAGAAATTTGAAAAATGTAGAAACAGGTCAGAAAAAAACATACTTAATCTGCATTCCAGAGTTCACTGTATTTAATCAGGCTGACTCACACTAACTAAACTCACAAGAAATGAAAATATATGCTGTCAGATAAATTAATATACTTACGAATTCAGTGAGCAATATACCTTCCACGCAAACCGATACTGCTTGTGTGGCCAAAATGCCAATTTGGCAAACCAAATCACAGAAGTTTTTGTTGTAAGCATGCAAATCACAATAAAGAAAGTGATTTTGCATTATTCAAAAATTGGACAGTATCAGGCTCTGATTACTTTATTTACAGATTTCCGTTGAAAGATGTCTTCCAGGGGCGCCTGGGTGGCTCAGTTGGTTAAGCGTCCAACTTCGGCTCAGGTCAGGATCTCATGGTTTGTGAGTTCGAGCCCCATGTTGGGCTCTGTGCTGTCAGCTCAGAGCCTGGAACTTGCTTCAGATTCTGTGTCTCCCTCTCTCTCTGCCCCTCCCCCACTCACACTCTGCCTCTCTCAAAAAAATAAATAAATAAAATGAAATAAAATAAAATAAAATAAAATAAACAACTTTATTTTCCCTGCACAGTGCAGAAGACAAACTGACAAACTTTCTCCCCCATTACTCAATTTTCTTGCTCCATTTCTGACTCCTTTTCTTCCTCTTTCTCCTTTTTAACTGACTTCTTCCTTCTATTTGATCTATTCTTTTATTTTTTTAGGTATGGTAAATTTATCTAATTGTTGTGAAGTCTCCTGCTGCCCTGGGGACCAGTCTCTATTTCTGTTATTCATAGAGAAATCTTATCTATAATCTTTTCTTTTTACTCTTTATTAATTTTTTTTATTTATATCCAAATTAGTTAGCATATAGTGCAACAATGATTTCAGGAGTAGATTCCTTAATGCCCCTTACCCATTTAGCCCATCCCCCCTCCCCCAATCCCTCCAATAACGCTGTTTATTCTCCATATTTAAGTCTTGTATGTTTTGTCTCCCTCCCTGTTTTTTATATTATTTTTGCTCCCTTCCCTTATGTTCATTCATCTGTTTTGTATCTTAAAAGTCCTCATATGAGTGAAGTCATATGATATTTGTCTTTCTCTGACTAATTTCACTTCGCATAATACCCTCCAGTTCCATTCACGTAGTTGCAAATGGCAAGATTTCATTCTTTTTGATTGCCGAGTAATACTCCATTGTGTATATATATATATATATATATATATATATATATATATATATATATACACACCACATCTTCTTTATCCATTCATCCATCCATGTACATTTGGGCTCTTTCCATAGTTGGGCTATTGTTGATAGTGCTGCTATAAACATGGGGGTGCATATGTCCCTTTGAAACATCACACCTGTATCCCTTGGATATTGCTAGGTTGTAGGGTATGATCTTATTTTTCATAATTTATTATTATCTATTAATTATTACTTAGGTTCATTTTCTATTAATTATTACTTATGTTCATTATTATCCATTGCACAGTTTAACTTTTACAGGGTGCATAAAGTAGGACTAGTTTCAGTTTTACATAAGCGAATGGGAAAACTCAAAATAACAGAGATATAAACATCATATCATTTTCTGGAGATAGTCCATGGAAATTACAGTAGTCCAAGGCAGGCCCAGGTTCTTTGGGGACATCAGGAAACAATCTCTTCCTGTTTTGTCATCTTTGGTAATGGTTTCTGTCATCACTATTACCTCCTGGTCTAAGATGACTAGCAGAGAACTATCCAGAGCAGTACTTTCAAAACTACATAGTGTACATTAATGTGTTTTCTGCATAGAAAAGGTGGTCTGATTTTATTCACCTCAACTTGTACCAGCAGTAAGGGCATGGAGCCCCAGCAGATGTTTGTGGAATCCAGAGAGTTTGTCAGGAGACCTGAAATTGACTTCCCTCCCTTCCACTTACTGGCTATGATATACTACTCCCATAGCCTCAAAACTTCAGTTTCCTTTTATTTATTATGGATATAATCTACCTGTTGAATGAGGAATACTGAGACAGAAAGTGTAACTGATTTTAGAAGTATATGGTGCAAAACAAGTCAACTGAATACATTTTTAAGCCATGCATTATGTGTAAAAAAAAAAAAAAAGGTTCTGCTATTTTTCCAAATCTAAATTAATCTTTACTCAGAGCCCATTCCATCTGAGGAAGAAAGACACAATGTTCGTAAACTCAGGATATATTTAGTCAGTTTCACTACTGAAACAAGTCACTTTAGAATGTTCCCATCTCATAGAAACAAGCGAAGGTCCTCATACATTATGGATCTGTTCATGTTGATCAGTATTTGTCCATACTGTTTCTTCAGGCCTCCAAGCTTTGTGGGATATTCTATTGCTCTCCAACTTTGGAACTACCACTGCTAAAGACTCACCTCTAAAATTATTCCCACATACAATCCGTGCCCCCTCATCCATTTCATCTTTTTCAAAATCCATCAGCTGTGTGATCTTCATATAGTCTGGACAAGTTGGAAAACTTATTCTAACTGATCACATATATCAATAAATTATTTGGATCAGGATGTTGGATTGCACTTATAACTCAAAAAGATGTATCCTTCAAAGCTCTTGTCTATACCGTTAGCTTCCAAAGTATTTTTTTAATTATGTGTGTACTCTGTATTTTATTTGATTTCTTAACACAAAAGATGTGTTCTAGAATTACAAGGAAATAAATTTTTCTGAGAAACAATAAATTGGGGGTGCGGGGCAGAATTTCTGCCTAGTTACATTTCTATGGCAACTCATTACATCCATTAAGGTCTCACTTTTTCATAACTCACAAAAATAGTCAGCCCCAGTGAGCAGGAAGATGAAGAATCAGAAACTCTGTGCATACTAACACGTAGATATTATGTAGTATGAAGTTATATAAACATCGTGTTGCCAATTAAGAAAATGGAGAATTTTCATGAAATTGGCATAAATACAAGTAGAAATTATGGGTTAACCATAAATTTTGGTGAAAACTGATATTTTAAAAGCCTTTAAGTTCAACTTACATTTTTCATCCTGTAATTCAAGTGTGAATGATCCAAAAACACCTTAGTTCTATAATAGCCCTGTTATTTATCACCACAAAAATAGCTGACATTGTCCAGTTAGTCCAAATGTTAGGACAGAAAAAGAGTAATGGATAAAATTAATGGAATTGTTTTCATCCTTAATACTTATACCCAGTGGAATCAATTTTCTCATGCCATGTTATGGTCTGTGATATATGAGCAACTCAGAGAAAGCAAGTAAGAGTAAAGATATATTTTCTCTGTTCCCCATTCAACTCAAAAAATGAAAAGTTTTTTTTCTAAGAAGGCAACATTCCCAGTCTCCAAAATCCATCAGATCTTTAAAGATCTGGTCAATCTAGCTTTTCCCACTGTCTATCCTATTTCGAAAAATAATTAAGGCACAGAATTAGCAATATGTAGCTCACATAGGTATGAACTAATACTGTCATTGTAATGAGTTATTATTAAAGTCACACAAGGTTGGCCAGCCAGCAGTACTTTCCTTTTCTTACAAACTTTCTTTAATCCACTAATAAAAACATGAATATATACATTAATATTTGAAGATACCTTCTCACCAAATTTATTTATCTAAAAAAATTTTTTTAACATTTATTTATTTTTCAGAAACAGAGACAGCAGAGGAGAGACAAAGCATGAGCAGGGGAGGGGCAGAGAGAGAGGGAGACACAGAATCAGAAGCAGGCTCCAGGCTCTGAGCTGTCAGCACAGAGCCTGATGCAGGGTTTGAACCCACGAACCGTGAGATCATGACCTGAGCCGAAGTCAGACGCTTAACAGACTGAGCCACCCAGCTGTCCCATCACCAAATGCATTAATAGCAAGCAAACATAAGACATTTCTTATGCAAGATCTAGAAGTTATTTCCAAAAATAAATTTATTACAGTTACAAGTATTAGGTCCGCATTATTGCGTTTCTGCAACCAACATGAGATTATGTGTAATATGGTATGCTTACATTTTTAAGAGGGTGTCTTGAATTCTCAAACAAACCTGGGACTCGGATAGTGGCGAAATAAATTTATTGGTCCAAGAACTATACTTTACAAATGAGAAAATAAAGATCTAGCGAGATGAAGCAGATTCATAGATCAGACCTGAGAAAGACAAGTACCTTATTATTTCACTTCTATGTGGAATCTTAAAAACAAAGCAAATTAACAAACAAACAAGGAAAGAGCAGAACCAGACCTATAAGCACAGCAAACGAACTGATGATTGTCAGACGGAAGGGGTAAAAGGATGGGCGAAAGGGGGTGGGAGGCACAGGCCTTCAGTTATGTTAACAATAAGTCACAAAAATAAGACCAGCATTGGGAATATGTCAATGATATTTTAATAGTGTTGTCTGGTGTCAGAGGGTAGCTACACTTGTGAACAAAACATAATGAATAAAGAAACTGAATCACTATGTCACACAACTGAAAATAATGTTAACATGATGTGTCAGCTATACTCAAATGAAAAAATTTTTAAAAAAGTAAAAACAAAAAACAAGTCCCCCCAAAACAAACAACAACAACAACAACAACACAAAAAACCACGAAAATCTCTTTTAGAAAGCCAAAGGGGGGGGAAAAAACTTTACATTTTCCAATAAAAAATCATTTTAATTTAGTAGGATTAGGTAAATTTAAATTAATTAGCCCAGTATGAAAATTACCTAAAAACACATTATTTACTGCAACATAATTTGACCATTAATGATTCAAATAATAATGGTTGTATTTAGGAATTCTTACTGTATATAGGGTGTTATTAATTAATGGCTTTCTGATGAATCCTGCAAAAACACTCTATGTTCATTATTTTCCTTAATTAGTATCTCAAGCATATGTTGGTGTTCTGGAATGGAGATCTGCTGTATTAGCCTAACATCTGCAAATACTGGCCTAAATGGAATGCTGCCTGGGATACCTGTGGAGTCTGAACACTGTTTCCTGATGCCTTATAAAAGCAGTAGGTATGTATTTGTCTAAGCTGATAGACAGCGGCGAGAACCCTGAAGGTGAAGATCCTGTCATTCACATTTACTGAAGAGCAGAAGGACTAATGGTGAGGACAATAACCACCAGGGTAGAAGGGGATCCAATTTCCACTCTTCTTTGCATTTATGTACTTGGGTACGTATATATGTATCACCTAACTTTTTCAAACAGTATTTATATATAGCCATTTTTCCTGTAGGATCAGAGCTTTGATCAATGTATGAGAGAATGACCAATAATGCTATGGAAAATAAACAAAAACATAATGAGCTTCACTGGAAAAGGAAGACACCTGTTAAACATTGTAAGAAGATACTCAGAATAAAATCTAGAATATGAAAAAATGACACTATTTTACCTATAATTAAAAAAATCTTATTAGCATTGGCAGGAGAGAATAATAGGTAATATTTAAGTGAAACTGCCCATGGAAATGGCATGGTATTGACATTATTTTTCACACGTGCATTAAAATATTCTTAAAAAAAATGTGGTCTACTGAAAAAAAAAATGAACCTGACTCTCCACTTTCCTTTCTTCCACAATATTTTGGATATGTTTTTGCAACATTTCACATCAAGAGGTGGATTCATCTTCCCACACTGAACCTAGATATAAGGAAAACTTGCTTGCTTCTGTTCTCTATGACTCCTACACGTGCTTTGAGAATCAGCTTAAGATAACTTTCTGAAGGATGAGAGACCATTAGAAACAAATCAAGGCAGCCTACTTGCCCAAGCTGAACCTCAAACATGGGAGAGAGATCAATCAGCCCGTATCAGTAAGTGCTAAAGAATGAATGTTTACGCCGCATCTAAAATCCTTATGTTGAAATCCTAACCTCCAATATGATGGTACTGGAAGGTGGGTACTTTGGGATATGATTAGATCAAGAGGGTTCAGCCCACATGAATAGTATTTGTGCCCTTATTAACGAGACCATAGAGAGATTCCTTGCCTCTTCTGCCACATGAGGTCATAGTGAGAAGATGACCAACGGTGAACCTGCAAGCAAGCCTTCACCAGACAGGGAATCTCCTAGTGTCATGACCTTGGAGTTCCCAGCCTCCATAACTGTGAGAAATAAATTTCTGTTGCTTATAAACCATATAGTTTATGGTATTTTTGTTACAGCAGCCCAAACAGATTAAAACTGTAAGTCATTTTAGCTATTCTAGAACTGCCCATAGACATGATACTGAGTCCAGCTGTGTGAGCCCAAGAATTTGGGAGCAAGTAGTTACACCATATTGCTGTGGCTCTATGTAACTAAAACAGAATCATAGGTTGACTCTAACTATACCGTCTCTAAGGAGCCTTTAGGCTTATTGTATACATTCTTTCCCTAGACATACATACAATCAGCATGATACTGAATATGAAAAACTCTTCAAAATGAATCACTTTATTCAACAAATAAGTTATAAGTAAAAGGAACACAATTGTGAGGTAGAACCTACAACCTTACAGATCTAAGGCACATTTCAACAAAATGCAGTATGTGACTGTGTTTAGATCCTAATTTTAACAATCAAATATTAAATGAAAGCATTCATGACTTAAGTAGGGAGATTTAAAACTGAAAACTACTGGGGTGCCTGGGTGGTTCAGTCAGTTGAGTGTTCGGCTTCGGCTCAGGTCATGATCTCACGGTTCGTGAGTTCGAGCCTGTGTGGGGCTCTGTGCTGACAGCTCAGAGCCTGGAGCCTGCTTTGAATTCTGTGTCTCCCTCTCTCTCTGCTCCTCCCCTGCTCATGCTCTGTCTCTCTCTCTCCTTCAAAAATAAATAAAAACACTAAAAAAATAAATAAATAAATAAAACTGAAAACTACTGATAATGGTTTAGTATATTAATGGTATAATAATGTGATTGTGATTATGTTTTTTTAAAAAATAATCCTAATCTTGGGGCACCTGGGTGGCTTAGTCAGTTGAGTGTCTGACTTCAGCTGAGGTCATGATCTCACCGCTTGTGGATTTGAGCCCCACGTTGGGCTTTGCACTGACAGCATGGAACCTGCTTTGGCTTCTCTGTCTCCTTCTCTCTCTGTCCCTTCCCCACTCGCTCTCTCTCAAAAATAAACCAACATAAAAAACATGTTTAAATAATACTCATCTTTATGAGATGCATACTGAAATATTTTCGAGGATTTGCTGGTATCTTTGGAATTTTCTCAAAATAATCCAGTGTGGTATTGGTCGTGAAGTGGGTTGTACGAAACACCAATGCTTCTCAAGCTGTAAAGCTTAAAAATCATTTGGGAATCTTGTTAAAAGGTAGATTTGGATCCAGTCCTTTTGTAGTGGTGCAGTGAGAGTCCACATGTCTAACAAGCTGCTAGATAATGGCAATGCAACCAGCCCCCACACACTTTGAGCAACAAGGTTACAGATGAAATGTGGGGCGTGAATTAGTAACTGTATACCTGAGTAGTGGATATAGGAGGCTTCATAGAACCACTCTCCCTACATTTATATATTTTTAAATTTTTCATAATACAGTTGAAACTGTTTAAAATAATATTTCTAATTTAACTAAACAGATAATATCTTATTGCCACTGGAATAACGGGGTCCTGAGTTGTGTTTTTCTCACTGACTTTAGGTACAATAACTATTCCAAGAAATGAACCACTGAGACACAGAAGAATTCATGAAGGCTTTGTAAAGGTGGTGTTATTTTCACTTTGGTCTTGGTGAGTAGGTAAGAGTAGGATTCCTAGGATGAGGGAATTAAAGGGTGCAGCCTTTCAGGAGATAGAAACTGCTTTAGTAAATGCATAAAAACAAGAATGAACGTGGGATGATTATACAGAAGATGCATAGCTTGCATACTAATTGAAAGATATTTACTAATGTGCTAGGTTGCCATGGAAGTTAAGAATTCAAGATATATATTGTTGCTTTCATTGTGGGGCATAGTGATCAATTGGGAAAGAAAACAAACCAGGACCACAATTTAATTAACCGCAAGATGGCGCCAAAGCCCCTCCTGACCATTTCACGGCTTGAATTTTCTCCCCCCCTGGATGAAATCTGGAGTAGAATCAGAGCATAAAATAGAAACTCTGTGTTTTAAGCAAGTAGTTAAAATAATTAAAATTTGAACCTAGCTATTACCAAGAATGATTTAATCATGAGGGAACTCATGCATTTTAATCACAGATATTAAATGCATTTATTAGTTCACATTAAATGATAGAAGAAGTACATATTCATATTGGATAAGTTTATTCTTCGTTAAATATCTTGGGCAAACTGCAGATAAAGTTTTATTGGCAGCACTAATAATAATACCTCTAAGACGAATTCTGCCTGTTTATTTATTATACCCATTATTGGAAATGGTTTTTGAATACCCTTTCAAAACTGATGGGTCAAATTTAAAAAAACAAAACAACAACAACAACAACAACAAAAACTAGTGATTTCCTAAAACTTTTCATAAAAGAATGAACTTAATTTTTGTAAAAGACCATGTGATTTAAGTACCAAAATATATTTCTGAAAAAAAACATAACGTATTTTTATATTAGATTTATAGGATTGTTTTGACCATACAAAGGTCAGTTTAGCCCTATTTTTAGCTGCTTAATTGTTCCATGCCCAATTTTCAATACACCAGGAAACAAGAGGTTGGCAATCCCGTTAAGCCATTGCTATTAATGAGCTACATGTGTAACTTGTCCAAAAATTTCAGTACCAACAAATAAACTTTAAGATTATTTATTGTGATTTTACTATATACCATATAATGTGTGATTCGAATGATATTGAATGAAATAAAAATAAGTAAGGAATAAATTTGAAAGGATGTATGATGGAGTGTTAAATGTGGAAGAACATTTTAGCTAAGCCTTAAGATTCTTTATTGGAAATTATGGTTGGTGGTTGATTAGTTAATTAGTAGCTGGAAATTTCATTACCAATGACAAAATAAGAAGCCAGAATAACAGAGGGTTGGAAGTAAATTTAAGGTAAAACTGAGACAGCATTTGGATACTAGTCTTTCAAGAAGCAGGGCACTAAAGAGAGAGATAAAACTAGGAATGTATCTTTTTTGGGAATTCAAGAAAAAAAAAAGTTGAGAAATAAAACACTGGATTTATAATATAGGTAAAATGAGAGTATTAGAGTGATGTGCTTTCCAAGTTTGGGCTTTATTTATATACTGTGGCTTAATAGCAAAAAGAGCTTTTAAAATAAGAAGTAATATGTAGCTCAGTTTTTAGTGTCTTCTATCTATCATTTCACAGAGAAAATATGTATCATTTATTCTTCAGGGATGAGTCTATAAGATATTTAAATATATCTATTACGGGGCCCCTGGGTGGCTCAGCTGGTCGAGCTTCTGACTCTTGATTTCAGCTCAGGTCATGATCTCACAGTACGTGGATTTGAACTCCCAGTCTGGCTCTGGGCTGACAGTGCAGAGTCTGCTTGGGATTCCTTCTCTCCCTCTCTCTTCGCCCTTCCCCCTTCTTGCACACACATGCTCTCTCTCTCTCTCTCAGAATAAATATATATACATATTACTATAAAGTAAAAATTATGTAACGCAAAATGATATGAGAAGTTTTATCATGGAACACCAATCAGAACTGAATTTGGACCTTGAAAAGGAAGCACTTTATAATTTAATATTTTACGGAGGAAAAGACACAAACCATTGCATAGTAAAGATTTTTAGATCCATGTCTTTAATAACATAAGTGGTTACTAATCACAATTAAAATTGCAAGGCAATTGGATGTTTCTAATTAATAATGATAGTTTTTAAGTAACTTAGATATTTTATTTACTTAATAAATAAGCAATTTACTAAACTCCTTAGCAAACATATTTCATTAAAAATATGTTAGGGTAATCAGCTTGTGCCTCCAGTCCTAAATCTAAATAGAGGAGACTAATTAGTAAGTTTATTTTTCACAGAAGTTCACACATATTACTTCTTCTATGAGCGGTAGGCCTCTGGATAATGAAGGCATTTCAACATTAAACGTGATTAAAATAAATTAAAATATGATGAAACAGATGAATAAAATATTAAAAAAACGAAATTATTAAGTTTTTTTAACCCAATAGGATAGAATGTTTATATTTCTACAAAGCTTTCTGATTCTTTTCCTTACCCATTACTCAAAAGCAAATCATAATGTCTCTGACATCAAGGTTTAAATACACCTAAGCTCTACCTTGGCCAACATAAAGCACTCTCACTACTTAGGGGGCATTCAATGGCAAATGATCCCTTAAATAGAATGAGATACTTATCTTTTATTATCTTATGTTTGGTTAAAAAGAATGTTGGAATCCTTTATAGTGAGAATACTTTATAAAGAACTTGTACATAATGAGAAGCGCGTTGTCTGAAGAAGCAAAATCAGTACAGAATATTTGAGTAGCAGGAATTTCGTTTTACTTCTTTTGTTACAACAAAATTATTATGGCAGATGTGGTATTTGGAGAAACTAGATATGCAACAGCATTTGCCCCAAAATTACAAAACTCATTTATGTTTGGTTTAAAATTGGTACAATACATTGCTCCCAAACTGTGAACACATGCCCTAAAATCACATTTTTGTAATAATCATTTTTGACCAAGAGTTGAATTTTGTTTGTAAGCTGGTACTCACACATCTAGTATTCTTTGTTACTGCTCAGTAGACATATTTGCTTGGGGATGGGGTCAGATAGGGATTTCCATATTCAGTAAGTTACCTATTTTTTAAAGTATTGTTCAGAAGCCATTGTCTTATAGCATTTGTTTACATTTTCCTCCTTAAAGCTATGGATTTAATTTTGTTTCTTGAGCTTTTCATTATGTTTGAAAGTATTACAAAATTATTTTTCTTTACATCTAATAAATTACATATGGGTCAAATTAATTTCTACTATTAGACTTTCATCTCTGAAATTCTTGATATTGCATATTTGAGAACAACATAGGTTATAATTGAAAGAACAGTTTGCAGGAGCCCCTTTAGTATCTAGAATGTAAACTAATTCCAAAGTATAAGCCATGGCCAAAAACCTTTTCCTGTTGTGCTGATCAACTGGAGACAGTAAAATGAAATCTATAAAATTCAATACATGAGAACCTGACAGATACAGAGTTTAATCTACTCTTTTCATTATTGTGTGTGTGTTGGTGGTAGAAGGTGGGGGGCGGGGGAGTTTAAGGGAACAGAATGGAGTAATTAATTGCTATTTAGAACACTAGTTTATAGTCCTTCTAGAAAAATAAAGATCTATGTGAAAGGGGAAAAAAGTCAAATTTTCATCTAACTTTGATTTCTACCCTGTAATTTAAAATCTGCAATATAAACAGGGAGGCAGAAAGATGGAAACATCCAAAGTTGTTCACATTCATTCTCTCCATCATGACTTAAATCATTAAATCATAGATGTTTTTACCTCTTAGCTACTGTATCTTCCATTTTTAGTTTTAGAAAGAAAAATTATTAGCACTGATAAATAGTTTACTTAAACCTATGGAATGCTTTTATTAAAACTTTCAATCTCCTGAGTGCTTGGGTGGCTCAGTCAGTTAAGCATCTGACTCTTTTTTTCGGCTCAGGTCGTGATTTCACAGTTTGTGAGTTTGAGCCCCAGTGCTTCACGCTGACAGCACAGAATCTGCTTGGGATTCTGTCTCTTCTCTCTCTGCCCTTCCCCCACTCATGCTGTCTCTGTTTCTCAAAATATATACATATTTAAAAATTAAGAAAAAAACCTTTGAATTTCCTTTTGAAAAATGTACATAAAGGTTATTTTATGTATATTTAATTTTCCAGTTAGACTAGAGTTAAAAGGAAAATGCATTGCTAGGTGCCATGCAGACAAATATTGGGGTTTATTTGAATCATTTAAAACCAATTCACAGATTTCATCTTAGAAATAATAAGACCATTATTATCACTTAACTAATGAAATCACAAAAGATAATGAAGAGATAAAATTCAAAGTAATCATTCTAATTAATTTAATTTTCCATGATTATCTTTCTGAGAAATATTTACAATGGCTACCTTTCTTAAAAAGAAATATCAATTAGAGATGTACAGCTCCCCTCAAAATATGTTTTCATCTTTAAATAAACTAGACAGACTCCCTAATGCTATTAGAATTGTTTGAAGTTTAAATGTTTAGAAATGAAATCTTGAAAGAAACATGATTCTTATAGAATGATGCTTCCTAGAAAAAAAATGAAATGACTTTCTTATCAATGTTATTAGACATTTATAAGATGGTGAATGAACAAACGCTTACCTCTCATGCTAGAAAATACTCTTAGTAATGATCAAAACTTTCACTTAACCCTAGATTTTATGCCTTTTGGGTCCACGTTGTTATCATTCCTTACTAATGTTTCTCACTGTTTTTTACTCAAAGAAAACCCATTTTTTTTAAATAAATTCTTTTTGTTTAAAACCCCGCAAAACTAATCATCAATATTTTAAACCAATAGTATTAGTTATGAAGTGAATTTCTATTGCTACTTGCTTCATCCTTGCTTAGGAAAAGCGAAGAAATTTTTTTTACAGTAATGACTAAAATATATACTCCATAAATCAATATGTTAGGATTATACTTAACGAATCAGGCTTTAAATCTATCTTTCTAAATTGTCAGAGTTCGATCACCATTAATTCAGCCACTATTTATTGTTGACTGTATTCCAAGCTTTCATATAAGTTCTGAGAATATAATAATAAATTAATGAAAAATACTGAAAAAACAAAACCAAAAAACAGAATGTGCCATGTGAATATGCATTTCAGTATTTTGTTTTTGAATAAAGAAAAGCAAGGAGAAAATTATCACAATATGCTCCACAATTTTCTGTTTGGATTAGGCCACTGCCTATGGAGAGAGCACTCACAGACCTTTAACCCAATAACCAAATAACCAGTGATCAATATCTAGATATTAAAAAAAAATCTGTGAAAGCCTATAGTAAATATTGTTGAAAGTATTACACTATAGCTTGTTCAGAAAAACACACTTATCCCTGATCTCTTCTGGAAAGTTAATAGTAGAGCTTCTGTATTTCTCATAACGGGTTCTTTCTTCAAATATTAGATTACTCTATACTTTAAGAATTTGAGTCTTAATGAATTACTAATTTAAAGGCAACATCCTTCTGCAAATAATTATTATATGCTCTCAAGGTTAGAATTAAATATGAACGAAGTTTTAAAATACAAAAGGCAAACGCTAAGTTCCCAATTACGCATGTAGTTAACAGAGGCATCAGACTTGGAAAACTCATTTGTACCTTTGTCTACTTAATATTTTCTGATACCGAGTAAGTATACTTTTCATTTTTCAAAATTAATTATGTCTTGATTGCCTAATCAATACATTCAAATCTTAATATTTCATTAAGAGTAAATATGCAAAAATCACTGACTATTCTGTCTGCAGAAGTCAAGGTTATAGTTATCTCTCTAGGGTACCACAAAAGACAATTCAACAGGTAAGGTGGCAGGGCCCTAAACAGTGGCAAATTCTAGCCAACTTCCTGGAAATCAAAAAGTAATCTTTATGTATTTCCATTATAAACGGGATTAGCAGATATTTTAGAAAGTTTTACATGAATATATTTCCATCTTCATCAGAACTAGGTGTCTCATCTTTTCCTATTAGAGTGACAAAAGTGTTTTATTTCACTCCTTTTGGCAGAGAGTAACTTCTTGACTAAAGGCCCAGCTGTGTATTGATTTTTTCTGTTGCCTAGGATCTTGGGAATTATATTTCCAAGTGTAGCATGGTTAAACATCACCCTGGCAGCAGCTTATGAAAGACTCTTAACAAGCCAAGTAATACACATCATCTCTCAGGTAAGAAATAAAGGATAGAGGGGCGCCTGGTGGCTCAGTTGGTTAACTGTCAGACTCTTGGTTTGGGCTCAGGTCATGATCTCATGGTTGGTGAGTTCAAGCCCCGCATCAGGCTCTTCTCTAATAACATGGAACCTGCTTGAGATTCTCTCTCTCCCTATCTCTCTGCCCCTCCCCTGCTCACACTCTCTCTCAAAATAAATAAATAAACTTACAAAACAAAATTTTATTAAAAAAATAAATGAAGGACAGAAAGAAAATTTAATTAATTTTCCTCTTTTTAAATATATATTTGACAGCCAGGCACAAGAATTGGGGGGATATTATATCTCTGTTACCAATTGATGTCACTATTCTTACCTTTATTATCTCCAATAATGAAAAGTTAATCATTGGTTTTAATGTTTATACTAATTAGTGATTTTTTTTACAATAAAGTAAACAAAAAATAACCAATCTCTAAATTTAGTTACCAGTGTGGGTCTTTCAACATTGTAATTCATAGCAATATGAATTAATCATAATAATTTATAATATAGATTGTTTATTTTTAGATGCTATTTATTTATTTTGAGAGAGAGAAAGAAAGAGAGAGAGAAGGGGGAGGGGAGGGGCAGAGAGAGGGAGCAACAGAATCTCAAGCAGGCTCAAAGCACAGAGCCCAACACGGAGCTCTAACCCATGAACCATGAGATCATGACCTGAGCTAAAACCAAGAGTCCAAGGTTTAACCTGAACTGACTGAGCCACCCAGGCACCCCTAGCTACTTTTTAGGTAATAATTTTGCAAAATTCCATTTCCTCAAATGCATACATATAATACTGCCTTACCGAGTGAATTCAAATGGGTAATTGACCTATAAGTATGTTCGTCTTTAATATCTTTACAATAATATTTTGGAAATGAATGAGTAATAAGTAGAAAACGTGAGGTGATTATTCTCCTATGCCACACTACTTAAAATTTATTATAATTCCGTGTTTTATCCTAGGCCTTGCATTTATAGTGATGTAAGTTTAACCTCAAAAGAACTTGTAGAAAAACAAGACTGATTTTTAGAATATAGAAAGTATATTAAGGTAATGTATTGCTTGAATTGGGATGATGGGGTAGGGAAAATAACAACCTATGCTATCTATATATTTATCAAATTAACTGTGTTATTAACTGAAAGTGAAGAAGTGCCCATTGATATTCAAACCTTTCTCCTTTTTCTCCATCCTATCATCATAGCCAGTAATTATTGCCAGATGTGACATAAGATTATGTCTTCATTTCTTCTTAGCACTATTTTCCTCCTTTTCAATTTATTTCTTGTGTTTCATATTAATACTTCACAGAGCCACTTTCTATGTTGAAAAATGTCTACTTTATCTCTAAAATCATAATAAAATACCACATTCATGCACAACTTAGCCATTAAGATTATATACTAATATACAAGTACATTAATCAACACAGAAACAAACTCTTCAAATTTCCTCATTCCTGAAGGTGAGATCAACTACAAACTGGAAGAATGAAGTAGAAAGAAAACCATTAATATTTTTGTTAGATTGACTAAGTGTTTAAATTATTTAAATGTTTGAATAAGACATACATTCTTTTTTTTTTTAAGGATCAGTATTTTACATTAAAAAAAATTTTTTTAATGTCTTATTTATTTTTGAGACAGAGAGAGACAGAGCATGAGCAGGGGAGGGGCAGAGAAAGAGGGAGACACAGAATTCAAAGCAGGTTCCAGGCTCTAAGCTGTCAGCTGTCAGTTCCGAAGCAGGGCTGGAACTCACAAACCGCGAGATCATGACCTAAGCCAAAGTTGAACGCTTAACCCACTGAGCCACCCAGGCGCCCTGAATAAGACATACATTCTTTAGGTCCAGTTCCTGAGCACTGAGTAATATATGCAGTTTTTTCAAAAACAGAGGAAAAAAATGGAGAGACAGAAAAAGAGGGTGGGTAAAGGCAAGAAAAAAAGAGAATGAATTAGTTAATGCCTCACTTCAAGGGTTATAATTTCATTGTAGGTATATTTAGAGACCAAAAACAAACACATTACATTGTGGACCCTCTGTTCTCTAAGAGGATAATAATCAAGGGAGCAATCAGAGCATGGTGAAAACGGGGGGGAAGATATTGGCAACAGGCCATAGAAATAATGCATCAAACATGTTACGGATGAAGAAAGCAAACCAGGAAGACATTTTAGGTAGGGTAAGTAGATTGAATAAGAACACATAAAATGGTATAAGGAAAAGTTTGACTAGATTGTATTGGACAAGTCATGCTGTGAGGAAATGTCATTGCCTAATTTGGGGACACGGTTAATGGAGTAGAAGCTGGTATTTATGAAAGAAATGTAATTGAATTAAACAGAATATATGCATCCATACAAACACCTTGAAAACAGGAGTGAAATGGCTAATAATGCAGTGGGGAAATTATTCAGTTTTCAAATGTGGCAATAACATCATGAGGGGACAAATTAAATATGTATATGCCTGAAATCTAATGTTTAGTTTGAAGTATATGAATTAGAGTTGAAAATATGCAATATCTAAAAGTAAATGGACAAAAAGAATTGTGGCATCACCAATTGGTGACTAGTTTTTATAAGGTTAAGTAACTATCATTCTAAGCGGATTGATTCCTAATAGGGAATATAGGTCTATTTGAATTTTGACTATGCAATTCTCTAGGCTTATTCTACAGTACATTTTTTTTCTTTCACCAAAGGTAGCCATTTGAATAGTCTCAGTGTACTTCAGATTGGGTGGTTTTCTCTGAAAACAATTGTTCTCTTTGCAAAAAAACAAAAAATAACATATGAGAATATGAAAATAGACTCACTTAGAAATATTTTAGAACATTTCTAAATATTGAATATGGGAAATATAATATATATATATACTATATATAAATATATGATATATAAAATAGAAAAATATATAAAATGTGATGTTTTCAACTAAGTAATGTCTTAAATATATATAAAATAATATAAATAAAATGCAACATAAATATAAATGATAAATAATATACAATTATATATATAATACATATAATCCATTTTACATTGTTAAACTGAAGTGATTACATATAAGCCGTGTTATATATATGCATTTAAGTACTTACTTGAGGTTTTAATTACCTCAAGGTGGCTCTCCCCACTTTTATGATTATTAATATTCATTAATATAGAAACATATGAATAATTTTAAGATATTTTCAGTATGGTTCTTTACATCAACACATACTTTAAAAGTATTTATAACAGCAACATATTTATAATCCTTCAAAATGATTTATAAAGAAATTATTGCCAAATACACTTCTGTGGTACAATCATATTTATGTTAGAGACATTTATTTTATAAAGGTAACTGGTTCACATATTAACCCGAGCAGATTGCACTATCTTTAATGATAGGGAAAACAGATATTTGGGTAAGGTCTTCATCCATCAGTTTTCTCATTGCTTTAGTTGCACAGTGTATTATCTCTAAATAATACAAAGTGATGCAAAAAGAAGAGAAAATAGTAAGTTGCAAAAACATATAAAAATAGTAAGTGGTTAGTGGTATCACACTTGGATTTTAAGGAGAGTGTGAATAAAGCATTCGTTAATTATCCTGATTTGCTGATGCCTGCCATCCATAACACTATTTACAAGCACAGTAAACATATGTAAACTAATATTGATTTTTCCCATCTGGATCTGAGCAGTGTTTGGTCCTCCCAAATGCTAATTATTGAGAGACATAAAGATGTTTATTGTTATACTAAAGTCATTAATATAATTCACAAGGTTTTCTATAGTAGATTGTCCACAAATAATATTGACTCTATTAATTTCCAGGGCCATTGAATACAAGTGATTATGGAGGAATTGCCCTGTCATGGCCATGAATAAATCATGTTCTATGCTCCACTGGACAACACCTCTTAAAATTATATTGGAATCTATAAATATGATCTGGACAAAGGATGGAAGCATTTATGGTAGGGTAATGACAGTGTGATAGGAAAGCCAAATAACAGAACTGGAAGTTAAGACATCTGTGGCCCTAACTCTGATCTTTGAGTAGCTGTGTGTTTGTGGAGATATCCCAATGCCTTTTTTTCCTGTTTTGTAAAGCTAAGGGATATACACAGATTTTCTAATGGTCTTTTCAATTTAATTGGTGGTTTTAAAAGTATATATTGTATGCAAATATAAGATCATTGATTAGCTCAATTGTACATTAATTTGCTGAAAGCCTACTCTTTTTAAACGGTGAAAATTAATTTTGTGGGAAAATAAAAACAAAAATAATCTATTATTTTATTCAGGACTTAACTTGCACTCAGTTTTTTAAAATGGATGATTTATCTTTGAGTTTTCAGCTTTACTTACATGACATTATATGCCCCAGTTTGGTTGGTTTCTGACCTAGCTCGTTATTAATATGCTTGGTCTTGTGGGTACTTAACTCCTGCATGAAAGCTGGCTTGCTGAAAGGTTAAATAAGATTTGTTTACATGAAACCAGTAAGTGGAATGTGGTCATCATGAATATTTATGACAGTGTGACTGAGATATATAGTCCTCGCAGAAAGATTTTATGTTAAAATATTATGCAAAGAGAGTGGAGATAATACGCAGAAGACCAAAGTTTCTTACATTTTTTTGAATGTGATAATCAAGATTTTTTTGTTTGTTTAAAATTACACCAAAGGATTATAATAAACACCAGACTTCTTTAAACTTAATTTTGAGCTTCTATTTTGTACATGTATGAAAACTGATTTGCTCTCATGTCTCTCATGTTCTCTATGTAAATGTATATACATAGCTGTGTATGAATAAGCTATTTACATAAGTATCATTTTAGTTTGACTTTTCCATTATTAATGATTCTTAGCCCTTTATTTTCCCTGCACAAAAATTATTTTCCCCTATTACATAATTTTTGTGAGAATTTCCCCTATCAAGCCTTAAAATGTATGCAAAATCCATTTCCTGTTAGGCAGTATATAATTTTTGAGTAAAAAATTCTTAAAGTTCCTGAGTCATATATTCCTAAATTTTAATCTGAGCATTACCGCTTCTTAACTATATGACCAAAGACAAATATCTGAACTGCCAAAATTCAGGCATCTCACCAATAACATGTAGATGAGAAGAGTATAAAATTTATACAGATTTTGTGAAGACATAAATTCATAGTAAATACTTGATGTTATCTCGGGTCGTGAACATGCTGAGAGACTGAATATACAAACAGGCATTGGCCAAAACATCTATAAAAATAGAATTCTGACTCACAACTGCAGCAAACTGGCCCCGGGACCAAGCCCGTTATCTAAAATAACCGGCGCAGGAAGCCAGCCTGCTGTAAGTCAGACTTGCAGGAAGCCCGATTGATTTCCTTGTAACAATCTAGTAGGCTAAGCAGTAACTTCTATAACAATCGGCCTAAAATGTCCAGGGCTTGATTTGTAACCGGAAGCTTTCTTGATTTTGGGCCCCCCTTCCAACTTGGACTCAACCAGAGAAAACTGGTGCGAGTTCTGAACCCCCGCAGAATTCAAAGAGAGAGACTGGAGGAGAAATCAGTCCCCTCCATATCATACCTGCCTCCCAGGTGAAGGGAGGATTAGATAGGATTGGCTTTTTTTTTTAATGTTTATTTGTTTTTTGAGAGAGAGAGCATAAATGAGGGAGGAGCAGAAAGAGAGGGAGAGAGAGAATCCCAAGCAGGCTCCATGCGCTGACGTGCAGAGCCCCACAGGGTGTTCCATCTCATCAACCAGGAGATCTTTACTTAAGCTGAAATCAAGAGCTGGACCCTTTAACCTACTGAACCGCACAGTCACCCAGGATTACAGTATAGGATTGTATAGTCCGGTATACAAAGGAGAAAAGAACCTGGTCTTTTTTTTTGGTTTCAAGTATTTGTTTTTTTAATGTAAGGTGAAGAATTTGTAATCACAATAGAAATTAAAATCATATTTAGCCAAAGCTTCCAAGTTTTTCCAAAGCAACAGTTATTTTCTGTTTACAGTCATCTTGCTAGTCCTCGCACTAGTCTCAGAATCAAGAGAGTGAGAGATCTACCAGGATGAGAAAACTAAAGGGGAGCCACAGAGGTAACTGGTTGCTAACTAGTAGAAAGGTTCTGTTAAGCAGCTCTGAAAGGTCAGCATAAAAACTCTCCCACATAATGCACTGTGAAAATGTATTTTCAGAAAGAAATGGGAGTTTTCAACTGAAACTTTGTATCTTAGATTTCAACTCAGCCTTCTAAACCCGTATCTCCTTCAGTTTTTGCCACCCATTCGGTTTCGTTCACTTTATAATCTTAAGAGTCATTGGGATCCCTCCCTAATTTTCACACTACGTATATAATCATTAAGTAATGTTAATACCAGCAATAAATAGTAATGATATTAATTACTTATTGAGTTCTATGTGTCAGGCATTGTGTTAATAGCTTTATATTCACAATCTCATTTCATTATCGCAACAACGCTATGAGGTAATTACCATTATTATTGTGAAGACACTGAAGCTTCTTGCATAATTAATTTGCCCAAGAAGATGGAATTGAGAAAAAGGAAAAGGCAGGATATCTCACTCTGTTGCATGATACAGTTTTCCTTAAGTTGTGTCAATCCTCTCACCTACATTTTTATTTACATCATCTACATGTCTCCATCACCAATGCCTCAACCGTAATTCAGGCCCACATTCATACCTTTCTTTCTTAGGCTAATGTAATGATCTTGTCAACTGTCTCCCTCCACTGTTCTTACCCCATTGCCTATTTTCCACACGCCAATGGTAGATATCTTTCAAAATGGAAAATACGATCATGGCTACCCTCCTGCATTGAAGTCATTCATACTATCACATTACCCATAGTCTTGACGTACAGGTATAAGCCCTTGTGTGGCCAGGCACATCTTTGGTCCTTACCTTAGACCTGTGCACTAGCTTTGCCAGTCTTGTGGCTCAAATTCTCAGCATCTTCAGAGGTAATGAAAGATCTAGGTCACCTGGAAAAAAATACAATTTAAGAAAGACCTTTTAAGAATTGGAAATTGAAATCATAATTGCCAAGTGGAGTGTTTGTGACAATCTCTTTATTTAAATCTGTGACGAAAGTAAACTTGTCATGACAACACTGTCTTGTAAAAATAGGATCAGGGAATGAAAATTTTGCTGCATGATATCAAGGGCAATTTTGGTAGACTATATTAACTTGTTGAGCACATACATATTCACCAATGGATCAGCTCATTGTCCCTCCTGGAAGAAACTAAGACACATTTGAAGAATTTTCATTTTTTAGTCTCCATTTCTTACCTCCACACTGGCCATCATTATTATGTTAACATTCTAAGATTTAGGTGAGAAAATACAATTCATTTGAGTTTATTTTTATAACTTAAAAAAATTTAACGGGCCTGAATCTGTGATTTGCTCCTCAAATCACCAAGATTTGAATCTGATTTTCACTGAAATTCCTTAAACATCTATTTACAGATTATTATTTGGAGTACTTCACCTGAACCCACTTAGGTTCTATTCTTTGCGTAGTCATTTAAGTATTAAGTAAATATGCATGTACCAAACAAACCTCCTGTCTTTACAGGGTTTGCATTTTATTGGAGAAGACAATAAACAATAATGAAACAATAGAGAATAATTAAAAGAAGTAAATTAGACAGTCTGTTAAGAACATGAAAATGGGGTACATTTTTTTAAGTACAATAGAATAAGGCAGAGTGAGAGAAATGTGGCAATTTTGCTATTTTAATGGAGTGGTAAGAGTAAGCCTAATTGAGAACATGACATTTGGAGGAGGTAAACAGAGGTGTGGAAATCTGGATGGTGAGCATTTAGGCCGAAGAACCAGGCAGTGCAAAATCTCTCTGGCTAGAGGTGCTAAGGCAGTTAGGATAGAGGGGGTAAAAGAGAGGATGGGAGAATTAATGACAAGGATAGGAAAGCCTTGTAGGCCACTGTAAGGACTTCGCACTTTTATTCTGAATGAAATGGGGAACCACTGCAGAATTTATAGTGAAGAAGTAACTTGATCTGGCTTACATTTCCTCAGTATCACTCTGGCTACTGTGTTGAATATAACATATGAGGATGAGTGTGGAAGGAGGAGATGATGGAAAAAGTCATTGCTACAATGCAGAGAAGACATAATATTGACCTAACCTGAAAGGGCTGTAGGGGTGGTGATAAGAAGGGGTTAGAGTCAGTACATATTTAAAAAAAAATTTTTAATGTTTATTTATTATTGAGAGACAGAGAGACAGCATGAGGATGGGAGGGGCAGGGGGAGGAGGAGACACAGAATCTGAAGCAGGCTCCAGGCTCCGAGCTGTTAGCACAGAGCCTGATGTGGGGCTCGTAATCACAAACCGCAAGATCATGACCTGAGCTAAAGTCAGATGCTTATCCAACTGAGTGCCTGCCACCCAGGCACTCCAATTCTGTATGTATTTTAAGGCAGATCCAATAATAGTTAGTGACAGACTGGACATGTAGCAAGAGATAAAGAGATTAGTTGAAGAGTGCGCCAATATTTTTTCCTGTACAATGTAAGAACAGAGTTGTCATTAACTGACATGGAAAAATATTAGATGAATCAATTTGGCAAGGGGCAGTGTTGGGAGTTCAGTTACAGGCATGTGAAGGTAGAGCTATCTATCAGACCTTCAAATGTGGATGTAGAGTAAACAGTTCAATATGTGACTCAGGAGATCAGGGGAGAGATTTTTTTTTTTAAATTTCTTTTGTATATTGGTGATATTTACAGGCATGAGAGCAGAAGAAATCACTAAGGAACTGAATGTAAGTAAAAGAGAAGAGGTCCAAGGAGTACACCCTAAACCCTGAAATATTCCCAAATTAAGAGGTTGTGGAGGAATAAAAAGAAAGGAAAGGAAACTGAGAGACAGATGCCAAGTAAGACAGATAAAAACTGAACCGACCCATTAACATGGGAATGCAGACATTATTGCTGACTTTCACAAGTGGAGCGATTCTTATGAATTGGCTTCTCTTCAGATAGAATTTCAGCATTTTCTTTTTCCCTTTTTGGTATAACCACATACTTAATAATAGTTTTCTCACTAGATATTAAAAATATGACAAATTGGGGGAAGCCTGGGTGGCTCAGTTGGTTAAGCCTCTGACTTGATTTTGGCTCAAGTCAGGCTCCATGTTGAAATGTTGAGCATGGAGTCTGCTTAAGATTCTTTCTCTCTCCCTCTCCCTCTCTCTCCCTCACTCACATTCTCTCCCTCTCACGAAAGAAAGAAAGAAAGAAAGAAAGAAAGAAAGAAAGAAAGAAAGAAAGAAGAAAAGAAAAGGAAAGAAAAGAAAAAAGAAAAGAAAAGAAAGGAAAAGAATATGATACATTTGGATTTTAACTGGGTACTTGGTCACCAAGAATACACACTTCCAAGCCTCTATTTCACTATATAAGACTCTGTAGCCAAAGGGATTTATTACTCAGATGTAAGTAGAAGATTCTGTGTAATGTCTATCCTTTTCCTTCTCTGCTATCTTCCTTCATGTGGTTGAAATATGGATGTGATCCTAAAAGCACCCATCATGGACCATGATTCAAGATCATTCACAGACAAAGAATAAGAAGGAAGGAGGAATAAGAAGGATTACCCAACACCGCTAACATCACAAAGGCTGGCCCTGACACCTACTCATATTTTTGCCTGAGGAAGATACATTCTGTCATTTAAATCATTGTTTTTATTCTAATTATTATTTTCTTCACTCAAAACTTAAGTAAGCTAAGAGCCAAACCAAAAACCCTTTCCTTTATCCTACATGGAAGTTAAGGAAAGGAAAAATCAACTAAATTATAGAAAGAAAATTCACATTATTGGTGAAGCAGAGCACACATGTTGTATAACTACCGTCAGAGCAGTGGCTGGAGGAAGTAGAACAAAACAAAATTGAAAAGAAGCTGAGACTTTACTGGAGAACAAACATTTTATTTCAAGTGAATTTCAAATGTCCCTTTGAAAGTAATGCTTAGTGAAGCTGCTGTACATATGGGTATTATGACTTTCTGTCCCCAAATATACTCCCGAATAGAATTAATTAGCTTACTGTTTCTCAAAACATGTTCTCAAGATAATCTTCAAAAAGAGAGTCTGAGAAGTCCTGTATCTTTTAATTCCTTTTTGAAGTCAATATTTATACTAAGGGAGCTAGACTAATAATACATCGAAAACACCATTTGATTTTGTTCAACCAAAATTTTTCAAGGACTGCCTCTCGCAGCCCGTTCACATTGTCATTGACACCAAATGCATGCTTTGGAAACAATTTGGCAAGATAAAGTTGTAGACAAACTTATCTTACTAAGAAAACTTCATGCTGTAAAAGAAATTCAAGTATTAGTTGTATTGTTGCAGTAGCCAAAATATCTTTGCAAAAATTACAAGAGTCAATAAGGGTTCATGTTCTAAATTCAGTGTCAGTCTTGCTTTCTAATTACCTCCTGGGTTTCTATATTCTATCTTCCCTCTTGTTAAAATAATAATAATAATAATAATAATAATCAAAACATGTGTTTCCCTACTTGGAAGATTCCTGACAACCTGTGTAAAAAAGTAATTCACTCCTAAGCAGCAAATCCATTTAATACATTCCAAAAAAGAATCAGCAACCAAGCATTAAAATTACATTTCAACCATGATCAAACAAATGTAAGATAATCAATTAGGTGTTAAAGCATCTAAACACAATTATCTAAACTCATAATTGAATCCAGAAAGTAGTCTCCAAATTTAAAGCAGAGGAGCTTAACACTTTTATGCCTAAACATTCATTCACAGAGCACTCACAGATATAGGCCAAATTAGGGCAATCTTAAAGACAGATATTTACGCTTAAAATCTTTATGTTTGCCACTTAACTATATGTTAACTAAACTTACAGTTACATAACTTTAGATAATGACTTTAAAAGCTACAGATCTCTTCTTGGTATATAAAATGTCATAGAATTTTTTTCTCAAGTCTATATTTGTAGTTTAAAATATGTTGAAAAAACATTTATGTTAGCAATTAATCATAAAAGTCCATTACACTGATTTTCATTATTTTATCCATGATTCATACTTATTTCTAATAGGAAACAAGTCATTTAGTTATCAATACAAAAGCTTGAGTAAACTGTTTATATAGTACAATTCAATTTAAACTTCAAAAATATTTATTTATTGAGGCCTAGCTGTTAGTCAAGAACTTTTTCCAGGCACTGAGAATAAAAGGATAAATAAAATATTGTTTCTGTCATGTTCCTTTAATAATGAATTCCTACTCTAGCTCAAAACAGATCATTCACAGGTTATTGTGTTAAATAAGTTAATAGCGCCTGAAATAAAATAAACATTATTCAAGGTTGTAATTATCATTATCTCTCCTTATCATAATTATTTCTTTATTGTACATCTTCCCTATTGTTATGAAGACAAGTATCCATGTCTATCACAGTTCATGACATTTAGTAAATGTTTAGGAGTAAATACTATTTAGGAGTAAATGTTATTTAATTTAGCTTTGTGGGAAAGCTATAACCTTTGATGTAAAATATTCTTTCCTGATTTGTTGTGAATATCATATATGTTAAAAATTACGTAGTTCCATCTATGCTATGTTGGAAGGGGCATGTAATAATGGAAAAAATGGAAAAAACAGCTGATTTATTCATAACCAATCGTAAATAATGCTCTAAAGATGTGCTCTTTCCATGTCAGTGTTAATAAAAGAAAAGACTAATATAACTTACATGTCACAGTTATGAGATAATGGAATTATTTTTAGGAAAATCATTAGTAAATGCCTATTATTCCCTTTTATTAAGTTGTAATTATAGAGTTCAGAGCTCTAATGAAAAATAAAATGACTATGCATTAGATAGAATGAGATGACGTTATCAGAGGAAGGAAATAGTAACATATATAACAAGGCTTAAGCCCTATATAAGATAAGGTAATGGAACCAAGTTGTATTTGATATATCATACCAGTATTAATAGGTTTAGGTAACTAATAAATTGCCATGTACAGAGCAGTTTCTAGGAGCCAAGAACACAAATGTCATATACGTGTATATATATAACAAAATTCAGGTCTCCTTTCATAATATATGTATATACATATATATGATATATATATATGGCATATATATATACATATATATATATGTATATATATATATAACACAACACATAACAACATAACATATATGTTATATATATACATATATATATACATATATATGTATACATATATACATATATATGTTATATATATACATATATATAACATATATATGTATACATATATACATATATATGTTATATATATACATATATATGTGTGTGTGTGTGTGTGTGTGTGTATATATATATATATATATATATATATATATATAACATAACACGTGAAATACTTCAGTAAATATGGGTAAAAAAAATCCTCCTCACACAATAGAAGATGAATAGATTTTCTCTGAGAAAGTCATTACACTCCTAGCTGAGAAGAGGGCATTCAGGCTAGATCTTGAAAACTGAGTAGGAATACAGGAATCAGAAAAGGAGGAAACAATTTTTCAAAAGCACTGAGACAACAGAGCACGCAGCACATCTAAAAACAGGCAAGGGTTCTTTTTAACTGGAAGGTAGCCAGAGTCGTGATGAGCGGAGGCTCAAAAGGGTAACTGAAGAAATATTTTAACAAAAGTAGCATAATATGGAAGAACTTGGACACTGCATGTTAGTCAAGGAGGAACGATTAATCATTTTAAATACTATAATAGAATTCCAACAGTTCTTAGAGAGAAATACTTGGTGGATTGTAAAGTTAAGAAATTTGGAGGAGAGGTGCTTTGGTAAAGATTATATGAAGTAGACAGCGTGCCTGGGTGGCTCAGTTGGTCGAGTGTCCGACTCTTGATTTCTGCTCAGGTCACGATCTCACAGTTTCGTGGTTTTGAACACTGTGTTGGTCGCTGTGCTGACAGTGCAGAGCCTGCTTAGGATTCTCTCTCTCCCCCTCTCTCTGCATCTTCCCTACTTGCACTCTCTCGGTCTCTCTCAAAATAAATAAATAAAGTATATATATATATGTAAAAAGAGATTATAGCAAGTTGAAAAACAAAGAGACAAAGGTGGATCTAGATATAAAACTCATGGTACGCCGTTTAATGGTTCTTGAATAGGAGACAGATTAAACCTGGTTACAAATTATACTAGGGGATATGGCTGATGGCACGGTTTCTAAACCCATCAGGCTGAGTAGACTGGGATGACCTTGACTGAGATGTTGAATACAAACAAAGGAGTTCGGTAAGGGTGAAATAATACATTGTTACTGATTTAGCTTTAAAATTTATCTTTTAAATACTCCAAAAATAGCTTTTAACCTCTTGAAAATATGATTCTCAAACTCAGCAAAGGTATCTAAGCTGAAGATACATATGCATTCAAGTATTGCTTTGCATCCCTTCTAGAATCACCCTCTCCAGTCAATGCATGCAGGGCTAAATACTGTGAGACGGACCTCATTAGTTGGATACGAGAAATTACTCCTCACAGAGTGATTCGTCCCGAGATAGCACATGGGTGGCAAGAGTGACTCAGAGACTTGATACTTACTTTGGGAAACAGCAGCTCATCTCTGCATTTGGTAAAATTTATCATTTACTCGGGGTAAAAACTTTCAGCAAACTAGTTATACAAGGGAACTGCCTCCACGTGATAAAGGGTATCCACACACAAAAAGAAACCCCACAGCTAATATTTTACATACCAATTTAAAATTTTTCCCCTTAAGATCAGAAACAAGGCAAGGAAGTCCTGTAATACCTACCACTACTGTTGAACATCATACTTGACGTCCTTGCTGGTGTAGTAAAAGAAAAAGAAGAAATGAAATGCTTCTAGCACTAAGAGGTAAGTTTAATAATATTTCAGGATACAGGATGAATATACAAATAAAAATTGAATGTACAGATACTCTGAGCAGGTATTTTACCAAAAGGGTGTGAAGAGATGGCAAATAAACACATCAAGAGATGCTCAATATTACTAACCATTAGGTAAATGCAAATTAAAACCACCATATATGAATTAAATGAAAAAAACACTAAAAAACAAAACTGAAAATATCAAGTTCTGACATGGATACACAGTAAATGCATTTCTAACTGCTATAATTTTTGGAGGAAGGTGGGGAATTGAAAATGGCACTACAGAAAACATTTATAATTTCAAATAAAGTCAAATATATGCAGGCATACCTCAGAGACATCAGGAATTTTGTTCCAGACACTGCAATAAAGCGAATATTGCAATGAGGGAGTCAAATAAATTCTTTCGGTTCCCCAGAGCATAAAAAAAAAGTTATGTTTAACTATACTTCATTCTATTAAGTGTGCAAGAGTATTATGTCTCAAAAGCAATGCATATACCTTAATTAAAGAATACTTTACTGGTAAAAAATGCTAACCATCATCTTAACTCTCAGCGAGTTACAATCTTTTGGCTGATAGAGGGTCTTGCCTTGTTGTTGATAACTGGCAACGGATCGGGGTCGTGGTTGATAAAAGCAGGGATGGCTGTGGGAATTTGTTAAAATAATATAAAAGTTTGCACACTGATTGAATCTTCCTTTCACAAACAATGTCTCTGTAGCATGTGATGCTGTTTAGTAGCATTTTACTCACAGGAGAACCTTCAAAATTCGAGACAATCCTCTCAAACCCTACTACAGCTTTATTAACTAAATTTATATAATATCCTAAATCCTTTGTTATTATTTCAATGATCTTCACAGCATCTTTACCAAGAGTAGATTCCATCTCAAGAAATCGCTTTCTTAGCTCATCCATTAGAAGCAACTCCCCATCCATTCAAGTTTTATCATGAAATTGTAGCAATTCATCTTCAGGTTCTACCTCTAATTCTAGTTCTCTTGCTCTTTCCACCATATCTGCATTACATCCTCCATTGAAGTTTTGAAGCCCTGAAAGTCATCCACGAGAGCTGGAATTTCTTCCAAACTGTTCACATTGATATTTTGATCTCTTTTCAGGAATAGTGAATGTTCTCAAAGACATCTAGAATGGTGAACACTTCCTAGAAGGTTTTCCATTTGCTACGCCCAGATCAAATCTATTACAGGAATCACTTCCCAGACACTCTCTACAATCTTACAAAATGTATTTCTTAAATAATAAAAATCAAATTCAAAATTAGTCCTTGGGCTACACATGGGCTACAGAATGGATGTTTTGTTAGCAACCAGGGAAATATTTGTCTCATCGTACATCTTCCTCAGAGCTCTTGGGTGACGAGGTGCATTATCAACGAGCAGTAATAATTTTTTAATTTTTTTAATCTTTATTTATTTTGAGAGAGAGAGTGTGATCAGGGGAGGGGCAGAGAGAGAGGGAGACACAGAATCCGAAGCAGGCTCCAGGCTCTGAACTGAGAGCACAGAGCCCGACGCGGGGCTTGAACCCACGAACCGTGAGATCATGACCTGAGCCAAAGTCGGACGCTCAACTGACTGAGCCACCCAGGCACCCCAGAACAGTAATATTTTGAAAGAAAAAAATTTTTTTCCCTGAGTAGTAGTTCTCAACTGTGGGGTTACAATATTCAGTAAGCCATGTTGTAACAGATGTACTTTGTTGTTCAATTTACAGAGGACAAGCATAGTAGATTTAGCATTTATCTTGAGGGCACTAGGAATTCTGGAATGGTGGATGAGCACTGGCTTCAACTTAAAGTTACCAGCTACATTAGGTGCTGTCCTTTGAAGCTTTGAAGACAGGCATTGACTTCTCCTCTCTAGCTATGAAATCACTAGATGGCATCTTCTTCCAGTAAAAGGCCATTTTATTTACACTGAACATGTTGTTTAGTGTAGCCACCTTCATTGATGATCTTAATTAGATGTTCTGGATCACTTCCTGCAGTTTGTACATCAGCACTTGCTGGTTCACCTTGCATTTTTATGTTATGGAGACAGACGTCTTCTTTCTGTAAATCTCACGAACTTTCAAATCGTCAAACTCTTCTGCAGCTGCCTCACCTCTCTCAGCTTCACAGAATTAAAGAGACATACTCTGGATTAGGCTTGACTTTAGAAAATGCTGTGGCTGCTTTGACCTTCCATCCAGATCACTAAAACTTGGTCCATATCAGCAATAAGGCTGTGTCACACTCATCATTTGTGTGTTCCGTGAAGTAGCACTTTTAATTTCCTTTAAGAGCTGTTTATTTGCATTTACAACTTTGGCTAACTGTTGCAAAAAGCCTAGCTGTTGGCCTTTCTCAGATTTTGGGATGCCTCTTTATTAAATTTAATCATTTCTAGCTTTTGGTTTATAGTGAGAGACGTGTGACTCTCACTCGAGGATTTCAAGGCCATTGTAAGGGTATTAACTGGCATAATTTCAATATCGCTGTGTCTCAGGGAATAGGGAGGCTTGAGGAGAAAGAAAAAGATGGGGGAATGGCTGGTTGGTGGAACAGACAGAACACACACGATATTTGATTAAGTCTGCTGTCTCATACAGGGACTCATGGGGTCCCAAAACAAGTGCAATAGTAACATCAAGGATCACTGATCAGAGATCACCATCACAGATATAATAGTAATGAAAGACTTTGAAATATTGTGAGAATTACCAAAGTATAACAGAAAGACATGAAGGGAGCGAATGCAGTTGGAAAAATGGCGCTGATAGGCTTGCTTGATGCAGGGTTGCCACAAACCTTCAATTTTTACAAAATGCAGTATCTGCAAAGCACAGTAAAGCGAGGCCCATAAAGAAGGCATGCCTGTAATTTCATTATGCCCAGCAATCCTGCTAACAATTATTTATCCCAGATAAATGCAAACTTTCATTAACACAAAGATCTGTAGATGATACATAATTAGTAAGAAATGATATGCATTCCATTGTCTCGTATTTTATCTTCATTGTTCTTTAATCATTCACTATTTTTGTTTTCTTTTGTTATTGTTTATACATCACATGAGAGAAGGGATCATCTCTCCTCTTTAAATTCTTAAAAGTTCCAAAATTGTGTCTTAACTATTGTCTCTAGTAACATGTAATACAACAGTGACCCACCCAGTTGTTGGCAAGATGTCAGAAATAGTTTACAATGTTAGAAAGAATAAAAAGATTTAGTTGGGGATCAATTAGACACTGTGTTTTGAAAAATCTTATAAAAAGTGTTTGAGGAAAACTAGCCATTTAGATGGCTATTAATTGATACTAGAGTCTTACTACTTAATTTGATAACTGATGATGAGCCAGGTGATGTTTAAAATGACAGAATGTCTCCAGGGGTGCCTGGGTGGCCCAGTTAGTTAAGTGTCTGACTCTTAGTTTGGCTCAAGTTATGATCTCATGGTTTCATGAGTATGAGCCCTGTGTTGTGCTCTGTGCAGATAGCGTGGAGCCTGCCTGGGCTTCTCTCTCTCTCTCCTTCTCTCTCTGTCCCTCCCCCACTCATGCAGTCTCTGTCTCTTCAAAATAAATAAATAAAACTTAAAAACAAATAAAATGACAGAATATTTCTTGCAAATCATCTTGGATCATAAATTATAATCCAAGATTTCTGTGCAATATTTTGTTTTAGGTTCTTTTAACTGTAAAAATTATTTTATATTAACATAAAACAGGGATGCACTACTAATAGAATATGGTATTGACGTGTATTTTTCAACTTAAGTAATAGGATGTAAAGAAATCTCAAGTACACAGAAAGACATTTTGGCTACGTGCCTTGATACAATTCTCAGGCATCTGCAACAGAGTACCCTTCTTATTGTAATTCAGAAAATTACCATATCCCAATATTTTAGAGACATATTTATCACCATCATAAAATTGTAGACAAAGAAATTTACAAAAGTAAATTTGACCTCTACCTTAATTCATGAGTCTGAGAGAACTTAGAGTCTAAGATCACTAGATAATGTGGTAGAGAGATCTTGAATTGTCTATCCAGGTTTAGGTGTTTATACTCTTTTGATAATTAACATGTAACACCGAAAAGTGCTAAATGCCTTAACCTGCCATTCATGATCCTCAAGATCTGGAGCTACATAAAAATGTAAACTTAAAAGTTCACAAAAGTAAAAATTAAAAATTATTTTTTAACATCAAAACATATCCTTTTATTTAGCATGATTAATCATCTGCTCTATACTTACCACATCACCAAGATGGCTGAGAATAATTTGCATCAAAATTGATGGCATTTTTTACTAGGTTTCTGAGTGCTCACACTGAAAGATTGTTGTCAAATTCATCTATAGTTTAAGACACAACGTGATCACTTGTTTCTATTCTCTTTACATACTTTAATTTATGGAAAACTCAAAGTTTAAATTGTCAGAATCACTCATTTTAACAGTAAAATTATTAACATTCTAGAAGGCTAATAACATGGCACAAATTTACAAATAACCAAAAGAGAGTAACTAGAAATGGATAAAGCAGCAGTTATGGGTTTAGGCTGAGAAAAACTATATTCAAGTTTATATTGAATATAATAACTATATTCAAGTTTAATCTAGTATATTGTAAACCTACTAGATTTTTTTTAAATTTTTTTAACGTTTATTTATTTTTGAGACAGAGAGAGACAGAGCATGAACGGGGGAGGGGCAGAGAGAGAGGGAGACACAGAATCGGAAGCAGGCTCCAGGCTCTGAGCCATCAGCCCAGAGCCTGACGCGGGGCTCGAACTCACGGACCGCAAGATCGTGACCTGAGCTGAAGTTGGACGCTTAACCGACTGAGCCACCCAGGCGCCCCCTTACTAGATTTTTTAATTAATGTTTATTTAATATAATACAGTAAATGACTCAAGAAATAACTTTCTACTTAAGCACAACAGAAATATCCCAATCGTAAAGACTGTAGGGATACCTGGGTGGTTCAGCAGGTTAAGCATCTGAGTTCAGCTTAGGTCATGATCTCATGGTTCTAAAGAGTCAGGCTCTGTGCTGACAGCTTCCAGAGCCTGGAGCCTGCTTCATATTCTGTGTCTCCCTCTCTCTTTCCCCTCCCCCACTCACTCTCTGTCTCTTTCTCTAAAGTAAATGAATATTTAAAAAAAAAGTAAAGTCTGCATAGGTAATTTACATACACAAAAAAGAGCTTAAAATATCAATTTTGCTTATAGGTTTCTCCTTTTCAATGCCCTGCTTCTTTATTATTGCTAATCCAGATAATAGAAAAATCAACCTCAATAAATATAAAGCATATATAATGATATCCCCTAGAAGGTGCTTTTCTTATAGGATTAAAAAAAATCAAGTATAGACTTCAAGCTGTATCACAAAGCTGTAATCATCAAGACAGTATGGTACTGACACAAAAAGAGACACTCAGATCAATGGAACAGAATAGAGAACCCAGAAATGGACCCACAAATGTATGGCTAACTAATCTTTGACAAAGCAGGAAAGAAAATCCAATGGAATAGAGACAGTCTCTTCAGCAAATGGTGCTGGGAAAAATGGGCAGCAACCTACAGAAAAATGAACCTGGACCACTTTTCACATCATACACAAAAATAAACTCAAAATGGATGAAAGACCTCAATGTAAGACAGGAAGCCATCAAAATCCTTGAGGAGAAAGAGGCAAAAACCTCTTTGATCTTGCCCGCAGCAACTTCTTACTCAACACGTCTCCAGAGGCAAGGGAAACAAAAGCAAAAATGACCTATTGGGACCTCATCAAAATAAAAAGCTTCTGCACAGCGAAGGGAACAATCAGCAAAACTAAAAGGCAACCGATCAAATGGAAGATCTTTGTAAACAGCATATCAGATAAAGGGTTGGTATTCAAAGTCTGTAAAGAACTTATCAAACTCAACACCCAAAAAACAAATAATCCAGTGAAGACATGGGAAAAAGATGTAAATAGACACTTCTCCAAAGAAGACATCCAGATGCCCAACCAACACATGAAAAACTGCTCCACATCACTCATCATCAGGGAAATACAAATCAAAACCACAATGAGATGCCACCTTACACCTGTCAGAATGGCTAACATTAACAACTCAAGCAAAAACAGATGTTAGCGAGGATGCAGAGAAAGGGGATCTCTTTTGCACTGCTGGTGAGAATGCAAACTGGTGCAGCCACTCTGGAAAACAGTATGGAGGTTCCTTAAAAAATTAAAAATAGAACTACCTTACAATCTAGCAATTATACTACTAGGTATTTATCCAAGGGATACGGGTATGCTGTTTCGAAGGGTATGCTATTTCAAAGCACCCCAGTATTTCTAGCAGCACTATTAACAATAGCCAAAGTATAGAAAGAGCCCAAATGCCCATCGATGGATGAATGGATAAAGAAGATGTGGGAGATACACACACACACACACACACACACACACACACACACACAAACACACAATGGAGTATTACTTGGCAATCAAAAAGAATGAAATCTTGCCATTTGCAAGTACATGGATGGTACTAGAGGATATTATGCTAAGTGAAATTAGTCAGTTAGAGAAAGACAAATATCATATGACTTCACTCATATGAGGACTTTAAGACACAGAACAGATGAACACAAGGGAAGGGAACCAAAAATAATATAAAAACAGGGAGGGGGACAAAACATAAGAGACTCTTAAATATGGAGAACAAACAGAGGGTTACTGGAGGGGTTGTGGGAGGGGAGATAGGCTAAATGGGTAAGGGGCATTAAGGAATCCATTCCTAGAATCATTGTTGCACTCTATGCTAACTAACTTGGATGTAAATTTAAAAAAATAAAATTTAAAAAAATCAAGTAAAAATATACATTTCCTAAAGTAGTAATATTAAAACTTATTTTTTCAAATGCATATATATATATATATATATATATACACACACACATATATATGCATATGTATGTGTATATATATATGCATATGTGTGTGTGCTTTGTGTATATATAGTAAGTTTATGTATGAGTACACCTCATATATAGAGACAGAGAGAAAAATGAATTTTTCCATTGAAACTATTTTATTAGGACTTAAGAAAAGAAAGGAAATCTTCAAATACCGTAAGAACTGAAAGAAACACAGCAGAAACAAAATATATTCTTTTTTTAAACAAATACATTTAAGTAAATTCCAATGAGAATCCTGTATTTAACAAAAAAGCAAATGCCATGTAAGTTAGCTGGCATATGATTATTTTTAACAGATCTTAATGTTTCTTGACTTTAATTATGACATGGACCATATGCTCATACTGAAAATCATCTAGAATAATCAGCAATAAAATATCTTAGTAAGAAAACAATTAAGATGATAGATGGTAAATAGAATGCTTTGAAGTTATTATTTTAGTATAGTGGTTTTTTTTCCTGAGTTCTGGATCTCAACTGTTAGTTTCTTAATCAGAATTTTTTTTTCCTATAGCTGATTAATGTTTTTACTTAAAGTAGCAATTCCTTTCACTTATTTCCTCTTTCATTTTGGATATTTTAGTAATTATATCTATGACCTAATTTGTGCTCATTTAGGCTGGTTTAGGCAGCCTAAATTCTGGTTTTCCAGTGGGATGGTAGGGAACACAAATCTCAAGACACACTTATTTATTCTACGTTTATTTTTATTGGGAGTAATATGTGTTGAAAGAATCCATGTCAAGCATTTGAGCAAAGATTTGAAAACAACAAAGATATAAGCTGAATAGGCATGATAACTGTCTGTATACTCAGGAAGAGAAAAAAATTAAAGATTTTAACAGGGATTTAGGTGAGATAGAAAATGAAAATGCCAAATAGTGTGTGGAAAGGTAGGAGGTTCGTTTACAAACTTTCGTTAACTCAAAGGTTTAAGAAAATTATGTAGGTTTTGTTGTAAAAATATGGTGAATATTTTGAGTGGGTTTAAAGAAACAGGAAACATGCAGAATATAATTATAAACATATGTCCACACATATGTTTATAGATATAGAAATAGAAGCAATAAAAATACATGGAGGACCAAATGGAAGTACTTGGTTATTTCTCATATTTAGGAACGGATTGTATTGTAGGTGTTAAGGGTGTGAATAAAAAATGTGGGGAAAAGGAGTAGGAATAAATAGATATTCTCAACATGTAGACATTTACTTTTCCTATGAATAAATTAAAACATATTGAATTTTATTGAACACTCTTAATTAATAAATTTAATCTAGCAACCAATCATGCAGTGGTTTTTCCTATGTCCTGGAATGGTTAATTTCCAAAGTCTCGAATTTCAATATTGATTCTATTTCACTAGCACTGACACAGAATGTACTTTGAGACCCTATAGAAAGAGCTACAGATGAACACTCAGAGGGACAGGGATATATCATATTCTGCCAAGGTTTACTTTCAATTACCATATCACTTTTAGAGAACAGGCTTTGGAAGCAAGATTGCTTTTAGAGACTGGGATACAGACATCTGCAGCAGTCCTTTATTCTAATCTTAAGTAGTCTAAGATGTCTATGGTATATGTGACATGATGCTTCGCTTCTGGGTAAAAAATGGGGAATTTCTGAAGTCTTGAGAGTTTTATCTTAGACCTACCCCCAAGACACATTTGAGATACTCTGAGAGAGGTTTCTGCAGCCTGATTTCCTAAATATGCTGATATATTTGGCTGGGATCCATAGAAACTCACTTCAAAGAAAAGCCTTAATTCGGAATACACCAATTATTCTTTCTTACAAGGGAATCAGATAGAGAAAGGAATTCCTCTAACTTTGAGAACATCACAAATCAGCATTTCTTATTTCATTGAGGGTACATAGAGCACTCTAATTTCATTTTCATAAAGTAGGCCGGAAAGTTTTATATTCCTGCCATAATGGTTAGCTAGAATATTTTATGTAGATGGAATATTTTATATTCCTGGACTCTCCCTGGATAGTTACTTTCTTCTGCTAAGAATGGATGCCTGGCTATTAAAATTATCAGACCAAAGATATATAAATGCCCATAAAGCCCTCAAATGAGTTTATTGTTGGTGGTATGCCCAAATGTGGGTCTCTGTTGAGCTAGCACTATTTTTAGAAAACAGGAGGTATGGTTAAGAAAGAAAGGCTGATGACAATATAAAGTAGGACCAAAGTTACAATATGTTCCTCCAGAGACTTGATTTAGGCCTTAAAGTTCCCTCTTGTGGTTGAAATCACTATGCCCTGGTGTATCCATACATTGTAATGAGTACACAGTGTTAAATTTTCCAAGAACTTCAAATAACTCGTATAGATAATTCAAATTCTTTCTACAAAATAGACACTCAACACTTCACTAAGAAAAGTGTGATTAGAAACAACATTTGTAACTTGGTATTAAATAAAATAGGACCCTAGGAATTGTTAGTTTTCTCTAAGATACATTATAAATACAATCAAAAGCATCTCATTATACCAACCTCATTATAAGAGATTATCCCAGTCCAAGATTTCAAAGCCCACTACTGCACTCTGCATTGGGCCTTTAATATTTTAATTAATGTACACATCTAAGTCCTTCCAAAGGATGCTTAAATACATAGTGCCTGCAAAGTGAACATGGCCTAAAGCCAGAATGCCTTATGTTAAGCCCTGACTCTATTACTTAAAGCTCCTGTGATCCTAAGCAGGTCACTTAGAATTGTTTATTGGTAAAATGGGGTATGAGAAAATAATGATACTAAATACAGAGAATGAGCAGTAGTTAGGAAAAAAATATATAAATGAAATTTAAAGTTATACAACTCTAAACCCAAATAGTAGCTATTCTAATCTTTACCACTCAGCAGCAAAAGCAGTCAAAGCTATCCAAACACACCCTCACTTCATGTTTAGTAACCATTCACCCCACTCCCCAAAAAACTTAAAAACTAAAAAGGTAGTTATTTGTTTTATTAGAACAGAAAAGTCACAAACGTGTGATGGGATTCAACAGTTAAGTAACTGTTTTGCTCTGTGCTTGGTCTGTTTTCACACTCCAGGTAGGTGTATTCTGTTCTCAGGTTGGAGCCTCCTGCCTTGTGAACATTTACTCTGACATTTTAGAACACCTCCTCTAATATTCTTTTGTTCAGAGGAGACAAATGCAGTTATATATGTTTAAATATGCTGAAGACAACAAATTATTTTTCTTATGTCATAAAAATATCAAACTAACCAAGGCCAGTTTGGTTGGTTTGTTTAATTACACATCCAGGTTGCCCAAGAGATGGTAAAGAGAAACCATCTTTCTTGTCATTCAGAAGTGCTCAGAGGCAAGCTGGATTTTTCCACCTGTCTCAGTGAAGCAGATTCCTCCATACTTACAAGGAAAGAAGCAGAACAAGAAGTCCCTTGATAAAAGAATATAAAATTTATTTAGTAGCATATCTCTGTCTTAAATTTTTTGTTCATATTAGAAGGACATGGTTTGAAAGAGCATGTTAAAGTCCATCTCTTCTTGTCATTTAAAGTGGAACTAACGGGGGGTGCCTGGGTGGCTCAGTCGGTTGAGCGGCCGACTTCGGCTCAGGTCATGATCTCGCGGTCCGTGAGTTCGAGCCCCGCGTCAGGCTCTGTGCTGACGGCTCAGAGCCTGGAGCCTGTTTCGGATTCTGTGTCTCCCTCTCTCTGACCCTCCCCCATTCATGCTCTGTCTCTCTCTGTCTCAAAAATAGATAAACGTTAAAAAAAAATTTTTAAAGTGGAACTAATGGTTTTGTTTATGATAGTGGGATTTTAAATGTCTAGCTGCAATTGCATTACAAACATTTTTAAACTAAATTTGAAGCTTTAGATGGGACAAGCATTCAAGCGTTGTGAAATGTTAATATTTGAAAGAAATAACTAAATCTTGTCATAATTGTCTAGCACTATTGAAATGGAAATGGAAATAGTGAATGTCATTAACAAATGTGCTTTTAAATGTTATTTTAACCTGGTTTGGCATTTATGAAAACAAAGCCAGCATAAAGACAGCCTCATTGAACTATAAGCCAGAAAGATGACAGAACTCTTCTTCATTAATTGAGTACATAAGTAAGTCTTTTAGAAAGAATTCCCAGTAGTTCAGATAATCTTTTGTAAGAAACTCAAATTAAAAGCTTGTTTAAGAAGCTTAAGACCTAAAGTAAGTAAAAGGAATTCACTTCCCTTAACCTTGACAGTATAAACTTGACGTTTTCCCATTCTAACAGCATGGCCGTTTATGAACTTACCATTCTCAGGCAGAATATCAAGCATTCCACAAAAAAGAATTATATAAGCCAGGGAACATATGAGCTCATTCGTCCTAAACTTCAAATTTCAGGGTTTTAAAAATATGTGAATAATATGTCTATCTCTATCCCTGCTTAGCCTCATAGTCATGAACCAAAGGGACAAATATTAAGCCATTTTGTAAAGTGAACTTATCCTGAGAAAGCCATCGATAATACTCTTAATAAATCCATAGAGTGAAAAAGGGAAGAAAAGAAATAAGATACTATATCCACTGGCTGAGGTAATCTTTTCAGAGCAGTAGGCATATGTTTGGAACTTGAAGCAGTTTTATTCAATAAAAGCAATACAAAGGTTTTGTTTTTGGTTTTCTACATAGCCACAGTTTGTTTATACCAAAGTTGCCCAATGGAAACAGTCCAAGTTAGAACTATGAACTTCATACCTATCGATCACTCATCCGTAGTCCTACTTGAGAAAAAAATATATTGTTATTTGGGGAAGAAGCAGTATTTTAAATAATGATAAAATTCATGCTTGGTACCTTATTTCTTTTGTGAATTGATTCTAATACTTCAGGTAACCTCTTTCACTCTTTCTGGCTGTTCTACCCAAAGGATCAGATATGTTAGTCTAAATGTAACTTACTTCTTGTGAAACATATAGAACTTAAATGGCATAACTCATATGGCCATGCAAAAAAAGAGAACAGGTGAGTTTTTCCGGATAGATTTTTAGGTGCAAAAGGAGACATGTGTGTACACTTTGATTTAAATAAATGAGAGTAATTGATGGAAAGGACACATTTGATGGTAAAGCTACTGAAAGATGTGGGCTAATGTACTTAATTTAGTTTCTCAGTCACTTTGGTATGAGGATCAGAATTACAGGAGAAAGGAAATCTAGGGTAGATGACTGAATATTGAAAATGGGCTCGGCCCTTGTAAGACAGCAAGTATTAGGGGAGAGCTGGCATTGATCCACAACCTTCCCTTTGGGTCCACAGAAAGCCTCAGTGTATTAACTTCAGTATTCCAGTGGGATCCACACTGAATCATAACTGTATGTATCTCAACAGGACAGTCTCTTCCAGTATCAACTTTAATATGCTTTCAAAATAGAATATAAATTACTAATAACTTTTTGGGGGGTAGGTAATGAAAATGATGACATCTAGAAAACAGTATGATTTTCAATATTAGAATATAAAGGAAGTACTTCAAAAGTAACCAAGAGTCAGATTAAGATGACATGGTATATGGAAACTAATTGACTAGTTTGTATCATCTTCTTTGAAGTGATATATTGCCCAGTGTTTTTCTGGTTTCTATTTCAAAAATTTAGAGCAGTCATCTTAACTAAAAATGTTCTCCAGAATCACTTAGGAGGGCTTCAACAAAACACATGGTCTCTGGCCCTTCCTCTGAAATTATGATGGATTATGCTCAATAATCTTAAAATGGAACAAAACAAAGCAAAATTTCTATACATAATTCTTAGTTTTTATATTTATTTTAAGAGACAGAGAGACACAGAGAGAGAGAGAGAGAGAGGCAGAGAGAGAGAGTGAAGGGGAGGAGCAGAGAGAGAGGGAGAGGGAGAGAGGGGGAGAGAGAGAGAGAGAGAGAGAGAGAGAGAGAGAGAGAATCCCAAGCAGGCTCTGTGCTGTCAGTGGAAAGCCCGATACGGGGCTCAATTTCATGAAATGTGAGATCATGACCTGAGCCAAAATCAAGTGTTGCATGCTTAACTGAGTCACCCAGGTACCCTTTTATACATAACTCTAAACAGAAACTCTGTTGTATGTTTTAGTAGCATGTAACCATAATGCAGATTAAGAAACAGTGAATGGTTCACTGGTCTTAATTCAACTTTTGGCTATCTTCTTTGAAATATAGTGGAATAAATCTTAGGCATCTAGAAAACACTTTAAGCCACACATGTGACTTTGTGATTTTCGGGAAAAAAATTAAAATAATTAACTTCTCAATAGACTTGAAGAATAATGGGTATTGGAACTCTTCTGCCCTTGTCACTGTATCCCTTCCACTAGAAGAATACGTGGTACCTAAAAGATACTCTACAATTATTTGTTCATAACGACTCAACACTGGAAACAACCTAAATCATCTTCAGTGGAAGAATAAATAAACAGTGAAAAATCTCTTCAAAGCAAACCTCACCGGTAAAAAGAGTGAATTACTGACTTTGGTAACAACTTGTATGGATGGTAGACTCAGAAAGTTACTTCTATGATTCCATTTGTGTGTAATAACAAAAAAGACAAAAGTATAGTAACATATCAGTGGTGTCAGGGGTTGTAAGAGGAGATGTGACTACAAGTGGACAGCATGAGAGAGTATTTTGGGTGATGGAATATTCCCTCATACTGATGATCATGGTGGTTACATGACTATATTTGTGTCTTAAATTCATAGAACTATACACTAAAAATAATATAGTTTACTGTATGTTTATGTAAAAATAAACTGTAACTTTTTAGAAATGTATTCTGACATAAAAACGCATATAAGTATGTAGACTATTTGCCTACAGTGTCCAAAAATCACACAAAAAAATGTAATCTTAATCTAAAGAGTGGGGCCTCTAGAAATACTGAATTGCCATGACCCTGCAAATCCATCAGGACCCTTCTCTTATGTTGGGCGTTCCAATTGAAAAATCTGTTAGTATCCTTTAGAAGTTTTGTTGTTGTGCAGGAAAGGAAGAAGAATTGTCCAGAACCCAGGTTATATGTATACTCTCAAGCTGTTTTCTTGCAATGTTATGCATTGGTTCCATTACATTCATGACTACAATTAACACATCGTGTGATCCACATGAAAGCTTTAATAGCTTTCTGATCTTTTTCCTGAGTCATTTAGGGTAGAAATTATTCAATTCAACAAAAAAATGAGTGCCTACTGCGTATTGTTCCAATCACTCGTGTATATCAGGCATAATCTTAGCAATTTTTTATCATTTACCTGTGTCATGCATGGGTTAGCCATTAAGTAATCAACAAGTAACAAATAATGCCTCTGTTATCTTGGAGCTGATACCCTATTTAGAAGTGAATGATACATAAAAATTTACTAGATTAAAAAGTTTTATGAAAGGAGAAATATAAATTACGATGATACATATGAGAGGACTAAACCAGGTTTTCAGATCACAGAAATTCCCATAAGGTGGCATGGGACTCTTTCTAGAGCATTAATTTTTAAAATCAATTCAACACACATGTAAATCACTCATTTGTGACAAAGAGTGACTGTAAATATTAAACCCCATCATCCTCATAGTCACCCTATGAGATAAGAACAACTACTTTTATTTCAATTTTTGGACTAAGGAAAATAAGGTACAAATTTACCTGCTATACCATAGCCTGGGTGTGACTGAGGCAGGCATTAATCTCAGGAAGTCTGTTCTTGTTACTGTTAAACTCTGCCGCTATTGTATAGTATAGTATAGTATAGTATACATACAGTATACATAGTATAGTATAGTATAGTACAGTATTTACATAGTATAGTATATATATACAGTATGGTATATACGTAGTATAGTGTAGACATAGTAGAATATAGTATATACATTGTATATAGTATTTACAGTATGTACTATAGTATACCTTAGTATACTATATATACTTTATAATACATACTATACTATGAAGGCAGCTTCAGTTGCCTTCGGCTTACATTATGCAAGATATAGGATCATGTTCAGAGGCTTTAAACGTGCGTCATAATTTTCAGAATCTATATAGCACTTCAGCGTGGTGCTAAATTACATCAAAAATACAACATTAAAGCCTGACTTTAATTGAGAAGTATACAGAACACAAATCCCATGGGAGGGCCATGAGAATTTTCAGAGTACTGTACTTTGGGGGAATGAAATCAGTCTTACCCTGAATTCCCAAAATATATATATTATCTTCTTTTTACATTGAGTATGACATAGACCTGACCTCACACTCATCCCTGCACATACACACTTTTCTCCAAATCGGAATAATTTTAGAAATATTGTGTATTCATAGCAGTGAGAAAGATGCACAGAAGACAGAAATTAGACACTGACTCTCCATGTTGCCTGCTGTACTTTCTCCATGAGTTTCTGCCTCTATAGGACTTTGAGTGTTTGTGCATAAACTTTTCTACATTAACAGGTGGACTGTTTCCCCTCTGCAAAACACTTAACATGGATATTGCCCCCTGCACTCTCCATTAACACTAGGGCATCATATTGTGCAAATGTGCCAGCATGGATCAAGAAACCAATGTAAGAAAACCTGTTATATTGCTAAAGATTTTGTCACTGAACCTTATGGCATCGGTACTTAAACAGGGAGAATGATGTTTCCAGGAAATTACTCTGATTCAAAATGTAAGCCCATTTTCCAGTGACTTCCCACCAGGGTTGGTTTATTTGTTTGTTTTCGTTCCTTAATGCACTTTACCACTTATTCTGTCTAGCTTCTGGCCTTTGTAATAGGTTCCCTCTGATGAGATTGCCATCATACTCCTGAGCAAGCTCTATCCTTAGCTTTTTCTTCAGTAACCATATAATTTTTTAGAGTTTAGTAGCTCAAAGGAGTAATATACCTCAATTAAAAGCACACACAAACCCATTAACATCCATAATGGGAGTGTGTGTGTGTGTGTGTGTGTGTGTGCACGTGCACACGTGTGTGCACATGTCTGGGTACCCTCCCTCACTTTTATAACCCTTTATGTTCTGGTTTAAAATACTGTACATTACTTGTATTTTAACTTTATAGTCTTTGGCAACAAACCATGTTGGAATTTCTGAAGTAGGCCCAGTAAATGGCACTCTTCTTCCCTGTCCATGTCTGAATAAGCTGATAGATAAAACAAAGAGTTAAAAATAGAAGCTGATATATCACCTTTATACAAATAGATACCAGGTTGGGAATAGTTGTTTCTATCTGTAGACTACTTTGTGGAATTAGAATTTCCTGATATGGAGAGGTACCCCCGTAAGACTACATGGAGAAAAAAGGGGAAAAAAAAACTGAGGGGGCTTTCTCTCAAAAGGAATAAAAAACAATAGCTCAGCACAGAATTCCCAGTCATTTTTGCCAATCTATCAATAGTAAGTCGATGGTTTTCTGCAGTCATTGAGGAGTCTGTTTCCCAATGATCTTCCTGGGAATTCTGGTGGATGCTCCACAACTTGTTTCTAGCACATTCTATCATGGATCAGAACTCTATTCTAATTAATCCATGCCAAGGCCAAGTTTTCCTATTTTCCTTTCCCACTGTCCAACATATAAGAATATATGGTACAGAGTAGGATATCTACATAGCTTTAGAAAAGAAATGAAAAATTCACTTAAAAAAGAAAAAAGAAGGGATACCTGGGTGGCTCACTTAGTTAAATGTCCAACTCTTGATTTTGGCTCAGGTCATGATCAGGTCATGATCAGGTTCATGGGATTGAGCCCGGCATTGGCATGACCCTGCTTGGGGCACACTCTCTCTCTTTCTCTCTGCTCTTCCCCTAATGGTGCTCTTGCTCTCAAAGTAAAAAAATAAACATTAAGGGGCGCCTGGGTGGCTTGGTCGGTTAAGCGTCCGACTTCGGCTCAGGTCATGATCTCACGGTCCGTGAGTTTGAGCCCCGCGGCAGGCTCTGTGCTGACAGCTCAGAGCCTGGAGCCTGTTTCAGATTCTGTGTCTCCCTCTCTCTCTGCCCCTCCCCTGTTCATGCTCTGTCTCTCTCTGTCTCAAAAATAAATGAACGTTAAAAAAAATTTTTTTTTTTAAATAAAAAATTAAAAAAATAAAAATTATATATATATATATATGTATGCATATATATATATATATATATATATATATATATATATAAATCTGTTTCAGAGAATGTGTATCATCATAATAACATATGCAACCTTGTGGATTGTCAACTTAGTCTACACTGTCTGAACCACAAAAGAAATGATGAAACTATCATATGTAGGATGAGGACCTCTAGAAATAAGGAAATGCAAATCCACTAGAGCATGTTGTCTGATATGGTGCACAATTTGCAACAGTAGTCCCCACATTTTCCTAGTTAGCCAGCTGCACAGGGTAGATTACAGGCATTATCCAGAACTCTGTAAGTATACTCTCAAGCTGTTTTTCTTACAGTTTAAGCAAAGGCTCACATAAAACTGAAAATAAAAGGCCAAATTAAGATGAAACATATATCCAACAATAATGTGCAATTAATACAGAGATAAACCAAATTTAAATATAAGTCCCTTCCTGTTATATGTTTCTGAAGCATAAATAAAAAATAATCGCTTTGAAAATTAAAATTCAAAGATCAAAGGAATTGAAGTTCAAGACCATTTGCTTTAAACTTGGGAGTATCAAAAGCCACATAGCCAAAGTCCTAAATTACATAAAATCCAAAATAGTCCACAATTTCTTATCTAGCTCAGAGTCTGCCAGGGGTTTCCTGATCCCTGACTAGAACTAGGACTATCAGTAGCATTGTGCCTGAATTTTCCATCCTACTGAATAGGTATGGTTCCTTTGGCGTCCTGGGAGTGGTATTCATTTAATTGCAAATTCCTCAGTAGCCTCACTTTTAAAGAGTCTAAAGCCTTAAAAGAACATACTAGATATCCATCGCAGTGACCCAAGATCTGTGCAGTTTAGGAAACAATTCAATCCTTAGTTCTTAAGATAATACGTTCAGGTAAAACAATGTTTGCAAAATCCAATATTCAGTATTTTCAGAGACCACAGCAGAGAAAGTGGTATTAGTTTCACCAGGAGGCCAAATGTCTATTCCAGCCATCCAGAACCCAAGGCTTAAGAACTCAAAATGAATTGGGACAATTTGTAAGCAAGATGTTAATATTGGTATTTCAATGTACTTATTGGATTCCTCTTGTTGCTATAACCAGTTACCACAAATTTAGTGACTTAATAACAATGCAAATTTATTACTTACAATTCTGGAGATCAGTGATCTGAAGGGTCTTATGGGCCAAAAGTCAAGGTCTCTACAGGGCTGAATTCTGTAGCTTCTACAAGAAAATCTGTTACTTATCTCTTCCACCTTCTGCCCACATTTCTTGGCTCCAGACCTCCCTCTATCCTGAAAGCCAGTAATCCCATCACTCTAGCTTCTGCTTCTGCTGCTACATTTCCTCCTCTAACTCTGACTCACCTGCCTCCCTCTTTCACTTACAAAGATCCTTGTGATTAAGAGTCTCTTCTATGGTGTGCCTCCCTCTCTCTTTTTTTTAAGAGAGAACAAACTGAGGGTTGCTGGAGGGGAAGTGGGTGGGGGGGATGGGCTAAATGGGTGATGGGTATTAAGTAGGGCACTTTTTTGGGGGGGAGCACTGGCTGTTATATGTAAATGATGAATCATTAAATTCTACTCCTGAAACTAATGTGACACTACATGTTAACTAGCTAGAATTTAAATAAAAACTCAAAACACACACACACACACACACACACACACACACACACACACACACACCACAAATCCTTGCAATTACATTGGACTACCCAGATAATCCAGGATACTCTTCCTGCAGGAAGACACTAATTTAATTCCGTCTGCAAAGTCATTTTTCTCATGTAAGGTAACATATTCACAGGTTCCGGGATTTAGAATGTGGGTATCTTTGGGGGCCATTATTCTGTCTACCTCAATGATTCATAGCTTTTGGAAAATATATCTATGATTAATCCCCTCCTCACGTCCCCCAAGAGAAGGTCATTTTGATGTTGCTGCTTTTCTGAAAACTTTAAACTTTTCAGTGGAAGCAACTCCATTGGCCAGGTATTGTTTGAGGTATTTTCAAGTCACCATTTTAAAAATCTGTAATTTTCCACATTTAAAAAATGATGCTGATGATTCTGGATACACTTTACTGCAGTGGAAAAAACATCAACGTTGGTGTCAAACTCACAAGGATTTAAATTAAGACACCGTAAATAATTCTCACACTTAACCTCTGACTGTGGGCAAACACTCTGTGCCTCATTTTCTTGTCCATGTAAGTGGTTAGGAGTTTTAAATAAGCTAATGCTTATAAAATACCTAGAGTGGTGTTTAGATTATAGAAAGGTATCGGTAAGATAAAAAAAAAAATTATCAAAAGCATTATTACTGATTTGAATATATCTCTGATAATTACAATAAGGGTTGAAGACCTTAATTAAACAGTGCAGAAAAATACCCCTTCTACTAATTGTTTCCTAGTCTTCCCACTATTTCCCACTGATTACTTCCATACCTGCCTACTGAAATTCCTCTATTTCAAGTTTCCCTGAATTTTAATGTCATGGCTAGAAATTCATCTGCTATTGTGCTTCCTTTAGATGCCACGTGTTATCTGTCATAGTAAACCTCATCTCAGAAGAGGCACCTGTTTTTCTTTTCTCTCCTCAGTTCCCTTCCTCCACAAGCAGGGCTAAGTCTAAGTCATGTCCCCATCAGGTTCATCTAGCATAAATACACAGGCCAGGTCATTTGTGTCCTAAGGTATGAGAGAAAATCTAAATCCCACTGTCATTAGATCTACGTCCTGGCATAGATGGGATATCCCTAACTGGGTCCAGCTGCATGCAAACGTGAGCAAAATTTTGGGGAGCCTTTTGTTCAGGTACGTACCACAAAATCGTGTTAAGTTAATATATTATCCCAACATCCACAGTTTCTTAGAAGAACCAAATAATAGTCCTGGCATCCTTTTGTTTAGGTTTGAATATCATTAATACTCAATCACATATATTGTTATTACCTATTGCTTATATTCAATAACCAATAACCTAACAGTAAGTACGAAACTTCTCTAGTTCCAGGACTGAACGGGACTCAACATTTAAAGTTCTTTCCATAAAAAGAATCCCATTTGTGATGATCATCTTTTTTAAACTGACTTGTCCTTTCACAATTCTACAAATTCTAAATACCCCGCTGCAGGGTGACACTTCAAATCTGAGCATTTCACAGTCCTACTTGAGTAACCTTCCGTTCTCAGAGCACCACAGGGAACCATTAGCATCATTCCCATTTTATAGAGAAGGATATTAAAGCAAATGGTGCCAAGCCCCGGTCATACTCACTTGTCCTTGGAAGGGAAGGTAGAATTTACAATCCCCAAGTGTCAAATCTGCCCACTGGCAGCCAATACATGGTTCTTCTACAACACTGGCTCTTGCTTATATCTTGGGTATTGAATTTTGAAGGGAAGATAGACCAATGCAAGGAATGGTTAGCAGTAATAGATATTATGTAGCAGAAAACTTGTAACTTAAATACCCAAAAGGCATAGATGTTGTAGCTCATATTGGCTCCAAATAACATTGGAAATAAAATGTTTAAGGCTTGCTCTTTATAATGAATGATAATCCTGTAACATTTCCTTAATGCATTTTGATGGGACTCAAGAATCCATAAATGTATCAATCTCAAGCAATTATCCTCATGTAAGGGAATACTGTGACTATTATGATTATAAAAGAAAACAAAAAATATAGTATAAAAAAGCACTATCTGATTCTGTGCTAAGTACATTCTGCCAGCAGTCCTGCTAAAAGTATATTATTGTTATTTTATGACAGCACCTGTCAAACACTTTAGTCTCATGACCACTTTATATTCTTAGAAATTATTGAGGACCCAAAAGGATATTGTTTATGTGGGTTATATCTATTATTAGCAACTGTATAAAACTTAGGACTAAAAATAAAACTTAAAAAATTCATTAAAAAAACAATAAGCGCATATGAATACAAATAACATATTTATATATTCAATAAATATACTAAAAAAACAAAAATTAGTGGGAACAATGGCATTGTCCTTAAGATCTGAATCAGTGGAAAAACTCCTACTAAATTTGCACATTTGCTTCTGCATTCAATCTATTGTGACATGTTGTTTTACGTACGTAAAAATTCTGGCCTAACACAGATATGCATGTGGAAAGGAAGGAAGAAATTATTTAAATATATTTTTTAGGTAGTTGTAGATATTCTTCTCTGACACTATACCACCAACTCCATAAGTAGCAGTTTCTTAACGGATAGCTCTTACACAAGTCTAAACACAAATCATTAAGCTTTTTGTAGTGTTTCATTAAATTTCATTGGTCTGTCTTGCATTTTAATGAATTTACAGTGGTTCATTTAATAATGAAGATCTTTAAAATACTTACATTTTCAGTACATAATTTCAAACAACTACATTTTCTATTAATAAAACAAATCTCGTCACTTAGCTTTTGAGTATTTCACGTATATTTTCTAACATATAGTTGCTATGTTATGGATAATTTTAGGCACATTTGTGTCAAACTCATCACTATACTTTATATAGTATTTTATAGTATTTTGCCTACTTTCTGCAATTGTCTAGGCAGACATTCAAATAATCTACAATAGTAATACTTTTGATACATTTTACTAAACTTTATCTCATTTCTTTAATAATAGCACTAGAAAGTATATCTGTCATATTGCAGATTTTAATTAAAGAGCCTAACAGTTTCATTGTGGAATATAATATGAACTGATGATTTAAAGGATCTTGTTAACAACGCATTCTTCTGCTAGTAGTGGGCTATAAGCTTTTATCAAAAATGTGCTTTCAGTTTTACCAGATATCTTTTAACATATTTCTTCATTTTATTTTAATGCAGTGCGTTGTATTAATGTCCATTGTTAAGACACTTTTGCATTGAAAGCCAACATTCTGTGGTGAATTTTTCTTTTTAATATGCCATTGAAAAAACTTCTTGCCTAAATTGTAGCTCATAACATAGTTTTCAGTTGTCCAAGAAAATCACTTTTGTAAAACACAGCTTATCCTCACATTTCAGAGTATATTTAAACTCCTCAAAAATGGGGCGCCTGGGTGGCTCAATTGGTTAAGCGGCCAACTTCAGCTCAGGTCATGATCTCGCGGTCTGTGAGTTCGAACCCCACATGGGCTCTGTGCTGATAGCTCAGAGCCTGGAGCCTGTTGCAGATTCTGTGTCTCCCTCTCTCTCTCTGACCCTCCCCCGTTCATGCTCTCTCTCTGTCTCAAAAATAAATAAACGTTAAAAAAAATTTAAACTCCTCAAAAAGACATTAGCTACTCAGTTTCAATGACATGCTAAAGGATCTAATTTCTGAGTGGACATAATAAGAATAAATATTATGGTAAAGAAAAAGAAAACATAGAGCTTGATTCACAAACACACACCACGCACACACACAGACATACACAACTGAAGGTCAGTTTTCCAATTCTGAGACTGCACTGTATCACTGTATCATGAAAGGATAGTCTTTATTATTAAATCTTACTAGCTAGGGTGCAGACATACTAGACAACTTGTAGTAATGTATAATTTCAAATACTCTTCTTAAAGTATCAGATTCAAACATGGAAAATGATGGAAATAGCATCTAATTATTTCTGATTTATGGAGAATAAAATATAAATGTAACATAGCAGCGCTTCTCATCAATAATCTTTATAGCTAATCTACACAAGAAAACAGAAATTTCCACTTCTCGGTCAGCAGGAAGAGGCTTATCATCCTTCGGAAGGAAGGAAGGAAGGAAGGAAGGAAGGAAGGAAGGAAGGAAGGAAAGAGGAAAGGAAAGAAGAAAAGAAAAGAAGAAAAGATAAAAGAAGGATGGAGAAGGAAGGAGAAAGAAAGATAGGAAGACAAGAAAAAAAGACAAGAAAGAAAAGAAAGAAGATATTAGTTATCAAGTAGCAAAAATCATGATCTCTGAGAGTAAGCAAAATGAACCCACAATTACCCAAATTTATTGCCTGAAGACAGTTTACAGGGCATCACATTATAAAGCTGAAACCAAACAGGAGCCAGCAGAATTGCAAGGTTGCGGAGGAATAGAGCAGAAATCAGGAAGACCTAGGTAGATAGAATGTGGAAGGCAGAAGACCTTATGGGAGGGTATGACACAAAGAGAATTACAAAAATTTGGAAAGCAATCTCAAGTTTTGGGCTGTGTATTAATCCACATACTTTTGAGACGAATTGCCCAAGTTCAAGGAAAGAACCAAGGGAAATCAACAGGCCAAACATTTCTTGGTGGTCCTGGACCAGTGGGAATTATTTTGTCACCACCTAGAGTGCAAACAGATCATAAAATACAGGGTAGCACATAGTGTACTTAGCTAGGTATTCCTGGTGGGGAGGCAGGGTCTTCTCTGTGCTTGCTGTGGCCCTCTACATTTTCTTGGATGTTCCAATCAAGGCCCTGGCCACTCCTTTATCTGGGCCATTTGTCATAGTTGGTCACACAGTGAGTTACTTGGAGAGATAAGGTAACACATCAGAATTTCTTTCTGCTTGTATACAGCTCAGTGCTTTTGCAGCTGCTACACAAACCTACTGTGCATGTCACAATTCATTTGGGCACATCATGTGACTGCAAAAGGCATGAGAGCTATCCCAGGTCCACCCAGGTAAATATGCTGATGTTCATGCTTGCTGTGTCAGGAAATAATGCAGATCCTCTGCTCCTTAACCAGGGACAGACGAGTGCTACCATACCTCACAACTAAGAAGCATCATGTGAGTTCAGTATTAATTCAGTTATATAAAACTGGATATAGTTGATTACTTCTAAGCTGCAGTATTAAGAAAACCACTTGTCTAACTGATGTATAGCCCTATTGTTTAATAAGGCCTTTTCAGTAATAGAGGTGTTATTTTTATACCTCTCCTACGTTATATGTCCAACTATTCAAGACCCACAATCATGAGGTGCTAGTGTTGGCAGATGAGCTGAAATATGCTATTATTACTGGATGTACCTTTTGATTTTCCCAACAAAGTTAATTTTATGGGAAATAAGGAACCACTTATATTCTGCATGGTTTAGAATTTATTATCAGAAACTTTACGTAGCCTTGAAAATCAAATCTGGGTGACTTTGGTCAGTGTACTCGAAGAATTTTACCCTTTTTGAAAAGTGCATTACCGTGTTACTATTTATCTCCTTGATTCATATAAATGTTATTTAAGGAATGCATCTACATTGCCCGGTATTGTTCTAGGGGTTTTAGAATATCAGCCCACATAGCCCTCACAAATGGATTGTATCCGTTATGCAGTTCAGGGAAATACGACACAAAAGGGTTCATGATAAATATTTTATATCTGTACAAGAATCTATAAATTGTAATGACAAAATTTTTGGAAAATAATATTAAAACAAAATGGCAATGTAATTTGCATTTGATATATTAATATATATGTAATGGGTATTAAAGTTAAATGCAATTTTTGCTTAAAAATTTAATCACTATAGATACTAAATAAGAATAAAAATAGATGCATAATCCCCCTATTTCTCTTCCAGATCAAATTCAGTTCCATTAAAACCTTTATTTAGTTATGTAGTGAAGTAGGATTTTCTAGGGTTTATTTAAATTTAGAAGAGCTTATCAGGTAATTTAAGGTACACATGATACTTTGAGTCATGGTAAAATGTATAATGCTTTGAATAACTAATAGTATTCTCACAGAAATCAGGTATGCAATAATGATGAAGGGTAGCTTGAGGTTGTAGATCAAGACAATTCAATATGAAATATATAACAATATACAGTTCACAATCTAACTTGTCTTTTTTTAAGCTTAAGGCCTAAGGCATCCTATTTAATATTCACTTTATTCTGATAATGAGCCTAAACTAGACAAGAATGAAAATTAGCACGCTTTCCCATTGTCTAATTGTATCTTTTCTCCTTGTTAAGTAATTTGGCAAGGTTGAAGTCTTTACAAGAAACAGTATGCTTTTCTCATGGATGTATCTTTTATTTTCAGTTTTAACCTTGAGACAGCAAATCTACTGTTGCTATCTACACATATTGGATAAAGAGTAAAATTAGCTTATTTTGGTCCAAGCTTTCACTTAATATTTTTCTAACGTAAAATGTTTGACAACATTGAGAATAAAGTTGACTTCCATGTAAACATGGAGACAAAATCAGTAGGTGAAATATAGTTATATATAATTATTTTTTAAGCAATCCAGGATTTTGTGTGGCATGGTGTGGTGTGGCATGGCGTGTGTGTGTGTGTGCGTGTGTGTGTGTGATCTTCCATTAGGATACCATCAAACCTGAGAGACAAGGTCATTGGGGAAGGTAGTTTATTTGGGACATGACCTCAGGAAATACAATCAAAAGAGTGAACAAAGTGAGATAGGGAAGGGTGAAAAGCCAACAAAAATTGCATTAATGGACATATTACTGCTGGACTACAGGGACTTAATCCTTCTCAAACCTTCCACAAAACCAAATGGAACATTCTTCAGAACTGTCTCTAAAAAAGCAAATGAAACAAGAAACCTGGGGCTTTTATTTTGTTTTGCCTTATTCACTGGTTGAGAGATACTCTCTTATTCACTGGTTGAGAGATACTCTACAGGGGATTAAGTACTCTAACTTTCCATTTTGCAGCTTAATATGGCTGTGGAGGCTCCTAGGAGACACAAGGGGAGAGCTAACATACTGGATGTATCTTCAAGAGCTTACGAGTGAAGGGCTGTGGGGCATTGTATGAACAGTATTACCTAGAGTCTGAAATCCAAGTCTGCTCAAAATTTGCATTGAATACTCTCTCTTAGTGACACTTGTGGACAAAGGCTGTTTATCATCTATTTAAAAATCTTTAAAATGGAAGGATCATGGAACAAGCTGTTACACTTCCTTATTCATTATTTTCTTCTATACCACCCATTCTAGATTCTGTTCACCTGCATACAGAACTTGCATTTGTCTGTTGTGCCTGCCCAGTGGAGTGATACACATCTTCATGGCATCTGAATCCTTTCCCATTTCAGAATATAGTTTTTGGAATTGCCTTTTTCCTGTGATTTCTGGGAATGGAAACACCTAAAGATTCCCCAGTGAACCCCTCAAGTTTCAGATATTCTTCTGACTACCCCCATCATGTAGCGATATCTAGTGCTTCCTTATAAGCAGGGTCTATTAACCCAGGCAAACAGTAATCCCTTACTTTTTTTTCTAGTCTAACAATATTAGTGGTACCAAATGATCAGAGGACAGACATAGCTTTAAATTTAGTGGAATGCTTATTGTGCTCCCCCTCCAACTGAGGCCTCGAGTTATGATGTGGTTTAACCTCTGGGGATAGGAGGAACAAATTCCCCAAGTGAATCACTGTGTATGTTGGTAACAGGGTCCAATCCTCTCCTCCTCAGCCCTGGTACCTACAAATTGAGAACACGCTTTCATTTAATGGTCATTTGTTCAACATATATACTATGTTCTAGAAGATACTGCCTGCCCACATAGAGATTTATCATGAAGGTGCTGCATTAAAGAGGTCATTTCTATGTGACTGACAGGTATTGGATGATATGCAATATTGTGGCACTGATAGTTCCTATGATTATAAATCTACCACAACTCCCACCCCTGTGCTCTGGTGGAACCATCCTTCCCAGTCATGTCTGCCTCAGTCCCAGAGAGTGGGCCCCTTCCCACACTGCAACTCCAAACCAGGGAGTTTTGTGGGGTCTTGATTCTGGCAGTGGTGCTGACAGATCTCATTTCACAAGCAGAACACAGCACACCTAGTTAAAACTCATCACATTCAGTCCAGGGACCAAACACTTCCCACAACAGGCAATGAGAGCCTCTGCAGGCAACAGGCTTGGAGGATAAAGTAGCCAGGACACAACAGCGGAGTGTATGCAACACACATTGGAGACACTCCTGAAAGTGCCAGGCCCTGGGGAACAAGAGACACTAAGCTGCAGGGCACAACACGAGCTCCTCTTCATAAGCCCATTACCCTCAAAAACAGAAGATAGAGCTGACTTTCCTGACACACAGAAACAGACACAAAGACTTAGACAAATGTGAAGACAGAGGAATTTGTCCCACATGAGATAATAGGACAAGGCCACAGCCAGATATCTAAGTGAAACATGTCTGATAGAGATATAAGTAACATGCTTCATAGAGAATTTAAAGTAATGATTGTAAAGATGCTCACTGGACTTGAGAAAATAGTAGAGGGCATCAGTGAGACCATTAGCACAGAGCTAAGGAATAACATAGCAGAGACAAACGGCTGAATAAACAAAATGAGAAGCATGCTTATTAGAATGAACAATAGGATGGAAGAAGCAAAAGAATGAATTAATGAGCTAGAAGGCAAAATAATGAAAAGTCATCAAGCTGAACAAAAGAGAGAAAAAAGAAATATGCAAAATGAGAATAGAATTAGGGAACTCAGTGTCTCCATCAAATGTGATAACATTTGTATTCTAGGAATCCCAGAAGAGGAGTGAGAAAAGGGGGCCAGAATATTTACTTGAAGAAATAATAGGTGAACTCTTCCTTAATCTATGCAGATTCAGGAGCCAAGAATATTGTGTCCAGTAGAGCTACCATTCAGAAAAGGAGAGACAAAGAGTTTCTCAGACAAACAAGAACTAAAGGAGTTCATGACTGCTAAACCAGCCTTGCAAGAAATATTAAAGGGGACTCTGAGTGGAAAAAAAAAAGACCAAAGTGACAGTATGAAAGTAGGCAACACAAAAGCAGTAAATATGAACATTTCTGTAAAAAATCAGTCAAGGAACTCACAAAGGAAAAGGGTGTAAAATACGACACCATATACCCAAAACAGAGGGAGGAGAAGAGTAAAGGATGTGTTCAAACTTAAAGGATCATCAATTTCACATAGATTGTTATTTGCAGAAGAAGTTATATACAAACCTAATGGTGACCACAAATCAAAAAACCACTAATATATATGCAAAGAATAAAGAAAAAGAAATCTAAATATATCATTAAAGAAAAACAGCAAAACATAAAAGAAAGAAAGGATTAGAGAGAAACTTCAGAAACAAAAATAAGTAATAAAATGTCAATAAATACATATCTATCAATAATTACTTTGAATGGAAATGGTTTAAATGCTTCAATCAAAAGACAAGATGACAGAATGGATAAAATAACAGGACCCGTCTATATGCTGCCTACAAGAGCCTCATTTCAGACCTAAAGGCACCGGCAGATTGAAAGTGAGGGGATGGAGAAACATTTATCATGCAAATCAATGTCTAAAGAAAGCTGGGGTAGAAATATTCATATCAGACAAAATATATTTTAAAACATATTGTACCAAGTGATTTCAAAGGTCACTGTGTAATAATAAAGGGGATAATTAGTCAAGAAGGTATAACAACCGTAAATATATATGCACCCAACATAGAGGAACCCAAATCCATAAAACAGTTAATAACAATCATAAAGGAAATAAACAATAGTAATAAAATACTAGCAGGGGACTTTAACATCCCATTTACATCAATGGACAGATCATCCAAACAGAAAATCAACAAGGAAACAATGGCTTTGAACAACACACTGGACCAGATGGATTTAACAGATACATTCAGGACATACCATCTCAAAACAGCAGAATACACATTCTTTTCAACTGCACATGGAACATTCTCCAGAATAGATCACATATTAGGCCACAAAGCAATTTTCAACTAATTCAAGAAGATTGAGTCATACCATGCATCTTTTCTGACTACAACACTATGAAGCTAGAAATTAAACAAGAAAAAATCTGGAAAGACCACAAAATACATACAGGTTAAGTAATATGCTGCTAAACAGTGAATGGGTTAACCAATAAATCAAAAAGAAATTAACGAACATATGGAAACAAATACGAATGAAAATACAATGGTCCAAAATGTTTGGGATGCAGCAAAAGCAGTACTAAGAGGGAGTTTATGGGGCGCCTGGGTGGCTCAGTCGGTTAAGCGTCCGACTTCAGCTCAGGTCATCATCTCATGGTCCATGGGTTTGAGCCCCACGTTGGGCTCTATGCTGACAGCTCAGAGCCTGGAGCCTGCTTCAGATTCTGTGTCTCCCTCTCTCTCTGACCCTCCCCCGTCCCATGCTCTGCAGGGAGTTTATAGCAATTTAGGCCTACATCAAGAAGCAAGAAAAGGCTCAAATAAACAACCTAACCTTACACCTAAAGGAGCTAAAAAAAAAAAAAAAAAAAAAAAAAAAAAGAACAAAAGCCAAAGACAGTGGAAGGAAGAAAATAACAAAGATTAGAACAGAAATAAATGATATAAAAACTAAACAACAACAACAACAAAAACACAGAACACATAAATGAAACCAGAAGCTTCTTCTTTAAAAAGATCCACAAAATCCATAAACCTTTAGTCAGATTCATAAAAGAAAAAAAAAAAGGACTCAAATAAATAAATTTACAACTGAAAGAAGAGAAATAACAAACACCACAGAAATAAAAACAAATGTAAGAGAATATTATGAAAAGCCATGTGCCAACAAATACGACAACCTATATGAAACTGATAAATTTTTAGAAACATATAAATTACCAAACTAAAGCAGGAAGAAAGAGAAAATCTGAATAGACTGATTACCAATAGGGAGATTGAAACATAAGTAAGTAAGTAAGTAAATAAATAAATAAATAAATAACAAAAAATGTAAAAAAAACTCCTAATGAACAAAAACTCCAGGATGGCTTCACACGCAAATTATACCAAATATTTAAAGAAGAGTTAATAGCTATTCTTTTTAAACTATCCTAAATAATAGAAGAGGAACAAAAAGTTTTCATATTCATTCTATGAGACAGGATTACCCTAATATCAAAACCAGATAAAGACACCACTAAAAAAGAATTACAGGCCAATATCTGATGAAATTAGATGCAAAAATCCTCAACAAAATACCAGCAAACAGAATATAACAATACATTTAAAAAAATCATTCATCATAATCAAGTGGGATTTATCCCTAGAATACAAGCGTGGTTCAATATTTACAAATCAATCAACGTGATACATCACACCAATTAGAAAGAAGATAAAAACCATATAATCATCTCATTGACACAGAGAAAACATGCTACAAAGTACAATATCCATTCATGATAAAAGCCCTCAATAAAATAGGTTTAGAGGAAGCATACCTCAACATAATAAAAGCCATATATGAAAAATTCCACTACTAACATCATACTCAATGGGGAAATATGAGTTTTCCCCAAATGGTCAAGAACAAGCCAGGATGTGTATTCTCACCACTTGTAGTCAACATAGTACTAGAAAACCTAGCCATAGCAATTAGACAACAAAAGGAAATAAAAGGCATCCAAATTAGTAAGCAAGAAGTAAAACTTTCACTATTTGCAGATGATTATGATATACTATAAAAACCCTAAAGACTCCACCAAAAAACTACCTGAACTGATAAATGAATTCAACAGAGTCACAGGATACAAAATCAATGTGCAGAAATATGTTGCGTTTCTATACACTCTTAATGAAGCAGCAGTAGGAGAAATTAAGAAAACAATCACATTTACAAATGCACCAAAAATACTACGCTACCTTGGGACAAACCCAACCAAAGAGATGAAAGACCTATACTCTGAAAACTATAAAACACTGATGAAAGAAATTAAAGATGACACAAAGAAACGGAGACACTCCATACTCATGGGTTGGAAGAATATTTATTGTTAAAATATCTGTACTACCCAAAGCAATCTACAGATTTAATGCAATCCCTATCAAAATACCAACATTTTTTACAGAAGTAAAACAAAAAAAACCTGAAGATTTATATGGAATCACAAAAGACCCCAACTTGTCAAAGCAATTTTGAAAAGGAAAGCTGGAGGAAGCACAATTAGATTTTAAGTTATATTACAAAGCTATAGTACTCAAAATAATAGTATGGTATTGGCACGCACACACGCACGCACACACACACACTCAAACACACACACACAAAAACATATAGATCAATAGAACAGAATAGAAAACCCAGAAATAAACTCACAATTATATGGCCAATTAATCTCTGACAAAACAAAAAAGAATATGCAATGGGAAAAAGACAGTCTTTTCAATAAATGGTATTGGGAAAACTGGTCAGCTACATGCAAAGAACGAAACCATTCCACTTTTTTACACCATACACAAAAATAAACTCAAAATGGATTAAAGACCAAATGTGAGGCCTGAAACCATAAAAAACCTAGAAGGCAGTAAAGTCTCTGACATCAGCTGTAGCAACATTTTTCTAGATATCTCTTCTGAGACAAAGGAAAGAAGAGTAAAAATAAACTACTGGGAATGCATCAAAATAAAAGGCTTCTATATAGTGGAGGAAACAATCAACGAAACTAAAAGGCAATCTATGGAATGGGAGAAGGTATTTGCAGCAAATGACATATCTAATAAAGGGTTAGTGCCCAAAATATATAAAGAACCGATACAACTCAACACCCAAAACCACAAATAACCCAATTAAAAAACAGGCAGAAGAAATGAACAGACATTTCTCTAAAGAAGATATCCAGATGGCCAAACGATGGCCACATTAAAGATGCTCAACATGACTCATCATCAGGGGCATGCAAACCAAAAATACAATGAGGTATCACCTCACATTTGTCAGAATGACTAAAATAAAAAACACAAGTGGGGTACCTCAGTGGCTCAGTCAGTTGAATGTCTGACTCTTGACTTCAGCTCAGGCCATGATCTAACAGTTCATGAGTTCGAGTCCCACATTGGGCTCTGTGCTGACCGTTGCAGAGCCTCCTTGGAATTCTCTCTCTCTCCCTATGCCCTTCCCCCCATCTCAAAATAAATAAATAAAAACTTACAAAAAATACAAGAGACAGCAAGTGTTGGCAAGGATGTGGAGCAAAAGGAACCCTCTTGCATTGTTGGTGGGAATGCAAACTGGTGCAGTCACTATGGAAAACAGTATGGAGGTTCCTCAAAAAGTTAAAAATAGAAGTATCAGTAGTCACGATATTGGTTATTTACCCCCAAACCAGAAATCACTAATGCAAAGGGATACATACACCTCTGTGTTTACAGTGGCATTATTTACAATAGCCAAATCATGGAAGCAGCTCAAATACCCATCAGCCAATGAATGGCTAAAGATGTGGTGGGTGTGTATGTGATGGACTATTATTCAGCCATAAACAAGAATGAAATCTTGTCATTTGCAGCAACACAGAGAGAGCTGAAGAGTATAATGCTAAGTGAAATAAATCAGCCAGAGAAAGACAAATAACATGATTTCACTCTTATGTGTAATTTAAGAAACAAAGCAAATGAGCTAAAGGAAATAGAGAGAGAGAGAGAGAGAGAGAGAGAGAGAGAGAGAGATGACCCAAGAAACAGACTCGTAACTATTGAGAACAAACTGATGGTTATCAGAGGGGAGGTAGGAGGGGATATGGATGAAATAGGTAATGGGGATTAAGGAGGGCACTTGTGATGAGCACTGGGTGATGTATATAATTGCTGAATCACTATATTATACACCTGAAATTAATATAACACTGTATATTAACTACACTGGAATTTAAAAAAAAATTAAAAGTAATTGTTCCTTAAAAATAAAATGCTAGCTATGTCACTGTTAAATAGACTTCCTGCTAGTCAAACACTAAGTGATTCTTACAGATAGACTATCAAGGAATTCATTTGTGCTTTATCAGTAAAAATGTATTTCTAGAACAAAGAACTCTCCACAAGGGAAACAAAACATAAGACAGAATAAAACATTAAATAAGAAAAAAATAGAGAAAAATAAAAGCTTCACTAATTATCTTTTCCTATCAGCTCTGGCTCACAGAGGACGGGGAGTGCTGACCTCCTCACACACTCAGTAGTGAATTTCTTATTGTTTTAGTGAAGAAAATCAATTCAATACCCTTCTGGCTTTTGTCTGACATAGTAAATTCATTCTATCATGCCCAGTTTCCAAAGCCTCCTTACCCTTTCCACATTTATTTGCCAAGGGAATTCTAACTATATTATTTACAAGCTTAAGAAGAAATTCCAAAAACTCCTGGGATCTATGGGTTTTTTTTTCTTTGTTTTTTAATAGGCTAGCCTCCTATAAAAGAAATAAATTTCACTGCTCAAGCTATGTTGAGACTTGCCCATAGTTACTTATCAAGTGGTAACCAGCAGGGCTAGCGGTAGATATTGAGGAGGGCAAGATTCATCTTGTAAGACTTCCACTTTATGCGAGGTCTTTTATGCTGAGTATCAAGCAGGAAGGTGAGGTCAATTCTACCACTCTGGAGGCTTTGGAAGAAGCTAAAGTTTCAATGTCTTTATGCGAATCCCTCCAAATTTTACACATAAAGAAGAGCATGCATAGCAAAAACAAATAAAGTAAAAAAATAAGAGTTAAAATGATGGATAAAGAAGATAAAATACCCCTTAATAAATTATGGATTAAATATATAAACCTATAGAGAATAACATACTTTAGGAAGACTGTCCAACACTAGATGTGAGTAGAGTAATACCTACATACTTAGTGTTTTTGGAGAAAGAAAATGTGATAGAGATATGATGTCAGCTGTTTTAAAGTTTAAATAACAGATATTGTTTACATGCTACAAAACAAGAATTTCTTTAAGTCTCAATCAAGAGCTGAAAGTAAAATTTCTGCAAAAAGCATTAAAATCCAAATCCATTTAAATGAGGAAATAAAGCTAAATATTGGGCTTTAATTACAAAATTTAAAAATAATTAACATTTAGAATTAGGAAAAGCTCATTTTAACACATGTTACAAAAATCAAACTGCATTATTTACAAACTGGTGCAGCCACTCTGGAAAACAGTATGGAGGTTCCTCAAAAAATTAAAAATAGAACTACCCTATGACCCAGCAATTGCACTACTAGGTATTTATCCAAGGGATACAGGTGTACTGTTTTGAAGGGGCACATGCACCCCTACTGTTTCTAGTGGCACTATCAACAATAGCCAAAGTATGGAAAGAACCCAATGTCCATCGATGGATGAATGGGTAAAGAAGATGTGGCATACATATACAACGGAGTATTACTCAGCAATCAAAAAGAATGAAATCTTGCCATTTGCAGCTACGTGGATGGAACTAGAGGGTATCATCCTAAGCGAAATTAGTCAGAGAAAGACAAATATATGACTTCACTCATACGAGGACTTCAAGATACAAAACAGATGAACACAAGGGAAGGGAAGGGAAGCAAAAATAATATAAAAACAGGGAAGGGGACAAAACATAAGAGACTCTTAAATATGGAGAACAAACAGAGGGCTCCTGGAGGAATTATGGGAGGGGGGATGGGCTAAACGGGTAAGGGGCATTAAGGAATCTACTCCTGAAATCATTGTTACACTCTACGCTAACTAACTTGGATGTAAATTAAAAAAAAAATAAATTAAACACAAAAATCTCTTAAAAATTTAATCATTGGAAAAAAAAATCAAACTGCATTACTTAAATTGAGACATTATATTGGGGCACCTGGATGGCTCAGTCAGTTAAGCATTCAACTTCAGCTCACATCATGATCTCACAGTTCATGAATTTGAGCCTCGTGTCGGGCTCTGTGCTGACAGGTCAGAGCCTGGAGCCTGCTTCAGATTCTGTGTCTACCTCTCTCTCTGCCCCTCTCCCACTCATGCTCTGTCTCTCTCTCTCTCTCTCTCTCTCTCTCTCTCTCTCTCTCTGTCAAAAATAAATAAACATTAAAAAAAATTTAATTGAGACATTATAACTCAAAGAAGTAAAAATATCAAAGTATCAAAGTAATCAAACAGAATCAAGAATTGATCAGCAGAATGGTGATAGGGAAGGTGTTTTAAGTATACTTTTCCTTCTGCTTCTCAGTACAGTGAGTCATAAGACAGTTACTGAAGTTAATGTATTAAGAATAAATTTATTTAATATTTAAACATGTCTAGTATAATATAAATTGTCATAAAGGCAAACACTATAACAAGTAAGACAGATTATAAACTTTCTTAATCATAGAAAGAAAATGAATATTAAACTTAAACACTTCCAAAAATCAGTAATAGTCTATCTACATGTCAAATATTTCAAAGGGAACAAAAAAGAGAAAATGCATCCTAAAATATTATGGTAGACCTAAGTCCAAAAATATCTGATTTAGCAATATGTACACCAAATAATTCATCTATCAAAATAAAAAAAGCTTTGGGCCTGGATGAGAAAGCAAAACTGGATCCATACCTAGAGCAAAGACAGTCAGAAACATTATGTATTGGCTTATCACCAAGATGAGAGTCATCAATTCCTTGTGTCTGCAGGTTGAATCCATTCCTCTTTGAAAAGTGTACTACACACCTGTCCTCTCCTTGCATGTATTTTGATGAATACAATTGAGCAGATGCGATGCTTAAACATTCCTGATACTAGATCATAAAAAACCTGCCATCTACTATATAAATCATTTGGAATGTGGACTCTGAGGAAAACAGTCACCACATAAAATGTTTTTATACTGTGAGGCCTCCATTCAGTAAGAAAGCCCAAGCTGGCTACATGGGGAAGCCAAGTGGAGAAAGAGATTGACGTGGGACCAACACTGGACCCATTTAGCCATTCCAGACCTAACAGCAGACATGTGAGCGATGGACGCTTCGGTTGTTCCCTGCCACAATGATCATCAGTTTTGGTCACTTCACTGTACCTCAAATTACTCACATTACTGCAAAGAGAGGCACTCAATTGTCATTTATTTAATAAATTAATTATATAAGTTGCAATTGCTCCATTATAGAAATTGTAATTATTATTGAAGAGTTTTTTTTTAATATGGGTGATTAAGAATACAAAATTGTTTACCCACAATCAGAAACAATGTTAACAGTTTTCTCCTGATAAATATATATTACATATATATACACATATTTTATATAAATTGAATTGGATTATTAACTGTATAATACTTCTTTAATTTTTACTTAATATTTAAATTGTGAACACATATTGTCAGTATATATTCTCCAAGTCATTTTAATAGTTACATATATTGCATCACTGCAGGCAATACTTCCTGAAGAATCCACCAGATACCACCCACTGTGCTGGGGCTGATTATACACTGCTAAATGAAACAAAAATAATCCCTGCTGTTGGAGAGTTTTAATCTAGCATGGCAAACAATCGATAAATAATTGCTGCGTGGGTTCCCAGTCTCCAAGATAGGCTTCACTGTGCACTAAGCTTATTAAGGAGTGACCTTTGTATTCACACCTCTAGAAAAGAGGGTAAGAAAGCAGAGTTAGGGGAGAAATCAAGTTCTGATGGAGTTCCCACCATAGTTTTGGCCAATCTCACAGGAGACTAAAGCTCAAATATCATTAGTTTGTCTCAAATTGAGCAGAGATGACCAGACCCATTGAAGACCCACAAGGATTATATTAGAAATTCCTCTAAATATCAACATTGTTGTTGTTGGTTTGATTTAATTCTTAATATAAGAAATTTGATCACAATGAAAGCAAAATAAACTGATATATCAGAAACAGATGTTGATAAATTATATGTATAAAGCAAGTTGTATCACAGTACTTTGTGGGATGTCATCAAGATGGTTGAATAGGGCATCCCCACACAAATTTCCCCTGAACTGTAATAATTTGACATCTACCTAAAGACAAAAGTGTCCTTGTGGGGGCTTTGAGATTCAAGTAGTCGATTGTGAATCTCTGGTGTAGTCCAAGCCCAAGGAGAGCCATTTGAGAAAGCGGGCTCAATGTTGGCAGCTGACTCATCAACCATGGTCCCAGCTACAGACCCGGAAATAGGTCTATATCCCTATGGACTTAGCTACAACTCTGTTTGGACTTAGTCCTGCTCCAAGTACCATATGCCAAGGGACCCAGGAAGAATTACTCCTAGTTAAGTATTGAGTAATAGGCACACAAACCTTGGTCTTGGCTGTGGGCCCAGAAGTAGCCCTTGAACCAGCTCCATTCCCTACCCCCAACAGGGGGTTGCACTTCATGAACATTCCTGCCGGCACAGGGACACAGCTGGATAAAAGCTCCTTGACACTGGTCTTGGCACCATTTTGGGGGGTGGGGTAGGTAATAACAAAAGTGCAAGCAACAAAAGCAAAACCAAGTAAGTGGGACTATAGCACACTATCAAGTCTCTGCACAGCAAAAGAAACAGTCAAGAAAATGAAGAGTTAACTTATATAATGACAGAAAATATTTGCAAATCATATATCTGATAAGGGATTATTATCCAAAATATATAAGGAAGTTGTACAACTCAAGAGTGATATACAAATAATCCAAATAAAAAATGGGCAGAGGACCTAAACAGACATTTTTCTAAAGAGCATAAAGACAAGTTGCCAATACGTACACGAAGAAGACTCACTAATCATCAGGGAAATCACATGAGATATTGCCTTATATATGTTAAAATTAACCATCATCAGAAAGACAAGAGATAATAAGTATTGGCAGGAATGTAGACAAAAGCGAACCTTTCTTACTGTTAGTGAGAATTTAAATTGGTACAGTCACTACGAAAGACAATATGGAGATTCCTGAATGAATTCAGCAATATGATTCAGCAATTCAGTATATGATTCAGCAATCCTACTTCTCTGTGTATGTCCAAAGGAAATGAAAACAGGATATCAAAGAGATATCTTCACTCCAGTGTTTATTGAAGTATTAATCATAGTAGCCAAGACATGGAAACAACCTAATTAGCTGTCAGTGGATGGATGGATAAAGAAAATGTGATGCATATATGAAATAAAATGTTCTTCAGCCATAAAAATAGAAGGTATTCTGCCACATGTGACAATATGGAAAGACCTTGAAGGCATTATGCTAAGTGAAATAAGTCAGAGAAAGACAAATAGTGCATGATCTCACATGTGAAACCTAAAAATAGCTAAATTCTTAGAAACAAAGTTGAATGGGAGTTGCCCGTGGCTGGTGGAGGGTAGTGGGGGGTGAAATTGGGAGATGTTGGCCAAAGGATACAAACTCTAGTTATAAGATGAATCAGTTCTCTGGATCTAATACTCAGCATGGTGACCATAACTACCAATACTATATTATATACTTGAAAGTTCTAATAGAGTAGGTTTTGAATGTTTTCTCAATACACAAAAATTTTAATTGTGTGACATGATAGATACGTTAACTGAACTTACTGTGATTATGATTTTGTAGTATATGTATGTAATAAATCATCACATTGTACACCTTAAACTTCTATCATTTATATGTCATCCATCTCAATAAAGTGGGAAAAATGCAAAAAGAAAACAAAACCTCTTGGTCTGGAAATAGCTCTTTTAACTGAAGGTTTTGGCATCAAAGTCATATTCTTTCATTTACATACGATCTATGGCCACTTTCCTGTTATCAGGAGAGCTGAGCAGTTGTAACAAAGATTGTAAATTCCAACTGCTTAAAATAGTTTCTATCTTACTCTTTACAGAAAAATTTCCCCAACCCCTGGTTTGGAAATACTAGATCGCCTATTTTTTTTTAATGTTTATTTATTTATTTTGAGACAGAGAGAGTGAGCGAGTGAGCAAGTGGGGGACAGGGAGGGAGGAGGGAGGAGGGAGGGAGGGAGGGAGAGGGAGAGAGAGAGAGAGAGAGAGAGAGAGAGAGAGAGAGAGAGAGAGAGAGAATCTTAAGCAGGCCCCATGCTCAGTGCAAAGACTGACGCAGGGGACGATCTCATGACCACAAGATCGCTACCTGAGCTGATATCAAGAGTCAATCGCTTAACCAACCGAGCCACCCAGGGGCCCCAAACTCTAGATTACTTTTAATGTAATTTTCATGAGGTTTGATTAATCCATAAAAATTGTCAATTTTAAAAAATGTAAAATCCAACCACAAAACAAAAACTAATACATTATTCATAAATCATGACATCCTTTGACATTTTATAACTTTTTTTGGTTTATTTTCTATGCAATTTATGGGGGGGTCATCCATTATTCAATATTTACTAGAGGCATACTATGTAAAAGACAATTTCTAGCACTTGTATAACAAAAGGAAAACAGAAAATGTCTGATGCCATGGAACTCACAACATAAAGGAAGGATTTTCTCAATGTTTTAATAAGAACAATTTGTACAATGCATAGTTTCTACAATTTGCCTTACCGTATCCTTTTTGCAAATTTTGATTGTTTTCCATTTTTGTAATTATAAAGGGTAGTGAATTTTAATGCCTTGAGCAGAAACATTTTCCAACATTTTACCTTATTTCTGTAGAAAAGGATTACTAGAACTAGAATTATAAGTTTAGAGGATTTGGGGATTTCACACACGATACTATTGGCAAATTAAATGTCATAAAAATTTTAGGCAATTACATTTCTGTAGTAGTGGATAAGTAATAACTCAATGTTTATCTAGGCCAAGTATTTCAATATAAAAATAACTAGAGCATTGTTTTAAAAATCATGATCGTGGGGTGTCTGGGTGGCTCAGTCAGTTAAGCGTCCAACTCGTGGTTCACGAGTTCAAGCTCTGCCTCAGGCTCTGGGCTGACAGTTTTGAGCCTGGAGCCTGTTTTGGATTCTGGGTCTCCCTCTCTCTATGCCCTTCCCTGCTCATGCCCTATCTCTCTCAAAAAATAAGTAAATAAATAATAATAAACATTAAAAAAAATTTTAATCATGATCCTAACGAATATGACAAAAAATTTGTTTAGAACACCTGAAGCCACATTCTGCAACAGGACTTGGATATATAGATAGAAAGAAAAATAGAGAGGTAGAAAGAGCTGTGTATGTCATATAATTGAGACAAAAAAAGTCCCGTACATTAGTTTCTATACTGCAGACTGAGACTCATTTGCTCAAAAGCCCACTGGTGCCAAACTTAAATTTGTACAAATCCAATTACGTTAACAACAGCCCAAACAAGAAGATTCTTAGCCATGGATAGCCTACCTGCTTTGCACAAACCATGAATTCTCAACCCTCATCTGCTAGCTATTGCTAACTTCTGGGGCCATAAAGGCCCCAAGCCACTGCTGTCCTTGAAAGCTCTCTGACCCAGAACCTCCTTGCTTTGCTGTTGAGCTATATCACAGAGACATGGAAGCTCCCTCTAGGATCCCCAGCAACCTCTGGACAGGATTCCTGCTGTGAGGGGCCTTCCCTGCATATAAACCTGTCAAACCACCTCCCAGTAATTGAGCATACTGTGGCCACCTGCTGGCTGCATTTTCCCCCTTGATCAGCCCCCAAATCTATCAAGTCCCTTACTCTCTGTGTGTGTATAAAATTATATGTAATACTTCTATATAATTTTACTTGAATATATGTGAATGTAAATTAATAACATATTTTTGTATATAGCAGTTTGAATACCAATATATTTGTAAAGAAAATGTATAGTGTAAACTTCGGCCACATCAGCTGTCTTCACTAAGAAATCAATGATAACCCTTAGTTTCTGTTCTTTTCTTTCACATATTCTCCATTTGCTTTCTGATGATTTCTTTTTAACATAGGATATGTGAAATAATAATGATTCATTTTCCAGAATTATTTTATAGCTGGAGAATATGTCATTGCCTACGTCCTTGCTTAAGGTATCATGTAGGTAACATTGGTTTCTAAAGGAGGATTTCTTTTCCTCCATTATCCTCGGGAAAAATATTTACTGAACAATTTATTAGAGAATAGGAATGACCCTGGAGTGCTGTAGCTTTTCATTCATTTCTCTATCTGAGCACTGGCATTCATGTTTGGTTTTCTGGCTATATTCCATTTGCCATTATCAATGTTCTCTGGTAGGCAGATTATGTTTTGTGTATGATGGTAAATAGGGGAACATTTTATTCTGCTTCCTCTGACAGAATAAAGAACTTCTTTATAAAGGTCCCAGAAAAAAAATGGACCCTGCATTGAAGTTAGGACATTTCCTCAGAGTGAAATTATCCCCAGCAATATTTTTCCATTTATATACATAATATCTAGTACATTTTTTAAATGTATATAAGTAAATAATTGCAACATATACTATTAAAATATATTAAAGCCATTATTTTTAAAATAGTAAACCCCATAAAATGTATTTTTATACTGTTTTCTATCTACTTTATTACCTCTCACGTATTTAAATATTTCCAGCAATATATATGAAGAATGAAGTATAATCCTACTTAAGATAATTATCCAAAAACCCAGTATCAATACTTGGTTATTAGGCAAAAAAAAAAAAAAAAAAAAAAAAAAATCAACACTACTTAAATTACTACTCATTTACTTACTTTGTTAGGAAAATCACCAGTAAAAGACAGTTACTGTCTAACCACATTTAAAAAAAAATTAACAATTTACTCTTGATCTGTGATGGCTCAGTTAATGTGAAAATAAGGCAGATGAGTTGTTGCTGTTTTTGTTTTTGTTTTTTCTTTGCCTTTGCAAAACAAAAATCAAACAAAATGTCCAGGTCATTTCAATTAGTGTGGATGGATAAAAAGAGCTTCTGGGAACAGTGGAGGGACAGAAGATGTCCCACATAAGATGATATTTCATCACAGATGTAAGTGATAAAAAGGGCAGAGTCATGCAAAGTTTTGGGGAAATAGCATTCTAGGCAAACCACCTCCTACTACAGTGACTGTTTCTCACATAAAAACTCCCAAGATTTGTGGTCCAGGCCTTCCCGTGTGGCTCTATCAACCTCAGACTCCTAAGATTGTCCCAGCCCTCAGCATTTCATGGCAAGTATAAAGAGTAAAAGGGAACACAGGACAGAAATCTTTATGGAGATGACATGAAAGTGATATATATTATCTCTGCTCACATTACATTGGCCTGAATTTGGTCACAATTCAATAAAGAGGCTGAGAATATAGTCTGCAGCTGCCAGGCCTGTTGCAGCCACAATTCAGGAGGTTATATCACAGAAAGAAAGAAGGGAAGGATGGATGCTGAGATTCTGTTATCAGTCTTTGCATGGGCTCCAAGGTGAATACAAACTTGCATTTTTATGAAATATGAAAAAGGCCAGAGTAGTTCTGAAACACAGCCTGGAAGGAAAGAGATGAAGTTGGTGAGGCAGTGTGTGGATAATTTAGGCCACATAAACTGTGATAAGAAATGTAAATTTTACTCAAAGGTGATGGTCAAGTAATTGAAGTGTTAGGCATGAGAGTGAGAGATATCATTAATCATGAAAACAAATTATCAAACTGGCTCAATTATAACAAAGAGATTCTTGGTGGAAATGAGTGGATAGACACAGAGCAATTAGAATCTTTAGCCAGATTTGCAAAATAAAGATGATGGCGGCAGTTGTAACAACTGGTAAAATTTGGTTACATTTGGGAGATGGGGCTTACAATACTTCCCAATGAATTTTATGCAGAGAACGAAGGAAAGATGAGGAGTCAAGGATGACATCATTGACTTTGGTACATAGTGATAACACTTACTGAGATGGAGAATACTGTCAATGAAAGTTTTATTGAAGCACAACAAGGAAGCCCTATGTTATCTTTTGAGTATTTTGAGTTTAAAATATCTATGGGGTCCCTGGGGGGCTCAATAGGTTAAGTATCTGACTCTTGGTTTTGGTTCAGGTCATGATATCACAGTTTGTGAGATGGAGCCCCACATTGGGCTCTGCGCTGACAGCGCTGAGCCTGCTTGGGATTGTCTGTCCCTCTCTCTGCCCCTCCCCAGTCTGTCTGTCTGTCTCTCAAAATAAACTTTAAAAAAATTAAACAAAAATAAGTAAAATAAATAAAATACCTATATCCAAGAAGAACTGTCAATAAACAGTTGGATATAGGGGCAGGTAGGATGTTATTTTGCAAAGAAATTGGAAGATTATACAAAAACAGAGAGAAATAGAAGAAAGATGAGGGTTGAGGACAGAACCCAGGGGTTTGTCAAAATTAGCAATTAGTCAAGTAAGGAAAAGTCATTAAGAGAGACAAAGAAGGACGGAGTGGACTGCCAGTCAGCAGGAACGAATGCCAGAAAATTTTGGTGCTATGGAAAACGAAAAATGTTGAGATGGTGTTAACACCATGGTTAGGATCAAAACCACTACTTATAATCTCTGAAAAACCAAAGAAGATTGGGAAGTTATCAGAAGCCAAGCGTTTTAGGTCAGATTCCCTGGAAGAGACACTGAGATGTGTATGCAGAGTTGGTTGCTTGTTTGGTTAGTGTTCTCCTAGGAATAACACCTATGAGGGAATCAACGGAGAAGGCAGTTGGACTTTGTAAGGCATTAGACGCCTCAAACAAACCCACAGAAAACTCTGAAACTAGGAGGATCTTCAGAGTTGCCTCAGTTGAGACATTGGGCCATCCTTTCTTGCCCTCAGCAAACATTAATGGGATATTTGCCAAGGCTGCTTCCAGGCATACACTTGGGCAAGGCAGCTTCCTTCAGACTAGAGAAATTCCTAGGAAGGGACTCAGCTGCGGATCTATCAGAAGCCCACATATCCAGTAGATGGTGGAATGAGTTTCTTTGTTCTGAAGGAGAAATGGGAGGTGGTTTTAGAGTCAAAGATGGGCTACTCAAGTCACTCTTCAAGGAAGAAATTGTTGTTTCAGTTGCTGGGAGTGCTTTCAGAAGACAGCTTCAGCTTTCAGCCTATGTCTGGGTTAACTCCACTTCAGGAAGTTGTGTTACCTTAACACATACCATCCCAGGTATACCTGTATCCAATAATTGGATGTGGTCAGTGTATGAGGGTAGTCTTTCTAGCAGAAGATGGAAAATCTCAGATGGGCTATTTTAGCTTCAGCTGATAGTGCAGTGAGCAGAGGCCACCTGGACTGCATTCAAACTTCACCTTTTCCTCTGCCCAATCTGGCTTCTCTCTCCTTTCCTCCATGTGTGTTGATCCTGAGGTCTCACATTAAAAGACATCCTGTACTCTAATTTCTGTATCAGAATCTGCTTCCCAGAAAAGCTATAGATGGGAGCATAGGCAATAAGACGGTACTTTGGAATGGAATCACTCCATCTTTGAGAACCAACAAAGACTCCATTATTGGTGTTGATGAAGCACAGACAGCCACTAACAGAAAGCAGCAGTACAAGTGTTAAAACTTTTAAAGGTGGGGGCACCTGGGTGGCTCAGTCACTTAGACATCCAACTTTGGCTCAGGTCACGATCTCACAGTTTTGTGGGTTCGAGCCCCACATCGGGCTCTGTGCTGACAGCTCAGAGCCTGGAGCCTCCTTCAGATTCTGTTTCTTCCTCTCTCTCTCTCTCTGCCCCTCCCCCACTCATGCACTGTCTCAAAAATTAAAAAAAAAAACATTAAAATTTTTTTAAAATAAAAATAAATAAAAACTTTTAAAGGGGATCAGTTGGAATGTCTTACTATTCTGGTGGAGGGCGATGTACAAATTGGTGCAACGTATAAAGTATCTGGAAATTATGAATTAAAGCATATGCACACTGGGGTGGACAGACTCTAAGAACGCCATCATTTATCTTCGCATCCTATCGTTCATGCTTTGTGTTACCCTCTCTCCCCTTGTGTGTAAGTGGGACATGTCACTTATGTGCAAGTGCGACCTGTCGCTTGCTTCTGATCAATAGAATATGGCAAAAGTGAAAAAATATATATGATTACATGTACAGAATAAAATGATTATGTTACATAAGAGTATAGCTCCCATCTGGCTCGTGCTCTTTCTCTATTTTTTGCCATGAAGAAGCAAGTGGTATATTGAGGAACTTCGTATGGCAGAGCCTGCTGAGGACCTCTAGTTGCTGAGGGCATCCTCTAGCCAGGAGACAGTACACACATCTGAAGCGAAGCGAAGCTCTCGGTATTACATCTACAAGGAAAGGAATGCTGCTCCCAACCACACAACCAGGAAAACAGCTCCAACCCTGGGCAAGCCTCCAGATGAGACTGCAGTCTCGGACTACCTTAAGCAGAGGATTCGGCTGCCATGCCTGGGTTCCTGACTCACACCAACTATATAACAGAGTGAATATTTGCCATCTTAGCTACTTGGAAGCTTGTGGCAATACTGTCGCACAGTAATAGAAAAATTAAAGACACAGACAACGGATGCAGCAGGCGACTGCTGAACTAGACTGACACGCTAGGGAAAGATAATGCCAGTCCGAGAGAGATTAACTGGCAATTGAAAGCCTGCTGTGAAAGCCAAATTGTCTCACTGACAGCACACAAAGAGCCTGTCTTCAGGAGGAAGGCAGAGAAAACGCAGCGTCAGAGCAAAGAGCTCCGCATCAGGAAAGCTGAGCTCCGAAACACTTAGCCCCTAAGCAAAGCAGATACAGTGCACCAAAGTCAGAGCTCTGGTTTGGAAAGAACAGGACTCTGACCTATGGGGGGAGATACCGGAGTTCATGACCCAAAATCCTTGAGTTCTGAATCCGCAAATAAGGCTATCACTCCCTGAAAAGAACAAACACCCCTCCTTCACTTGAATGTGAGGTAAATGATTTAGAGCACTGTCCCGTGAAGATTTGGCACCTGGCAACAACCTTAGAGGGTAACCCAAACTTGCTGCTCTGACGGTTCCGTGAAACATAGAGAAAACGATGGTCCCCACGCTAGGGCAGGTCAACGTGTCAGAAATTCTGTGGTGGCCAATAATTATGGGATTAAAGCACAGAAAAAAGTGGACATGTTGGAATTAATATGATAATTAAGATACAAAAAGTCAGATGATTACGTTCCAAGAAAGGTCAGAAGATACCTCATGTCCAACAGCCATAAATGACGGGTGGCAAGAGAAGCACCAGCACCAGGAATAAGTTCAGTGGTTGCTCTGCGTGCCAGAATTGGGCACAATCACCAAGTGAGGAGGTTCAAGTGAATACTGGCATCACAGTGTGCTGCCTTGTCTCCAGAATTTGGTCACTCAAATTCCATGTGGCTTCATTAACGTGTAGTGACTCTAAACTTCTGTTTGTTGTTGTTGCTTGATTCTTTCCAGCAGTTATACGTTTCTCAGTGGGAGGGTTAGTCTGATACAACGCTATGGTACAGTCAGTAAAAAGAGTTCTTGACTGATTAATCTCATTTTTAGCCTTTCATTTTATAGCGGAAATAACAACCTTATTTAACGAAGTGCGAGGTTAACTCTAACATCATTCTCTTCCAATTCATATGTTGTTATTTTCTGTTATTAGCTTTATGCCATATATTATAATTATTTGTTTTAGTTAATATTTGTTTAGCCTTTCTGACCTTCTTTTCTGCATTTTCTCCTTTCTTCTCTTTTTAAGTGATTTTTTTATTTTTTTAAGAGAGAGAGAGACAGAGTGTGAGCAGGGGAGGGGCAGAGAGAGGGAGACAGAGAATCTGAAGCAGGCTCCAGGCTCTGAGCTTTGAGCGCAGAGCGGATGCAGGGCTCAAACCCACAAACCGTGAGATCATGACCTGAGCTGAAGGTGGACACAACCAATTGAGCCACCCAGGCGCCCCTTTTCCTTTCTTCTTGAAGTGAACATTTGTAATTACAAGCTTATTCTCAATATGTGCTTATTTGAAAATATCAGTAGTGTTATTCTTAAAAAAAAAAAAAAAAAAAGGAGTTTCAGTAGTGATTTTACATTGTTCTTTTCCCACCATTGCAACATATTATTTCAAAGTCTTCTGGTTTCTATTTTCTTTTGAGAAGTTCTTTGTCAGTACTTGTCAGTCCAATTATTACCCCATGTTCGGCATCTACATTGTTTTCTTTGATGCTTTGGTGTACTCCTCTTTGTCTTTGTTTTTCTAGTTTTGCTCAAGGTTTTTGGATGTGTCTCTCCCTCAATTGTATCTCTCTTTCCTGTATTGTTTTCTAATTTAGACGATTTCTGTTGTTCATCAACCTTGGAGTATTTTTAGGTGTGACATTTTTACATTTCCCTTTGCCTGCCCATTATCCTCTTCCCCATTCTTTCCTTCTGGTTCTGCAGCTAGAATTTACTCCATTCTTGTTGTTTCCGCATTTTTCATATTTTTCATCTCTCTTCTCTCTGCATATTAATCTGCTTATTTTTGGTTAACTCTAAATTTCAGTTCGTTCAGTCTCTCTTTATCTGTATTTGGTATATTTAATTGTATACAGTTTTTAATCTTTATTTTTTTACTATTTTGAGCATTATGCATTTTTTAATTTAAAATTTTAGGTTTTAATTTCTAGAAACTGTAGTTATTACTTTCAACAATATGCTTACTAGTTTTTGATATATAATCTCTTTTGTTCCTTTAATTATGTTCCTTTGATGTTACATCTGATAATTCCAATACTTGCAGCCTTTGTGAAACTCTTCAGTCTGTTTTTTTCTGCAGAATTTTGCTCGTCAAAGCTGATTCTCTTATATGTGTTTTATAAATTTTGATTTTGAACTCATGTTCCTCAGAACTTTGTGTGGGGATACTCTAAGGGATTCATTATTCTTTTTTTTTTTTAATTATTTTAATGCTTATTTATTTATTTTTTGAGAAGGAGAGGGAAAACGAGGGGGGGGGGTCAGAGAGAGAGGAAGACAGATAATTTCAAGCAGGCTACATGCTGATAACAGCTCAACGCAGGGCTCAAATCCATGAACAATGAGACCATGACCTGAGCCAATACCAGGGGTCGGACGCTTAACTGACTGAGCCACCAGATGCCCCTTCATGTTGCTTTTTATTGATTCAGTGTCCACTTCATTGCTATAAAGCTGTGACTGTTTTCTGAGATTCTGACAAAGTTTGTTCTGGCCATTTCTGCTAGTTTTTCAATGTTACTTTTCAGTGTTACTACATAAGAGTTTGCAGCTTCCTAATACACCATTTTGTAGACTTAGACAGTTTGTGTTCAAATGTACTGAACACAAATTGTTGATTATTTGCCAAAATCAATTAAAAATATCAGGGTCAACTGTTTGTTTTTTTTTTCATCTGCTATAGCAATTTTCTCACCACTTTTATAGACTCCACTAATTGATCACTCGCTGTTTTTCTAACAGCTTTTCTACTGCTTTTCTAGCACCTGTCAATAGCTCAGCCCCAAAGTCAATTCCACATGGTGTAGGTTTTTCTTATGGTAGCGTCCTAATTATGATACCGCTTTTTTTGTCAGTTAGCATTTGCTGCATAACAACAACAACAAAATCTCTATATTTAGTGGCTTAAAAGAAGAAGCAATGGGGCGCCTGGGTGGCTCAGTTGGTTAAGCGTCTGACTTCGGCTCAGGTCATGATCTCGCAGCTCGTGAGTTTGATCCCCGCGTCAGGCTCTGTGCTGACAGCTCAGAGCCTGGAGCTTGCTTCGGATTCTGTGTCTCCCTCTCTCTCTGACCTTCCCCCGTTCATGCTCTGTCTCTCTCTGTCTCAAAAATAAATTTAAAAAGTTAAAAAATTAAAAAAAAAAAAAGAAGAAGCATTTACTTAGTCACAACGTTGTAGGATGGCAGTTTGTGTTGGACACAGGTGAACAGTTCACCTGTTCCCTCAGCTGGGCTCCCTCCTGTGTTGGCAGTCAGTTGCTCAGTAGGCTTATGATGGTCTCAACAGGGAGAAAGTGTATCAGTCCTTCATCCTTTCTTAGAATGTCACCGTCTTTCCCGGGCTCAATCACATGGTTACTGTATTCCAGGCGAACAAGAGTAGAAGCTGTAAAGCTACTTTCATTCTGGGCTTATAACTCATGCACTGGTTTCTATTTCATTCTATCAATTAATGATGAGACTAGATTTGAGGAATGGATAAATTGACTACCTCTTGATGAGATGCACAATTGGTAGCCTATTAGAAATATACCAAATCTATGTGGACTTTCTTCTCTTTCCTTAGTTTCTCTACTTTTGGTAGCTATCATTACTTAATTTACAATTTTAGAATTATTTATTATTTTCTCTGTTGGTAATTATCATGGTACCTTCTTCACTATAGTTCTAATTTTGTTTTTTCTAGGAATTTTTTAATTATCCTGATTAGAGAATTAGCCCTGATGGTAATTTTGAGAGAAAGCACAGACTAACACAAGAGATACATTCTCATATCCTCAATATTTTGTAAATTTTAACTAATCTAATAGGACTATTAATAGATGCTATCTAAATTTTTAAAAAATCTATACACCCTTAAAATATTGAAAACCACAATTGCATTGATCATGCTTTTCTGTCAAAATTTCTTTTGCTCCATTATTTTGAATAATAATCTCATCATTGCCACGTGTCTAGATGGCTCAGTTGGTAAGTGTCTGACTCTTGATAACAGTTCAGGTCATGATCGCGGGGTCATGATATCAAGACCCGCATCAGGCTCTGTTCTGAGCATGGAGTAAGCTTGGATTCTCTCTCTCCCTCTCTTTCTGCCCCTCTTCTGCTCACACACACGCACAGGCTGTCTCTCAAAATGAATGAATGAATGAATGAATGAGTGAATGAATGAATGAATAAATAAATGTTTTTAAAAGAATCTCTTCATTGCTTTCCAATCTTTTCTCTCTTTTTTTTTACATATATTAGCAAATCACCTTCTTCTGTAACTGGGATTATTTGGTTTAGTAATCATCACTAAAATTATTCATGAAATTATAAATAATATGTGCACTTGTGCTCATGCATGTGTGCACATTAGGTTGCTTTCATAAAGGACTAAAGTAATTGAATGCAATAACTAATTGTATCAACAGTTTCTGAAGCTTTGGCAACAGCATAAAATTACTATTTACAACATTTTATACGCGAGATAATTTTTCAAACAATGCCATTTTCTCAAAATGCCAGCTATATGAACATAGAAAATATTCATGAATGCCAGTGTATACACCATGCTTTGTTGACACCCACAAGGGTTTGAATAAAGCTTTTAGGGAAAAAAAATATTGAGGCTGTATTTTTAGCCACCCTTTTGTCCTTATCCACGGCATTAGTGTTAGAACATACTATTTTTTTTATCGTTTATAATGCAAATTAAAAAAAAATCAGGTCTGAAAATCAGTTCCTATACCGTCAAATCCTACCCAAAAAGTAAATGTTAGAATATTTTACTGGTTGAATTGTTTGTATGAATTCACTTATGTTGAATTGACTCTAAATGTTATAAGAATCTAAAGAGCAAAATACTAATCAAAATAAATTGCTAATTCTTTTCTCATTTATAAATTTATTTCTCACAGAATAAGTGCACCTAATTTAGTTAACATACAGTGGAAATCCATATATAAAAACAAAGTTGGTCTTAGGTTCAGAAACATATAACAAGTATGGGGGTTGAATAGCTTAGTTTTTTTCAGAAATGACAAATATAAAACCTAATATAAAATAAAGCCTGATAATTGACTTTTTCATGAAATAATTACATTGAAAATATGGACAAGTAATATAGAAAACTGAAGTAGTGCAAGCAACAAAATTTCAACTACCTAGAGTTAATGATTGTTAAAATTGTTTTTCTGGTACATCATTTACATGACTATGATAAACATGATATAAGTGTGTACACAAATATTTTGTCAGTTACATAATATCCAACTAGTGTTCTATATTTTGAGATACCATGTAATTACTAATGTCATAGTATTTTATAACAATTTTAAAGGGTAATACTATTATATCTGGGCTCTGATCAGCCGTATCTTTTCTGATGCACAGGGCTTTCTTGGTTTGCTCCAAAAAATCATATTAAACTAAGTCTCTGTGGCAATCAGAGAAAGACAAATACCATATGACTTCACTCATACGTGGAATTTAAGAACTGAAACAAATGAACCAAAGCAAAAAAAGAGACAAACCAAAAAACAGACTCTTAGAGATAATCTGAGAACAACAGATGGTTGCCAGAGGGGAGGTAGGTGGGGGATGGGTGAAATAGGTGAAGGGGATTAAGAGTATACTTATCTGATGAGCACTAATCTATAGAATTGTTCAATCACTATATTGTACACCTACAACTAATTTAATACTGTAGGTTAACTATAGTGGAATTAAACTAAAAACTAAAATATAAAAATAATTTCTGTGGTCATCTGACAAAGTTTTATGTCTGAACATTTTCCATGGTAGAATTATAAAGTAACATAATTATGACTGATCTATATAAGATATAAAATCAGTATTATTGATGCTTACCTTCTAAAGGAGTATTATGTTTTCTGAGGAGAAGAGTCTAACTCTGGGGGGGGGGGAGTGTGGGAGGCAAAAAAATTGTAATTTACCATGTTTTTAGCTCTGTCCTAAAGAGGGGGCACCCAGACTAATTGACGACCTATTAGTTATATCCGACAAATGTGTTCGTTGCCCTATGATAACTTGATAATACTTCCATTAAGATCATTAAAGTCAACATTGCTTTGACTCCATAGCCACTTTCACTATAACTTTTTTTATTGCACAGTCATGAAAATTATTCAATAACCTTGTGTAATCTATATTTACAAGGTTAGATAACTGTTGACGATTGCAGTCAAAGGTAGACATAGAACTGGAAATCACAAAGCACTAGGTATGCTCATTGTTACTGGAGTATTATTGCTCTTAGCCTTTCTCAGATAGAAAAAGAGCTATATGTATATGTATTAACCACATATATGCATGTATTGATAATCATTTCTATATGTAACCATCTGAATCTATATTAAACATGAGTTAATACTGATATCTCAAATTTAATCCATTTAAATAAATGCAGTATGTACTTAAATATGCTCTTAACTTGGGACACAGTTCAATTATTTATCAATGTTTTGTGTTCCAAAACATTTTTGAAACTGCCTGTGGCAAACATTGGTCATTGCCTAGCCAAATGCATTCTTCTTCCCATCCCCCTCCTGTACTCCAGCTAAAAGTATACATTTCTAATATTTGCAGCTATGTATGGCCAGGTGACTTCTAGCTCATGAGGAAGGAAAATTGTGGGGTGGGACTTATTGGAGACTTCAGAAAATTAAGACAGTCCTCTGGAACATCTCTTTCTATTATTTCCCCTTTCTCTTCAGTTGCCTGGGATTCAGACAAGATGGCTGGACCACTGACAGCCATATTGGATCATGAAGTAATCATGACTCTAGAAACCTGTTCTAGGCAGTAAAACAACAAGAGAAGGCTGGAGTTTTTATAACTCAGAGATGCCATACTGACTGTGGTTCCCCTATATCCAGACTTCTTTTATACACAGTATATATGTATACACACAAACGCATACCCATATTTTCTTTATCCATCCATCCGTAATGGATACTTAGGTTGTTTTCATGTCTTAGCTACTGTAAATAATGCTGCAATGACCATGGGAGTGCAGCTATCTCTTTAAGAGAGTGATTTCATTTTGCCTATATACCTAGCAGTGGGATTGCTAGAACATATCATAGTTCTTTTTTTAACTTTTTGAAGAACGTTCAGGTTTTCCATAGTGACTGTACCAGTTTACATTCACACCAACAGAGCACAAGGATTCTCTTTTCTCCACATTCTTACTACCACTTGTTATTTATTACCCTTTTGATAATAGCTATTCCAACAGGTGTGAGGTGATAGCATACTGTGGTTCTAATTCATATCTCCCTGATGATTAGATATGTTGAGCACATTTTCATGTACCTGTTAGCAACTTGTATATGTCTTTGGAAAAATGCTTATCAAGTCACTGACCAAGTTTAATATTGGAACATTTGTTTAGTACTATTAAGTTGCGCAAATTCTTTATATATTTTAGATAATAATCCCTTATCAAGCAGATGATTTACAAATATTTTCCAGCATTGTATAGGTTGTTTTTCATTTCTTTTGCTGTGCAGAAGATTTTTAGTTTGATATAGTTCCAGTTGTTTATTTTTGTTTTTGTTGCTTGTGCTTTAGATGTCATATCTAAAAATATCATTGTCAAGAAGATGTCAAGGAGCTTTTCCCCTATGTTTTGTTTAGGAGTTTTATGGTTCCAGGTTTTGCCTTTAAACTTCAATTCACTTTGAAACAATTTTTGTGAGGGGTGTAAGATAGGTGTTGTTTCATTCTTTTGTATATGATTACGCAGTTTTGCAATATCATTTATGGAAAAGACCATCTCTTCCCCATTTAATATTCATGACTCCTCTGTCAGATATTAGCTGACCATATATGTATGTACTTTTTTAACAAATTATGTATGTATGTACGTATATATGCATGTATGTATGTATGTATGTATGTATGTATGTATGTATTTTACAGAGAGAACAAGAGAGCATGAGAGGGGGAGAGGGGCAGAAGCTGGGGAGAGAGAGGAGGAGAAGGAGAGGGAGAGGGGGAAAGAGGCAGAGGGAGAGAGAGAAAGAAAGAGAACGTTAAGTAGGCTCCTTGCTCAGCACAGAGCCAAAATCAAGAGTCAGACACTGACTTTACTCAGCCACCCTGGCACCCCTCTGTGGCTTTATTTCTGAACTCTCAATTCAGTTCTATTGACCTTTGTGTCAGCTTTAATGTTAGTGCTATACTGTTTTGATCAGTCTAGCTTTATGGTATAGTTTGAAATCAAAAAGTGTGATATGTAGAGCTTTTGTTTTTTCTGTTTGTGTTGAACTTGTTTTGTTCATACGTTTCCCCCCTTAATTTCACTTAGTTGTCTGTGTGATTTTGTAGTTCACTAGACTTAAGAGGATTAATCTGAAGTTTTGGGATGACAATCCATACATCTCCAGTTCTTTTGACCCAGTGTTAGAGTTTTATTAGTTTCCCTTTGGTAGCATCATTTTACCCAATTCTTCATAATCCATGTATACTTGTATTGCTATCTGTGCATTAAGTAAGTGGTCTCCTCTTCCAGACTTTATCAGTTCACTTTGGCCAGGAAGGACTTTCACTGGTCAACTCCTCTTGGGCTAGTGTACAGGTCGGCTGGTAGTGTCTGTGGGCAGGTGAGGCTTGCTGTTGGTGTCTGCAGTTGGCCAACACTACTACTTGTGCTCTAAAGATGGGGGTGGCTACAGGCTGGGCTCCACAGTTGAGTGAGGCTGCCAGCTATGTTCTGTAGTCAGGTGGAGCCAGTAGCTGGGCTTTGAAATAACTTCCGGTCAGGAAGACTCACAGGCTGTGTTTCCTGACAGGGTGGTGCCGCTGCTTGCAATCTATCACTGGGCAGGCCTGTGGGCGGTGGTCTGCAATTGCTCCTGGTTCGGGTGGGGTCTCAGGCTACGCTCCTCAACTAGACGGTGCTGCTCGCTGGACCCTGTGTTCAGGTGGGGCCACAGGTCAGGCTTTACAGTGGGACAGAGCTTCCAGCCTTGCTCTGAGATCAAGTGTGGTCTCAGGCTATGCCCTGACGTTGGGAAAGGTTGTAGGTTGGGCTTCACAAATGACTCAGCCATTGGCTCTGCTCTGCCATCGGGCATGGCTGTTGGCAGGGCTGTGATCAGGCATGGCCCCCGCTTCACCCTGCAGTTGTGTGGGGCTGGAGACTGTTCCACCTTTGGACTGATTGGCTGTCCAAGCTCCCAGATCAGGTGGGGCCACAGGCTCTGCTCCATGATTGGATGGGGTCCCTGGCTACACTCCCTGCCTCCGTGATGCCATGGGCTGTTCAGCAATCGGGCAGGGCCATAGGCTCAGGCCTGCTGCTCGGTGGGTATGTAGCCCGGGCTCCATCAGGCGCTCAGGTCACTGTTCAGGATCATGTTTTATGTGGGGCCAGACACTATGTTCAAATATTGGCAGAGCTGTCTGCCTGGCTCTCTGCCCGGGTGGGCCATAGGATATGCCGTGAGGATGCTGGGCAAGCATGGTCACACACTCTGATAGGGTGGACTGAATGCCATGCTCAGCAGTTGGGCAGAATTGTGACTGCTGCTCTATCCGGGCGAGTCATAGGATGTGCTCTACAGCTGCTGGGCATCTGTCACCTCACTGTAACTTCACTTAATTGCAACTTCACACAAAAATCAATGTATGGAGGCAGGGATTATCTTAACTAGGCAATAGGAGTATTGTGGTCCGCATTTCTCGAATCATTAGACCACTATTTCCTTGTATCCATCATGTCTCATGACCATGTTGATCTGGATTATTTTCACAGCTTGACCAATTTAGGGGTCAAAGAAAAACCAATGTTTGTGTTCTCTAAAGCATCAAATCCAAGACTCTGCTATATATCATGTTAGGCAATGACCCGCATAATTTAAAAAATATATGTAAAATATTTTCAAGACACAAAGTCATTTGCCTCAGACACAGTGAAAAACAAAATAAGACGAAATACCTCTAAAAAATATTTCAAAACAGTGAGCCATGAGCCAAAGCATTACCCATTTGAAACTTCTTGGCACTGTTCCCTTTAGACTGTTATTTGTGAAGGTAACTTGAAGTCCTCGGATTCCATCTCCACTTCCTGACTTGGTCTCTTCATTCTTAACGACTTCCACTCCCAGCAAGACTCATGGATGTGAATTCTACTGCACACTGCTTGCTTATAAGATAGAGCTGCTATCTGATGTTAACTGGATCAACTTTCTAACTATTCAGCAGACTCATTCTCTAGACAACTACAAGTTTAGGAGACAAAGAGAAGTTTATGGTTTGCTAGAATTTTGCCAAGAATTTGGCAAGAATTTTGCCAAGAATTTTGCCAAGTAGAATTACTCTCACTCTGAACCAATTGACAACTGGCTACCTTATTTAAGATCAAAAACAATTTTTTAAATCAATAGGGTACATTTTGCTAATTTGCCTAGTAATAAGCATTGAGCATAACATTGATCAGCTATCATTTACATGGGAGAATTTTAAAATAATATGCCTAGAATTTGCCTAGAAAAATAATTTACCTGGAATCACATTTCTATTTCTTAAAATGAAAAAGAGGCTGCCAAGTATGATTTACATTAGAATCCCACATATCTCATAGTCTCGGCAGCTCTAGAAGGTGCTGTTAAAACATGTCTTTATAGTTTAGCAAAGCATATCTTTTAAAATGTCAAACATTCACTAAACTTAACTGAAAGTAAACTTAACTGAAAGCCCTTGGGTACTGCTTGCTTTTGGATAAAAGCTGCATTGAAAGAAGCCAATAATAGATAGTAATATCTGAAAATGCTTTATACCTCTAAGGTTGAAAATGAGTTAAACAGCTTTATTTTTTCCGACCATAACCTCTAGGTTTCAGGGGGAATGCAAGTTCTTTTTTACTGAATTCTGCCAATTGACATAATTTATGAACAGAAGAGAGACAAGGTGCGAGTTAATACTTCAGAAGGATAGCTCAAAATGCATAACATTCCTAAGGCAATAAGTAAGGCAAAGGGATCTTTAACTGACTCTAAGTCAAAAGTCTCTCCCTTTCACTCTTGCCTGGTAGAATCATTTATTAACTTTGACTTATATCAACAAAGAAACATTGTCGCTTATCTCTTCATGGTGTAAAAACTTTTACAAATGGGTCTCCAATAAGGCAATGCAAACATACAGAGAAAGTCCTACCCACCTGGCAATGCTTCTCCAACTGTTGGCTGGCTTGATTTATTTTTTTTAATTTTTTTTTTTTTTAATTTTTTTTTTTCAACGTTTTTTATTTATTTTTGGGACAGAGAGAGACAGAGCATGAACGGGGGAGGGGCAGAGAGAGAGGGAGACACAGAATCGGAAACAGGCTCCAGGCTCCGAGCCATCGGCCCAGAGCCTGACGCGGGGCTCGAACTCACGGACCGCGAGATCGTGACCTGGCTGAAGTCGGAGGCTTAACCGACTGCGCCACCCAGGCGCCCCTTTTGGCTGGCTTGATTTAATTTCAGGAATATCTTGAAAGGATCTTTCCTAGGTAAGAAATCAAAAGAACTCAATGTGTAATCATTTGTTTTGTGAACATTTTTTCTCATGTTGTTTCTGATATGAGCTTAGGAATATAAAACTTTAGATAATACAACCCTGCTTTGAGATAGGAAGTGAATATTTAGAATGTTTATTTTCTATATCCTAAACAATGAAGAGTTTATGATACACAAATAACCTTATATGATAGAAAATGATTTGGGGGGTTAAATTTTGTTTTAGTCTTCCTATTTTATTTTTTTACATTTATTTATTTTTGATAGAGACAGAGCACAAATGGGAGAGGGACAGAGAGAGAAGAAGACACAGAATCCAAAGCAGGCTCCAGGCTCCAAGCTGTCAGCACAGAGCCCGACGCGGCGCTCGAACTCACCAGCCGTGAGATCATGACCTGAGTTGAAGTTAGATGCATAACCGACTGAGCCACCCAAGCGCCCCTGATCTTCCTATTTTCTAAGTGCTAAAATCTATAGATGAACAATAAGAAAATGCCTCTAGGAAAGAAGTGATAATGTTACAAAACTTTAATATCATATATATTCTTTACCAAAAAAAGAAAAAGAAGGAATTATTCCCATTCTGACTTTATTTTCTGTGACTAGACTCTTATTTGTATTGGTCTTCTGTAAAATGGAATAGAATATAAGAAACGATGGACGATTTTTGTATGATATGATTCTGGTGCATGACCAAATTGATTATGCCATATTACCGTAGTAGAATTCTAGCCCACTTCATGGAACAAAACCAACATTGTGGCTGTGATCTGTACCCGGACATTTATAAATTTAGCTCCTTTTGAGCTCATTATGTCTTCATCCCCGGTCAGTTTATAGAACTCGTAATTCTGAATAAATATAATTCTGTAAGTACATTGGAATTTTGAGTCCTGAATTTATATTCAATATTATTACAGAAAATATATAAATATTGCACATACATTTATGAATACTATAATGAATAGGAGTATAATGAAGTTATTAGGTGTTGGAAAAATACTTAGATTCAGTTCTACATCCCAGGATTTTGTGGGTATTGCTTACTTAACAGTTTACAGATAAAACAAACAAACAAACATATAATACTAAACGTATAAGATTTTAGGTGACTAAATAATACAAGGCCCAAATATCCATATGATCTCATATGACTGAAAGTGGAAAAATGATAGTCCTCGGCACGAGTTTAACACCATTTTCAGGCATCTCAATGACATAATAATTATGGTTCATTAATTTTTAGATGTTTTGGTAAGTGGTAAAATTAGTGACTTCTACAGAATGAAAAATATATGTTTACTAAATTCTACAGAGATATTAAATATAGCATAGTTATGCGATACTGAATTCTACTAAGTATTTAAATTAAATAGACCATAAAATTTTAACCAGATATGTGCAATGGTACCATTTTTATTTTTTCATATGCTCACATTGGATTCTCTGCCACAAGTCAGATAGTTTTGACCAAGACCTTTATTCCCGTCGCTCCATCTGAGGTAAACCATATTTCTAGAAGTTTGGGGGTAAATTTACAAGTTTTTCCCATCATTGACTAACATACTGAATGCCTTCTTACCTCACAAATGTTCTGTTTGACTTTGGCAAGTTATTTAAATTCCCTCAAACTGTAAAACTTGGGCATAGAGCAGGAATCTCTTATTTGTTCCACTTCTAAAGTTACAGGTCTTGCTCAATATGAAGACTTTTGATATTTATTTACATGTTTAAACAGGTATGACTGTGACAATTCCAAGACTAATCTTGGCCACCGGTGACACTAGCTGGAAGAGTCGAAACTCTTTTCTGACATTACGTGGATGGGATATGAGTAGGTCATAATTACACCATTTCCCTCCAAAGAATAAAAAGTATGCCAAGCGTTAAGAGGAGTCTGAAAATAATTTACGTGTTTCCTGCTCTTTCAGTAACTGTAAATGAGATTAAAACACGGCCTAGCATCATATTATTATAGTTCTGATTTTTAAATCCTTCTCAATAATAATTATAAAAAACTCCTTTATTCACCCTGTGCTGTGCATTATGCATGGTGATTTACATACGTCATCTCATTTAATCCCATAGGCCACAGTGAGTGCTAGCATTTGCTGAGGCTTTAAGATAAGACAAACATGTGAAGAGTTCTTTATAGCATGTATTTCTGACCTAAGAGATAGGTGCTATGTACCTATTACCATTCATATAGTTTCTTATCCTGGTGAACATGAGAAATGCAATATATATTTAACATGCGATTTAAAAATTTGGGACATAAACCACAGAGAGTTGATACACCTACTGAAGATTACACACCAGATGATTTTGACTCTGATAAGAAATTATAAGTTTCTCATAATAACAAAATTATTCCAAGGGAATAGTGTACAATGATTAAACTATCGTTCAGAACACCTTTTTAATTGCCTACTGTTTTCTGATTTCTTAAAAATCATGCATGTATTCCTTGCATATTGTCAAAATCATGAAATATCAAATTCAAAAACACACTTAAAGTCTCAGAGAAAGGAAGGAAATTAACAGTATTTATTCAAGTTTGGTTATTATTTATTTATGAGTAATTTGATTATTAGCATCTTTCACTATATACATAACATATAATGAATTGTATATAATATATATAAAATACATCATATATAAAAATATTATATATATATAATATACATTCCATACATACATTCCATACATTCCAATATATATATGGAATATATATACACTGGAATGTACTTAATAATATTCTTTTATATGTAAATTTAAATTTACATGTTGCCAAATAGCCAACCGATTGTCCCGCTCCTATAGTTTTAAAAATATTTTGTGTTCTGTGACCAGCTTTGCTGTTTTATGCAACAGAAAAACTGCACTTTAAAAAAAAATTTTAATGTTTATTGATTTTTGAGAGACAGAGTGTGAGCAAGGAAGGGGCAGAAAGAGAGGGAGACACAGAATCTGAAGCAGGCTCCAGGGTCTGAGCTGTCAGCACAGAGCCCAACGTGGGGCTCGAACCCACGAACTGCGAGATCATGACCTGAATCAAAGCCGGATGCTTAACCGACTGAGCCATTCAGGTGCCCTGAAAAACTGCACTTTTATTTTTTTCAACGTTTTTTTTTTTTTTTTTTTTTTAATTTATTTTTGGGACAGAGAGAGACAGAGCATGAACGGGGGAGGGGCAGAGAGAGAGGGAGACACAGAATCGGAAACAGGCTCCAGGCTCCGAGCCATCAGCCCAGAGCCTGACGCGGGGCTCGAACTCACGGACCGCGAGATCGTGACCTGGCTGAAGTCGGACGCTTAACCGACTGCGCCACCCAGGCGCCCCAAAACTGCACTTTTAAAAACTAAGTTCTTTTTATGAACTTTATATTTTATTCTCAGAGAAGTGTTTAAAAAAAAAAGCCTATGAGAAACAGAGAAACAGAAGAAAAACAAAATGCTGAATATTCCAATTCTCCAATTTTTCTCCAAATACTTTAGAACGCCTTACTTAAAACCAAAATATTCTTTGCTTGACAATTCTTTGGTTCAGTTCTAACAAACACCATCCCCAGACAAGGCAACCAAGGGTACTGCCAAATGATGTATGTAAGACCAATAACGGAAACGTTCTTAAATATCAGTCTATGTCCAGGACTTTCATTTTCTCAAAAACATAGTAGTCTGGATCTTCCTCATCTTCTCCTTCCAATCCATTGTCACTGTACCTGTTCTACCTCTGGTCAGGCCAACTCAGTCTGGGACTTCCACTTATGTGGACCTGAGAACATTGGCCGACTCCTTATTCAGTCTGTTTTGGGAATATCTGTACTCATGAAAAATTGATAAACATAATAATTCCAGCTTTTTCTTTTTAATTCATCTTATTTCATGTAAGCAGTTGAATGTAATAAAAAAATGCAACTGGGATGTTACTGAGGACTTTTTGTTTATACTGCAATTTCTATAAATTCCTATTTCATTCTTTTAATGGTTTAGTTTGCTCAATTTTATTGCAGAAATCATAGTAAAAATAAATGAAAGTTTATGAAATGGTATAATTTTCTTTATATTTAATATCATCTCTTCCAATAGATTAGCAGAAATGAAATTACTGGCAGAAGTATATGAATATATTAAAATTCATAATATATATTGCAATTTAGCTTCCAAATGAAAATGAACCCATAATGGCATCAGAATTATTGACAGCCTTATAGACAAAATTGTACTAAGTTGTGGGTTTTTCATACATTATTCATTTACAATTCACTAGTGAGCACCTGCCATAGGCCAGGCACTTTCCGAGGTCTCTTGTGTTACTTTAATGGGCTTTTTCTACTTATAAGGGTATAACTTCCAGATGTGACCTTTGTTTGAATTTTCTGCTCAGATTGGTTGTTAAGTTTCTGATTGAATGTGATTTTACTGTGTGGGTGTTTTTATTTACATTTTTTTTCTGTTTAAAAAGTCATAGTTTGTGTTAATCAACCATCACAAAAATATACACTGCAAAACATGGAAGTCCCTAGCAGTAGTTAGGAAAGGTTACTACCAACCGCTTAACTCAGATGCTTTTCAGTTTTATTTTATTTTATTTTATTTTATTTTATTTTATTTTATTTTATTTTAAAGTTTATTTATTTATTTTTGAGAGAAAGAGAGAGAGCAGGGGAGGGGTAGAGAGAGACGGAGAGAGAGAGAACCCCAAGAAGGCTCCATGCTGCCAGTGGGGCTCGAACTCACAAACCATGATATTATGACCTGAGCTGAGATGACAAGTTGGAAACTTAACTGACTGAGCCACCCAGGAACCTCCTTTATTATTATTATTTTTTTTGCATTTCAATATTTTAAAACATGTTTTGTTAAGTAAACATACATATATAAATTAATTTGTAAAATTACGTCTACTAATATATATTTGAGCACTTACTGAAGAGTAGGCACTGCTCTATGCACAAATAATTATATCATTTAACCCTTACATCCATGTGACATATATGGTTTTATTTTATCCATAAGCTATTCTTTATTCTGAATCTAGTTATACACGCTCAGAAAACATTATTCTCACTCTTCCTTCCTCCCCTATTCCACCGACTCTCATTTAGTTTTTCTCAAAAAAGAAGTAGTCTGGATCTTCCTCATCGTCTCCTTCCAATCCACTGTCATTGTATCAGTGGTACTGACTGGACCTCACTGTTACGTTTTCAAGAATCTTCTCCCACCCCAGTTGCTGGCCTGACTCAAGAAAACCCAGACTTGCATATCAAAAACTTAGAATTTTAAAAGTACTTTTACCCTTAGGAGCACTGGAAATTTGCCTTGGAAGCCAAATAGTGGACATAAAGCTTTCCCCCTTTGAATTTCTGTTATGTTATCCCAATTACACTTGGGTAACCTGAATGACTTTGATTCTTATGAAAAATAAAATATAAAAAAGGACAGAAGAGAAATATCACAAAGAATAATATCTCAAGGTATCTTACTATATATGTCTACCAATGGGAATATAAAATATTTACAGAATAAATATATTAGCCATATGACTGCTCCTATTTGCTACCTCTATTTTAATTTCTCTTGTAACTTCATTTTTAACATTTTTTTAAATTAAAAGCATTATGTTTAGTCAACATTTTCTTCTTTGTGTTTTTTTCTACAACATCTGCATCAGCTATTGCCCTTGAGGTTATAAACTGACTGTTTTGACTCACATAAATCTTGACTTAAAAAGTAAATTAGGGGCATCTGGCTGGCTCAGTCCATTGAGCATCTGACTCTTGATTTGGGCTCAGGTTATGATTCCAGGGTCTTGGGATTGAGCCCTTCATCAGGCTCCATGCTGAGCATGGAACCTGCTTAAGATGGTCTCTCCCTCTCCCTTTGCCCCTCTCCCCCACTCGTGCATGTTCTCTCTCTCTCTCAAAAAATATTTTTTTAAGTACATTATTGTATAAAATTTGAGCACTTCACATAAGTCAATGTACTACAGCAGAGTAATTTTGATTTTGTTTTTGAAATTTTGGGAGGGCTCACAGTGAGGGATATATCACAGCATGCACAGACATTAAAGAGTGATGTGTAGACAGAGTGCTTCCACAGCTAAGAGCCAAAAACAATGTCTGTTTTTAACCTTCCACTTTGCATAGAGCCTTACTTCACCAGTCTCTCCTTTATCATACAGTTTCTTTCTTTCTTTCTTCTTGATAAGTGGAAGATATGTTATTCAGAAATCAGTGATGTTTACTGGATATCATACACCCAAGAACACAAATCATGTTGAATGACACCTGGGTCTCAGAATAAAAATCAAAGTAGAAGTGCCAGCCAACTTAGCTTTTTCTTGTTTTTTGTACATGAGCCACAAGCAAATTAATAATTTTAACTAAATGAACTATAATTAAGCCCATCTATCAAATAGAAATATTAATATTTTGAGGGTTTTATTATAAAAACTATAATAAAAATAAAATAATACAATCATCAAGGCACTTCATCCTACCTAGGACAACCGGTCCCCATATTCTCTTTAGAGAAAAAACCCATGTTTTCCTTTCTAAACCCAGTATGATTGTGTAGGCTCCCTTTTTTTACTTAAGAATGGTCTCAGGGTAAGCAGAGCGTCTTGTGATAAAGAATAGAGGAACACTGTCATTTCTGACAGTCTCGTGTTTTTATCTTTTATTTATTTAAAAATACTTATTATATGTTTTCAGTCTCTTTCTATTACCACAGACTGGAGGGTGTTAGTTTCAGTTTGTTTTTGGCTTTGACTGGCATTCAAGATGGCTTGTTTCCTTGTATTTGTTGTTTTGTTGGTGAGTTCTTATAGTCCATGCTTGATGAGAGTCTTCATCCTGGGTTGAGCATATATCCTTTCAAAGAGATTTACACTTGCTTCTGGAAGGTACTGTGGACTGTTTTTATATATTAATTTCTCCACTGGGGGAGGTCCTGGAACTCACAGATAGTATAAATTAGAGGTGCAAATTCATGGAATAAAGTGGAAGTATTTACTGACTCATGTTACATGGAATTTTAAGAAATTGACTTGCTTCAGGCAAGCAATTCTGGTACCTTTGATTGATCTCTCTTCAATTATGCATCAGAGAGTTTTCTTAATATTGCCACAATATCTATGGTGACCTTTTCTATTTCCTAGAATGGATATAGGATATTTATATATTTTGCATTTTTATTTTAGTTAATTTTTTCAGAAGGCGGAGAACTGAATTCACAGATTTAGACCAGTGTTTTGACCTATAATCTAAAAATCCTCTTAATACATATTTTTGTAAAGATCCATGCAGTATCTCTCATTTCAGCTGATACTTGTATTCGCTTACTAGGGCTGCTGTAACAAAACAGCACAGTTTGAGCAGTTAAAGCAAGAGAAATTTATTTTCTTAGAGTCCTGCAGAGACTAGAAGTCCAAGATCAAGGTGTCAGCAAAATAGTTTTTTCCTCAAGGCCACAAGAGAAGGATCTGCTCCTGGCCTTTCTTCTTAGCTTATAGTTATACCAGTCTTCTCCATTTGTCTTCACACGGTCTTCACTCTGTAGGTGTTTTATGTCCAAAGTGTCTCTTCTTATAAGGACACCAGTCATGTTAAATTAGGGCCCACCCTAATGACCTCATTTTAACTCAGTTATTTCTTTGAAGATCCATCTCCAAATTCAGTCATATTCTGAGGTACTAGGGGCTAGGACTTTAACATATGAATTTCTAAAAAATTAGCTCATAACAATATTTTCAATTAAAAACATATATATATATTATATATATAACATATATATAACATATATATAACATATATATAACATAAATATTAGGCTGGATTATAGATGTACCATCAAAGTAGTGTGAACACCTACTTAATGGGAAAGTTCTATGTCCTACTTAATGGGAAAGTTCTATGTCTAACGAAAATAGATTATTTTGATTGTCAGCAGAATTTCTATAGCAATATCATACTTTGCTTTTCCACGCCCATTTTGGTAAATGCCTTCTTTACTCAAGTATCTCTTCCAAAAGAAGGATTAAATTATAAGCATTTCATATACAGTATGAAAAAGATAAATGTAGATTTATATATATTTTGGTGTGTTAAGCCATTTTGAAGATATGGGGGAAAAATCACATGACAGAGAGATAAAATCATATAAAAGGAATTAAATATTGCAATGTGCATGTGATACGCCATAACTATTTTAAGTTGTTAATCTAACACTGCGATATCTATCGATACTGCAATGACCAGCTGTGAAAAAAACATGATCTTGTATTCCGCTTTTATTCCTCTTTGCAGGCTGGTGCCGCTGCTGTCAGATGTTCTGCCTGTAACTGAGATGTATGGTGTGCAGCTCTTACTGATACCTAAGGGCATTTTCAAAGTAACCATGCAAAACACAATCATCAAAAACAACTGGCATCCCAACTGCAGAAGATTGTGTCTATATAAGGACCTGTTCTAAGCACCTACCTACCGCCTTTGAGGAGCAGTTTTCTCTGGTGATTTTAAAGTAGATATACAACAAATTTGTCAGGAACACTGAAGCAGATTATATCATTATAGAGAGAGAAAGTTAGTGGTTTTGCTACCATGTCAATTCACCTATCAATTCATCTGTCAATTCATCTATCAATTCATCAGGAGGTCTCTAACAGGGTTTTAGAAAGGAAGCACATTTTCACCAGATCCCATTAATTTAAAATGACCAGCAGCATAGATTGCAAAGATAAAATGCTAAAGTCCAAAAAGGAGAAATTTGATTTTTAAATTAAAGTTCTGGAATTTGTCTGAGGCATATTATAAGATCTATTACCTTTGGGGGTTCAGTTATACTTGGTTGCTTCAGTTACCACAAATTCATCAGCATCACAGAGAATCATAAAATAGGAAGAAGAAGTAGAATCATCAGTCACTGGGCTACTGGATAAGAATCCAACTTTCCAGACTCTGGAGGTGTGTGTATGTATACTTATACCATACATATTCTATATATATTCAATATACATTTACTTACATGTATTTCACATCAAGGATGATCTCTTCTGCATCGGGGCAAAAAATCTATTGTCAAGAAAATCAATGTAAATTAAAAATGTGATTAAGGTAAAAGCCAAAAGAAATTAGTTTGGGAGACTATTTATTCTTATGAAAAAATCAATGCAGATTGTCCCATTATCCTCAGCTGTGTGATGAATAGTTGCACGAATTTATTATATAGTTTGCTCTCTTAAGACATGAGAATTACACAACAAAGTTGATTACTGATATCTAAAGTAGCATTGTGTGTGTTTCCTTAGGTCATGATACTTCTGCTGTAATATTGCAACATTCGGCATTGTCTAGAGAGCTCTTCATAACAGCAGCCACTTACTTCATTATTTTACTCCCTTGGGTACTTAATAGAATTCAAATCTTACTGCGCCTCATTTACAATTTTGTTACCATTTGGTACTAATCTACTTTTTAAAAAGTTCATTTATTTATTCTGAGAGAGAGAGAGAGAGAGAGAAAGGGAAAGGGAAAGAGGAAGAGGAGGAGGAGAAAGAGAAAGAGAAAGAGAGAAAGAGAAAGAGAAAGAGAAGGAGAAAGAGAAGGAGAAAGAGAAAGAGAAGGAGAAAGAGAAGGAGAAAGAGAATCCCAAGCAGGCTCCACACTGTTGGTGCAGAGACTGACACAAGGGCTCGAACTCACGAACCGTGAGATCATAACCTGAGCTGAAACCAAGAGTCAGATACTTAACTGACCGAGCCACCCAGGATCCCTGGCACTAATTTACTTTTTAAAATGATATAAAGTTAGTACAAATCCCAGATGCAAGTAGTAAAGGAAAAATTTGAAAATCGTAACCTGAAGAGAACCCACAATTATATAGCTCCTCATAAATAATTCAAATACACAGCTATTTTCAAATTTGCTCTTGCACTTAAAAAAAGTTTCATATGATTTAAATATAGTTCTGTCATATTCTATTTCCTATTATTTAATGTAGCATTTAAGTGACATTTGAAAGTGTTTTATAAAATTATATCTCACCACATATATTTCATAAAGTTACATAGGTTTTATTAATGTATTGACTTATAAGGATTTCAAACCTCAAAAAAGTTCATAGATGTGCCCAATATTAAATAGCTAGTAAAAACGGCTACTTGTCTGGTCCTTGAAGACACATCTTTTGGTATCGTCCCTTCCCTAACACCCATTTCCTATACAAACACTGAATAGTTTGTCTACAGGGACTGGCTCTACATTCCCCGATTATAACTCAATTTGTTGCAATAAGGCTTTCATCTCTGACCTGCAATAACTTTCCTCTCATGAAGATCACTTTTACCATATTTGTAGTTATATTAAAAACTAATTATCTAAATAATTGTACATCTTTGCACATTTGACACTGTTGATAACTCCTCTTCCCTGGTCTGTGTGTTACTAGCAAACTCCTTAATTTTCTTTCTTAAACCTGACCCATCTTTCTTACTCTTCTTACTGGCTTTATCTTCTGCTCTTTGAAGAATGCTATATCTGAGTGCTGGCTTTTATCTCTTCCTTCTACATATTCTCCCTGAAAATTTTATTTTTTTTCAAGGCCTTCAATTTCTATGTGCTCAGGACCCATAATCTATATGTAGAGTTCAGAATGCCCTCTCAACGTCCATACTTTATTTTTAAATCAGATTTTAAAACAAAAATTTTAAGAACACATTTCTTTTGTAGTGTACTATGTCTAATACACATGCATATAAACCCGATATGTGCATCTCAGTGTCTTTGCAGAGTGAACACAGATTGTAACCACAACTCACATCAGGAAATGGATTATTATAGTGTCCCCAAACTCTTCAAGTCCTTTTCCAGTTGCCACTCAACTCATGCAGAAAGGCAATTCTTATTCTGACTTTTATTACCATGTATTTAGTTAATTAATTCAATAGGTAATTAATTAATTAGTTAGCTAATTATTTAATTCAACAGTTTTAATTAATTCAAGATCATTTTTATTGGAAAAGGACACATAAATTGTTTCTGAGTTAGAGCCATTATTTGTATATCTACTGTCAATGTTGATTTCTGTATCTTTCCATGCAAATGTGCATACATTTCTGTTGGAATATATCTAAATATGGAGTTGATAGGTTATAATGTATGTGTATTTTCACAATTACAAGGTACTGACAAAGGCCTTTCAAAGGAGTTTTCGCAAGTTACACTGTCAACACAAACATGGAACTTTTCATTCATTCCTCACCCTTGCTAGTAATTTGGTGCTTTCTTTTCCATTTACCATTCTGCTATGTGTGCAGTGGCACATATCTGTGGTTTAAATTTTCAATTGCATAATAAATTTTGATGTCAAATACTTTTTTAGATGTTTGCTGAATATTTGTATTTACTCCTTTGTGAAATACATCAAGTTTAAAAAAATGAAATTTCCTCCTAGAACTAATAAGCAAATATAGCAAGTTGGCAGGATACAAATTTAATATAAAAAGTCAATTGCTTTATTATACACTAGCAATGAATAAATAAAATTTAAAACAAAAACACAATTCTATTTATATTAGCACCCCCCCAAAAATGAAATAGCTATAATGTTAACAAAATATGTACAAGATCAACATGAGCAAAACAACAAATCTGATGACCAAAATCAAAGAAGAACTAAAGAAATGGAGAGATATTCCAGATTCATAGAGGGAAAGACTCAATACTGTCAAAATGCCAGTGCTCCTCCAACATGATCTACAGATTCAATGCAATTCTGATCAAAATCCCAGCAAAATCTTTTGTGGTTATAAACAAGCTGATTCTACAGTTTATATGGAGAGGGAAAAAAAACAATGATAGCCAATATAATATTGAAGGGGAAGAATAAAGCTGGAGGAATGATGCTACTCCAAGATTTACTATGTAGCTATAGTAACAAAGACAGTGTGGTATTGGTGAAAGAAAGGAGAAACAGATCAATGGAATGGAATGGAGAGCCAAAAAAGAGACCCACATAAACTGATCTTTGATGAAAAAGCAAAAACAACACACTGGAGCAAAGATAGTCTCTTTAACAAATGATGCTGGAACAACTAGATATCCATAAGCAAAAAATACTGTCTAGACAGCAACTTACACCCTTCAAAAAATTAACATGTATCACAGATCGAAATATAAAATGCAAAACTCTAAACTCCTAAAAGACAACATAGGAGAAAACCCAGATGACCTTGGGTACTGTAATGACTTTGGATAGAACACCAGAAACATGAGCCATGAAAGAAACAATTGGTAAGTTGGAATTCATTAAAATGAAAAGTTTTTGTTCTCTTAAAGACAATTTCAAAAGAATGAGATGACAAGCCAGTTTAGGATAAATATTTATAAAAGACAAATTTGATAAAGGACTATTATCCAAAATATACAAAGAACTCTTGAAGCTCATCACCAAGAAAAAGTGATTTAAAAAATGGCCAAAGACCTTAACAGAAACTTCAAAAAGAAAATATATAGATGGCAAATAAGAATATAAAAATACAGGTATGCGTCAGGGATTCTGCAGATTCAGTTCCAGACCATTGCAATAAAGTGATTATCAAATTAGGCAAGTCAAATGAATTTCTTGGTTTCTCACTGCATGTACAAGTTATGTTTAATGCTATACTATAGGCTGTTAAGTGCACAGCAGCATTATGTCTAAAAAAACAATGTACATACTGTGGGGCACCTGGGTGACTGTCGGTTAAGCATCTGACTTCAGCTCAGCTCATGATCTCACGGTCTGTGAGACGGAGCCTTGCATCAGGCTCTGTGCTGACAACTCAGAGCCTGGAGCCTGTTTCAGATTCTGTGTCTCCCTCTCTCTCTGCCCCTCCCCCACTCACACTCACTCTCTCTCTCTCTCAAAAATAAGCATAAAAAAACTAAAAAAAAACCAACAACAACAATGTACATACCTTAATTAAAAATACTCTAGGGGTGCCTGGGTGGCTCAGTTGGTTAAGCATCCAGCTCTTGATTTCAGCTCAGGTCATGATGTCACAGTTGTGGGATCAAGCCCCACATTGGGCTCCATGCTGAACATGGAGCCTGCTTGAGATACTCTCACCCTCTCTCTCTGCCCCTCTCCCCTGCCCCTGTTCCATCTCACTTGTAATAAATAAACATTTAAAAAAAATACTCACTTGGTAAAAAAAAAAAAATACTAACCATCACCTGAACTTTCAGTGAGTTGTAATCTTTTTGCTGGTGGGGTCTTGCCTTGACACTGATGGCTGCTATTGACCTGGTGGGGGGGGGGGGGCGGTGGCTGCTGAAGATTAGGGTGGTGGCTGTGGCCATTTCTTAAAATAAGACAAAAATGAAGTCTGCCGTATCAACTGAAACTTCCTTTCACAAACAATTCCTCTGCAGCATGTGTTGCTGCTTCATATCATTTTACCCAAAGTAGAACTTCTTTCAAAATTGGAGTCAATCCTCTCAAACCTTGCCTCTGCTTTGCAATTAAGTTTACATATTTTTTTATATCCCTTCTTGTCATTTCTACAGTCTTCACATCATCTTCACTAGAAGTAGTTTCCATCTCAAAAAAACCACCTTCTTTACTTTTCCATATGAAGTAACTTCCCATCCATTAAAGTTTGATCATGAGATGACATTCAGTCCTATCTTCAGGCTCAACTTCTAGTTCCCTTGCTAGTTCCACCACATCTTCAATTACTTCCTCAACTGAAGTTGAATCCATCAACTTCATCCACAAGGGTTGGAATCAACTTCTCTCAAATTCCTGTTTACATTGATATTTTGACCTCTTCCCATGAATCATGAATGTCCTTAATGGCACTTGGTACGGTGTGTCCTTTCCAGAAGGTTTTACGTTTACTTTGCCCAAATCCATCAGAGGAATCACTGTCTATGCCAAAATAGTTTTTCAAAATGTATTTATTAAATAATAAGACTTCAAAAATGAAATTAGTCCTGGGGCACCTAAGTAGCTCAGTCTCCCAAACAGGCTCTGAGGCGTCAGTGCGGACCCCAAAGGGGGGCTCGATCTCACAAACTGTGAGATTATAACCTGAGCTGAAATCAAGAGTTGGACACTTAACCGACTGAACCACCCAGGCAAACCAGCGTCTTCTTCTAATAGCAGGATGTTTCATCTACGCTGAAAATCAGTTGTTTAGTGCAGCCACCTGCATTAGCTAAATCTTCTGGATAACTTGCTGCAGCTTCTGCATCAACACTTGCTGCTTTACCTTGTATTTTTATGCTATGGAGATGGCTCCTTTCCTTACACCTCATAAATTAACCTCTGCTAGCTTCAAACTCTTCTTCTGCAGCTTCTTCTCTCAGCCTTTATAGAAATAAATAGAGTTATGGTCTTGCTCTGGATTAAGTTTTGGCATTGGGGAATATTGTGTCTGGTTTGATCTTCTATCCAGATCACTAAAACTTTCTCCATCAGCAATAAGGCTGTTTCACTTTCTTATTATTTGTGTGTTCACTGGGGTAGCACTTTTAATTTCCTTCAAAACCTTTTCTGATGTATTCATAATGCGGCTAACTGGCACAAGGAGCCTAGCTTTTGCCCTATCTTGGATTTTGATACGCCTTCCTCCCTAAGCTTAAGTGATTTCTAGCTTTTAATTTCAGGTGAGAGATGCGCGACTTTTCATTTCATTTGAACACTTAGGTGCTATTTTAAGGTTATTATCTGGCCTAATTTCAATACTGTTCCATCTCCAGAAACGAGGAGGACTGAGGAAAGGGAGTTGGGGGAACCGTTCGTCAGTGGGGTAGTCAGAACACACACAATTTGTATCTATTAAGTTTGTCATCTTGAATGAACATGTTTCAATGGCTCCCCAAAACAATCACATTAGTGACACCAAAGAACACTGATCACAAATCACCATAATATAATAATAATGAAAAAGTTTGAAATACTGTAAGAATTACCAAAATGTGACACAGACACAGAGAGGAAGCAAGTGCAATTAGAAAAATGGTTATCAACAAACTTGCATGAAGCAGGGCTGCCACAGAACTTCAATCTGTAAAAACTTCTATACCTGTAAGATGTAATAGATGGAACACAATAAAATAAGTGAACCTGTATGCTCCGCATCATATGTCATCTGAGAAACGCAAATCAAAACAACAAGATACCACTGCACAACTATTTGAATGGCCCAGATCTGGAACACTGACAACACTGAGTGCTGCTGAGGCTATCAAATCAAGCAACAACTCTCATTCACTGCTCATGGAAATGTGAAATGGTACAGACAGTTTTGAAAGACAGTTTGGCCATTTCTTATATAACAAAAAATATCCTTACCATATAATCCACCAATCACATTCACTGACATTTGCCTAAAGGCGTGAATACCTTATGTCCACATAAAAACCTGCAAGTGGATGTTAATAGTTGGTTTATTTGTAAATGCCAGAACTTGGAAGCAAACAAAAATGTCCTTCAGTAAGTAGATGGATTAATAACATGAATAAAAAGACAAAAAGGAAACTTAAATGCATATTACTAAATAAAAGAAGCTATCTAAAAAGACCATATACTGGATGATTCCTTAATGGCATCTGGAAAAGACAAAACTACAGAGTAGAAAGATCAGTGCTCACCAGGAGTTGGGGACTGTAGTAAAAATGAAAAGACAGAGTATAGAGAACTTACAGGGCAGTGAAACCAATCCATATGATACTATATTGATGGATACACGTCATTACACATTTGTCCAAACCCTTAAAATGTACAACATCAAGAATGACCATAATGTAAATTACGAACTTTGAGTACTTAGGACGTGTCAACGTAGATTCATCAATCGTAACAAATAAACCACTCTGGTGGAAGATGTTGATTATGGGGAAGCTATACGTATCTGGGGGCAAGGGGTACATGGGAACTCTGTCCTTCTCAATTTTCCTATAAACCTAAAATTTCCCTAAGAATATCATCTTTAAATATGGATATTCATTTTCAAATGAACTATTTGTCTTGAATATGATTAGATGACATCTACACCCATTTTTTAGCATCTATGAATGCATTAGGATGTAATAACACAGCATGAATTTATTCCGTCCACTTGTCCAATTTCCAGATATTTCTTTAAATTCATTAATCATAACAGTACTTTTATACAGAAACATGATTCACTCTTTCATGTTATTTCAAAGATCATTTTTAATACTATGCTATGAAATGAATGAGTCAGGCAAAAATCAGGCTATATAAGGTTATTTTTTGTTTTTCCTGTTACAATTTTATTTATATTATGCAGATCATGAGCCATGATGTGAAAATGTCAATAACACCTAAGCTGCTAAACTGGGTCACAAGGAGTGAAAAGTTGTCATGGTATTTTTGGATCAAATTAAACATTGCCTGTTCTCTTCTTTTAAGTAACTTAGAAGACCTCAAAACACCTTCATGTGTGTTTTTCCTCCTAAAACCCATTTCTTGTTATTTCTTCCACAAGATAATTAGAGACAGACGCCACTTTTCAGGCAGCCATGTCCCCAAATCAATGTGCTTTTTTTAAGAATAGATAAATAAAAATTAATAAGTGAACTATAATAAGGTAGTAATTAAAGAGAAATTCTGACTTCAAAAAAGCTGAATTCCTTTTTTACCTTTATAACTTTAATACTGTCTTCACAAGTACTCTCATTTCTAACTACCAGGCCAGTATATTATATTTTAAGGTCATGACTATATATAATGTGACTCCCTCTCCTCAGGAAAAAAAAAAGACAAAACAAAACAAAACATGTCATGAGAAATAAATAGCAAAAATTGCTATGGGATGGGATTTCTAAATGCATAGTCAATTCAAATAAAAATTCTTCCAAAATGTAGCACAGCAGCTGCTGTCATTACTCTCGTTGACTGCCAAACTGGTCATTTGGAGCATACCAAGATGGCCAAAATAGGCACTTGTGATAGGTTTTGAGTTCCATTCCTTGGATTTTGTCCATGCTCCAGAATTACAAGCAGTGTAAACCAACATCAGAAAATAGCAATACAATGATAAAAATTAAAAAAAAAAAAAAGGAAGAAGAAGAAAAGAATTAATGTTCAAAGTCAAAGTTGCATTTTGTTTTATTTTCTAAGAGATGAATCACTGCTACTGATTTTAAGCTTGAGGCTGCCTGGATTACTCACATGGCACTTCCTCCTCAGTTTCTAGAAGTTATTTGTCACTGCACTCACTTTTACAGTTGGGCTAAATCTCATCATGGCCTTGTTAAAACACCAGAGAGTATAATATTCTGAACTTGGAAATTTCTGGGGTCATGTGACTTTGCTTCTTAATTGAAAACTCTGCTGTTTTTTATTCCATCCAATAGAGAATGAAATAATCAGAAATTAGTGATTACAGGAAATTCATATTGATGAGCTCTCTAAAGTGATTGTGTCATGAGCCTGTGAAGTTACAACCCTTTAATATGCCTGGATGACAGAAATTTGATGGATTTCTGACAGAAGCTAGGAGTGGCCATTTCATAAATGACTGAGGTTCTTCTGGATACATTCCTCCAAACTTTGGTACAGAACTTTATGTTTTACCTTCTCCATGTCATAAGAAAGTGTAAGCCAAGATTTAGCCTGACCATAATTGGGAGAAACCTAGTGTCAAACACATTAATTTCCCCTTTTTCAGATTATCTTACATAGAGGATTTATCTTCCACTGCATTTAACTACTTTATTGAGGTTTTCTTAATGAAGGAAAAAAGGAAAGAAAAGAGAAAGGATGTAGAGAAGATCAGTTAGATATTACTCAAGTTCTATACAAAAGATGGTAAAAACTGAATTAGAGTCATGTCAAAAACAATGGAGAGAGAGCCAAATTTTTATGAAATTTACAAAGAAATAGCTGACATAATTAAGGCAATAATTTTATATGTAATATAAAACAGATAACTCTCAAAATCATTTGAGATTTAGAAACCAAGAGCGAGATGATTTTCATAAAAAAGTATGAAAGGAAGCAATTTTCAGTAAAAATGAAGGATTTCATTTTATACAAGTTGTCATATCTTAAAAATGGAGCATCCAAACTAGGGTTTATTTTCATCTCAATGACCCTGTCCTTGTCTTTTCCTTAGTGCTAATACCTGGAAATTGTTTTTCATCAGTTTTATTATAGACTTAACAAGAAAATAATCAAGAACGACTATGAGGGGCGCCTGAGGGCTCAGTCAGAGAAGCATCTGACTTCAACTCAGGTTGTGATCTTACAGTTTGTGAGTTTGAGCCTCACGTAGGGCTCCATGCTGACAGCTCAAAGCCTGGAACCTGCTTCAGATTCTGTGTCTCCAACTCTCTCTGCAACCTCTCTCTCTCTCTCAAAAATAAATTAAAAACATTAAAAAAAAAAAAAGGACTATGAAAAAGTGAATAGTAAGTACCATTTGCCTATGTTTCATGAGTCTTGTCATTCGAGAAGTTCCTCATTTGTCAGGCTGCTGAAAATGATATTCTTAGGACAAGTATATTTTTCTTTTCTGTAAGTTAAATTAGCAACACTCTGTACCATTATTTTATCACTGAATTAGATTTTTATTTAGTGAATGACAATTGCATTTCTTACTATGTTTCAATTAAAAAAATTATTTTAAATATTTCATGGGGGCACCTGGGTAGCACAGTCAATTGTCATCTGATTTCGGCTCAGATCATGATTTCATGTTTGTGGGTTCAAGCCCCGCATCGGGCTCTGTGCTGACAGCCTGGAGACTGCTTGGGATTCTCTTTCTCTCTGCCCCTCCCTTGCTTGAGCTCTGTCTCTCACAAAATAAATCAATAAAGATTTTTTTAAAGCAAAAGTTACTAAAAAGAATTATTGCATGGACACTTTTTATTTCATAAATTTCATGCATATAAATACATACATAGAATCTATGACATTATTTCTCATGATCAACTATGACAATAAAATTAATGATGAAGGATTTTTTTCAGCTTTATTGAGGTATAATTGACAAAACTGTGTATACTTAGTAAATCTCAAGTACACAGCATAGTAGTATTAACTACCCTCATCACATTGTATTTAAGATACCCAGAGCATGTTCCTCTTATAATTGAGGTATCTCTTGGCACTGGGCTGTTCCAGCTGGGAGGGCTGATGAGGGTAAAGTGAAACTGTTCCTCCTACCTTCTTAAATGTGTCTAGTCTCAGATTTTTTTTTTTTCCAACAACCATGTGTTGAAAATTCTCTACTGGACTCCCGGACTTCCAAAAAAGGCACTCTTGTCAATGAGTGATATCAAAATTGAGGGGAAGATGGTAGAAAACACCTGATATTTTGCTGTTGCCACTCCCTAATGATGAAGAATGATGACATCCTATGAAAAACAGCACCTTTTATTTATTTAGAAATAAATCAATGGGGAAAGAAGAACTTTACAAGTTCAAGCAATAAGGCTTAGAAGAGTCTAATAAAATTCAACAGCATGCAGTGAACTATAAAACTCACCTGTTTATATTTAGTGAACCCAGTATTTCCTATGCTTTGTCTGTACATTTCTCCTCATACATTTGTAAGCAACAGATTGCCATCATTGTCTATATGTTTCTAACTTTTCCACCTTTTCACGGATATTTGTGTTATCTTCCCAAAGTTTACACTGATTTTTATGTAGTTCTTTTCTCTCACTCTCATGGCCTTTCTCCTTCATCCTGTGCCTTCTACATTTCTTAGTCATTTAACCTCTTTATATAGATTTGGAGCATAAATCAGTTTGCAATGGGGGAGGATTCATGAGTAGTGACTTCAAAGAGAAAAAGAGACAAACATTTCAGATGTAATTTCTAAATATATATATATATATATATTTAGAGTATATATGTATTAGAATATATATATTCTATTGTATATACTATATATACTATATATATACTATATATATACTATATATACTATATATATACTATATATACTATATATAGTATATATATATAATATAATATAATATATAATATATATAATATATAGTATATATATAGTATATATATACTATATATATAGTATATATATAGTATATATATATATAGTATATATATAGTATATATATAGTATATATATAGTATATATATATATCCTTCTAAAGATGGACCAAAGAAGAGAGGAGAATGAGTCCATTTTAATAAGCATACTGTGGGCCAAAAATACAGAATATAAGTAAAAATTTAAAGCACAAATTACTGCTTCATCTTCCTCATATCTAGCATCATTATGACACTTATTAAGTTCTTATTTAACATTTTCTGTGTTTAAAGAAAAATGCAACTCTGAAAGAGATAGCAGTGATGCATGAGATGGTTATTCAGGCTACCCAACCACATCTGTGGCTTTTTAAGCCATAAGCAAATGGAAAACAAACATGCTGCTGGCATATTAGAAAACCATGGAACTTTGACAAAACTAACAAGAAAAAGAAAATTGGAATGTGAAGACTGTGCTGGTGGGCCGCTTAAGCATCACAAAAGTTTGGCAACCCATGATGGGACCTGTTGAGAGACTGCTTGCTCCAAAGCCTGGAGATGAGATGCTGGAAGACTGGCAGAGGTTGGCAAAAAGCTGTTACTATTTGACTTTGATGCTCCCGCAAAAGTGCTTCCTCTTAGGAGATGCAGAGACGGGACTCTGACAAGTACGGGTTTCTGATAACTTTCAGATAATACTACTGAAATGGGTAACAATTTACAGAACTCTAACAGAGACACTGATGGATTGATAAAACTGCTAACAGTAGATCAAGATCAACATGAACTAATTACATGGGACCGAACGAATTCATGAGGAGGTATTTTCGTTTGAAACACCGCTGGTTTTTTAATGCTTTGTATTTCCAGATACAAGGAAAACTTTTTCTCTTATCTATGACTTACAGCAATTTGATAAGTTATACCATTGTAACCAGAATTTAAACAATTACATTTTCTCCCTACCCGATCTCTTCAGAATTTGTAAACGCACACTGAATATTCTTATTTCCATGGTGATATAGCGATTTGCATTAAGTTCAATAAATATATGTTCTCTGTGTAATAGAACACAATTGGAGACACTGGTTATATCATTAAGGTTTTGACTGGAATATCTTATTTGTGAGTGATGTACACAGAATCAAATATGACCAGTTTTAAGGAACTAAGGTCGACTTAAAGCTACAATAAAGACCCTTGGAAATACGTCCTGGTGCCTTGCTTATAGTATTCCCATTAGCCTTACCTAGTGAGTAAAGAAGGTCACTTCCTGCCAGGTACAATAAACTGGAGAATGTCTTGGTGACTTTGACAAGAAAGGAAATTTATCCAAATCTACAAGTATTATAGGCACATTCTCATGGGGAGTCCTTGGCTTGGCTTCCCAGCCTTAAGGGGCTATTAAATGTCCAATGTGACATTCCTTATGAAAAGTTCCAGCAAAGTAGACTTAAAAAGAATCCATGTTGTTGATCACTGTTCTTGCCGCACTTATATAAATAATTCTGCCAAGTTTAAGGAGCCTAGATTTACTTTGGTAACAAATTATTCTTATTGCGATTATCTTTGGTAGAAATGAGGGTGATTATATAGAGAAAAATATTAGGTTTTAATAGAAAATATAGTACACCTTTGTGGGTCTAAAAAAAGTTAATTATTCAAATCCTCAGCACAAATCTGATTCTTCTATGATCTTTCCCATCTCGGCAAATAGCAACTTGATCCTTTAGGTTACTCAGGTCAAAACAACTTAGTCTTGAGAACTGAGAGAGAGACTTTTTTAAAATGTTCCAATTTGTAAGGAATTATTCTTGCTATAAATTCTAAATGATTCTCTTCAATTTCACTGCTACCAATCACTATTTTAAAATATAATAATGGCCAAGTGCTATCAATAAAATCAATTATACAAAAATGTGTATAATAAAAGGTAGGCTTTGAAAGATGGATGGATAGAAGGACAGATGGATGGATAGATATATCACCATCTATAATGATTTATCTATCCATCTAGCTATCCATCTCTCCCCAGGTGATTTCACCTGACATGAAAGGTTGATGATCTAACTATGTTAGATCATTTTGTACTAGGCCTCTGATTTCACATCCAAGCAATTATCCTTTCATCAACTTTTTGCTTTTACCACATTGGTCTTCATGGATTTCATATTGTTTTTGATGCTATTATAAAGGGAATTATTTTCTATTTCAGGTATTTTGTTGTTAATGTATAGAAATACAATTGATTTTCGTATTTTGCAACTTTATTGAATTCATTTCTTAGTTCTAACATTTTTTACTATGTCTTTACAGTTTCTTTTATATAAAATCATGTCATGTGCAATCAAAGACAATTTTATTCTTCCTTTCTAATTTGGATGCATTTTATTTATTTTTCTTGCCCAATTGCTCTGGGTAGGATTTTCAGTATTATTATGAATAGGAAGAGTGATAGTGGGCACTCTTGTTTCTGATTTTGGAGGAAGAATTTCAACGTTTCACCATTAAGTATGATGTTAGCTGTGGGCTTTTCATATATGGCTTTCATTATATACTGTTACTTGATTTTAGTAATAAAAAAGCATGATCTTCACAAAGCTACATCGTGGAATACAAAGAATTATGTTATTGTGTTATCACTGATAAGAGCAACACATCCAAAACTAAATATTGCTGAAGACATGTTTCAAAATTTGTTCAGTGAATAAGTTAAATAAAATTAATTTAAAAATGAATTACACCCTTTCCATTATTCCCTCACTCTTTAAATAACAAATGTTTCCTGGATACCTTTAAGTTCAGATCATAAACAATAGAAGGTGGCCCTCTAATAATGGATTCTTTTATTATTTATTTTTTACATTAATTTATTTTAAAAAATTGTAATGTTTATTTATTTTTGAGACAGAGAGAGACAGAGCATGGATGGGGGAGGGTCAGAGAGAGGGAGACACAGAATCTGAAAGAGGCTCCAGGCTCTGAGCTGTCAGCACAGACGCCAATGCGGGGCTCGAACTCACAGACTGTGAGATCATGACCTGAGCCCAAGTCAGACGCCCAACCGACTGAGCCACCCAGGCGCCCTTAAATTAATTTATTTTTTAATTTACACCCAAGTTAGTTAGCAGAGAGTGCAACAGTGATTTCAGGGTAGATTCCTTAGTGCCCCTTACCCATTTAGACCACCCCCCTCCCACAAACCCTCCAGTAACCCTCAGTTTGTTCTCCATATTTATGAGTCTCTTATGTTTTGTCCCCCTCCCTGTTTTTACATTATTTTTGTTTCCCTTCACTTATGTTCATCTGTTTTGTCTCCTAAAGTCCTCATGAGTGAAGTCATATGATTTTTTTCTTTCTCTAATTTCACTTAGCATAACACCCTCTAGTACCATCCACGTACTTGCAAATGGCAAGATTTCATTTTTTTTTTTTTGATTGCTGAGTAATACTCCATTGTGTGTGTGTGTGTGTGTGTACACACACACCACATCTTCTTTATCCATTCATCCATCAATGGACATTTGGCCTCTTTACATACTTGGCTATTGTTGATAGCACTGCTATAAATATTGGGGTGCATGTGCCCCTTCAAAACAGCACACCTGTATCCCGTGGATAAACACCTAGTAGTGCAATTGCTGGGTCGTAGGGTAGTTCTATTTTTAGTTTTTTGAGGAACCTCCATACTGTTTTCCAGAGTGGCTGCACCAGCTTGCATTGCCACCAACAATGCAAAAGAGATCCTCTTTCTCTGCATCCTCAGCAACATCTGTTGTTGCCTGAGTTGTTACTGTTAGCCATTCTGACAGGTGTGAGGTGGTATCTCATTGTGGTTTTGATTTGTATTTCCCTGATGATGAGTGATGTGGAGCAGTTTTTCATGTGTTGGTTGGCCATCTGGATGTCTTCTTTGAAGAAGTGTCTAGTCATGTCTTTTGCCCATTTCTTCACTGGATTATTTGTTTTTTGGGTGTTGAGTTTGACAAGTTCTTTGTACATTTTGGATACTAACCCTTTACCTGATATGTCATTTGCAAATATCTTCTCCATTCCATAGGTTGCCTTTTAGTTTTGCTGATTGTTTCCTTCGCTGTGCAGAAGCTTTTTATTTTGATGAATTCTCAGTAGTTCATTGTGGCTTTTGTTTCTCTTGCCTCCAGAGACCTGTTGAGTAAGAAGTTGCTGCAGCCAAGATCAAAGAGGTTTTTGCCTGCTTTCTCCTCTACTATTTTGATGGCTTCCTGTCTTACATTGAGGTCTTTCATCCATTTTGAGTTTATTTTTGTGTATGGTGGAAGAAAGTGGTCCAGGTTCATTCTTCTGCATGTCACTGTTCAGTTTTCCGAGCACCACTTGCTGAAGAGACTGTCTTTATTCCATTGGATATTCCTTCCTGCTTTGTCAAAGATTAGTTGGCCATACACTTGTGGGTCCATTTCTCTATTCTGTTCCATTGATCTGAGTGTTTTTGTGCCAGTACCATACTGTCTTCATGATTACAGCTTTGTAGTACAGCTTGAAGTCTGGGATTGTGATGCCTCCAGCTTTGGTTTTCTTTTTCAAGATGGTTTGGCTATTCATGGTCTTTTCTGGTTCCATACAAATTTTAGGATTTTTTGTTTTAGCTCTCTGAAGAATGCTGGTGTTATTTTGATAGGGATTGCATTGAATATGTAGATTGCTTTGATTAGTATTGACATTTTAACAATATTTGTTCTTCCTTATCCAGGAGCATGGAATATTTTCCCATTTTTTCTCTTCTTCAATTTCTTTCATAGGCTTTCTATACTTTTCAGTGTATAGATTTTTTTGCCTCTTTGGTTAGGTTTATTTCTAGGTATTTTATGGGTTTTGGTGACAATAGATTCTTTTATGATTGAACATAAAAGTTTACAGAATCTATCTCACATTGCATCTAACATCATTTATTTTACTTATTTGCATCTTATGTTCATCTATAAGATGGAGATTAAATCTGTCTCTCTTATCTATGAAAAAATCTATACATGTAGTCTTAACAGAATATGGACTCCCTTTTAGTACAGAACATTCTCTCTACAACTTTCTTTTTACTTATTTCCTCAACATTATTAATACAGACTAAAAAAGGGAAAATTATAAATTAGACTTTGTTTTGGGAGTATTTGATAAAAATAGATAAACAGCAAAAATTAATTTGTGTTGTTCTCAAATATATTGAAGGGAAAACGTAGTTTCTAAAAATGCCCATTAAGTTTTTGTTTTCTGATATAACAGACATTATATATTTGTGAAAATAGGAAAGAAACATAAAGTTTGTGTTTTCAAAACAGAAAACACAAGTAGGTTTTTGAATTTCAAAATGTATTATTTCAAAAATGTTTTATTCCACAATTATAAACTAAATATTATATTCTAAATTTAGAATAAAAATTTTATAGCTTTAAACATATCATTTTAATTTTTCTTCCTACTCAAAGTTCCATTACTTCTTACATTTATATTTTACCTTTGACTCCAATTACAGTGAATATACCACTAGAAACTCCTTAATCTGTGATATGTTACCACATCTGAGCATAAACTCTTCAAGGGAAAGTGTCACAATAATAGATTCTATGGTTACAAACTGCATTATCGTTCACAGTTTTCAGTACAGATTTTAGTGTCTCAAAAGATATTTTGGTACCACTCAGAATTCTGATAACAGATCAAAGCCCAGCAACTAACTCAAAGAGCATATTGGTAAAAATTAAGTCATTCTCTATCTGAAAGATGACATAGATTAGTGGTTATCTAAAATTTCAATCCAATTTTCCATAAAATAATAGGAAAATGAACCAATTTCCCAGAAAGATAAGTGAGAACCCATAGCAGCTTACTAAATACTAGAACTTTATTGCTGGCTCTGTATTATAACTTATAAAATGTGTGAATTTTACATTACAAATAGTGCACCCTTTAAAAGTAAAATTAATGCTCTAAGAAGATATTCTACATTTATCCTTGTCTTTCTTGCTCTCTGGACACAATATTGTGTAATTAAATGAAACAACAACAAAATCTAGTTTGATGAGCAAGTGGATTTGTAAGCGGTTATTACATTATACCCAAGTTTTACAGCAAACCTATCAAAACTAGAACTTTGCTGGCACTGTGGTAACATGAAAACAGTTGGGGATTTCTAATAAAAGGAAATACGTTGCTCTTAAAATGGGTAAGGCGTTTTTCTAAGTACAACATCTGTATTTAGATGTGTAATCTTCAGGAAAGTTCTGTAACTTAGCTATTATTATTATCTTTGTTTTGTAGGTGGGGAAATAGCACCAATATCCTAAAGTCACACAACAAGGAGGTACCAGAACCAGAATTTGAACCCTGGGAATTCCCTTCAAAAATGTGCTCTCAAACAGTATGCTAGGCTGGTCCTTTTGAGGTTGTCCTATTATAACCCTAACATTTTGTCTTAGTCTGTTTGGAATGTTGTAACAAGCTACCAGAAATCGGGCAACTTCTAAAGAATAGAAATTTATTTCTCACAACTCTGAAAGTTGACAGTCCAATATTAGGGTGTCAGCACGGTCTGGTTCTGGTGAAGGCCCTCTTCTGAGTCACAGACAACCAATATGTCACTGTGTCCTCACACTGTTGATAGACATAACAGAGCTCTCGTAAGTCTTTAATAAGGACACAAATCCCACTCATGAAGGCTCTACCCACACGAACTAAGCACTTTCCAAAGGCCCCACCTCTCTAATACCATCACTTTGGGGGTTAGGATATCACATATGAATTTGGGGAGTGCACAAACATTCAGCCCATGGCACATTTTTAAGTTACTTCAATTTTTTTTTTTTTTTTTGTCATTTCTCAGTTTCCTGATCTGTAAAACAGGGCAGTAATGACTACATTTCAGTCTTATTGAAAGAATTCTTATACGTGTGTATAGCAAGATTAGTAGATTAGTAAAGTATATATGTACCGTATACACTGTGATTATTACATTTTTGTCTTTGACTCTACTGCTGCCACTATTTTTTTTAAATAAAGAAATGTTGAACTACCAATTCCCATATGTAAGTTAGTACACATTCTTATGGTTTCTTTCTCTAAAGTTTCAAGATACCTTTATGGTTCAACTGTGTCGACTTCAAAGCTTCTCAAATGTCAGACTAAAAAAACATAAAATATGACATTTTTAATAAATTTGGAGACCACAAATGCATATTATAATGTACAATCATTTGGTTCACTGTCCAAAGGTTTTCAAGGACGCCTTTGAAATTCAAGTTCAAAATGTTCACCACAGCTAAAGGCTTTTGAAAAATAACTACTGTTTAGGAACGTTCTCTGCTTCAAGAATTGTTTTTCAGCAAACACATCAAGAAAACAAATATTACGTATAATTTTGCAGATAGCTACACATTTCAAAGGATGATGACATCTGTGTATAGGTCTGCAAAATGAGTTGATACAGCATTTTTCTTTTCAGTCAATCCTGATTAAATAATTACTAAACATTATCACTGTCATCTTCTTTTATCTGAAAGTTGGTACTATAAAATTGTATCATTTTTGGTGAAAATGGTATATTATCTGCTTCACTAAATGCTATACTTAGTAAAATGTGAAACACTTTAAACTGCCTTATTGGATATTTGCCTAAAAAACTAAAAATACACAGTATGCATGGTTTTTTTTTTAAATAAAGTTTCTTTATTTGCTGAGAGAAGAGAGTGAATGCGTGGGAGGGGTAGAGAGACAAGGAGTGAGAGAGTATCCCAAGAAGGCTCCGCACTGTCAGCAGCGGCTCAACACAGGACTTGAACTCACAAATCGTGAGATCATGACATGAGCCGAAATCAAGAGTGGGATGCTTCACCTACTGAGCCACACAGTTTCTTGCTCCCTTTCTTAATGGCACTAAATTCGCAAGCTGTAAGGTTCAGGCAGAATTGACTTCCCTCCTCCCAACTCCAGAGTGGCCGTATTGGCCATAATGATTTACTGAGTTGGATAAATAACTTAGGTTTTTCCAAACAGAAGGCATGCCGTTTTATTTATACTATTATTTACTAGGGATATGATGAAATGTATTAACTCTCTTTAACTGTCTTAGAAGTATGAAGTTATGAAGCTAAGGACTATTTCAGCCTTAAAACTTCCCAAGATCCTCCTGGATCAAAAATGAGGTCATTATTACATCACAGGAAGAGAGAGAGAGAAAGAGAGGGAGAGAAAGGGAGAGAGAGAGAGAGAGAGAGAGAGAGAGAGAGAGAAAAGGAGAACAGATATGAGAAAGAAATTCTGGCGAGTCCTTTTGCATTCTGGATCAAGCCTCAAACTGATACCTAAGTCATCTCAGGTCTCCCAAATTAATGAATTAATAGAGTCCCATTTAAAACAGTTTGAGTTAGCTTCACATGATGTACAGCCAAAGCAAATCATAAAATATCAGATAAGTATTCTATGATATTATTTCTCCCTGGTAAAGAATTGAAATTACCTTGGACAGAGTCTTTTGTTCAGATGCTAAACATCAGAGGATTAAGGAAATGGCTTATAAACTGAATTACTTGACAAAAAAAAATCCCCCCACCCCAAAATTAGATTTGAGGCCTTTCTTATTACAGAACTATCAATAGTAAATTAAAACAATGAGATGCCTCATTTATACTTTTGGTAATTGTGAAAAGACTCTAACAAGGCAAAATGGGAAAACAGGTCTAATGGTCCCATTAGGTGCTTTTGTAGATATATTGTTAAAAAATAATGTCTGGATTTATAAGCATTACTAGTGATGTATTAGTAGCACTATATATCTGTATGAATCAGGAAAAATGGTTCATAATTCCACTAGGGAATGCTGAGATAACATTAAACATACCATGTTCCAAAAGATGGTTTACTCAGAATTCCAACCCACTACAAAATATAAAGATTTTTCAAGAGGATTGAAAGATTTTTCAATCCTTTAATTAAGGTCTACCTATACTAATCATACCCTAATATGCTTTCCTGAGAAAGTAAATTCCCAGAAATTTGCAAAAGTAGGAATTTTTTATCTACAGCTAAAGGTGAGCCAAGACAATTAGGTAACAGGGACAATAAAACTGTTCACTTGGATATCAGGATCCCTGCCTACCGATCAAAACCTGATCAAGTTAGCTTCACAGTTTTCAGCCAAGCCATCAAGTCTTTAACTCTGTTTTCTTCTCTAGAACACCAGAATATACTCTAAAGCACTTTCAGGTTCTAAATTCTGTGAGGTTCTAATTCTGTGGTTTTCAGCTCAGTTTTGGGTTTGTTTTGTTTTGTTTTTTTAGTTTTTGAACTGATTTACTAACCATTAGAAAATTTTCTACGCTGGTTTTAAGGATTCATAGGTCTCAGGGAACCTAATTCCTCAGTGCTTCCACAGAAACCACAGGGCTACTCAGTTACAGCATTAATCTGTGACATTCACTGGCAGAAAAACCAATCCCAGGAATAAAGAACATTTCTGGCACTTTCCCAACTCATTTGGACCAGGTTGCTTGGCCATAATCTTTGTGCTTCTCCAAGCATCATTTTCTGTGTGAGTGAATGCCAGATACAGGAAATATAAAGCAAGTACTTGTACTAAACACCAAGAACGTTGGGTGGTTCAGCCAGTTAAATATCAGACTCTTGATTTTGGCTCAGGTCATGATCATGATTAGTGAGTTGGAGCCCTGAGTTGGCAGAGCCTGCTTGGGATTCCATCTCTCCCGCTCTCTCTGCTCCTTCTCTGTTTGTGCTCTTTCCACTCTCAAAAATAAATAAACTCAAAAAAATAAAAATAAAATATAAGAATGTTAAGTCACAAAATACTTGATTAAACACAATGTATACTGTCTTAATCATCTTGTGGATTCTGGATTCAAGCTGTGTGGGTCACACAACTTGTTAGTGGAAAAATCTTAATCAAATATAATTCTACACATCCCCAAAGCCCATGTTCTCTCAGTAGCATATGGCTATCGTAGAACAAAAGGTGATGTTACAAATCCAACAATAGTAAGGTATATTCTTCTTGATATTTGCTTCACATTAAGTTAACATTTTTCATTGTAAATAGGACTGGGATTTCATTAATATTTGAGGATACCGAATTGCAGATACACAGAATATTATTTCAAGGAAAGTCAATAGAATACCTCAACTTCTATGCCATTTTGTCAATTGACATTTTTGTTCATAGTTTTCTTTTTTTATTTTTTTTTTTGTCACAAAAAATGTAGCTCTCTCTTGGATAGGACTATTAGAACAACCTGTCAAAGTGGAATATAGGTAAAAATTAAATTAAGAACTGATATTTCACAGACACCACATTCCTGTATGGATGTAGGCATGTGATCAAATATATATGTGCCTACACACTCACACACATCAAATATCTAAATGCTGATGCTTATACATTCAGAAAAATTAAAAGTACTGTAGCAAAGTAAAAGAAAAACTAATTTGTAAAATTCAAAATATATTGTCTACCTATTGAAGCTATCAATATTAGTGGATTTTTTTTGCATTAATTGTGAGGTCAAACTCTGTTCTTTGCATAAAAATAACTTGCAGGAAATTTCAAATGCTAACTGAAGGAAGTGAACATGCATGACCACACGCACAATCCCCTGTTGGTCTAGCTTCTCATACAGTTTACAGCTTATTATTTACAGTTGTTTCTTAAAATTAAAGGTTCAATGTAAATAATTCTACTGTACGGGAGCTTATTCTATCAGTTCTAAAAATACAGTCCTTTATCATCATTGTACTCTCACTTTAATCGGCCTTTATGCAGACTGACATCTGAATCAATTTGACCTTTCAGCTTATAAACTTCCTTTGATCATCTTTATGACTGTAATATTTTTGGAAATTCATTGTGGCAATTTAGAAATTGAGCTCTGATTGCAAGAACAGGTGATGTATTTCATTTTCATTTTATTGTGAGAAGAAAAATGACTATTTTTTGCATATTTAAAGAAGATTCAGAAAATTATACTTAAACCATCATAATTAAAGAAAATGCACCATTCAAGGTATGAAATGTACTTTAAAACAACTTTCAGTATAATAGTTTAATTTTAAATATCAAAGTAATGTAAAATATAATAAAGCAACTTCATTTACTATTTCTCCCTGTCATTAATAAATGGTTATGCGCTGACATAATTATTTAGTAAATAGGTAAAATCAACAAAATAATCATAATAATCATAATAAGGTAATAATAGCAATAGTTTTATGGCTATATGTCAAACAGTTCATTTGCATGCCATAGTTTCCAGAGGAAAACATCTGGAAACTTCACATCTCCTTTAATTCTCAAAACATAACTGCAAATTTAGAAGGCAGTGTCTGTGATGAAACATGTTGCTTTGGAGATCAGGAGCCTTCAATTCTACTTGTGACATTCTTTTTCAGTACTTAAAGACTTTGGGGAAAAAAATCTAAAACTTTTCTTTGCTCACTATAAAATGCATAATCTACATAAAATCTGGTGATACCAAGTATATCTAAAGAGATGTCTAATTTTCCATTATCTACGGTAAATTTTCTTCAGTTAACCTTTGTTATTGGCATTATGCAATAAAGAAAGAAAGAGATTAAATGATAGCCAAAATATTCAATGGTTTTCTAGCTCATCTGAGTTTACTATAAATTATACGGGTAAATAATTAAGCTTGCTTCATAACTTCCCCATTAATAAACTCTAGATGTTAAAAGGACATAAACATTCTATGGATTTCAAGGCAACTCAATGAAAACCAGGTCATAATATCTGGTTGGAGAGCACTGGAAAATAAAGAATGTATATGTGACAAGAAGTTTACTTGGCAAAAATTTATACAATGTCTCATTCTGTAGTCCCAAAATTTTGAGTGGTAATTACCACGCAACTTTAAACAAATAAATTAATTGAAGCTTATATAACATTAAATTCATCTCATATCTTCTCATGAACTATCATCTTTTGGCAGATAATTTACATCATACTTTATTGAAAAAGTAGAAAACAACAAATTAGAGTACCTTCATCTTTCTTTTTTTTTTTTCAACTTTTTTTTTTTGGGGGGGGGGACAGAGAGAGACAGAGCATGAACGGGAGAGGGGCAGAGAGAGAGGGAGACACAGAATCAGAAACAGGCTCCAGGCTCCGAGCCATCAGCCCAGAGCCTGACGTGGGGCTCGAACTCACAGACCACGAGATCGTGACCTGGCTGAAGTCGGACGCTTAACCGACTGCGCCACCCAGGCGCCCCTACCTTCATCTTTCTATTGATATTCATGTTTCTGCTTCTTCCTTCTCTCTTTTTTCCTTTACAGTAGAAGAAGTACCTCTCTTCCTATCAAAGGCTCTTCTAGATCTGCTTTGAACGGTCATCCCCTTTCTCGGGGGATTAGTTGGTTTTTACTTCTCTCCTCAATCATCAACACTTACATCTCCATTTTTTCCATCAACCTCTAGTCAGGGTCCAATTTCTCCTACATTAAAAAAGTCCTATTTTACTTTAAATCTTCTTACAGGGGCACCCCGGGGGCTCAGTCAGTTGAGCATCTGACTTCAGCTCAGGTCATTATCTCACAGTTGGTGAGTTCAAGCCCCGCATCAGGCTCTGTTGAAAGCTCAGAGCCCAGAACCTGCTTCAGATTCTGTGTTTCCTTCTCTCTCTGCCCCATCCCCACTCATGCTGTGTCTTTCTCTGTCTTAAAAATAAATAAAACATTTAAAAAATTTTAAAAAAATCTTCTTCCAATAACCACAAACTGCTTCTTCTCTTAATACATAAAAAGTTAGAAAATCTTGTCTTTATTTTTAACTTTCCCTCATTCTGTTATTTATCTGTTATTCTAATACAATTTCCCCTTTTATCACTTGATTCTAATCTTACCAATGTAACCAAAAATGTCTTGTAAAATCTGCACCTATCTCATATGCCCTCATACTTGAAATTTAATTGCTAAAATGTTAAAAAAAAATGTTATCATTCTTAAAATGCTTTCTTCTTGGGGCACCTGGGTGGCTCAGTTGGTTGAGCATCCAACTTTGGCTCAGGTCATCATCTTGGGATTTGTGAGTTCTACCCCTACATTGGGCTCAGTGCTGACAGCTCAGAGCCCGGAGTCTGCTTTTGATTCTGTGTCTCCTTCTATCCCTGCCCACCCCCCACCCTGCTTGCTCACACTCTCTCTTTTCTCTCTCAAAAATAAATAAATGTTAAAAGAATTTTTTTGAATGCTTTCTTCTCTTCTTTGACACCACGATGCCTTGGTTTTTCTTCAAGCTATATATTGTATTCTTCTTTGATCCGAATTTTAATTTTTTTAACATTTATTTATTTTTGAGACAGAGAGAGACAGAGCATGGACAGGGGAGGAGCAGAGAGAGAGGGAGACACAGAATCTGAAACAGGGTCCAGGCTCTGAGCGGTCAGCACAGAGCCCGATGCGGGTCTCGAACTCACGGACCGTGAGATCATGACCTGAGCTGAAGTTGGACGCTTAACCGACCGAGCCACCCAGGCACCCCTGATCCAAATTTTAAATATTGAAATTCCTAGGCTCTTGTCACAGCCCTTTGATTTTATCCATAGTCTTATTTAATTATCAAACTTATTTCCAAAGATTTAAAATCATGTAAATTTCATGTTTATATTATTAATAATGTTTTCTTTTCTATGTGTAGATGCAAATCTAGGCACCTTGATTTTCCTCTGTCCGTATTGTGTATGTCTGTTACCTTTACCTCTTTAACGCTATCACACATAATTTTTCCTTGACCAATGTTGATCAGGCCCCTCAGATTTTGCATATGTTTCCCTTCCTGGAATTTTAAACTATCAACTTAGGTCATGGCTTGCTCAAAATTTTTCATTTTTCTTTCACTCACAGCAGTCCACTCATTTATTTCATTACAATGTATGGTTGATAACTCCAATTTCATTATTTGTTATTTGCATATCCCATAGAATGTTATACTTGAGATCAAGAAATTCAAGCACTTTTTTTAACTATACATATACTTATATATATATAAGTATATACATATATATAGATATATATGTATAGTATACAAGTATATAGTATAAGTATAAAAGTATATAAGTATATAGTATATAAGTATATACATGTATATATAAGTATATACATAATACTTAGCATTAAAGAATCAATGGTTAACGAATGGGCCCTCCCTCCAAAGTTGTCCAACACCAAAACCTGTACATTCTTGCTCTACCACATTACCTTCTAAAACCCAACCACATTAGCCCCAAAGTAATGATTTTCTACAGTGACCGTAAAGCAAAACCAGTTTTTAAAAAGCTATGATACATAAAAACAGGCAATTGGCTGTGTAGTGTCATGGGGTGTGTGCGTTTTCATGAAATCAGAGTATATGAACAGTGGGTGTATGTACAATTTGTTCTCCAGTTCCATGAAATTGTCCCTAGGATAACTGAAGGAAGCAAATGAAATCTTGTTTTCTCTCTTGGCATAATCTGGAAAAGACGGTCCATCCCAGGGGTTTCAGCACCAACTGCCTATAGGTTTTCCTTTAGCTGTATCTCCATATTTGTATTTATTTTTATAATTATTCATTTACCCAGCACACATACTCTCCCAGGTATCACATGAGATATCAACCATATAAAGGTACATGAGGGCAGCAATTCTGCTAAAATTTTTAAAGTTTAGGGGCGCCTGGGTGGCTCAGTTGGTTAAGTGACCAACTTTGGCTCAGGTCATGATCTCGCAGTTTGTGAGTTTGACCCCGCGTCGGGCTCTGTGCTGACAGCTCAGAGCCTGGAGCCTACTTCAGATTCTATGTCTACGCCTCTCTCTCTACCCCTCCCCTGCTCATGCTCTGTGTCTGTCTCTAAATAATAAATGTTAAAAATTTATTTTTGTAATTTAAAAGTTTAGTTAAAGTAGATAAATATATAAAAGAGCAATTATAAGATCATATGATTGGCAAAGACACAGTGATAGCAGAGGGCATTATAGAACCACCAAGAAGAAATGAAGAATCAGTGCAATCAATGAATGAGCAGTTCCTGAATCTTCCTAAGTCAGGAAGGAAAATATATCAGCAGCAACACCTCAAGCATTAATTTTTCTTGTATCTAGGATGCTAAGGATAAGCCATAAGGCCTCTTCTATTTTCTACACTTACCTACAAAAGAGTTTCTACTTAACTCTGTCTCCTCCCCACCATGATATTTTGATTTCAGGACTGAAAGTTGGTCATCATTATTCATCGAAATACTGAACCTAACAATAATGAATCTCTGACCTGAATTTCAGAGAACTTGTCCACAGCAAACCGCTAACAGACTCTGTCACCAGATACTGGACTCTGGCTCTCATTTTCCTAGCACCTGTTAGACCAATATCATGAATATATTAGTCAGAAATTACAAGGCAACAATCTGCCTTACATTGTATATCTCTTCCTGGCAAGATTCCTTCCTTTCCCTGACCTGTCATCAGTTCGAACCCTCAAATATCAAGGATTGCCTAAATTCTCACTCTGTTCAGACACCTTGCAACTACTATGGTCTGCATTCCAGTGAGTTTCCCCAGTAACTCTGGCCATTCCACAATTTCTCCCTTATCATGACTGAACTACAAAAATAACAAGGTTTCACATACCAAGAACTACCTTATTCACAAGAACACTTTTTTCCTATTTGAGCTTGTGTCTTCAGGTGTACTTGCCCACACTATCCAATTGCATCAACACTCAATAAAAAGAAACTCCTCTATCACTGAAATTTTGCAGCCTCTACCTTAGGTCACTTTCTTAGATCAATTTAATTCTCTACTTTCTGGCCTGTTTGGAGCCTTCAGCCCTGAAGTTACCTTGGTTCCTTGAAGAATCTACTACTTGGCAAAACTTTATTAAGCATATCCTCTCTTACTGTCCAGTCTCTAGGGTCATTAATTTGACTGACAACACATTTTTTTTTTCTCAGCTTACTGAATGAGGACTGGAAATATTTTGAAAATTTCTCCAACACTTTAAAAATAGTTATGTGTGTCTGGGTGGCTCAGTAGGTTAAATGTCCTGCTGTTGACACTGGCTCAGATCATGATCTCTTTTCATGACATAGAGAGCTGCGTAGGGCTCCACACTGGAGTCCTACTTGAAGTTCTTTCTCCCTCTTTCTCTCTGTCCCTCCTCCACTCTCCATCAAAAGAAATACGCTTTTAAAATAATTACAGATATTTATTACATCTTATATAGCAAAGTTCTAAAGTCATTTTATTTTTCAATTTTTTTAAATAGTTTTTACTTATTTTTGAGAGAGAAAGAGCAGGGCAGAGGCAGAGAGAAAGGGAGAGAAAACCACAGGCAGGATCCATCGGAACCCGATGCCGGGCTCAAACCCACGAACTATGAGATCATGAGCTGAGCCGAAATCAAGAATGGGACACACTTAAGCAACTGAGCCACAAAGGTGTCCCTAAAGTCATTTTAAAATGTAATGATTTTGTTTACAAGATGATTATCTGAAATTCCACTTCATCTGCATTAAATTCATCAATGTGATATATAGCAATTATTTGTGACAAACAAATACTGTAATATTTAAGAAGCGTTTTAACTTAAAAAATAGATCCCAAGTCCTATTTTCCTACCATGTATCCCAAGGTTGTTTTTTTCTTAAATAAGTGAACTACAAATTTTCAACTTCTGTTTAAAACTTTGACTTTAAAAAGAAATGGAATTATTTTCTTCTGAGACATTACTTTAAAACTCCCATTATGTTCAATAATTTAATTGAATTCACCAACAAAATATATGGAGTTCTTTTAATATACAAATTGTTTTAGGTTGGAAGACCAGTTACCAAGGCATATTAATGCTGACACTAGTAACAACTTTTCTGATCATTATCAAGTGGATAAATTACAATATCCTGTGAAAAACTCTGAGTCACAGTTAACATCTATTCCAAAATGCAAAGTCAGCATTCATTGTATTAAGATTAAGAAATTTATATTTGAAGGCATTTATATTTTTTTTTACCTTTTCTATGCAGGATGACAACAGCTCTACCCTCAATTCTCCCCTTTCCTCATTAACCCCCACTCGCCCTCCAAAAAAAAAAATTCACAAACTAGTTATTTTCTTGTTTGAACTGAGATTCTCATTCAAGTCACCTTTCAGCAGTTGTCTGATGACTTCATAACATCTTTTAGCACTTGTCATGGATAATAAAAAATATATTAACTTGAGTTTTTATTTTTGAGAAGAAATACTAATCACTGTAGAACCATGAAGGGATTATTGATCAGTTAAGAGTAGAAAGCTGCACAGTAAATATAAAATATTTTTGGATATATGTTTTTATTTACACTCCTGAATTTTTATTAGGGATATATAAATAGAGCATGTCATATTTCACGACCTGAAGAAGTTGAAGGAATATGCTCTATAGAATAAACCATCCCAAGCCACAAAATGTAAATATTAACCATTCAGATTCTGATGTTTCCATCATTGTTTTAATTGCTAAGACCTGGGACATCGCAAGATGGTGGCGTAGGAGGACGCTGGGCTCACCTCATCCTGCTGATCGCTTAGATTCCACCCACATCTACCTAACTAACCCAGAAAACCACCAGAAGACCAGCAGAACGGACTCTCCGGAGCCAAGCAGTAGACAAGAGGCCCACAGAAGAGGGTAGGAAGGGTGGAGAGACAGTGCGTGCTACACGAACTGGTGGGAGGGAGCCAGGGCAGTGGAGGGGCAGCCCACTGTGCAAGGCAGAGCCCCCAAAGTCTGGCTTGCAAAAGCATAGGGGCTGGACTCCGTGAGTACTGACAGCCAGCAGGACTTAACATCTGGAATGCTAAAAGTCAACAGCTCTGCTCTGGGAGAGCCAGGAGGGCGAGAGGACACTGGGAGGGAGAGCTGTTGAACCCCAGAAGACAGAGCTCGGCTCAGCGGGGAACAAAGGCACTGATTAAGTGCCATTTCCCTCTCCCATCAGCCAGCTGAAATTCCAAAGGGAACCAGTTCCCATCACCAATCTTGCTTGCGCTGCGCAAACACCCAATGCTATGCTTCTGTGAATCCATCTCTCCAACAGGCCTGCCTCCCTCCCTGTGCTGCAGGGCCCCTTTTGCAGGGGACCACCAACAGCAAAGCCAGCTAACCCTGTCCCTCCAGCCCCTGTGCACCTTGCAGATCCACCCCTTCTAATACGCCCTTGGCAAGATCCCATCAAAGCAGCACCACAAGTGTGCAATTAGCACAGACAGGGGCCACACCACTCCACAGTGAGTCCTGCCCCTGGGAGAGGAGAAAAATACAAGTATGACTGTGGCCCCAGCGATGGGCTGGGGACAGACATCGGGTCTGACTGAGGCCCTGCCCACCAACACAAGTTACTCCGGACAGCACAGGGGAAGTGCCCTGCAGTTTGGAGCCACGACAGGGACTAGCCAAAATGATGAATTAGAAGAATTCTCCTCACAAGAAACTCCAGGAAGTAGCGACAGCTAATGAATTGATCAAAAAGTGATTTAAGCAATATAACAGAAGAAGAATTTAGAATAAAAGTCATAAAATTAATCCTTCGCTTGAAAAAAGCATAGAGAACAGCAGAGACTCTATTGCTAAAGAGATCAAGGAACTAAAAAATAGTCATGAGGAGCTAAAAAAAATGCTATACATGAGGTGCAGAATAAAATGGAGGCAACCACAGCTCGGATTGAAGAGGCAGAGGAGAGAATAGGTGAATTAAAAGATAAAATTATAGAAAAAGAGGAAGCTGAGAGATAAAAATAATCCAGAAGTATGAGGGGAGTTTTAGAGAACTAAGTGATGCAATCAAACATAACAATATCCATATCATAGGAATTCCAGAAGAAGAAGAAGAGAGAGAGGAAGGGGCTGAAGGTATACTTGAACAAATCATAGCTGAGAACTTCCCTGATCTGGCGAAGGAAAAAGGCATTGAAATCCAAGAGACACAGAGAACTCCCTTCAGACATAATTTGAATCTATCTTCTGCACGACATATCATAGTGAAACCGACAAAATACAAGGGTAAAGAGAAAATTCTGAAAGCAGCTAGGGAAAGTCAGGCTAAACTTTCAAAGGCAGACCTATAAGAGTAGTGGCAGACCTATCTACTGAAACTTGGCAGGCCAGAAAGGAATGGCAGGAAATCTTCAATGTGATGAACAGAAAAAATATGCAGCCAAGAGTCCTTTATCTGGCAAGTCTGTCATTCAGAATAGAAGGAGAGATAAAGGTTTTCCCAAAAAAACAAAAGCTGAAGGAATTCATCACCATTACACCAGCCCTACAAGAAATCCTAAGGGGGATTCTGTGAGTGAAATGTTGCAAGGACCACAAAGTGTCAAAGACATCACTACAAGCATGAAACCTACAGACATCACAATGACTCTAAACCCACATCTTTCAATAACAACATTGAATGTAAATGGACTAAATGCTCCAAGCAAAAGACATAGGGTATCAGAATGGATAAAAAAACAACAACACCCATCTATTTGCTGTCTACAAGAGACTCATTTTAGACCTGAGGACACCTTCAGATTGAAAGTGAGGCGATGGAGAACTATCTATCATGCTACTGGAGTCAAAGAAAGCTGGAGTAGCCATACTTATATCAGACAAACTAGACTTTAAGTTAAAGACTGTAACAAGAAATGAAGAAGGGCATTATATAATAATCACAGGGTCTCTCCATCAGGAAGAGCTAACAATTATAAATGTCTATGTGCCGAATATGGGAGCCCCCAAATATATAAAACAATTAATCACAAACATAAGCAATCTTATTGATAAGAATATGGTAATTGCAGGGGACTTTAATACCCCACTTACAACAATGGGTAGATCATCTAGACACAGGATCAATAAAGAAACAAGGGCTCCAAATGATACACTGGATAAGATGGACTTGACAGATATATTTAGAACTCTGCATCCCAAAGCAACAGAATGTACTTTCTTCTCGAGTGCACATGGAACATTCTCCAAGATAGATCACATACTGGGTCACAAAACAGCCCTTCATAAGTATACAAGAATTGAGATCATACCATGCACACTTTCATACCACAATGCGATGAAGCTTGAAATCAACCACAGGAAAAAGTCTGGAAAACCTCCAAAAGCATGGAGGTTAAAGAACACCCTACTAAAGAATGAATGGGTCAACAAGGCAATTAAAGAAGAAATTTAGAAATATATGGAAACAAATGAAAATGAAAATACAGCAATCCAAATGCTTTGGGATGCAGCGAAGGCAGTCCTCAGAGGAAAATACATTGCAATCCAGGCCTATCTCAAGAAACAAGAAAAATTCCAAGTACAAAATCTAACAGCACACCTAAAGGAAATAGAAGCAGAACAGCAAAGGCAGCAGAAGAAGAGAAATAATAAAGATCAGAGCAGAAATAAACAATATAGAATCTAAAAAACTGCAGAGCAGATCAATGATACCAAGAGTTGTTTTTTTTGAAAAAATAAACAAAATTGATAAACCTCTAGCCTGGCTACTCAAAAAGAAAATGGAGATGACCCAAATAGATAAAATCATGAATGAAAATGGAATTATTACAACCAATCCCTCAGAAATACAAGCAATTATCAGGGAATACTATGAAAAATTATATGCCAACAAACTGGACAACCTGGAAGAAATGGACAAATTCTAAGCACCCACACACTTCCAAAACTCAAACAGGAAGAAACAGAAAACCTGAACAGACCCATAACCAGGGAAGAAATTGAATCGGTTATCAAAAATCTCCCAACAAATAAGATTCCAGGAACAGACGGCTTCCCTGGGGAATTCTACCAGACATTTAAAGCAAAAATAATAACCATCCTTCTCAAGCTGTTCCAAAAAAAGAAAGGAAGGAAAACTTCCAGACTCATTCTATGAAGCCAGCACTGCTTTGATTCCTAAACAGACAGAGACCCCGCAAAAAAAGAGAACTACAGGCCCAAGTCCCTGATGAATATGGATGCAAAAATTCTCAATAAGATACTAGCAAATCAAATTCAACAGCATATAAAAAGAACTATTCACCATGATCAAGTTGGATTAATTCCTGGGCTGCAGAGCTGGTTCAACATTAGCAAATCAATCAACGTGATACATCACATTAACAAAAGAAAGGATAAGAACCATATGATCCTGTCAATCGATGCAGAAAAAGCATTTGACAAAATTCAGCATCCTTTCTTAATAAAAACCCTTGAGAAAGTCAGGATAGAAGGAACATACTTAAACATCATAAAAGCCATTTATGAAAAGCCCACAGCTCATATCATCCTTAAAGGGGAAAAACTGAGAGCTTTCCCCCTAAGATCAGGAACAAAATAGTGATGTCCACTCTCACCACTGTTGTTTAACATAGTGTTGGAAGTTCTAGCATCAGCAATCAGACAACAAAAGGAAATCAAAGGCATCAAAATTGGCAAAGATGAAGTCAAGCTTTCGCTTTTTGCAGATGACATGATACTATACGTGGAAAATCCGACAGACTCCACCAAAAGTCTGCTAGAACTGATACATGAATTCAGCAATGTCACAGGATACAAAAATCAATGTACAGAAATCAGTTGCATTCTTATACACTAACAATGAAGCAACAGAAAGACAAATAAAGAAACTGACCCCATTCACAGTTGCACCAAGAAGCATAAAATACCTAGGACTAAACCTAACCAAAGATGTAAAAGATCTGTATGCTGAAAACTATAGAAAACTTTTGAAGGAAATTGAAGAAGATACAAAGAAATGGAAAGACATTCCCTGCTCATGGATTGGAAGAATAAATATTGTCAAAATGTCAATACTAGCCAAAGCTATCTACACATTCAATGCAATCCCAATCAAAATTGCACCAGCAGTCTTCTCGAAGCTAGAATAAGCAATCCTAAAATTTGTACGGAACCACAAAAGGCCCCAAATAGCCAAAGTAATATTGAAGAAGAAGACCAAAGCGGAAGGCATCACAATCCCAGACTTTAGCCTCTACTACAAAGCTCTAGTCATCAAGACAGCATGGTATTGGCAGAAAAACAGACATATAGACCAATGGAATAGAATAGAGACTCCAGAATTGGACCCACAAAAGTATGGCCAACTAATCTTTGACAAAGCAGTAAAGAATATCAATGGAAAAAAGACATTCCCTCTAACAAATGGTGCTGGGAGAACTGGACAGCAACATGTAAAAGAATGAAACTAGACCACTTTCTTACACCATTCACAAAAATAAACTCAAAATGGATAAAGGATCTGAATGTGAGACAGGAAACCATCAATACCCTAGAGGAGAAAGCAGGAAAAAACCTCTCTGACCTCAGCCGCAGCAATTTCTACCTCAACACATCCCCAAAGGCAAGGGAATTAAAAACAAAAATGAACTATTGGGACCTCAACAAGACAAAATCTTCTGCACAGCAAAGGAAACAATCAACAAAACTAAAAGGCAACCATTGGGATGGGAAAAGATATTTGCAAACGACATATCAGACAAAGGGCTAATATCCAAAATCTATAAAGAACTCACCAAATTCCACATCCGAAAAACAAATAATCCAGAGAAGAAACGGACAGAAACATGAATAGACACTTCTCTAAAGAAGACATCCAGATGGCCAACAGGCACATGAAAAAATGCTCAACGTCACTCCTCATCAGGGAAATACAAATCAAAACCACACTGAGGTACGACCTCACTCTAGTCAAGGTGACTAAAATGAACAATTAGGAGACTATAGATGCTGGAGAGGATGTGAAGAAACGGGAACCCTCTTGCACTGTTGCTGAGAATGAAAACTGATGCAGCCGCTCTGGAAAACAGTGTGGAGGTTCCTCAGAAGATTAAAAATAGACCTATCCTATGACCCAGCAATAGCACTGCTAGGAATTTACCCAAGGGATACAGGAGTGCTGATGCATAGGGGCACTTGTACCCCAATGTTTATAGCAACACTTGCAACAATAGCCAAATTATGGAAAGAGCCTAAATGTCCATCAATTAATGAATAAAGAAGTTGTTGTTTATACATACAATGGAATACTACTTGGCGATGAGAAAGAATGAAATATGGCCGATGGTAGTAACGTGAATAGAACTGGAGAGTGTTATGCTAACTGAAATAAGTCACACAGAGAAAGACAGATACCATATGTTTTCACTCTTATGTGGATCCTGAAAAACTTAACAGAAGACCATGGGGGAGGGGAAGGAAAAAAAAAAGAGAGGGAGGGAGGCAAACCATAAGGACTCTTAAAAACTGAGAATGAACTGAGGGTTGATGGGGAAGGTGGTGATGCGCATTGAGGGGGGCACCTGTTGGGAGGAGCACTGGGTGTTGTATGGAAACCAATTTTACAATAGATTTCATATTAAAAAAATTAAAAAAATAAAATAATTAAAAAAAAACATTGCTGACAAAAAAAATAATTGCTAAGACCTTAACTATGGGAGTTTGTATGTTTCATTTGTTTCTATGCCTCAAATTCAGATGGTTACTGTCAGTTAAAGCTAAAAATGGATTTTCTATGGCTAGAGACAACTGATCTCAGCTCTAATCACAATAGAGCTCTCACAATGAATAGCTAATATAAATAATATGTATTATACCTAGAGAAATACACATATATAAACACATATATAAATACCTGTGTGTGTGTGTGTGTGTGTGTGTGTGTGTGTGTGTGTGTAGAGACAGAGAGAGCATGCAAGAAGGGGAAGGGGGTGGGGGAGACAGAGAGAGAGAGAGAGAGAGAGAGAGAGAGAGAATTTTAAGCAGGCTCCATGATCAGTGTGGAGCCCAACACAGGGCTCAATCCCAACACTCTGGGATCATGACCTGAACTGAAATCAAGAGTTGGGTGCTCAACCAGCTGAGCCACCCAGGTGTCCCTAGATATATTTTTTTAATTCACTGAGCAGCGTCCAACAGTAAGCCTTAATTACCCTAAGTTGTTAATAATAACATTAACTTTTATTTATTGCGTGTACAAAGCACTAAGCTCTGTACCAATTTCTTTTTTTCAATATATGAAATTTATTGTCAAATTGGTTTCCATACAACACCCAGTGCTCATCCCAAAAGGCGCCCTCCTCAATACCCATCCCCCACCCTCCCCTCCCTCCCACCCCCCATCAACCCTCAGTTTGTTCTCAGTTTTTTTTTAATTTTTTTTTTTAACGATTATTTATTTTTGAGACAGAGAGAGACAGAGCATGAACAGGGGAGGCTCAGAGAGAGAGGGAGACACAGAATCCAAAGCAGGCTCCAGGCTCTGAGCTGTCAGCACAGAGCCCGACGTGGGGCTCGAACCCACATACCGCGAGATCGTGACCTGAGCCGAGGTCGGACGCTCAACCGACTGAGCCACCTTGGCGCCCCTGTTCTCAGTTTTTAAGAGTCTCTTATGCTTTGGCTCTCTCCCACTCTAACCTCTTTTTTTTTTCCTTCCCCTCCCCCATGGGTTTCTGTTAAGTTTCTCAGGATCCACATAAGAGTGAAAACATATGGTATCTGTCTTTCTCTGTATGGCTTATTTCACTTAGCATCAACTCTCCAGTTCCATCCACGTTGCTACAAAGGGCCATATTTCGTTCTTTCTCATTGCCATGTAGTACTCTATTGTGTATATAAACCACAATTTCTTTATCCATTCATCAGTTGATGGACATTTAGGCTCTTTCCATAATTTGGCTATTGTTGAGAGTGCTGCTATAAACATTGGGGTACAAGTGCCCCTATGCATCAGTACTCCTGTATCCCTTGGGTAAATTCCTAGCAGTGCTATTGCTGGGTCATAGGGTAGGTCTATTTTTAATTTTCTGAGGAACCTCCACACTGTTTTCCAGAGTGGCTGCACCAATTTGCATTCCCACCAACACTGCAAGAGGGTTCCCGTTTCTCCACATCCTCTCCAGCATCTATAGTCTCCTGATTTGTTCATTTTGGCCACTCTGACTGGCGTGAGGTGATATCTGAGTGTGGTTTTGATTTGTATTTCCCTGATGAGGAGCGACGTTGAGCATCTTTTCATGTGCCTGTTGGCCATCTGAATGTCTTCTTTAGAGAAGTGTCTATTCATGTTTTCTGCCCATTTCTTCACTGGGTTATTTGTTTTTCGGGTGTGGAGTTGGGTGAGCTCTTTATAGATTTTGGATACTAGCCCTTTGTCCGATATGTCATTTGCAAATATCTTTTCCCATTCCGTTGGTTGCCTTTTAGTTTTGTTGGTTGTTTCCTTTGCTGTGCAGAAGCTTTTTATCTTCATAAGGTCCCAGTAGTTCATTTTTGCTTTTAATTCCCTTGCCTTTGGGGATGTGTCGAGTAAGAGATTGCTATGGCTGAGGTCAGAGAGGTCTTTTCCCGCTTTCTCCTCTAGGGTTTTAATGGTTTCCTGTCTCACATTCAGGAGTGAGAGAACTTGGCCTGTAGTTCTCTTTTTTTACTGGGTCTCACATTCAGGTCCTTTAACCACTTTGAGTTTATTTTTGTGAATGGTGTGAGAAAGTGGTCTAGTTTCAACCTTCTGCATGTTGCTGTCCAGTTCTCCCAGCACCATTTGTTAAAGAGACTGTCTTTTTTCCATTGGATGTTCTTTCCTGCTTTGTCAAAGATTAGTTGGCCATCCATTTGTGGGTCTAGTTCTGGGGTTTCTATTCTATTCCATTGGTCTATGTGTGTTTTTCTGCCAATACCATGCTGTCTTGATGACTAGAGCTTTGTAGTAGAGGCTAAAGTCTGGGATTGTGATGCCTCCTGCTTTGGTCTTCTTCTTCAAAATTACTTTGGCTATTCGGGGCCTTTTGTGGTTCCATATGAATTTTAGGATTGCTTGTTCTAGCTTCGAGAAGACTGCTGGTGCAATTTTGATTGGGATTGCATTGAATGTGTAGATAGCTTTGGCTAGTATTGACATTTTGACAATATTTATTCTTCCAATCCATGAGCAGGGAATGTCTTTCCATTTCTTTGTATCTTCTTCAATTTCCTTCAAAAGTTTTCTATAGTTTTCAGCATACAGATCTTTTACATCTTTGGTTAGATTTATTCCTAGGCATTTTATGCTTCTTGGTGCAATTGTGAATGGGGTCAGTTTCTTTATTTGTCTTTCTGTTGCTTCATTGTTAGTGTATAAGAATGCAACTGATTTCTGTACATTGATTTTGTATCCTGCAACTTTGCTGAATTCATGCATCAGTTCTAGCAGACTTTTGGTGGAGTCTATCAGATTTTCCATGTAAAATATCATGTCATCTGCAAAAAGCGAAAGCTTGACTTCATCTTTGCCAATTTTGATGCCTTTGATTTCCTTTTGTTGTCTGATTGCTGATGCTAGAACTTCCAACACTATGTTAAACAACAGCAGTGAGAGTGGGCATTCCTGTCGTGTTCCTGATCTCAGGGATAAAGCTCTCAGTTTTTCCCCATTGAGGATGATGTTAGCTGGGGGCTTTTCATAAATGGCTTTTATGATCTTTAAGTATGTTCCTTCTATCCTGACTTTCTCAAGGGTTTTTATTAAGAAAGGGTGCTGGATTTTGTCAAAGGCCTTTTCTCCATCGATTGACAGGATCATATGGTTCTTATCCTTTCTTTTATGAATGTGATGTATCACGTTGATTGATTTGCTAATGTTGAACCAGCCCTGCAGCCCAGGAATGAATCCCACTTGATCATGGTGAATAATTCTTTTTATATGCTGTTGAATTCGATTTGCTAGTATCTTATTGAGAATTTTTGCATCCATATTCATCAGGGATATTGGCCTGTAGTTCTCTTTTTTTTACTGGGTCTCTGTCTGGTTTAGGAATCAAAGTAATACTGGCTTCATAGAATGAGTCTGGAAGTTTTCCTTCCCTTTCTATTTCTTGGAATAACTTGAGAAGGATAGGTATTATCTCTGCTTTAAACGTCTGGCAGAACTCCCCTGGGAAGCCATCTGGTACTGGACTCTTATTTGTTGGGAGATTTTTGATAACCGATTCAATTTCTTCCCTGGTTATGGGTCTGTTCAAGCTTTCCATTTCCTCCTGATTGAGTTTTGGAAGAGTGTGGGTGTTTAGGAATTTGTCCATTTCTTCCAGGTTGTCCAATTTATTGGCATATTTTTCATAGTATTTCCTGATAATTGTTTGTATCTCTGAGGATTGGTTGTAATAATTCCATTTTCATTCATGATTTTGTCTATTTGGGTCATCTCCCTTTTCTTTTTGAGAAGCCTGGCTAGAGGTTTATCAATTTTGTTTATTTTTTCAAAAAAACAACTCTTGGTTTTGTTGATCTACTCTACAGTTTTTTTAGATTCTATATTGTTTATTTCTGCTCTGATCTTTATTATTTCTCCTCTTCTGCTGGGTTTAGGCTGCCTTTGCTGTTCTGCTTCTATTTCCTTAGGTGTGCTGTTAGATTTTGTATTTGGGATTTTTCGTGTTTCTTGAGATAGGCCTGGATTGCAATGTATTTTCCTCTCAGGACTGCCTTCACTGCATCCCAAAGCGTTTGGATTGTTGTATTTTCATTTTCGTTTGTTTCCATATATGTTTTAATTTCTTCTCTAATTGCCTGGTTGACCCACTCATTCTTTAGTAGGGTGTTCTTCAACCTCCATGCTTTTGGAGGTTTTCCAGACTTTTTCCTGTGGTTGATTTCAAGCTTCATCGCATTGTGGTCTGAAAGTATGCATGGTATAATTTCAATTCTTGTATACTTATCAAGGGCCGTTTTGTGACCCAGTATATGATCTATCTTGGAGAATGTTCCATGTGCACTCGAGAAGAAAGTATATTCTGTTGCTTTGGGATGCAGAGTTCTAAATATATCTGTCAAGTCCACCTGATCCAATGTGTCATTCAGGGCCCTTGTTTCTTTATTGACCCTGTGTCTAGATGATCTATCTATTTCTGTAAGTGGAGTGTTAAAATCCCCTGCAATTACCACATTCTTATCAATAAGGTTGCTTATGTTTATGAGTAATTGTTTTATATATCTGGGGGCTCGGGTATTTGGCGCATAGACATTTATAATAGTTAGCTCTTCCTGGTGGATAGACCCTGTGATTATTATATAATGCCCTTCTTCATCTCTTGTTACAGCCTTTAATTTAAAGTCTAGTTTGTCTGATATAAGTATGGCTACTCCAGCTTTCTTTTGGCTTCCAGTAGCATGATAAATAGTTCTCCATCCCCTCACTCTCAATCTAAAGGTGTCCTCAGATCTAAAATGAGTCTCTTGTAGACAGCAAATAGATGGGTCTTGTTTTTTTATCTATTCTGATACCCTATGTCTTTTGGTTGGCGCATTTAATCCATTTACATTCAGTGTTATTATAGAAAGATACGGGTTTAGAGTCATTGTGATGTCTGTATGTTTTATGCTTGTAGTGATGTCTCTGGTACTTTGTCTCACAGGATCCCCCTTAGGATCTCTTGTAGGGCTGGTTTAGTGGTGACAAATTCCTTCAGTTTTTGTTTATTTGGGAAGACCTTTATCTCTCCTTCTATTCTAAATGACAGACTGCTGGATAAAGGATTCTCGGCTGCATATTTTTTGTGTTCAGCACATTGTACATCTCGTGCCAATGCTTTCTGGCCTGCCAAGTTTCAAAAGAGAGATCAGTCACGAGTCTTGTAGGTCTCCCTTTATATGTGAGGGCACGTTTATCCCTTGCTGCTTTCAGAATTTTCTCTTTATCCTTGTATTTTGCCAGTTTCACTATGATATGTCGTGCAGAAGATCGATTCAAGTTACATCTGAAGGGAGTTCTCTGTGCCTCTTGGATTTCAATGCCTTTTTCCTTCCCCAGTTCAGGGAAGTTCTCAGCTATTATTTCTTCAAGTACACCTTCAGCACCTTTCCCTCTCTCTCCCTCCTCTGGGATACCAATTATGCGTACATTATTTCTTTTTAGTGTATCACCTAGTTTTCTAATTTTCCCCTCATACTCCTGGATTTTTTTCTCTTTTTCTCAGCTTCCTCTTTTTCCATAACTTTATCTTCTAGTTCACCTATTCTCTCCTCTGCCTCTTCAATCCGAGCCGTCGTCATTTCCATTTTATTTTGCATTTCGTTTAAAGTGTGTTTTAGCTCCTCCTGGCTGTTCCTTAGTCCCTTGATCTCAGTAGCAATAGATTCTCTGCTGTCCTCTATACTGTTTTCAAGCCCAGCGATTAATTTTATGACTATTATTCTAAATTCACTTCCTGTTATATTATTTAAATCCTTTTTGATCAGTTCATTGGCTGTTGTTATTTCCTGGAGATTCTTTTGAGGGGAATTCTTCCGTTTGGTCATTTTGGATAGTCCCTGGAGTGGTGCAGACCTGCAGGGCACTTCCCCCGTGCTGTGGTGTATAACTGGAGTTGGTGGGCGGGGCCACAGTCCGACCTGATGTCTGCCCCCAGCCCACCGCTGGGGACACAGTCAGACTGGTGTGTGCCTTCTCTTCCCCTCTCCTAGGGGCGGGATTCACTGTGGGGTGGCGTGGCCCGTCTGGGCTACTTGCACACTGCCAGGCTTGTGGTGCTGGGGATCTGGCGTATTAGCTGGGGTGGGTAGGCAAGGTTCACGGGGGCAGGAGGGGCAGGCTTAGCTCGCTTCTCCTTAGGTGATCCACTTCAGGAGGGGCCCTCTGGCAGCGGGAGGGAGTCAGACCCGCTGCCGGAGGGTTGGCTCCGCAGAAGCACAGCGTTGGGTGTTTGCGCACGGAGAAGCGAGCAAGTTCCCTGGCAGGAACTGGTTCCCTTTGGGATTTTGGCTGGGGGATGGGCGGGGAAGATGGCGCTGGCGAGCACCTTTGTTCCCCACCAAACTGAGCTCTGTGGTCCGGGGGCTCAGCAGCTCTCCCTCCCTTTGTCCTCCAGCCTTCCCACTTTCTGAGCAGAGCTGTTAACTTATGACCTCCCAGACGCTAAGTCGCGCTTGTTGTCGGAACACAGTCCGTCAGGCCCCTCCGCTTTTGCCAGCCAGACTCGGGGGCTCCGCTTGGCCGGGGAGCCGCCCCTCTGCCCCGGCTCCCTCCCGCCAGTCCGTGGAGCGCTCACCGCCTCGCCGCCCTTCCTACCCTCTTCTGTGGGCCTCTTGTCTGCGCTTGGCTCTGGAGACTCCGTTCTGCTAATCCTCTGGCGGTTTTTCTGGGTTATTTAGGCAGGTGTAGGTGGAATCTAAGTGATCAGCAGGACGCGCGTGAGCCCAGCGTCCTCCTACGCCGCCATCTTCCAACCTTTTTTTTTTGTCTCTTTGCCAAATTCTAAACTCATTAATTACCCCTTTCATCCTCAAAACAAACAAAAAACCCAATAGGGATATTTCTGTTCTATCACCTGAATAGTTCTCAACTGTGGATGATTTCTGCCACCAGGAGTCATTTCTCATGTTTAAGGACATTTTTGAGTATCAAAACTGGGAAAGGGCCAGGGTCTGGTCTGGTATCTAGTGGGTAGAATTCAAGGATGCTGTAATTCACAGGAAACTCCCTCACAACAACAAAAATCAGAGCTGAATTGTCAAAGTGCCGAGTTTGAGAAACCTGAGCCCACCCACAGTTGTTCAGTATAGCTCCAAATCATTGAAACAAAGCCCAATCATTATGTATAAATAGAAAGCATGGTTAAGAATCAGAGAGGCTTTTTTTTTAACTTTATTGAAGTATAAAGGTATAATTGACATATAAAATTTAATATAGAGTATACAAGGTGATGATTTGATATAAATATCCAATATATCCATTGTGAAAGGATTCTCATAACTGAGTTATAGAACACATGTGTCACCTCATATTATTTACCTTTTTTATTTTTGTGAGAAAGCTTAAAATCAACTCTCTTAGCAACTTTCATTTATACTATATAGTATTATCATCCGTAGTCACCCTGCTTTACATTAGATCTTCAGACTGTAATCATCTTTTAACTGAAAATTTGTACCATTTTAGCAACCTCTCCCCGTTTCTGTTTTCATAAATTTGATTTTTTTTTTAGATTCACCCTTAAGTGATACCTTGCAATATTTGTCTTTCTCTGGCTTATTTCACGTAGCATAATATCCTCCAGATTCATCTGTGTTGTACCAAATGGCAGGATTTAAGTCTAAAACATATTCCATGGGGTACTTATATACCCAACATTCTCTTTATTTATTGATTGATGGAAACAGGTTGTTTCTACACCTGGGCTATTGTGAATAGTGCTGCAATTAAGACAGAAGTACAGATATCTGTTCAAAATAATGATTTCATTTACTTTGGATATATACCCAGTAGTAGATTTCTGGATCACATGCTAGTTCTATTTTAATTTCTTCAGGAACCTGTATCCCATTTACCATAGTGGCTATGGACTACCAACAGTGCACAAAAACAGTAAAGACAGAGTTCCTTTCTCTCCACATCCTGTCCAACACTTGTTATCTCTTGTCCTTTTGATAATAGACATCCTAAGGTGTGAGGTGATAATCTCACTGTGGTTTTGATTGGCACTTCCCTGATAAGTAGTGATATTAGAAACTTTTTCATCTACTCACTGGCTATTTGTATGCCTTCCTTAGAGAAAAAAAAAAAGTCTATTAAGGATATTGGCCCATTTTTGGGTTATTTAGGTTTTTGGTTTTGCTTTTTGTTTTGCTTTGCTATTGAGTTGTATGAGTTCCTTGTGGATTTTGGATATGAACTTACAGTTGGATATGTGCCTTGCAAATATCTTTTCTCATTCTATGGCTTGCTTTTTCATTTTGTTTTTCAGTTTGCTGTGCAGAAGCTTTTTAGTTATATGTAATCCCACTTGTTTACCGTTGCTTTTCTTTGTGCTTTTGTGTCATATTTAAAAAACCACTGCCCAGTCCAATGCCAAGGAGCTTGATTTCTATGTTTTCTTCTAAGAGTCTTATGATATCAGGACTTATGTTCAAGCCTTTGTTTTGATTTTTTGCAAAGGGTGCAACGTAGGGGTCCAGTTCCACTCTTTTAACATGTAGACATGAAATATTCTCAGCGTCATTGTTTGAAGAACGTATTCTTGGCCTGTTAGATATTCTTGGCTCCACTGATTATTTGCTTTATTATATACTATATTACTATGAAATACCATGCACATTTAATATTTGATTCTAAAATACTTATCACTGGAACCTTATTACACAATTCATGTGGAGTCGCAGTAATCAAGTTTAATTATAATGCAGTTCAAAACTGGTTTCACTTTTACTTGACTACTTAAGAAAAAATGATGATTATTTGTTGTAAAGTGAATACATTTTTCATGGCTTTTTTGACACTCTTGCAGGGTATACAAATAGGCACATCTTTACCTACAAAAGTGTTCTATTAGGGGTGCCTGGCTGGCTCAGTCTGTAGAGCCTGCAACTCTTGATCTCGGGGTTGCAAGTTTGAGCCCCAGGTTGGTTGTAGAGATTACTTAAAAACAAAACCTTCAAAAAATGTTTCCTACTAAGTAAACATATCAATCAGACAGTAGTTATGGACATTAACCGTCTGACCAAAACTTTGCTAAATTATTAGGAGTACATGAAGCACCAAGTGCAACACCATTCATGGAGGACATATTCTATAATTAAGGAGAGAAACAGAGTACCAAGGACAATGGCCACAGATGCAAATGCAGTACATACATACATTTAAAGATTATAAGTGTTAGCATTAGCGATCATTAAGTGGAAGCATTCCACAAGCATTTACTCAAAATCAACCATATCCTAGACTCACATGACACTTTCTGTCTCCAAGGGCATCAAAGAGGTCATAGATGATTGGGGAAAACAGACTGGCAGTCAAACATGTGATTATTATGGATACTAGGATAAAAATCTCTAAAGTACTCAGCAGAATACACAGTAAGGAACTCTTTCAATAGCTAGATTGAAAGTAAAAGACTACAACCTTGTGATATTGGACAGTGTGTCCAATTTATATGTTCTCTCATCTTCCTTTTCTTATATTCAATATCTCTATTGATTATAAATCCCATATCATAGTTGAATCTGCTTTTAAATCACTCAATTTTTTAAGAAGTAATGATGTACCTTAAAATACTCTTATACATAGTTGTGTTTAAACATGAATCAATTACCTCAGTCTTAGATTTTGAGAGTGAAATTTTGAGCATCACCCATGTGATGTATTTATTTAGAGTTGTGATACTATTTCCATTGTCCTGAAATCATTTTTTTTAGAAATAAAAATCAGTACTGCTATTTGTTGATGTAACAAATTTGTAATGAAAAACAATTTTTACTATTACCCCTAAAAGAAAATACTTGTCACATTCAAATAATTAAGCATTTAAGTAAAAAATCTAAAGACAGTAATTAATATGTGATCTGAAAATCACATTTTTGAGCTCATACATACACATATCTCATTATAACTTACTCCATATTTACTTACGTAACCCCAACAAAGCCGGGTATAATTATTTCATGATATTAGGAATTCAAGAGACATTTTTAAAAAGAATCTAATTTTAAAAAATGGGCAGAAGATATGAACAGATTTTCCAAAGAAGATATCCAGATGGCCAAGAGACACATGAAAAGATGCTCAACATCACTCATCATCAAGGAAATGCAAATAAAAAACTGTAATGAAGTATTACCTTACACCTGTCAGAATGGCTAAAATCAAAAACTCAAGACACAAGTGTTGGCAAGGATGTGGAGGAAAAGGAATCCTTGTGCACTGCTGGTGGGAATGCAAACTGGTGGAGCCACTGTGGAAAAGAGCACGGAAGTTCCTCAAAACATTAAAAACAGAACTACCCTATGACCCAGTAACTGCGCTACTGAGTATTTACCCAAAGAATACGAATACACGTACCTCTATGTGTTTAGTAGCATTACTTACAATAGCCAAGTTATTGAAGCAGCTTAAGTGTCCATCGATAAATGAATGGATAAAGAACAGGTGGTATATGTATATGGGATGTATAAATATACATATGGTGGTGTATATATACATACATACAATGCAACATTAAGCTATAAAAAATGAAATCTTGCCACTTGCAATAGTGTAAACGGAGTTAGAGAGCATAATGCTAAACAAACAAGTCAGAGAAACAAATACTATATGATCTCACTCACGTGGAATTTAAGAAACAAAACAAATGACGAAGGGGAAAGAAAAAGGAGACAAACCAAGAAACAGACTATTAATCATACAGAACAAACTGAGGGTTGCCAGAGGGGTGGGGGAATGGGGGAAACAGAAGATGGGTATTAAGGAGTGCACTTGTGATGAGCACCGGGTGTTATACGGAAGTGTTGAATCACTGTATTACACACCTGATATATACAGGTGTATAATAGTTTTGTTATTAATACTAATTTGAATTAGTTATTAATATTAATTTGAATTGGTTATTAATATTAATTTGAAACTAATACAACACTCTATGTTAACTATACTGGAATTTAAAATTTAAAAATATTTGCTTTAACTATTTACAACTTACCTAAATAGGTAGCGTGAACTGATTTAAATATTGAGGGCTTTCGACATGAAGAATATAAATTATAGCATGATTTTGACTTTAAGATATATGTTTAATTTTAGATTAATTTTTTAGTAAGGAATTAAAATGAGAATGAGAAGTTAAATTATGCTTGAAAGCAGCCTGGCTGCATTCTTAGACAAAGAATTTCTAACAGTAGGTAACCATGAAAAATCCAGAAGCATAAATAATAGTGATGCAGAGCGACCTGAGCTGAGTGAAAGGAAAACACCAATTTAATAGGTCAGTCTCAAGAGACCTCAGCATGGATCTTCTTCTAGGGCTAGCGATTTCCTAATTTCCATAAAAGTCCTCAAGGAAAAAAAAATTTACTTTACCTCTATTTAATTACTAAGAGTAGAGCTTAAACCCCTCCCTCCCTCTCTTCTGCCAGATTTCTGGCAAAGAAAGTATAGGCACTTTGTCCCTTACTTCTTTGCATAAATGTGACCTGCTTGTGAGTCACCATTTACTGGAAGCTGCGAAAAATTATGTATTAAAATAATGTGCAACTGTATTTCAACTGAAGTAATGCTATCTTTTGACTCTTGCAGGCATCTTTGTAAAACGTCACGTTAGAATTACTATCTGTCTTCTTAGTATATGTGGTTGTACAGGAAGTTTAATGGCTCTCAGATTATAAAATCCTTAAAAATTCCTAATAATAAATTGAACAGTTTCTGAATAAGTAGGATATATTTTTAACCCTTTACCTTGCCATAAAATAAAGATGGAAAATGTGTGCTTTAAAAAAAACACAGTCCTTTTTATCATAAATATTAAGTGGCTCTAATAGAAAACTGGCCCCTTTCTCTAAGCGCCATCAGGAAAAAAAAAAGGCTTAAAATCACTCTTTTCAAAATAAAAAATAACAAAACATATTTTCTAGCCAATCTTTCCTGGTACTATTTGGCATATATTGAAATTTACCAATGGATCAATTAAGATAGTTTCCAAATGACTTTTTAAAGTATTTTATCTTGGAGTATTCTCAAAAATTATTTATGAAAGTATTATTAAGGACATGCTTTATTTATATTTGTGTGTTTATTAACTCTGTCTTTTTTTCACAGTTTTATTTATTATTTTCTCCACACTATTCTTATTTTTCTTATGCTATCACTTTCTATTGCGTATCGCTGCCAATTACAATCTTTTGTAAATGAATCAAATAAGAAGGAAGAGAAGAATGGGGGGAAAGAGGGAGATAGGAAGGAAATGCAGTGTAAATGAGACCTAATGGCCAGAAAACACACTTTCTAGACCATCATGAACAACATTAAATCCTGGAGACAGGATTAGTGGGTATGTAAACCACCCGTTGGTCATCTTTTCCTTTTAAGGCAATTAAGAGACATCGAAAAGAGAGTGACATCGCCTGTTGAAGGGTCACAATGCCTGGGGTGTGGGGCTTTTTAAGTGGAAAGATTAGGCAAGTGTGGACGTTCTTCTCTAGCATAACCAGGACCAAGTAATAACAGCAACAAGATTCAGCCATATATTGATTCCAGGACTATCCTGCCAGCTCAGCATTCATATGTATGGAGAGCTCTAGCCTCTTCCCTGATCTGATCGTCTTTCTAAAACGGTTTTTATGTCTTGACTGGCTGCTTCAATGACTTCTCAAAATTATTTAATATGGTATAACACTCCTTCTATCTTGCAACACCTTTTCTTCCTAGGTGTATCAAGATGATTTTTACTGCAAGTAACACAAACCAAATTAACAGTGGATTAAATAATTTATTTACTCAGAGAATAAGATAAGCTCCGGAGAGCTTTTGAGTTTGTTCCACTGATTCAATGATCAAGTATCTGGTGCTTTCCATATTTCAACCCTTCCAACCTCAATGTGTTCTAACATCTCCACTCACTTTTGTAAGATGGCTTAGGCAAAAGTAAGTATCATTTGCTTCCATAACAACATCCAAAGACACAACAAGCAAGCCTGTCTTTTTATCTCCCATTCAATTACATCCCAAAGAAGAAAATGGTACAGTTTTTTATTTTGTGAAGACTGGTTCACAAAGACCTATCTATAAGCCATGAAAATTGAGTTTATCACTCTAGCTTAAATCTTAAATACTGAGTAAGAAAAATAGTATCATCGTCCTTCTATACTCTAAAATTACAAATGATAGAGCACCACCTAAAAGACAGAAGTCCTGATAAATCTTAGTATATCTGTGATATTCCAAAAATAAGAATCAATTCAAGTAGTCAAATGTATCTAATAAGAAAACATCTCGAATATAAGCTAATTCACTAACAAATGGCCCACTTATGTGAAACAAAGATCTGCTAAACTTTTAGTGCCTCTCCTGGAAAAAACATGTAAATTCTTTCAAAATTTAGGAATTTGAAACAGTGGTCACCTTACTTGCCCCAAAGTCCTCTTGTTCCCCTTATCGGTCATGTGTTCCTTTCATCTCCTGACACATAGTTAGCAAGTGAACTCATATGCTTAACACGAATATTCCAACAGAAATAAATTACTTTTATTCTTTATAATGCAAAGCTTTGAGCCATGGCTAAATTAGAGAAAAAAGTAGTAACTAGAATCACCAGAGCCAAACAAAATTACATCCAACATTTATACCATCAAACTTTACCCATTTTGAACAGAATATGAGTTATAACTTAGCTTTATTTCTCTTCTAATACTATAGTCTGCTTGCTCATCATCATGCATGATCCATTAGTCATGCATATGTTCTTGCTATTAGTTTACATCAGTCCTGATACAACTTTATACACCACTCACTTTTTACGTATATACTAAATTACTATAAAATCATCACTCATTTATTGTTTGGGAGGCTCAGACGAGTTTTCCTCAGGCTCTAGAATAGCAAAGGATCATAAAATGATCCAACAATACATATTATCCAGCAATTCAGGCACTTTCCCCTATGGTAGGAGTTGACTGTTTACAAGATGTAGCTGCTGTTTAAAGTTTTAAATTCCTGGGTGAGTCCACCTCACAGATCCTTACACAAGTTTGCCAAGCTACAGCAGATGTCAGACAGGTCCCATGAGAAGATCTGGGTAGTTTCTTCAATGTCTGAATTGCCAGCCAGCTGTATGCTGTGTCTATGACCACCCCTGTCACTCCATTGGTGGATAAGCGTACAGAGACACTCCAGACATATGCAATACCTCATTCCTAGGGAGGAACTTGGCTGCCAGCTCCTCTGTTGTCTACTCCCTAGGAACTCCACTTGAAGAGGCCTTAAATACTCCATTGCTCCTCTAGCTTAAGGCCTAAAACTTAAAATCAGCTTTTGAAATCCCTCAGTTCTGATATTTACCCTGGCTTCACTCAAATTCTCATTTGAATTTCCAAATAAACAAGAGATACTTACAGAACAAAGACGATAAGAAGACAAGGGTTTCTGGGCTTCTTCTTAAGAAGGGAGAGTTCCTTGGCTGTGTTATTTCATCAGAGAAGAATTTTAAAAGTATGTTATCTTGGAATGCAAAGGAATAAAGGAAAAGATGGAGAAGAAATTATCAGCAGAGAGAGAGAGAAGGAAGAGAGGTGGCCATTCTATATTGACGATAAACCAGTTTTCTCTTCTTTACTGAAAATAAAACTTCACTTCTGCGGACTGTGGAAGTGTTGTTTCCTGGACTTTTAAAGGAACTCCTTTTCATAGCAATTACTTTAAAAAGGTGGGGGTGAGGGAGGTTGGCAAGCTGTTGGTAGAGCATGTGACTCTTGATCTCAGGGTTGTATGTTCAAGCCCCATGTTGGAAGTACAGAAAGTACAGATTACTTAAAAAAACAAAAACAAAAAAAGTTAAAAAAAAAAAAAGGTACTCCTTTTTCTTAGGGATTTAGAAAGTCAGGATTGAGATGGGAAGAAGCAGCCACAGTAAGTCGGACATGAATTCTTCCTAGAGGTTATGTTAGACAATATTAACAATGACTACTAATGATGAACTATTTTAATGTCACTTATTTCCTAGGAAAGTCATGACCTTCAGGAATAGTGGTCAATATATTAAGCCTCAGTTAATTAAGAAACAAGATTTCTTTCTGACCTACCTATATAATAACTTAGGTATCACATTCCATCTACAGGCAATGTTTCAAATTATAAGCTTAGTATCTGCTAAAGATTGAATGTCTGTGCCTCCCACCCCCAAATGGATATTCTGAAGTCCTAACACTTAGTGTAATGGTATTAAGAGATGATCACTTTGGAGGTGATCAGGTCATGAGGGTAAAGCTCTCATGAATCAGATTAATAAGTACCCTTATAAAGAAGACCCCAGAGAGCTCTCTTGTCCCTTCTGTTATGTGAGGACACATGAGAAGATGGCCATCTATAAACTAGAAAGTGGGCCTTCACCAGACACTGAATCTGCTGGCACTTTGTTTTTAGACTTCCCTGGCTCTGTGCAAAGTATTTGTTGTTTAACTCAGCCTTTGGTATCTTGTTATAACAGCCCAAGCAGACTAAGACAGTATCTCAGGGGAAAAACAGCCTTGCAAATATATTAGGGAAATAATTATAACGTAAACTACTGAATCAGATTTTTTTATGTGTTCCCTCTTCAGTCTGTAATCCAAATATAACTTCATTTTTCTATATTTTTTAAAATGTATTTCATCAATTGAAACTTTGGTGAATAATTATATTTCAGGTTCATTCTTTTCTAAAAATTTAATATGAAAATAAAAACCGGTACAAATCATGAGGGTTTTTTTCCCCTATAGCAGTGATTTTTGACTTTATTTTTTCACTGTTGCCTCCTATAGAGCTGTTGAGACCATTTTTCCTAATGTTTCTGTGAAATTTTAATATAGATATACTGACTGTATCTTTATGAAGATATATACTTTATGCAGATATATATACTGCATATATACTTACGTTGTATTCATAAAAACAATAGTAAAAAATGACACTATTTCAATACAGAGTTAAGAGTAACTAGAATAATATTAAGAATGAAAAAATCAAATTTTCAAGTAACATAAAAAGGTGGTAATATTTAACTTTATAATTCATTTGTGAGTAATAGTTACTTGTGAACATTATGCTAATGTATTATAGAAAGACATAATAGCGTAATCAAGTTTTAAAAATCATCCAAAATAAGTTTCCCAAGAAAAATCAAAACAAAAGAACACATTTTGTAAAAATTATTTTCAATGCACTTAACTTTGAACTTCTGCTTAAGATGAGAAAATAATGTATCCCTTAAGTAAGATATTCTCTTTTTTTTGTACTTGGCATAATTAATGATGAGTTAAATAAATTTGTAGAGGTAATCAGTAAAATATAGATCATTTTTATTTAATTCTCAAAGTACAAGTCATCCACAAAAACACTGAAGATCAAATATAAACAATATCCACAGAGCCGCCAACAGAAGCCCATACGCATGTGCAGACCATCTCTGGTCTGTAATCTTGTCTGATTACAGACATGTGTTTGCACTAATGCATCTTTCATAACTCACTGTCATGCCTGCTCGTGTCAAATCTGAGAAAACTAAACAAGAATAATTAAATTTTAAGGAATATAATTTTGTTGGTGCAGTTAAGCTTTAGAGGCCATAACCACATATAAGGGTTGTTTTTTTTTTTTAACTTCTACCCAGAACCTATTTTCGTCTTCATCCCTTTTGGAGTTTACAACCCCAAAGACTTCATACCCTTGAGTTATGGAGTTCTAAAGCTATAAAAATTATCTATTTCCTCACTTGTCTAAAAATGGGAATTATGCCATAATTATAATTCTTGTTCTCCTGTTTATAAAAACAAATTAAAAGTTTCTGATAATGAGATACTGTCTGCCATAAAGATGATTAGTCTACTCTTCCATATTGGTCTACTGTATATTTCCTTACTTTCCCAAGTGAAAACTGATAACAAAACTAAATTAACTAGCATATTGTTAGTAAATTTATTTGTTAAAAAGTTAATTTTTGTCAATAAGTTAATTTCTCAACTTCTCTGTAACAGCTCAGTATTAAATTGCATCTCTCTTCAATTAAAGAACCACTTGAAACTTTTTATTCTAGAAAAGAGGGTGCAATTCAGAATAAGAGCAGCATATGCTCCTGAATGCCAGAACAGCAATTCTCCATTTGTAAATGAATAAACATTAAAAAAAAAATAATAGCTGTCTTCTTCCGAAGCCTGAGTTAACATAAGGTTTATTATCTTCATCTTCATGTATTTCCAAACCTACCAGAGGGAGCTCCTCCATGTAAAACAAGAGGGAAGACATTGTGTGTGTGTGTGTGTGTGTGTGTGTGTGTGTGTGTAATGGAGTGTGTACAACTACTGTTGCATACAAAATAAAAGCACAAGATAACACTATTAGGAATAAATGAAAAATAAGTGATACTTATGGTGAAAATAATTATCTGTCATCCAATGAGAATATTATAACCTTCCCAGCATAGTATTTGGAATTTTTTCCCTGCATCGACATAAATCATTGAGGGTCCATCTTAATTCATAGTAAATATGACCTTCAGAGCATGTTTGTTTGCTTCGTTTCTGTTTTTACATTTCTTTTTTAGGAAATGTAAAGAAAATACTGTGCGATATTTCTGAAAATGATAGGGCTGAGCATTTACAATTCAGAATGCAATTCCTTGGGCTCTCTAGGGACTGTCACTTACGTGAAAGGACAGCATGACACAGGGTCATACAGTGCCTTGTGCATTTTAACCTTCCCGTGGGCTAAAATTAGTGAAAAGAAGTATTCTCTTGGCTAATTTGCTACCTAATAAAGTTTCTCAGAGATAGATTAAAAAACTTCAGCATAGTTTTGGGTATCAGACACATAATGTGAATGCAAAGACACTCCTCTATGCTTTCTCATTTATCTGTGGTGTCAACACCTATTTATTAGATACTGTAGGTAACGCCCTGAAAAAAAGCTTACATGTGAGACAGACAAGTAGGTCAACAAATACAACATAGTTTTCAATGTGCTGAAATATTGCCATGATTGAGATGATGAGAATACCTGTAAGAAAAGGCAATAGAAGGGATGACCTGGGAAAGTTTCCAAGAGAAGGTGAGGTTTTTAATAACATGGAGGAATAACGTAGTCAGTTAATAAGGAGAGGGCTTTTAAAATGGGACAAAGCATCTGCAAATGTATGGAAGTGTAGAACTCCATTCCATGAATAAGAAGCTGTGAGTATTTCAGGGCAATTAGCGTGTCTAGTGTAAGTGGGAAGAATGGTATAATTTGAGAGGATAGAATTAACATAAACAAATCATGAATAATCTTGTGACAAGACTAAAGCATATGATGATTCACAAAAAAAAAAAAAAAAAAAAAAAAAAAAACTATGAGGCCTGATTAAAATAATGTAAAAAGTGAAGTAGCAATTTGCATTTTAGTTATTTTGGGGCCTGTCAAGAAGATATGCATGACAAGACAAAGGTGAGGCAATGAGGCTTATTTCAAATGGATGTTTTGGTTTCTAGTAATGGCAAATTCATTTGATTGGATTTACCCCCACACAGATAACTATGGGATTTGAGATAAATGGCAGATAAATAAATACACAGATAAAAACAAATATTTGAAAGCATTATGGAGTGACAAAAATAAGGCAGGGGCTGGAAAAGAGTCTTAAAAGGTGTCCATTTGGGCCACTGTAATAAAAGTACCATAGACTCGGTGGCTTATAAACAACAGAAATTTATTTCCTAAGTGTTAGCACATTTAGTGTCTGGGCTGATTCACAGATGGCTGTCTTTTCTCTGTTCTCACATGGTGGGAGAGGTGAGGGAACTTTCTTCTATAAGGCTTCTAATCTCATCAACTCCCAAAAGCGCACCTCTAAATACCAGCACATTGGGGATTAAGTTTCAATATATGAATTTGGGGTTAGGGGAGCAGCAAAACCATTCGTTCTATAGCAAAAGGTTAATCCTGAAAGAACAGAACTACAATGAGTGAGATTTGCCAGTCTGGCACTTTTTGATTTAGGTCATTTCTCAACCTACAAACCTTGCTGGAGTGGGCGGCAAGCTGCATTCTTACCGCCTTGAGGCATCAGAGGCATTTATCAGAGCAAGCAGAACAAGTCAAAAGCTAGAGAAGAGATGAAGAGAGTCTCACAGCTGTAGGAAACCTGAAGGTATGCATATAAACGTCACCAAATATTTGGCCTGATTACTAAATTATGCACATGCAGGGAAGTGTAAAAGGGACTATAAAAAGAACAAAAGCAGAAAGCTAAAATCATTGAGTGGATTTTAGCTGCTAGCCATCCAAGCAGGCATGGTCTGGCATTCGATTTCAGACCAGGTACTTATCTGCTAGAAAAAAAAAATAAATATTCTTCAGAAGAACATCATAGAATTCAGAACCTCTACAATATAACATCTATAGTATTCAATATACAATTACAAATTTACCAATCCTGTAAAGACACAGAACAATATACTCATAATTGAGAGAAAAACTGTCCTAAGAGAATGAACCCAAGAACCAAGGTGGTGCAATTAGCAGAAAAGAACTATAAAAATAAAAGCTGCTTGATGTGCCAATTTGATGATGGCAGATGATGGAGTCATTAGACTTGAAAACAAAACTCATTAGAAATAGTTCAGTGTAAAATCAGAGAGACAAAAGGATGCAAGAAACAAAATCAGGAGTCTCAGTGCCACGTGGGAAAATACCAAGCCATCAAACATACATGTAACTGGAGTGTTCCAGGAAGAAAGGAGAGAGTAAATGGAAAGAAAAAAAATTCTTATTTAGTAGTTGAAAAGATAGGCAAATCGTAAAAACCTTAAACCTAGAGAGTCAGCAAAATTCAGTATGGTGAATCTCCCAAAGAGAGAGAAATACAGATGAAATCCACCCAGGCAAATCAAAGTCATGCTGCCAAAATCGAAAGATGGAGACAAAACCTTGACAGTATCCAGGAAAAATTAGCATATTACCTTCAGGAAAACTAAAATATATTTGACATCTGACAAGTCATCATAAAGGAGACAAGAAGATAATGAAATTACATTTGAAATCCAGAGAGAAATATAAACATATGCCAAAGCAAAATTCTGTATCTGGCAAAACGATCCTTTAAAATTAAAAATTAGAATTCTACTACAGGGCATGATGGTAAAATGGGGACCATATTTGCCCCTCCTGATATAAACAACAAAAACAAAACTAATGGAATAAAAACAAACAACCAAAAACAACTTTTAGGCATTAGAAAACAGACCAAAAGAAACAAACCAAAACAAACACACAAACAAACAACAACAACAAAAACAGTGTCCTCTAGGGAAGGAAAACAAATGAGGTAAGCCCTACAATTGTTCTGTATTACTGCCTGGAGAGAGTCTTCAGGCTGAATCATAGACCAGAAAGACCAAAGAAATCCCAGAAGTCCCCCTGAGTTGAAATAAGAGAGGTGAATTCTCTTAGAGGCCACAGTAGCTAAAACAGATGGGTAAGAGAATTGGAGACTTGGAAACTACCATAAAAGAAAAGTGCACAAGAGAAAGCTCAGAAAAACTGGAAATAGTTTCCCTAAAATGTTCAGCTGAGTACCTATGGTTGGATACGTGTAAGAAATTAACCCAAAGTAAGGGTGGGGGTTAAGGGGCAAAAACAAAAACAAAACACCCGAATGAAACAAAAGAAAAATATCTTTGCTGCTCACACAAGGTTAGTAAATTTCATCTTCTCACCAGTAACTTGGAAAAATATCTTATACAGCATAGAGAATCAGGTCCAATCAACAGAAGGTTATTATTTCAGTAGTTAGGGGAAAAAACAACCCAAAGCTACAGACTGCTCAAGTCCTGAGTGACAAAACTTTTATGTTTTAAGCATCCTCAAAACAATGAAATTGTTTCTCAGTAACTTATCCAAGATAAACTACCAGAGTATTGAAAATATTATAAAAACATCCAGTCTATAGAATAGAACACACAAAGTTTGATTTCCAATAAAATATTTATAAGGTATTGAAAGAAACAGGAAACGATAACCCATCATGAGGAAAAAGAATCCATGTAAACAGACTGAGATTAATAAACAAGTCAATCAAAACAGCATTTGTAAGTACATTCATACATTCAAGAAGATAGAGAAAATCATAAGCCTATTCATTAGAGATATGTAATAAATGGATGGATAGAGAATATTCAAGTCTAAAAGCAAAAATATATAGTCTCCTAAGAAAAAATATACAGTAGATAAGATTAATAGCAACTGAGACAAGGCAGATAAGGTATCAGTAATGTTGATGCATAGGTAGAAGTTATCTACATGAAACAGAGAAGAAAAAGAAAAGGAGGGAGGGTATGGGGGAAAAAAAGGAACAGAACACCAATGAGTTGTAGACCAACGTCAAGCAGCCAAATACATTCATACAATTAGCATCTCAACAGGAGAACAGAAAGGAGAAAATAAATAATTGAAGAAATAATGGCCAAAATATTAAATATAAACATTTGATAAAAATGTCAACCCATTAATTCACAAAGTTTAATGAACCCCAAGCAATAGCAATAATAAGCAAACAATACCAAGGACATCATAATGAAATTGCTCAAAACCCACTATAAAGAGAAAAACATAAAAACAGGAACTTAAAGAGATTTGTACAGAGGGAAATAAATAAAAATTTCAGCAGATTTTTTATTTGTGCCAAGAGAAATGAGAGGAAACTGGAGCAATGTATTTAAAATACTGGAAACGTGGGCGCCTGGGTGGCTCAGTCAGTTAAGTGCCTGACTTCTGCTCAGGTCATGATCTCAGGGTTCCTGGGTTCCAGCCCCATATTGGGCTCTGTGCTGACAGCTCAGAGCCTGGAGCCTGCTTCAGATTCTGTGTCTCTCTCTCTCTGCTCCTCCCCTGCTCACCCTCTGTGTCTCACTCTCTCAAAAATAAATAAACATTAAAAATTTAATAAATAAATAAATAGATAGATAGATAGATAAATAAATAAATAAATAAACAAACACTGGAAAGAAAAATAAAAGAAAGTTCCAGCTAGAATTTATACCCAGCAAACATATATTTTAAGAACAAAGATAGATCATATATACATCATATATACATATATACTATCATATATACAAAAGCTGAAAAAGTCACCAGCAACATACATGTACTAAAAAAACATTAAAGGAAAGCCTTGAAGCAGAAGAAAAATGATACTAGATGGAAATCTGGATCTACATAAAGGAATGAAGACAAATGGAAGTAGTAAATAAAGATATACTTAAAAAAATTGCAAATAATTGATTTTTCAGGCAGAAATAGTAAAAAACCTAGTGTTAGGTTTCTAAGACTTAAAACTAAAATACACGTGGGGTACCTGGGTGGCTGGGTAGGTTAAGCATTGGACTTCTGTTTTCTACTCAGGACACGATCTCATGGTTCATGGGTTTGAGCCCCGTGTCAGGCTCTGCACTGATAATGTGGAGAGGGTCAGGATTCTATTTCCCTCTCCCTCTGCTCCTCCCTTGCTCATGCACACTTTCCCTCTCTCTCAAAATAAGTAAACAAACCTTTAAAATAAAATAAAATAAAATAAAATAAAATAAAATAAAATAAAATAAAATACATGAGAAATACTAACATAAAGACCCAGAGTTGGGGAAATGAATTATGTAACTGCAAAATTTTTATATGCTAGATAAAACAGTATAAAGCTACCTGAAGATAGACTGAAGCATTAAAACTACATACTAGAAAACCTAAAACAACTACTAAAAAAAAAAAAAAAAAAAAACCCACAACGAAGAGCTATAGTAAATAAGCCAATTTAGTAAATAGTAAACAATTTTAGTAAATTAACCTATTTAACAAATTAATTTTATTGATAAAATTAGAAATAAAAGATCTCAATTCAAATGAAAGCAGGAAAAGAAGGAAAAAAACAGAGCAAAAGTCACATTTAATTTAAATAGAAAAACACTCCAATTAAAAAGCAGAAATTTTAAGATTAGGTGAAAAAAATAAGAATCACAAATATTGTATCTATGAAAACACACACTAAAAATACCCAAATATCTAGAAGTAAAAAGATAGAAAATGATACATTATGATAACAGTAATTGAAATAAAGGTGGGAAATGATTATTAACAATAGAGTGTATGTCAGAGCAAAGAATATTTCCAGGGATAAAAGTCATTTCATAATGATAAAAGGATCAATTCAGCAGGAAAACACAATTCTAAATATTTATGTAACTAATAACACAACTTCAAAAGACATTAAATAACTTCCAAGAAGAAACTGAAAAATCCACAATTACAGCTAGAGATTTCAAAATTGTTCTCTAAACAATTGTTAGAACTTAGAAAAAAAACAGGAAGAATATAGAAAATGTGCTTAATTAACCAGCTTGAGCTAAGTGGGATAGAACACTAATCCCATCAGCAGAACAGATTATAAGCACATGCTTATTATGTTCCTAATTTCTGAATAAATTTAAAATTTCAAGTTGTATAAGCTATGTCCCTTGACCAGATGGGACTTACTTGAAATTAAATATAAAACTCTAAAAAATTCTAAATATCTGGAAAATTATATATATATATTTACATTCTCACTAGCAACATATGAGAATTCTGGTTGTTCTAAGGATTCACTAACATTTGATGTTATGTGTGTGTGTTTTTAATTTTTATAATTCTAGAAAATGTATATTAGTGTAACATTATTGTTCATCTTTTCATTTCCCTAAGGCTAATGCTTTTAAGCACTTTTGTGTATCTTTCTTTATTTGTCATTCATCTATCTTTTCTAAGTGCTTATTCAAGTCTTGGATCATTTTTCATTTTTTAGCTTTTTCTTAAATTTTTGCCTTTTGTTATTGTCTCAAAAGATATGCAAATATATATATATTTACACTATATATGCATATATATATACATATTTATAGATAATAACCCTTATGTTAAATATGAAATCAAAAGGGAAACTAAGAAGTGTCTTCATCTAAATTATAAATTTAAATATATCCCACATTTTTAAATATGTGGGATGAAACTGAAGCATTAAATAAAAATTGTATCCTTGAGGCACCTTGGGTGGCTCACTTGGTTAAGCGACCCACTCTTGATTTCTGCTCAAGTCATGATCTCACGGACATGACAGATCTCACACAGAGTATGGAGCCTGCTTGGGATTCTCTCCCTCACTCTCTGCCCCCTGCCCCACTCACATGTACACTTGCTCTCTCTATCCCTCTCAAAATGAATAAACTTAAAAAAAATTGTATTCCTAAATAAAGGTTTAATAAAATGTATCTAATGTTTCCATCTTAAAATTCTGGAAAGGAGCAACAAATAAAATCCAAAGTTATTACAATGAAATAAATAGAAAAAAAAAATTTTTAAATAGAATATAACTATTTTCTCAAAAAAGTTATTAAATTTGGCAATGCCTTTAGAAGACTAAGAGAAAGAGAGATTAAAAATTAGTAGTCATCAGAACGCACTGTTAAGAAAATTAAAGGTATGCCAGAGACTGGAAGAACATATTTGGAAAAAACATTTATCTAACAAATGCCCTGTACCAGAGTCTTATGAGTTGATAGCAAAAAGACAAAAAATTAAAAATAAATATAAACAAAAAATGAACCAAAGACTTGATAGGCTCTCAAAATATATATATATAAATGACAAATAAAAAAAGATACAAAGAAGTGTGAACATCGTTAGTCATTAGCGAAATGATGTTATACTACTATATATCCTTTAGAATGGTAAAAACTAAAAATACACATAGCATTAAATGTTAGTGAATGTATAGAGCAATCAGAACTCTTATATATTGCTAATGAGAATGTAAACTTTTACAAATGCTTTGGAACATATTTTTTCAGTGCCTCAGAAACTGAAACACACTCATACTGTGACACAGGATGGCATGGGTAGGGAGGTAATTACCCAAGACAAATGAAAATACCCCTTTTATTCATAACAGCCAATACTACAAACGACCAGATGGTCTACCTATAGAACAAATACATAAACTCTGGCATAGTCACACAATGGTATCTAAAAAAAAAAAAAAAAACCAAAAACCTCTGCATGAAACAACACAGACTATTTTTACAGATATTATGCTGCGAACTAAAAAAATAAAATTAAAAAAGCAGGCACAAAACATACATGATTCCATTTAAATAAATTTCTAGAGCATGCAAAGATAATGGATAAATGGATGGATATGTACATATATACTTATATACATGTTTATATATATACTTATATACATACATATGTATATATATGTCACCATAGCCTCTGAGAGGTGAAGGAAATTAAATGATGGAATTTTCTGGCCGGATAACTTCACACAGGGTATAAAAACAAACAAACAAAAAAGGTTGTTTCATTAATTAAAATTATAATATTAGGATTTGTGCATTTTATGTCACAGAATATTAATAGTAGTGAAGCCAGCTGGTGAACCCTAGTGATTATTGACAGAATGAAAGGGAATCAATAGATAAGAAGTAAGAATCAATAAGGAAGTGGTGTTTTGACTATTTCGAAGTTTGGGGCTTGAATATATGAGTAGATAATTATATCTTTTCCAAGAATAAAATTAGAAATGACTGGAGCCTTGTCAATGTATAAGAAGAAAAGCCAAGTTTGGGACATAACGAACTTAATGTTCCTCTTGAATATCTAGGTAGAAGTGCCCGGTGAACTCTGATTATCCAACTTACTGGAAATCTAAACTTAGTTAGATGTTCCATTTTAAAGCAACACACACATTCTGAGTATAAAATCTGATGAGTCAGTAAGTGCATACTTTTTAGTTTAAACTAAGGCTTTAATTATAAAAATGTGGATGTTCATCAAACCAGCATAACGTTAATTTACCCACATGTGCAGAACTGCCAATACTATGTGGTGGCTATAAAAAGTTGAAGGAATCAAAGTATTCAGTATATACTAAGAGAAGAAAAGTGAGTTTCAATTAAAACTTGACTCCTTTAAAATTATGGGATGATTTCAAACTAAACTGCTGAATTTTAAAATCACATTGCCTGAGGCCTAATTTAGGTGAACATAATATATGTATGAATTCAGATTCATGTCATTTTTAGGTGAGAAATCTGATTCTGGATTATTTTAAAACCCACCATTTGTATTACACTGCTTGGACCTAGTTTTGTATTTATAATCTCATTGCTGAATTTTACGAAAACCTTTAAACGCTGTATTTCACGTGTAGAAATGTCAATTTCCATTGTACTTGATATACTTTTTGTTGCATTAGAAACACACTGGAAATGCAGCTCTGTGCTTGCCTGATGCTTTACAATGAATTTACATTTCATTTTCAATCCTCACAGACTCAAAATAAATATTCAATAAATCCATTTTATCTGTCTCTGGGCAAAAGTGCTTTGCAAAATAAGTAATTCTTTGTCAAATGTTGATGTAAGTCAAGGGCTTTTGTTATTTTACATGCCTCCAAGGATTACTACCTATAGGCTAACAGAAGAAATGATAAATGCTGCATAGCGCCCAACAGAAGTGACATAATATTCAAGAACAGTGCTCTAAATTGACCAATAGAATAACAACATGCACAGACACAGGACAAAGATAAATTTACCAGGGAATAAAATATTTTAAAAATTTCACAGTCCATGATTCCTTAAGGACTGTCAAGAGATAGGAAAATATCCAAACGGAGGCGAAAGCATTGGGGAAATAATGATTATTTGCCTATGGCTTTCCAGATGGTTTAGAAAAAGCTCTAGGGCAACATAATGCTTTAATGTACACAATAACAAGAAGGTATATATATTTTTAAAAGAATGCTAAGTGAATTATAAAATTCTGTGCAAAGACTCAGAATATAGTATCTGTGATCTTTATATTATTTATAAAAAAAAGGCAGAGAGGGGTAAATCAGAATTTTTAAGAAGCAAAGGCCATTTATAAACTACAGCATAAAAAATAATTCCATTATTTTGAAAAATTTAAGATGTTATTAGAAGGATGTAAAAAACTTAAATGAAAAAGGACAAAAAATCAGTATAGTCATTGTCAGCGGTGTTAAAGAAAGGATTCAGAATAATACTCAACCCCTAAGAAAATAAACTACTTCCTGCCAGAAATCTAAAAACACTCTGTCCTCCCAGGTAGAATTTGTATGAACAGCTTATAAAACAAGACTGCTGAGTTCAAGGTAAAGGTGGATATGAAAAAAGCCATATTGCTGATAGTCTTGAAAGAACAAATTACCTTAGAAATAGGAAATCCTTTTCCAGCCAAATGGCATTTTTAAAAACTTTTTCTTCTTCTTCACAAGAAAGAAAAAGAGAGAGAGAGAGAGAATCAATGAACAACCAAAGCACATATTGGTGCTGAGTACTAGATTTGTGAACTCTTAGTCATTTCTCAAACTGAAGTTGAATCAGTCATCTCTTCATTATTGAGAAAGATTTAAAGACATTTGATTAACCTTAAGAGGTTAAGGCTCAGCTCACCTGAAGGTCTTTGATTTGTTAAGTATAGGGATTCTAAGAGGCTATTATATTCTATTCCTCATTAAAAACATCAGAAGAGTAATAATTGTCTATGAGCCTGGAAACTGTCAAATAAAACTTATGAAAATGGTATAGTTTTACTAATTAGAAAATATAATACATTTGCACTAAGGATCATCAAAGGATCTTTGTTATCCTGGGCTTGACTGGATTATTTTATCCTATAATCATAGAAGTGTCCTATATATGGAACAAAATTTATCTAAGAATTGCCCGTGTGTATTTTCTTTAAAGAAAAGACAGTGGATAAGGTTATCAAAGTAACTATATGGAATTTAAGCCCTTTAAATTTTTTAAATGCCAAAATAATTACAATTTATTATTATTTATTCAATTTTATCAATGTATATTTATCTGTCTTTATCCTTGGTATAAAATCTCAAGGAGTAGCAAGGGACAGAATCATTGTGTAATTTGAAAATCTTTGTGAGTTTCCAAAATGGTGACAACGTATTTAGCCTCTGTAGAGATTTGTTTAGTACAAATAACTTTACTAAATTAACAAATAAACAAAATTCTGAGCCAACATTTTACTTAAAACTCTAGACTCCTGGCTGGAATCTGCTGGTTCTTGAGCTCATTCAATGTCTGCACTCACATAAGGTATATAAGGCTATATATTTTCATCCTCTTTCACCCTGCCCTCTCTTTATAGACTTTTGAGATTTTTTTATGACTATGAGCCCTAATCTAAATTATGGTTTTAAATTATCATTAATAAGCTGGGCAAATATTACCAATTCACTAAAATGATGTATTTCTCAGCTTCTTCACGTTTCATAAGAAACTGAATTATCATAAAATTCATTGCAAGATGTCCATTATATTTTCTGTGAAGCATTCCGTATGTATCCAGGTAAAAACCCACTTTCTTCTGCGATCTTTTTACTTGGTACAGAGGACTTTTTGTGAATATTGTGCCACTATTATTGATTTGATATCCTTGCAGTAAATAATAAGAAAGGAGAATAAGACTATCTTTCTTGAGCCACAGTTCCTGGCATAGTATGTGATATATTACAGGCATCTTGATAGTTTGTCCCATAACTAAATGGTTGCCTTAATCACTCTCATTCCTAGAATATGTTCAGCCCCTATTCAACAAAAAGCACTTGAACGGGGAGCCTGGGTGGCTCAGTCATTTGGGTGGACAATTCTTAATTTCAGCTCAGGTCATGTTCCCAGGGTCATGGGATCTAGCCCCACATAGGGCTACACGTGGAGTGTAGAGCCTGCTTAAGATCCTCTCTCTCTCCCTCTGCCCCTTTCCCCTGCTTTCTCCCCCTCCCTCCCTCCTGCCCTCCCTCTCAAATAAAAACAAATAAAAATAATAAAAAAACTTTAAAAAAACTCTTGAACTAAATACTTCAAGGAGTTTGTATATAGAATTATTTTTGACAATTTTATAGTAAAATAACATTGCAAAAAAATCTGAGATCAGAAATGTATTTAGCAATAAAAAGCCCAAACTCTTTACAATATTAAAACTGATCTGAAATGGAAAGTATCTGCACACAGTACTGGAATATAATCACAGACAGCCTGAACAAGCTTCAGAGAAGAGAGCCAGTTTACACAGAGTAAGACACTCCTTATATTAGGAAAAGGCAAAGAGCAAAGAGAATAGCTCCTAAGCAGGTTGCCAAATATCCTCAGAGGGTTTTAAAATAACAATGGCAGGTTTGGGGCGCCTGGGTGGCGCAGTCGGTTAAGCGTCCGACTTCAGCCAGGTCACGATCTCACGGTCCGTGAGTTCGAGCCCCGCGTCAGGCTCTGGGCTGATGGCTCAGAGCCTGGAGCCTGTTTCCGATTCTGTGTCTCCCTCTCTCTCTGTCCCTCCCCCGTTCATGCTCTGTCTCTCTCTGTCCCACAAATAAAAAAAAAAAAAAAAAAAAATGTTGAAAAAAAATAAAATAACAATGGCAGGTTTGAATCAGGATAGGAGTGGGAATCCAAGCCAGTAAGTTTGTGGGTAGGGCTCTAATACTTTTCTTTTTATTTATAAGCAAAGGCCAATAATATTAGCTTTCACAAGTTAAGTAAACAATAGAAATAAAATTAAAATAGGCCATCTCTAGGATACAGTTTCTTGAACACTGCTCTTTGTTTTTGTGTTTAATGATATATATTTTATTCCCATATCTTCTAACATTGTGTGTGGATCATTAACAGTCATAGAATGCATTTGCCGTATCTATAACACTTTCCTTGATGTGGAAAATAATTCCCCACCAAATGAGGATTTTAAAAGGATAAAAGGGAAAGTACATCCTGAATCTAAATGATTTCTATTTACTAGCTCAGTTCTAAGAGGAACAAGCTAAAACTATCATTATAGTTTTAAATTATTATTGTTTTGTTTCGTTTTCTTTTACGACAAATATTTGAGCAGGCCTTTTTGAAAGTCTTTTGTAAGCAACAATGTCATGTAGATAAAAATTTACACTCTTTGTTGTATTCCTTGCAAAATAGCATAACTTTGTTAAAAAGCTTATTCATTTATTTTGAGAGAGAGAGCATGTACACATGAGTGAGGGAGGGGCAGAGAAAGAGGGAGAGAGAGAGAATCCCAAGCAAGCCCAACCCTTCAGCAGGGAGACTGAGGTAGGCTCAAACTCACAAACCACAAGATCATGACCTGAGCTAAAAACTGACCCACCCAGGTGCTTCTAGCATAACTTTTTTTTTTTAAGTTTGAATTGTAAACTTTGGTTAGCCAGTGAAGAATCAGTTTAATCTCATATACTACTGAACACTTTACAGGTGAAAGGGATGTGTATTAGAGACAGTATTTGAAGAGAACTAAAAGCAAGACAAAAGTCATCTGGGGGGTACCTGGGTGGCTCAGTCGGTTAAGCCTCTGACTCTTGGTTTTGACTCAGGTCAGTTTCGTGAATTTGAGCCCCATGTTGGGCTCTGTGCTGACAGCATAGAGCCTGCTTGGTATTCTCTCTTCCTTTCTCTCTGCCCCTCCCCCACGAGTGCTGTCTCTCTCTCTCAATCTCTTTGTCTCTGTCTCTGTCTCTCTCTCTCTCCTTCTCTCAAAATAAACCTTTAAAAAGTTAAAAAAAAAAAAAAGAAAAGTCATCTGTGCCTCCCCTCTTCCCTCCAGTTTTCCTTGATTATGTTCTAAAGATCAAATAGCTTTAAGTGGTCACAAAGTTGGTCAATGCTTTTCCTTTCCTTGCTAGCAAACTACAATGGAATTCCTCTGTAATAATACACATTCCTTTAATAAGAAAACATTTTGCTGATATGTAAAATATAAGTCGCTGTGCACTTTTTTATGAATGGTGAAATACTGAATGAGTCAAGAATTCTGGATAAGATATAATAAGAAAGCATCTTGCCTTGCAAAGTTTTAAGGAACTCAAGTTATAAAAATGGGAGCAATGAGAAAAATAATAGAATTTAAAGCATTTTAAATTTATTTTTCCAAATCTGGCTATTTTCTGATACCTAAAAGTCGTGTTATCATTAGAATTTGGTACAAATTGGCTGGACAAAGGATCATTATGTTCTATTAAATTACACTGGGACTCCAGGAACTATACTTATCAGAAGTAATGGCTGCTGGTACTAGGAACATATAAAGAGATCACTAGACAATCAAACACTTGTATCTCAGCTCAATCTTCTAACTAGTATATGCATTATATATTAACTAATCTGAACATTTATATAATGTCATCATAGTTTTATCATATTACAATGTAATTACCTCAGAGAAATCTAACTGAACCCCCAAAATTTACTTAAATGCAGCCTTTCTGGTGTCTTGTATAACTTCATATAGCCACATGAGGGTAGGATTAATTCATTGTTCTGTATTCTTACTTGATATTTTTCATGATTCTAATCAGTGTTTGCCAAGATAACGATGACTTCTCCTACAGTACCATGTGCCTTTTGGAATTATCCTTGCGTGGAATGACATGGATAGAGCTAGAGAGTATTTTGCTAAGCAAAATTAACTCAGAGAAGGGCAAATACCATATGATTTCACTCATTTTCACCCATATGTGGAATTTAAGAAACAAAACAGATGAACAGAGAGGGGAAGAAGAGAGGCAAACCAGGAAGTGGACTCTTAACTATAGAGAATAAACTAAGGGTTGCTAGAGTGGAGGTGGGCAGGGGATGGGTGACAGGTATTAAGAAGGACAACTGTGATGAACACTGGGTGTTTTAAGTGATGAATCACTGAATTCAACTCCTGAACCTAATATTATACTGTATGTTAGCTAAATGGAGTTTAAATAAAAGTTTGAATAAAATTAAAATTAAAAGTATAAAAAAAACCACTATTAATTAAAGTAGCTTATTTTCAAAAAGCTGTTTATTTAGGTATAACTGCAAACTTTTCCCTCATTTGGTTTACCATTCTCCATCTCTCTCTCTCTCACTCATTATGTACACATAGTGTTAAAAAACAAGACAAAAGGCCCAAAATGGAGTCACTTATGCTAAGCCAGTCACCAAACTGAGAATTAATTACAGTTTTGGTTTACCCAGAAATGGAACCTTAAACTGAGCAGGGATCACCTGATCATACTAGTTAATCTGCCTGATAGATCCCATTACCCCCTAAAGGTTATCTCTCAATAACCAACCTTTTTTTTTTTTTTGCCTAATTTAACTTCTGCGCCTGCTCCCTTCTGTCTATGTAAGTCTTTCATTTTGTAGAACTCCTAGGAGCTCCTTTCTATCTGCTAGATTGGATGCTGCCTAATACAAATTAACATTCACTCAAACTTTTGAAATTCTGAATATGTCTCAGTTTATCTTTTAACTGTTCTGGTGTCAAAAGAGGGAACCAAATGAGACCCCTATAGCCCCCAGGAGTAATGAGCAAACAGACACATGTATCTGTGGAGCCCCTTATACTTACTGCTGTCTCACTGCCTCTGGGGACCATCTGCTGTCTAAGATCTTAACTCTGCAGTTTCTGTATTAAGAGCTTTCAGACTTCCTTTGAGCATTTCTTTTTCTGGACTGGGTCCAGAAACCAGCTGGAGTTGGGCCGGGTCTAACTTAGAAACTAGACTATGTCTGGAGTCGGATGGTCCCACTTAAGTTGGACTGTGTACAGTGTGAGATTTAGGTGAGTAAAATTTTGTTTTAAGGCTCAACAAGAAAGTTAACCTCACCAAAGATCATCTTTGAATTATAGTGGCCACAGTGGAGAACATTTAACCATCTTAGATAAGCAGAGACATTTATAAGGTATCCTAGAGAAAAAGGGGTCTCAGCCAAGGACTTATTATAAAGTGTAGATGGAAAATTATTTTTCCTCCTCTACAGTTTCTGGTGACCAGGATGAGACTTTCTGGGATACCCCACCCACTCTCAAGCCTGCAGACAAGATCCTGCAAAAACTGGCAGACAGCAGCAACGGGTGAGAATTCATACCAAAGTGAGTAATCCCAGATCTTCATCTGCTGTGCCTGGTCAAGAAGGTAAAATTTCATGTTGTCCCTTCCTTCCCAAATTCAGAAGGGAGTCAAAAAAAAAACATTTTTAAGAACTTGATCCTTGATTTAGGACTTAAGAATTTGTGTTGGGATATCCAATGGTTGTTAATCCTTTCTATCCCAGGGACAGTTAGTGACTTTTTTGTTTCTCTTATGTCCCGAGAATTTGGCTTCATAGTCATCAAGTTGTGAGCCTCCAAAATATGGCCAGACAGAAATGTGGGTTACACCCCATTTGCTGCTAGATACAGCTGAACAAAAACATGAGGTGCACTGCATTTGTGACTAGGGTCCTACCAAATGTTGCCGGCTCTCAGGGTAACTAAGGCTTGCTTTCTTTTGGTTAATCTTTGAGAATGGCTCTGGAACTTGGGAGGATAGTACCTTTTTCACTCTTTTTGAGGATGCTTCTGGCATTTTGGGGGTTGTTCAACATTGTCAAGGATATTTACTTTTTGTCCTGAAACATGACAAGATATTTAAATGGATTTTTTTAAGTAGTTTTAAGGCCATCAGAAGTTGGCCTGGAAGTTAATATTCAGAGCCTGATATGATTTTTTTTTGGCCTTTTCCAGTAAGCTAAAATGAAACTTTATACCCACAGGGAGAGAAAACAATTCTGAAGCCTTTGTGGGAAGGATTTGCTAAAACATTCCAAAGATGCACAGCTCTAAATCTAGAATATAGGAATCCAATGATTTACATAACAGTGGAAGATCTTTTCCCTGATAAAAGGAATCAAACAGAAAATAAGGCAGTTCGATGGCTAGATCAGTCCCTTGATATCATCAGGTTGCAACCCAGTTCTTTGAGGAATTAAAAAACTGTACTTGTTTTACAAATTAAGCCTTTACAAGAACAGAAATACAGCTCTAGAAACAATTCAAAGCCCATATTCTTTTCACCAATCCCAAAACTGCCCCTATAACCTCAATAGGCTGGTAGGTAATGGAAAAGATCTGGACTTAGGGAACAAAAGTCCTTCGTGAAACTTATATTTTTTCTGTGTGCCTGTTGAGGTGTAAGAATTCTGTGTGGTCTTCTCTAGGGACCAAGGTAGTTACTATCAGAAGGAAAAAAAAAAAAAAGAAAAAGAAAGTCTATTTTGAAAACTAGGCCTAGAAAAATTGATAAAGGTTTCTTCCACAAGTATTAGTAAAGTTTTAGCCATCTGTCATCTGAGCAGGTAATCTTAACTAATTCCATCTGCCAGAAACACAATTTGGATGCAAATGTTCTTTTATAAACTAGTGAGTTATACATTATCATAACTGTCTCAATAGCTAAAATTTTAAAACAACAGCTATAAGATCTCTGTTCATGTTTCTATATTTACATATATCCATATATGTATATTACAAATGTGTAATCTTTTTTCTACCCCTGGAAGACATTGCCAAAATGAATTTGTAAAGAGCTCTATTTAATTGGCTTAAAGGCAAACAATTGTTTATATAAATCAAGTATACTCGCAGAAATAAAAAAACCCAAATGCTTTTCAATTTCACATAATCAAGGATAATCTTCAGTAAATAAAAGCTAGGTTAAGTTTCCTGGTTTAATTAAAAAGACCCAATTCTTAGAGTTAGCAGTATTAAATACAGTAGTTTTATTCTACCTTGATTTCCTCAAAGTCAAATAAGCTTATGTCATTTCAACCACAGAATTTGTCAGCAAAAAAGATAATTTAACATGATGGTTAGCTGCTTAATATCTCATGAAATTTTCATGAATCATCTAAACTTAATTGTTAAGAACAAGGAAATTAAATAGACGTAAGGTAAAAGTCTATATACTTTTCAACAATTGTGATGTAGGTCTCCATTTATCTTTCATCAATATACACATACACATATACACTCATATATTTATGCATATACATATATTAATGTGTATGCACATTTAATATTCATCTAAAATTTCTTAATCTATACCCTGATAAGTATTCTGTGTAATGACATAAAAGTAAAAATCACCCCTAATCCTCATTCAGGCATTTTACTGGTGTAAAAAACGCTTTAAATGAAATGGTATGGAGGTTTTGAAATATCTGAAAATGGTGGCCAGGACGCAAATCAGAGATAATGTGCAATTTTGATCTTCGAAGTTAAAGTCCAGGTTCTATACTTCTTTCTCTTAGAAATATGACTCTGTTCTACTCATCCCCCTAGCTATCTATCTATCGATGCCCACCTTGGTCTCAGTCTCCACCAAAAGCAAATTAACGGGCTGTAGTGTGAAAGCTCAGAAAATTATATATTTCTTACTTGCGGTATTCCAAATGTCATTGTTTTCATTATGCAACATATCATCTATATCAAACCCTATTTTTGACTCATTTTTTTTTCAGTAACAGAATTTAGTGATTCATTACTTACATATAACATCCAGTGCTCATCCCAACAAGTTTCCTCCTTAAACCCTTCGCCCACTTAGCCCATCCCCCCACCCAACACCCGGCCAGCAACTCTCAGTTTGTTCTCTGTATTTAAGAGTCTCTGATGGTTTGTCTCCCTCTCTATTTTTATATTATTTTTTCTCCCCTTCCCTTATGTTCATCTGCTTTGTATCTTAAATTCTACATGAGTTAAATCATACATTTGTCTTTCTCTGATTTATTTTGCTTAGCATAATACTCTCTAGTTCCATCCACATTGCTGCAAATGGCAAGGTTTCATTCTTTTTGATTGCCGAGTAATATTCCATTATATTTATATACCACATCTTCTTTATCCATTCATCCATCAGTGGACATTTGGGCTCTTTCCATACTTTGGATATTGTGAATTGTGCTGCTATAAACATTTGGGTGCATGTTCCCCTTCGAATCAGCACTCCTGTATCCTTTGGATAAATACCTCATAGTGTAAGTTCTGGGTCATAGTTCTATTTTAATTTTTTTGAGGAACCTCCATACTGTTTTCCAGAGTGGCTGTACCAGTGGGCATTCCCACCAACAGTGTAAAAGGGTTCCTCTTTCTCCACGTCCTCACCAACATCTGTTGTTTTCTGAGTTGTTCATTTTAGCCATTATGACAGGCGTAAGGTGGGATCTCACCGTGGTTTTGATTTGTACTTCCCTGATGATGGGTGATGAGCATCTTTTCATGTGTCTGTTAGCCACCTGGATGTCTTCTTTGGAAAAGTGTCTGTCTTTTGCCCATTTCTTCAGTGGATTATTTCTTTTTTGGGTGTTGAGTATGATAAGTTCTTTATAGATCTTGGATACTAGCTCTTTAGCTGATATGTTTTGGCTTTGTGAAGAATACTGGTGTTATTTTGATAGGGATTGTATGTTGTTTTCTTAACCTGTTTCTGTTTTGTTATTTTTTTCATCTGTTTACCTTGACTTGTTAACATGTAGTATTTTATGCAGTGCTCTGGCATTTTTACTGGGAATATTTCTCTAGATAGCTAGACCACAATGTTGGAGGAAAAGGGATATATAAATGCTGTTTTCCAAGGGGAAAACTGCTACTATTTTCAGATAGAATGTCTTCGAATGACACCTATTAGTTCAAGATTTTAAAATATTTTAATCTTTGTTTATGATAAAATTTTTTTCTCAATATATAAAATTTATTGTCAAATTGGTTTCCATAAAACACCCAGTGCTCATCCCAAAAGGTGCCCGCCTCAATACCCATCACCCACCCTCCCCTCCCTCCCACCCCCCATCAACCCTCAGTTCTCAGTTTTTAACAGTCTCTTATGCTTTGGGTCTCTCCCACTCTAACCTCTTTTTTTTTTTTCCTTCCCCTCCCCATGGGTTTCTGTTAAGTTTCTCAGGATCCACATAAGAGTGAAAACATATGGTATCTGTCTTTCTCTGTATGGCTTATTTCACTTAGCATAACACTCTCCCGTTCCAACCATGTTGCTACAAAGGGCCATATTTCATTCTTTCTCATTGCCACGTAGTACTCCATTGTGTATATAAACCACAATTTCTTTATCCATTCATCAGTTGATGGACATTTAGGCTCTTCCCATAATTTGGCTACTGTTGAGAGTGCTGCTATAAATATTGGGGTACAAGTTCCCCTATGCATCAGCACTCCTGTATCCCTTGGGTAAATTCCTAGCGGTGCTATTCCTGGGTCATAGGGTAGGTCTATGTTTAATTTTTTGAGGAACCTCCACACTGTTTTCCAGAGTGGCTGCACCAATTTGCATTCCCACCAACACTGCAAGAGGGTTCCCGTTTCTCCACATCCTCTCCAGCATCTATAGTCTCCTGATTTGTTCATTTTGGCCACTCTGACTGGCGTAAGGTGATATCTGAGTGTGGTTTTGATCTGTATTTCCCTGATGAGGAGCGACGTTGAGCATCTTTTCATGTGCCTGTTGACCATCCGAATGTCTTCTTCAGAGAAGTGTCTATTCATGTTTTCTGCCCATTTCTTCACTGGGTTATTTGTTTTTCGGGTGTGGAGTTTGGTGAGCTCTTTATAGATTTTGGATACTAGCCCTTTGTCCGATATGTCATTTGCAAATATCTTTTTCCCATTCCGTTGGTTGCCTTTTAGTTTTGTTGGTTGTTTCCTTTGCTGTGCAGAAGCTTTTATCTTCAAAAGGTCTCAATAGTTCATTTTTGCTTTTAATTCCCTTGCCTTTCGGGATGTGTCAAGTAAGGAATTTCTGCAGCTGAGGTCAGAGAGGTCTTTTCCTGCTTTCTCCTCTAGGGTTTTGATGGTTTCCTGTCTCACATTCAGGTCCTTTATCCATTTTGAGTTTATTTTTGTGAATGGTGTAAGAAATTGGTCTAGTTTCAACCTTCTGCATGTTGCTGTCCAGTTCTCCCAGCACCATTTGTTAAAGAGACTGTCTTTTTTCCATTGGATGTTCTTTCCTGCTTTGTCAAAGATTAGTTGGCCATCCATTTGTGGGTCTAGTTCTGGGGTTTCTATTCTATTCCATTGGTCTATGTGTCTGTTTTTCTCCCAATACCATGCTGTCTTGATGACTACAGCTTTGTAGTAGAGGCTAAAGTCTGGGATTGTGATGCCTCCTGCTTTGGTCTTCTTCTTCAAAATTACTTTGGCTATTCGGGGCCTTTTGTGGTTCCATATGAATTTTAGGATTGCTTGTTCTAGCTTCGAGAAGACTGCTGGTGCAATTTTGATTGGGATTGCATTGAATGTGTAGATAGCTTTAGCTAGTATTGACATTTTGACAATATTTATTCTTCCAATCCATGAGCACGGAATGTCTTTCCATTTCTTTGTATCTTCTTCAATTTCCTTCAAAAGTTTTCTATAGTTTTCAGCATACAGATCTTTTACATCTTTGGTTAGATTTATTCCTAGGCATTTTATGCTTCTTGGTGCAATTGTGAATGGGGTCAGTTTCTTTATTTGTCTTTCTGTTGCTTCATTGTTAGTGTATAAGAATGCAACTGATTTCTGTACACTGATTTTGTATCCTGCAACTTTGCTAAATTCATGCATCAGTTCTAGCAGACTTCTGGTGGAGTCTATCGGATTTTCCATGTATAATATCATGTCATCTGCAAAAAGTGAAAGCTTAACTTCATCTTTGCCAATTTTGATGCCTTTGATTTCCTTTTGTTGTCTGATTGCTGATGCTAGAACTTCCAACACTATGTTAAACAACAGCGGGGAGAGTGGACATCCCTGTTGTGTTCCTGATCTCAGGGAAAAAGTTCTCAGTTTTTCCCCATTGAGGATGATGTTAGCTGTGGGCTTTTCATAAATGGCTTTTATGATCTTTGAGTATGTTCCTTCTATCCCGACTTTCTCGAGGGTTTTTATTAAGAAATTGCTGAATTTTGTCAAATGCTTTTTCTGCATCGATTGACAGGATCATATGGTTCTATTCTTTTCTTTTATTAATGTGATGTATCACATTGATTGATTTGCGAATGTTGAACCAGCCCTGCAGCCCAGGAATGAATCCCACTTGATCATGGTGAATAATTCTTTTTATACGCTGTTGAATTCGATTTGCTAGTATCTTATTGAGAATTTTTGCATCCATATTAATCAGGGATATTGGCCTGTAGTTCTCTTCTTTTACTGGATCTCTGGTTTAGGAATCAAAGTAATGCTGGCTTCATAGAATGAGTCTGGAAGTTTTCCTTCCCTTTCTATTTTTTTGGAATAGCTTGAGAAGGATAGGTATTATCTCTGCTTTAAACATCTGGTAGAACTCCCCTGGGAAGCCATCTGGTTTTGGACTCTTATTTGTTGGGAGATTTTTGATGACTGATTCAATTTCCTCGCTGGTTATGGGTCTGTTCAAGCTTTCTGTTTCTGCCTGATTGAGTTTTGGAAGCGTGTGGGTGTTTAGGAATTTGTCCATTTCTTCCAGGTTGTCCAGTTTGTTGGCATATAATTTTTCATAGTATTCCCTGATAATTGTTTGTATCTCTGAGGGATTGGTTGTAATAATTCCATTTTCATTCATGATTTTGTCTATTTGGGTCCTCTCCCTTTTCTTTTGAGAAGCCTGGCTAGAGGTTTATCAATTTTGTTTATTTTTTCAAAAAACCAACTCTTGGTTTCACTGATCTACTCTACAGTTTTTTTAGATTCTATATTGTTTATTTCTGCTCTGATCTTTATTATTTATCTTATTCTGCTAGGTTTAGGCTGTCTTTGCTGTTCTGCTTCTATTTCCTTAGGTGTGCTGTTAGATTTTGTATTTGGGATTTTTCTTGTTTCTTGAGATAGGCCTGGATTGCAATGTATTTTCCTCTCAGGACTGCCTTCCCTGCATCCCAAAGCGTTTGGATTGTTGTATTTTCATTTTCATTTTTTTCCATATATTTTTTAATTTATTCTCTAATTGCCTGGTTGACCCACTCATTCTTTAGTAGGGTGTTCTTTAACCTCCATGCTTTTGGAGGTTTTCCAGACTTTTTCCTGTGGTTGATTTCAAGCTTCATAGCATTGTGGTCTGAAAGTATGCATGGTATGATCTCAATTCTTGTATACTTATGAAGGGCTGTTTTGTGACCCAGGATGTGATCTATCTTGGAGAATGTTCCATGTGCACTCGAGAAGAAAGTATATTCTGTTGCTTTGGGATGCAGAGTTCTAAATATATCTGTGAAGTCCATCTGATCCAGTGTATCATTCGGGGCCCTTGTTTCTTTATTGACCATGTGTCTAGATGATCTATCCATTTCTGTAAGTGAAGTGTTAAAGTCGCCTGCAATTACCACATTCTTATCAATAAGGTGCTTATGTTTGTGAGTAATTGTTTTATATATTTGGGGGCTCCTGTATTCGGCACATAGACATTTATAATTGTTAGCTGTTCCAGATGGGGAGACCCTGTAATTATTATATAATGTCCTTCTTCATCTCTTGTTAGGGCCTTTAATTTAAAGTCTAGTTTGTCTGAGATAAGTATGGCTACTCCAGCTTTCTTTTGACTTCCAGTGGCATGATAAATAGTTCTCCATGTCCTCACTCTCAATCTGAAGGTGTCCTCAGGTCTAAAATGAGTCTCTTGTAGACAGCAAATGGATGGGTCTTTTTCTTTTTTTATCCATTCTGATACCCTATGTCTTTTGGTTGGCGTATTTATTCCATTTACATTCAGTGTTATTATAGAAAAATATGGGTTTAGAGTCATTGTGATGTCTGTAGGTTTCATGCTTGTAGCCATTTCTCTGGTACTTTGTCTCACAGGATCCCCCTTAGGATCTCTTGTAGGGCTGGTTTAGTGGTGACGAATTACTTCAGTTTTTGTTTGGGAAGACCTTTATCTCTCCTTCTATTCTAAATGACAGACTTGATGGATAAAGGATTCTTGGCTGCATATTTTTTCTGTTCATCACATTGAAGATTTCCTGCCATTCCTTTCTGGCCTGCCAAGTTTCAGTAGATCTGAGATCCGTCATGAGTCTTATAGGTCTCCCTTTATATGTTAGAGCATGTTTATCTCTAGCTGCTTTCAGAATTTTCTCTTTATCCTTGTATTTTGCCAGTTTCACTATGATATGTCGTGCAGAAGATCGATTCAAGTTAGGTCTGAAGGGAGTTCTCTGTGCCTCTTGGATTTCAATGCCTTTTTCCTTCCCCAGATCTGGGAAGTTCTCAGCTATTATTTCTTCAAGTACACCTTCAGCACCTTTCCCTCTCTCTTCCTCCTCTGGAATACCAATTATGTGTAGATTATTTCTCTTTAGTGCATCACTTAGTTCTCTAATTTTCCCCTCATCCTCCTGGATTTTTTATCTCTTTTTCTCAGCTTCTTCTTTTTCCATAATTTTATCTTCTAGTTCACCTATTCTCTCCTCTGCCTCTTCAATCTGAGCCGTGGTTGTCTCCATTTTATTTTGCAGCTCACTGATAGCATTTTTTACCTCCTCCTGGCTGTTCCTTAGTCCCTTGATCTCTGTAGCAAGAGATTCTCTGCTATCCTCTATACTGTTTTCAAGCCCAGCGATTAATTTTATGACTATTATTCTAAATTCACTTTCTGTTATATTGTTTAAATTGTTTTCGACCATTTCGTTAGCTGTTGTTATTTTCTGGACGTTTTTCTGAGGGGAATTCTTCTGTTTTGTCATTTTGGATAGTCCCTGGAGTGGTGCGGAACTGCAGGGCACTTCCCCTGTGCTGTCTTGAATAACTTGCGTTGGTGGGCAGGGCTGCAGTCAGACCTGATGTCTGCCCCCAACCCACCGCTGGGGCCACAGTCTGGTGTGTGCCTTCTCTTCCCCTCTCCTAGGGGCGGGATTCAGTGTGGGGTGGCATGGCCCGTCTGGGCTACTTGCACACTGCCAGGCTTGTGGTGCTGGGGATCTGGTGTATTAGCTGTGGTGGATCGGCAAGGTGCACGGGGGCGGGAGGGGCAGGCTCAGCTTGTTTTTCCTTCGGAGATCCACTTTGGGAGGGGCCCTGCGGCACTGGGAGGGAGTCAGACCCACTGCCAGATGGATGGACCTGCAGATGTACAGCATTTGGTGTTTGCATGGTGCAGGCAAGTTCCCTGACAGGAACCGGTTCCCTTTGGGATTTTGGCTGGGGGATGGGTGAGGGAGATGGCGCTGGCGAGCGCCTTTGTTCCCCACCAAGCTGTGCTCTGTCTTCCAGGGCTCAACAACTCTCCCTCCCATTGTCCTCCAGCCCTCCCGTTCTCCAAGCAGAGCTGTGAGCTTATAACCTTCCAGATGTCAAGTCCCACTTGCTGTCGGAACATACTCCGTCCGGCCCCTCCGCTTTTGCAAGCCAGACTCGGGGGCTCTGCTTGGCCAGCAGGCCGCCCCTCCGCCCCGGCTCCCTCCCGCCAGTCCCTGGAGCGGGCACCGCCTCTCCGCCCTTCCTACCCTCTTCCGTGGGCCTCTCGTCTGTGCTTGGCTCCGGAGAGTCCGTTCTTCTAGTCTTCTGGTGGTTTTCTGGGTTATTTAGGCAGGTGTAGGTGGAATCTAAGTGATCAGCAGGACGCGTAGTGAGCCCAGCGTCCTCCTACGCTGCCATCTTCCCAGGATTCTATAATACACTTCTTTATACTTGCCTAACTTCTTATTAAATGAAAGGAAAGCAGTAAATTCAGTTGTTCTAATACAGATTTCAGCCACCCTGGAATGGTGCATGTGAGCTAAATGGCTTTCATTAGTAAGGTCACATATTCTTTTCTCTCTATTCCCAGTTATGAGTACACATTTTCCTTTACTATAGGACTTTACTGCAGATTACAGGACACAGTCACAACATTCTAACACATCAACCCTCCTGACCCCTCCAACTAAGTTTTCCTAAATTACAGGAGTTACAAGTTCAAGCAAATGCTTCACTAACCCTTAAAAGGGACTGTTGGCTTCCATGCAGGGCATGTAGTAATCCCAACTACTCCTCAACCTCTCCTGACTCAGGCTAGTCCAAGTGTTATTATCCATTAATGCTATACCTATTTATGATATCTACATGGGTATTTTTCACTATTATTAGTGTCAAGTGACAGAAGACATAATTTAGAAAGTTTGTGTACATCTATTTTCAGGTATGCTCTATTTGGTATGAAAAACAATGGTACTGCTATTAAAGATGTCTTTTCATCTGTAGACTATTTTCTCTACAATAGTTTAATTACTAGGCATTTCTCAATATATTGTGGTAAATGTAGGCACTGTATCTCCATACTAACACATCAGCAATATATACTATAAAGATTTGCAATACTAGAAAGTATTTACCATTGAGAAAAACTTTTTTAAAATTTTGGAAAATCTCTAATATTTCCCAGTGAAGTGTTTCAGCCAAAATACCCACATTAATTCTGACTGGTCCAAGTTGAGTCATTCACTTACATCTGAATCAATAATGTTTTGTAGCAAGTAGAACATCTATCATGTCAACTAGGATCCTAAACTACTCTTTCATCCAGAAATTGGGTTAATTCTAAAATCACTACTGTCTAGAATAAAAGATGGGTAAGTTTTCAGTAACTTCCTGAACAGATAATAGATAGGTATTTTTCTTTTTTCCTCCATTACCTTTGTTTCTTTTTTCCCCCCTCTTGGCTTTGATCATTCTCTTCCGTGAAATTTTTTCCTCAAATCTACCAAATAAAACTATTTCTGGTCACTATTATTAAATATATTTATTCTGAAAACAGTCAAGAATATACCAGATTTCATTAATTATGTTTCAAGTTATACACTAATAAAAATGTAATGCTGCAGCAGGTATTTTTTTTTAATATTTTTTTCTGTTTTTGAGTATATGATTGAAACTATATGACTAGGCACAAGTCTCAATTATAGAAAAATATTTGGGCAAACATTTAGCATTTGGTGAATAATGAATGCTTTGAGCGTTCTCCAGTTAATATCCTTCTTGACAACAGTGTTTTTATTAAATAAGTGTCATGCATTCATTAGTTAATGTATTCAATTTTTTTATTTATTTTATTTTTTAACGTTTTATTTTATTATTGAGAGATAGAGACATAGCATGAGCATGGAAAGGGCAGAGAGAGGAGGAGACACAGAATCTGAAGCAGGCTCCAGGCTCTGAGCTGTTAGCACAGAGCCTGATGCGGGGCTCGAACTCAAACCATGAGATCATGACCTGGGCTGAAGTTGGACGCTTAACTGAGCCACCTGAGCGCACCATCAATTTTTTTTTTTAACTTTTAAATAAGTAACATTTTTAAGACCATTCTACTCAAGTACATACCAAACTACATATTGGAAAAAAAATTTCTTCAGCACAGAACGGATCATTCTAACATGAAAAAGGGAATCAAATAACATCCTGGAAGTGTATGATCTTGAGATTATATAGTTCATCTCTGCCTTTTCTGCCCGTGCCTTTTGAATTCCAAGTAGCGCTATTTTGTTGCTACTGTAATTTTCATTACAATAGTTTAGAAGTATAGCAATAGAAGCAATTTACTTCTTCTCCCAGTCTACTGGTTCAAACCCTATCGTCAGGAAGTTTCCTTAACAACAGTCTTTTAATACCTATTTGTTTTTCAATTTGTCCTAGAAACACTTTCAAGTAGTAGCATTAGCAATTTTTTAAACGTGTTATTTCTGTGTGTTATACAATGTTGTCTGTATTCAAAGTAAATCTGGTACTCTGGTAGGAATCAAATACCAGTCCATCAAAACATCCAAGTTCAAGACCAAGCTTCTAAATTTGCTAACCCACAGTTTTAAACGAAAATTGGTATTCTTCTTAATGTGACTGCAACATCTGCACAGTTAGAGGGCACAGATAGAAAGGCCAAGTCTGTTTTCTACCTACCAGATATCTAGATATTTTACATTTAATACCAATCTTGTAAAGCTAGTAACAACTTCACTATTATCAACAGTTTCTCCAGGAAACTCTGAAGTTCATCAAGATGATAATAAGAAAGATACAGCACTATATAGCCATGTTACTGATCACTCAAAGGTGCTCAGATTGATTTTCTTTTGCAAGAGATGGAGAAAAGCGATGCCAGTGTCCCAGCACTGGTGCTAGCTTATCACCCGACCCCACTGAAACTCTACTTCCAAAGAGAAAGGAAGATAAGTTGTCAAATGACAAAACAGAGACTTCAGGTAGAATTCAATATCAACATTTGATTTAGAAAATGGCAGAACACTGGTCTGTCACAAACTATTTCCTCTTTTAGACTTTTTGCCTATGTTCAAAATTCACAGATTCTGGGAATATTGAAATGGAGATCATCAAGGGGCCATTTTTCTGCCTACCACAGAAAGTAAAGGGATGAGTCTTTCTAGATAGATCACATTGGGATGAAATTGTACCTGTGCAGGCAAAAGGAAGCATAGAAACTACTGATCGTGTAGGTGGAGTTTTTCAAATGGCCAGAAAAACATACTCTTTATTTATACAAGGGAAAATCATCTATATACTTTATTTTCACATTGATTTTCACATTGAAAATGTGAATCATTCACATTTCACACAAGATTTTCACACTGATAAAATTCACACACAATCATTCACAAGATTTTCACATTGATATAATTCCTATTTTTGACATTATTGAATTGATTCATTTAACCCACAAATAATTAATAAGCCTTTATGTATCATGGACTTAGTAAATCATTGGTGATAAAATGGTGAAAACAGAAACATGATCCTTACCACCAGAGGGCTTACAGTGTAGTGGGGGGAGATAGTCATTAATGACATAAAATTATTTGATATAAATTATTTGGAATTCTACATGAGAGATTTGTCTCTTTTCCTCCATTTATGGATTTATCAATCATTTACGTATATCAGTATGGACATATGAATATTAATTTTAAATTCTAAGTTATAGTCCAATTACATGATTTACATGGCCAGATAGTTCCAACTTCGGCCACTGGAAGCCCATGAAGTTGCCTCCTGTGCTCCTTTGACCTACCTCATCAATAGTTTAAAAAAAAAAGTTTTTGTTTGTTGGTTTGTAGGCTGGTTGGTTAATTTATTAGCACATCATTATTTTCTGGTAGAACAAGATGCTCCAAGCTCATCTTATCTATTTCCTGACCTACCCTGGAATCAGCCATTTTTCCAACAAAAACTTGTCATTTTTATTGGAGAATGGTATTAACCTGCCACTTTACAAACAATAAATCCAGATCATTTATTTTTTGCTTGGGACAGAATTAAAATAAATTCATTCATTATCAACTTTCAGTATATAAGTCCATATGAAATGTGACTTTTAAGATTATCACATTTGCCTCAAAGAAACTGCCAACAGGAGATAGGAAAAAAGTTTCCGGAAGGAAGATGGCGGCATAGGAGGATGCTGGGCTCATCTTGTCCTGCTGATCGCTAAGATTCCACCCACATGGGCCTAAACAACCCAGAAAACCACCGGAAGACTAGCAGAACAGACTCTCTGGAGCCAAGCCTAGACAAGAGGCACGTGGAAGACAGTAGGAAAGGGGAGAGGTGGTGTGCACTACACGGACTGGCGGGAGGGAGCCAGGCGGTGGAGGAGCAGCCTGCCAGGCAAGGCAGAGCTCCCAAAGTCTGGCTTGCAAAAGTGGAGGGGCTGGACTCCGTGAGTTCTGACAGCCAGCGGGACTTAACATCTGGAATGTTAAAAGTCAACAGCTCTGCTCTCGGAGAGCGGAGAGGGCTACAGGACACCGGGAGGGAGAATTGTTGAGTCCTGGAAGGACAGAGCTCAGCAGGGGAACAAAGGTGCTGGCAAGCGCCATTTCCCTCTCCCATCCCACAGCCAAAATTCCAAAGGGAACCAGTTCCTGTCACCAATCTTGCTCGCACCGTGCAAACTCCCAATGCTGTGCTTCTGTGGCTCCATCCCTCGACAGGTTTGCCTCCCTCCCTTTGATGTAGGGCCCCTCCCACAGGAGACAAAGCTAGCTAAGCCTGTCACCTCCCACCCCTGTGCACCTTGCGGATCCACCCCATCTAATACGCCCTTGGCCAGATCCCATCAAAGCAGCACCACAAGCCTGGCAGTGTGCAAGTAGCCCAGACAGGGGCCACACCACTCCACAGTGAGTCCTGCCCCTGGGAAACGGAAAGACGAGGTACACACCAGTCTGACTGTGGCCCCAATGATGGGCTGGGGGCAGACATCGGGTATGACTGTGGCCCCGCCCACCAACACAAGTTTCTCTGGACAGCACAGGGGAAGTGCCCTGCGGTTTGGAGCTACTGCAGGAACTAGCCAAAATGATGAAACAGAAGAATTCTCCTCAAAAGAAACTCCAGGAAGTAGCGACAGCTAATGAATTGATCAAACATGATTTAAGCAATATAATGGAACACGAATTTAGAATAAAAGTCATAAAATTAATCGCTGGGCTTGAAAAAAGCATAGAGGACAGCAGAGAATCTATTGCTACAGAGAACAAGGGACTAAAAAATAGTCATGAGGAACTAAAAATTGCAATAAATGAGGTGCAAAATAAAATGGAGGAGACCATAGCACGGATTGAAGAGGCAGAGGAGAGAATAGGAGAATTAGAAGATAAAATTATGGAGGGGAGGAGCCAAGATGGCGGAAGAGCCTGGAAGATTTTTGTGTATCTTGCATCCATGAAATACAGCCAGACCAACACTAAACCATCCTACACACCTAGAAAACTGATTGGAAGATTAACACAACAATCTGCACAACCTGAACCACAGAATTCAGCAGGTACACAGCGTGGAGAGGTGAATTTGGAGAGCCAGAAGCCGTGGAGGGTAGGAAACCACTTTTGCAGATGGAGAGAGGACAGACAGGGCAAAGGGGAGAATACGGGAAAAGCACCCCTCCCCAAAAGCAGTGGGAGAGAAAGTGGAAAATAGGCAACAGCCACAGGGACTAAACTAAAAAGGGAGAAAGGAGAGGGTTTAAATTCCATTAAGACTGTAAACAAGGGGAGCGCAAAGGCGGCAACTCCGCAACTCCATACCTGGCGGTGCTCTGGTGGGAAAGGTGATTCCCCAGGAACAGAGTGGGGTCAGGAGGTTCTTGGGCCACAGGGGGAAAAGCGGTTCCACTGCTAGAAGGACATTTGGTAGAGACTGTTGAAGCCACTTGGTCCCAGCAGACCCCAGAAAACAGCCACATTCACTGGAACAAGGTGATTAAGGGTGAAGCCTGGTGCCAGATGTGTGTTGTGATTTTCCATAATCCCTGAAACGCTGTTGCTACACTATCTCGCGAACTTTTTCTGGGGTGGGGTGGCACCTGGCCGTAGTCTCGGGGCACCAGCAGCAGCAGGGTCCAGCAAATGTTTCTGGGTGCAGCCGACATTTGGCCATTGCTGGCTGAGACCCTCCCACAGAGGGGCAGAATGGGTCAAAGCCGCAGTACTTCAGGAGTAAGGGGCTGGGAAAAACAGCCTCATCTAAGACAAAACTCGGGAGAGAGGTACTGCCTGGAGCCTGGTCACGGACAGTGAAAAAGCGGGGAGTGGAGGAAGGCTGAAGACAGAAGACAGGTGCGTGACTGCGGATTGGGGAGAACAGACTGGATAGCTGGGTGGTGCCATTTTCACCACTCCTGGGCATGTGCACCTATGAGTACCCCAACAATCCACCCCAGTAGGCTAGCAGCGCCATCTAGTGGAGAGCGGAGCTGTTACACTGAACCCCACCCAACTGAGCCAACTTCACTCTTCAAGAACACAAGTCTCACCATAGACTTAGTTTATGGACTATCAAGCTCTACATAGACTGACTTCTAGGGGAAATCCTACTTCAATCTGTTAGCAGGTTCCTCTATTCAATTTTCTTTCATTTTTTTTCTTTTTCTCTTTTACACTTCTTTTTTTGAATAAGGGAAAAAATTCATTTTTATTTTCAATTTTTATAAAAAATATTTTTAATTTTTATTACTATATTTTTACCTTTGTATAATTTTTTTCAAATTCTACTTTACTTCCATCATTTTATTTTAGTCTACTTCAGTGTATTCACCTTTTCAAATTTTCAAACAATTTCCTTTTTTAGTTTCCTTCTTTTTCTTTTCTTCTTTTTCATTTCTTTTCTTGAATGCAGATAGAGAAAAACTTCATTTTTACTTTCAATTTCTATTAAAAATATTTTTAATTTCCTTACTATATTTTGTACTTTTATATAAATTTTTTTCAAATTCTATTTTACTTTCATCATTTATTTTAGTCTACTACAGTGTATTCACTTTTTCAAATTTTCAAACAATTTCCTTTTTTCTCTTTTTTTTCCTCTTTTTTCTCTTTTGTATTTCTTTTCTATTTTCTTAATACTGAAAAATAAAAAGTTCATATATATTTTTAATTTTTATTAAAAGTATTTTTCTTTAATTTTTAAGTATATTCTTTACTTTTGTGTATATTTTTTCAAATACTATTTTACCCCCATCATATAATTTTAGTCTACTTCAGTGTAATCATTTTTTCAAATTCTCAAACGATTTCCTTTTTTTTTCTTCCCCCCCCTTTTTTTCTCTAATCTGTCAAACCACTTTCAACACCCAAACCAAAACACACCTAGGATCTAGCATCACCTATTCGATATGTGTGTGTGTGTAATTTTTAATTTTAATATTTTTGTAATTTTAATTTTTTTAATTTCAATTTTTCTACCTCATGAATTCCTTTTCTCCCTTCAAAATGACAAAACAAAGGAATTCACCTCAAAACAAAGAGCACGAAGAAACAAGGGCCAGGGTTTTAACCAACACAGACACAAGCAAAATGTCTGAACCAGAATTTAGAATCACGATAATAAGAATACTAGCTGGAGTTGAAAATAGATTAGAATCCTTTTCTGAGGAGATAAAAGAAGTAAAATAGAATGAAATTGAAAATGCTCTAACTGAGCTGCAATCACGGATGGCTGAGGCAGAACAGAGAATCAGCAATACTGAGGACAAACTTATAGAGAATAATGAAGCAGAAAAAAAAGGGAGATTAAGGCAAAAGAGCACAATTTAACAATCAGAGAAACCAGTGACTCATTAAGAAGGAACAACATCAGAATCATAGGGGTCCCATAAGAGGAATAGAGAGAAATTAGGGTAGAAGGGCTATGTGAGCAAATCATAGCGGGAAACTTTCCTAACCTCGGAAGAGACACAGACATCAAAATCGAGGAAGCACAGAGGGCCCCATTAGGTTCAACAAAAACCGACCATCAACAAGGCACATCATAATCAAATTCACAAAATACTCAGGCAAGGAGAGAATCATGAGGGCAACAAGGGGAAAAAAAGTCCCTTATCTACAAGGGAAGACAGATCAGATTTGCAGCAGACCTAACCACAGAAACTTGGCAGGCCAGAGAGGAGTGGCAGGATATATTCAGGGTGCTGAATCAGAAAAATATGCAGCCAAGAATTCTATATCCAGCAAGGTTGTCATTCAAAATAGAAGGAGAGATAAAATGTTTCCCAAACAAAAATTAAAGGAGTATGTGACCACCAAACCAGCCCTGCAAGAAATTTTAAGGGGGACTCTCTGAGGGCAGAAAAGATGAAAAAAAAAAAATATATATATATATATACACACACATATATGTATATATATACATACATACATGTATATACATATATACATGTATCTATGTGTATATATGTGTGTGTGTATGTGTATGTATATATATATATATATATATATATATATATATACACACCAAAAGCAACCAAGATTAGAAAGGACCAGAGAACACCCCCAGAAACTCCAACTCTACAAGCATCATAATGGCAATAAATTCATATCTTTCAGTACTCACTCTCAACGTCAATGGACTCAATGCTCCAATCAAAAGACATAAGGTGGGGTGCCTGGGTGGCTCAGTCGGTTAAGCGTCCGACTTCGGCTCAGTCATGATCTCACAGTCCATGAGTTCAAGCCCCGCGTCAGGCTCTGTGCTGACTGCTCAGAGCCTGGAGCCTGTTTCAGATTCTGTGTCTTCCTCTCTCTCTGACCCTCCCCCATTCATGCTCTGTCTCTCTGTCTTAAAAATAAATAAACGTTAAAAAATTAAAAAAAAAAGACATAAGGTAACAGAATGGATAAGAAAACAAGATCCATCTATATGCTGTTTACAAGAGACCCACTTTAGACCTAAAGACACATCAGATTGAAAATAAAGGGAAGGAGAACCATCTATCATGCTAATGGTCAACAAAAGAAAGCCGGAGTAGCCATACTTATATCAGACTATCAGAAGGGCATTATAGCATAATCAAGGGGTCTATAGACCAAGACGACCTAACAATTGTAAACATTTAAGCACCAAACGTGAGAGCCCAAATATATAAATCAGTTAATCACAAACATGAAGAAACTCATCAACAGTAATACCATAATAGTAGGAGACTTCAACACCCCACTCACAGCAATGGACAGATCATCTAATTAAAAATTCAACAAGGAAACAATGGCTTTGAATGACACACTGGATCAGCTGGACTTAACAGATATATTCAGAACATTTGATCCTAAAGCAGCAGAATATACATTCTTCTCCAGTGCACATAGAACGTTCTCCAGAATAGACCATATACTGGGACACAAATCAGCCGTAAGTAGGTACAAAAAGATTGAGATCATACCGTGTATATTTTCCGACCGCAACGCTATGAAACTCGAAATCAACAACAAGAAAAAATTTGGAAAGGTAACAAATACTTGGAGACTGAAGAACATCCTACTAAAGAATGAATGGGCTAACCAAGCAGTTAAAGAGGAAATTAAAAAGTATATGGAAGTCAATGAAAATGATAACACCACAACCCAAAACCTCTGGGATGCAGCAAAGGCGGTCATAAGAGGAAAGTATATAGCAATCCAGGCCTTCCTAAAGAAGGAAGAAAGATCTCAGATACACAACTTAACCTAACGCCTTAAGGAGCTGGGAAAAGAACAGCAAATAAAACCCAAAACCAGCACAAGACAGAAAATAATAAAGATTAGAGCAGAAATTAACGCTATCGAAACCAAAAAAAAAAAAAAAAAAAAAAACAGTAGAAAACATCAATGAAACCAGAAGCTGGTTCTTTGAAACAATTGACAAAATTGATAAACCACTAGCCAGTTTGATCAAAGAGAAAAAGGAAAGGACCCAAATAAATAAAATCAATACTGAAAGAGGAGAGATCACAACCAACACAGTAGAAATAAAAATAATAAAAGAATATTATGAGCAATTATATGCCAATAAAATGGGCAATCTGGAAGAAATGGACAAATTCCTAGAAACATATACACTACCAAAACTGAAACAGGAAGAAATAGAAAATTTGAACAGACCCATAACCAGTAAGGAAATCGAATGAGTACTCAAAAATATACCAAAAAACAAGAGTCCAGGGCCAGATGGCTTTCAGGGGAATTCTAGTAAACATTTAAGGAAGAGTTAACACCTATTCTCTTGAAACTGTTCAAAAAAAAGAAATGGGAGGAAAACTTCCAAACTCTTTCTATGAAGCCAGCATTACCTTGATTCCAAACCCAGACAGAGACCCTACCAAAAAGGAGAACTATAGACCAATTTCCCTGATCAACATGGATGCAAAAATCCTCAATATATTTGCCAACTGGATCCAACAATACATTAGAAAAATTATTCACCACGACCAAGTGGGATTTATACCTGGGATGCAGGGCTGGTTCAAGATCTGCAAAACAATTAACGTGATTCATCACATCAGTAAAAGAAAGGACAAGAACCATATGATCCTCTCAATAGATGCAGAGAAAGCATTTGAGAAAATACAGCATCCTTTCTTGATAAAAACCCTCAAGAAAGTAGGGATAGAAGGATCATACCTCAAGATCATAAAAGCCATATATGAATGACCCAACGCTAATATCATCCTCAATGGGGAAAAACTGAGAGCTTTCCCCCTAAGGTCAGGAACAAGACAGGGTTGTCCACTCTCGCCACTGTTATTCAACATAGTATTGGAAGTCTTAGCCTCTGCAAATCAGACAACACAAAGAAATAAAAGGCATCCAAATTGGCCAGGAAGAGGTCAAACTTTCACTCTTTGCAGATGACATGATACTCTATATGGAAAACCCAAAAGATTCCACCAAAAAACTGCTAGAATTGATTCATTAATTCAGCAAAGTTGCAGGATATAAAATCAACACACAGAAATCGGTTGCATTCCTATACACCAACAATGAAGCTACAGAAAGAGAAATCAAGGAACCGATCCCATTGTGGTATGCACACACACACACGCACGCACGCACACACACACACACACACACACACACACACACACACACACACACACTGGAGTATTACTCGGCAATCAAAAAGAATGAAATCTTGCCATTTGCAACTACATGGATGGAACTAGAGGCTATTATGCTAAGTGAAATTAGTCAGAGAAAAACAAAAATCATATGACTTCACTCATATGAGGACTTTAAGAGACAAAACAGATGAACATAAGGGAAGGGAAACAAAAATAATATAAAAACAGGGAGGGGGACAAAACAGAAGAGACTCATAAATATGGAGAACAAACTGAGGGGTTGTGGGAGGGGGGGATGGGCTAAATGGGTAAGTGGCACTAAGGAATCTACTCCTGAAATCATTGTTGCACTATATGCTAACTAATTTGTGTGTAATTAAAAAAAATAAAAAATAGAATAAAAAAAAAAACATAATGCAAAGCCTAGCAATGTCTAATCAATACAGTAAGGTTCTGATATTAATTAAAGTCCTTTCACTGTTGTTGCAAGCTGAAAAAAAAAACTATAAATCTATGTCCTATTTACTTTAAATTAACTTTTGAGTAATACACAGCTTCCTTTATAAAAATCGTTCATAGACAACAATTCCCTACAGGAGAATTCTAAATGCCATAGTCTGACACATGAGGCCATTAAGTACTATCTAGAATCAAATTTCTAATTGGATTTGTAGTAACTTCCTAAAAAATTATACTGTACTGTTTCAGACATAAAGTTCAATTTATGTCTCAAACTGAATTTCTATTTAATATGTAATCTTCACAATGCCTAACAACTTAATACCCATGCTTCAAATTCTTAATACCCATGCTTCAAATATTTCTACTTTTTGGATATCTAAACTTAAAGTGAATATAATATTCTTATGTGTTCCAATTTACAAACTATACAGTTTTTCCTCATTAAATTATATATTAAATTGCACAAAATAAATCATAATTATAACGCTATGTTATTATATATTAGGGCATATATAATGCATATATTTACATACATGAGTATATATCTCCTCTGGTTTATATTACATTAAGCACAATAATATTTATATCAACTTCATTTTTTATCAGTTTGGTTATATATTAGCAGATTGTGACACGTACTATAAAATAATTTTCTAAACCATTTTGTGGCTTATCGGTTTACCCCAGCAGAAATCATATGGCACCTACCTGTAGTATATGAGATAATCCAGGAGTAAACTGGCATGTTTGCATTAGCGTGACTTAACCTGTGGGATTAAACCAGGATTTAGCATTTTTTCCCCCTTGAAAGGACCAGAGAATAAATATTTTAGGATATGTGGCCCATATCATCTCTCTTATGACTACTCAACTCTATCAATGCAGTGCAAAATCAGTCACTGACAAGACTTAAATGAATGTGTATGACTGTTTTCCAGTTATTTTTTATTTACAAACATAGGTAATGGGCTGTATGACCCACAAACCATTGTTTTCTCATCTATGTATTAGTCTAACACTACTTACTAAAATCCTCCAATTATTATAAGAAATAACTAAGTCTTCAATGCAAACTCATGGTCTATGCAGTTTTATTTGGCTGTAGTTCGTAGTCCTGTCATTAATAGTTGTGAAAAAAATGTGCAAGCCTATCAGTTAATGTTCTGGGACAGAGGTATTCCAAAATCTGTCTATAAGAATCTACAAATGTAACAACTGGAATAGCTACGAACATTCAAATGACAACATTCAAATTTTTCACATCAATGACATTAGGAAAGGTGGTGATTGTAAGTACCGCCACAGATTTGGAAAAGTAAACACATACTTATTTTGGATATGAATCATTTTTGGAAGGAAATAAATTTATGTTTATAGGAAAGATAAAGCCTATGGGCCGGAGTACAAACAAAAATGTCATTAATTGATTAAGATTTGGTAAGAAATATTGTCTATGTATTAACTCACATATCCTCAGGAATCCCTGGGAGAAGGTGCTATTATTGCCATTTCTATTTTACAGATGATGAAACTGAAGCAAAGACATTTTAGAAAATTGCCTAATACTACACAATAGGCATCTGACAGACCTTCTTTTCAAATGCTAGCAGTTTTGCCTGACAACTTGTTCCAGTTCAAATAAGGTTTCTATTTTGCCTGTTTTATATCCCTGATTGCACAGTTTCTTAGCTGTTGACCACCCAAAAGTGGTTTAACCTCTTCAGGTTTCAATTTCCTCAAGTGTGTAATGATTGGCTTCAAGCAGACTATCTCTAAGACCTTTTGGAAATGCTGTGATCAAATTCATAAAAAGTTGTAGCTTCGTAAATATTTTTGAGCTTTTCAAAATTTTGCCATATTACTTTTATATGAATATTATTCACATATTCTCAAGCCATATGCATTTTCATTTTAGTACAGCCTCTCACAAGAAGACAGAATTAAAATTCCCATTCCAGGAAGAGAGGGAAATGGCAGTACTGATGTAGAGAGATTATGGAGATCGGAATCCAAGAACCAAGTCATGTCTCCTTCCTTTTCAATTTTGCCAATCCTGTTTTTTTTTTAATGAGGGGATTCTTCAAAGAGGGGATGATGAAACTTATCTTAAAGAGTTGCTATGAAATGAAATATACTGTGATATATGAATGCTACTATTATTGATCCAAGTTATTATGTAAATATTACCAAAACTTTTTAAAGAAACATTAAGAACCTAAATATACATAAATTCAAGTAGTTACTGTTTTCAGAGATAAAGGTGGTTTCAGGTGTTTGAATCTTGGTTTCATTGGTGATTCCACAAATTTACTTACATATCAACTTAGGAAATCATTTAGTGGTATTTTCTTCAAGTAGAATGTTATTTAGAATCAGATTGGAGAATATTATTTCATATGACAAGAAATAAGACCCAGAAAGCAAGGCCTACTTAAAAGTAAAATATAAATATGTGTCTATCTGTATTTTGCAACAACATGAAAAGGTCACTCAATTAAATGGAGTCTAAATTTATGGTTTTATGTATTCTCTTTACCCTGACAGGCTGCCACTCCCTGAAAGGATTAATTTAATCAATTTTTATTCCCCTAATTTGTAAATAATTATTTTTATTTATATAAGCTGTAGTATATCACAGAATGATCCTTTGCCTGAATTTTCATACCATTTAACCCACAGGACTTCAGATTTTATTATCATTATCATTATTATAGTGAAGCATCTGTAACTGTTCTCTGGAAAATAGAAGTGAAAATAATTTGATTTTGGCCAACTAATCTTTGACAAAATAGGAAAGACTATCCAATGAAAAAAGTCTCTTAGGTCTCTTAAGTAAATAGTGCTGGGAAAACTGGACAGCAACATGCAGATGAATGAAACTGGACCATTTTCTTACACCATACACAAAAATAAATTCAAAATGGATTAAAGACCTAAATGTGAGACAGGAAACTATCAAAATCCTAGAGGAGAAAACAGGCATCAACCTCTATGACCTCAGCTGCAAAACTTCTTACTGGACATGTCTCTGGAGGCAAGGGAAACAAAAGCAAAAATGAGCTATTGGGACCTCATCAAAAGAAAAATCTGCACAGCGAAGGAAACAATCAGCAAAACTAAAAGGCAACCGACAGAATGGGAGAAGATATTTGCAAATAACATATCAGCTAAAGGGTTATTACCCAAAATCTATAAAGAACTTATCAAACAACACCCAAAAACAAATAATCCACTGAAGTAATAGGCAAAAGACATGAATAGACACTCTTCCAAAGAAGACATCCAGATGGCTAACCAACACGTAAAAACATGCTCATCAGCAGGGAAATGCAAATCAAAGCCATTGTGAGATACCACTTAACGCCTGTCAGAATGACTAAAATTAATAACGCAGGCAACAACAGATGTTGGCGAGGATGCAGAGGAAGGATAATTCTTTTGCACTGTTGGTGGGAATGCAGGCTGGTGCAGCCACTCTGGAAAACGTATGAAGGGTCTTCAAAAAACTTAAAATAGAACTACCCTCTGACCCAGAAATTGCATTACAAGGTATTTCTCCAAAGTATACGAAAATGCTGATTCAAAGGGGCACGTGTACCCCAATGTTTATATCAGTCCTACAACAATAGCCAAATTAGCAAAAGAGCCAAAATGTCCATCAACTGATGAATGGATAAAGAAGATGTGTTATATATACACAATGGAATATTATTCAGTGATGAAAAATAATGAAATCTTGCCATTTGCAACAACGTGGATGGAACTAGAGGGTATTATGCTAAGCAAAATAAGTCTGCCAGAGAAAAGACAAATATCATATGATTTCTCTCATATGTGGAATTTAAGAAACAACAGATGAACACAGGGGAAGGGAAGGAAAAATAAGATAAAAAGAGAGAGGGAGGCAAACCATAAGAGACTCTTACAAACAGAACTGAGGGTTGCTGGAGGGGTGGTGGGTGGGGGGATGGGTTAAAAGGGTGATGAAGATTAAGGAGGGCACTTGTAAGGATGAGCACTGGGTATCATATGTAGTAGATGAATCACTGGGTTCTACTCCTAAAACCACGACTACACTGTATGTTAACTAACTTGAATTTGAATTATAAATGAACAAATAAATAATTTGATGTTAATACTTAAGGAAAATTCCCAATACTTACAGAGATATTGACATCTGGAAATCTCGAAACTATTAATATGCTCACAGAGGCATAAATAAACATGCCCAATGAAAGTAAGAAAATCGTCTTAATTACAATGGTATCAAAAAGAATAATATACTTGTGCTTACAATTAACAAAAATGCAGAGTTGTACACTTAAAACTACACACTGCTGAGAGCAGTTAAATGAGAACCAAATGGGGGCGCCTGGGTGGCTCAGTCAGTTGGGCGACCGACTTCAGCTCAGGTCACGATCTCGTGGTCCGTGAGTTCGAGCCCCGCGTCCGGCTCTGGGCTGATGGCTCAGAGCCTGGAGCCTGCTTCCGATTCTGTGTCTCCCTCTCTCTCTGCCCCTCCCCCGTTCATGCTCTGTCTCTGTCTCAAAAATAAATAAATGTTAAAAAAAAAAATTAAATGAGAACCAAATGTAAAAATGTCTGACGTCATCAGAGAAATAAAATAGCAAGAACGTCCAAATTCATCCTTATCAGTATTCCAGATGCGTTTTTTTTTTCCTTCAAAAGTAAACAACACGTTCATAAAATTACTAAGGAAATTTGAGGGACTCAGATTAGTCAAAAAAAAAAAACCTAGATAAAGAACAACAAATTGGAAAACTCACTTTTCTTAATTTCAAATGTTACTCCAAACTGACAATAATCAACAGAGTGTGATAATGGCATAATGGCATAGGGATAGACATACTGATCAATGGATTAAAACTGAGAATCCAAATAAATCCTTACATTTATGGCCAATTGATATTTGACAACATACCAAGACAATTCAGTAAGGGAATATATTGTCTCCTACAAATGGTTAGACCAAGTATCTACACACATGAAAAAAATAGAGAAAGAAAAAGAAAAAAAAGGAAAAAGACAAAGCAAAAGAGAAAAATGTGGATCTCTGTCTCACACAAAATGTAAAAATTAAACTGTGTTTAAACACGATTAAATCTAAGAGGTAAATATATAAAACTCTTAGTAGAAAACATAGGAACAAAGTTTCATGGCCTTGAGTTGACACTAGTTTCTTAGATACAATAAGAAGAAAACACAAGCAAAAAAAGTCTAAATAAAGTACATCACTGGACTTCTTCAAAGTTAAAGGCATATGCACCAAAGGACACCATCAAGGAATTAAAAAAAAAAAAACCTAGAAAATAGGAGAAAATATTTGCCAATCATATGTCTGATAAGGAATTTACATCCAAAATATATAAAGAATACTTATAATTCAACAATAGAAAGATAACTGGAAAATGGAAAAGAATTTGAACAGGCATTTTTCCACAGACACATAAATGTCCAATTAACAAATCCAAAGATGCTCAACAGAATTATCAGAGAAATGCAAAGAAAAATTACAATGAGATATGCTTCACACTTACTACAATGGCTAAAAACGGTAACAAATGTTGGCAAAAACACAGAGAAATGGTAAATTTCACACATTGGTGGTGGGACTGTCAAATGGTTTAACCATTTTGGAAAGCAGTTTGATGGTTCCTAAAAATGTTAAACAGATGACCCAAAAATTGAACTCTTACATATTATCTCAAGTTAATTGCAAACATATGTATACCCGAACATTATATGTATATGTTAACAGTGGCATTACTCATAACAGCAAAAAATGAAGATAACCCAAATATCCCTTATCTGAGGAATGGGAAAAAAAGGTGGTATTTCCATAGAATAGAATATTATTTAGCTATTAAAAAAAGAGAAGGAGTGACTCATGCTACAACATAGATGAACTTTGAAAGCATTATTCTAAGCGAAGAAGACAGTAAAATAAATCACATATTATGTAATTCCAATTTTGGAACATGTCCAGGTTAGGAAAATTTTCAGATTAGGAAATGGGAGACAAAAAGTAGATTATTGGTTGCTAGGGGGCTAGAGACTGTGAGAATAGAGTGTGACTGTTTAATGGGTATGAGATTTCCTTTGGGGACAGTGAAATATTGTAAAAATAGTAGTGATGGTCGTACAACCCTCAAGACACTAAAAACAACTGAACTGTACAAATGAAGAGTAAATTTTATATATGCACTAGTTTTCAGTAAATGTATTATTAAAAGCAATGCAAAGGGGTCCATAATCATTTACACGTCTTCCACTTTTAAATGTTAATTTATAAACGATAAATTCATCCCACATTCTTTATAACTAAATAAAAAATGTTCTTAAGAGAGAGAACGTATTAATTATTAGAATTTAAATACAATGCCCCGAAGATAAACACAGTTCTTGAATCACAAGTCAAAGGACGAATTTATCAAAGAAATGATCTCTTGCAGCTTCAACTGTCAACATGTCAGCTCAGTTCCTACTCTCGATTACATTTTGACACCATAAGACAGATGCCAATGTAAGTGTGGGCCAGAATTCTTCTGAGTATCACAGAATATACCAAAGAGTAGAATAAATATTAAGCACAAACTGCAGGTATCTGTGAAAATGCCATGCCTTCAACCACAATCAGATATGTATGTGCTGTTGTCCGTCTATGCCCCCATATAACCCAATATATAGGTTGGAAACTACCTCAAATAATGAAAATGACAAGTTGTAGTTAACACAAAGAGTTTACTAGTAAAGAGTCTTGCTCAGCTGTGGTTTACTTGCAAGAATACTAGATTTCAAGTTTGAATAATTGGTATTGAAAACCAGGTCCACCGAAGGACCCAGGTCCACCAAAAAGGATTCCATATACTGCGTTTGCCTTAACTGCCTTGCATCTTTCTTTTGCCTGTTTTTTTTTTTTTTTAAAGAAAACACTTAGCACTAAGTATTACTGCGAAGTGTAAATGCAAATCATATGCTGAAGGAATCTAATATATGGTTGGTAATCCACAAACAGTTGCAATATCTGGTTAATTTATTTCAGATAGTATCTAATAAAAACTCTTGTTAGTAAAACTATACTGAATTTAATTAACACGTTTTAATAACTTAGAATGCATTTTTTGTATTTTGAAAATATCAAAGGATCATTCTCAGGAATACTTGTTAGTACATTCTTCATGCCTAAAAGAAAGTTGTTTATGTAATGAAAGAACACTTAGGGATTGTTTCCTTGTTGGGAATCTCTAAAATGGAAGAAGCCCTAATATATGAAACATTACGTGCAATTTTATCATTAGGATAACGAATGGAGATTTTTTGAAGTCTAGCATGTAACATCCAAACTTCTGTAATATTAAAGGCCCACCAGGCACAGTAAAATATAATATTGAGAATGTAATTTTTAAACGCTGAAGGAGAGACCATTCAGTATAGCAGTTTGGCAAAACTACCAGCAACAGGCAGCACAGCAAATATAGCCCATAAATAAGAATATGTAGCTCAGAAGGATTAAGACTTATTACTGTATTTGTTGGCATGTTTTTGTTGTAATAAAACTTAAAAGGTTACACTTTTCTCTATCTAAAATGGTTCCTTGCAAGAGAGAAAAACAAAACAAAACAATGATTCTTTCCCTTCCAGCTCAACAGAAAAAGTCACATAAATCAAAATGTCATCAGTCAACTGGCAGTGGTATAATACACAGCCCATCACAGTCGTCACAGTGTCTCAAATAAGTATCACAGAGGCAAAGACATGAAGTAAAACCCCATGAGGTGCTATTCAAATACTCTCACGGTAAATGAACAAATGCCCAACGCTGCCCTTTGGGGTCCTGTCTCTATAGGAGGAATGAAATTATTGAAGGTACAAGTCCATCAAACTGGACTCCGTATCTCATGGCCACTGGAGTACAACACGCCCCACAGTAGATGTCATATTATGCAGTGTGAGAAATTAATAGAGAATTCACTTTTTCTAAAACTCTAATTCCTTCCCCAGATGCCCTTGGATGTACATTACTGTTTTTACTGTAAAGTCATTTCCAAGCAATGTCTACAGATAAACTTCTAAGTCTAAGGTCAAATACAAAAATCCGAGTGTGCATGTTGAAAAGAATGAAAAACAATTTAAAAAGGGAAAAAAAGCCTCTAGAAAAAGAGGTAACACTGTGCCTTTTGTAGCGTGTTTTAATTCCTTATTAGATCATTTTCTTTTCTTTTAACCACACTCTGCATGATTTGGCAAAGAAGGGCTATGTAATATGTAATTAATATAGAAGATGGATCAGGAAGATAAATTTACTCCACAAGTACACAGGTTGAAGAGATTTAGAGGTATCATTTTAAACAGTTTTAAGAAAAATTCCAAACTAACACATTCTCCAAGGTTTGATTTTCTGCAGGGGTAAATGTACACATGTATATCAATTTCTTGATAATCACTATAGACACACACACATCAACAAACAGGTGGATGGATGGAGAGATAAATGGATTAACAGATTGATAGATAGATGATAGATAGATAGATACATTCACATCATTTCATTTTTTTCAAAGTGATTTTGCAATGCACTTGTCATGCATCGCAGTTAAAATCAGCAGAGTGAGACTTTGAGGTCTCAACTGCATTTACTTGCTCCTGCAACTGATTTTGTGCTCGATTAAATTTATGAAAAACACCTTTCATTTTGTGTTTTCAGTTACAACAGGGAAGTTAAAAAACAGAACTACCGCTATGTATAAACAATGTAAGACATGCAGAAAAAGCACAACTTACCAACTTGAATTCCCATTAGATTATAAACAGTATTGATGAAATTTGCCACAATTTGGTGTGGATTTTATTATATCAAAATGTGATGTATTGTAAGAAACATTTTTAAAGAATTGAGCACGAGTTTTATGGCATATCTGTTTATTGAAAATCCTCTAATGTTCAATCAATCAAAAAGCAAAATGCTTCTAAGAGCTCATGCCCTACCAGCTTCAATTTAGGCAAGTCCACGATTTGGTATGGGTCCTTTTCACTTAAGTATGGGCAATATAATTGGCTAGGCATTTTTAAAAGATACATGGGAACATTGTATCTTAAAAACAAAGTAAAACTATTTCTCCCAGGAATTTTGAATTTAAATAATTCTTTAATACTAGACTAATGTTGTTGAGTGGCGTGCAGCTATAACTTAGTGGTCCAACCTCAAATGTACAGATGTTTTTCATTTACCCAGGCCAGTGAATCACAGGAAAATAAGGAACTCTGTAGTAAAATTATAGGAGACACAGATTATTTCTTGTTATCAATGGGAATAAATTAATAGGAGATAAAGCTTTTCAATGAGAAAGTAACTACAAGGAAAAATAAGAATGAATATAGAAAAAAATCAGTATTTTTATATCAGGCTACACTTCAAAGACATACAAATATGCCATTTTTAATGTGTTTAAGACAGAATCAGACATAAAGTTATATTAAATGGGGATTTGAGGTAATTGGAATTGCATTCCATAAAAACAGGCTGTATATTATGGCTTGGATTCTATTTATGGTTTAATTTAAAAAAAAAACCAAACTTATCTTGGCTGGCTCAAGATACTTTCCTACTTATCATTAGACAAGTTTTCAATTTAGTTAAGGAAATACAGATAATCAAAACACCTATCCATGGAAGCCTTAAGCAAAGAACAGCTATTTCATATGATTAGTTTGGTAGGGTTCAACACTATAAAAATGCTATAACATTCAAATTCAATTTTGGTTGAATTAAGATTTAAGTTTTCTGATTTGAGAAATTCTTCAATTACATGATGTTAACATCAGAAAAAAATATTTATTTATAAGAGAAAGGAATGAGAATTCTTATTATCCTAGATTTATTTTATTAATAGAGAAACCAATATTTGTGTGTGTGGGGGGTGTGTGTGTGTGCATGTGCATGTGTGTGTAATATTAGGGTAGGGCTAGATATCAAAGAAACAATAAAAGTAATTTAATTACTGTTCCTACAAAATTAGATTTCAGAGATAATTTTTTAATCCTACAGTAATTTTCAAAGATATTTGTGACTACATTTTCACAAACATTAGATCTGGGGCAGTTTGTTTGTTTGTTTGTTTATTATTTGAGAGTAGTCATGCATGCAAGGAGGGAAGGGAGGGGGTAGAGAGATCCCCAAGCAGGCTTCATGCCCAGTGTGGAGCCCAACATCGGGCGCCATCTCAAGACCAGAAGATCATGACCTGAGATCAAAAGTCCAGGGCTCAAATGACTGAGCCACCCAGGTGCCCCAGGATTTGGGGGGGAATCTAATCAGGGCACTCTCTGTGAGCATATTTTTCCATTCCTAGCCCTTAAGCTATAGATTGGCCTGGGTGGCATCTTTGAATGATGAAAATAGGTTATGCTGATTTGATATTTATTATCTTAACTGCTCACAACTAGCATAGAGGATGAATGCCAGTAATAGGCTCAGGCAGCTTCAAGGCCCTATTTTGGAAAGGATGCTTACTAGCTCTGAGACTTCAGGCAAGTTATTTAAACTAACATGAAAAAATACATGTGATAAATAAGAAATGGTGCTTAGAATATATTATTAGTAATAGCTGTTACAGTATGTTAGATAAGAGAAAACAGCAGTTTTACATTTTATAGTTAATAAAGATTTATGTTTACTGTTTTTAGAAGAGAGGTCTTTAACCAAAAATTTCATAGGAATTGCCTTTAAAGTGTCCATTTGTCAGTCTACCAAGCAGCGAGAAATGCTATTATTGGGGAAAAAAATCCAAGTAAATATGGATCTTTTGTGTAAAGACTGTTTGGGTCTTAATGATGTAATAATCTTGCCAGTCTTACACCCCACTTCTCTCTTAAACTCCAATAAAATTTCATTCTTCATTTAATTGTTAATGCTACTCATGGGATCCTTGTCCTCCTGCTGCTACACTTATTCTGGTAACAGATTTCCCAGTTTATTTGCCTCCTTATTTTATTGTTCCTTTTTTTTCCCCAAATAGTTCTGATTTTAGTAATATTGATCTTATTGTTCAAAGCCTACACAGACACACACACACACACACACACACACACACACACAATTTCAGCAATCTTGTTATGGCCTTTGATTATAGTAATATTTCTTGTTCTCAGATTGCTATTTTTTTAAAAAATTATATTAAATAATGCTAGTGCTACTATATTAAATAATGTAGTTACTTCCTGATTGAAAGCACTAATATTATTTAACAAGTTGAGACCTCTGTTTTTTGTCTATAATTGAGCAACAAGAACTAGGATTACTGTCCCTTCTCCCTTGCTCACTTAAACAACTAGAAAACAGGACAACTATATGAAACATACAATGGAATTGTTAAAAAAAAAAATGTTTTTAAACTGATAAAACCAAGTATTAGAAATAAAACAGCTACTTTAGAGAATATTTGGCAGTTTCTTAATGTTTAAAAGTTAAAGTAATACAATGCAACAATTCCATGCCTAGGTATTTACCCCAAAGTAAATAAAACATGTTCATAAATCTTTTACTTGAATTATCTTACTTGAATTATTCAAAATGGCCACTTTTTCAGTTTTATAGAAATATAATTGATATGTAGTACTATGTAAGTTTAAGATATAATACATAATAACCTAACATATGTATACATATATAAATATACATATATAAAATGATTACCACACAAAGTTTAGTTAACTTGCACTTAGTCAATAACCACATTTTTAGTTACCTTATGTAATGTGCACCATGACTATAGTTAACATCATTGTATGATATATTTGAAAGGGCTAAGAGAGTAAATCCTAAAAGTTCTCATTACAAGAAAAGACAACATTTTTTGTAACTATATGAGATGAGAGATGAATAGTAAGAATTTATTTTTATTTGTTCACTTAAATTTAGGGAGTATCTTATATATGGTAATATACAACTTATAGAAACTCATCCTGACAAATTGATATAACTGCTGACTGTACAGCATTATTAGAGTTGCTAAATAACAAATGGAATCTACTAGTTCATATATAAAGAGTTGACATTATCAATGAAAAATGATTCAAACACAAAAAATACTTTATCACAAATCAATAAATTATTATAATGTGTAAATATATAACTATAAAATAAATCACTGTATTGGTCTAACAAACCAACTTTTTCTATTCATATCTTCATTGTCAATACTAACTCTTATTTAGTTTTATTTTGCATACATTTTGGTGATATAAACTTATATTAAAGCTAAATTAACATACACACAAATTTGAGTGTTTTTATAAATTGCCTAAGGCATAGTATTTCACTAAGGCATAGTATTATTTGTGAGCACATGATGTCATACATTTTATATAACAAACATGTAACTTACAGCAAAAAAAATAAGCACAATTAACAAAATGATGATGTTTGTACTGATTAGTATGAACACTTCAAGGATAAGGGATGTGGAATTAAGCTTTCTGATCTCCAGTATTCTAAGGGATTGTCACTTGTTTCTTTTTTAAGAGTTACTAATTGGGCATTAGGTTAGAAATGGGTGTCTTCTTTAAATGATTCTATTTACCAATCTTTAAAAACATATTTACCAATGAATTGTGTTTTTTCTTATGTTTTGTTTTTAATCTGGGGATGTTCTTGCAATTTGTGGCAGGCAAAGAAACGTAGCTTACATTCTTCCTGTCTAAGGAACTACTCTTAATTATAATACACGCCACCAGCAATTTTTCCTTCAAAATCCAAGAAAATATAATGGTATATAACAGTTATTTTTTAAGTGAATGAATATGCTGGTACAATGCTGAATATAAGGCCGTTTTCCTCCTCAGCTGAATCCATACTATATGATATTCTCATTGATACACACAGAAGTTGCTGCCCCAAAATGAAGTCTCAACTGGAGAGGTTCTATCCATTTTTATTTTTATCTCCTAAGTTTTCAGTTTTCCTTAGTTTTTTCCTGATGTCATTTTTTTAGTTATCCTAGATCCCATCTAGGATACCATATTTCTTTCCGTTGTTACATCTCTTTAGCTTTTTCTTGACAGAGTGTTTTTCAGATTTTCCTTGTTTTTGGTGACCTTAAAAGTTGTGAGGAATACTGGTACGTTATTTTTGTAGATTGCCCCTCTAATGAAATTTACTGATTATTATTTCATGATTAGACTTACAGTTATGGGTTTTCTGGATAAAGACAGACGAGCTACCATGACATTTTTATCACCTAATACCATACCAAGGATGTCCCGTGTACACAATTTATCACTGTTCGTGTGGATCTTGATCACGTGGTTGAGATAATAGTGTTTACCAGTTTTTGCCACTATGAAGGTTGTTAAGGTTGCTCTTCTTTTTTTTTTTTTAGAAGTGGTTTGTCTTCCATCAACCTTATTTCCATTTTGTTTGCCCTTGTGGAAAAGCAGCTAAGACCACTCAGTGGTGGTTTGTGCCCGTTCAGGGGCCTGAGCAGTGGGAGACGCAGACCAGTCCTCAGTGGCAGGCTGAACACTCTAGTCTTTAATAGGGAACCGCTTAATATCCATACCTGCACACCTTCAGACCAGTCTGTGACTTCAGGTTGTGTAGCAGCGAACCCAGGAGCTGGAGAAGTCCCCTGACCCTGAAATTCCTCGTCAGGTCGTAGCTTTTTCAGGAGCAGCTTGCCTTTCAGTTTCGATCTCTTCAAAATCTGCAAGATCAGTCATCACCTCTCATGGGTCTTCACAGGAAATGGTGCCACACATACGCAGAACTTCCCAAGCCAGCAACCACCCCATCAGACCCACTGAGTCACTGCAAGGGATGGCAAAGTTCACATCGCACAGAGGAGAGTCTGTGCCACACAGAGTGATGGTAGGCACTCTGAGAGGCTGGTGGTGGTCAGCCCCGGGATCAGTAACCACCAGAAGTCTTGGCTTCTGGAAGACTGCCTGGCTTCTGGTTGGTGAAGATTTTGGGAGTGAAACAGCCAGCAACAGGAGTGGCTCCGGTAGCAGTAACAAACTTCAGCACAGCTCACTGGTCAGTACTCCTAGATGATAGGACACTGACATCAGCAGGATTTTCAATAGCAACAATGGTACGAGCTGCCAGCAAAAGCTTCTCCCAGATTCTCTTCAGGTTTATGATGTAGATACCATCACTTTTCCTTTTGTAGAGGTACTGTTCATCTGGGAGTCGAGGTTGGTGAGACCTAAGTGGGTTTCTACTCCAAGAAATTTGAGGATATCCTCCTCCTTCATTTGCGGGACATCAAGGCATTGTCAAAGTTTCCCTTAAAGTTACTATAGCAACACAGAACAAGGCTATATAGACACCTTCCTGGGTAGTGCAGAAAGGCAAGGTTGTTCTTCCTTCTGCTTTCAATACTGTCATTTTGCTAATAAGTCACTATGTGCAGCTCATATTTAAGGAGTGGGAAGTTATGCTCTCCTTCCTTGAAGACAGTGGGTCCATATAAATGTTGTGAATTTTCCAGCATGCGGATTCACCTCTTTTCTCAAGCCACTTATTTAATTAATACTTTGTATCAATATGGACTCAGAGATATTTAGTTTATACTTTGAGTTATAATTCAGTGGGTCTTTCTTTCTTTCTTTCTTTCTTTTTTTGTTGTTGAAAATGTTCCAACTTTGGCCATCAGAAGTTTAGTCAGCTCTGGTGTCCCTTTAACATATCCTCACCCATGTGTTTTGGTTGTTCTTCTGGCTATTTGTTATTGCTTGTTTTTGAGCACGTCCTTAATTTCTGGCAACATGAGACAGCTCCAGACCCATCTTGTGTATTTCCCGCCTCCAAATCATGGAACTAGTCAACTTCCAAGGAGCCTGAGTTCTTTATACTAGAGACACGGATTACAAACGAAGACCTGGGCCTTAAAGGTGCTCACTGATGATACAGTGTTGTTGCTCACTGGTCTTCCCAGGAGACAAAGGGTATGTAAGTGTGTACTCTAACCTGTGGATATGCACATGTCCAGAAACATATCTAAACGTAAACATTTGTTTCTATAGTAAACTATAGGAGTTCAACCTTGGTCACAGTGTATAACCTTTTATACAGTTTTGAGTTCAGAGATTAATAAAATCCTTTTATGATTCAAGGATTAAATCATGCACGCAAAACACGCTACTTGGATTAGCAACAGATCAATATGTAAAAACACTCCATAATTTGGCAACTATCAATTTAAAACTCTTGTTCTTAAAAGTGGTTCAAAGGTCCAACACTGTATTCTTCCAGTGTGTAAATTGTACTGCACATTGTTCCTTCTGGCACTGAGTTTTCGAAACCTCACAGAGTACCATTTTTAGGCAAAGCAACAATAGAAGCATCTGTCCATGCAGGGGAGGTAAAGAGTAGGGTCAGTTTCAGTGTTAATCATCTGGCAAGACAGTGATACTAAGACTCATAGTCTAAAAATAAAATATCTTACAAACTGCAAACCTGCAACACATGATTTTTACACCTACTTACTAGAAAACTAAGGCAAGAATGTATTAATTTTGAATAAGGTAATATGAAAACAAGAATGCATTTTTGCTAACCTACAAAAAAAAAAGTTCTACTACAATTCAGAAAAATTTTATAAGACAGAGACCTAATGCTCATTGAAGAGAAGAAAAGAAATATACTTACTAAGTTAGCAATTATTCAGAGGAAATTAAATACCCAATTAGGGGAAAGGTGGCATGTGTAAGAAAAAGGAACATCCTCAGATAACACTGATAATACCAACCATTTGACAGAGAATAACCTTTTAAAAATTTTACCTGTGACACTTTTATTCAGCTTATTCTGGGTGCAGTGTAGTGTACATTAATTTCCACTTCGTATTTTGTCAAATACTGTCATCATCGTTTGATCATGTCAAATACTTCACCCACTCCACTCCAGTACACCCACAGCCAAGAACAGCATACTTCATTAGTGTCAGAATTTCCTAATATCAGAAGCTGCAGGCTCCTTAAAGACAAAAGTCTGTAAGAGTCTAGTACATAGTTTGTGTAGCACACAACACAACTCAGTTCAGAGGTATTTGGTAACTCAAGCAAAGCGAGGGTAGGGACTACTGAAAAGTAAGTCTTGGGGCGCCTGGGTGGCTCCGTTGGTCAAGCCTCCAACCTCGGCTCAGGTCATGATCTCATGGTTTGTGGATTCCAGCCCTGTATCGGGATCTGTGCTCAGAGCCTGGAGCCTGCTTCAGATTCTGTGTCTCCCTCTCTCTCTTCCCCTCCCCTGCTTGCACTCTGTCTCTTTCTCTCTCAAAAACAAACAAATATTAAAAAAAAAATTACAAGAACAGAAAAACAAGTCTTTAAGAAGGCTTGTCATTTTAGGGCTCGAACCCATACTTTAAACAAACAAAATTCAGTAATTTCTGATTAGTTTTTCCATAAAACTATTTGAGCTAGTCTGTAACTAAACTTTGACATCGAATGTGAAGTCTCCACCAGTTTTGAGCAAAGTGTACATAGGTTCCAAGAGGGACTGCGTAAGGAAGGAGAGGCTTAGATATTTATAAGCCGACATATTCCCTCTCTCTTCTGTTTTTGTTTTTTTTTCAATGTTTATTTGTTTAGTTTGAGAGAAAGACAGAGAGAGCAAGTAGGGAGGGGCAGAGAGAGAGGGAAAGAGAATCCCAAGCAGGCCCTACACTGTCAGTGCAGAACCTGACATGGGGCTCATTCCTATGAACCGTGAGATGTTAACTTGAACCGAAACCAAGAAGCGGATGCTTAATGGACTGAGACACCAAGGCACCCCTCCCTCCCTCTTCTTGATGAGTGTCCAGGAAACTGCTGTAGAAGCTTCATCAAAAACTGCCTTGAAGTGTGATAACCAGGTACTTCAGTCACTCTGCAGCCCAGAACCCCTCAGCCATGGCAAAGTCTTGTGGGCAGTGAGGGGAACGACCTTCTCTTACAGTTTCTCAGTTAGGTCTTCATCATCAATATGATCAAAGTTCCCTCTAGGAGGAGAAGGGTGTTGAGTCAATAGTGTTGCACTTCAGCATACCACGTTGCAGAGATTGTCAAATGATTTAAGACTCAAAGGAGAAGAACAAACTAAGAATGTGTCCGTTGGTGGACAAGACAGAAGGTATTAAGTGTCTTAATCTCCTTGTCCAGTTGTATTCCATCAAGATTCTCCTGTTTCCCATGTCCCATCACATTGGCAAAACAGTTACAAACACAGTAGAGATATATTCTCCAGGAGATGTGTTGGTTGTGTGACTGATCAGTAGGCAAGTTTACTTATATACCCATCCCCCACCACGACACACTTGACGGCCTGCTTGGGGCTCCAGGTGTTGAGAAAGAAAGCAGTGGCTTGGCTAGTCCAAAGCCCAAGCTTCTCATTTTTATCAACCAGTCAAGCCAGATATTTAGGGACTAGCTCATTCCTATGTAATACTATATTTTTGAGAGTGAAATCCCTGAACTGGGAATACCAGACTTAAAATTGTTTATAGATATCTGACATTGGAAGTTGACTTTGTATCTCTGTGGTACAGCTCCCTTATTTATCAAAGAAGTTACAGCCCAGTATAGTTATGAGTATAGAGTAAGATTATATACCTGAAGTGCTAAAGTAAAAATAGTGCCTTGATTTCAAATAAGTGTTCAATGGATATAACTGACTAGGAATTTAGCATTACTACAACATCTCAATTCCTGTCCCATTTGGCCTGGAACACTTATTGTTATTGATCTTCTCTTGGGAATTAGTAGCAATATCCTCTGGCTGAACAAAACAAAATACTAAAGCAAAACAGACCAACAAACAAAAATAGATAACTTTACTTAAAACAAAGTAGTTTGCCAGGAATGGCAGCAAACCCTGGGCTGATGGATGAGAGATTACTCCACATTTTGCTAAGAAAGGGAGGAGAAGGCATGGGGGTCAAGACCCCGTTCCCCTCACTCATATTCTCATTTATTGCAGCGTCAGGCCAATCACAAATCTCAGTTGGCTTGAGGTGTACAGAAGGCGCCTAACATTTCAGGTATGCAAAAACAAAGGGTGCATGACTTAAAGGCGAACCATCGCAAGAGACTGACTAAATCAGAGACCTACAGCAAGGGTCTCTGTGTGCAATTGTGTTACTAAACACTGTATACAATGTATAGATAATGGAGTTCCCAGAGGCCTGCAGAAAGAGTTCCAAGAGACCCAAGCTTAACTGCAGCCCATCAGAAATCTTCCTGTTACATTTTAGCTGGCCAACCATTGTGTATAATCTCCTCATCCTCAGTAATGACCCCAACAGCAGTTAATCCATTTGTAGTTACTAGTACCTTACATAAAACACAAAAGCATTTCTGTCTTCCCCAAGCAAAGGCAGGGACATCCAAGGCACTATTGCTGGGATTTACAATGGAACCCCAGTTCACGGAGGGGAACTCTGGATAAGAACTTCAGAGCCTAGACAGGGATTCGTTTTTCAGGAATAAATAGCTAATGCGAGATTTCTCAGTCAGTAACTGATTTTTTCGTAAGACTGTATTCATCTATCCCTGCAACATGCTTCTTCAAATAATAAGATGAATAAATCATTTACAGTTTATTTTACTTGAAGAGAGATTATTTCTATCAGATGCAGTTTAGATTTTGGAGAATGGTCAGAGTTTGGGGACCACCCATTATTTGTGTAGAGATTTAAAAATAATAGTGGTTGTACACTAAGCTAGAGTAGCAATTACACAAGGCTTGACCTCTTTAGAGGGGAAATGTCTCACAGAAGTGATAAAAAAATCCACGTGTAAAGATTCAAAATATCAGGGAGTAAAAAAAAATATTCTAATCAAGCCACTCCAAATCAGTCCAGAAGGTGACTAATGACATTTCTTATTATTAATGCTTTTTTAAAAGTACACTTAACATGATAAATCATTTTTCGTATAAGAAACCAATCAGGATCAGAGCATTTGCCCTGTGTGAGGATAGGATTAACATACTGCTACTTAAACAACTAATGTTCCAAATATCCAGTGGTATATTAAATTGTCTGTGACCTCTAGAAATTAACCCCCCCAAAATTTTAAATTTCTACTGAAACTATATAATATAAATTTATTACTTATAAAATACAACCTATTAGCCTAATTTTCTTCAAATCCTTTAATTTTTAAAATCCTTGATAGTAAAAAGTATGTACTAAAATGCGTAAGTACATCAGTGTGATCTCTCAGAATCCCAGATTAAGGCAAACTACAACATGGATCATTTTCCTTTAGAATTCTTGATGAATTTCTGGCTAATTGGCACCACTCTCCTTCCTAACAGAGCCAAAATTTCTTATTATGATTATTTTACAGCCTAATTTGTTATACTATTCCACACATTTCATTAGAGCCTTTAGCGTAAGTGGTCACAATCAGTCTTTTATTTGTATTCAAAGTAAAAGAACTAATATAAAATCCTCCAAAATTTTATTCTATTCCACTACACAATTCTGACACAACAGATTTTTAAATTTTTTTAATGTTTATTTATTTTTGAGAGAGACAGACAGAGTATGAGTAGGAAAGGGACAGAGCGAGGGAGACAGAGAATCCGAAGCAGGCTCCAGGTTCTATGCTGTCAGCAAAGGAGCCTGACGTGGGGCTTAAAATCACCAACCATGAGATTATGACCTAGAGCCAAAGTCAGACACTCAAGTGACTGAGCCACCCTGGCACCCCTGACCCAACAAAATCTTTTAAGCCTGGGTATTATTAATAATTTTCTTAAAATACACCAAGTTCTAGTGTCTAGCATATCTGTGGCTTTACAGGTAAGAAAGGAGACCAGAAAGTTCTCTTTCTCCAGGATAATTTGTCTCTTGCCTTTTCTTGATTTATGGCACCAGTAAGAAATTTACCAATTTAAACTGAGTATATCACATTATCTAACTTGTGTATGTTATGGCCCAGAGGGATATGGGCAAGTATATGGTAATCTCACTAATTCATTTCGATGCTAAAGTAAATTATAGAAACAACAGAAAAATCTCGTGTGTTCACAACTTTTGGGTTTTAAAGAGACAATAGCCAAGTGTGAAGTATGGGAGGATTCAAAAGTTCCTCTTCTGATTTATTCCATTTTTGTTTGCACCTTACGCATCCTTAGGAAGTGTTTAATGATTTGTATCCTATAAATCAACAGTCTTCAACTACTTCTGTTTATAGAATTAAGTCAATTACCTAGAGAAATTAAAGGAAAATTCTCTGATTGACTAAGAAGCCATTTTTAATTACAGTTCTCTAGGTCATCCAGATTTCTGGATATTACCAAAAGGTAGGATAAATGATTAAAAAGTGTTGGATTTGAAATGAGAATCTCTAGAAACTTAGTCTCATATGCAATTTGTAATCCTGGTTTTCTCATGTGAGAAACGGGTGTAATATATCACCCAAGTGAGTGTAACTATATTAGATGCATCACAAATTCATAAATACATGACAGGGCTTATGACATGAAATCATGTGTAACCAGCTGTATCAAAAAATCTAAGACTTTTTGTGAAAGTAAAGATACAGATATTAAAAAATTCTTTGGAGCTAAGAGCCAGCCCTGAGCCTAGATCCTTAAACTCCTAGAGCATAAAAGCAACTATTTAGCGATGCTTGGGTGCCCCTGTTAAGCATCTGACTTCAGCTCAGGTCATGATCTCACAGTTCATGGGTTCAAGCCTCACCTAGGGCTCTGAGCCTGGAGCCTGCTTCAGATTCTGTGTCTCCCTCACTCTGTTCCTCCTCCACTCATTCATTCATTCATTCATTCTCTCTCTCTCTCTCTCTCCCTCCCTCTCTCTCTCTCTAAAAGTGAACATTTAAAAAAAAATTAAAAAGCAACCAATTAATTGTGTAAATAATATACTGATTTTAAAAGGCATACGTTCCAACTGGAGAGTTGGAAATCTCCAGGTAGGTATGGCACTGACACTCTTGGTAATGCCAGAGAGGAGAAATCCTACACAATGGATGGTGTCATGTCATTTAGATGCACTTCCAGACTGGTTACTTCTAAATAAATGCCTGCGCCTTCAAGTAACCTAAATAAATTAGTATGAGATACAACCTTGATTACTAGAGTTTTTGTTCCTGTGAAGGACAAAAAAAGGAGAGAGAGAGAGACAGAAAACAAGGTTAAAAAGAAACACTGGATAAAGTAGTGTGTTGGAAAAAAAATCTATGTGAACGAAGACATAGTATAATTATTTTTGTGTGAATGGCATTTGCTGCCTCCTGATTTACATAACTTTCTGAATGCCAATGCCACATTGTTTCATTACTGTAATACATATTTAAGTATGTTCCAAAATCAGGAAGTATGCTTCTAGCTTTTTCTTCTTTCTTATTGATTTTTAAAATGCATTTTATATATGTTAAGTTATATTTTCATGTAAATTTTTAAATATTCAAAAAAGGAAATAATACCTATGTCATATAAACTCCAAAATATATCTATGGATCACATTTTACATCTATTCTTACATTCTTCCCTATAGGAGAATCCTCTCTCTTTACACACACACACACACACACACACACACACACACACACCCATATACACACCTCTTACCAAAAATTAGGATAATCTCACTTTATACATATAATAACACAAGCTGTTTTTTGTTCACTGTGAAATATAAAGATTTTGTACCACATTTAGAACAGTCTTCATGACCGTGGAAATTTTTAGTTACGTATTAAGAGTGTATTACAATTAGCTAAATTCCACACTGACATAGATTTTTTTTTGGTAGTTTCAAAAAATCTCCATTATCAACAATGCTGTAATTTCCATTCCTCTGATTAATATAGAACTTAATCCTCTTGTCCCTCTCTTCCAAATATTCTGGCCTCCATCCCTCCCATCCTATCAGTCCACTTTAGGCTGTAGCCATTCTTGCTTGACTCACCATCTTGGAAAATCTATTTCACCTCCCTGTCTCCTCCATTCTATTGTGCATCATGCAGTCAATTATATTTTGAACAATCAAGCATGTGATTATGTCAGTTCCATCCTTAGTGTTTTTGATAGAATGCTACTGCTCTCCTGTTAAAAAGTATATCTTCATCATGTTTTAGAATATATGATATCCACCTCTTCAGCTTTATCTCAAGCTATGTTTTTCTCACTGTTGTGACATTATTTTCTTTATCACCATGATGTATTACATTCTCTCCTAACTTAAATATATTAACCCTCCTTTGTCTTTTCCCTGGGATCTTCCTTCAAGCCTTCTATATACATACAGATATGTACTATTAGCTTGGCTAATTTCTTCCTTTGTTTTTCAACTTATAATTCACTCTCTCACTATCTACACCATTTTAAATCCTTTCCCCTTGCATTGCCATAGTACACTGCCTTTTCTTCCCCCATCATTTCAGTTGCCTAAATTATTTAATTTTTGTTTTAACTTATTGATGCCAGGCTTCATGAACTTACTGTTTCTTTACAACTATCACAGTGCCTAGAACATTATTTACGCTCAAGTAATACTTTAAAAATTGACTTGAGGGGCGCCTGGGTGGCGCAGTCGGTTAAGCGTCCGACTTCAGCCAGGTCACGATCTCGCGGTCCGTGAGTTCGAGCCCCGCATCAGGCTATGGGCTGATGGCTCGGAGCCTGGAGCCTGTTTCCGATTCTGTGTCTCCCTCTCTCTCTGCCCCTCCCCGTTCATGCTCTGTCTCTCTCTGTCCCAAAAATAAATAAAAAACGTTGAAAAAAAAAATTAAAAAAAAAATTGACTTGAAGACTGTAGGGAGCCACTGAAGGTTATAGGCAATACAGAAACATAGTAAGTTGGATATAGAAGGTGCACACCCACTCTTCATTCTCCCATCTACCAAGCTTCTTTTTAATAGAAACACCAGAAAATATAAACTTTGTTTCACATATATTCTTCAGTTAGCATTCTGAATGTAAATAAGATCCTAGTAATTAAATGCATTCATGAAATTTAAAAAGGAGAACAAAAGATAATTTTTTGCTGCTTTAAAATTTCCTACCAAGAAGCAAAACTATAGGTATATGAGTTTCTCCTGGCAACTTTGGTAGCAAAGACTATTCTCAGTAGTTCTGTATCTAGTTTCTTTCTTCATGGACAAAAGGAAAGTATGGGAGCAGAGCTAGAGAAGCCGTCTATTCCATTTTCTTTTTGTTGAATTGTAATTATGGCAGGTGTTTTTTGTCTCCAATTCACTACTTATAAGAGTGGCTTATTAAGTACCGTTTCCTAGAGCCTCAAGGATTGTATATATTCTTATATTAACAACATTGTCCTAAACTACTGAGAGTATTTGCTCTTTTCCAAACTCAGTTTTGAATGTCACAGCACTGGCGTCAAAAAAGATGGCAGACACTTAAGGAAGGAAATCAACTTGACTATTTGAATGGCTGATCACTCCAGGCAGTTATTATCTGGTTACTAATGGAAAATGGAACACTATGAGAACACGGCATGTGATGACAAAATAGTTACTGAAATTTTATTCTGTGGTCATCTGGAATAGAATCAGTCAAGATAACTCTTTGAAAGACCAAATGTCAAATGTCTGCTTCAATACAACATATTGATGGAGAAAATTGTGCATGGGCTGTCTCCTCCCTTTGTGAGAAAGATTAAAGAAAGAAAATGCAAGTGCGAGATTTTAAATTAGTGGCTCAAATCACAGAGAACTGGAGAGTTTCAACCATCCAAAATAATATCTTATTTCTTATAATTATAGGGCTGTTTTCATAAAATATCAGATTCAAAGTCTGATAATGTAGGCTGCTAAAATACCATATAAAATTAATTCACATTCTTGCCATGGCCAGTTACTTAAAATTAGGAAATTTATGGGATAAAGTAGGACTGTGAGAATTGAAATGAGAAATTATGGATGAATTTGGATGACTGTGACTATAATTATATGATAAACTTGCCTGATGGTCTAGTTTTGACTTGGTTAAAAACCATGTAGTGACTGATCCTAGGCACGTTACCTTGCAAGGGGACACCAAGTGACCTCATGTTGCACCTCAGCGATTCCAATTGCCATCACATCTGTAAGTGGACTCAGATCTGAACGTACCCTCAGACAGTGTAATGTTCTACCTGAGATGAGAAGCCTCACATGCCACAGATATTGTAGCCTTACTCTGACTACATATCAGAAGAAATCTAGTCAATTGTACAAATTGCCTTTGTTTCTTAGAACCATAATGAAAAAAAAATGCATACATTTAAATACAGCCCAATATACCCGATCAAAGATTCTGGACCCAACGAACTAAGTTGAGCATCTTCAGGAGATTCTGAAGTTTGCTGAGGTGATTGACTGAAATTTGGACTCGCTGGGGTTTCAATACCAGATATTCTTTCCATCTTACAATATACAAATGCAAAAGATGAATAAAATGGAAATGTTCAAGTAGATTATCATATAAGATCAGCTTCCCTTCATCTTAACTACATCTCACAGAAGATCCTAGCCACTTACTTCAACAAGGTGGTGAAAAATAAACTGGAAAAAACATCCTTAGAAAGGCTCATATTGGCTATACTCACAGCCTGTGAAAGACACAAGAGGAGAGATGGAACCCCAAAGCAGGAAAAGCGAAAGGGGCATATAATCACTAGACACTTACTTATCAGTAGGGCTGATTAAAGTTACCAGGATTGTTTGATATGGTAAGATTTCTGGTTAATTTCTCTTGAGGTTCCAAAGAGTAAACTACACTTCCCAAATCCTATTTGATGTGTGTGTGTGTGTGTGTGTGTGTGTGTATACACACATGTGTATGTATATACATATATATACACATGTGTGTATATATATACACACACACATCAAATAGGATGATATATATACGCGTGTATATATATATACACATATATATGTGTGTGTGTGCATATATATATATATATATATATATATATATAAGAAATAACTCTAAATTAGTGTATAAGGATTAGTTCATAAGGATGAAAAGAACTAGGACTCTTCAAAAAAGGTTTCATGACAATGCCACAGGATATACTGTGTTTTCTTTCTACCTTTTGCCAAAGATATGCAGGACCAGTTCTGAGGATAGACTATATAGGGAAAGGGACATAATGAGATGTTTGTGCAGTTACTGATCACTGACTTTCAGTCATCATTAACCCCTGGAGGCAATGAATGCTGCTAGCATTTCATACGTCTGAGTAAAAGCCTGGGAAGTCGTGTGATAAATGCAATGTTGGACAATTTCCATCTCACAGTGATCTAGTACATCCACGAGGTCATCCTATGGTTATTTCAACAGATCCAGAATCATAAAGAGGCCAAATCAGTAGATCTCAAAATCATATCTGTGTTCCCTTATTTAAAAGTTTTTAAAACAAAACAGATTTAATTTGTATATACATATTTATTGCATTGGCACTTGCACTGATGATACAAAAGCAATAGTCTTCTGGCACTTTAGTTAAAATCAAGATTATAGATAGATGATATAGATGTAATATAGATATAGATAGCTATAGATATAATGTAATATTACTCAACCATAAAAAGGTTGAGATCTTGCCATTAACAACAAAATGGACAGACCTAGAAGGTATTATGTTAAGTGAAGTAAGTCAGAAAAAGAAAGACAAATATGATTCCATTGATACGTGCAATCTAAAAAACAAAACAAATGAATAAAAAAACAGAAAACAGAATCAAACCAACAAATACAAAGAACAAACTGATAGTAGCCAGGGGAAGGGGGCTGGGGATATAGGCAAAATAGGTGAAAGGCAGTGGGAGATAGAGGCTTCCTGTTATGGAATTAGTAAGTTATGGATATAAAAGTCACAATAAACAGAATATAGTCAATGATATTGTAACAGTGTTGTATGGTGACAGTTGATGACTACAGTTTTGCTGATCACAGCATCACATAGAGTTGTTCAATCACTGTGTTGTACACCTGAAACTAATTTAAGATTGTATGTCAACTACACTCAAAATTTATTTTTTTTTAAATTTTTTTAACACTTATTTATTTTTGAGACAGAGAGAGACAGAGCATGAACACGGGAGGGGCAGAGAGAGAGAGGGAGACACAGAATCTGAAACAGGCTCCAGGCTCTGCGGTCAGCACCAGAGCCCGACGTGGGGCTCGAACTCATGGACCATGAGATCATGACCTGAGCCGAAGTCGGCCGCTTAACCGACTGAGCCACCCAGGCGCCCCTCAAAATTTATTTTAATTTTCACTTAAAAGAAAGACTGGCGTCTTAACAGTGGTAAAGACTCAGTCATTTGAAAGATACATCCTTGATAATGGTTTCTCTTTTCAAAACAAAACAAAACAAAAGCCTTTGTTGCCAGTGATAAAATTCTAGTTTTCAAATAGAAAATTATAATTCTAGAAAGTTTGTATCTGTTACCATTGAGCTTGACAGTTTCCCAACACATACTTTTCAAATAAGGCTTGTCATGATATTTATGAATGAAATTTTTGATATTACATAATAAAATGTGTCAAAATTTGAATGGTCTGCATAATACCATGAATCAATATTACCAAGTGATCAATGCACGATGTTACAAAGTCATGCAGACATAAAAGATCCCTTCAAAGTGCAAATAGGCTTATGTAACAGAGTTTGAAGCTTATTGATAAGGTTTCAAATTCTGCATTGCAACTGACCTTTAAGAAACTACGGCTTTTCAAGTTTTCTTGTAATATCAAAGAAGAATAGCCATAATTATCTGAAATGTTATTAAAGTCTGCCTCTATTTTCTAACTACATATCTTTGTAAGACCAAGTACTCTACACGTACTTTAACTTAAAAAACATACAACAATCGATTATAAGGATTCAACTTTGTCCTATGAATCCAGACATTAAACTGGCTTACAAAACTGTAAAGTAATTATGCTTTTCTCACTTTCTTTTGAAAACACAGTGATACTTTCATAAAATTATGTATGACAAATTGTCCCCTATGGTTTATTATTGTTATTTTAAAGTGAATCAATAAATACATATTCAGCAAACTTCTCATAATATAGAACGTAGTATTTAGCTATAGATTTTACCCATATAAACAAAAGCTCTTTGAGATTTTCAGTAACTTTTCAGAGAATCAAGTAACCCTGATACCAAAAATTTTGAGAACTATTCAACTAAATAAACTAAGCAACTAAAATTCCTGACAAGCATGATGTCACAATATGGCAGAGTAGGTGGTTCCCAGCTTCAATACTACAGAGTAGGTGGTTCCCAGCTTCAATACTACTTACAGACAGATCAGCTCTCCACTACCCATACACAGGATGTCTTTGTGAAAATCCCAGAAACAAGAAATAATGCTGAAGCAACGGCCTGGATCATAGACACTGAGAAATGGAAACCTGCATTAGAAGGAAAAAAGAAGCAGTTTCACCTTGAACACATTCCCCTGCCCAGGATGCCACAGCACCGCTCTGAGAATACCTCCCTGTGCTTATGGGTTCTATAGTCAGGGGAGAGCCCCAAGTGGACTTCCACTATCCCCAGCATTAGAGGACACTTCCTGTGAGGCCCACATAGGTTTTGCCTCACAGGGATCACCAGGGGAATCAGAGGGTCTAGATGACAGGAGATCAGCTAGAGGTACAGAAGGAGGTAGAGCTCGCAGCAACCAACATGCAGACCTTGGCAGACCACATTTCTGCCGGCAGCAGTGCCCAAGCAGAGAGCCCCTCCAGGGGTTCTCCCCATTTGCAGAGCCAACCTAGTGACTCCATCTAGCCAGGAAGCATGACTGGCAATTCTGCCCAGTGGCACAGCTAGTCAATGGGCTGTTCCAGATAAGGAACAAATCCTACAGCCTGCCTGGACAGGGAGCCCATCAAAATCCTGTAGCAGCCCATCCTACAAACCTACATGGGCAGACAGACAAGATAGAAACCCCCCCCAGCTATGGGGCATAATCTCTGGCCCTACCTCACTAGTGATCCTGATCAGTCAGTGACCTCCAATGAACTTGAGCAGTCACAGACACACATCTACTATACCACCTAGCCACAGGGCATAGCCGAAGGCCCTGGCTGATTGCTGAACACAACCTGCCTGTGGACTGACCTAAGCAAGAGCATAACCCAGTGGCTTCATCCAATCACACAGCATAACCTGTTGCCTTACCCGACCAAGAAACCCCAACAGCAGCCTTGCCCAACAGCAGACCATAGCCTCCAGCCCCACCCAACTACCAGGAAGAGCTGTCAGCCACACCTGACCAGGCTGCCTGGCCAGTGACCTCTCCAACAAATAGCCTAGCCTGTGGCCCTACCCAACTTTGAGGTAACCTATGGCCCCATCTGAACACAGAGGATGGCCTGAGAATGCACCTGATCATAAAGCCCTGCCTTCGGCCCTGCAAATGTGGATTCCAGCCAGCAGCACCATCCATTTGGGGAGCACAGCCTGACTTTCAAGTTTCCAAAAGTCAAAGACAAAATTTTGAGGCAGCAAGAGAACAGACTTGTCACGTACAAGTGAGTCCACATAAGATGATCAGTGGGTTTCTCAACAGAAACCTAACAGGCCAAGAGAGAGTGGAATGATATATTCAAATACTGGGAGAAACCTGTCAACCAAGAATACTGACCTGGCAAAGTTGTCCTTCATAAGTGAAAAGGAGATAAATCCTTTCTCAAACAAAAAAGCTTCGGGAGTTCATCATCACTAACCTGCCTTTCAAGAAATGCTAAGGGAGTTCTTCAGCTGAAAGGAAACTAAATAACCACGAATAAACCTATGAATATGTAAAACTCTGTGATAAAGGTGCCTACATAATCAAAGTAAGATCCTCTAATATTGTCATGATGATACATAAATCACTTTCAACTCTAATTTAAGAGTTAAAGGACAAATGTATTAAAAATAGCTATAACCAGGGTATAGATTCATAGTATAATACAGATGTAAATTGTGACATCAATAACCTAAAATGTGAGTGGGGGAGAGGTAAGCAGTTTCTGTATGCGGAGGTAAAGTTGTTACCACCTTAAAATACGATATTATAACTATAAGAGATTTTATGTAAACTTCATGTTAACTTCAAAGAAAAACCTGTAGTAGATACACAAAAGATTAAGATAAAGGAATCAATGCATACAGCCACAGCACTTCACATCACAAAGTAAGACAGAAAGAGGGGGGAAAAGGGAGCAAGAGATCTCCTAGTCAGAAAGCCATTAACTAAATGGCAATAGAAGTCTTTATCAATAATTTTCTTAAATATAAATAGCCTTTATGTTCCAAGCAAAAGACACAGACTGGCTGAATAAAAAATACAAGATCCCATGATATGCTGCCTACGAAAATCTCACTTTAGCTTTAAGGACACATAGGCTGAAAAGGAAAGGATGGAAAAGATATTCTAAGCAAATGGTAACCAGAAGAGTCCAGGGGTGGCTATACTTATAACTGACAATACAGACTTTATGTTAGAAATGGTCACAAGAGGGGCACCTGGGTGGCTCAATCAGTTATGCATTCGACTTTGGCTCAAGTCATGATGTCACAGTTTGTGAGTTTGAGCCTTGCACTGGGCTCTGTGCTGACAGCTCAGATCCTCTATCCTCCTCTCTGTCAGATCCTCTGTACCCCTCTCTCTGCCGCTTCCCTATTTTTCCTTTCTCTCTCTCTCTCTCCCCCCAAAATAAACAAACATTAAAAATTTTAAAAAGAAATGGTAACAAAGACAAAAAAAAAAGTCACATAATGACAAAGAGGTCAATTCACCAACATATAATAATGATAGTTATTTAAGCATCCAACACTGGCACACGTACATATGCAAAGCAAATACTAAACACAGTAAAAGGAGAAATAAACAGGAGTACAGTAGGGGACTTAATACCCCACTCTCAACAACAGATAAATCATCCAGACAGAAAATTAATAAAGAAAGAGTAGGTTTCAAAAACACTATAGAGCAAATGGACCTAACAGATACATAGATTTGAGATATAGATTAGATGTAGATACAGATATATAGATATGGACATGTTAGATAAACAGAACATTCCACCCAACAGTACCAGAATACATTCTCTTTAAATGTGCAAGAGACATTCGCCAGTATAGATTAGACCTTACGCCATGGAACAAGTCTTAACAAACCAAAGAAGTTTGAGATGGTATCGATTATCTTTTCTAACCACAATACCAGGAGAAAAACTGAAAAATTCACAATACTGGAGAAATTAAACAACATACTCTTGAGTTAACAATGGATGGAGGAAGGAATCAAAATGGAAATAAAAAAATATCTAGAGACAAAAATGGAAACACAAAATGCCAAAGTGTATGGGATGTAGCAATAGCAGTTCTAAGAGGAAAGTTATAGCTTTAAAAATGGCTACATTAAGAAAAAAGTAAGGTCTCAAATAAACAACCAAATATTACATCTCAAGGAGCCTGAAAAAGAACAAAGCACAGAATTAGCAAAGGAAACATAAAAATAAATAAAGATTACAGGAGAAATAAATGGAATAAAAACTTGAAAAATAGTTGAAAACATCAATTAAACTAGAGGTATTTTTTGTGCAAAGATAAAATTGACAAACCTTAAACCGAATTAACCAAGAAATATGATAGAGGACTCAAATATAATCTAAATGAAAAAACAGACTTTACAACTAATATCACAGAAATATACAGGGTCAGAAGATACTAGTATAAACAATTATACAGCCCAGAGAAAATGTATGTATTCTCCTGGCTAAGGGGGACACCATCATTTTTGAAGACTTCTGTGTTGGTTCGCTTTTGCAGATCAGAGATGATATGTGAATGTTGCAATGGCATTTTATATTCCATAATCTCAAGAAAAATAATGTGATCCTGGAGGAGCAAAAGCTAAGTTTTTGCTAACTATCTGAAAACAGAGACGCACAGTTATTACAGCAAGCCGTGGGATTGAAGCAGAGACTCTAAGCACTATTTTATGAGACCTCTGGTGATGGTTCATTAATCACAGAGTCCCTAAAAATGAAATTGATAGACACCCTGTTAAAGTGCTGCTTGACATGTATTGGAGGAAAAAAATTAAGCATCGTAACTCAATTCACACTAGTGAAAATTCTGATCTTTTTTTTCAGTTTCTAGAACTAAACTGGTTCCCAGACCTGTAATCCCCTGACTAAAGTAGAGACTATGTCTTTTTTGAGGAAAGACCCCGTTTTAGAGTCATATTTGTATTCCATGAATCTTTCTTCAAGTGTTCTATATTTTTCAGAGGACAGTAAACTTGGAATAGATAAATAGCTATTCCTTTTGGAGTCAGTAGATACCAGCACTTACAATGACCCTAAGAGACTCAACAGGTCACTGAGTTCCATGAGTGAGAATGCAGACTTCAAGAGGTTAGGGGTTAATATGGCCAACTAACAGTACTTCCAGTGATACCATGGACGCCCTGGTAATCCTTAGACTCATCAATTCAGGGGCACCAGAGTAGTAAAGGCTACATGTAAGTCCAGTAACTAAAACCCCTACCCTATTACAGGATCTACATGGCCCAGACTAGTTGATACATAAAAATAACCATCACACAAAGGAATAGCAGAGGTACAAGAACACAAGAGCAAATATACAGAATTTCTCCATAGCCCTATCTACAGCACCCTTCATTGCTTTGATAATAGACTGAAGGTAATATTGACTCCAGGGTGAAAATTCAACGATTAGAAACATCATTAAACCTGTGAGAGAGGAAAAGGTACGATTCCTATCTTCGTCCATTTAATTTAGCTAATTGCTCTCTAAAAGAGTCTTTTGGGGGCACCTGGGTGGCTCAGTCGGTTGAGCGGCCGACTTCGGCTCAGGTCATGATCTCGCGGTCCGTGAGTTCAAGCCCCGCATCGGGCTCTGTGCTGACAGCTCAGAGCCTGGAGCCTGTTTCGGATTCTGTGTCTCCCTCTCTCTGACCCTCCCCCATTCATGCTCTGTCTCTCTCTGTCTCAAAAATAAATAAACGTTAAAAAAAAAAATTAAAAAAAAAAAAAAGAGTCTTTTGTGAGGTGGAAAATGACAATCAATTATTACAACCATAAACATATGCTGATGCTAATCAACTATAATTCAGTGTCTTTTACCTCTCTTGGAGTAAATCCACACAATCCTGGAGTGCTACTTTTAACTCACTAAGTGAAATCCAAAGCAGTTTACATCCACAAAATCAACACTACCCTTTATTAACTTACCTTTACTCCGTTGCAGCATACTTCAGAGAAATTTTATTTATGTCTTTGTCATCTTAGTTTATGCTTTCCCAAAAGAAATCAAGAATTTGGGTTTAGTGCTTATTTGGCAGGTTATTCCAGGACTGTGAATCAGCTGAAGGCAGAGACTGTGCCTGAGTTTTAATATCCAGAGCAAAAAACTTTATTTGGTACTTAGCAGACATTCAATAAATGTTCTTACAATATGGGACTAAATAAGTGAATTTCACAGAAAAGAGAGGAGACTGCTAACTCAGTGTAAGTTCCTCGTAACTCTATCTGTTTGTCAGGGTGTTATAATTTCAAGAAGTAGAGAGGTCCTCAGAAAGATAGAGACTGAAACAATTTCTAGGATTTTGCTTCAATTGTGCGAAAGAAAAATTATGTAACTGCCTAGACAGGTTTCAAGAATTTCCTGAAATACTACGGTAGGCCACAAACTCTTAATTTACATAATATAAATATATTAACATTATAATATGTATATGTACATATGTGATATATACCCATACGTGTGTATGCATAATTTATATATAGTAAAAAACTTGAATTATATATATATAGTATAGTGTGTATATATACAGACATATAAGCTGAAAAAATATTAAAATTTATTTTAAGTAACCCTATTTTTATGTTTTTCTCCAACATTCAGGGTCTGTTTTTTGTTGTTTTTTTTTTTAGGTTTAATTAGAAATATTCTTGACATACATTTTTAGTTATGCTCAAATTTATCCTCTTCACCCATTAGTAAAACATATATGTGTGTGTGTATGTGTGTGTGTGTGTGTGTGTATGTGTGTGTGTGTATGTATGTGTGTGTGTGTATGTGTGTGTGTGTGTATATATGCGTGTGTGTATATATGAAATTGAACAAAATCAGACTTACAGTTTGAATTTTATTATAAAATACATTACTTTCCTGAAAATTTATTACTAAATGTAGTATAACGTATTTTATAAAAGTATGATAATAACTAAAACAATTGTTCAGAACATTAAGAAACCTTCTATCAAAAATTCTTTTCCAAGGGTCATCTTCTAAGATGGCGGAATAGGAAGACACTGAAGTCAAGAGACCACATCAAAGAAGGTAGAAATGGCAAGACACAGTCTGGGACCAAAACAGACCATGGCCACCCACAGTGGGGAGGGAGCCGGTGGTGCAGATAAGAGCAAAACACAAACTTTTATACCTGGGAGTCAATGAACAGGGAGGATGAATCCCCAAAACAGTTGTCTTTAAAAATTAGAGGGGCCAAATTTCTTGAGTTCTTAAAACCAGAGGGACTTAAAGCCCCTATTTCTTCTTGCTTTAGTTTTGGTAGGTTGTAGGTCTCTAGGAATTTATCCATTTCTTCTAAGTTGTCCAATTTGTTGGCATGTAAGTTTTCATAATATTTTGTTACAATTGTTTGTATTATTGTGGTGTTGGTTGTTATTCCTCCTCTCTCATTTGTGATTTTGTTTATTTGGGTCTTCTCTCTCTCTCTCTCTCTCTCTCTCTCTCTCTCACGTGTGTGCACCCACTTACTTTTATTTATTTACTCTTTTTTTTTTATTGGTCTGGATAGAGTTTTATCAATTTTGTTGATCTTTTCAAAGAACCAGTGTCTGGTTCCATTGATTTGCACTATTGTTTTTGGTTTATTTTTTGTTTGTTTTAGTTTCTATATCACTTACCCACTCTAATCATTATTATTTCCTTCCTCCTACTGGTTTTTCTAGCTCCTTTAAGTGTAAGGTTAGCTTTTTTTGCTTGAACTTTTTCTATATCTTTACCTAGATCTATGTATCTGTTAGATCGATTTGCTCTATAGTGTTTTTGCAATCTACTCTTTTATTATCAATTTTCTGTCTGGATGATTTATCTGTTGTTCAGAGCAGGGTATTAAGTCCCCTACTGTACTTCTGTTTATTTCTCCTTTTAGTATGTTTAGCATTTGCTTTGCATATGTAGGTGTGCCAGTGGTGGATGACTAAATAACTACAATTATTGTATCTTGGTGAATTGACTCCTTTATCATTACATAACATATACCATTGTGGTTAGAAAAGGTATTTAATATCATCTCAGACTTCTTTAGTTTGTTAAGACTTGTTCCATGGCCTAAGATATGATCTATATTGACGAATTTCTTGCATGCTTGAGGAGAATATATTCTGGTGTTGTTGGATGGAATGTCATGGATACACACACACACACACACATATAATATATATCCATATCCATATCTGTATATCTGTATCTACATCCCTATCTGTCCATATCTATATCTATCTATATCTGTATCTATTTAATGATAAAATTCAGGACTAGATGGCTTCACAGAATTCCACCAAACATTTAAAGAAGAGTTAATACCTACTCTTCCCAACCAATCCAAAAAAATAGAAATGAAGGAAAACTTCCAAATTTATTCTATGAGACCTGTATCACCCTGATAAAGAAACCAGATAAAGAAACTACAAAGAGAAAGAGAGAGAGAGAGAGAGAGAGAGAGAGAGAGAACACTACAGGCCAATATCTCTCATGAATATAGATGTAAAAATCATTCATCACAACCAAGTAGAATTTATTCCTGGAATGCAAGTGTGGTTCAACATTAGCAAAATGATCAACATGATACATCACATCAATAAAATAAAGGATAAAAACCATATGACCATTTCAATAGATTCAGAAAAAGCATTCAACAAAGTACAACATCCATTCTTGATAAAAATCTTCTGCAAAATGGGTCTAGAGGAAACATACTACAACATAAAAAGGCCTTGTATGAAAAACCAACAGCAAACATAATACTCAATGGAGAAAAAACCAAGAGCTCTTCCCCTAAGATCAGGAATAAGACAAGGATGTCCCCTCTCACCACTTTTATTCCACATAGTACCAAGAGCCCTAGCCAAAGCCATCAGACAACACAAAAAGTAAAATGCATCCAAATCAGCAAGGAAGAATTCACACTTTCACTGTTTGCAGATGAAATGATACTCTATCTAGAAAACCCAGAAGACTGCACCAAACAGCTACTATAATTGATAAATTCAGTGAAGTGGTAAGATACAAAATCAACATACAGAAATGCATTCCTGTACACTACTAATGTAGCAACAGAAAGTGAAATTAACAATCCCATTTACAACTACATCAAAAACAATAAAATACCCAGGAATAAACTTAACCAAAGAGATGAAAGACATGTACTCTGAAAACTATAAAACACTGATGAAAGAAATTCATGGTGATGCAGAGAAATGGAAAGTCATTTCATGTTCATGGGTTGAGAGAACAAATATTGTGAAAATGTCTATACCACCCAAAACAATCTACGGATTTAATGCAGTCCCTACCTAAATACCAACCTCATTTTTCAAAGAACTAGAAAAACATTCCTAAAATATGTATGGAACCACAAAGGACTCTGGGTAGCCAAATTAATCTTGAAAACAAAAAACAAAATGGGAGGTAGCACAATCTCAGAGTTTAAGTTACATTACAAAGTGGTAGTAATTAAAACAGCATGGTACTGGCATGAAAAACAGACACATAGATCAATGGAATAGAGCAGAAAACCAGGAAATAAACCCACAATTATATGATCAATCTTCAGCAAAGGAGAAATGAACATACAATGGGAAAAAGAGTTTCTTCAACAAATGGTGTTGGGAAAACTGGACAGCTACATACAAAAGAATGAAACTGGACCACTTCCATTCATCATACACAAAAATAAACTCAAAATGAATTAAAGACCTAAATATGAGACCTGAAGCCATAACAATACTTGAGAGCATAGGAAGTGATTTCTCTAGTATCGGCCATAGCAACATTTTCCTAGATATGTCTCCCAAGACAAGGGAAATAAAAATCAAAAATAAACTATTGGGACCACATCAAAATAAAAAACTTCTGCACAGCAAAGGAAACAATCAACAGAACTAAAAAAAAACAAAAAACAAAAACCTTAGTGAGAGAAGATATTTACTAATGACATATCTGATAAAGGATTAGTATAAAAAACTTATAAAACACCAAAAACGAAATAATCCAATTAAAATGAGCAGAAGACATGAACAGACATTTCTCCAAGAAGACATCCAGATGGCCAACAGACACATGAAAAGATGCTCAACATCACTCACCATCAGGGAAATGAAAATCAAAAGTATGATGAGCTATCACCTCACACCAGTCAGAATGGCTAAAATCAGAAACACAAGAAACCACAAGTGTTGGCGAGGATGTGGAGAAAAAGGACCCCTCATACACTGTTGGTGGGAATGCAAATGGTGCAGCCACTGTGGAAAACAGTTTGGAGGTTCCTCAAAAAATTAAAAATAGAACTATCCCACAAACCAGTAATCACACTACTGGGCATTTACCTAAAGGATATAAAAACACTAACACAAAGGGATACACGCACCCCTATGTTTATAGCAGCATTATTTACAATAGCCAAACTATGGAAGCAGCCCAAGTGCCCATCAATTGATGAATGGCTAAAGAAGATGTATACACATGCGCACACACACACACACACACACACACACACACAAAGAATGAAATCCATGGACGGAGCTACAGAGTACAAAGTTAAAGTGAAATAATTAAAGAAAGGCAAATACCATATGCTCTCACTCATATGTGGAATTTAAGAAACAAAACAAAGGAGCAAAGGAAAAAGAGAGAAAGATACAAACCAAGAAACTTAACTATAGAGAAGAAACTGATGGTTACCAGAGGAGAAGGGTGGGGGATTGGGTGAAACAGGTGATGGGGATTAAAAAGTACACTTATCATGAGGAAAAATAAATAATGAAAAAAATTATTTTCCATCCTGAATGAACTCGCTTCCAAATCATTTGTGTCGCTTTCAGATGTATATAACTAAATGTAAGTAATTTTACTTCAGTAATGTTTTCACGTAAGTAGAAATCATACTTAAATTATAAAACATAATGATATTTTCCAAAGGTTTAGGTTTGGAAGAAGAATGAATTGAAAAAACTTCAGGAATATGCTTTCATTAAAAATGTGAAAAAATTCAATTCTCTTACTTAGTAAACAATGCCCTTCTTAAACTCAAAATTTAGAAAGTTTCAAAAGCTCTTAATAATTGAAAATTAACTTAGACACTAAAAAAACTTTAGTTCCAATAGAAATATCGTTATAATGCTGCTACATAACAATAAAAAACAAATGTTTATTGCTTATGCTTCTGAAGTCAGCTGGGATCAGTAGAAGACTCTGATCATCTTGTCTGGATTGAATGGTTAGTGAGGGATCTATACTGACTTTGTCTCAGACCAAAATGGCAGCTCCCCTCAATTTGTATTTCATCCTCCATTAGATTTCCGATAGTGTCTTAATCAGCATTCTCCAGAAAAACAGAACCTACAGTGTATGTGTGTGTGTGTGTGTGTGTGTGTGTGTGTCTGTGTGCGCGCGCACACACACAGGCTGAAGACCCTGGAAAGCCTGTGTTCCCTTCAAGTCGAAAGGCAGTCCACTACAGACAGAAGAACCAATGTTGCAGATGAAGTTCAAGGCAATCTGGTAGAGAATTCTTCCTTGCATGGAGAAAACAGCTGTCTCAGTTCTATTTAGGTCTTTAACTGATTGGATGAAGTCTGTTTGCATTATGAAGAACAATCTTCTTTACTAAAAGTCCACTGATTTAGATGTTAATGTCATCCAAAAACACCCTCACAGAAAGACTCTGAGTAACGTTTGACAAGATATCTGGGTACTAGGTGGCCCAGACTAGTCGATATAGATTAACCATCACACATAGGAATAGCAGAGGCACAGAAACACAAGAGAAAATACCCACAATTGTTTTGAGCATAGGCTCAGAACAGGCATAACACCATTTCTGTGACAATCTGTGGGATCAAGTAAGTCACCAGGTCAGCCCAAGTTTAAAGAATGGGGAATGAGACACCACCTCTTCAGGGTGATGAATTGCGGAGTCATAGGTCATGGTATATCACAGAAAGTGATAAACAATTGAGGTTATTAATGCAATCAGTCTAAATACTTTTAAAATCTTTGGTATGATTTTATTTTAACAAATGCATCTTCATTCTCTGATTTAATCATATGCTTAGATGAATAATTCAGAATGCTTTGTTACAAGTCAGTCCAGATAAGATTTGTGAGATTTGAACTTAAAAAGCATCTATTCTTGCTTGAAAAATGGTTAACAACCATATTATATAGCATACCAGATTTGCAAGTTAGAATTTTTAACCACTGTAGCAAAAAAAAAAAAAAAAAAAAAAAAAAAAAAGAGCCAGATGTTTAGTCATCTATCAGCAATTCTGTGACCTGTAGAATATGTAGTGTGAGCAGACTGAGCATTTATACACTTTATGCTCTGATTTAAAGCTGGATCCCCAATGCTTAATGATTATACGATTTAAATAATGAGCATTTAAATGTCATGTTTTTGTCCTGAAGTGATGTTCTTCCTTTTTCCTTCCTTCATAGATCATTTTGTAGAAGGAAAGGGTTACAAATTTCTACATGAATGATGCCAAGGAAAGCTTAAAAATTTTGAAGATAAAAATAATTTCATATAAATATTGCCAAGAATTTTTTATGTTAAGATAAATCTTAGTAATCATTTTATTTTTCAAATATTGGCTAGGCCATGGATAATGTCCAAGTGAGAACAAAGAAAAATTAAATATAAAGAGATTTTCTGATGATCTCTGAAAATAAAAAAAATGTGATTAAAGTAGCTAGAAAAATAATTACTTATGAACCATGTATTTTATCATTTTTCTTCTCTGTTGGAAATGTTAATCTGATTTGATTTTTGTTAAGATTTAATTATGCATGAGGAATATTTTCATCATGCTTATTTGAAAAAGGCTTTATTTTTATTTATTTATTTTTTTTTTTTTTTTACAATTTCCTATTTTCAGATTTAAAACTTATTCTTCCTACCGGTGAGCAATATAAATTCTTTTCTGAGTTTGAATAAATTATACATGCAAACAACTAGATGTAAAGAAAGGGAGTATGTAAATAAATTACGCTTATAAACAGCTGGACCTCACCAAATATTTGGTATTACAAAGTGGTTTCAAATACTGATTAAGAGGCTAATGATATTCTCAAAGATAACTAACTGAAGTTCAGTAGAGCAATTCTCTATTATACACTGATATATTTTTATCATATAACATTATCTTATTGTAATCAGTGTTCATGTTACCTTTTTAAGGACAAACTCATACTACTTTATTTTTCTGGAGTCCCATAAAGAAAAGACCTGTTGGTCTCCCAGTTTAATTCATGATACCTGCAAGTATCATGAAAGCAAACATGATTTTTGAAACATAACTCAAAGTTGCAAGTAGTTGCAAAGATTTATATACAGGTAAGAACTTCTCCCATGACATACAACTTTTCCGCAGTCAGCCTACTCCTAGCAAATTCTAAGGTAGGCAAATAGATCATATCAGAATATATAAGAATAAACTTTAAAATTAATCTTCATCATCAAGTCAAAGATGCTTTTCTTTAAAGCAAAAGCATCTAGGTACCATTTCTTTGTGGGATTTTGCCATCTTTTGAACAAGTAGAATACTAATTAATCCATAAATGTTCCAAATAAATCAGAAGCACCTTTCAGGCAACTATGTAACACTCTGAAATGTCTCAGACCTTTATATAAAACACTGCCGACTACATAAATCCTATGCACCAGAGACAGCAATATCCCAACCCTGCAATATAATTAAAAAGTGGATTCCAAAAACAAATATGTGTATATATATATATATACACACACACACACATATATACAAATATATATGGATTCCAAAAATATATATACATATATACATGTGTATATATATATATTATATACATATATACATGTATATATATATATTATATACATATATATACATGTATATATATATATTATATACACATAATATATGTACATATACATATATATATGTATATATGTATATATACATACACATATAAATATATATGTGTGTATATATATACATATGTATATATATTTTTTTTTTTTCAAATGTATTCCTCTACAATCCATCTCTTAAAATGGGTAAGGGACATTATAGGATATGGGAGAAGACCATCTTCAACATAAAAGCTAAATGAGAGAATAATATTAGCTAAGGAGGAGTTGCTAAGTTAAAAAAAAAATGTAAATCTTGAAGCAGTGTTACACTGGTTTTAGCTAGAAAAACCTAGATACCAAAATTGTCTCTGATGTTACTATGTGTTTTGGAAGACTTAAAAATGTCAAGAATTTTAAATTTCCTCCTGTGGAAAACAAGCATAATAGTAAAGGTTCAGGGAGAAATTTAGCTAATTTAATAATAACATATGGATTATTCGGCATAAAGTAATTCCTCAATACATGGTTACTGGAATCTTTCATACACTAATCTTGATTAGGACAGGAAATAACTCTGTCTTTTCTAGCATTGTATCTCCAGATCCTAGGACAATTCCTATAACACATCATGTGTAAAATAAATATTGGTGAATGGATTAATAAATATATCTAGCAAGTACAAACACTGGAAAAGAACAGATGAAAATTTAAAATGCCACATTTCTCAGTAGGGTTCAATTGGTTAGAATAACTTTAGTTTAAAAGATATAAGACATATTGAACAGAAAGGTACTATCCCATTTATCTTTAATCATTTATTACATGAATGTAGTAAGGATTAATGCAGTTGCATTTATTTATGAGAAATATACCTAGGACATGACATTCCAACAGAAATGGTAAACATTCAGATAGAATCATAGAGAAAATACTGTGTAATAACTGAAAATATTTTTAAACTATGATTCTCAGGAACTTAATAACTTATCCTTGCCCAATTTAGGATTTATTTTATTTATACTTTTGAAAAACATGATCATTTCTTAAATGGTCATTTCACCTCTAGTTATCACATAATTATCTTCCATATTTTCCTGTTTCTTCTTATATGAATCCCCTATGTCTATAGTAATCACAAAAAAATTGGTATTAATGTGTTTATTCCACTGTTTTTACACATTTATCATCTTTCCCCTGATATTTTCTACTCACTTTTGTATCCATCTTTTTACTTTGGAAACTCTTAAATGATACAACATATGGTCATCAACCTGAATACATAAATCTAGGGTTTTAAATTAAAGAAGCACTTAAGAAATTGGTGGGAGAATTATTTTAATGGTGGATTAGAAAGTTTGAAGTGACTAAAATTTTTGGAAGGTATCTTCTCCTAAGTCTGGTTGCAAACACTGGAGAGATAGTAAGGAAATTAAAACTACTGTAACAAAATCCACAAAAAAAAGAAAACCAAAAGAGTTAAGCTGAGCATTTGAGGTCATTTTCCCCTAAATTGCCAGGGAACATAAAAAGAGGTAAATGAGACAAACTTGGTAACCAGAACCGGATGAGGGGAGGGCTGGAAAAACCACCCATAATTTGGGTTGGGTACCCTAAAAGCAAAGACAGATGGGGATAAATCAATATGGATAATTCCTCAAAGGGATTGAAGCCCAAAATTTTAACGTTTCATTTTCCAAAACTAAATTGAGAAGAAATGGGGTTGCTAATGCCACTGGCCAACTGGTAGAAGGATCTGTCCTCTCTCAAGGAAATAACCTCATGCAGACTTTAAGTTGTTCCCATAACTTTTTCTATACAATACTACTACTTGATAAAAATAATAATAGAGCATACATGAAAAAAAGTCAGTATTAACTTATTTGATACAAGAGATAGTAAAAACACACCCTCAAGGAATCTAGATACTGGGATTCTCAAATCCTAAATTTAAAATAACTCTACTTAATATTTTCAAGGAAATTAAATTTCAGCATAGATTCAGAAAATATAAAAAATAAAAATGAAATTGAGGAAAATTAAGATATGTAAAATTAAATAGTCAACAAAGGGACTTAGCATGAGAAAAAACAGTTTAGGAGAGTGTTAGTGAACTGGAAAATGCATCAGAAGAAAGTATCCAGATAGAGCATTTGCAGACAAAGTAATGAAAATAATGAAGGTTCTATAAATATAAAATGATAAGGTCTACCAAATATGTAATTGGAGTTCAAAAAAAAAAGAAAAGAGACAGTGCAGAAACAGTCTTGAAGAGAGAAAACCAGATAACACATAATATAGAATATGTAATAATATATAAATTATACAAAATATATAATAGTATGAATATATTTTAAATCATATGAAATCATATTTGTATATTATACATATTTATTTAAATATATATATATTTAATTAAAAAAATCAACTGACACATTCAAGGAGCCTTAAGAAAAATAAACACTTTGTCTACATACATCATAATAAAACTCCTGAGGTAAAAGATAAAGAAAAACCTTAAAAGTACAGTACAAAGCAGATGATTTTCAAAGGTGACAAAATGAATCTGAGTACCCACTTTTCAACCAAAACAATGGTTGACATCAGACAATACAATGGTGAATTAAAATGAGGAAAGAAAATTAACTGTAAATGTGCTAATAATCAAATTAAAGTACAGGGACTGTAGGTAGGGTTTATGTAGCTTACAAAGGTCACTCTTAAAAGATTTATAAAGTAGAAACCAAAACGATAAAGATATACCATGCCAACACTACCCAATGAAAATGTGTGCAAGTCTGTTATCATAGAAAAAGTAGATTTTAAGGCAAAAGCATTATAAGAGATGCCAGAGCATAATAAATATAAAGCATCATACATTATGTGTTGAAAGAATTTTACATGTATTGCTCTGCAACCAAGAAGAAAAATCAATAGGATATAAAAGTCTTGAGACACAGAATGTAAAAAATGGACCTAATGCCCATTTATAGAAGATGGCACCCAACAAGCTGTGAATGTGCATTATTTCCAAGTGCAAATAGGGTATTTAACAGAACTGATCATATTCTGGGCTAGAAAACAATCTCAGCATGTTTGAAAATGTAACATATTGATTGTGTGTTCTGACCAAAAATGAATTAAGCTACCATCAGTAACAAAAAGCACTAGGCAAACCACATAATATTTAGGGAGTAAGCTTTTAAGGCGTTCTTAAAAAAAATCATAATCGAAATTAGAAAACATTTTGATACAAATAAAATGTTAAATACTACCTGCAAAAGTTGTGGTTGATTTCTGCTTTGAGCCAGTCATGATTAACTTTTACGAGAATTTACCTCCCCTCTAAACAATGAGGAAACTGGACCAAATATATAAAAAATAGTTCTTGTACATTGAACCAAAAGCAGCAAAAAAAGTGATTACTAATAAAAAGGAAACAAAGGGTCTAATATCACATGATTTTAAGACTATTTGAAAGCAATTGAGATCAGAGTGTAATTCTGGTATAAAGGTGGACATGTACATCTGTGGCGGGAACAGCCTAATAATGGGTAAACAGAGATAAGGAATTAATTTTTGACAAATTTTGCAAGGTCATTCATTGTGGAAATGGTATTGTTTTCAACAACAAATTGTGCTGAAACAATTGTTCGTCCATAAGCAAATAAAACAAACGAGCAAAACTTAGACACATGTCAAATCATACACACAAAATAATAAGATGTAATAATAGATCAAAGACCTAAAGATTTGAGCTAAGACCATCAAAGATCTAGAAAAAATATGAAAAGAAAACTTTTGTGACTTTCGATTAGGCAGTGATTAAACAGATCTCAAAAAGCATGAAAGAAAAAGATGATAAATGTATTTGTTCAAAATAAAAAATGTGCTCTTCACAAAACCCAGCAACATCCCCCACCCCACTCACGTGTACGCACGAAAAGGCAAGCTAGGAAGCAAGTATTTACAAAACATATAATTCAGTAATGATTCATATTTGTAATATATAAAGAAGCATTACAACTCAATAATAGGACAAACCATCCAGAATAAATGAACAGTTTTGAACAGATACCTCACCAATGAGGATATAGGAATAGCAACTAAACACATCAAAAAATGCTCAACACCACTGGTCCTGAGGGAAGTTCAAGTTAAAATGACCTTGAGACAATATTATCCATCCACTAGAAGGGCTAAAATTAAAAGGGGAGACAAAACCAAGTGTTGGAGAAGCTCTGCAGAACCACTGGAATTCTCTTAATTGATAATTGAACGCAAGGCATCACAGCCAGTTTAAGAAACAGCTTATTAGTGTGTTAGCAAAAAATACACTCACTATAAAACTCAGCAAGTCACATGTATTTACCAGAAAGATATGAAAATCTATGCTCATGCAAAGGTTCATACTTGAATATTCATGGTAGCCTCATTAATCATATCCAAAATAGAAATGCAAATGATAAAACACCCATGGTACGTTCATATAATGTAATACTACTCAGCACTAAAAGGAACGTACTGCTTACACACTTGAAAACTCTACCCCAATGATTGAATTTCAGCAACCTTATGCTAAGAGAAACAATCTAGACAAAAAAAAAAAAAAAAAGACTACATTCTGCATGAGGAAGATTCCATATATAACAAATTTTCAAAAAAAACAAAAAAACAAAAAACATATAGCAGTAAGAAAAAAGATAAATGGTTGTCAGAACTAAGGGAGTACAAAGAGAGAGTAACTAAAAAAAGCATAGGGAACTTTTTTGGAAAGTAGAAATGTTCTTATCCTGTTTTTGGTGATGTGATTACAGGACTATATGCATTTTCAGTATACTTATAATTGATTCATTTTATTGCATGTAAATTATTCCTCAATAAAACATATTTTAAAAATGTAAAAGCCCACCAACAACCAATAACTTCTTCACATGTAGAACTTGCAAAGAAAATCCATCACCATAAATGGAAAGAAAGGCTCCAAGTCTATGAGCTAAGCTTCCACTTCAATGAAGAACAGCAAACATATTTAATTAGAAGGAAAAAAGACAAAGAACAAAGATATAAGTGAAAGAGAAACAAATATATAATTGAGAAAATAAAAAAGCCAAAAGTTGTTTCTTTGAAAAAGAGAGAAACTGACGAATCTTTTAAACTGATCAAAAACAGAAGTGAGAAGATATAATAACCACTGTCAGAAATGAAAGGGACACTCACTACTCACCTGCAGATAGAATAAATTCAGACAGTGTATTTTTTTTTTTAATGTGTGTGTTTTTTGTTTGTTTTTTGGTTTGTTTTTTTTTTTTTTTGAGACAGAGAGAGACAGAGCATGAGCAGGGGAGGGGCAGAGAGAGAGGGAGACACAGAATCCGAAGCAGACTTCAGGCTCCGAGCTGTCAGCACAGAGCCCGACGCAGGGCTCGAACTCACAAATCATGAGATCATGACCAGAGCCCAAGTTGGATGCTCAACCGACTGAGCCACCCAGGCGCCCCCAGAGAGGGTACTTTAAAAACCATTCCAGTAATTTGAAACTTGAGCATCATGTACAAATCCCTGGAAAACCACATCATGTAATACAGACATGAAAACCAATAAAAATCTGAATATTATAAGAAGTTCTATCTGTAATTTAAAAACATCTTACAAGAAATGTCAGTTTCATAGTTTTCAAGAAGCCTTCCAAACATTTGAGGGAATATACTATACAAACTCCATACAAAAGATGTAAAAATCCAGAATAACCTCAAAAGGAAAATCTGAAAATAACATTATTAAAAGGAAGATTACAAGTGAATACAGCTTTTTAATTGATGCAAAAAAATTTTTTTTTAATATTTGGAGAGGGGCGCCTGGGGGTGGCTTAGTGGGTTAAGTATCCAACTCAATTTCAGCTCAGGTCATGACCTCACGGTTAGAGAGAGTTTAAGCCCCTCACAGGGCAGAGCTCTGCACTGACAGCACAGAGCCTGCTTGGGATTCTCTCTCTCTCTCTCTGTCTCTCTCTCGATCTCTCGATCTCTCTCTCGATCTCTCTCTCGATCTCTCTCTCGATCTCTCTCTCGATCTCTCTCTCGATCTCTCTGCCTGTCCCCTGCTCACACACTCTCTCTCTTTCAAAATAAATAAATAAAACATAAAAAAATATAAAACAGTAAAAAAAATTTTTGGAGAAACTAAGCAAATGTAAAAATATAATTTTAACAATCTAATTAGATATATTCCAAGAGTGCTAAATTAGTATAACATTTAAAAATCTATTTACTGTTCACGTCTTTAAAGTAGGACAAAAATATGTAATTATTTCAATACATTTAGTAAAAGTGATAAAATTCACATCTGTTTTTGACAAAAAAATTTAGAAAACTAAAAACGGAATTTAAGAATTCTTTGCCTAATAAATTTAATGAATAAATATTGAAAATTTATCCACTTTGATATTCAAAATGTGACAGAGATGCTTGCCATTGTTGTTTCTATTAAGAATTATGCAGGAGGCAAAATCAGTGAAAACAGTTAAATACGAGGAATTAAATAAACAAAAATATAAAATTATCAACAGAAAAATTAAAATATCCTCTTATGAATACGATGTAATTGCAAACAGAGTACAAAATAACATGTAGATAAACTGTTACAATTAATAAATAAATTTTTGAGGTCAACAAAAAAATAAAATATAGATATATATATATATAATCATTACTCGGTGTATCAAAAAAAAAAGTTTTTAAACGGAGGTTTTAAAAATAATATGTCTTCATAAGCATCGAAATCTAACACTGGGACCTCAGGTTTCCAGTTCTGCAATGTAAGTAAAGAGTTTGAAATTTGCCACTCTAACAAGTAAAAAGCTGAACAATCAGCAACTCTTGAATCTGTCAGATGGTGGAGTGGAGACACAAGGCAAACCACTGCCCCTAAAGATGGAGAGACAAACGGAATCACGGAATCATGACTTACCAGAGCAGAGAGCCTCAGGAGTGGAAACTGCCTCAGGAACCCGGGCCAGGGTCAGAAAACCTGAACTGTAATTGATGAATTGCCGAAGGCTCGAGTTGGGACAGGTTTGACAGTTCCAGACTCCAGGAGGATCTAGTCACAAATCGCAGTGTCGTGAGATTTGCCCTCTGGAGCTTCACCAGGTTTCCAAAGTAAATAGAGAAGAAAACAATTGCCTTACAACTTCAGGGAGGAGGTTGGGGAAAGGAACTGTTTTTAAATACAGGAGCCCACCCTGTTCTTAACAAGGCCTGCCCTCAGGGGAAACTAATGAACCAATCTCTGACCTGCTGGGATACATCATAGACTAATTGCCTCGGGGGAAGGCAATTAGTCTCTCCAGCCAACACTAGCCACCTATCCCACCTAAGGGGAGAACACAACAACAAACACAACACACAGAAGCGCTTGTTCACAGTCCAGAAACACAGGCTCACTAAAACACAGAGACCTAATTGGAGAAGTATAGAATGTTTCTTCACCACCCACACCTGGCCACTGTGTTACTAAAGACATATTAACAGCATTTCCTTTTACCCAGTACATCATATTGTCATATAGTAAAAGGCCAAACAAACAAACAAAAACCCACCATTTGAAAAGATAGAGCAAGCATCAGGACAGAATATGGCAAAAATGTTAGAATTTATAAGACTAGAAATTTAAAATAACTGTGATTAATATACTAAGGGCTCTAATGTATAGACAGCAGGACATAACAGAAGGCAATGTAAGCAAAGATACAGAAATCCTCAGAAAGAACCCAAAAGAAATGCTAGAGATAGAAAAAGAGTGTAACACAAATGAATACTTTTGATGGGCTTATTAGTAGATAGGATACAGCTGAGGAAAGCTAAGCTAGAGGGAATGCCTTGAACCGAAAAACCAAGAGAACAAATATTAAGAAAAACACAACAGAATATCCAAGGACTGTGGGAAAACAGCAAGAGGTATAACATACATGTAATGAGAATACCAGAAGGAAAAGAGAAAAAAGAACAGAGGAAATATTTGAAACAATGATGATGATCAATTTCTCACAAATTGATGTCAGTTACCAAACCACAAATCCAAGAAACTAGAACATCAATGGGAAAACAAACAAACAAAAAACACAAAAATACCACGCACACTATAGCCAGGCCTATCATTTTCAAACTAGAGAAAATCAAAGAAAAAAAAAAAATCCTGAAAGTGGCTGGGGTGGGGAGGGGTAGGGAGGAAAAACACCCTACCTACAGAGGAACAAAGAAAAGAATTGCATCCAACTTCTCCTCCTTAACCATGTGAGAAAAAAGAACATGGAGTGAAATATTTAAAGTGTTGAGGGAAAAAAATTACCAGCTTAGAATCCTGTACCGTGGAAATTATCCTTCAAAAATGAAGAAATAAAGATTTCTTCCAAAAAACAAAAACTGAGGGAATTTTTTTTTTTTTTTAATTTACCTCCAACTTAGCAAATAATGCAATAATGATTTCAGGAGTAGAATCCACTGATTCATCCCCTACAGTAACACCCAGTGTTCATCCCAACCAGGGTCTTTCTTAATTCCCCTTGCCCATTTAGCGCATCGCCCATCCACAACCCCTCCAGCAACCCTCAATTTGTTCTCTATATTTAAGAGTCTCTTATGTTTTGTCCCCCTCCCTATTTTTGTATTATTTTTGCTTCTCTTCCCTTATGTTCATCTCCTTTGTATCTTAAATTCCACATATGAGTGAAATCATATGATATTTGTCTCTCTCTAATTTCCCATAGCATAATACACTCTAGTTCCATCCATGTAGTTGCAAATGACATTTCATTCTTTTTGATTGCCGAGTAATACTACATTGTGTGTGTGTGTATGTACACATATATATATATATATACACCACATTTTCTTTATCCCTTCATCAGTTGATGAACATTTAAGCTCTTTCCATATTCTGCCTATTGTCAATACTGCTGCTATAAACATTGGGATCCATGTGCCCCCATGAATCAGCACACCTGTATCCTTTGGATAAATACCTAGTCATGCAATTGCTGGGTCATAGGGTAGTTCTATTTTTAACTTTTCAAGGAATCTCCATACTGTTTTCCAGCGTGGCTGCACCAGTTTGCATTCCCACCAGCAGTGCAAAAGTATTCCAACTGAGGGAAATTTTTGCCAGCAGACCTGCCTTGCAAGAAATATTAAAAGAACTTCTTTAGAGAGAAGGAAAATAATATTGGTCAGAAACTTGGTTCTACATAAGGTAAGGAAGAACATCAAAGAAGGAATAAGTGAAGATAAAATAAAACCCTTTAGTTTTGTTATTTTTTTAAATGTTTATTTATTTTTGAGAGAGAGAGAGAGAATGAACGCACACACACACGTGAGGGAGAGGCAGAGAGAGGGAGACAGAGGATATGAAGCAGGCTTCACGCTGATAGCAGTGATCCTGATGTGGGGCTCGAACCCACAAAACTGTGAGATCATGACCTGAGCTGAAGTCAGATGCTTAACTGACTAAGCCACCCAGGCGCCCTAGTACTGTTATTCTTAATTTACCAAACAAATTTGTTCAAAATAATACCAATAACATATTTGGTTATGTATTCTTATTTATATATCTACATAGATATGGCTATGTATGCTTATATAGAAGTCAAGTGAATGACAGCAATGACACAACGGACAGGAGGCAGGAATTAGGATTATTTTGTTATTATAAAGTCCTCACACTACCCATGAAATGGTATAGTATTGTTTGAAACTGGACTTGGATGAGCTGTAAAGACATATTGCACTCTAAGGCAACTACTTACGAAAATAAAAAAAGAATTATGTATGCTAACAAAAGAGAGAAAATAAAATAATATAAAATGCTCAGTTAAAACCAAAAAGGCAGAAAATGTGTGGAAGAGAGAAATAGGAATACATTACAAAGGCAACAAATAGAAAATAGGAATGAATATGGTAAATATAATCCAACTATGCCCTTTGAATGCCAATGGTCTAAATGCACCAATCAAAAGACAGGGATTGCCAGAGTGGATGAAGAGACAAGACTCAGAGACACCTGGGTGGCTCAGGAGGTTGAGCTTCTGACTCTAGATTTCTGCTTAGGTCATGATCCCAGGGTCACGAGATGGAGCCCCGTGATAGGCTCTGCACTGAGTGTGGAGCCTGCTTAAGATTGCTATGTAGAAAGTCCTATGAAATCTAAAAAATAAATACTAGAACTGGTGAATGTAGCAAGTTTGGACAATCAACCATCAGTATCAAATCTAACTGTAATTCTATATACTAGCAATTGACATTTTTTCAGTTATCAAATTATTTTAAATTCCATTGATAATAGCAGCAAATACAAAATACTCAGAAATAAATCTGTCAAATATGTGCAAGACCTATACACTGCAAATGATAAACATGGCTGGGAAAAATAATTAAGATATAAATAAATAGAGAGATATGCTGTGTTCATGTATTAGAAGACTCTATAGTTAAGATGTTAGTTCTCCCTGAATTGATCCATAGACTCAATTCAATACCAATCAAAATCTTGTCGGGTTTTTTTTTGGTGTTTTTGTTGTTAAATTTGGCAAGCTTTTTTAAAAATTCACGTAGAAATGGAAAATTCAGAATAGCCAAATTCATTTCGATACTTATAATCATTTGATTTTTGACAATGATGCATAGTGAATTCACTGAAGAAACAATAATATTTTTAACACATCATACTGGAAAATTAAATATCCATATGTAAATAAAATCCAGTATCAATTGCAAAAATTATATGATCCATACATTGAAACAAAAATTAACTCAAAATGTATTATAGATTTTAATTTAAATTTAGGCCTCTAATATATATATGTATACACACACACACACACACACACACACACACACACAAAATACTCTTTGGGACCTTAATGTAGGGAAATGTTTCTTGGATCCCGAATAAACAAAAGCTATATTTAAAAAATGAAAAAAATGCACATGGACTTCATCAAAATTAAGAACTATGTCTCCTTTAAAGACAATATTAAATTGTTAAAAACATCAGGCTGCAAACAAGAAGAAAATCTTTGCAAATTACATTTCTGATCAAAGGCTAATCTCCACAATACATTAAAGGCAACTTAAAACTCATGTTTTAAATATCTTTTAACTTAAGAAATAAAACAAAGTCTCAATTTTAAAAGTTTTAAAAATGAACAGATAATTCACTGAAGAAAATATGTAGATGACAAATAAAAATATGTTCAATGTCATTAATCATTAGGGAAGAGCAAATTAAAATCTCAATGAGAAAATGCTACCAGTCTATTTGAATGCAGAAAACGTCAAGTGTTGTCAAGAATGTGGAATAACTGAAACTGAAACTTCTTAAAAAGAACTTCTTTAGAGAGAAGGAAAATAATACTGTTCAGAAACTTGGATCTACATAAAGTAAGGAAGAGCATCCAAGAAGAAATAAGTGAAGATAAAATAAAACCCTTCAGTTTTGTTTTTTTTTTTTAATGTTTATTTAGTTTTGAGAGAGCGAGAGAGAGAAGGAACATATGCGAGTGACAGAGAGGCAGAGAGAGGGAGACTGAGGATCTAGAGCAATTGTTGAACATGTTGGTAATTTCTTAAAAGTTAGAAATATGCCTGCCATATGACTTAGCCATTCCGTTTCCAAGAATAAATGCATATGCCTATACAATTATTGTTTTATTTATTTGTTTTTATCCTGCACTAGTGAAAAAAAAAAAAAAAACTCAAAAGCTTATCAAAATGGAGGGATAAGCACATTGTGGCATGCCCATATAATGTAATTGTATTCATTAGTAAAACAAAGTGTTTAATAAGACTTACATATTTTTTTCATGATGAGACACAACATACTGATACTCCGGGTACATGAGATACAGAACTTTTATTTTTACATGCAAAAATGAGAAGACTGCCAGGAGGGCCACACGGGTGGCTGTACCAGGGACTGGGTAACAACAAGCTAGAGCTGCAGGGGGCAGACTGGCAAGCAGGGTGGCATTACATTGGTTTCTGGGGCTCTGTGTGAATTGGCTCATTTGAATCAATTCTCCAATTCCAGGGCAGAGGGGCTATCTCCCATCTTATCTGGTATCTGGGCCCTCTAGCGATTAGAGCAGGTGCATACTGACCCCTGAAGGTGAACACTTGATAAGGGAAGGGGTTGGAATACGGGTTTCTAGGTTCAGGAAAGGGAACTCACCAGCCTCCAGCAAGTTCCTTAAACCTGGGTCAAGACACCATTTGAAATAATAAGCATATTACACTGATCCAGATAATAACATGGATGAATCTCAAAATAGTTGTGCTGAATAAAAGAAGCCAGATATTTAAAACTACAAAATGCATGATTTATTATTTCCTTACATAGAACTTTAGAAAATGTAAACTAATAACTAACTGGTTCCCCTAACAAAGAGGGAAAAGGATGATAAAGGTAAAGGGAGTTAACATGTGGAATGGTTAGGAACTTTTTAGACTGATGGATATATTCATTCTTTTGTTATTTATTTTTCTCTTAATTTCCCAGGTATACATATTCATAGGCATTTATCAAAATGTGTGATTTTCATATTGCAGTTTATTACAGATTCATTATACCACAATAAGCCTTTAAAATGTGCCAATATTAAAAAATATTTTACTGTTTTTATTTTGTACTAATTTTACAAATGGATTAAAAAATAAATTTAAGATATATTAACTTCCAAATCTCTCATAGTAAGAGATTTCAAAATCAGGACATCAAATTCTCATTTTTCATCATTTGCAATTTTCCTTTTATGAAACTTTTGGTAAAACTCTTCCTTTTTTCTTCTTTGAAATCACTTAATATGTAATGTATAACATGGTATTAAAGACTGAATGTTTATGTCTCTCCCCCAAATTTTAATATATGAAGCCCTCCTCCCCCACATGATGGTATTAGGAGATAAAGCCTTTGGAAGTCAATCAGGATTAAATAAGATCTTAGGGGTGGAGTCTTCATGAATGTGAATAGAACCCTCAGTAAGGAGTCATAGAGAGCTAGCTTCTCTCTGCTCTCTGCCATGTGAGGATACATGGAGAGAAACTGGCATTCTGTAACCTACAAGAGTTCTCTCATCCCAACCCAACTATGGTGGCACCCTGATCTTGGATGTCCAGCTTTCCAGAACTGTGAGAAATACATTTCTGTTATTTAAAAGGTATCCATGGGGTGCCTGCATGGCTCAGATGGTTGAGCTTCCAACTCATGGTTTCTTTTCAGGTCATGATCTCAGTTTGTGATTGTGCCCTGCGTGGAGCCCTGCTCTGAGAACGCGGAGCCTGCTTGGGATTCTCTCTCTCGCTCTCTCTCTGCCCCTCCCCAGTTGGTGCTGTCTGTCAAAATAAATAAATAAACTTAAAACTAACTACCTACTAACTAACTAACTAACTAAAAGCTATCCAGTCTGTTGTATTTTTGTTATAGCAGCTCAAGCTAAGACATGTAATATGCACTTTTTTCTGTTCTTCCAAATTATTCACTTATACTGCCTCCCCCACCTTTTATGTGCTTTTTTGGAATTTGTATTTTATAATTTACTTTCTATATATTTCCTTTCATATATTTTTAAAGTTCATAATTCAAATTAAGCTGTATCTATAATAGCAGATTTCAGTATACTTAGTGAGGAATGTAGTTGAATAGTTTTTCACAATTGCAATATTCTTCATAACTAGATCGAATCGTTCCAAATATAGCCTTCTTTTAATAGGTACCCATTGTTAATTTTATCTTCTCTGCAGTACAATTATTAATGGGACACTGTGCTTTACTACATGGCCACATGCCCCCAACCTCTTTCAGTGTCCTTCATTCATTTTCCTGTTCTAGTGCCTGGAAATAATTCAGAAAGCATTCAGTTTCTCTATTATTCTAAATTGTGTCTCTTCAAAAATTTGACCAGTATAATAGCTATTATGCAAAATTTATTTATAGAAAATGCTTCTCAAAAGCACAATCAGAGCTATTTTACATTTTAAATCTATTATATAGATGTTTAAGAAAATATCTCTTCCCCAAATAATAGTGGTGTGAAATTATTGTCATATATTATCTAACTCTATATATTAAAACAATTACTTTGTATTGAGTTATTATTGGAAATCTCATATACTTAAGACCTTAAATTAAGATATGAAAGCTGTATCAATTTTTTCTATGAACAGTTTGAAGTAACAAAGTAGGCAGATATGTAACTTTTTAAATACTGAAACAACATTGCTATAATTTTCTAATATTTAAAGTATTTTTATTTATTTAAATAATAAATGAAATTTCTATATTATCTTAAATAAGGAAATTCTTTAACAAGGAAATTAAAATGACCTTATCACTATCAGAAAAATATGAGAAATAATTTTAATTATGAAATATTAAAACTATTAATATTTCGGGTCATGTTCTCTCAGGACTATTTCTACCTGTATGGAACCCCTCTCCACACCAAACTCATAGAAATATAATGAAATGTCTTCTGGTTTGATATCTTTTAAACTTAGAATTTGAGATTCTATCAACAGATGATAAAGTGAAATAATTACAGACATTTCTCTCCCAATAATTGTTGAAATGTGCAAAAAAAAAAAAAAGTTATCAAACAGCCAAAGAAACAGGAATAAAACTTTATGCTGTGACATTTGGGAAAAAATAGAGAGAGAGAGAGAGCAGCTAAGAAAAAAAAAAATGCTATTCTGGCACAGACAGGCAAGGCTCCTAACCCCGGCCCTGAAAAGAAGATGGGATATTGAGTGAGAAAGGAAGGTAAATAGAACGACACTCGAACTTGTCGGAAATTCCTCACTACTTCAAACAAAGTAGAATTGGGGTCAGGAAGGGGAGAAATGGAAAATATGCCTCTTTCTCTGTGATTTTAGTCCTGGGTTCTGGTGGGGACTATTAATGGAAATACCTACTGTAAAGAGTCGTGTCCAACAGGCCAGGTAAACAAGCACAAAGTTTGCCCCTGACAGAAGCATATGCACTAGGCTACTCGCCTGCACTCATTCCTTTGTTTATTTGACGTATGTTTCCTGAATGCCTTCTAAGAAATAGCAACTGGTGCAGACATCAGCACTAATGACAAAAATGAGATAGCAGGAGTCTATTCTTACAGAGTTTAAATTCTAGCTGGTGAGAGGGATACAGGATAAGATTATAGAATACAGATTATTTCATGTCCCGATGAATGACTGAAGTAAACCCTGAAGAATAATGTGATGAAGAATATCTAGGATGAGAGGGGTGGGCACCGTTAGGGTGGCGAGGCCTCTTTAAGAGAATACTGTTGGAACTATACCTAAGTGAAGGAACCAGGACAAGGATCAGGAGACAAGAGTGATCCAAGCAGATCCTAAGGGGAAAACAGGTTCATCAAGCTCGCTGACTGATATCAATCCCTAGATTGATAATCAGAGTAAGAGATACAGAGAATAAACTTAAAGAGAGCAAACAAGCCAGATCATGCATACCACGGAAAAGCTAGGGTTTTATTTGAAACGGAATCAGAACTCATAAGAGTATCTAAAATTGGAGACTGATACGATCTGCCTTGCACTTTTTATTTATTTATTTTTTAATGTTTTTATTTATTTTTGAGACAGAGAGAGACAGAGCATGAGCAGGGGAGGGTCAGAGAGAGAGGGAGACAGAATCCGAAGCAGGCTCCAGGCTCTGAGCTGTAGCACAGAGCCCAATGCGGGGCTCGAACTCACAAATCCAGAGATCATGACCTGAGCCGAAGTCAGAAGCTTAACTGAGCCACCCAGGTGCCCCTGCCTTGCACTTTTAAAAGTTTATTTTGGATGGTGGGTGGCTCAGTCGGTTAAGCGTCTGACTTCGGCTCAGGTCATGGTCTCTCGATTTGTGAGTTCGAGCCCCGAACTGGGCTCTGTGCTACAGCTCAGAGCCTGGAGCCTGCTTCGGATTCTGCATCCCCCTCCCTCTCTCCTCCTCCCCTGCTGGCTCTCTCTCTCTTTCTCTCTCTCTCTCTTTCCCTCTCAAAAATAAATCAACATTTTTTAAAAGTTTTGGAGGATGTGTGGGAAATGGGTTTCAGATGGCAGCTCAAAGGTCAATTTGGAGGCTATTCCAGAAATTCACATAGTGATGACAATGGGTGGTACCTTGGTAATACTCGCTAAGGAAGAGGTTGATGAGTAGAGATACTTACTAGTGTTTATGAGTTGGGTGTATAGAAGGTGGAACATAATAGCATACAATCTGAAATCCAGGTTATGCCTCCAAGGATATTAAATGCATTTCTGACTATATGAAGATGGCCTGGACCAGGATGCTGAATATCAGAAGACCAAATGGAGCTCAAGCGCTGCAGGAAAAGCTCTAGAGGGTCCCCGGTGAGCTCTAGTCCTCAACTCTCCTACAGAGGGTGCTACAGAAGCCAGGGGTGCTTGCTCCTTTCCTATTTTATAGCCAGAGGAGATAATGAAGCCAAAGACCACTCAAGAATATGTTCTTCCCTGAGACCAGATTTTCAACCCATGACATGGGAAAAAGAAGCCAGGGAAGAGCTCACCACCTGGGGAGGGTGGAGGATGTACAGTTGCTGTATCTTGTTCTCCAGGCTAGCCCCATTACCGGCTCTTGCTGCAGGCTTCTTGATTTTCTAGAGATCCTTGAATCCTGTTTATAACTCAGCATCAAGTTCCTCCTTTTTGTAAAATGTGTAAGCCCTTTCACATCCTCAAATAAATTGGTTTGACTTGTCGCCTGTGTTATTTTTGTTGTCATTGTTCACAGTGAAATAACCGACGGACATACCAAAAGCACGCTGTCCTAAAGTTGAAAATCCAGTAATTAGAATGGAGGGGGAATAAAAGGAAGAAAGAAATATGTAAGAGTCAGAGGCTAAGATCATCTGAAAACTTGACACAATTCTGAACAAAGAGAAATGGGCTATAAGATCCCAAATACTTTTTTTTTTAAGTTTATTTATTTTAAGAGAGACAGAGAGAGAGCAAAAGCTGGGGAGGGGCAGAGAGAGAGGAGGGGACAGGGGATCCGAAGTGGGCTCTGTGGTGACAGCAGACAGCCCATGCAAGGCTTGAACTCACAAACCGTGAGATTATGATCTGAGCAAAACTTGAACGCTTAACTGACTGAGCTACCCAGGCGCCCAAGATCCAAAATACTTTTATTAAACTGTATTAATTAAAACACTGGGAATTAGAGTATTAATTAATGAGCAAATAGATGACTAAGTAATTGGAAGAGTCTAGAAATGCAAAAATATAACCAAACACATATGAGAAATTGATAGCACTGCCTTCTGTATCAGCGGGAAAAATGAGACTATTCTATGAGTGGGATATAAAATTACCTGTCCGCATAAATAAGATAAAGTTATAACATACATTACTCTGCATACAGTTATGAATTTGAGATGACTTTAAATTAAAATGAGAAAAGAGGGGCGCCTGGGTGGCGCAGTCGGTTAAGCGTCCGACTTCAGCCAGGTCACGATCTCACGGTCCGTGAGTTCGAGCCCCGCGTCAGGCTCTGGGCTGATGGCTCAGAGCCTGGAGCCTGTTTCTGATTCTGTGTCTCCCTCTCTCTCTGTCCCTCCCCCGTTCATGCTCTGTCTCTCTCTGTCCCAAAAATAAATAAACGTTGAAAAAAAAAAAATTTAAAAAAAAAAAAAAAAATAAAATGAGAAAAGAATAAACTTCTAGGTTTATCATTCTTTATTGCATATAACTAAAATCTCTTCTACAGAATGACAATGTAAAGAAATTACATGACAAACCACAGAGACTGAGTACACATTTCCAACATAAACACATACATTAAAAAATAAATTTTACTGGGTGCCTGGGTGGCTCAGTTGGTTAAGCGTCTGACTTCAGCTCAGGTCATGATCTCATGGTCTGTGGGTTCAAGGCTGGCATCAGGCTCTGTGCTGACAGCTCAGAAGCTGAGCCTGCTTTGGATTCTGTGTCCCCCTCTCTCTCTTCCCCTCCCCTGCTCATGCTCTGTCTCACTCTGTCTCTCAAAAGTAAATAAATGTTAAAAAAATTTTTTTAATAAATTTTATTCTATAGAGAATTTACCCATAAGCAATTTTTAAAACAATTGAATCATATAAACAGCAGTTTCTAAGAAGACACAAGCATGTGCAAAGACATTCAACCTGATAACCATTTAGGAAGATACAAATTAAAGCAATAATGAGACACCATCTTATGGGGCCAAGAGTTACAATATCAGTTGATGGTAATGTTGTAGTTAACTCTAAGTCTTACACACTGCTGGTGGGAATGTAAATTATAAACACCACACTTGAAGAACAATTTCACAGTATTCAAAAAATTAAACTTATCCTGTGACATGGAATATATAGGAATATACACTGAAGAGAAATGTCCTCCTCAAAAGTACAAAAAAATGTGTATTGCCACTCATTAAAAGTGTTTATGGTAATGTTGTTTATAATAGTGCAAAGTTGAGAACATAAATGACCATCCAGAAGGGTATAGATGAATAGCAGTGGCAGCAATAATAATCACATCTATTCCATATTGACCAATTGCTAAATATTTTACTAATTTCTACATATTTTAATTTATATTAAATTATTTAATCTTCATCATAAACCCTAAGAGGATAGCTGCTATTATTAATCCCATTTCAAAGATAACAAAGCTGATGTAGAATTTAATTATGTAAATTGTTCACAGAAGATCATTGAACCAGTCAAAGCCGAGCCCAGATCAAAATTACTCAAGATGCTCTAGAAGCCACTGTCTTAACCGTCATTCTATTATAATATAGATATACACCAGGTTATATGGTATGTGTTTGTGTCTCCATTCAATGGAATAATATTCAGTCACTTAAAAAATGACTGTCAGGGGCGCATGGGTGGCTCAGTCGGTTGAGCGTCCAACTTCAGCTCAGGTCATGATCTCACGGTCTGTGAGTTCAAGCCCCTCATAGGGCTCTGTGCTGACAGCTCGGAGCCTGGAGCCTGCTTCGGATTCTGTGTCTCCCTCTCTTTCTGCCCCTCCCCAACTTGTGCTCTGTCTCTCAAAAATAAATAGATGTCAAAAAAATTTTTGAAAATGACTGTCAGTTATATGAATCAACATGAGTACACCTTAAAAAATTAATATCAAGCAGCATATCAAGTTGCGGAACAATCTGTGTAACCACTGCTCACGCAGCTGCTGTTTTGATGAATCCCGGAGGGGGCCATACACTATGTGCTCCAGGGCTGCAGTCTGCGAAGAATATAACATAAATGGTGCCTTCTACTCAGCAGTGCTGATTTCTTGTCTCTCCACGGTTAACACCAAAATCCATATGCGGATTGCTTTGGTGACTTTTAATAGTTTCTCATTTTTGCCAGGCAATCTAATGTGTCTGCACAATACCTTCTTATATCCTTTCCTCTCACTTAGAGTAAAATCAAAGTTCTTATTAAAATGACTAGCAACATGCCAGAGAATATGGTTTTGCCTTACCTCATTAATCCTTACGTCCACCACTCTCCCACTGTCGCTGTCCATCCCAAAATTGACACACTGGCCTCATTAACTTTTTCAACTAGAAAATCATATTTCTTCCTAAGATTTATTCTATTTCTTGTTCCCACTGACATATATGTCTTTTATCCCAGGTATCTACGAGGACCATTCTTTCAGTTCATTCAAGTATTGCTGTGAATGTTTTAGTTTCACTACAATCACTTCCTGGTAACACTATTTAACTCAACAGCCTATCTATCTTCCTGCATGTTGGTTTTCTCCATTGCATTTATCACCATATTATATGCTGCTATAAATTATTTGTGCATCTGCCATTCATTCACTTCAAGGTAAACAGCATGAAAGCAGAGATTTTTGTTTCTGTTGTTCACTAATGTTTCCCAGCATCCAGAGGAGGCTGCTATACATTACTAATTCATACTGAATGAATGAATGAATATCAAGTGTTTATGTACATTTAATAGCAAATATAAAATAATTCTTTTTTCGGGGCCCAAAAATAAATAAAAAACGTTGAAAAAAAAATTAAAAAAAAATAATTCTTTTTAAAAATTTTTTTAACGTTTATTTTAATTTTTTTTTTTTAACGTTTATTTATTTTTGAGACAGAGAGAGACAGAGCATGAACGGGGGAGGGGCAGACAGAGAGGGAGACACAGAATCGGAAACAGGCTCCAGGCTCTGAGCCATCTGCCCAGAGCCTGACGCGGGGCTCGAACTCACGGACCGCGAGATCGTGACCTGAGCCGAAGTCGGACGCTTAACCGACTGAGCCACCCGGGCGCCCCAACGTTTATTTATTTTTGAGACAGAGAGAGACAGAGCATGAACGGGGGAGGGTCAGAGAGAGAGGGAGACACAGAATCGGAAACAGGCTCCAGGCTCCGAGCCATCAGCCCAGAGCCTGACGCGGGGCTCGAACTCACGGACCGCGAGATCGTGACCTGGCTGAAGTCGGACGCTTAACCGACTGCGCCACCCAGGCGCCCCGAAATAATTCTTTATTATTTCTTTGGATTTATATGTTAATGGAATACATGTAAAAACTTATGCTTTATGTTAATGGAATACATATAAAAACTTTGATATAGATTTATCAAATCCATTGCTATGTATTATTATTTTCTTTAATTTTTTTTTTCCTGAGGGGTGAGTAAAAGAAAGTCTGGGATGGTAGAACAAAACCTGTCAGTGACTCTAACAAGGACTTGGTCCTAATACATTTATAGAATTGTTTCTTGACTCTTGGGATAAATAGTGGACCTTGTTAATTGAGGTTAAAAGTGCTATAATTGCATTGGAAGAATATAAAAGTAGCCTTTCAGGAAACTCAGAGAAGCTTCATTATAATATGGCATATTATAATGGATTTTAATAGGTAAGACTAGAGAAACCACCAGATGGCCATGTTCCCTTCATTAAAGTTAACCAGGAGTGTAATAATAAAGTGTGAATAAGATTGCACCAAGTCATTAGGTCAAGCAAATTAGAAGCAGTCCATCATAGAGTGGAACTGGGACATATAGGATCAAATCCAAGCATATTTGGGGGACATAAATGGATGATCAAGACTCCCACTGACCTAAGTAACAATAATCCCTTTCAGTAACTCACACATATAGCCTCATGGGTAATTTGCTTTGGTGAAGAAGAACAAATCCAGGTCTTATGAATGGAACACTCTATCAGTTAGTGTGAACAAAACATAGACACCACATTGGGGGTTACCTGAAAGATGGAATGAGGGAAAACATTTTCAGTGGACTTGGATATACCTGGCCATACACTTGGTGAATGAATCTCTTAGAATGATGGCTCAGGGGTCGTAAAGAATAAGATAGGACAACAGAAAAGAGAAAACTCTGTGACAGAAGGATGTGGATATACCTAGATAAGTACAACGTTCCCCAGAGAGCATATGCTGCAGAGGAAATATTCAACAAATAGGAGGCAAGAATGCCTTTCCAGTGGATGTCTCCCAGCCTCTGACCTCAGCCATACCAAGCATATTCACAATGGTGCAGGAACATCATGGTCATTGTATCAGAAATGGAAGCTATAACATAGACCTAACAGCATCAGCTTCCTTTGTTTAATGTTTATCTACCACCTTCAGCTGCTAAATATGCAACCTGTCGGCAGTAGAAACCAATGCTGAGTCTCTAAAACAGCACCATCTCTCAAGAAGACCAAGCAGTCTCTTTCTGGCATGTTGATTACATGGGAACCCTTCCATCCTGAAGGGGATGGTAATTTCTAGATTGATTCATGTTCTGTTAATGCATTTAACCTGCCCACACAATCTATGGCAGCACCACCATATGAGGGTACACAAACATCTGATTGAACAACATAAGATCTTACATAACCTCACCTCAGACCAAAAGACTAATTTTAGATGTAAAGATGAGCATTTGATCACAAAATCCAGTGGATGCACCTTATACTGCAATCACTTAGAAACTTCTGATCTGACAGTGCCTGGAAATGACCTCTTCAACGGCTGGATAATATCACATTGGGTATGACATCCTAGGATTAGAGAATCATCATTTAGGATCGGTATGCAAGTTAAACTCGTAGTCATTGCACAGTATGGTCTCCCCTGATATCATTAAAAAAAAAAAAAAAAAAAAGGATCCATGAAACAGATATGGAATTATCAGTGACGCTCTGTCACCATGACTCTCTGTTCACTGTTTTGTTTTGTTTTTTTAAGTTTATTTATTTATTTATTTATTTATTTTTGAGAGAGAGAGATAGTGTGTGCATGGGGGAGGGACAGAAAGAGAGGGAGAGAGAGAATCCCAAGCAGGCTCCGTGCTGCCAGGGCAGAGCCCCACACGGTGCTGGATCTCACAAATCGCGAGATCACGACCTGAGCTGAAACCAAGAGTTGGACTAACAAACTGAGCCACTCTGGTTCCCCCCTGTTCACCTTGGTTTTGTGCTTTACTCCTTTGAAAACTTTAGCCTTGGAAGAATTACAAGAGCAAGATTCAAGAGGTGGGACGTTTTCACCTGTGGATATAGTCAGGTGGCACTAAATTTAAGCAATGATGTCATATGGTCATTTTTGAGTCCTCGTGCCAGTACACCCAGAGGCAAACAAATAAATAACTATATCTGTGGGGGTAATTAACTCTGAATATCATGAAAAGGTAGGGCTGCTGCTAAATAAAAGAGGCAAGGACTGAAATTAAGAGAATCCTAAGGGAATCTTTTCTAGCATGCCCATTTGTCTTCTTATACTTAGTAAAATTTAAAATTATAGTCACAATAGCCTGATAAGGGGAAATCAGAAACTCAGAACCGCACCGAATAAGGGTCAGGCAAGCAATCTAAAACAAGAGATGTGTTGTCCCTTTTTAAAAAACAATTACTTTTGTTTCTGAAATATTAATTTTAATAACTTCTTTGTATGTGAAATAAATTAGCCCTATATATGCAATACATAGGGGGAAAACCTTTTATCCGATGGCATGTGATTATTTGTCTTATATGCCAGACTTCCTCATCTGCTTCTAGCTCCTTCTGTCTCCTTGAGGGAAGCCCCACTGCTCTGTCACCTTGAAGCTGCCACTACTTAAATACTGGGCCCACTTTCCAGTTCTGCGGATTCCAAGTGACAGTGGTGACCTTGAGAGGTACACTGCCAGTAGGTACTATGATTTTCCGAAACCTGTAATATATATTCCTTCAGTGTGGCCCAGTCTCCATACCAGAATATTTCATGCTTCATTAGGGAGGAACCAGAATTATGAGGAGAGCAGTGTCTGTCTATAGTACCACAAGTGATTATATTAATAACATTTGTAATGTATTAGCACTGTATTGATGTCATTCCCTTAGTTTCATAACCTTGTAATCATTATGGTAGTCATCGCCAAAAGGAGAGAGATTTGGATTTTTAAAAAGTTTTTCATATTATCAAAACATTTCAAACTTCCTGGTTATAGTGCATATGAGTCTTCAATTAGGTACTTGGCATTTTTAATAGTTTTACGGAGATAGAACTTATATATGACAAAACACACTCACTGAGGGGTATAATTCAATGCTTTTAAGTATATTTGCAGACTACATCACAACAATCTAATTTTAAATGATTTCCATAACCCCAAAAAGCAACTCCATACCCATTTATGATCATTTCCACAAAACATAGAGTCCTGTTGAAAGACTCAATGCAGGGGCGCCTGGGTGGCTCAGTCAGTTAAGCGTCCAACTTTGGCTCAGGTCATGATCTCACAGTTTGTGCGTTCGAGCCCCCGCATCAGGCTCTGTGCTGACAGCTCAGAGCCTGGAGCCTGTTTCAGAATCTGTGTCTCCCTCTCTCTCTGACCCTCCTCTGTTCATGCTCTGTCTCTGTCTCAAAAATAAATAAACGTTAAAAAAAAATTTAAAAAAAAAGACTCAATGCAGAGAAGGTGGTCTAATGAAGAAGAAAGAAAATTAACTTTTCTCTTTAAGGATAAGATTGCTAAAATTTCATGGCGACACCAATATGAACAGCATGCTGCTGTGATGTACCAAGTCAACACCCTATCTCATCAAAAATTATTTCAGGGGGCACCCGGGTTAAGCATCTGACTTCACTCAGGTCATGATCTCACGGTTAGTGAGTTTGAGCCCCTCGTGGGGCCCTGTGCTGACAGCTCAGAGCCTGGAGCCTGCTTCGGATTCTGTCTCCCTCTCTCACTGCCCCTCTCCTGCTTGTGCTCACCTCTCTCTCTCTCTCAAAAATAAATAAACATTTTAAAAAATTATTTCATCTTATTTTACAGAGTATTTTTAAGACCTTGAATCCCACTAACCCTATAGGTTGAAAATATTTTTTTCATTAAAATTTTTTTTTAATTAAACCTGGAAAATATTTCAGAATCAAAGACCTTGAGAACTAACTGTACCCTAGAATATCTAAGGAACATAATTTACAAATTGAGGCAAAGGAAAATTATCTTTATCTACATGGAATTTATTATACTGATGTTTGAAAGAGTGCTACAAACTGTCAGAAATCTTCAAAATGCAGTACTCTCCTAGTTCCTTTTTGGTATCTTTGCAGAAGAGTATAATTTTATGTAATTTTTCCTAACAGTTAACAGAATGAGCCTATTAAGTATAAAATCTAAAATGCATGAGAGCAGGTAAGATTATAAAAAACATAGGCATTTATGCTGGAATCATTTACTCTTTTAAGATTTTCCCCAAGTTAACTAACAGAATTAACTTCAAAGGACCTTTGTTCTGTACCTTAGTTCCCCGGATATATATACTGAAATGCCTTACAGCCTGACTAGGGATTCATGTTCTGCTCCTTGGCCATGCTCTGGGTGGTGTTAGCAATTCAGAGAGAGCCACTGGGTACAAGCCCAGGCAGAGGATGAAGAGCTAAAGGGAGGACTCAGTCTTGGCAGATGCTTGTGCCCAAGCTCGTCTAAGCAGGACCCACGGCCCTTGTGGGACCATGTGAACTTGGGCATGGAACACATCAACATGCTTATGATAAACTATAGGCCTGTGACCTCCACTCTTTTTCCTTAGCCTCAGCCTTAAGATACAAAAGTATAAGGCATACAGAACAATAGTGAGGAACAAGTATCTGAGTCAGCAAAAAGTAGAATTAAATAAACATACAATAACACAATTCTAATAGCATATATGAATTTTGCTCCATGAACGTTTTGCATGCAAAGTTGTCAAATTGGCATATTTTCTTGTATCGAATAAAATTATAATAGGCATTGCCTTAAATAAATACGTGAAATCCAGTCATTGAATTGTTTCCTACTATGCTTCAAGCATAATTGATACAAAAGCTTAAAGTTAGAACTATACCTGCCAGTTTTCAACCCAAGATTCCCAAAGATAAAGACTGGCCCTGTAAGCCATTTATCATAGGCAAATACCATGATAAGAATTCAGCACTTGTTGGGTAATAAATGCAGTAGCCTAGTGTTGGCTTTAAAAAAAAACAACACAAATTTTTATCTCACCTTGACAAATGGGGATATTAGCCTTATAAACTGTCAAATGTATCTAAGCAGTGACTATGACACTCTGAGCAAAAAGTTACCACATCTGTGTTAGTAATTACTAATGCAAAATGTGCTAGTTTTCACTGTTATAGTCTTGTTAATGAAGTCTGAAGAACATGAGCCAAAAATTAAAACCTTTTTCTTCTGATAACAAAAGCCATAGGGGTAAACATATGTGACATATGGCTAGCATGTTGAAAATAAGGAAATATTAAACTGCATATAAATTTTTGTCATATGCTTGTACTCTCTGAAGGGAAAGGAACAAGCAAATTAGGGCCATTTAGATAACTAAATGTAAAATTTAATGTAAAATTTTTATTTTATGTTATGCATTCTTCTTTCAACAAATGTTTTATGAGTGCCTGTTAATGTGGCACCATAGTTTGGCAATGGGAATATAAAATGCCATATGTTTGTGTAACTTATATTCCAGCGTAAGAGGCAAAAATTCATGAAATATTAGGACATAAAGCAATGAGGTAAGATATTAAGTGGACAACCAAAAGCAAGAATGTCATCTTGTTGAAAGGAGTATGGATTAGGGCTGGTTTCCAAAACAAAGTAAACTGTGGTAAGTTTGTAATAACTAAAAACATCCATTCAATCTAGATAAATTCTTTTTATCATTAAATTATGTGATTTCCAATTTTGCATTAAAATGTCCTTTGTTTCATGAAACAAGGTTAACCATGAATGATAGTATTTTAATAGGCTTCCATGAAAAACTAAAATGTTAGCAACCGTCTTTAACTCCCATCCTTCTTTTTTTTTTTTTTTTTTTTTTGGATATATAAAATTCAAGGGAATATTGATTTAGCATAGCATGTTTACAACACCAGTTAAAACTAAAACTCCTCCTGTCCCAGGAGACTTGGCTGTACGTTAGCACCCGGGAGAAAGGATTTTTGTGTTTGACTTGAGGTGTAAATCATTAAACACTTTAACCTTTTAGGACTAAAGAAACATCGTAGCAGATAATGTTTGCCCAGACTCCCAAAGTTCAGCAAAACACAGGAAGGCTGGACTCCATTTGAAGGCATCACAAAAACAGTCTCAGCTCTCAAGGATGATCCTCAGCATCTCGCTTTCACTGCTAATGGGACACAGTAAAATGGTAATGGCACATAATATCATTCTCAAGATTCCCTCCATGGAAGAATACGGCCCAGAACTACATGTACGGTCCTGGCTCTGCTGACTGAGGTGATAAATGACAATCGAGTCTAATTCATTAGCATATGCAATCATGCCTGCGTTTTCCAAAGTTTTGGGAACTTTTGGAAACGTTCAAGCTAACATACGAGTAATGATTCAAGAGAACACAGGCGGATGGGCCTTCTGAGGTTAAGACTGACTGTGGTGGAGGGGTTGGGGTACCCATAAATCCCAACACAAACACATCGCAGACTTTCCCATCCTGTTAAATGGCATTTTACACAATTGTGTTTTGATACAAATGTTTGTGCTAACTTTGCCTTGCATTCCACTGAGAAAATAGAAATCGCCTTTAGGGGTGCCGAGAAAATGCTTTACTCTGAAAATTAGAGAATTTATGGATCTACCCTGGTTTTGACCACTGTTCTCTGCCTTATCTCCTGTTACAGAAAGTAGTATTGTTTCCTGTAAGCATATACCTCCCTCTCCTGACTTACCCATGACTTCCGGAGGGCTTCATTTCTCCTTTCCATTATCAGTGTTTTAAGCTCTTTTTTTTTTCCTAATTTTTTAATATTTATTCATTTTTGAGAGGGAGAGAGAGAGAGAGAGAGAGGCACAGAGAGACGGAGACACAGAACTTGAAGCAGTGTCCAGGCTCTGTGCTGTCAGCCCAGAGCCGGACACGGGGCTCAAACTCACAAACCGTAAGACCATGACCTGAGCCAAAGTCGGACACTTAACCGACTGAGCCACCCAGGCGCCCGATAAGTTCCTAAGTCAATCATTCCCCCTAGATATACAAATGGTCTTTAGTTTCTCTACCTTTACAAAAACAAAAACAAAACAAAGCAAAAAACAAGCCAAGTGTAACTCTACATCTGTTTCCTGCTTTTCTGATCTCCTTCACAAAATAACCTATCAGAAGGGTGCCCTCCAGTCACATTTTTCCCTACCTCACTCCCATTTCCCCAGTCCCAACTGAATCTACCATAATAAGGCTTTGGTCTTGTCCATTTCACTGAAAGTCTGTGTTTTAAGTCACCATCGACTTGAGTGAACATACTTCCCAGTTTTCACTGGAAGTCTTTCTTTATACCTGGTGCTGTAGCTAATAGTTAATAACACTTTTTCACTCTCAAAGCTTAATTGGGCAAGTTATATATGCCAGGCTACCAATGACATGTATGTTTTCATATAGAGTTCATTTTTTACCATAAATCCTAGCAGCCAGAAAAGATGATCTCAGGTTCTTCCAAATTTTTCTTTGCTCCAACGACACCTCATTCTCCTGGTAGATGAGGTGCAGTAATGCTTACCAAGGTTTTCTTTTGCTCCACTGTGTTTCCCACACTCTTTCAATTAGTGACATGTAACAGGTTCTAGCTAATAAAATGTGTGGGAAATAATGTGAGTCGCTTGTATATTTAAACAGTGAAAATCAGCACATGATTCCCTGGCCCTTTTCTTAATAAAAAACTGGACGTTCCAAATTATACTTGCACAAGTTGCTTTAGTGAGGTCCCAGCCTGACTTTATGGAGCATAGCACCCTGCTCACCAGGCAGGACAGAAACGTGGGTGAAAAACAAGCTTTTGAAATACTGAACACTGAGGTATTAGAGTTGTTTGTTACAGAAATATGTCCCAGCCTATCTTGAAGAATATCTCTACCTTAATGTTTTCTCATTCTCAATTTGTATCCTGGTTCTGCCCTCTTTCCTTGACATTAAATATATCACACTATCATACTAGAGGATCCTATTTTCTTCCTAGCTTATCATGACTTATTTGTTTCTGTGATTGTTTAAACTCTAGTTAGAATACAAGCTTCATTAGAGTTTGAAATCTATCTGCCTTATTTACCAATGGGTCTCCAACTTTAGAACATTGCCTGGCACAGAGTAGTTACTTTCCAGTGAAAGAATATACTGTGGGTGAAGAAACCTGAGACAGGCAATTCAACAAAATCTTTAAAATATTTCCATTTATGGGACACTTGGATGGCTCAGTCAGATAAGCGACTTCGGCTCAGGTCATGATCTCAAGGGTTGGTGAGTTCAAGCCCCTTGTCTGGCTCTGTGCTGACAGCTCGGAGACTGGAGCTTGCTTCAGATTCTGTGTCTCCCTCTCTCTCTCTGCCTCTCCCCTGCTCTTGCTCTGTCTCTCTCTCTCTCTCAAAAATAAATAATAGACATTAAATAAAATTAAAAGATAAAATAAAATATTTCTAATTGTGTAGACATTTTTTGATTTCGAAAAATACTTTTTTTTTTTTGCTAGAAAATGTCCAGCATTTGCAATTTACATTAATGTGCCAATAATTTTCAGTTCAGGAAAGATACCTCTCAAGGTGGCCAGTGTGGATAATTTCTTTAGTTCCACTTGTTTTTACTGCTAGTTAACCATTGACAATGCCCTGAATGTTTCTACCTCGCTGAAATTCGTATGTTGTAATCCTAACTCCCAAAGATGATGGTATTAGAAGATGGGACCTTTGAAAGGGGCTTAAGCTATGTGGGTGGAGCCCTCATGAAGAATTCATGCTCTTATAAAAGGGGCTCCAGAGAGATCCCTAGTCCCTTCCTCTATGTGGGGACACAGCAGAGGAGGCACTGGCTGTGAACCCGGAAGTGAGATCTCACCATAACATGATCGTGCCTGCACCATGACCTTAGACTTCTCTCTAAAACTGTGAGAAATACATTTCTGTCGTTCATAAGCCACCTAGTTTATGGTACTCGATTAGAGTGTTCCAAATGGATTAAAACACCACAGTTACATAAAAGTGCCTTGAACATACATTTTCCACTTTGGTAAATACCTGAAAACATCACATATTTATCACATATTATTGACAACCTGACCAAATTTAATATGGTTAGGTCACAACTCTTTTCTTCCAGATCATTGTAGATTTTACTCTAAGTGCATCTGTGATTTGTATTAGTACTGAAAAGAATAAAGCCAATCCGATTTTTGTTCTTTAACATAACTTTATATATTTTTTTTTTTAATTTTTTTTTTCAACGTTTATTTATTTTTGGGACAGAGAGAGACAGAGCATGAACGGGGGAGGGACAGAGAGAGAGGGAGACACAGAATCGGAAACAGGCTCCAGGCTCTGAGCCATCAGCCCAGAGCCTGACGCGGGGCTCGAACTCACGGACCGTGAGATCGTGACCTGGCTGAAGTCGGACGCTTAACCGACTGCGCCACCCAGGCGCCCCATAACTTTATATTTTTAATATTCTTTTTTAATTGTATTTTTTATTTTTTAAAATTTATATCCAAATTAGTTAGCACATAGTGCAACAACGATTTCAGAGTAGATTCCTTAGTGCCACTTACCCATTTAGCCCATCCCCCCCTCCCACAACCCCTCCAGTAACCCTCAGTTTGTTCTCCATATTTATGAGTCTCTTCTGTTTTGTCCCCCTCCCTGTTTATATATTATTTTTGTTTCCCTTCCCTTATGTTCATCTGTTTTGTCTCTTAAAGTCTTCATATAAGTGAAGTCATATGATTTTTGTCTTTCTCTGACTGACAAATTTCACGTAGCATAATACCCTCCAGTTCCATCCACGTAGTTGCAAATGGCAAGATTTTACTCTTTTTGATTGCCGAGTAATACTCCATTGTATATATATACCACATCTTCTTTATCTATTCATCCATCAATGGACATTTGGGCTCTTTCCATATTTTGGCTACTGTTGATAGTGCTGCTATAAACATGGGGGTTCATGTGTCCCTTCGAAACAGCACACCTGTATCCCATGGATAAATGCCTAGTAGTGCAATTGCTGGTCATAGGGTAGTTGTATTTTTAGTTTTTTGAGGAATCTCCATACTGTTTTCCAGAGTGGCTGCACAAGCTTGCATTGCCACCAACAATGCAAAAGAGATCCTCTTTCTCCACATCCTCGCCAACATCTGTTGTTGCCTGAGTTCTTAATGTTAGCCATTTTGACAGGTGTAAGATGGTATCTCATTGTGGTTTTGATTTATTTTTCCCTGATGATGAGTGATGTTGAGCATTTTTTCATGTGTCAGTTGGCCATCTGGATGTCTTCTTTAGAGAAGTGTCTATTCATGTCTTTTGCCCATTTCTTCACTGGATTGTTTTTTGGGTGTTGAGTTTGATAAGTTCTTTATAGATTTTTAGATACTAGCCCTTTGGCTGATATATCATTTGCAAATATCTTCTCCCATTCTGTCGGTTGCCTTTTAATTTTGCTGATTGTTTCCTTTGCTATACAGAAGCTTTTTATTTTGATGAGGTCCCAGTAGTTCATTTTTGCTTTTGTTTCCCTTGCCTCCAGAGACGTGTTATGTAAGAAGCTGCTGTGGGCAAGATCAAAGAGGTTTTCGCCTGCTTTGTCCCCGAGGGTTTTGATGGCTTCCTGTCTTACATTGAGGTCTTTCATCCATTTTATTTTTGTGTATGGTGTAAGAAAATGGTCCAGGTACATTCTTCTGCATGTCGCTGTCCAGTTTTCCCAGCACCACTTGCTGAAGAGACTGTCTGTATTCCATTGGATATTCTTTCCTGCTTTGTCAAAGATTAGTTGGCCATATGTCTGTGGGTCCATTTCTGGGATCTCTATTCTGTTCCATTGATCTGAGTGTGTGTTCTTGTGCCAGTACCATACTGTCTTGCTGATTACAGCTTTGTAGTATAGCTTGAAGTCTGGGCTTGTGATGCCTTCTGCTTTGGTTTTCTTTTTCAAGATCGTTTTGGCTATTCGTGGTCTTTTCTGGTTCCATACAAATTTTAGGATTATTTGTTCTAGTTCTGTGAAGAATGCTGGTGTTACTTTGATAGGGGTTGCATTGAATATGTAGATTGCTTTGGGTAGTATCGACATTTTAACAATATTTGTTCTTCCTATCCAGGAGCATGGAATCTTTTTCCATTTCTTTGTGTCTTCTTCAATTTCTTTCATAAGCCTTCTATAGTTTTCAGTGTATAGATTTTTCACCTCTTTGGTTAGATTCATTCTTAGGTATTTTATGGGTTTTTGTGCAACTGTAAATGGGATCGGTTCCTTGATTTCTCTTTCTGTCACTTCATTGTTGGTGTAGAGGAATGCAACTGATTTCTGTGCATTGATTTTTATATCCTGCAACTTTGCTGAATTCATGAATCAATTCTAGCAGTTTTTTGGTGGAATCTTTTGGGTTTTCCATATAGAGTATCACATCATCTGTGAAGAGTGAAAGTTTGACCTCCTCCTGGCCGATTTGGATGCCTTTTGTTTCTTCTTTTTTAAAGCTTATTTATTTAAGTAATCTCTATACCCATCATGGGGCTCAAACCCATGACCCCAAGATCAAGAGCTGCATGTTCTTCCAACTGAGCCAGACAGGTGCCCCTATTTTTGATATTCTTATTTATAAGAGATGTTTATGTGTAAATTTTGAAAATTCAAAATATTTTTGTCTAAATATGGATCCTTTTTATTAAGTTTAAGATATGATGCAAATTTTTAATGGTTAGGAACAGGCTCTTTCTTTGGAGAAGAAATATTTCTTCTTCTGTTACATCTTTTCTATGCTTCCTAATCTCTTCTCAATTTTTATATATAGAACTAATTTCCATTTCTCTTAAAATATTCCACATCTTACCTATCATTTTCATGTGTGTTAATGGGAGATTCTTTTGGATTTTCCCCTCATTCCATGATTCGACTGTCTTTATTTCCAGCAGTCATTCATTTCCTAAATGTACTGGTTTTAATACAATTATATTTTTAAATTCAAAAACATTTTTTAAATGTTTTTTAAAACTTTGATAATAAAGGCTTTGGGAGTTCCACAAATGTACTGTGGCCTTGCAACTTTTAGAATATGAATCAGGTGTGCTAAAATGTAATCATTTATTAGTCAGTAAATCTGGGAGAAGTAGTGTTTTGACTATTCAGAAAATGTTAGTCCTATCCTTTTCTACCACTAATTATTTTCATTTATTACTTAATGTTTATTTTTTACTCATAAGTGCATAAAAAAATCCTCACTTGCATAGAATTGACAAAGAGTTTTCTAAAAGTGTTTTCTAATATATTTTTGTGATTTATACTTATGTCTATGCCCATATCTTTCAAAATATATGTCAGTCAGGAAAATGGTAGGGGAGATCTGGGGGTGGGGGGGGGAGTGCCAATAAAAAAAAAATCAAGCAAAAAGCAATATCCAAAATTTTTTTAAAAAAGAAAAAAAGAAAGAAAATAGTTCCAAACTGCAGAATTCTACCAGTCTGGTATGGAAGTAATATTGTATTAGTATTAGTAGTAATAAGCATTTTATTTATTTTACTTTTCCTTTTCTGCTTATGTCCATAGATATTTAGGATCTGGTGCCTTTCTGCCACATCTGATTTTCTGGTTATCTAAGCTAAGGCCTCCTCAGAGGACTGTAGACTTAGCACAAATGAGGCAAATGAGAGAAAGGTCATGTGTATGTTCATCTGCAGTCCTGTAAACTGTCCTTATTTTACAAGCCTAATCTGTAAACCAGAGATGAAGGAAAGGATGGTTTCTCTGTCCACCTCCAGACAGGCAGCCCTCTTCAAAAAGATGATTTTCAGACAGCAGGGATTTAGTTCTTCAGCACTTTATCTATTAGAAATCCCTCAAATTTTCAGTCAAAAAACTGTCTTCAGTCTAGTTATTTTCTCCTATTTATATAGTGTGCATTTTTATTTTTTATTTACTTTTACTTATTTTTATTTTATTTTATTTAATATAATTTGTTGTCAAATTGGTTTCCATACAATACCCAGTGCTCATCCCAACAGGTACCCTCCTCAATGCTCATCACCCACGTTCCCCTCTCCCCTACCCCCCATCAATTCTGAGTTTGTTCTCAGTATTTAAGAGTCTCTTATGGTTTTAGTATGCATTTTTAAATGTTTATTTATCTTTGAGAGGGGGGTAAGGGCACAGAGAGAGGGAGACAGAGGATCCGAAGCAGACTATGCACTGACAGCACAGGATGTGGAGCTTGAACTCACAAACCATGAGATCATGACTTGAGCTGAATTTGGATGCTTAACCGACTGAGCCACCCAGATGCCCCTATATTATGCCTTTTTAAAAAGATCAAGGTTTCACTTGCTATTTTATTCCTAAGGACAGCATGCTTTTCTTTATATGCAGGCATGATCATAGGTCACTGACTTCGTCTTGCCCTCTCTGAATATCTGCCCTATTTTAAGAGGTTGCCCCATCATGAGAGCCCCTTCCTTCATTCTTTTCTTTCATATGTAGCACTTATAATTAGGCATTTCTCACTTCCTCAGGATAAATTTCGAGAGGAAGACACTAGTCTGTGAAGGATTTAATCAGGGGAGTATTGGGACCTAGTGCCTGCTCAGTGGGCACTGAGATATAGTGTAATACAGAGCGAAAATGACTATTAGAGATTTAGGCTTTCAGTGGGGCCTGGGTATTTGTGATTCCCATGACTCTGTAACTGTAAAATGAGGCTCGTTTTTGCATCTAGTTTCCACAGTCCTATGCGTGGCTTCATCCTTACGTCAGTGACTTTAAGGCTTGTATCACACAGGACAGGGGAATTCTTCCCCAGTGGGTCATTGAATCCTATGGTGGCTTTACAAACATGAGAGCAACCATCTATAAATGAACCTTGATGGTCTTAGGAAGGTCTAAGTGAGCTTAATGAAATTGAAAAATGAGAGCTTCTTGAGCCTGGGAAAATGTAGGCAGGCCTGGCATAGACGTGGTTGTTATGCGGAGGCTAGGATAACCTTACACAACCACACAGAGTCAGCAAGGCACAGGCCCAGTCTGGGGATGTTCAGACTTCAGGATGTTCACTGCAACACTGGGTGCAGGCTTGGGCCCGTGCCAGGTGGCAGAAAGGACCAAAGATTCTATCGTATAGAAGAATTTTCTCTGTGAGACCTTTCAGGTATTGAAGAGATTAAGTAAATACTCACAGGCTTAACTTTGGTTTTTTCAAGTATGCAGCCTCTATTTCTAAACTGCAGTTAAGTTCCATCCATAACGAACACAAAGAATCCAATAGAAAAATGGGTGAGAGACTTAAGCAGATATTTCACAGAAGAAGAAATATGAATGGTCAATAGATACCCCCCTCTCAAAAAGGTTTACTATTGTTGGTGGCCAAGAAAATGCAAATCAAGACCATGATACAATAAAATTCTTAAATGGATTTTATTGAAAAAATATTTAAAATCCAACAAAAAATATTAACATTGTGGTTGTAAACCATGATACGCAGTTTGCTGACAGATGTGTGAGTTGGCACAAACAGCTTAGCATTACTTTTTCTAACTTTAATTCCAGTATGGTAAACATACAGTGTTATCATAGTTTCAGGTGTATAATATAGTGTTTCACCAGTTCTATGCAGTATTCAGTGCTCATCAACATAAGTGTACTCTTTAATCCTCATCCCCTGTTTCACCCCTTCCCCCACTCACCTCCCCTCTGGTAACCATCATTTTGTTCCCTGCAGTTAAGATAACAGACTGTTGTTTGTTTTCTCTATTTCTTTTTCCTTTGTCCATTTCTTTTATTTCTTGAATTCCACATATGAGAGAGTTCATATGGTATTTGCCTTTCTCTGAATTATTTCACTTAGCATTATACTCTCTATCTCCATCCCTGTCATTACAAATGGCAAGATTTCATTCCTTTTTATGACTAATACACACGTGCGTGCGTGCACGCACGCGTGCGCACACACACACACACACACACCCTATTTTTCTGCATCTATTGAAATGATCATGTATTTTCTTTTTCTTTCTCTTGTTGATGTGATGTATCACATTGACTGATTTGCAAATATTGAACCACACTTGCATCCTAGAAATAAATCTCATTTGATCATAGTGTATGATTTTTAAAAAATTCATTGTTAGGTTTGGTTTACTATTATTTTCTTGAAGATTTTAGCATATGTGTTCATCAGAGATATTGGCACATAGTTGTTGTTGTTGTTGTTGTTTTGTAGTGTCTTTACCTGGATTAGTTATCACAGTAATGCTGATTTCATAGAATTAGTTTGGAAGCTTTCCTTTCTCTTCTATACTTTTGGAATATTTTTGGAGTAGAATAGGTATTAACTCTTCTTCAATGTTGGTAAATTTCACCTGTGAAGCCATTTGGTCCTGGACTTTTGTTTGTTGGGAACTTTTTAAAAAAACACTTACTTATTTTGAGAGACAGAGACAGAGCACAAGCAGATGAGGGGTGGAGGGAAAGAGACATACAGAATCCAAAGCAGCCTCCAGGCTCTGAGCACAGAGCCTGACGTGGGGCTCAAACCCAAAAACTGTGAGATCATGACCTGAGCTGAAGTAGGAGGTTTACCTGACTGTGCCACCCAGGCGCCCCTGTTGGGAATTTTTTGACTACCTATTTAAATTCCTTGTTGTTACTTGGTCTATTCAAATTTTCTATTTTTTTCCTGATTCAGTTTTGGGAGGTTATATGTTTCTAGAGATTTAGCCCTTTCTTCTAGGTTGTCCAATTTGTTGGTATATAAGTTTTCATAATATGCTCTTTACAGTCCTTTGTATTTCTATGATGTCAGTTGTTATTTCTCCTCTTTCATTTCTAATTTTGTTTATTTGAGTCCTCTCTCATTTTTATTTTTATGATGAGCCTGGCTAAAGTTTTATCAACTGTTGATCTTTTCAAAGAACCAGCTCCTGGTTTCATTGATTTGTTTGTTTGTTTATATTTAATTTATTTTTGCTCTAATCTTTATTATTTTCTTTCTCCTACTGGTTTTGGATTTGTTTATTCTTCTCTTTCTAGTTCCTTTAGGTTTAACGTTAAATTGTTCATTTGACCTTTTCTTGCTTCTTGAGATTGGCCTATATTGCTATAAACTTTCTGCTTAGAACCACATTTGTTGCATCCCAAAGATTTTAGACCACTGTGTCTTCATTTTCATTTGTCTCCATATAATTTTTGATATCCTCTTTGATTTCTTCATCAACCCATTCATTGTTGAGTAGCATGTCATTTAACCTCCATTTATCTGTTCTTTCCAGATTTTTTCTTGTGCTTGATTTCTAGTTTCATAGCCTAGTCTTCAGAAAAGATTCATGATATTACTTTAATCTATTTGAATTTGTTGAGACTTGTTTTGTGGCCTCATATGTGATCTATTCTGAAGAATGTTCCACGTGCACTTGAAAAGAATGTGTATTCTACTGTTTTAGGATGAAATGTTCTGAATATAACTGTTAGATCCATCTGTTACAATGTGTCATTTGAAGGCACTGTTTCCTTGTTGATTTTCTGTTTGGATGATCCATCCATTGATCTAGGTGGGGCGTTAAAGTCCCCAACTATTATTGTATTGCTATTGGCTAGTTCCTTTATGGAATGTAATCATTTTTTCTTAGATTTTCTAACATATTCCATTGTTCCCTGTTTTTCCTCCTCTTCCCACTTTTATCTTGTAGTTGTTTCAGCACACAATTTCTTTCTATGCATTTGAGCCTTTAAATATATGACATTTTTCCTGTTTTTTTTTCTTCTTGGAAAATTCATATTTAATTTTTCAGGGATCATTTTCCATATTAGTTCCTATATATTCTTTCCTGCCTTTCAATTAGAAACATGTTTCTCCCAGATACTCTTAGCACACTTTGCCTAATTGCATTATAGTAATAATTACAATGTATTTCATTATGTGTTTTCACAATTGTCTTCTCCCTAAATATTTAAAGACAAGAGATGTATGTTTCATATGTTTGTAATTCTAGTGTTCTACACATAACAATTATTCAGTAAATGTTAGTTAAATCAACAAAGAAAATTAACTCTCTGCCAAAGATAATATCCAACATTCTATAAAATAGACTATCAACCAAATCCATCTATCATTTTAGCATTCCATCCAAAATTCTAGATTTGCAAAGAAGCAGTAAAATATGTCCCATAAACAGGAGAAAATAAGAATCAATACAAATACACAAATAATGAAGTTAGCAGTCAAGCATTTAAACCAGCCAGTCTCAAAATTATACTTAATTATTTAAAGCAAAACATAAACATTATAGGTGAGAAATGGATACTGTTAAAAAATAACATTTCTGGAGATAATATTTTTAATATCTTTAGTGAAAAACATACCAGATGAGATTAACAGCAGATTAAAAAAAAACTGCAAAAGAAAAAAAAATCAGTGTACCTAATGGCATAGCGATGCAAACTATTCAAAATGAAGCACAAAGTCAGGGGTGGGGGGTGGGCAAGACTGCAAAAGAATGAATGGATTATCAGAGATGTAGAGAATAATATCAAATAATCTGTAGAAGGGGTTCGTTGGTAGAGGGAGTAGAAAATACTTGAAGAAAAAAAATGTTTTCAAAATTTGTCAGAAACAACCCAAAGGCACAGATCCAAGAGACTCAAAAAATCCAAAGACAAATAAACATGAAGAAAACCACATTAAGGTATATAATACTCATATTGCTAAAATCAATGATAAAGTTTTAAAAGTAAGTAGAGGGGAGAAAGAAACATTTCATACTGAGTACCACTGTTAAAGACTTCCTCAATCTCCTCATCTGCATTTATCTAAACTAACAGACAAGTGTGCAGAAAGGGAAAAAGCAAATCAAAATGATGTTGTTCAAAACTTCAGGAGTTCTCTGGGCTAGATCTGAAATCAGATCCTCTACATGGAGGATACAGAGAGAACAAAGAGGCAGGTTTTATAAACAAGGGAACTTACAAAGAAGCTTGTCTTGGGCAGCTGCAAAATGAGTGTATCTCTGGACCTGCCAGCCAGAATCTGAAGTTCATACAGAGGTCTTAAATGAAGTCATTCATATACATTGTCCAAATGGTCCCAAAAACACCTTACTTTCTCAAGGCTCCATCCTTGAAGAAGCTTCTAGTGTAGGAATGGTGGGCAGAATGTGCATTCCAAGGTCAAGAGTGGGAGTAATGAGTTTCCAATTGCCCAGGTCCAAAGATCAACAAGCAGCCAAGTCCCCCTGACATTTTCCAACAGTCAACTTAGAATTCTATGTCCAGTGAAAATTTCAAAAGTGAAAACAAAATAAAGAATTTTTAAGATAAAAGTAGAGAAAACATATCACTATTAGATCTGCATGACAAGAAATGGTATAAGAAGTTTCCCACAAGGAAAGAAAATGTTATCAGATATATATATAGATCTACACAAATAAATGAAGTGTGCCAAAAAACAAAACAAACAAAACAACAACAACAAAAAAACCCTGTTAAGCCAGAAAGAATGACAGCAGTTAGTACAACAGTTAAAAGTAACATACCTGGAGAGGTTAACAAAATTTAGAATAAAGATAAGCCCAACTTTTCATGAACTGATCCCTTTGCTATAAGCAAATTTCAAAGGAGGAATGCCTTTCTTTACCAGAAACAACAGGAAAAGAAACAATGACTGCCATAGTATAATTTTCTAAGGATTCCATGAGTTTTAGCTACAGTCAAACAAAGCCGTCACTTTCTCCCTTTCCCCTTCCACTTGACCCATGTTGACATCATTCCAGTCTTAGGCAAGCAAAACCTCCAAACGATCACCATGCTAGCCTTAGACCAAATATTTGGATATTCTTGTTAATGAATCTGAGATTATAGTCAACTTAGGATAAAGTTAAAGAAAACTCAGATGCTTCTTCTAAGATTATCTGATTTCTTTCTAATTAAATCTCTATATATGGACACATCTTAAAACAAATATAGGGGCGCCCGGATGGCTCAGTCAATTAAGCATCTGACTTACGCTCAGGTCATTATCTCACAGCTCAGGGTTCAAGCCCTGCATCAGGCTCTTTGCTGACAGCTCAGAGCCTGGAATCTGCGTCAGATTCTGTCTCCATCTCTCTCTGCCCCTCCCCCACTCACACACACTGCCTTTCTCTCTCTCTCTCTCTCTCTCTCTCAAATATAAGGAAACATTAAAAAATTTTAATAAATATAATGGCTTATATTTACTATAGAAAATAATCAGTTTTAGAACTCAATATTTTTGACAAAAAAACATCTAAAATGAAACAGGGATTCTGCTTATAGTCCATAATTTGTTGTCAACTTAGCTTTATATATGCTGAATTGAAACTATAAACATAAGACATCTCAGACCTTTACTGATACCAGACTTTTATTTTCCCGGGACCAAAATACTAAATATAGAGCATATCTGTGCATGCAAAACAGTTTGTGAATTATTTATGACTACTCCTATTTCTGAAGACAATACTCTATTTAGCTAACTACTGGGCTCATTCTTAGGCACTTCAGTATTTTGGCTCCCCCCGACTTTTTAAAATCAATTTAGTTCTTTTCACAGTCACATTGGATATAAATATGAACCATTTTTATCTTTCTTTCAAACATTTCTGAATAATGTATAACTAAAATACCTCTTTTCCTGAAACATAAAATATTACAGGGGCGCCTGGGTGGCGCAGTCGGTTAAGCGTCCGACTTCAGCCAGGTCACGATCTCGCGGTCCGTGAGTTCGAGCCCCGCGTCAGGCTCTGGGCTGACGGCTCGGAGCCTGGAGCCTGTTTCCGATTCTGTGTCTCCCTCTCTCTCTGCCCCTCCCCCGTTCATGCTCTGTCTCTCTCTGTCCCAAAAATAAATAAAAAAACGTTGGAAAAAAAAAATTAAAATATTACATTGATCTTTCCAGTGTCAATTGATTAATGCTTTTATTTTGTACTTTTATGCATGATATTCGTAATCAAACTGCTCAAGAAAATGTTTTCATAAGCTTGTGAGGAAATATATTTTCACATATTTAAATCATATAACGTATAGCTTACTTCCAACCAACCAAAAGAGAAACAAAAGAAAATTGCAGAAAATGTGGTAGAATTTTTCTTGTTGCTCTGTTCTTGTTTTATACTCCATCGAACAGAGAACAACTTAGAGCACGAGAATATAACACTATCTTCAACATCCCCTCCCAGTATTGACTACAAAGCTTTATTGTATATTTTTTAAATTTTTTTAATCTTTTAATTTTTGAGAGACAGAGTGCAAGCGAGGAAAGGGCAGAGAGAGAAGGAGACAGAATCCCAAGCAGACTCCAGGCAGGCTCTGAGCTTTCAGCACAGAGCCTGATGTGGGTCTCAAACACAAAAACCATGAAATCATGACTTGGGTCCAAGTCAGACTCTTAATCAACTGAGCCACCCAGGTGCCCCTTGACTATGAAACTTTAAACTGATAGATAAATAAAAGGAGGAGGGAAGGTGAGAGGAAGAGAAACTGAGAGAGAGAGAGAGAGAGAGAGAGAGAGGGAGAATATCCACTGGATGAATTACAATTGACCACTGAACTATTGACCTTGACCCAAGCATTAAGGGGCATTTGCCCACACACAGTTGAAAATCCACATATAACTTTTGACTATCCAAAAACTTATAATAGCTTACTATTGGTTAGAAGCCTTATGGATAAACAGTTAATAAATTTTGCATGTTATATGTATTATATACTATATTCCTATAATAAAATAAGCTAGAGAGAAGATAATGTTATTAATAAAATCATAAGAAAGAGAAAATACATCTATAGCACTATGCTATATTTACTGAAAAGAAAATCCATGTATAAATGGATCTATGCGGTTCAAACCCATGTTATTCAAGAGTCAACTATACCAACAAAACGTATAACAAGGACAGTGTATAAATAGAAAAATCAGTGGAGGCAGTGGTGGAAGGGATGCAAAATGATCTTTAGTTAAGGTTTATGTAAACGACTAGAGTAGCCAAATTAGTATAACACATCAGAGTCCAGAGTGCTAACCATTACACCATGGAAACACCATGACCCCCTGACATATCATCTTGCCTCCTTCTATGGGAAAGAGAATATGACAGCTGAAATGGCAACTTTCATTTTTGATAATTGGTGTTTTAAATACATAATCTATACTACTAAAGAAGCAAATATACTCTAATGATTAAACTAAGTGTAAATCACTTCATAATCATGGGGTTTCGGAGTTTTCTAATATCCTTAGTCATTCTAAGTCAATTTCTTCACTATGTATCAACCCACTATTAAAACAAAGAAGATGTCTCTTTTTTTATAAACTAATTACCATGTATTATAGCAAACATTGTGTTTTAGCTTGTTATTTTAAACTTTAAACTTTAAATTTAAAAAGATACATATCAGGAAAATGACATTTCCCCCCTGTATTATTGCTAGACTGTCATGATACCCTCAATTTTAATAGCTGCATTATTTTATAACATTTAAAAAATACATCCATGTCAAAAGCCATAGCTACTCTTCTGTTGATCAACCATTTTTTAAATGTAAATCCAAAGAGTATTTCATTTTAACCCATACCAAGTTTCAGTAGTTCTTACTAATGTGGAGTACCATTCCAGACCATCAAACTAGAAGAGTAAAATGAAATTATGATTAATTATGTGTGTCTTTTTTAAAAAATATATCTTTGCTTATTTAATTGTCTTTTAAAAATATTTCAGCCAAAGTTTCAAGAATAAATGATAAACTCTGCAGAGTTTCCAATTCTCTTCATTATTTTTAATAAAGTCAGTGATCATTTACAAAATAAACCATTAGATTAAAACTCAATCAAATCAGTGGCAGTCTGCTAATTTGCAAGTGTTGGCAAACATTAGCCAGCTAATGGATTTTTGTTACTTTTACTGTGAAAATAGATTTGCTACCCTTTTAACTAATAACGATATGGATATTTCAAAAGGATTTTCTGTAACTAAGTTGAATCAGCAAATATTTTCTGTAAGGTTGTAGAGGTGATTTGTAGACCTGATATAAATATTTCAGTTCATATAATATGAATATTAGCACTTGGAAATATCCTTATTTTTTTAAGTAACTCATAGTCATCCTCATTTTTTGCAACTCCATCAGGAGGAGTAGAGAGAAGTTCACTTTTATATCTGTCTTTTTGTGTGTAATCTTAGCAGTTCATTTTAGGAGAAAAATCTAAATCCTAGTTTTATTATCCATAAAGGAAGGGGCTATACTACATGGTTTTTCTCATTTTTTGATTTAATGATTAATCTTCTAAGGTATACTCTCTTCTCACTGAAAAATGAATGATGATATATGAATGATGATACACTGCTTTTTCCTGTCTGACTTTGAGAACACTTCTTATTATAATAATGTCTTTATATGTACAATAAAATTAAGCATGGACTAAGTAACAGGTTACTCTGAATTATGGAACTATATATCTATCATGGAATCCTAGTGATATCATAAAACATAAAAGCATGTTTTATTTTTATATACTCACTATGACAAAAAGATTAAGTTATAGCTCAATAATTCATGTTTTCTGGCTCTTATATTATTCTAGCAACATGCAATTATCAGATTTATTTTCAACATAGTTTTGGCTTCTTTTCTAATTTTATGAATGCTATAAACCACTATTTTTATATATGGAGATCCTACAACTATATACTAGAATATAACATTCCTACTCATCTGCCAAAATTTACAAGGCATGTAAAATAAATATGTACTGCGGTGAGTTTGGTTGATAGGCTCAAAAAGATAGAAGGAGCATAACTCGAATTCATGGCTATATGGATATCTTCAATAGTTTCATTCACATTACATACCACTGGATTCTGAAGGCAGTTTGGGGCAAAATTAAAATAACAAAAAGCAGATTTTTTCCAATGAGAAGAGAATGAATTATGTAGATCTATGTTAGAAATCTGATTTTTCCTAGAACACACTACAACACATACAAAGAAATTAATAATGCCATTCAACAGCAATGTCTAGAAGTCACTGGGGATATTATTAAGCTTAATTACTGACTGGTGATTACTTCCTCTCTGGTAAAGAAACATGTAAGTCTACCTAATGATATATATAGCTCATCTGGAACTCATATGAGACAGATCAAGACATATAATCAAATATAAATTCAGCTTAGGCTCAAACTGAAATCCCAGTTGTATAAGAAAACAGAAGACATTTCTAAAGATAAACTCGTTTTTGAGCTTCCTAAAACTATTTTTAAAAACTCATGTTGTAAACAAATAGACTAATACCTTTATTTTTGTTCACTTACTTATCAATGGCCTAACTGCAACAATTTACTAAACTTTCATGTAAATTGATAAATCCACCATTAAAACGGCAGTAAATAATCTCTGTATCACATAAATAATGTACTCATTGTACCAAATCCACAAACACTTCAGCATCATTATTAGTCATAATTAAATATTTAATATATGCACTGCTTTGCAAGTGATATATTTCTATTCCTTTCCCATATCAAAATTGACTAGATCAAAATTAATAATGTACATTCATCAGAAGATACTTTTAAAGGACTGAAAAGAAAAGCTATCAATGGGAAGAGATATGCACAATATGTAATTCCAATAAAGTACTCAAATCAGTAACGGAACAAAGAAACACCACCACTCCCAAAGTGGACAAAATCTTACGAAAGACACTTCATAAAGAAAGAGGACATCCCATGAGTAATTAAACATGAAAATGTCCTCAACATCATTGGTGTTCAGGGTATTGACAATGAAAATCACAGCGAGACACCAAATATCCCATCCAGGCGGAACGTATCAGATGTTAGCAACAATGAAGAAGAAATGGAAGTCTCATAATTTCTATAAATTGGTATAAGAATGTTAAAAATTATCTAATATATGTAAAAATATGCCTATGTTGGAGCGCCTGGGTGGCTCAGTCGATTAAGCGTACGACTTTGGCTCAGGTCATGATCTCTAGGTCTGTGGGTTCCAGCGCTGCATCCGGCTCTGTGCTGACAGCCAGGAGCCTGGAGCCTGCTGATTCAGATTCTGTTTCCCTCTCTCTCTGCCCCTCCCCCACTCATGCTCTCTGTTTCTCTCCATCTCTCAAAATTGAATGTTAAAAAAAATTGTAAAAAAATGCCTTGTGACCAACAATTCCTAGGTATTCATCCAACAAAAATGTATGCACATATTCACACAAAAAACGTGTATTAAAAGATTCAGGGTAGCAGTATATAGCAGTCAAAATAGAAACCACCTAAATGCACAGCAATAAAATAAATAAATCAATTATGACGTATTCTCACATGAAATACTATATGACAATGTGAATGAAGAAACTTCAACTATGTCCATCAATACTGGATGAGTCTCAAAAACAGTACTTGGAGTAGACAAGAAAAAATCAGGCATAGAAGAATATGTAGTATAGGAGTCAAGTTTACAAGGTTAAAATCCATGCAAAAATAATCTACGATTCTAGAAGCAAGGATATTATTACATTTGGAAATGGAGGACCAGGTAGTGACTAGAGGAAATTTGAAGCCGACTTCTGGGATAAAGGTAATATCATCAATCTTGTAGCTGGTTGTATTGGTGAGTTCTGAGTTTCTGAAAATTAAGTGTGCACTACACTATGATTTGCACACAGTTCTGTTTTTTATAATTTCAAAGAATGTATATAGGAGAATTAAATGTATTCAAATATTTTTGAAAAGAAAATTAAAGATTGGAGTTTGCTTATTAAATATAATGATATGCTAAAAATACATTGTAATTATAAAAATATGATACTGGCATAGGAATAAACAAACAAAACAATGGAAAAGAACAGAGAACCCAGAGACAACTTTACATGGAAAGGAACTTGATATATGATCAAAACTGCAAATGAATAAGGATAAATGAACTATTTAATCACTTTTTAGTTTGTTTTATTGTATTTTTTTTTGTTTTTAGAAGATCCATCAACATGAAGAATTTGATTTCTATCTTATTGATCCAAATGGATTTAAAAAAGTGTGAAGTAAAATTAAAATCTAATGAAAGGAAATATTAGAAAATACGTTTTTAGCCTAAAGATTAGAATTCTCAAAACAATACTCAACAACGTGAAAACATTGGTATTGACCGATTCTATCCTTGACCAAATTTTAGTCAAGCTTCATTGAGCTCTCTGCTCTGTTAGGCTGTACTTTTGGACTTCTTTTTCTGTTTTAGCATTGCCCAAATTTAGCAAGAATCTTGATAAGTCAATTTAGCAAGAATCCTTCCCCCCTCAATACCTGACTACCCTCAATATCTGATCAAATTTCTTATCCTTTGGCATCTTCTAGGTAATATGTGATTATATATATTTATAATTAATATATAATTATATATTAATTAACATAATTAATATATAATTATATATTAATTGATATAATTAATATATAATTATATATTAATATATTAGTCAATATAATTAATATATAATTATATATTAATATATAATATACTAATATAATTAATATGCAATTAATATATTATATATATTATATAATATATAATATACCCTGACCTGCTTTCAGCAAGACCTTGTGAGCTCTATTTAGCTAGAATCTCCTCTTATGCCTGATGTTTCCTTCTAATTTTCCATCCACCAACTCCCTACCCTGTTCCTTGGCAATAAATCCCCATTTTTCCTTGTTGTAATTCAGACGAGAGCCCAGTTCTATAGTGAGATGTCTTTACCCATATTGCAATAGGTCCTAAGTAAAAACTGTTTGTAACTGCTCTATCTACTGCCCCAATTCAGTTTTTCTTTGACAGTTATTGTGATTAGTTTTAAAAGGTCAAAATTTGGTTGATGAAGGACTCTGGAAAACTAACGACTAAGCAAAGATATTTGTAACACTGAAACTAAAAAGAGAACAAAATCCAGAAGATGTGATGACATGACATCCTAAAATGAACAACAACAAAAGTAAACTGGAAAAAATTTGCAAGGGATATAAACAGATAATCAACAGAAAGAAAACCGAAATGGGTAATTATACAAAAAGAGGTGCTCATATTCATCAGTAATATGGGTAATAAAAACTAAATCAATGTTAGGGGCGCTTGGGTGGCTCACTCGGTTGAGCATCCGACTTCAGCTCAGGTCATGATCTCACAGCTCGTTGAGTTCAAGCCCCGCGTTGGGCTCTGTGCTGACAGCTCAGAGGCGGGAGCCCGCTTTGGATTCTGTATCTCCCTCTCTCTGCTCCTAAGCCACTCGCATTCTGTCTCTGTCTCTCTCAAAAATAAACATTAAAAAAATATATTAAAAAAAAAACCAACTAAATCAATGTAGATCCAGATCTTACTCAAGAAATTAGTAAAAAAAAAAAAAATTTAAGTTTCTAATGCCAATTATTGGAATGAAGGTAGAAGAAATAGGAACAAATAGTTCAGTCCTCCAGAAAACTAGCTTGAAGTTGTTCATTTCTATATCCTGTAACACCAATCTTTCTCCTGGGAATAAAATCCTTGTGAAATGCTTGACAGGTCTTTAATGGGATACACATTTAGTTGTTCATTGTTGCATTGCTTTTGTAATAGGAAAGTGGAGAAGAGCTAAGTGTCCATCACTAAGCAGGGGATATAAGTGCAGTGTGATCTATATACGCCATGGAACGCTTTGCAGACGATTAAAGCAATGAACTAGATGCACACAGTAATACAGGCAGATTAAAACCACTTGTTCAGCGGCAGCAACAACAACAGCAGCAGCAGAAATATCGCTTTTTGTATACTAAAACCATTCAAAAATTGTATAAAGTATATAATTCATAGTATATAAAAATTACAAAAGAATACACATTAATTCAATCACATGGCAGTGGTTGCTTTGGAGAGGATGGACAAAAAGGTTAATGTTGTTAGGAAAAGAGGATAAAAAACAAAGTAAATGATATTTTTTGTAACTAATGATAGTAGTTGTACAATGACAAGGCAAGAGGCATCTCAAAAAAATTTTAATGCACACATAGAAGAGGCCATTGATTTGCTAGGCTAGCTCTCCATAAAAGAAAAGCACCAAAAGAGAATGTAGAAGATGATGAACATATTGTGAATAGGAATTTGTTTTTAGTCTTTCTGAAAGACTGAGTTACTCCAAGAATAAAAAAAATTGGGGGCGCCTGGGTGGCTTAGTCAGCTAAGCGTCTGACTTCAGCTCAGGTCATGATCTCGCGGTCCGTGAGTTCGACCCCGCATCAGGCTCTGTGCTGACAGCTCAGAGCCTGGAGCCTGTTTCAGATTCTGTGTCTCCCTCTCTCTCTGACCCTCCCCTGTTCATGCTCTGTCTCTGTCTCAAAAATAAATAAATGCTAAAAATAAAAAATAAAAAAAAAAAGAATAAAAAAAATTTGCTTTTCTTCCTGAAGGTTTTAAAAGGTTCAGTTATATCACATAATATAATTTGCATATTGTTTTAGGGTTTGTTGTGAACAGACAGCACAAAGGACTGAAACTACTATACAATGTAAATAAACTTACAGAAGATAGCAAGAGAAAACGAACTCAACTGAAATCCAACAGTAGAAAATTTGATACTCAATTCATTTGAATGAAAACTTTACCATTAATAATTGATAAAACAAATTTCTTCAAATCTTTATTTATTATAACCTTTTTTTCCCTATTGTTCAAGAGACCATCTGTTCTTACTATTCACTCAGCTGGAGTCTTCAGAAATCTTAAGTATTTAGAATTTTTAGGATTGTTTTAAGGGAGTAGTTGGTGAAAAAGGATTATCTGCAACTTGTTACCAGTTTGGGACACAGTCACTAAAGCCATATAATTTCCAACTTCAATTGATACTATAAGCTTATAGTTACAGGGTAAATTAGTTAAAATCTATCCATTGCAAAGGCACATTAAAAATAGCTCCTATATTTACCATGACAAATATTAAAAAGCAACTTAGTGTCATCATGTTTTAGGTGGCAAGCAATTAAAAATCTCAAGTCAGGTTCCAACCTACCTGAATTCTAAACATTTGGTCAGACTTCTGTGGTAATATTAGGAAGGATAATATGCTCAAAGACATACTTTGTACATATAAAACTTTATTTGAGCCTTTAATAGTTTTCTTATTATAATTAAAAATTATTCAGGCAAAGAAGAAAAAATTAAGCAAAACACTGCAACTCGTTTCACTATGGTTCTGTAGTATGGTAGTAAATTGTGCATGAAGTGCTATTGTTTTAATTACAGAAAGAACAAAATAGACAAATTGACCTCAGAGATAAGATCAAGTAGATACTTGAAATGATAATGTATTTTTTCCCTTCAGACACCAATCTATCCAAAAGTGAAAGAGATCACAGTTAATACTTGCTTCAGAAGGCAGTAACATGATTTATGAAGCAATTGACTTACATAATTTCCAGGGTGTCAACTAATTTACATAAAAAAATAAATCTTAACTAATCCTCATCAACTCAAATAACAATTCTCATTGTAGGATTTAACAGGGATTCACTGAATTTAGTATAAAAGAGATATAACAAGATATACGTGTATTTTTAAAAAGCAGGCCTAAAATACTACTTTCAAAAATTATTTTGTCTAGACATGATGGCCGTTTAATTTTTAAAAATGCCATACTCTATTAATATTACTTGAATTCTAAGACTAACTTACAAATAATTGCAACATTCAATTTTCCTAATTAGCATATGTGACATCAGATAGATATTAAGACAAATGGTTAGAGGTATAATTACTGGAAAGAACTATTTACTAGTGCAGGAACTTTTTTTTTTAATCACTAGTATATAACTTCAGAGGTTTGGCATAATAAATAAGCCTATTCAGTAGGTAATAAACATATGTCTAGGTAAGGGTGGGGACCATAAGTAACATTGTAGAGGAATATATAGAAAGTAATACAGTAGTATATAGAACGGAGCCTGAAACATTACAAAATCCTCTACATCAAGAACATAATTGCTCTCCTGTTTCAGAGATCCAAAAAATCTATTCATACTGTCAGTTGATCCAGTAGATTTTGCCATAACCAAAAGAAGAAGTGAAAGTGGAAAGCAAGGTCTTTAGAAGCATGAATCAGTTTGTTACAAAGAAAGAAAAGAGATTGTGATAGAGAACCTTTGAGTCACACTTAAAAAAAAAAAAAAAAAAAGCAAGACCCGTGTTTGGAGTGAATGTGTTCACTTCAAAATTCATATGCTGGAGCCCTAACACCCAGTGTAGCTATATTTGAGGACAGGACCACTAAGGAAGTAATTAAGGCTGAATGAGATCATAAGAATGAAACCTTAGTATGATAGAATTAGTGTTCCTATAAGAACACACATAAGAGGGCTCTAGAAAGGTCATGTGAGGACATAGGAAGAATATGGCCATCTACAAGCCAAGAAGAGAGCCCTCACCCAAATCTGAATTGACTGGAACCTTAATCTTGTACTTCCAGTCTCCAGAACTGTGAGAAACTAAAATTTTATTGTTTAAGCCACCCAGTCTATGATATTTTGGTATAGCGGCCTAAGCTAACACAATTTGTCTGTTAATTGTGCACTTTAGCTTCATGAGAATGTTTAGTTAATTAGATATTCCCAATCAACTTGAAATAAGTTCAAAATGTAACTTTATATTATAAAAATTTTTGCATGTTAAATTTCTCAAGTACATTATACATTATTTAGTTTGCCATTTAAAAATATAATTTAGGGGCGCCTGGGTGGCTCAGTCGGTTAAGCGTCCGACTTCAGCTCAGGTCACGATCTCGCGGTCCGTGAGTTCGAGCCCCGCGTCGGGCTCTGGGCTGATGGCTCAGAGCCTGGAGCCTGCTTCCGATTCTGTGTCTCCCTCTCTCTCTGCCCCTCCCCCGTTCATGCTCTGTCTCTCTCTGTCTCAAAAATAAATAAACGTTAAAAATTAAAAAAAAAAAAAAAATATATATATATATAATTTAAAAAAAATGGGCATGCTGAAATCACCGATGGTCCACTTGCCAAAATGCTTTAGTATAAGTTCGAGGGAAATAAATAATGTTTGCCATCAGGACTTAGTTTATATTTGGATTCCACAAATTTAGAACTCAGACTATGGAGGTGGAGAGAAGATATCAACGTCAGAAGAAAAACATTCTCTAAAAAACAATTTAATGCAAAGGCCTTTGAAATATTCTTTATAGATATTGAGCCTATAAAGAACTTTAAGGAAAGGAGTAGTGTGAAAAACTTTGTACTTTAGGACTCCTCTGACGTTAGAGAAAAAAAGTGGGTTAGGAAGATAAACCTAAACCAAAGCCAGAGATTCAACACAGAACAATAACAAAATCTATGCAAGAGATAATGAAGGGCTGACACCATGTAATTGCCACTGTAATGAAAGAGGAAGGAAAAGTCTTGATACATATTTAGTTTAAGAAAACATTTAATTGGCTATCAGGACTAGGGAAATTCTGGAACTGAAAAAAATGGTAAATATAATGAATTAAATTTTAGAATTATTGATTTTTAAGTTATCAAATGTAAAAGTAGACGTATTCATCACACAACAAATACATAAGATCGGAGCTCAGGCTGTAGAAAATTCTGATCTCAAAATTACAAATGTAGCTGACCACCAAATATATCAACCAGAAACATCTTATCAAGTATAATACAAAAAGGAGAAAAATATACTTCATAAACTATTCACTCCATATTTATTAGGTATTCATTTCTACGAAACAAATAAGCTAGTGACTAAAACAAAAATAAGCTTTCTTTGTCTCCCATTTCCATAGGCTGTCATTCACAGAGGTCATATGGAAATGGTTTCTATTTGCTGGACAAAGGCAATGGCTCAGGTGTGTCACATGAAGGCTGGACCTGGAATAATCTCATTCATTCACGTTGTCAAAGGATGTTGAGAGTTACCTGAAGTCAGTTACCTGGCTAAGACTGTCAGGCAGAACACCCACATGTAATCTCTCTATATAACCAGATCTTCCTCCCAGCATGGTAATTACGTTACAGGGGAAAGCTACCTGAGATAAAAGAGAGTTGTTTGGAAGCTATGGAAGCTATGTATCCGTTTATAATCTAGCCTTGGAAATTAATCACTGTATTGGTTTTAGTTGCAAAGGTCCACCAAGATTGAAAAGTATATCCCAACATTTGATGGAAGAATGTTAACATCACAGTACCAAAAAATATTTTGGGAGTAGGTGTGGCTGGGTGGCTGAGTTGGCTAAGTATCCAGTTCAATGTCAGCTCAGGTCATGATCTCATATTTCCTGGGATCAAGCTCTGTGTCTGGCTCCATGCTGACAGTGAAGCGTCTGCTTGGGATTCTCTCTCTCTACCTCTCTCTCTGACCCTCCCCTGCACTCACTCTCTCTCTCTCTCTCTCTCTCTTTCAAAATAAATCAACTTAAAAAAAAAAGCACTTGGAAAAAAAAAAGACATAAAGATTAGACCAGAAATTGATGAAATTAAAAAGAGAAATCAACTCTGACAATGAGAATTAAAGGTGGTTCTCTGAAAAAAAAATCAATAAAATTGGTAATTCTCTAGGTAAAGTTGCTAAGATACAAGAGAAAATACATGTCCAATATCAAGAAAGAAACTCCTTTTGATCTTTATGAAACTCAGTTTATTAAATAATAAAAAATATTTTGAAAAAAAATTAGGCCCATAATTTTGAAAACTTAGATTAAATGGACCAATTCCATGAAATAAATTTCCAAAGTTAACTAAAAAAAAGATAAACTGAATGGCTCTAAATCAATTAATAAAATAAAGCTTGCAGCTAAATCCTTCCAAAGAAGGAAACTAAAGGCCCAAATCATTTCACTAGGAATTCTCCCAAGCATTTAAGAAAGAAGTAATATCAAATTCACAAAATTGCTTCCAGGAAGCAAATAAAAGAGAACATATCCAAACTCATTTTATGAAGTCAGAATTACTGTGACACAAATATCAAAGACATTATAAGAATGGTTAACTAAAGATCAATAGGTCTCATAAACAGAAACACAAACATTCTCCATAAAACATTACCAAATTAAATCCAGCAAAGTGTATAAGGGTATTGCATCACTACAAAGTAAGGTGTATCAGGAATGCCAAGAGGGTTCCCCATTAAAAATATCAATCTAAGAAATCAGTAAGCAGAGACTAAAAAATAAAACCATATGATCATTTCAATAAATGAAGTAAAAGCATTTCACAAAATTCAGCAGCAATACATGATAAACACTCTCATAAAACTAGGAATAACATCAAATATGAAATCTTATAAAAAAGCATTTGCAAAAATCTTACTGCTCACATCATATGTAATAGTGAAAAATGGAATGTTTTACCACTAAAATCAGAAACAAACAATGGTGTCCACTCCTACCATTCCTACTCAACATTGTACTAAAACTCTCAGGTGGTATAATTAGGGAAAAGAAAGAGGAAGGGAAGGGAAGGGAAGGGAAGGGAAGGGAAGGGAAGGGAAGGGAAGGGAAGAGAAGGGTAGGGAAGGGAAGGGAAGAGAAGGAAGGAAGGAAGGAAGGAAGGAAGGAAGGAAGAACAAGAGAAAGAGAAGGAGGAAGGGAAGAAGAGACAAGAGACAAAGACAGGGGGAGGGGAAGGGGATGAGAAGAAGGAAGGAAGGAAGGAAGGAAGGAAGGAAGGAGAAAGAAAGAAAGAAAGAAAGAAAGAAAAGAAAGAAAGAGGAAGGGAAGAAGAAAGAGGGAGAAGGAGAGGGGAAGGGGGAAGGGGAGAAGTAGGAAAGAAAGAGAGAAAGAAAGAAAGAGAAGAAAGGTTAGGCAAAGAGGTTGAAAGTGAAAAAAGTGTCTCTATCCTCCTATGACATAAATATCTATGAAGAAAATCTAAAGGAATCTTAAGAATGCTTAAAAACTCCTGAACTAGGGGTGCCTGGGTGGTTCAGTTAGGTGTACAACTTTGGTTCAGGTCATGATCTCGTGATTTGTGAATTCAAGCCTCCCATGGATCTCTGTGCTAATGGTGAGGAGCGTGCTTGGGATTCTCTCTCTCTGTCTCTCTCTCCCTCTCTCTCTTCCCCTTCCCTGCATGCACTTGCTCTCTCTCTCAAAATAAATAAACTTAAAAAAATAAACATACAAAAAAAAAAAAACAACCAACAACCCTGAACTGATAAATCAATTTAACAAAGTTGAAAGATATAAGATCAATATAAAAAAGTTAATTCTATTTCTATATACCATAAATAAATGATTGGAAAGTGACAGGTAAAAAGTATCATTTGCAATAGCATCAAAACCAAAATATATTGTTATATATCTAATAATAAATGCAAAATATGTGTGCTGAAAACTACAAAGCCATGATGAAACAAATTAAAATATACCTAACTAAATTCCATCAGCATAACTGGCAGCATTTTTTATATAGATCGTCATAAGTAGAGTCCAAGATTTCCATGGGAAGGTAAAATAAATAGAGTAGCTAAAACAGTTTCCAAAAAGAGCAAAGTTAAAGAACACTCACTACCTGTCTTCAAGAATTAACATAAAGGTACACTAATCCTGAAAGGGCAGTGTTCACAAGAGATAGACACAGGGACTAATGGAATACTAGAGTTTCCAGGAATTGACCTGGATACACATGATCAACTGATATTTACAAAAGATGCAAAGGCAAGTCAATAGAGAAATAGCAGCCCCTTCAACACATAGTGCTTGATCAATTGGATGTTGAACTTTGATTCATACATCATATGATGTACAAAAGTACAAAAAGTAACTCAAATGGATCATAGATCTAAATCTAAATTCTAAAACTGTAAACCTTATAGGAGAAAATACAGGAGAGAGTTTTTAGACTTTGGTTTAGGCAAAGATATCTTAGGTACAACAAGAGTACACTTCCATAAAAGAAAAAAATAAGATAAATGATTTTATCAAAATTTGAAAGTTATGATCTATGAAATACACTGTTAAAAAATGAAAAGACAAGCCAGAGACTAGTTGAGAATAGGATATCTACAATGGACTTAGACCTTTAATATACAAGGGACTCTCAATACTCAGCAATAAAACAGTTTTAAAATAAGCAAGTGTTGAATGAATGGGCAAAGTACTGATGAAGATCCATAGCAACAAGACTTCTACATTCCTATTGAGACTGCAAAATCACACAGCCATTTTGTAACCCAGTTTGCCAGTTTCTCATAAACATCCTCTTACCATACATCTCAGCAATCACATTTGCATGTATTTGGCCATGAGAAATTAAAACTTAATTACACATAAAAACCCATGCAAAAATGTTTATAGCACCTTTATTCATGATCACTAAAAACAGAAATAACCCAAATGTCCTTCAGCTGATGAATGGATAAAAAACCTGGTATATCCAGACAATAGAATATGATTCAGCAATAAATCCAATGAACCAGTAATACACAGAACAATATGGATTGATCTGAAATGCATATTGCTAATTGAAACAAGCTAGACTCAATAGGCTTTATAATGCATGATTCCATTTATCTGTCATTCTGGAAAAGTAAAACTAGAGGAACAGGGAACAGATCAATAATTTCCAGGGTCTGGAACTAGGGGAAAGTGGTGAATAAAAACAACCCCAGAGGACTTTTTGAGGTAATGGAACTGTTCTAGATCTTCATTGTGGTGGTGGTGGTGACTTGACAGTGTGTGTTTGTCAAAACTTGTAAGACTGTGTTATATAAGGGACTAATTTTAACTCTATGAACTATAGCACAGTAAAAACAAAAAAGAAACAAAACAAAAAAACACCTACAAAGCTCCTGGTATCAAAGTAATATAATTTAAATAATAAAAAATGAATAATTTCCTTTATTTTTTAAGTTTATTTATTTTGAAAGAGAGAGAGAGAGAGCATGAGTGAGGGAGGAGCAGAGAGAAAGAGAGGGAGAAAGAGAATCCCAGACTCTGTGCTGACAGCACAGAACCCGACATGGGGTTAGATCCCATGAACTATGAGATCATGACCTGAGCTGAAATCAACAGTTGGACACTTAACCAACTAAGCTACCCATGCACCGTGAATGATTTAATTTTTAAAATTCCATTGTGTGTAAAGAAAATACAGCAAAACCTTGGATTGCGAGTGACTTGTTCTGTGAGTCTTCCACAAGAAGAGTAAATATTTCCAATAAATTTTAATTTGATAATCAAGTGATGTCTTGCAATTTGAGTAATATGTGACACCAAATGTCACATGATCACAACTGAGCCTATGGTTCTTCTCTCTCTCTCTCTCTCTCTCTCTCTCTCTCCCTCTCTCTCTCTCTGCAGGATTGTGGGAGATTATCATGCTCTGGATACTCAGTCTCAGGCTGCAGTGTTTAGTAGAAACCAGTGATTTTTTCAGAATGCTGGAAGGTGCCCACAACTGGTACTATGATATTTTTAGTCACTTCAAAGAACGTACAGACCATCTTTTGCTTTTTCGTACAAGAGTAAGCTTAGGAATGTTCTGCTTCATTCTAGGTCAGGCTGCCTGCGGATATAGACCCTTTCCTCTGCTGTCTTATTTCCAGTTACATTAAATACAGCATATGACAAGAGTTTATTAATATTATACTGTAGTCAACATCCATGCAAGTGTATACAATGGCCACCATGCAGAAAAAGGGTGAAAAGAAAGGCAATAAGGAGATGATTACAGTGGAAGTTAAGAAGGAAATCATCGAGAAGTACAGACGAGGTGTGCGAGTGGCCAAAAGTGCAGTATTTTATAAGAAGCCTATATCTGTATCTCGTCTGTGGAGGAGGTGGAGAAAAAGTCAGAGGAATCCTTCACTTCAAATGAGATTAGGGAGATGTGTAAAATGTGGGAAACTGCAAAATTTTGTAGAAAACACCACCCGAATAAGGCTGTATAACAATGCAAGTGATGAATCTGCTTAACCACAATGCAATGTCACCTTTCCCCAAAATCCTCAAAAGAAGGCAAAGCAAGTGTCATTGGATAGGTTGCTTGTTCAAGGTGCAAGAAAAAAAAGTTTCCATTGAGCCAATAGATAGCAGTGATTCGATTAGTGATAGTGAAAGTTGTCCTACACTATAGTTCTCCTCTCTCTTGTCTTTGCCACACCAGCCATGAAGGTTTTCAAAGGTAAGTGCAGGTTAATTGGTGTATTTTTCTTTATATTTTGTATGTATTATATGACAGTATTGTAATCATTTTTATGTGAATATTTGGGATTGTGGAATGAATCATCTGAGTTTCCATTATTTCTTAAGGGGAGGGAAATTCACTTTGATTATACAAGTGCTTTGGATTACAAGCATGTTTCCAGAAGGAATTATGCTCACAAGATTTTACTCGTCTTCCTCCACTAAAAGTTCAAAAACTACAATACTTTACTCATTTGTGTAACACTTTTTAGTTAGCAGGGTACTTTTTTTTTTTTATCTTTCTATTGCTATGTATGTGACTAATGAACACAAAGATAGTGTTTTAAAACAACTCCATTTATTAGCTCACAGTCCCATGGGGAAGAAGTTGAATATACCTCAAATGGAGTCTCTGTTAAAATGAAGATATCAGTGAGGTTGAGTCTGTTCTAGATGACCTTGGGCTAGGGACATGGGTAGAGGAAAGAATCCTCTGTCAAGATCATCCTTTTCTTTCTTACAATCCATTTCCTTGAAGTTTTAAAACTGTAATTATATCAGTTGTACCAAATTACTTTTAAGATTAATGAAAGCATATATCTGAAGTACGTGCCTGGCTGTGGAAGGTAGAATTCTAAGATGGCTCCCATCATCTCCACATCCGTTACACCTGGGATTGTTTACTTTGCAAAAGAAATTTTGCAGATATAATTAAGGTCCCTAATCTTTGGACTCTAAAATGGGAAGATTGTCTCCTATGCGCTTATCTCATCAGGTGAGCCCTTTCAAAAATATCGTGATTTTTTCTGGCAAGTAGCAGAACACGAGGTTTAAGATTTACAGCATGAGAAGGATTCTTTGTTCAGTTGCTGACTTGAAGATGGAGGGAGCCACTAGCCAAGGAATGAGAGTGGCTTCTGAGAATTAAGAATGACCCCTAGTTACCTTCTTTCCTTCTTGTGTACCCTCCTGTGTCTGTTCGGTATAAATCTTTTAGACTAGCTTCGTCTTTCCCTTTAGCAGTCCTTGAGATCTAAGCAATGGTGAGAGGTTTTTGTGCTTTATACCCCAGTTTTCCAGACACTGAACAATCTTTCTGTTTTATACCCCAAGTCGTGTCTGGGTGGGGGGTGAATTGAAGAGTCCCTGGGGAGTTATGCTTTTTCTCCTAACTTTGTTTCTTTCTGCACCACCCAGATTTTTCTGTTTTCTGCGTACTACTCGCATGTACTTGAAAAATACCCCTAAAAAGGAGGTGGCAATTAGTTGTGAAGTCTTTCTGTGACTGGACTTTCTGGATTCTGATCCATCATGATAGCCTACATGAAACTTCTAAATGTTTGTGGAATGTTAAACTATTGTTTTATTTTCCTTTCTCTCATCTATAGCAGATTCCTCTTCTTGCTTTGCCAGTAAAATAACAGCTGGAAATCTCTTATGTCTTGAGTTCTATTTGGGATACTTTGAAATTTATGTTCTCTCTTGAGTTTCAAAGATTTGATTTTTTTTAATTTAGTTTTACTTCTTGTGGAGAGAGTGACAGGTTTTTCATTTTTCTTTTTAAAAATTTTTTAATGTTTATTTATTTTTGACAGAGAGAGAGACAGAGCATGAGTAGGGAGGGGCAGAGAGAGAGGGAGACACAGAATCTGAAACAGGCTGATGCAGAGCTCAAACTCAAGGACAGTGAGATCATGACATGAGCCAAAGTTGGATGCTCAACCGACTGAGCCACCCAGGTGCCCCCTTGCTTTGTTTTTCTTATTTTTTTCATAAATTTATATATTCTAACCAGATATATACAACCCACTATTAGGCCAACTTTTCAATAAGAAAATTAAAATATGTGTCTCTGAAAGACTGTACTAAGTTTTCTATTGCCCCTAAATTGAATTGTTAGTAATAATATTCTTCATATTTATTGAGTGCCCTTTAAGCATTATAAGGCACTATTAAAAATATTTTATTAACTCCTACAGAAACTCTTACACTATCAAATGAAGAAAAAGGTTTCACGGGTTTCTCAGTGTTAAATGTTTGTAAGCAGCAGAATCCATAGTTGAACACATGTTGTCTAATTCCTGAGAGCAGTTTCTCTACCAAGTTCCCACTTGATCAAAATCTGGAACTATAACAGTAAATGCATTTCACCATCAGTTCTATGACACGTAACCATGTTTTCTTCTTTTCTGTTGTTTTTATCTACAGAAGTAACATATCTTTAAATGGTTATATAAAAATGTATAAGGACAAGCTCAGATAAATACATTATTATCATCCTGTGATTCTGTTCCTCTAACAACAACATTACTAAGTTCAAATATTTAACAATAGTCAACAGAAATCCTGTCAAGCGTTTGTGTGTGCCTGCATTCATTACTTTTTCTTCACCTCCATCTACTAATTAAATGTGCATCACAGTTTATACTTACGTTCTTTTCTTCCAACACTGTGTTGCCAATAAAATGTCATGTCATTATCATCCCTATAAATTCTAGTTCGAAAAAAGTCATTTTTAAAGGTCATTTTAGATCTGTCAGTCTGGGTAAATGTATCTCCTTTCTTGAAAGGCCATGTTAAGTAGCTTTCTTAAAATTATAGTGATTCCAATGCTTTCTGAAATACCATACACAAAACATGGTCAAACAAGCCACTTGCAAAACTTAGATATTTTCATCAGCTTTGAAACGCATAATCTACAAGAAATAGTTTCCATAATTTATTATTTCATGATTTATATGAATTATTATGCAACCTTCTTAGTGACACCCGAAGTTTACAAGTTGTATTGAAATATACCATGAACGTGACAACTAAGATGTGTTAAACTGATCAGTAGTTGAAGAGATATGCACCCTGTGTTCACTGCACCATTGTTTACAATAGCCAAGATATGGAAGCAGCCCAGGTGTCCATCAGAGGATGAATGGATAAAGAAGATGCCGTATATATAAACAATGGAATACTACTCAGCTATAAAATAAAAGAATGATATCTTGTCATGTGAGATAACATGGGTAGAGAGTATTATGCACCAAGTGAAATAAGTCAAACAAAGAAAGACAAATACTGTATGAATTCACTTACATGTGGAATCTAAAAAACAAAATGAACAAACAAACAAAATGGAAGCAGACTCCTAAACACAGGAAACAAACTGCTGGTTATCAGAACGGGGAGGGTTTTAGAAGTGGGCAAAATAGATGAAGGCAATTAAAAAGTACAAACTTTCAGCTATAAAATAATTAAGTTATGGGAATATAATGTACAGCATAGGGAATATAGTGGATAATGCTGTGATAATTTTGTATGGTGACAGATGGTAACTAGACATGGGGATCATTTTATAATGGATAGGAATATTGAAATACTATAATGTACATCTGAAATTAGAAGAATATTATATGTCAATTATTCTTCAATAAAAGAAGAAAAAATATTTTCCAGTACTAAATCAGAAGTACTAACATTTTGCCAAATTATTATTTCCCAGATAGTTCCCTTTTCCCCCAGGTTATAATTTTTAGGGACTGCGTGAAGGAAACAGTTTCATCCTTTAACCTGTACTTTGCATAGCTTTGGATATCCATGCTTATGAATGAATAATCAGTATATTTTCTAAGATTCATAGCATTTATCAACATTAATGTATTTTAAATACTTCAAAATATAAGCAATTATTTCATCCAGACTACTAATTCCACTGAGAATTCAACAAAGAATGTCACCAAGACTGCTTTAGGTTTATATACTTATGGATGCCTTACATCTGCCTTCATCTTCTAATCAATTCAAAACCACTAAAGCCACCTCTCTCTCTGTTCCAGTATAACCACTGGGTTTAAAATAAATACATAACTGGAAGAATATATATCTGTGGTAGTCAGAATTATAAAATGGTCACTTAAGATTCCTGGCCCCTGGCTATTCAAACACTAATATAGACACTATGGTGAAGAAATTTTGCCAATATAATTAAGGTTACCAAGTAGGTATTTGTTTGAGAGATTATCTGTATGGGCCTAATATAACCACATGGGCCTTTACAAGCTGAGTTTTCTCCATGTTGCAGCAAAAGAAGTCAGAGACACGCAAATAAGGAGGGATCCAATATGCTGTTGCTGGCTTTGAAGATGGAAGGGCTGGACAAAGAAACAAAGAAACAAACAAAAAACCAGACACTTAAATATGGAGAACAAACTGGTGGTTGCCAAGTGGGAGGTGAATGAAGGGATGGATGAAACAGTGAAGGGGATTAATGGTACACTTATTGTGATGAGCACTAAATAATGTCTAGAATTGGTGAATCATTATATATATGTTATTATATATACAATATATATTAATATTATATATTATAATATATTAATATATATTATATATTATAATATATTTTGTTTATATATACAAATATATACATTATATATATACATTATATATAAAAATATACATTATATATGCTATATATATTATATATACATATATATTATATATATACATATAACACTGTACGTTAACTATACTGGAATCATCATCATTATCAAATGTACCAAAAATATCATTTAAAAACATTTTTTAATGTTTTATTATTTATTTAAGAGAGAGAGAGAGAGAGAGAGAGAGCGAGTGCAGGGGAGGGGCAGAGAGAGAGAAAGGGAGCTACAGAATCTGAAGCAGGCTCCAGGCTCTGAGCTGTCAGCACAGACCCCGACATGGGGCTTGAACTCACAAGCTGTGAGATCATGACTTGAGCTGAAGTCAGATGCTTAGCTGACTGAACCACCCAGGTGCCCCCAAAAATACCATTTTAAAAAAAGGATGGGAGAAATTGCATGCAAAAGCAGAAGAATGGCCTCTAAGTACCAAAAGCAACCCCTTGAGAAAGCCAGCAAAGAAATGCAATTAGTAGTCCCACAACTTCTGGGAAGTGAAAAAACCTGAATAAAGTGAATTCTTGGAAATGGATTCTTCTCCAGAACTTCCAGATGTGAGCCTAGCCTTGCTGACACATCTGTTTCAGCTCTGTGAGATCCTAAGTGGAGAAACCAGTCAGGTCCACCTGGACTTCAGACCTATGAAACTTTAAGATTAAAAATGAGTGCCATTTGGGGCGCCTGGGTGGCTCAGTCGGTTGAGCGGCCGACTTCGGCTCAGGTCATGATCTCGCGGTCCGTGAGTTCGAGCCCCGCGTTGGGCTCTGTGCTGACAGCTCAGAGCCTGGAGCCTGTTTCAGATTCTGTGTCTCCCTCTCTCTGACCCTCCCCCGTTCATGCTCTGTCTCTCTCTGTCTCAAAAATAAATAAATGTTAAAAAAAAAATTAAAAAAAAATGAGTGCCATTTTAATCTGTAAAGTTTTGGTAGTTTGTTATGCAGAAAGAGAAACCCGACAAAATATTTAATTCTATCCATGGGACACAGTGGATAACAAGGCACAAAAGAATTATTTTTACATTTCACAGGTCTTTCATTAGTTCACTGTAATTTTGTACCTATTGTGTTCCTCTCTTCTGATTAGTGTTTGGAAAAGTTTTATTTTATTATTTCAGAAGTGAAATAATAGATTTCAATCATGTTCAGCTGGAATGTTCTGGATGCAGTGGAAGTCATCCTTTATCATCCATTTTCTATATTGCATATTATTGGAATTTTTAAAGTATGCTAATCCACTGACCTTATCTATTATGACGTTAGCCCTATAAATCAGAAACTTGGATATAAATATTTTACTAGTAAGTTAAATGATTCAAGATCATGTATTTTCTAAATAGAACCTGTGAAGCAGTGCAGTGGGCACTGGGTTTAAAATGCTGACCACAGAATGCAAACTGGTGCAGCCGCTCTGGAAAGCAGTGTGGAGGTTCCTCAGAAAATTAAAAATAGACCTACCCTATGACCCAGCAATAGCACTGCTAGGAATTTACCCAAGGGATACAGGAGTACTGATGCACAGGGGCACTTGTACCCCAATGTTTATAGCAGCACTCTCAACCATAGCCAAATTATGGAAAGAGCCTAAATGTCCATCAACCGATGAATGGATAAAGAAATTGTGGTTTATATACACAATGGAGTACTACGTGGCAATGAGAAAGAATGAAATATGGCCCTTTGTAGCAACGTGGATGGAACTGGAGAGTGTGATGCTAAGTGAAATAAGTCCTACAGAGAAAGACAGATACCATATGTGTTCACTCTTATGTGGATCCTGAGAAACTTAGTAGAAACCCATGGGGGAGGGGAAGAAAAAAAAAAAAAGAGGTTAGAGTGGGAGAGAGCCAAAGCATAAGAGACTGTTAAAAACTGAGAACAAACTGAGGGTTGATGGGGGGTGGGAGGGAGGGGAGGGAAAAAATAAAAATAAAAATAAAATGCTGACCACAAAAAACAGGATTCTAAATTCTGTTATTTAATAAAGTTATTATATATAATTTATTTAAAAAACCCAATGAAGAAAATATATACACTGTGGCGGAAATACATAATATTAAATTGTTCCTAGTTTAGGGTTTCAGAAAAAAGCTTCTGTGAAGAAATAGACTTTTTTTTTTTTTTTTTTTGAGCAGGCTTCACACCTAGCATGGAGCCCAATGTGGGGCTCAAACTCATGACCCTGAGATCAGACCTGAGCTGAGATCAAGGGTCAGACACTTAACCAACTGAGCCACTCAGGGACCCCAAGAAATAAGCCATTAAGCTGACATTGGAACGATGAGAAAGAAATGTGTAGATGAAAAGAGGGCAACATAATTTTAGATAGAGGGAATAACGCGTGCAAGACCTCGCGGCAGGAGAAAGCATGGCTGCTTTAAGAAATGCAGAAGACCATGGGGCTGAATGACGTGGTGAAAATAGGCTTGCAAACAAGGTTTGAGGTTTATAAGCAGGAGACTGATCACAGGGCACTACAGTTTTTGTTAAGCTTTGTCAGCATTTATCCTAAACAAAATGGAAGTCCTCAAGTCTGAATCACTTTTGGCAAAGTCAGTCTGGAATTGTTAACAACCTGCTTTTGTTTGCAACCCGCAACTATACTGGAAGGAGCTGGTAAGAGATGAAACAGCAGTAAGAAGGAATTGAAGTCCTGTAGAGGCAGGAGATGGTGTTAGACTGGACTGAAGTAGTGATGGTGAAAATAGAAAAAAATCGACTTTCAGACGTACTTGAAAGTGAAACAGACGTGGCTTCGGATAGGTTGAAGGCGGAAGCTCAAGAAATTCTTCATGGTAATGTCTAGATATTTTTGTGAAATAACTGGTTATATGAGCATGCCATTTGATGGAACAGACAACATAGGAGAGATGCAATCAAGAAAGAAAGATTATGAGTTGGTTTGGGACAGATCTGACTTTCTCTTGAATAAGGAACGTCTAGATAACAATTTCAAGTGGGGACATGTGGGCACACTGTTCAGAACGTTAGACAAGAGTCGAAAGTCGGAACTAGGAATCTGAAGTCCTTGACACACGTATAGTATTCAGGACTGTGTCCATAAAAGAGGACACAGATCAGGGGGATGGTATAAGGACATATGAGAACCTGGACTTGCTGGTGACAGACTCCCAATATTTAGTGACGGAATAAACGATGAGACATAACAGATTCCCAAACTCCTGGAGAAAATCAGGGAGACAGCGGAGTCCTAGAAATCAAAGAAAGATCATGTTTTAGAAAGAAGCAGGAGATCAACATTGCATCACATCGCTGAGAGTTGAGGGAAGATGAAAATAAATTATGGCATGAGATGAAGAAACAGTCCTTGGTGATCATGGAAAAAGGAGTGTTCTGTAACACTATGATGGGAAATCATAGCAGATGAGTTGAGGAGTATTTGTGGAAAGAGAAAAGTTTCAGTGAATACTACTGACTCTATTTAAGCAGTTGGTTTCGAAAGTTTGCAGAAAAACTGGGTAGCAACTGCAGTGAACTTCATGCATAAAAATTACTCTCTTCTTTCTTCTTTTTTTTTCAAGGTAATTACACAACTTAAAAAATATTGAATATTTCTGGAAAGACTCTAGTGATATCACTAAAAAGGAGATATTGACCAAAGAGAATAAAGATGTAAGGATCCAAGATATAAATTAAGAGTTCATTTTTTTGCACATGGATATACGATTTATTGGAAACACTCAGGCCGTTTATTAGAAGGATAATTGATCATGATGCGTAGGTTTCTTTCTGGGATCTCTATTTTTTTCCATTGGTCTATTTGTCTATTTTCATGCTAGTACCATAATGTTTTGATTACTGTAGCTTTATAATATGTTTTGAAACCAGGGAGTGTGATGCCTCCAGTTTTGTTCCTCTTTCTTAATATTGCATTTGATATTCAGGGTATCTTGTGGTTTCCTATGATTTTAGAATTGTTTATTTTATTTCTATAATAAGTGCCATTGGGATTTTGATAGGGGTTGCATTGAATATGTAGATCCCTTTCAGTAGTGTGCACATTTAAAACTTTTTTTTAATGTTTCATTTTTATTTTTTTAATTTATTTTTGAAACAGACCATGAGCAGGGGAGGAGCAGAGAGACAGGGAGACACAGAATGTGAAGCAGTCTCCAGGCTCTGAGCTGTCAGCACAGAGCCTGACACGGGGCTCGAACCCACAAACCATGAGATCATGACCTGGGCCGAAGTCGGACGCTTAACTGACTGAGCCACCCAGGCGCCCCCAGTAATGTGCAGATTTTAACGATATTAATTCTTCTAATCTATGATCATGGGGTGTCTTTCCATTTATTTGTGTCTTCCTTAATTTCTTTTATCAGTGTTTTATGATTTTCAACATACAAACTTTCACCTTTGCGGTTTATTTATAAGCATTTTATAATTGATACCATGGTATTCATTTTTATTGTTATTATATTTTTATTCCTACTGCTTTCTTAATTTCCTTTTCAGATACCTTATTGTCAGTACATAAAAACACAGTTGCTTTTTGCATGTTGATTTTTGTGTCTTGTAACTTTGCCAAATTCCTTTCTTCTAACAGTTTTATTATGGAGATTTAGGACTTTCTGTGCTTCTCACTGCATGGTAACCTCAGGGAGGCCAGACCTCACCTGTTAGCTGCTTTGCAAAACAAATCAAGGCAGAAATTCCACAACTCTTACAGGCAATTCTTAGAATGAGTACAGTGTCACTTACACGTTATTAGTCAGTCATTGGCCAGCCCAGATTCAAGGGAAGGGAAAATAGATTGCATGCCTTTGATGAGTGTTAAAGATGTTTCTGCCATTTTTTTATGTGCCACAAAAGGATAAGAACTTGTCTTATGTCACACACAGCTATTAAGTAGAAGAACAAAGATTCAAGCCAAGGTTGTTTGGCTTCAGGTCTGCTGTTCTCAATATTGCACAAATCTAGGAAATATTTCCCATCAGAAACAGTTTTTTTTCAGGCTGGATTACAGATAATTATATATATACTGTATATATTTGGAGGAGGCCTTGTTTTTCTTTATTTTTTTCTTTTTTTTAAATTTTATTTATTTATTTTGAGAGAGAGAGAGCGAGAGAGAGAGAAAACAAGAGCACAGGGGAAGGACAGAGAGAGAGACAGAATCCTAAGCAGTCTCAGCACTCTCAGTGAGGAGCCCGAGGCGGGGCTGGAACCCATGAACCATAAGATCATGACCTGAGCCTAGATCAAGAGTGGGTTGCCTAATGGACTGAGCCACCCAGGAGCCCTGAGGCCTTGTTTTTCTCAACCTTTTCCTGGCTCCACTGTAATCACAAGGGTCCTCAAAGTAGGAAGGCAGAAGAAGAAAGAGAGAGGGAGATGTGGCTATGGAAGAAAGGAATAGAGATGCAACACTGCTGCTGTCTTTGAAGATGTAGGTAGGGATCTAGGAGCTAAGGAATGTGGGAGGCTAGTAGGAGTTGGGTAAGTAGAGAAAAGAATTCTTCCCTAGGGCCTCCAAAATATAACAGTCCTGCCACAATATCAGGATTTTCATCCAGTGATCTCTCTTTCAGATTTCTGTCCCCTAGAACTGTAAGGTGATAAATTAGTATTGTCTTAAGCCATGAAATGTGTGGTAATTTGTTATGGTATCAGTAGAAAATCAATGCTATGCATCCATACTTACCCGAACTTTTATTTTATGAGCCATATTCACAAGAGTGAATTTTTAATTTTTTGACTACTTACTTAGACTTTGCTTCCAACAAACTTTCAAGATTCCTGGCTGAAATATTTCCCTAAAGAATTGTGTTGAAAGAACTAGAAGGCCATATGCCCTTCAGCGACATTATAAAAAATGTTGCAGAAGATCTGAAATTGATAGAGTATGATTAGAATGAGAACTTTCACTTCTGAGTCAGCATTTTCAGATAACTGTTGATTGACTTATGTTAGGCTTATGAGAATCCACTGTTTTCTGTAAAGAAAAAAACCCACTATCCTTGTATGGTATTTGAGAATATTATTAACATATTTTAAATAAAATTTTAAGAGACACAGTTGTAACTTTTGACATAGTATGAATATTAAAAAACTTGAATCTCAAATTTTATTTATTTTAAAATGTGAAACACCTCAATTACCAACATGCACGTACTATTATACAATTTTACAGTGGTGCTATCCTTAACAACGATCAATACTTAGAAATAATTATCTTTTGAGTATGTATTGTGCATTCTTAAAAATAAAATATGAAATACATGTACTTTGCACAAGTAAAACTTACATTGTAAGTGTAATTTTCAATATGAAATTAATAATGGAAAGTACCTTTTTTTTTAACATTTGTGGATTTCATCTGTTAAGAAGTTAAGAGAAATCATGAGAATCCTTCACCATTATTGCACTTTTTTTAAGTTTCCAATAATGTGAGTTATATATATATATATATATATATATATATATATATATATATATACACACACACACATATATGTATATATATATACATATATATACATATATATGTATATACATATTTTTTAAGTTTATTTATTTATTTTAAGATAGAGAGAGAGCAGAAGGACAGAGAGAGACAGAGAGAGAGAATCCCACACTGTCAGTGAGGAGTCCAACATGGGGCTTGATCTTACATAGAGTGAGATCATGACCTGAGCAGAAATTAAGAGTCAGACACTTAACCAAGTGAGCCACCCAGGCATCCTGAAAGTCATGTTTATTTTACCTAACCATTTTGAGAGTATGTTTTTTCCTTTATATTTATATTGTGGAACTTGATAGCTATTCCTTCCGTGATAAAACAGAACTATGCCTCCCGAGCAAAATTTGAAAAAGGTATATGAACACACATAGAATATATATAATATGCCGTGTCCAGGAAACCTTTATTGTATTTTGCTGTTTACATTTAATAAAGTTAGCATTTCTCCTCTTACTTCTATTTGGTTAGCATTTGTCCTCTTGCTCCTCTTACCTGAATGTAATAAATAGATCTTTTCTCAGTTAGATTTTTCTTTTTATTGCTATAGGGTCATAGACTGAGATATGTTTTGTTTCTCAAACTAAACAGCATGCAAACTTTACAACTTGGGTATGCTAGATACAAATTAGGACAAGAGAAATTGATATAGGTTAAATAATGATTATATATAATGATATAATAGTTATATATAATGTGTGTTCACTGCTTTGTTGTTTGCTGTTGTTGCTATTTTTCGATTTTTTTTATTTGAGAGAGAGAGAAAGCATGTGTGAGTGAGGGAGGGGGCAGAGGGAGAGAGAAAATCTTAAGCAGGCACCATGCTCAGTGCAGAGCCCAACACAGGGCTCGATCCCACTATCTCGGGATCATGACCTGTGCAGAAATCAAGAGCCAGACACTCAACTGACTGAGCCACCCAGGTGCCCCAGCACTGTTGCTTTTTAATGGGATATTACCAGTAAATGATGAAACTTTCTACACAATTTGATCTATTTTGTTTGATATAAACAAAGGGTAGTAATAAGTATTCACTATTTAAACAATAAAATGATATAAATCTTTATGCCTGGTAATAATCCCAACTAGAGTTATAGTATATTATATATGTGTACATCCTGAATATCTAGTGCTTTTTCATAAATCAGAAAAAAAAATGTTAGTCCACATATTTTTGCACAGACTTTAAGAGTAAAGTAAAAATTCATGCATTCAAAAATATCCAATATTAAATGCAAACTTCAGAAAAAAAAAAAACAAAACGTGAGGACCTTTGTTTTGGGGAATGACTTTTACACCATAGATAACATGAACTCCTTGATACAGGGACGGTTAAAAGTTTGCCTCACAATCTGAAGATAATTATGCAGTTTTGCAGTGTTTCCAGAGAAAACCAAGATGCAGGAAGGAACATGATTAAATTATTCTGATCATGCAGATTAAATGAATAGAGAATCTTAGGTATAAGTATAGTAGTTTCCATGGACACCTGATTCAATGCCTAGGTATGAAAATTATATTCCAAAATCCATAAGTTACAGGCCTAATAGAGTTCTGATTGATGCTTCAATTTCCAAACGTCTTTAAAATGCAAATAAATAATTGGGGACGATTTTGATATTGATTCATATACTTTATATACCTTAATTTTATATATTTTAATACTTTAATTTGATATTGATTTATATACATAATATACTGTATGCCTGGTGTCTGTGTACAGGAGGTATATATGTGTGAATATAACTTGTTATTAGCTAATTTAACTTCTCAACACGTCACTGAAATTAATATTGGAGCCATAAAATACGACAATATTTGGTGCTAAAATCAAATATATGCCTTTTGAAATAATATTTGTACATAGTTTGTCTTCTTACATTAATTCAGAATTCCTTCATTCTTAAATAAATGTTACAGTCTAAATGAATTTATTCAATTAAATATGAGGATAAAATCTGAGATTCAAGTAGATTACCCTTTTTTTTAATATCAGAGTTGAAGGCATGGTACCATCTTTTTTTATTACTCTTTCAACATAAAAAGGAGGTTGCCTAGGTGGCTAAGTTGGTTGAGAGTGAAACTTTGGCCCAGGTCACGATCTCCAGGTTTGTGGGTTTGAACCCCACATTGGGCTTTATATTGACAGCATAGAGCCTGCTTGGATTTTGTAATCCTCTCTCTCTGCCCCTCTCCTGCTCATGCTCTCTCTCTCAAAAATAAATAAGCATTAACTTTTTTAATGTAAAAATATATAAAGGAACTTATTATTTAGAGTTAATATTTTATGTTTTTGTTTTTTAAGCAATCTCTACACCCAATGAGGGACTTGAACTCACAACCGCGGTATTAAGAGTTGCAAGCTCTACCGACTGAACCAGCCAGGTGCCCTTAGAGTTAATTTTCATATAATTAAAGTGATAGAGGTATTTATTTATTTATTTATTTCAGTTAAAAGCTACCTTGGTATCAAAGCCAAAAATATTTTCTGCCAGCTGGAAAAAAAAAAAAAAATCAAGGCTCCATGAGATTATTTGACTCGCCCAAGGTAAACGAACAGAAATATTTACAAAGAATTGATTCAACTTTATCTCATTACTTTTGTATGTGAACCTTATTTTAAGCAAATTTAATATAAGAAGTGCTGAAAAAATAATAAGTTTAGAGAATTGGTATCGGGGCGGTGGGAATAGCATTTAAAATTGAATTTAATGTGCACCCAACTTTCTAGGCACCCAAATTTTATTTGCTTCAGGTACATCTCTTTCAATTAGATCGTTTTTAAAATTCATTTCATAGCTTACTGAAACATGATTATTCATTTATAATATTTGTAGACAATTCTACAGAATCTGGTGTCATTCTATTTTATTGTAGTTTATAAACCTTTTAATAAATATTTTATGAGCTTTTTAATTCCAAAGCTAGCAGAATGTGAGCGTTTGTATGTGTGTATGTTTAGAAATAGCAGTGTGCATATATCACATGGGCAGAATTTGCATTTAGGTAACACTGACTAAAGAATGCAGGATCATGAGTAAGCACACACTAATCCTTAATCAAATATTTTATAAAACCCAGAGCAAATATTTAGATGTCAGCCTCAAAGAACCCAGGAACATCAGAAAGCAAATCCTTCAGAATCCTATCTTCATAAAACTGAGAATTCATAGTCGGGAGAAAATGGAAAACACATTTAGGAATGAAATCAAGACATAGTTTTTGGCTCATAACTTTCTAAATGAAAACAAAAGGACATTCAAATGTAGTTCATAGGTGAAAAAGAGAAAGGGAGGCAACATTAAACAAATTAGCTGGTATCTGGAAGAATTAGCTGATATCTGGAAATATCATCATACTAGCCAAGAATGAAAGCCACACAACTATATTAAATTTCCCAGTGTCCAGTTATTTAAGGAATTCTCTCCTCATAAGCACTCAACAATTAAGGCCATAACATTTCAAATAAAGTTTTAAATTGTGAGGAATAATTAATAGAATCATAATACAAAAACTCCAAGAACAACCACCACCAGAAAACCTCAAACACAAAGTTGGTATATGGTCTTTGTCATTAAGCAAGATTATTCATGCCAATTATTTATTATTCTAAAGAGTATGTCATTGCTGATTCATTAAACATACCATAAAAATATTTAATTTAAATAAAATTAGTAAAATGCATAATCTCTTTCAACCATACTGGCATATGTTTATTCTTTTGTATTTTATTTTCATTTGAATTATTCAAATTTAAATTTTCAAAAGACAGTGACTGATTTACTGCATTCGTCAAAACCACCTTCCATAGTTTAACAGAACCAAGAATATTGTAGGTTCTTAATTACTGCTGAATAAAGAACTAATATATATTCACATTATAGCCACAATATTTCGGGGCAGGGAGTCCCTGGGTGGCTCAGTCGGTTAAGTGTCCGACTCTTGATTTCAGCTCAGTTCACTATCTCATGGTTGTGAAATCAAGCCCTGTGTCAGCCTCCACCTGAACATTGGAACTTGTTTAGGATTTCTCTCTCCTCTCTTTCTGCTCCTCCCCACTACCTGCATTCTCTCTCTTCCTCTCAAAATAAATAAATAAACTTAAAAAACTATTTCAGGGGTTGGGACGCCTGGGTGACTCAGCTGGTTAAGCGTCTGACTTCTGCTCAGGTCATGATCTCATGGGTTCATGAGTTTGAGCCCCATGCTGGGCTTTGTGCTGACAGTTCAGAACCTGAAGCCTGCTTCAGATTCTGTGTCTCCTTCTCTCTCTCTGCCCCTCCCCTGCTTGCACTCTGTCTCTCAAAAATGAATAAACGTTAAAAAAAATTTCGGGGGTACTAGAACACTTAGGGAGCAAATGGTAACTAGCAACCACTTTCCCACTTTCCCATTTTCTCCCTGAAAATGGAAGGGGAACGTTTCTATGAAATGGTAAGTTTAGAACTCTGATAGATAAATGCAGAGTTATCCAAGAAGTCCAATGACACTTTGTTAATGCATATATATATGCTAGGGGAATGTTACACTGACCAGGGAAGGCCAAAAAGGGGAAGATTAACAGCAAACCAAGATTTGAAACATGACATCCCGGAAGGAAGCAGTCAAGTACCGCTGACATTGCTGGGTAGAGATTTTTCCTATGCACCAAGTCGCTGCACATATGGGCTATTGTGTTGGTAGCTGCCTAATGCTTCAGAATGAAGAATGTGGCCACATGAAGAATACGGCTGCAGGATGAAGCAGCTGATTCTGGGAGACTGGCCAGAGGGAAATAAAATTTCCCTCATGGGAACAGTCGCTAGCACAGTCTCAGATGTATAAAGAACTGCTTAGCTAAAACTTTTCTTAGAGCCAGTCTCTTGCCATTTTCCCTATGAATGTAGTTTTTCTACATTAAATGCATATTTACACTCTAACAATACTGTAACTCCATGTTAGTGAGTTTTTCTTCCGAGACAGAGTAAAGAAGATACAAACTGATCAGGCTTCCAGTCTGCAAATTGTATCCATAAAGAAAAAACAAAGTCCTTTTTAAAGAACATGTGCTGTTAGGTTCGTTACTTTAATACTGTGCATGCTTGAAGGACGGTGTTCTTCTAATTGTTGATATTGATAAAATTCTCTCATTAAAAATAATGTAGCGTGGCCACAGACATAGAGAATTTAAATTTGTTTTTGAGCTTTAACCTCTAATTAGGGCCAAGATGCTATTTGTGACACAGCGCATTCATATCAATGGGCTGTAAGATACTTAATTTTGAAACACGCACTTGCTATCAGAGAGAAGTGGATCAATGTGACACGAACAGACAATAGGCCTGATAGGCCATGTGAGTGGGAGAGAAACCTTACAAGCATCACAGTCAGCCTTTCTCTGAGAAATGAGTTTAGGGCAATGCACATCTCTCCTGAGAAAAACTTTAAGAGGTGGTAGAAAGCTAAGGCTCTCTTTCACCTAATTGCCACATAAGAGGCCTTTTAGATTTGGAATCTACATCTGAGCATCTTTCCTAACTGTCTTAGGCAATGTCTTGTTGTTTCCACAGTTCTCCAAGACAACACGAGGCTCATGAAACAGTGTCAGATTCTTGCCTGCAACTAGAGTTATCATAGTAAATAAATTACTACAGGGAATGAAAAAAAAAGCCATTCAATTCATGCAGGTCTGCTTCCACTTAAATCCATATGAATTGATGGTTTGATGTGTATTCTTCCTTTCAAACACAGAAATAGGACTTTATAGGCACTGATATGAATAAAGGAATTATTTCTCTTATCAACACAGTATTTAAAGCATGCTATAATGAAATATAAATCCATGAGGGAATTAAAGTCAAGCAGATGATTCAACTACAACCATATTCCATGTTCGCTTGGCTTCTATGTTCTGCAAAAGTAGAAGTGGCATTCTTGGACTTCAAAAGAAATACTTCCCATAACCATAATACAGATATGCGTAAATATCTTCTGCTGCCGTGCAACTGACTACATTACAGACTTATTTTAAATAAAACAAAACTCATTATGAATGTCACTTCTAACTCAGCAGCCATAAATAAACAGAAACAATTCCGTTTTTTTAAAAAAAGTTTCCAAATCTGGTCTGTAAAGATAACACACAAAATTGCTTGGGACACAAATTAAAAAGAGCAAATATGTCCTCATCAGCATATGGCAAAAAATGCAATTAAAGACAGTGGCTACATTTTTTTTTTAAGTCATAAATTCAGACCCTAACTCAAAGTTTTAAATTTGCTAAAATTTCCCAGTATCATTTAATTAACATACATGATATACCACCTTCTACTAATCTATCTGATTTATGCCTAACTGATTTCATAATTCATTATAAATTAACATAATAAGTCCTAAAACTATATGACACTTACAAGGATCTTTGTATGAATTATATCATTTCATCTTCACAACAGTCATGTGACAAAATCATGTATGTGAATTTTGATTACGGAAACTGAACTCTGAAGACTAAACTGTCTAATCTTTATACCCCAGCCACAATTTGTCCCTCTCCTACACACACACACACACACACACACACACACACACACACAATTTGTACAGAATAGATAAAAATGAAAAAGTGTTTCAGGCTTAAAAAACAACCACCTATTTTCTCACATACTCTTGTAGTAAAGCTTTTGAATACAAATTTTAATAGCCTATCAAACAGTATATGGAATCAGGGATCAGTTACAAGCCTCAGACCAGGTGCTATATAGGCAGGAATGGGAAGGACAAGAAGGACACAGCATGACTACAATGCAATGGAGTGAAAACCAGTATCTGGACATGAACAGAGTCCTCCCTGCTCCTTATGCTAAGTGGGAGTCAAATTTAAAAGGCCGTGTCCCTTCTGTCTGAACACCAAAGGTAAAGGGCTTGAGTGTTTTAACTGAGTGATCTATTTACAGACATAGTAGTTGAGAAATATTTGAAATATTACATAGCAGTCCTTAGGAATCTCTTACACAAGCTTCTTCCTTTGCTTCAGTCTAAATGTTAGACACTCCTTTAAACAAATGTTGCTATAAATTACTGATTTTCCTGGATGCCACGAGGAAAATCTGCTGAAAAACGCTCATGATTCTACTCCCTCATTTTAAGTGCTTCTCAGAAATTTTTGTCTTTAACATTAATATTCACTCCATGTTACGTTTGCTCTGATAAGGGTATAGGAGGTACTATGATTACATAATGAATTCTTGCTCTTTTTGAAAACTATGATGACTTAAATCCTGATAAACCAAAAGTTGATTTTTAAGCCAGAAAGAACCCTGTTTGTTCTCTGATTATCATACACTATATGGGTAGCTATAACTTCTGACAAAGTGAAATTTCTTCATCTGTAAGCTGGGCAAAAGTGTTCAATGCAAAATATCTCTTAAAAGCTACTGATAATGGGGTGCCTGGGTGGCTCAGTTGGTTAAGTGACTGACTTTGGCTCAGGTCATGATCTCACGGTTTGTGAGTTGGAGCCCCTCGTCAGGCTCTGTGCTGACAGCTTGGAGCCTGGAGCGTGCTTCGGATTCTGTGTCTCCCTCTCTCTCTGTTTCTCCCTCACTTGTGCTCTGTCTCTCTCTCTCAAAAAAAAAAAAAAATGTTAAAAAAAAAGAAAGAAAAAGAAAGAAAAAGAAAAAGCTACTGATAAATGCCCTAGAAATATTTTTATCCAGAAACCTAAGTAGATTGTTAAAATATTTGTGGTGTTCTACAAATAAGCAGTCAGTCTACACTGTAGCATTTACATGCGGATTAATGTGGCAACTTTAATGTGACAAACCAAATCATGGGATCTGAAGGGCATTCTATATGGAAGAGACAGCAAGCTGTCCACTAGAAATCATTTCTCCCCTCTTCCATTTGGAAATAAAAACCTCCTGCCTTTGAGTTTTAGCTGGGCACTTGACAGTCTAGCTATAATCTACATTTTTCCAGCTTCCCTTCCACTAGCTATAGCTCTATGACTAAATTTTCAACAATGGAATGTGAGCAGAGATAATGTGTACAAATTTATGTTCATATTTGTATGAGGAGAATGATTACCTTCTTATTTTTTTTTCTTTCCTACTAAGGAAGTGGTAATAATGAAGCAGCCACCGTAGGCTTTGACACAGAAGTCAGAAAGAAGCTGGAAGCTGGGGGTGCCTGGGTGGCTCAGTCAGTTAAGCATCCGACTCTTGTTTTGGGGCTCAGGTCATGATCTCACAGTTAGTGGGACTGAGCCCCACATTGGGCTCTGCGCTGACAACATACAGCCTGCTTGGGATTCTCTCTCTTCCTCTCTCTCTGCTGCTCCTCTGCTCATACTCTCTCTCAAAAATAAATAAGCTAAAAAAAAAAAAAAAAAATGAGAGGATACTCTCCCAGGCTGGATGGTTGAATCACTATGTGGGTCACGGTTACTAACCCACCCCAGACCATGTGTTTACCTCTGGGCTCTTACGTGAGGGAGGAAAAAAATTCTGTCTTGTTTAACCACAGTAGTATTGTATCCTTTTGAATGGCAGCCTTGCTAACTAATATACCGCCCCAGCTTTCTTTAATAAAAGAACATTTTCTGAAGTTTTCTAAAATCAGAATTTCCATCATCATAAAATCAATAATACTTCTTTTTCATATATGCAAATTTAATAAGTTGAAAAAAGAGTATGGATAGAATATTGTTCATACACTGAAGTCATGTAGCACTAGCTTATCAAATAGTTTATAACATTAAATTATTTTTAAACATTTTTAGTATTATCTTATATCCAATGTTAATAATTAAACGTCCTCCAAATATATCTTTCAATGAAGTCTGATATTTTAATGGCAGACTGAGGGTGTATTCAGAAAATTCACTAACACAGAATATACATGAACTTTTTATAAAGTTATATCTGTAGTAAGGCAGAATGATATTGTCAGCAGAATGTACAAAGAAAAGTGTAAAAGAACTAACAACTAGTATTCATGGGATGCTAGTTTTGTGCTAAGCATCCTTCCTAGGATATTTCATACCATTCTAAAAGAAACATCTATATAAAGTTCCTATTCTGAGGACCTCTCAGATATGGACGGCTGCCCCTCTCTCAACCCTTATCAATTGTCTTTGTCCCGAAGACTGCTCTCAAAGTAGAACATTTCAAAGTAGTAAGGCAGAATGATATTGTCAGCAGAATGTACAAAGAAAAGTGTAAAAGAACTAACAACTAATATTCATGGGATGCTAGTTTTGTGCTAAGCATCCTTCCTAGGATATTTTATACCATTCTAAAAGAAACATCTATATAAAGTTCCTATTCTGAGGACCTCTCAGATATGGACGGCTGCCCCTCTCTCAACCCTTATCAATTGTCTTTATCCCGAAGACTGCTCTCAAAGTAGAACATCTCAACTGGTGACAGCCTGAGCAACCCCTTAGTCCATGCCTTCCCTCTTCCTCGAAGAGGAGAAAATTGAACTGGAGGTGGAGGGAGGCTTTTTTTTTTTTTTCATGTTCTCAATGCTCATGCATGATCTGTTGCAAGCTAGTCTAACCTGCATTATTGGGTCTCCCTGGATTATAAGGAGACAACTTTCTCTGGGGTCAATATAGTGGCTACATATTTGACTCTCCTTTCAATTTTATTCAGATCGTGATTAATAATGCTAGAGCTCAGCATGGGAAGTTATGGAAAAGTCTGCCTTCTTTCTTGAAAGTATTCATGTTATTTGTGGCTAAGTATCTTTGAGAAGCACTCAATAATCATGATTCTGGGAAGAGTGGAAGGATGAACTTTTCATAAGGGATTGGGTAAGTCCACCAGGCTTACCCTTCATAGCACAGATAATCTTTTCCCAAAAATCTTTATTTCACCACGGTCTTCAAGTAGGTAGATATAGCAGTTATTTAGGAGAATAGTCAGTTAAGTCATTTTTATAAAATCTGAGAAGTCTGTATTCCCAAACAATAATGATGTCTTGGTTCACAACTGAGGTTCTACCTAATAGCTTATTCCTGAGCAATAGGAAATATCTCAGTGAATATAGGTTATGTAGTAAATCCATGACAATTCCTTCTGAAAAATACTCAGATTTTGCAATATAAGATAATTTTTAAAGTATCAATTTACCCAAATAGAGTGTGGCTAAAAGCCTTTGGAAAAGAACTATTTCCTTTTTTTTTAAATGTTCGTTTATTTGGGGCGCCTGGGTGGCGCAGTCGGTTAAGCGTCCGACTTCTGCCAGGTCACGATCTCGCGGTCCGTGAGTTCGAGCCCCGCGTCAGGCTCTGAGCTGATGGCTCGGAGCCTGGAGCCTGTTTCCGATTCTGTGTCTCCCTCTCTCTCTGCCCCTCCCCCGTTCATGCTCTGTCTCTCTCTGTCCCAAAAATAAATAAAAAATGTTGAAAAAAAAATTTTAAATGTTCGTTTATTTATTTTTGAGGGAGAGAGAGAGAAAGTGAGCAGGGGAGTGGCAGAGAGAGGGGGAGACATGAAATTCCAAGCTGTCAGTGCAGAGCCTGGCATGGGGCTCGAACTCATGAACCAAACCATGAAAGCATGGCTTAAGCTGAAATCAAGATTCAGATACTTAACTGACTGAGCCACCCAGGCACCCCAAGAACTACTTCATAGGTATGTTGGATGTTTATATGCCACACACACTCATACACACATGGAGGAAAGGGGGAGGGTTTTTGTTTTTTTTTTTTTAACTTTTTAAAGGGCACATACTGTCACAAATCTCATCTAGTTATTAGTTACAAGCTTGATATTTGTAAACTAACTTTCACAAATATTATGTAATGGTTTCCTTGGGGTAATCATTAACCTTTAAGTAATATTTCCATGAATTTTATTGGTACTCATATAGAATGTTTATTCCAAACCTTTAAACCAGAATTCTTGTTTGGAGGAACCAAGATTATTGCATTGCATAATACTTGGCTACATTTTTCTTACACTTATTTTTAAAGAAATCAATAAAATATTATTATATGCCATCAAAGGGATCAAGAAAATGAATAAAATCATGTTTTACTATATTGAGGACTTTATATTTCCAACAGTAAAATGAGAATCTCAGGGATATATTGGTGAAAACTGTAGAACGAGTAATATTTTGCTTTTAAGAGGTGAAAACACTATTTTTTAAAGGAGACATTTTGTAGGTAAATTTTAATTCCTTTGGGACTTTATCAGTTGCACTGGTAACACTACTACTAAAAATGAGACTTCATGAAACAGTGCAGGAACTCTGAATCAGTCATTTAGGATATACACAGGTTTTATGTCATTTATCATCTTTTTTAGGTTAATTGGAGTATCAGCAGAATCATATTTTGGACAAGTTTAACTGTGGTTGATCTCAATATATCAGGAAATGAACAAAATAGCATCATTTATCATTCATCACTTGCAAAGGAGTCTTTTCTTTCTTTCTTCCTTTCTTCCTTCCTTCCTTCCTTCCTTCCTTCTTCCTCCCTCCCTCCCTCCCTCCCTCCCTCCCTCCCTTCCTTCCTCCCTTCCCTCCTAATTTCCTTCCTTCCTTCTTTCCTTCTTTCTTTCCTTATTTCTGTAGCCTCTGGAACTTTGCAGTGTTAAACAGAAGCCCAGCTGTATAGAATTCTATGTGTATGGTACTCTATTCTGAGCTTGCCCTTATAATGAGTAAATGATGGATTGAATTAACATACATTTAATTTCCTTACAACTATGCTTGCTAACACTATATACATGTCAGCTAATACTCTTCTTACCATGGACTCCGGGAAAGAATATGTATTTGCAGAACATTTGATATTAAGAATGAAAGGAGATATTCTAGGATGAATTTAGAGAATTTAGTGAAAAGTGTGAAGGTATTATGAAAAAATCTGAAGTTGGACAAATATCTTTCTTCCCAATTTGCTACTTTTGGATGTTGTCTTTTTTAATTCTCTAATGCAAATGATGTGGTAAGACAAGGCTGGGGAGGCATCACAATTAGAAGCTAATGGACAATCAGGATGGCCCAGGAAAGAAAGAACAAATGTTACATGCAAACTCTTCTCTGGAAATTTAGAAAGTGAGAAAAAAAATAATGCCAGTCCTACTTTCAAGAGTGAATGAGGAGAGAAAATAAAGCAAGGGTTGTAATTGCTTCAGTTTCTTTAGCATAGGCTTAAAGCCAAATGGGGCTATACAGGCTCACAGGTGGTTACAGAAAGTGTCCAGAGCAGGGAAGCACATAAAAATGTATACCAAAGCTTTCACTGTTCATACTGACTGTACTTGTCTGATGGGTGATCTCTGTAAATTATCAGTTGAAGTCCTTTCGGTACACTGTTGTAAAAGAGGTCTGGTAAGAAGATGGGAAAGAAGAAATACATGTAAAGGAGAAGCAAGAATAAGATGCTCTTGGGAGATTACGATGGGAGGAGGAAGTAAGGAAGGAAAAGGAAGTGAAGAGAAAGGAAGGAAACCATAAAATCCTGTGGTGATAAATTCCATTTTACCATTGCTGCATTTATACTCTCTTTTTGTGATAAGATATTGGAATTCAGTAAAGTAAGGACATCATGTTTTCTAAGAACTATTCAATATTGACCTTGCTTCTTACTCGTACCCCAGCCAAAACACAAACACAGCTTAACTGAAATATGACATTTCTATAGGTAAAAGATAGTCAGTGATATTGTACTCATTGACATTAGGAAATATTTTGAATTATTCAAAGGAAATTAGTTCCTAAGTCACACAAATCTGAACACCTTCAGAATGGACTAGTGTTATGTATCATCACACAAGCTGCCCCATTTAACGGCCATGTTTGTCTTAAGTTCTAGTTTGAGTACTGTGCCACTCAGTTTGGGAACTGTCTACTCATATCACCTGTAGGCCCAATAGAAAATGTTTATTCTTTCACCCAATACTAAACAGCCAACAAGCTGACAGGAAAAAACAAACAAACAAACAAACAAACAAACAAAAAACAACAGCAAAAACAAGAAAATGGTAGGGAAAATAAGGCGATTTAAAATCAATATTTTGGATGCTATCTAAAAGTTGATTATTAATTTGGAAAAAGCCCTTTAATTTCTTCTCTCCTACAGTTATTTTGTAGAAAATGCTTTTCTATTTTGCAAAAATCAAGACTTCTAATCACATGAAAAAAATTATCACTTTTATGTTTGCCTTGTTTGTAAAGACTACTATAAAACATAAATATTAAACACTTAATATGTTAATAATTTCAACATGTATTTACGTACTAGTCACTAATACTATTGGTTTGTTAAGTTGTTTTGGCCTTGACAAATATCTATTTGGGACGATATTTTCCTGTCCATACCTAAATACATTCTTTTAACCCAAATAGTTAACCTGCTAATTGAGTGACAGAATCAATCAAATTCAGCTTATTAAGTGGCAATTTTTGCTTTTGACTACATCATACCAAATATATATTTGACTGCTTGTATATTTTTCAACTCTTTTGGCACTGTGTACAAAAAATATTTTGATAAAAGCCTTCTCCTAGAGGACAAGAACTATTTACATATAAAGGGACATTTGAACACAAAGCAGACAAACAAAAAAGTGACAGGTATTATGGAAGTCAAAAAGGAAAAGTGCATCAATAAGGAGGTCCACTGGGTGGAATACAGTGAACGGTTGAGTAAGACGAGGAGACAGTGGTATCCATAAAAATGGCAAATGGAAGTCACTGTTGATCTTCACAAGAGCAAATTCATTTGGGGAAGGGCTTTAGGGGGTATAAGCCTGATGGAAGTGGTTTTTAATATGAGAAAGTGAGAAAGAAAAATAAATGGAGATTATTGTAGAATTAAGAAGATTTCTAATGATGGATGATAATAGCACATTCCCATGTACCTTATGTAATAATCTAATAGAGAACAATTAACTGTGCAGGAAAGAGGAAGACAACTGAAGAGCAGTCTTTAAGCAGAAACACAGGGATATACTCCTAATCACAAGCTGAGGGATAAATATTTGAGGTTTTCAAGGTCACTTGCCTCGTCAGTCAGGAGAAAGATGCAGCAATATAGAACATAAGGGTGTAAATGTCTGATAGATTTTAGGTCACTCACATACTCTGCAGTTGACAGTGATGACATCATTCTGATTTTTTTCATAGACTCTGAGGGGTGTTCATTAGCCAAGAGTAAATAGTAGGAAAGGGCACATGAGGGTATCAGTTAAAAAAAAAAGGCATGAAATAATTTTCTCAAAGAGAAGGGAAATTTTATTGGAAAACATGTGTGACTGACGGGTAGTATAATTTGACAATTTAAGTCTTGTGATCATAAGGTTAAATTAATCCATAAAACTCATAGGGGAAATTTTCTGAAAGACAAATTTCAGAAGTGTGATAGGGACGCCTGGGTGGCTCAGTCGGTTAAGCATCCGACTTTGGCTCAAGTCATGATCTCACAGTTCGCGAGTTCGATCCCCGCATCGGACTCTGTGCTGACAGCTGGGAGCGTGAAGCCTGCTTTGGATTCAGTGTCTCCCTCTCTCTCTGCCCCTTCCCCACTCATGCTCTGTCTCCCTCACTCTCAAAAATGAATAAATGTTAAAAATTTTTTTTTTTTAAAAAATCAGAAGTGTGATAGTTCTCCACAACACACAATCAGTGAGATCTACCACTCTTAGCTTTAAAGGCTATGTTCTATAGTTATGAAAAAATTGGTGATTTCTATAGCCTTTAATTACTCCATCGGGCATTTGTAGACAAGCAAATGGAAGAACAATAACTTTACTTTCAAATGCTGCATCAGTTTAATATTATGAAGACATTGTAAGCAATAATTAGACATAGATTTAAATTCAAGTTAATCAAATGGTCAAAAAGTGTATGCAAAGATGCTCCACATTAACCATTATCAGAAAACTACAAGTTAATAACACAAGGCAACACACCCACCAAATAGCTAAAAAGAAAAAGACAAAAAAAGGCTATTATGTTACTGAGCATATGGATCAATTGAAACTCAAAAACACTGCAGGTGGGAACATAAAATGTTACCGCCACATTGGAAAACTGTGTCAGCTGTTTTTTGGCATTATTTTAAGACATCCCAATGTCATAAAATTTGAAAAGTAACACTATTGTGAAACATGCAATTTAGAATTGAGAAAATATGTTAAAGTAAATTATAGTTATTCTATGGCAGTTATGGTGAGGGAGCCATATCTGGAGAAGCTACCAAGCTTATAATACTTTTGGTATTCTAGAAACAAGTCTTTACCTAGATATACATGGTTATGTTGGACGCTTAGCAATTATTTTCTGCCATGTACCTTGTCCCACTGGCCACTTTTGACTGAACTCTACTAGGAACCAAGCAATTTCTTAACTATGACTTTGGAATGGGAACTAAAAACTCCAGTCTCAGTCTGATTAAGATTTAAACACAAGATGTGCCACTTTAGGACACATCACTTCTTTTTAAGACATGCAGAGTAGGAAGCAGAAAATGAAGTTCTGCGATGAGGGAGAAAATAAAAACCAAGAAGGAAAAAGCACACAACAATGAAAAACATGCATAAACGTGAGGTGTAACGAGGTGGTGCTCATATTGAAATCATTACAGTTCCACTTTTAGTCAATTCAGAATCCAGCCGATTACTATTGTCTGTAAACAAGAGATTATTAATAAACGTACAGGAGCAGAAATGGGGCCCTCTGAGTATGAGTCACTTAATGTTCATCGAAGGGAAGAGAGGTTCCTCTATGTGTGGAAATCAGAGAGTTAACGATGAAGATTTAAACACTTGCAGAGCTAAAGTCTGTGGTCACTGAAGGACGCTACTGTCCAGGGAGACATCACACGAGCTGTAATCTGAAGGTCAGGAATCTCTAGCTACTTGTGCGGCTATGACTATATGACATAACCATGAGCTGATAAGTAGATCGAAAAATGTGGGCTCTGGCCAGTAAAACCGCCTCTCAGCACCCATATATTCATACCTTTGCTTGATAACATCAACACAGATGGCCTCAAACTCAACTTTGCATTCCCAAACTCACGGCGTGTATTTCATGAGAGGAAAGAAATTTATATACAGAACTCTAGTGTAGAGATTAAAACATGTAACTTTAGATGTCTAAACACAGTAACTAAAAGAAGGATTGAATGGATATTAAGAATGCCAATTCATAGTATTTATCACATATGTGATTGAGGAGAATCTTATTTACTCTAAAATTCCTGTCTGGCTTAGGAGAATTTGGACAGTCACTAATGATAATTGCAATTTGAATTGTTTTTTTCCACGCTAGGCAAAATGTCAAAGAAAGGTAATTTTTTGCACATTGGATGCTCCCTCCCAGGGAGGGAGCCTGGGTGGCTCAGTTGGTTAAGTGTCTGACTCTTTATTTCAGCTCAGGTCATGATCTCACGGGTTGTGAGCACGATATATGCCAACACTGCAGAGCCTGCTTAGGGTTCTTTCTCCCTCTCTGTCCTTCCCCTGCTTGCATTCTCTCTTTCTCCCTGAGAATAAATAAATAAATAAATAAATAAATAAATAAATAAATAAACTTGTTTTAAAAAGATGATGAATGAATAGAGGTCTGAGCCTAGGAAACAACATGCGCAAAGACCCTGAGTTTTCGACACCAATTGTGTAAAGGAGCAGAAATAGTGAGAATCTCTTCCTAACTCTACATCTTTCATAATTTGTTTCCAGCTTTACTGAAATATAATGGACATATAATGTCGTGTAAGTTTAAAGTATGCAAAGAAATGATGTGAAATACGTATACAGAACTTCTCCAACTTAAAATGGGATTATATCCCAGTAAACCTGCTGTAAATTGAAAATATCATAACTCTAAAATGCATCTAATACACCTAATACATCAAACACCACAGCTTAGCCTAGCCTACCCGAACATGCCCAGAACACTTATATTAGCCTACTGCTGGGCAAAATCACCTAACACAAATCCTATTTAACAGTAAGTTTTTGAACACCTCGTGTAATTTATGAATACTGCACTGAAAGTGAAGCGGAAAACAGTTGTACAGACACAGAATGGTTGTAAGTGTTTCAGTGGTTTACCCACATGATCACATGGCTAACTGGAACCTGCAGCTCACTGCCATGCCCAGCATCATGAGAGAGAATCCTACTACATAGACCAGGAAAAGATCGAAATTCAAAATTCAAAGTGTGGTTTCTACTGAATGTACATAGCTTTCACACCATCACAAATTCAAAAAAAAATCATAAGTCAAACCACTGTAAAGTGGGGGTCAGCCGTATGTTGCAAAATGACTACCACAGTAAAATTAATTAACACATCTATTACCTCACACAGTTACAATTTGTGTGTGTATGTGGGTGTGTGTGTGTGATGAGAACTCTTAAGATCCAATCTCTTAGTAACTTTCAAATATATAATACAATATTGCTAACTATCATCATTATACTGTATACAACATTCCAGAAATTACTCATCTTATAAATGGAAGTTTATACTCTTTGAACACTTCCATTCATTTCCCCCACAAGCTCCCCATGCCTGGTAACCATCAATCTGCTCTCTGTTTCTCTTAGGTGTTTCTGTTTTGTTTGTTTTTTAATTTTGCTTTTAAGTGAGATCGTACACTGTACGTCTTTCTCTGTGTAACTTCTTACACTTAGTATAATGCCCACAAGATTCATCCATGTTATTCAAATGGCAGGATTTCCTTTTATTTTCATGGCTGAATAAAATACCATTGTGTGTGTGTGTGTGTGTGTGTGTGTGTGTGCACATACCACATTTTCTTTATTTATTCTTTGATAGACATGTGTGTTGTTTCCATGTTTTAGTTATTATAAGTAATGCTCCAGTGAACATGGGTGTGCATATATTTCTTAGAGATAATGATTTCATTCCCTTTGGATAAATACTCAGCACTGGAATCGCTGGATGACATAGTACTTCTAAATTTTTTTATGTTTATTTTTCAGAGAGAGAGAGAGAGTATGAGTGGGGAAAGGGCAGAGAGAGAGGGAGACACAGAATCTGAGGCAGGCTCCAGACTCCAAGCTGTCAGCCCAGAGCCCAAAACACGGCTCAAAGTCATGAACCATGAATTCAGGACTTGAGCCGAAGTTGGACGCTTAACCGACGGAGCCACCCAGGTGCGCCCGTAGTACTTCCATTTTTAATTTTCTGAGGAAGCTCCATACTGTTTTCCACGGTGGCTGTACCAATTTACCATCCCACAAATAGGGCACAAGGCCTCCCTTTTCTCCACGTCCTCACCAGTGCTTGTTATTTTTTGTCTTTTTGATAATGGCATTCTTACAGAATTGAAGTAATAATTCATTGTGGATTTGATTTTCATTTCCCTAATGAATAGTGACGTTGACTGTATCTTTGTACGTCTTGATCATTTGGATATCTGCCTTGAAAAATGTCTATTCAGGTCCTTTGTCCATTTTTAAAATTTGGATTCTTTGTATTTTCCTCTTGAGTTCTATGAGTTCCTTATATATTTTGGATTTTAACTCCCTACCAGATATGTTTCAAAATATTTTTCCCATTCTGTACATTGCCTTTTCATTTTGTTGATGGTTTCCTTTGCTATGCAAAAGCTTTTCAGTTTGTGCAGCCCCATTTGTTTAAGTTTGCTTTTGTTTCTTATACTTTTGGTATCCTGTGCATATAATCATTGCTAACATCAATGTGAATGACCTTTTCCCCTGTTTTCTTCTAGCAGTTTTATGGTTTCAAGTCTTAAATTTAAGTCTTTAATTCATTTTGAGTACATTTTTGTGAACAGTGTAAGATAGGGGTACAGTTCCAATATTGTGCATGTAAATTCCTAGTTTCCCCAGCATCATTTATTAAAGAAACTGTCTTTTTCCCAGTGAATACCCTTGGCTCCCTTGTCAAACGCTAGTTGACTGTACATGAATGGATTTACTTTGGGGCTTTTGATTCTGTTCCTTTGGTCTATGTGTCACTTTTATGCCAGTAACATACTGTTTTGATTGCTATACCTTTGGACTATAATTTGAAATCAGGATGTTTGATGCCTCCAACTTTGTTCTTTCTCAGTATTGCTTCAGCAATAGAGATCTTGTGTGGTTCAATACAAATTTGAGGATTGTTTTGTGTATGTTACAAGTATCACTGGAAACTTGATAAAGATTGCATTGAATCTATAGATGACTTTGGATATCTTGGACATTTTAGCAATATTAATTCTTCTCCATGAACATAGGGTATTTTTCCATTTATTCATGTTTTCTTCAATTCCTCTCATCAATGTCTTAGTTTTCCATGTATAGATCTTTTACCTCCTGAGTTAAATTTATTCCTAAGCATTTTACTGTTTTTGATGCTACTAAACAGGATTGTTTTCTTCATTTCTTTTTTGAATAATTTGTTGTTAGTGTATAGAACTGTAATTGACTTTTGTATGTTGATTTTGTATCCTGCAACTTTAATTAATTCATTTATTTGCTCTAACACTTTTTGGTGGAGTCATTGGGCTTCTCTCTATATAATATCATGTTATATGCACACACAAACAATTTTACTTCTTCCCTTCAAAAATGCATGCCTTTTGTTTATCTTTCTTAATTGTTTGCTCTGGTTAGGTCTTCAGGTACTATGCATTATGTAGTTATGTATTATTATATAATTATACAGTATAAGTTCTGTAGACTTTCTTCATTTGTGTTCATTCTTTTTCTTTTACCCTCAAATTGGATAATTTCAAATGTCCTTTCTTCTAGTTCACTGATCCTTTATTTTGCTTCATTGAGTGTGTTGTTGAAGCTCTCTATTGCAATGTTTAATTTATTGATGTCACATTAGCTGAATACCAGCCAAAGTGGGAGAATTCACATCACAGAAATCATTAAATATTATAAAACATTGTATCATTTCTTCCAGAAAGCTTCTGTTAACCATTTCCAACATGCCACTAGTTTGAATACATGAAATAAAAAAGATAAAAGTATGAAATAAAACTTGAAGGCAAGAACTCAGAACAATTAGCCCTTATCTTAGAAGTGTTAGGTTTTACCTTAAGAAGAATGAAAAGGCTCTGGAATTCAATTCGATATGACGTTATCAATGTGTAATCTGAAAATACCACACTAGCTGTGTTAAGGATAATCAATTGGATTGTGAAGCTAGTACCTGAAGAGACATCAATTCAGGGGCCTAGAGTAGTCCATGAAATTAAGAATATTAATTTAGACTAGACTTACTGTGAAGATACAATAAAGTGAATCAGTATAATAGCTATTTAAGAGGTAACATAGATTGAAATCATAATGGATTGGATAAGGGGCTGAAAGGGAGTGTGACACATTGGATAATTGACAATTTGACAGATGGTAGTGTTATACAATGATAATAAAAAAATGTGGAAAGATAGCCAACTTGAGAAAAGGGGCTGTAAGGGTCTTTAATCTGTTTAACACAATACATCTAAGTACTACACTACACTACATCAAACTACTCAAGTGTTGCTGCATAGGTTGTTACTTTAATTTCCTTTCTCTGGTGATCTTAAGGAAGACACAATTACCATAGAAACTCTAGTAATATAAATGTTGTCTATATCCTGGGAATCCTCTATTTCTCAGAAACCACATAATTCTTCCCAAGCACTTGGATGCTTTAGAAATAAAATAATAAACAAAATATCATGTCATAAACCTACATTCAGAGGAAGATATTATTAATAAAGGTAAATTAGACTTTATTCTACATTGCCATATGCTCATCTAAATAGCAGGCATTCAATTACTGTGAGAGAAAAGTCCAGACTGGATATTGGGTGAAAGCTATCAGATTTTTGAAGGTATATTTCATTTACACCATGAAGAATCCTGATAAACTGCTTTAAAGTAAAATTAGTCTTGAAATATTCAGATTTGGCAGACAGAAACATAATCATTCTTGCTTGGAAAATGGCTATATAAACGTTGATAAATGTTTGCCCATTCACTCTTCATTTTCAGGGGTGAATGCAGCTTACCACTTTGCTATATGAGAACACAGAAAAAAACCCATATATGTTGCAAGCGATTTTACATCACTTATATCCCAGTTACCCTTTCCTAAGGGCACAGTATGAGATTCTCCCATTAAACTGTTACAATGCCCTTGGCTGTCTTATTTGACTTGGAAGATAATGAGTTTCCAAAAAAATATGCTTATAAATCTTTTTTAGAATATGTAACATGTAGCAAATAGCACCAACTGACATTTGAGTTGTGTTTCATATCTAATCTTGTTTGATCATTGGTCTTTACAACAGTATTACTACACACACTGCCACTCTAATAACAGGACCAGAGAACCCAAAATGTCTGCCCAATGTTTAAATATTCACCCATTTGGTGAATTCAGTCCATGTATTCTTTATTATATCGCAACTGACAGAACATTACTAATCCAAACTAACTGTGTTATTTTACAAAAATTAAAATCAGAAGTCAAATTCATATTCTAATTTATTTCCACAGTCTTGAGATAATCAGTAGTACATGCACTGAGAGATAAGTGGGGTCAGAAAATTTTAGTCTTCAATCCCAGGATAAATTTTTTTTATGTTTTATCATTAAATAAGGGGAAATAATTGTTGCTTATAGTGAAGAAATACTTAGTATTTTAGGAAACAAGGCTGCATACAATGTGTAGATAATTTATAGTGTGCATGACAATTGGCTTTCTAACAGTGGTAATGTGAATAAAAAGAAAGTCAATAGTTAGAACTTATAAAAGGAAATGAAGGACTTTATGAATGACTGCATTTCTGGAGTAAATATTTACAGGAAAGGAAGATTGATAGGGGAAGGGAAAGACTTCCAGAATGGGAGGAAAAACCTCTGAAAATCCACATCTCAATAAAAGCAACACCGACAAAATTTATCAAAATCAAAAATTTCAGAATTCTTGAATTAAAGGATCCCCAAAGTTTTGAGAATATTTATTCAAGAAAAATAGCTGTCTAGGTAACAGATTCATAGCATTTAATTTGACTTAATTTCATCCATTCTTCCCAGCTCCATTGAAGACTTGAATACTTATAGCCCAGTAAATGAAGTAGCTGTGAAAACCTGAAGCCAGGAAGACACTGAAAGAGGCAAAAGGATCTGGAGTTCTCACTAAATCTAAGTTCCCAGAAAATTATCACTATTAAAGTTCCCTGGTTGCCTGCCATAAAGCTTGTTTCTCAGGGCTTGTTTTACCTGACTCAGAGCTTGCCTCTATTTGAACAGCCTTATCACCAGATTGCTTGATGAATACAGTCAGGAGAAATGGTTTAATACTGCATTACCAGTTTCCCAAATGACCAAACACTGAAAAGAAAAGCTGGGAAATGAGATGTCCATGAGGAGCTTTATAAGACTCCAACATGTTCCTAGGAATCTATAATTCCAAAAGCATGTCCAGAACCGTGTGTATTCTCAGGAATGAACCAAGAAAATCTTAATCTCTCTTTCTGGCTTACATTGAGGCTCTGTGCAAGAAGCAAATGAAAGCTGAGGTGAAGCTATAAACTGTCTTCTGGAATGAGGAAAGTACATGGCTAAACACACAGAGCCCCTCAACAAAGACCAGGAGACATATAGGTTCAAGGCATTTTTTTTTAAATCTAATTTTTAGCCAGTAACTAAGCTAATCAAACATATACTTCAGTGGCTACATACAAGAAAGAGCACACACTTTGCAAAATTTAATCAGGAAGGTCACTAGAAAATAAGACAAAACAATACGAAAAAACAGTAACAACACAGACCTTAAGGAGGCTGACAGGGGACTCTGTTTTCCAGAATTGTCACATTATATTATTTTTAAATGTTGATTTTACATCAAAATTATGAGACATGCAGACAAACATAAAATTATGGTCCATAATGACAGTAATAAAAGTTGTCATTAAAAACTGTCCCTGAGGGCACCTTAATTTTTGTGGGAGAGACCCTTCTCCCCACCACAATTCTGAGTCCACTTAATTCTAGTGGGCCTGATCCCTTCTGCTCCAGGGGAAAGACCATGACCCAGGCCTGCCAATCAGAGCATTTCAAGTCCTTGGCCTCAGTGATTTGTTCAGGGATAGGCACATGATCCAAGTCAAGCCAATTAAGAAGTTTATTTTCTTGGAGAAGCTAAGTTTAGAGGATTCTGGGGCTACTAAAGGTGAGACAAGGGATTGTCTGAGGTTGTGAAGCTAATGGAGATGAAAAAACAACAGATCCTTGGCCATTGTTTGGACACCTGGATCCAGCTGGGCCTGAAGTTGATGCTTCTGTCTTTTTCAGTTACATGAGCTTTTTTCCTCCCCTTAGGCTAGTTTTAATTGGGGTTCTGACACTTGGAAATAATAAAATTTCTTGGAAAAATATGCTTACTGAGACTTTAGCACAAGCATCAGTAGGTTATCAGAATGAAACGTGTTATGCAGGTTATGATACACTCAAAATCCATGAGATTTTAAAAATACACCAAATTGACCTCTAAATTTGTAAAATAAAGCAGTGAAATGTTACCTAGAGAAACTCTGAACAAATAAATAGTTCTCTGGTGACAGCAGACTTCAGGCTACAAATTTCAAGTATCAGTTTAAAGATACAGGAAGAATATTCCAAACTTTTAAAAGGAAACTTTCCAATTGAATAAACAGTAAATTTTATATGTATCTTTTGTGTATATTATATATTAATGCCTACTATATTTACCAGATATATCTCAATGTAATTATATTACTATATATACAAATCATATAAACATATACACATATTTAGAACCACATAATTTCAGCTTTTTCAAAAAGATGTAATGAAAAGACTGTTCAAAAGAGCAGATATTAGACTTAATAGGTAGCTTAAATCAACTCTTATAAATACATTTAAAATTTTTTAAACCATGTATAAAAAATTAAAGGAACATATGAGAATGATGGTGCATTAAACTAGAGAATATCAATAAAAAGAAAGAAATCATAAATATTAAACAGACATTCCAGAGGTAAAAAGCATAATAAATGAATTCACCACAGTAGCACAATGACAGATTTGAACAGATAGAAGAAAGAATCAGTGAAAATGAAGACAAGCCAGTGAAAATGATCTGGTTCCCCAAACAGAAAGAGACACAATGGAAAAAAAAATGAACAAGCCTAAGGGATCTTTGAGACATCATTAAGCATAGCAACATAAGCATTTTACAAGGCTCTTCCTGAGAGAAAAGAAAGTCTCAGAAAGACTATTTGAAGATACAATGGTCAAACGCTTCCTAAATTGATTAGAAAATATTAATCTAAACATCCAAAAAGTAGGATAAACTCAGAGAAACCCAAAAAGAGACACACGGTAAGAACATTGGGAAAAATATCAAAGACAATCTTGAAATATCAAAGACAATCTTGAATCTTCTAGTTCAATTCTTCCCTTTGGAATAACAGCAAAAGAACAAGGTCTTATCACATACAAGTGAACCCCAATAAGATTTACAGCTAACATCTCATCAGAAACAATAAAGGAAATGAGTTGGTGCATTAGTCATGGTTCGCCAGAGAGATAGAATCAACAAAATGTGCGTACTTATTTATTATAAAGAACTAACTCACGTGACAATGGATGCTGAGAAATTTAAAATCTTCAGTGTGGGCCAACAAACTTGAGACCAGGAGAGCTGATGGTGCAGTGCCAGACTGAAGGCTAACAGGCAGACACCTAGGAGAGATGATGATGTGAACTAAGTCTGAAGGCAGTCTGCTGGAGAATTTTTCTCGTGCTGCAGGAGGCCACTCTTTTTGTCCTATTAATACCTTCAGTTGATTTGAAGAGGCTTACCCACATCATGGAGGGCAATCTTCTTTACCCAAAGTCCACTGACTTAAATGTTAATCTTATACAAAAACACCCTCCAAATTTATACATAAAATTAACCATTGCAATGGTTAACCTTGTCAATTTGGCTTATCTCTAAACCATACTTATTTCCAAATAAAGACAATAACAAGGTTATACTTCTATTTTACATGGTACAAGTATCCTGCATATGACAAAAAATGCACCATCCCTCTCTTCAGGAGAATGCAAAATACCTGAATGATGTTCACTCTTATCCTTTCCATCCCATAACTGAAATACTATGATATAAAATTAACAGTACTTAAATACTACAATATAAAGTGCATACATCTTTGTTATACGGTAAGGGAATAAGAGAGGGAAGAAAACAAAGATATATGCTTTAACATATTAATAATAAAATAAAAAGTAATATTCATGACAATTACAGAACTTGATTCTGTCATTGGTCACATAGTCACAGCTGGTATTCCTAACTACCAATTCCAACTAACCATTCTGGATTCTCCTTGACTTCATCAAGCACCTTTGTGGGTCATGGTTCTTTTCCTGGTAGTGTAACCCAAATATTCAATCCTGAAGGGTCTGGGCCACTAATGGTCCTACCTGAAATGACCTTAATCACAGAGCATGGTAATACTAAGATACCCTAATACGTCTGTGTTCCACATATACTTTACTTTTCCTCCACTGTAGAAAAACAGTCCAATTTCTCCTTCGTAATCAGGATAAATTATCCTAGCCAACAGAGTAACTCCCTCTTTGCCTGTTCATTCAAAGACATGAGGAATCCAAAAGAGCTGAGTGGCCATTTGAACTTCCAGTTCAATTCTTCCCTTTGGATCCAAGACCTCTAGGCCCACAAAGCATAGAATTGTGGGAAAAAGGAGGCAACAGTTTCACTAAACACGAGGGATAATAGTGAGTGGTACTACTATTTCCACCTCTTGATTCCTGGACCCATGCACCCTGGTTACTGGAAAATAGCACTGTATATTAAAAACTGAAATATACAGTGCTATTTTATATACAGTGCTTCCTAGAACCTTGACTCAGTCTACCAAGTATTGCCACCTAGCTAATGCTATAAGTGAGGTTTCAAAAGGCAATTCTACAATTCTGTTTTTCAAATGTTTGTTCATTTCTTTTGAGGATGGATGGGGCAAAGAGAGAGGGAGAGAGAATCCCAAGCATGATCCATGCTGTCAGTGAGGCTGACATGGGGCTTAATACCATGAGCAGTGAGATCATGACCTGAGCTAAAACCAAGAGTCTGATGCTTAGCCAACTGAGTCACCTCAGTGTCCTAGGCAATTTCACTATTCTAACATGCTAGCTGCTTCAGGATAGTGGGTAACATGGTAAGAACAGTGAATGTTATGAGCATAAGCACATTTCTACACTTCATTTTCTGTAAAGTTGGTCGTTTGATCAGAAGCAATGGAGTAAAATGCCATGACAGTGGATAAGACATTCTATAAGCCCATGAATGGCAGTTTGGACAGAAACACTGCATGCAGAAAAGGCAATTCTGAACCTAGAGTAAGTGTTTATTCCAGTAAGAATAAAACATTACCACTTCACTGATAGAAGTGGTTCAGTGTAACTAACCTGCTACCAGATAGCTGGATGACTACCCTGGGAAGTGGTAACATACTGGGGACTTGGTGTTGGTCTTTACCTCTGGCAGACAGAGCACTCAGCACTGGCCACAGCTAGGTCAGCCTTGGTGAGTATAAACCCATGCATAACTTACATCCCTGTCACCATAGCCACTTTGTTCATGAGCCCACTGAGTAAGACAGGAGTGCCTACAGAAAGAAGCTGAGCTGTCTTCATAGAAGTCAACCTATGCACTTGATTATTAAAACCTTCCTCTACTGAGGTCAGTCACCTTTTTGTAGGCATTGACAGGGGATATAAATATCTTCATGATTTTGCCTGTTCAGAGAGGCCTATCCACATTCCTCTTCCCCAGACTTCTTTGTCACAATTGTTCTCAGTTTATTTCTTCTAAGTCCCTGACCGTTCAGCCAAACCATTGGCTACAGTCCATGCATGAGTATATAATTGCACATCTGGCCATTTTTTTCTTCAAAGCAAACTAAACAACCAAGTGCACTGCTCAAATTTCTGTCCACTAAGATGGTTTATTCCCATCGTCCTTCAGGGATATTCCAGAAAAGGGTTATAGAGTTACAGCTGTCCACTTTCTAATGGTGCCTGCATATTATGCAGAATCATTTGTAAACCAGGCCTAAGTGTTTCTTTCCTCTTTTGGCCTCATATATACTTCCTATGAGGCCATAAGTGCAGGCTTAGAGAGAGAAGGTAGCATGGCAGACGTGGAAACTTGTACATTTGGGCCACTTCTTCTTATACCTTACTTATGCCTTCAAGGCCTGCTCAGGACCTATCTCATAAATACCACTTCCATTTGATGATGGATTTCTGCTGTGCAAACCCAACTTTATATTACTCCCATCAAGTGAGTAGTTACCTATGGAGGATGGCCTTTCTCCAACATTCTAAAGGCCTACTGTGATTCACCTATAGGGGACTGCCAAAAACTCCAAAGAGCATCCCTACCTGCCACTGATAATTCAAGCACCACTGAATCTGATGAGTCATATGTCCCAAGGGGAAAAGCATGGCAGCCTGGATCTATTGCAGACTCTTCTTCTTTTTCTGGGCCTCAATTTCAGACACTTGGTAAATGGCCAGCGTAACACATTCAGATGAGAAATATGTTTCTTCTAACCTCCAAAGGGACCCATTAGGTATTGTGTTTGTTTTTTGATTGTAGCAGGGTCCAGTTTCAACATCTTATCTTCTACCTTAAAAGAGTATGCCAATATGGTATATATCACTGGACTCCTAGAAATTTCACTATGGTAGAAGGCTCCTGAATTTTTGTCAGATTTATTTCCCAACCTCCTGGCACATAAATGTCTTATCAGTAAGTCTGGAGTAATTGCTACTACTTTTTCATTAGGTTCAATCAGCATAATGTCATCAGTGTAATAGACCAGTGTGATACCTTGTGGAATATAAAGACAATCAAAATCTCTGCAAACTAAACTATAACATAATCTGGAGAGTTGATATACTCCTGAGGTAGGACAGTGAAGGTATATTACTGGCCTTGTAAGCTGAAACCTAAATGGTTCCAGTAAAAAAAAAAAGCTTCTGGTGAAAAAAAAAGCACTTGCCAAATCAATAGTTGCATACCAGGTATCAGGGGAAGTATTAATATGTTAAAGCTATGAAACCACATCTGGTTCAGCAGCTGCAGTTGAAGTTACTGCATGATTAATCTCACAATAATCCAATGTTATTCTCCAAGATCCATCTGTTTTCTGCACAGGAAAAATAGGCAGGTGGAACAGAGATGTGGTGAGAATCACCATCTTTATGTCCTTCAAATGGTGGCACTAATCTTTGCAATCCCTCCATGAATACGGCATTGCTTTTGGTTTATTGTTTTTCTCGACAGAGGCAGTTTTAGTGGATTCCACTTGGCCTTTCCTGCCAGATTACTCTTATTCCACAGGTTAGTCAGCCAATTTGTGGATTATACCAGATGCTGATATATCTCCACTCTAATTATGTATTTCAGAACCAGGGATATTAGGGACCCATGAGCCCACTGTGAGATGGATCTGAACTAACATTCCATTGATCACCCAACTTCTATAAGCCCCTCTTCTGAGTGAACAATAGTGATGTTTGTGTCTCCTGGAATTAGTGTCAGTTCAAAGCCAGTATCCAGTAGTCCTCAAAAGGTTTGATTATTTCCTTTCCCCCCAATACACAGTTAACCTGGTCTTAAATTCCTTTTGGAAAGGCTGGGACAAGGATTAACAGAAAACTTTAGGCAGGGCACCCAAGGTCCTTTCTCAAGGGAACCCAGGATTCCTTCATTCAAGGGACTCTGGATCTGTAAACTAGTTCAAGTCTAGGAATTGATTGATGGTTCCATCACTGCTGTTTTTACAATAAAAACTAGAGTTTTATTCATTCAATCTAGAACTTGTCTGCTTATATAAATCAGGTAAGAGTTTAGTAGGCTTTATATCTATTTCATTTCTAGCAACATCATGGTCGAGTAACCAATCCCCTAGATCTGCATGGGTCTGACTACACAGATTGCTGCTTTGACTCTGCCATCCATTACTGTAATCATGCATTGAATACCACCACTTGGACCCTGTCACCCCAGGACCCAATTACTCCCATTGCATTTAGGTTTCCCAGATCAGTGACCACAGTTCCCACTGTAAGGTTTATCCTTCAGAAAAAAAGCAATCATAGAACTCTTCAAGGATCTGGGGCTTCCCTTACAAAACTGTTTTACATTCATGGTGAAAGGTATATCTTCTTGTCTCTGTCAGTTGGGTGAGTAGGTCTTAAATGATAAATCCATTCTAACACTCTGATATCCTTAAGCCTTTGAATCACTTCTACCATGAACCACGGCAGATCTGGCATTTCTAGCTCATGCAGTCTAGGCCAACTTTCAGCCCTTGTTTAACAAGCCAAGCAAACCATTCCTGAGGCAAGTAGGATTAGCCTCCTCATGTAAGGATGAAAAGGCTGCTTCTATTGGCAAAGATTCCTCAGAATTCAGGGGCTTAATGCCCTCAGCTTCATTCAAGGTCTTTCTACATGTGCTGATTCTACATAGGATCACATTTCTTCCTGAATGAATGCCCTCACTTAAATGCTAGACATGCTGTCAGGCTGAGAATTCAATGCGCATTGTAGATCAGCCACTTACAAGGTAAGCTTCGGGGCTTGGTTTTAGCAATCTTAGCCCTGTGGCTATAGGAGAATTTTTTGGTACAGATGTAGAAGCTTTCAAGTCATTTATACAGCACTTGAGTGAGGACTTTTAATCCCTGAGCTCATCCTTTTCTTTCTCCATTTTGTCTGGTGATATCAGTACCATCTACCCAATTCAACTAAAATGGCAGTTTGACACAAATGTTTGAAAGTATCATATACATGGTCACTCATATCCTTGCTTCTTACAAATGTTTCATTAAGAGTATTCAATGGTGATATTTTATGTATCGCTATTGCCTATCACACCCTGGATATACTCTACTACTAGGAACAGAGATATCAGTGTCTTTAATTAGATTAGACATCCAGTTCCAGGAACTCTAGAACTAATTCAGAAAATTCATGCTTAGTTAAGATTTTGTTCCTCTAGTATTACTCTTAGCACCAAAATCTGTATTAGTTAGGATTATTCAGAGAAACAGAATAGAATGTGTGTATGTGTATATCTCATATACATATATGAACAGATTTATTGTAAGAAATGACTCACATGGTTATGGAGGCTAGGAAGTCTAAAATCTGTGGTATGGGCTGGAAGTCTCAAGACTCAGGAGAGCTGATGGTACAGATGAAGTTTGAAGGCAGTCTGCTGGAGAATTTTTCTTGTGCTTGAGGAGACTGGTCTTTTTCTTCTATTCAAGCTTGGAACTGATTAGATAAAACCCATACACATTATGAAGGGCAATCTGTTTTCCTCAAAGTTCACTGATGTAAAGGTTATTCTCATCCAAACATCTTCCAAATTGACACATAATGTTAATCAACATAGATGGCATATTCAAATTACTGGAGGAAAAAAAGTCAGGCAATGGTCTTATGTAAAGCAAAACTGTCTTTCAAAAATAAAGGCAAAGATATTTGCAGATAAACTAAACTGCGGGAATTTATTGTCTGTAAGCTTTCCCTACAACAGACACCAAAAGGAGTCCTTGAAGCTAAACTATAAGGACATTACTTAGTAATTCAAATCCACACAAATATAGAGCATCAATGAAAATAATTACATAAGTAAATATAAAAGACAATATAAATGCATTCTTGTAAGTCTTGTCTGTTTTAAAAGAAAACTGCATAAAGCAATAATTATAAAATAGCGTTCATGGGCTTATAATCTAGAAAGATGTAATTTGTATGATAACTACACAAAGGAGGAGGGAGGGAATGGAGGTATATTAGAGCAAATTTTTTGTACACTATTGAAATTAAGTGGTATCTATCTAAACTAGGTGGTTTTAAATTAAGATATTAGTTTTAATACCCCAGGCAACCACTAAGACAATAACTCCAAAAGAGTTAAATAAGCAGCAGAAAGAGAAGCATATAAGAAAATATTTAACCCAAAAGAACGCAGACTTGGGGGAATAGAGAAACCAAAAATTGACATATGTATTATGCAAAACAAAGATCAAAATGGCAGAAATAAATCCCATCATTAATTATACCAAACATACATAAACAGTTAAATCACATACTGGTAAATATTTTACATTCACTAATATTCCTAACAATCATTACAGCTACTTATAAACCATAGGTTATTTATATCTCCAGTGCACAAAGATTTAAATTGATTCAGGATCTTGTCCAAGGTTACACAGACATAGGTTATAGTTTGACCACTCTTAACCAAGGAGTGAGTGTACCTACAATAAGATTTTGATTCCAGCTTTCTACCCATGATGGACCAAACATTGCAATTCACAATATTACTTGATTCATTAGGTACAAAGTCTATTTGCTTAAACTATTATTTCTTTTTAACTGAGAACAGTCATATGCAGGGATGAAACAAATCAAAGTCTATTTTTGTTAACAAACAAAAAAATAAACAGAAAATGCTAACAATAATAGATTCCCATTCTACTTTTGTTTCTTTTAAAACTTTTAATTTTTTGACATTGATAGTGGTATGACAACCCTATTTCTAACATTACCATTTAACCACATTAAAAATGAGAATTGATAGGTGGTGGTGAGGAGTAGATATACAGAACAGAAAATAAAAAGGAGGGAATTTCTTTGTGTTTCAGATGATACTTGTTAAACCCAACCTACTATTTAATCTAAATGTCACTGAGCAGCTCTATGTCTCTCTGTCAAAAGGTAGTCTGTGGGTCGTGGTGACCACTTAATATCAAATGGCGTTATATTAGAGAGTAAAAGTGGATATTGTTGACATATATGTACAAATTACAGGCATAAGCCATGACTGTTTCAGGCAAATTAGAACACATGTTTCCTCCTACTTACCTGTGGGCCAGTTATATTTTTCCCTTCACTGGAAGTCATAATTTACCTTTCAAGGCAGAAGACTTACATTGATCATTATTACACACTATGCAGAAATATGTGAATTCAAAATGGATGATCACCTACACTGAAAGCTTAAACTACAAAAGTTCTAGAAGACTGCATGCAAAACCATCATGGCCCTGGAATAATCAAAGATTTCAAAGTGGTTCACTTTGTATCCCAAATTCTATAAGTCTAAGGCACAAAACATTCTTTGTCTTTTCCTTTCAGTGATTTTTCTTACTCTTCAGTCTGAACAACAAAAATGATCCATTCAAGTGATTTTTCTTAGGACAAAAATCTGCTTTAATGCAACTTTTAATTTGTGCCTGGAGTAGTAGCTTTAAAAACGTTGCCTTACTTGATACTCAATGTCCCTAAAATTACCACTTTCACAGGTCAACACTTCTTTCACTGGAAAGCTGGCATCTTCCCGGCACTGATGACTACTGAAGGCTATTGCAGATTCTGTCAGCTACCAACATCTCGGTCAATATCCTATGTTTTCCTTCCATTGTCCACGTCGTCCAGGCACCATATACCACATGGATACTCCTCCGTGGAAACTGTGAGCACTGTCTTATAACCTTGAGGGTTATAGCTGCCTGCCTCCCTTCATTTAGTCAGGATTGCCAAAACATAACTGCCTTGCTCTGGAAAGCATCTTTAAAACACTCCACTGTGTTGTACTTACAATCTCTCTCCCTTTATTGGTGTGTGTGTACACATATGTATAAACAAAAATACACCGTAAGTAAAATATCTTTTTCATTCCCTTGGGTGGAATAAATTTCTTTCAACATAACTTGCTTTGATCAACCTTACAATAAACAGAAATACAAATAACTTACTTTTCACTTATTGTCACCGTGAGGTAATGGAATTGTGAGATTGTAACTGACCTAATGGAGGATAAGCAGGAACAGGGGGAGGATGAGGAGAAGAGGGAGGACAGGGGAGACAAGGAGGATTCCGATGTTAACAGAGAGTAAGCAGAATCCTACGGAATCAAGAAAGATCTATTTCAAGGTATAGCCATGTAATATAGACTGTTTTAAACAGTATAATGGAAACATGCTAGATCTATTCATACTGTTAAGGAATGATCTCCAAAACACTGTTAAGTAAGACAAAGTATGCATACAAGTATGCATAATATGTGTGTTTTCAACATATATATATGTGTGTGTGTGTGTGTGTGTGTGTGTATACACACACACACATATATGTGTGTGTGTGTGTATTTCTGTAAGTACACACAAGAACTGTATCTGTAAACTCTAGAAGGTAGGGTTTTAGTGTGTTATGAAGGCAAGTTTTGTTCTTTTTTTGTATTATTTTAAATTCTTACCATGTACATGCATTGTTTTATAATTGTTTTTGCTTCTTATAAATGGGTCTATTGTACAATCACAAAATAATATGTTTTCTCAAAATAGGGAAAAAAAATAAACCTTACTTTTATTCCCGTCTGTAGCCTATGCTTATTTTAACTAGCAAATCACTTGGTTATAGACATTAGCCACTGCCCCCCACATATTCCTTGTCAGTTAAGAGTAAAATCTGAATTGAACATTTAATGACTACGATACTGTCACTGTTTGAAATGAGGCTAAGCAAAGCAAGTCAGCCAAAGAAAGACAAATACCATATGATTTCATTCACATGTGCAATTTAGGAAACAAACACGCAAAGGAAAAAATGACAAGAAACAGATTCTTAACTGTAGAGAACAAACTGATGGTTACCAGAGGGGAGGTGAGTGGGGGAATGGGTGAAGTAGGTGAAGGGGATTAAGAGCACACTTACCATAATGAGCACTGAGGACATGTATAGAATTTTTGAATCGCTATATCGTACACCTGAAATTAATATAACACTGTATGTTAACGATACTGGAATTAAAATTAAAAATTTAATTAAAAAAAATCTTCACAGTGGTTACCAACTACCAAGACCAAATTAGTCATGCAGTGATTGGTGCTAGTCATTTAAATAGCAGAGATGAAGAGCTAAGATAGTCCATGTCCGTTCACTTCATGTATATAAATGTGCCTTTGGACAGGAAAGATGATTCAATAAGATAAAATGTGGGAAAGAACCGCTGGAGAATAAGAAAACGTCTGCCAGGGAAACCTGAAAAAATATGCCAGCAAACGTTTATTTTACACTTTTCAGTTTTGTTCCACATGATGCCTGATTATTTTCATCTCTAAAACCACATACAATTTTTTTTAGCAGAATAAACTTTGAACATAGTGAGATCAAAGTAGACTAGGGTAACCCACTTCCTCCTGAAATGGATATTAAGAATTCACTATATGCTTCATTAGATTCACTTAAGTTAATCATTGTGATATAATCACAGGCATTGCCATTTAATCCATTCTTTTAAAAGAGCAAGCTCTTATTAGTACATTACTCCTACTCTTCATGAATGAGCCTCTGCAAAGCTGTTAAATCACCATTTATGGGTTACTGACAGTGTTATTAAGGGACAAGTAAAAATATTGTTGTATGTATTTTGCCCTGTAAATTGTCTGTGATCGGTACCAAATAATGCCCTTCAATTATTTAATTATTATCTTACATAGTACAATGAGTTATGTGGTAGACTGATTTAATAGTTTCAGTTTTGAGTTTACCATGTGAAGAGAGAGTGGATTAATTAACATGATTCTATTCAAACAGATTTGATCTTACAGAACAAAAATGCACTTCATCATTTCTATAAGCCATTTCTTTTACACCTTATGAATTGTTTAAACGATACTCCATAGGGAAACCATTGTGTAAAATATATAAAATATACTTTAAAAAAAAGCTTTTATCAGTAAAATTTTTTTTGTAAAATATTTTATTGGGGAAAATGATTAACTGTGTAATAAACTGACAGTTATTTACAAATAATAGAAAAGATTCACTTTATTTCTCCATTGTCTGTAGTTATATTATCTTGGCACATACCTGCACAATTGATTTTTATCCCCTTTTCTATTGAATTATGGCTTCAAGGTTCAGTGCACTGATAGGAAAAGACACCGATATGTTCTGCTTTGAGATATATGGGGAAGTAGATTTCATCTCACTTGGTAAACAATAAAAAGTGAGATTCTTTTTTATAATAATTGGTACATATTTATATATAATTATATAATGTATGTGATGTTATATGTATTTTCTTTATATTGTACAAATAAATATAGGTTCAATACTTTATGTTACTCTATTTTAATTTGAAATATTTTTATCAAATTTTATACACATAATAACTGGTCTCAAGAAAGCTAGATTTTGTTCAAGAAATAAGGAAGGGGAAGCTGGTAAAATGTAGAGTTGTTAGCCCAAAACAATGGGTCTTCTGAATAATCTAATCCCTTTGAGACGGCATCTCAATACCATTTTACTTTTAGTAAGTGTTTTCTTGGTCCATTAGGTCGAATCCAATTTTCATGGTCCTGTGTTACAGAGAATTCTGTTCCCTCCACCTTCAAGGTTGTCTGGTTTTTATTTGATCCTACTCAGGGTTTAGTATAGCTATCTCTGGATAAAAATGGGCAACACTTTATGATCAACGCAGCAATTGATAAAAAGACAAGAAGTGTTAAGTCGCAATTTTACTACAAATGCATACATGTGTAAATTGGTAGAAATCTGGAAATTTGATTCAAAAAAATCACTTAACTGTGCTATATAAAAGTACATTTTTCTTAAGGATTCTTTTTTTGTGACATTTCATCAGAACTGGGGGCCAGATTTTTTGTTGAGCAACTCTTTTTTTAAGTGTTATTAATTTCTTGGAGGATGTTAAGGAGTTTTGTATGCTGTCTTTTCCAGTTATTTATTTAGCTCTATTTGCTTTGATTTTATACCAGTATATTTGAATACGAATCCTAGAGTTCTTTGTGAAATTATGTTTAATATCTTCACTTTATGTGAACTCTTTCTGAAGCTGGCTTCATAATAATTCAGGCAAAATATTTTCATACTGCAAGAAAATAAAACACATTTTGAATTTCTAGATTCTAGGAACCAAGAACTTGCCTATTTATTTCATGTCCATACACACTGTGTGTGTTTGTGTGTGTATGTGTGTGACAAGAACACTTAACATGACATCTAACCTCTTGACATATTTTTAAATGCACAATATAGCATTGTTAACTATAGGCACAATGTTGTGCAACAGATCTCTAGAACTTATTGATTTTATATAACTGAAACTATATATCCATTGAACAGCAGCTTCCCCAAGCTCTGGTAACCACCATTCTACTCTGAGTGTCTGAGTTTATCATTTTAGATACCTCATATAACCACGCAGAATTTGTCCTTCAGGAATTGGCTTATTTCACTTAGCAAAATGTCCTCTAAGTTCATCCAGGCTGTCATGTATGAAAGGATTTCCTTTTTTTAAGGCTGGATAATATTCCATTGTATATATCCACCACATTTTCTTTATTCTTCTATCAATGGACATGTAGGTTGCTTCCATACCTTGGCTATTAAAATAATGCTGCAACGGACATGCAAAAACAGATGTCTCAGATTGGATCCTGATTTCAATTATTTTGGATATATATGGATGAATAACAGTCATCGTGTCTTTAAGAAATTTAATATATTTTAAGAGATAAAATACATACAAATGAAAATGGATCAGGTAATTTATGATTAATATCCAAACCATAAAAAACAAATTCAGTTCACAGAAAGAAGAAATAGGAATTTGAATATCTAGGACTCAATTTAAATATATGTCAGAAAGAATTTTGGAAAAGGCCAGATATCCATAATAATTAATTTTGTAAAATAAATAACAGGTTCTCTACAAAAGAAATCATGCTTCACAAATGTATTATTATTACTATCCTAGGATGTAGTAAGAGTAAAATAAGTCATTCAGAGGAAAATATTAGGATATGTCATTTAACAGCGCTTTACCTAGAAGTATTAAGAAAAATTAAAACAAAATTCCCAATGGCTGTTTTTTTCATTAAAGATTCATTCATTCAATATATTTTTTATTGCCTACTACATTCTGGGCTCTCAGAGTTCAATATTTTTCCATTCTATGATTCCCCTCTAGTAATGGATAGCCAACGTCCCCCGTGCCCTCAAGGATCCCAGCCTCCTAGAATTCATTTTTCTGTGTGATGCCCCAATGCACTGTCCCAGTGCTGCTCTGCAAGACAAATAGGATACTGCAGAAGTGATGATATGCTACTTAGATAAGTAGGTTATAAAACACTGTGGCTTCTGTCTTGAACCCATTCTCTCTCTTGGGTCAAATGCTCTCTTGGAAGACATAATGTGAGCAGTCATATGCAGAGGCCCATGCGGCAAGGAACTGAGGCCTCTTGCCAACAGCCATGGAAGTAAGGTTGGAAGCGGACCCTCCAGACTCAGTCAAGCCTTCAGCTGATGGCTGAAGCAACAACTGATGCCTTGACTGCAGCCACGTGCTAGACTGAGACTGAACCAACCCGCAGAGCTGTTGCCAGAACACTTGACACGCAGAAAGTTTAAAATGATAAATGTTTGCTGTTTCGCTCAGCTAAGTTGGGGTAATTTTTTATGTAGCAAAAAATAAGTAGTACGTGGGTACCTGGCAATGGCATGCTGTTGTAACAAAAACCAAAATGATAGTAGTGCTGTGGACTGGGAAGAGGGCCTTGCAGACAGTGTTTAGTTAAAGACGGAAGTGCCTTGAAGAAGCTATTACTTGAACACTCCCGGTCTTTGATAAGGCTGTGGGTGAGGGTTCCAAGTAAAGGGAGGTAATATTATTGTTAAGTGGAAGAAAGAGGAGCTTTGTTATGCAACAGAATGAACTGGATGATATAATTGCTAAGACTCCCAACCAAAGTGTTTAACACCTGGTTTCTTTTTGCCGTTTGCAGCAAAATGAGAGAAGACAGATGAACTAAAGGAATGGCTAATAAGGAAAAAAGAGCCATGACGTGATAGTTTTTTAAAAAGTCTCAGTTTCTCCAGGCAGTGAATGATGCTATAGCTAAGAAATGGCTTCCAAGCAAAGATCACATCCTGGGCAATGTGAGGAAAATATGATTCATTGATGATGTCAAGGTGTGGCTCTAAAATGTTCTGTTAGATCTCAGAATGGTCTAAAGTACTATTCAGATAAAAGTTCCCCTAAAGAGATTAAGGGTCTATCTCACAGATCCCAAGTAAGAGCAATAAAGTTCATTAGCAGGATAAAGGTATTGTCCCTAAAGCATCTCAGAAGAAGCTCAAGGTAAAAAGAAATTAACTTAAAGAATTTTTGTCTAGCGCAAATGACTCTCAAGGAGGAGAAATTCTGCCCCCACCTCCATCTCCATCCAAGTACTAACCAGGCCCGACCCTGCTTAGCTTCCGAGATCAGATGAGATCGGGCGCGTTCAGGGTGGTATGGCCGTAGACCCCCCACCTCCATCTCCATAATCTCTGACAATGTCAAGAAACTGTTTGGTTTATCATAACTTGGAGAAGCCTTACTGGTACCTAGTGGGGAGAGGCCAGTATGCTCCCAAACACCTTGTAATATACATATTGTCCCCACAAACACAGCAAGCAAATATCAATACCAAACGAACATACCAATAGTACTAAAGTTGAAAATCCCTGTCTAATGGATAAATTGTAGCAAGATTCATAGAAGACCAGCATACTGATATATAGATATAGATATATAGATATTTTTACATTTGTGGAAACATCATCATCTTAGATGTTGTAATGGAGAGAAACAGTACAAAATAAAAACCAGATCTGAATTCCCCATATTCTTTTGGCAAGAAGTTGCTAAGAATATTCTTCTACTGCAAATGCATGCTATCTATTATGAAAAAATAGAATGGAAAATCAGAATGGAACCAAGAGCTCAAAAAGAAAGCAGAATCTCAAATCATGGAGAATTAATTATGCACAGGGCTTAAGATCTAATCAAGGACATTCCAACTTGTACTCCACTGAATTTCAAAATTGTGGTGGACCAGTGACTCCTTCATATACCTCATTTTCCCCTTTTACAAACAAAAATCTTTATATTAGTTGTCCTGTTTCTGTCTCTCCATTGCATGTTGGATGTGCAGGGGTTAGATTATTTGTCTCAATAGTTTATTAAGTAAAGAGAATATTCATGGAGCTGAACTTGAGGAATAGGACGTAAGGAGCCTCATTTGTACCTGTTCTTCATTTAGATGGCAAGGTTCTGGATTTTGAGCTGCTGCTCTAATGGAGGCCTTAGAGGTTTTTGGAGACCTTGGGATGGAGTGAGTTTATTTTGCATATAGGAATGATTATTAATAATTAAGGAACAGAGGGTGGACTGTGGCAGCCAACCATCAAGATGACCCCAGTGTTTCCCATGTCCATTATTCATACCCATGTGTAATCACCTCCCACATAATATCAGGGTTGATTTATATATTATTTATTACTATATAAAACGTGACCCCAAAACTATGTGGCCTAAAATAAGATATATTTTTATCCTCAAGTTTCTGTAGGTCAAGAATCTGGGCGCAGCTTAGGTGGGCCCTTTGCTTCAGAATCTGTCACAAATCTGTAATATAAGCGTTGGTCGGGGCTGCGATCTCACTTAAAGGCTTCGTCTTGGAAAAAGACAATTTCAAGCTGACTCATAAGATGATTGGCATGATTCATTTCCTCAGAGCTTGTTGAACAGAGGGCATCAGTCCTTATCTGATAGTCCCCTCACTTCTTTGCCATGTAGACCTCATATGCTTGCTACAAAGGCTGCTGATCTGCTCACAACCTACACTGAGCAGCTCAAAGAGTTATGAGGATTAAATCTGTAAATGTAGGTAAAGTGCTAGCATAAGTGACTAACACTTAACAAAATATAGGTGCTAGACGTTGTTATAATACTCAAAAAAGGAAGGAAAAAACATTAATGCAATGCCTTTATTTTAAAAACTAATACGTTGTCAGAATTCCAAAGATTATGCACATAAATGCATGGATAATTATAAATGTGAAATGAAAAAAGAACAATCTCAGTATTATTCCTCCCTACACATTTTCTTTCAAATTGGTAGATAATTAGTTTAAGAAATTAAAACATAGAAGTACACTATTTAGGTAATATTCTTATTTCTAGCTCAATGAAACAAGAGGAAAAATTAACTATCATATTTACAATATATTCACATAAAGTTTTAATTGGTAAGTTATGGAGCATACATCTGTCATGGTTTGATAAGAGAAATTTCCTGGGGAAAAGAAAAATATATGTATAATAAAGTATAATTATAATTGATTAAGTAGACAGTCAAGCTCATATATTATCATAAGCAAGGAAACTATTTCCAGGATATATTATGGAATTATACTAACAACTGTGATTTCCTGCTAAAATAAGATACAACAAATTAGGTTTTTATGTCAAAACATAAAGTTTTTAGATGACTAAGTTACTCATAGTAGACTATCTCTGTTTTAATGACTCACACAAAATTCAGAAGTCATTCATTACTTTTACTCATCGTAGCCTGTTATGTAATTACCAAGAACATACAACGTCCAAATATCATGCTATAGACACAAAAGGATGATCCTCAAATTCAATTACAAGCTTAGTAACTTAAAACACAATTTCTTGCATCATTGTTTTTTAAATTTTGTGCTAGCATATATTCATCATTCTATGAAAAGACACTCCATATTGATAAACACTTATTTCCTAAGATAAAAGGAGGGAAAAGTTGTTCCAGTCTTTGTTAGTTATTAGCCAGGGTGGAAAAAGTTCGAGAGAAAAGAGAGTGAATCCAGGAAGAAATCCATCCATTATCAAGACTCCGTCTTAGGATTATCTTTTCTGATATCCTGGTGCATTCTAAAGTGGGTACTTTCTTTAAATTATAGGATTTAGAATAAATCAACTTACAATATATTCCTATGATAGTGTCGTCCCTTACTAGGTTCCCAGGATGCTTATTGGTCAAAATACATTGACCCTATATATGAACCTCAAACTTACTTGCACTATTACCGGAGTCTCAAAGTTTTCTTCTGATCGATACATGCCCATCCAAAGTCTTACATACATTGTCGCTATATCTTGCTCTAAATTCAATTATTTATTCATTCTTTCAATATACTGAGAATTATTTCCAAGCAGGAATAATTATACTGTTCTGTCCAGAATTCCAAATATGTATGAAGCAAAAACTTTCCAAATCAATCATACAAGTCAGGGTTCTCATCTGGGCAGCATTCAAACCTCTGGGCTCTGTAGTATGTGTGTGTGTGTGTGTGTGTGTGTGTACACGCGCACATATGTACCCATGCACATTCACATGTAACTGTGTGACAGGTTTTATAAATAAAGATTCACATAAAAATACATATAAACATTTTGACATATTGAAGGATATTTAATGTAAACCACTTATCAATATTTCAGATAATACCTCAGTTATAGCTTAGAGTATGCTTTGCTTTGGACTACTGCTAAGCATTGGTCTTAATGACCAATAGCTAATGGTCATAATATCTGATTTCTTCTTTGGAAGCTTTCATAGACTCTTCTTGAAAAATCACTTAATTTAGAATAAGTGAAATCATTCTATTTTCCAAATTGGCCAGATTGATATCCTTACATGAAGTTAATGATTATTTCATTGATAGGGAAAAATTACATTATAAGATGGCCGACAGCACTGATAGGGGAATTCCAGTCCCCACCTGACAACTCCCCTTCCAGGTTCTTCTTCCTGCTCCACTTGCTTGCAGCCCATGCCAAATTACTAATGCAGAAGTAACAGACTATAAATTGGCCCCCATGCTTGCGCTGGGTGCTCAGACCTCTGGAGAGTGATCTCCTCTGAGGCCCCTGGTTGGAAATAAACCTCCTGTCTTCCAAGATCTCCAAGTGCCACTTGGTTCTTCTGCCAGGTGATCCAGGCCAGGTTCTATAACATCATAAGATAATGATAGAGGACAAGGGGCACCTGGGTGGCTCAGTCGGTTGAGTGTCTGACTTGATTTGGCTGAGGTCATGATCTCACAGTTGGTGAGGTCATGATCTCACAGTTGGTGAGCTCATGCCCCACTAGGGGTCTGCGCTGACAGCATGGAGCATGGTTGGGATTCTCTCCCTCCCTTCCTGGCCCTCCCCGACTTGTGCTTGCTCGCTCTCTCTCAAAATAAGAAACTTAGAAAAAAAAAATATATTATTTAGCAATTGGCAATTTAAGAAATGCATTTAGTATGACATAGTGAAAAAGGCAAACAAAGTTGGTTGCTCAAAATCCTAAAATAATCTTTCAATATTTAAAATTGTGAGTTATTTAAAAATGTATGAAGGTAATTAGCATTAGCTGCCCCCATCTGGCATTTTTAAGGTAATATTAGAACTAGTAATATTTTTTTCTGATGAGACACAAATGAGGTGGCAAATTAATTTTTTATTAATTAGACATGTAAGTTCTTCAATTTGTTTTAAAAAAGAAAATATAGATTTTAAAATAATTACTGCTCTTCAAAATTCTTAATTTTTAAGTTTATTCTCTGTTTTTATTTTCTGATTTTTTAATTGTACATTCTGACTAGATTGATATATTGTGAAACTAGATGATATAAATATATCAGGTCACTTGTGACATGTAGATCTCAAATGTATACACACACACACAAATCTTTCTATTTATCTGTTTAATTATCTGAAGCAAATTTTGCATAGCTGTTTTCAAGCTCTATCTAGAGATTTCATAATACATTTTAATCTTAAAATATGGTAGCATAATAGATTTATTCTATATATTTTATTTAACTATCATTTCTCACTGAGTGGTGAAAAAAGTCCAAAAAAAATTGCTGTTTTGTCAACTACCTTGCCCATGTGAGTACCCACACACTCTGTATTCCCACCTGCTACTCCCGTGTCCAGATAAATTGTCCATGCCCCCTTTTTACAGCAGAACCCTCCTAAAACTCACATAATCAAGGACTTTTTTTTCTATCAATTCTCCCTTCTTTTTAGGAAATTTTAATTTTTCTCTCTATATCAGATCATCCCTATCAAAATAAAATCTATTTTTTTTCTCCTATATTTTTCTCTTGGTCTTATATCTATCTCATGGTAGCTACTGATGAGGTTTTTTTGGGGGTTGACAGTGGGGTTTGTGGGGTCTGGAGCCAATGGCCAATAAAAAAATCCTTGTAGATGTCTTTGGTGCAAAAAGGTGATTTTATTAAAGTACGGGGACAGGACCCATGGGCAGGAAGAGCTGTCCTGGGACCATGGGGAGAGACTGGTTATATACTATGGGGTTGGGGGTCATAAAGTCCAGGGGAAGTTTGCATTGAGATTTTCATATGCTAAAGAAGACTCCCATTAGTGGAGGCCTAGCTATTGTCAAGCTAAGGTTGTTTTTTCCCTCTAGCAAAGCATTAACATTAAGACAGTAAGGAGTTCCTGGAGAAACATTTTACACTGCCAGCCTCAATATTTGTCAGTGGGCTGTAGGTTATAAGGAAATTTACTTCTATTGCCATTTCCTTCTGCTTTTGTTTCCCACATCACTCTGGAGGGGTGATAGAGACTTAGGTCCTGCAGGACTATGATCTCTATCAGTTAACCATTTGTTTTGGGGCAAATGTGTTTGGGCAGCCAGGAGTGCCTGAGGAATACCGCACACATCCCACCTGGGGCAGGGGTGGGGTGTTGACTGTCAGCTTGCCTTATGCTCCCTCATCAGCTACCACCCAACTTCTGTCTCCCCATTTACATCAAAACTACTCCTGACAGTTGTCTATGTGCTTTGTTTCCAGTTCCTTTCATCTCATTCTCTCAATTATTGATCCCAAGCAGGCTTTCTCCTACATCTCTTCAACAAAAGATACTACTGTCAAATTCAGCGATGCCATCTATGTGTTGGAGTTTAGGAGTAAGACCTGACAGAAGCTGAACCCTTGATGGCCTGTCCAGTCCAGCAGGAGCAGGAGGCATAGAGATCCTAATGGAAAGAAAGAGTTGAGGGAGGAATACCTTAGCATCTTTTCCATCGCCTTCCCATCTTCTGTAAGAGTCACACACTGACCCACCCAAATGGAACACAGCTTATCCAGGAACCTGGGAAACATTGCCCCAGTGAGTCAGCCCCCGCAGGAACACAGAGCCTTTTCAAGTAAACACAGCCAATCTGGGATGCATAACAAAGGAAGAATGGGTGTGAGTGCAAACAGGCCTCAGGGCTGGCCCGACAGACATTGAATGAATATTTGTGGATTCAATAAACTATCTGAAAATGTGAGTAGATGTGGAACATATAATGTAATTTCTTTGATCTATATTAATGCAATTGAGTGGAGATTAACTGACAATGCAGTAACACTCTCTGCTTTATGTATAATAAAATGATAAATATAATTGCTATACTGTTATACCTATGTTATGATTATATAATCATAATATGTTTGATAAAACTATATAATTATATAATTATATATTCTATATATTTATATATAGAATATAGTTATTATATATAACTATATATTATATAGTTATTATATATTCATATACATATATATTAAATATACATATATATTATATATGTTTGATATGTTTGATAAAACTATATATGTTTGATATGTTTGATAAAACTATATAATATATAGTTATTATATATTCTATATATATATATTATATAGAATATATAGTTATATATAACTATATATTATATATAGTTATTATATATTCATATACATATATATTATATATACACATATATATACATATATATTATATATGTTTGATGATATGTTTGATAAAACTATCATGTTTGATAAAACTATATATGTTTGATATGTTTGATAAAACTATATAATTATATAGTTATATATTCTATATGTTATATATAGAATATATTTATTATATATAACTATATATTATATATATAGTTATTATATATTCTTGTAATGCCTGAAGTTCCAAAACCTCCCACAAAAGACCACCAGAGTCGTAAGTCAAAGCCAAGCGGCAAGGGTCGTTTATTGCAGGTTCGAACCTGGTCCTCTGCGCACTCGTCGCCGGTGACGCAAGAGGCCACGATTAGGGTTGGTATAGCGTTTTTATAGACAGAGACAAATAGCACAGGGGAGGTTTTTACTTGTGGCGGGAGGAAGAAAGGGGGAAGGGGGTAGGTGAGGAATGTGCTAAGCAAGCAGGTTTACAGAAGCGAGAAATGCCGGTTAGTTTGTATACAATCACTCATTCCATTACATATCAGACTACATTTAGGAAGTTTTACAGCCCATTCTACAGCGGGTTACAATCAGGAAAGGTCTCACAATGCTCATAGCAAACAGCAAGCAAAACAGACTTCTCAGCAATTGTATTTCTTATCAAAGATCCATAATAAGCAGAAAAGAGAACCCAGCTTTAAACTAAGGCAGGGCTGTCATTTGGATTCAAAGCTGTTCCTTTCATTCTATATAATAAAGGCTATCTTTGATAAATGTTTCTAATTTTTTCAAATGCCAAAATTAAACTTTGCTTAGAAATAACAACGTTTTAGCATCCACATATGCGGCAAACATGTACAAATATTTGTAAAACTAAAATAAAAAATTCTTTGGCATTTTCCTCAGTAATACACGAAGACCTTGGCAATAAGGTTTTACCACTTAAATAATTAAACTAATCAAGACAAAAGTGTATTTTTTGAAAAAGCATTGGGTAGAACTTTTTATATAGCTGGGCTACTAGTCTTTCCCAGAACACAGGGGTGTGGACTGATTGTGAAGGTATAGTCTTTCCAAACTGAAAACATTTGAGACCTTACTTAACACCCCTGCTACTTCCGTGTTCCAAGAGTAAAAGCAACAAAGTAAAAAAAAAATTACTAGCTCCAGAATTTTTCAGCTTTTTAATTCTGCCACTAAATGTTCAATCTTACATAAAGCATCTTTAAAAAAAAAAATAGTGTTGGTATATCATACAAATGATCCTCAGAAAGTTAACAATGGATTTCTTATCACACCATGGAGACCAGAAGACAGTGAGATGGCATATTAAATGTCCTGTGAACAAAAGAATTGTGCAGCTGGCAAAACTGTCCATCAAAATGAGGGAGAAGTTAGGACATTCTCAGATAAACAGAAATGAGGGAGTTTGTTACCACTAAACTGTCCTACAAGAAATGCTAAAGGGAGTTCTCCAGACTGAAATGAAAGGACACTAGGGGCACCTGGGTACTTCAGTAGGTTAAGCATCTGACTCCTGATCTCAGCTCAGGTCATGATCTCATGTTCTTGAGATTGAGCCCCATGTTAGACTCTGTGCCCACAGCAGAACATGCTTGGGATTCTCTCTCTCTTTCTCTCTCTGCCACTTCCCTGTTCGTACCGTGTGCACGTGTGTGTGTGCTCTCTCTCTCCCCCTCTTTCTCTCTCTCTCAAAAAACATAGACTTTAAATTTGGAATGAAAGAACACTAAATAGTTACTCAAAGCCATATGAAGAAATAAAGATCTCTACTAAATATATGGGCATAAATGTAATCCAGTATTAACTGTAGTTTTGGTTTATAACTCCACTTTATTTCCTACAAAATTTAAAAGACAAATGAATAATTGTATATCTAAGCTCTTGTACACATAATAGGTAGAGATGTAATTTGTGACAATGACAACATAAAGGTGCAGGGTGGGGGGGTCAGAGCTGTATAGGAGCAGAATTTTGTATGCTGTTAAAGTTGTTGGTATCATTTTGAACCAGACTGTTATGAGTTTAAGACGTTAAATAAATTTCCATGGTAACCACAAAGAAAATATCTAAAAATTATGCAGGAAAAAATATGAGAAGGATAACAAAATGGTTCAATAAAAAAAATCAACTAAACACAACAAAAGGCAGTAATGAAGGAAATGAGGGACAAAAAGTACATATGAGGCACATACAAAAGACAAATAGTCAAATAGCAGAAATAAGTCCTTCCCTATTTGTCATTACCTTGAATGAAAATTAAACTCTCCAGTCAAAAGACAAAGATTCACATAATGGTACAAAAACCAAAATACAACTAACTACATGTAGTCTATATGAGACTCAGTTTACACTGAAAGACACAAAAAGACTGAAAATGAAAGGATGGAAAAAATATTCTATGCAAATAGTAACCAACAAAGAGCTGGAATGGCTAGATTAATATTAAACAAAATAAATTTTAAGTCAAAACCTATGACAAGGGCAAAGAAAGATCTTTACATACTGACAAAAGGATGACCTGAGAAGATATAACAATTACAAACATATATGCCCTTTTGTACATTGATAGCGGGAATTTAAAATGGTGCAGCAGATGTGGAAAAGTTTGGTTGTTTAAAAAGCTTAAGAAACTTAGGAAAACAGGAAACTAGGAAAAAACTAGGAAACAGTACGGCACAACTAAAAGTGTAAACAACTCAAATGTCCGCCAACAGCTGAATGGAGAAACAAAATGCTGTATATACATACAATGCATTATTGTTCTGTAATAAAAACGAATAAAGTCCAGATACATAAAGAACTTCTCACGGGAATGAGGAATCTATCATCAGTAAAGTAGAAAAAGTTGAGGCAGATCAAAATGGCAAACTGCTACAGCTGTCTTTATCATAGATCTATAATTAAACCTAAAACTCTAAGTTACAGGGAAATAGAGCTTTAAGAAACGTCAGAAGTTGTTATAGGCTTTTGAATGATTTATAGTGATGTGACACATGTTTATGTCTCAATCTGTTACACAATGAAATTTCTAAAATATTATATTACTGTATATTAAGTCAATGTACTATCACTATACTTATCTGAAGTAATTTCATAAGGATAGCTAAACGTCATCTAAAAATCCTATTATTATTATTATTATTTTGCTTAAAAACTTCAGAAGTTAGTTGCATTGCTAAGTTATGAAAATGAGACATTCTTTACTTTTTTTAAGTTTTACTTATTTATTTTGAGAGACAAAAACAGCACAAGTTGGGGAGGGGCACAGAGAGAGAGAGAGAGTGAGAGAGAATACCAAGCAGGCTTTGAGCTGTCAGCATGCAGCCCGATGTGGGGCTCAAACTCACAAACCGTGAGAACATGACCTGAGCTGAAGTTGGGCACCTATCCAACTGAGCCACCCAGCCACTCCATAGAGTAAGTTTGTTTATAGAGTGACCTTCCAGGTAATGTACTTCTGTTTCAGTCCCATAGAAACTTCCAGTGAGACTCTGGAAGATAAGTGTTTGAGACTAAGTTGGGAAGAGAAGATATGTAGAGGCAGAAGTGGTCTTGACACCCTCCAAATCATTTTATGTTATAATGTATTGGAGTGGTATGTTCAGGTTAAAACAAGATTGCTGAGATGCTTGACACAGTCCAGAAAAGAATATGCCTCTAGACATGATTCTATAATGAATGGCAAAATGCATTAGACTATCTGATGTGAAACCGAGTTTATAAAAGGTAAATTACCAAGTTGGTAGACAGAAAGTTTTGCTCAAGGTGTTCACATATTATAAATGCCACTGTCAGATAAATGCAAACCTAACTTTCAAGGGGTAATCTCGAAAACTGTGTGACAGCTTTTAGAGGAAAACAACGATTTACCCGACACCAGAGGAGCACAATTTACTACTAGAGTGTTCTAGGAGGAGCAGTTACAATATGTTGTTTTTAATTAGTCGCCTGCTTTTCCCTGGAAGAAGAAACTTCCATTAATGAAATTCCACTAGTGAATTCAACTTATAGAAGGGCTCCTTTTAAAACCAGGTCATCGGGGCACCTGGGTGGCGCAGTCGGTTAAGCGTCCGACTTCAGCCAGGTCACGATCTCACGGTCCGTGAGTTCGAGCCCCGCGTCGGGCTCTGGGCTGATGGCTCGGAGCCTGGAGCCTGTTTCCGATTCTGTGTCTCCCTCTCTCTCTGTCCCTCCCCCGTTCATGCTCTGTCTCTCTCTGTCCCAAAAATAAAATAAACGTTGAAAAAAAAAAAAAAATTAAAAAAAAAAAACAACCAGGTCATCTCTCACATCTTTACCCCTTTGGTCAGTGGCCTAAAAGTGATCTAGGAAAATATGCAGCTTGAGGACTGCTAATGGGGTCTTTGTGCCACCCCGCAGCACTTGTAGGAAGTTAGGATGATTGAGGCTGTTAATCATAAAGACCCTGTAGCTAGAATGATAAGCAGTAGTTTTCATCATCATAGTGCTTATTTATATAACCCTGAAGTTTTCAGCCCTACTTAGCCAGCACAACACCACATACGTTTGTGGTGTGAAATAGTGAAGGCAGCTGTAAACTGTTTAACTTCCACCCCTGAGACAGTGACACATAGGGAGTCTCTGTGCCCAGCTGTCAGGATGTGGATTGCAGGCAAATAGCTCCACCCTGGGAGACTCTGAGGTCTGGTGGGGAAACTAATTCTGGGTCCCAGAGCTGGCAATAGCCCTTGATGTTTTACTTCTATGCCATGCTCATTCTCCTAGAATGTCTCCAAACATTTCGTTAGTTGGAGGACTTTGGCAATTTCAGCATCATTAGTAGCAGAGGAAAGCTCTCTAGCCCATTGCAAGAGGGAAAAATAAAGTCAGCAACCACAAGCCCAAGGCATATTGGCAAATGTGCTTCCTACTGAATTTGTTACAGCTTCTTGATCTTTGCCTAAAGTTTGCTGAATTTTCTCCATTTTGAAAAACTAAACATGTTCCTTTAATATTGTTTCTCCTCAAAGTACAATTATAACTAATTTCCTAATCCATCATTTAAAAGACAAAAGAACTCAACTGTAGAGAATCACTGGGACATCTGTATAAAACTTCAAGGAGCCTCTTCAAACTTGCTTCTTCCATCTGGCATTTGCATTTCCTTCCCCTCAACTTCCCTTTCACCCAAACACAGTGGAGCTCTAGGGCTACTGTTCAAAGTCACGGACAGATATCATTTAATTCTAGTTGGCCTACATTTTATTTTTGTTTTAAATTTTTCTTGGGGAGGACTAAATCATACATAAAGGGGAAAGTATAAATCATGTACAGAGAATCAGTAAGAACCTATTTAACCATAACCTTGGATAAAAAGAATATAGTTCCAAGATTATAGAAGACTCCTGTGTAGATCATATATCCCTATTGCTTAGATACAACCAATATACTAACTAATCTGATACAAGTCTCTTGCTTTTTTAAAATATAGTTTCTTTACCCATTTGTACATCCTTAAACAAAAATAATTTAATTTTCCCTGCTTTTCCAATTTGTTGAAATGGAGTCACAGTGGATATATTAATTTGTGGGCTATAAGCAAGTTACTGCATGATGCTGTGGTTCACCCGTTTTCATTGTAGTAATAGTCCACTGTGTAAATATATGATTTATTTTTCAGTTCTGTAGGACTGGCTTTATAATTCGTGAGAGCTAATTCAAAATGAAAACGTGAGGCCCCAAGTTCAAAAAGTATTATGAATTTTAAGACAGTGACAGCAAAGTATTAAGCCAAGCAAAGGTACATTTTACGTGTGGGCCCCATTAGACTGCATAGACCACATGCCCGTGAAGCCAATCCTGACTCAATTATTGATTTACATGTTTTTGTTTTTGTTTTCTTTTCAGTTTCCTTCACTTCCCTTCCCTTTCCTCTTTCCTTTCCCCTTTCCTTTTTTCTTTTCGCTTCCTTTCCTTCTTTTCCTTTTCCTTTCCTTTTCTTTTTTCTTTTCTCTTTTCTTTTCCTTTCTTTTCCTTTCCTTTCTTCCTTTCCTTTCCTTTCCTTTCCTTTCCTTTCCTTTCCTTTCCTTTCCTTTCCTTTCGTTTCCTCCCTCCTTTTCTTGTACTTACCAACCAGCACACTTTTACAAACATCCTGCTAAATTTCTCCTGGGGCACACGTTCAAGAGTTTCTCCAGCATACGTACACCAGAGTCTGTCTGCTGCCTTAAGGATGTGCATTTTTAATAGCTAATGGCAAACTGTTTATCCAACTGCTCAGTAAATGTTGTATTGTCAAACAATAGTTTAGATTTCCTTTATTTCACATCCTTATCTATTATATACTTAGTGATACATAATAATAACTCCTTGTGATGTTAATATTCTTAGTGATAAAATAATGATTAGTCTTTATTTCATAACCTATCGTGATAATAATTGGAATTAAATTTCATTTACTTGGGGCACCTGGGTGGCTCAGTCGGTTAAGCGTCCGACTTCGGCTCAGGTCATGATCTCACAGTCCATGAGTTCGAGCCCCGCGTCGGGCTCTGTGCTGACAGCTCAGAGCCTGGAGCCTGTTTCAGATTCTGTGTCTCCCTCTCTCTCTGCCCCTCCCCTGTTCATGCTCTGTCTCTCTCTGTCTCAAAGATAAATAAACGTTAATAAAAAAAAATTTTTTTTAAATTTCATTTACTCTATCAATGTGAGGAATATTGTCATTTCAAAATGTTTTGTAATTACTGGATACTGTATATACATCTCCATTTGTAATCTCTTTAAATGTCATGCATTTAAGCTTTGTAATTTTTGTGTATAATTATTATCGATTTTTAATTAGACTTTCCCTAGCACTTTATACTTTTTACTTATGACTTTTATCTACTTTTGGTTATTTTCAGTAGAATGTCTGAATAATGGTCTGTGAAACAGCAGAAAACGAAGGTCCCTGTTTCCTATTAATCATCAAAATTTTCAAGAGACATCTATATTTGCTCTCTTTATTTTCTGATTACTTTCTGTTTAAATGGCTTTGGAATCAATTTTTAAAATTTGCTTATCTACTAAAATTTAGTTCTCCTGAAAGATCATTGCCCATCTAATACTAAAGCCAGATACATCTGAATGTTTTAAGCTCACTTCCTGTTTGACATGTCTCCACATTTCAGACTTTCCTTTTTAAAGCTCTCTCCTTTCTTGGCAATAGTGCACATTCCTAATGCCATTCTTCCTTTGCAACATGACTCCAGAGAATCCCCATCACTGATAAAACATTCTGTTAAGTTTGTGCCTTGATCATTTGCTTTAAAAAAAAAAATAGTTTTCAGTAGCTGACCTCAGTATTTCTGTAGCTCTAAGTATTACATCTAGTCAATAACTCTCAATTTTATAATGAAAATATAATTTTCCTTTCTAACTCGTATTCATTTCCAGTTGTGTGCCATATCCATATTTGTTTCCAACAAAATGTCATATATTTCAATGAGGGCTAAATTCACATATCTTTTTTTATATCCCCCAGGTAGTTAATAATATCATTTTGTCAAAAATGTGACCATTAAACTACTCAACTCACAGAAAAGAGAACTCTTTCAGCAACCCTAAGACTCCAAACTGAGTTTGTGGCATTTACATGATTTTGTCAGCAAAACTCTGTTACCTCCTGGGCAGTAAGTCATGGATTCACGGATTTATTTATTTATTTATTTATTTTTGCACTGCCTTTGACAGATGTATTTTTCAAGCAAATTTACATAGTTTAATCAAACAGAAACTAAACCTCCCGAATAATTTCAATTCAGTCTGTATTCTAAAATTCCATAATATCTCCTAGTCTCAGTATGCAGCTGAGAGGTTTCTTCCTTTCTTCTCAGTATATACTTTCAGCGTTCAGTCCCCTGTAAATTTTCACATTGGTTGTCCTCTCTATTGATAATGAACAGATGATATGAATTTCAGGATCTCAAATTTCAGCGGAAACAAATAATGGAAAACAAGAAGCTTTAAAATGTTTAGGTTGGATAACAAAAACAAAATATTTATGGAAGGCTTATTATATTGTAGGGACTGTGTGAGGCATTTTGCATGCAGTAATTCATTAAGCTTCCACATAGATTGTAATGATTTTCTAATTACAGAGAGGGAAAACTGAAGCTGAGAGAAGCTAAGTAATTTATCCAGGATTACTCCAAGGGATTGAGCCACTTGGCTCAGAACTGGAAGATTCAAAAGCCTGTGCATTTAAATGGTTGTCCTTGTGGCTCTGTTTCCCACATCAAGAAATGCATGATGGCAGAAAGCTTGAGCTTTATCGAATTCAAGAAAACAGTGAAAAGGAAATATTGTCCAGACAGCTGTGAAACAAGATTCCCTCAGTGTAGGAATCCCAAAAGGGCTTCCTCAATTCTGACTGAAGTTACTTTGAATGCAAAAATTCCAGGCCATGAATCTTGACATAATACTCAACTTTCTTGTCTGTTTCTAAAACACCTATTCAATGGGGCACCTGGGTGGCTCAGTCAGTTAAGCGGCCGACTTCGGCTCAGGTCATGATTTCGCGGTCCGTGAGTTCGAGCCCTGCGTTGGGCTCTGTGCTGACAGCTCAGAGCCTAGTGCCTGTTTTAGATTCTGTGTCTCCCTCTCTCTGACCCTCCCCTGTTCATGCTCTGTCTCTCTCTGTCTCAAAAATAAATAAACGTTAAAAAAATTTTTTTTAAAACACCTATTCAATATTTATGCCCCATATGTTTCCTTCTTGTATCTCAAATCTATCATATTCTTTTTATTGCCATTGTACCAATGATCTACTTGGGAATAAGTGAATCATAGCTAGACTGTTAGAATAGGACCGTTCTTTCTAATAATTATAGCTATGGACTCAATATTTTTGTCTCCCCAGAATTTGTATGTTGAAATCCTAAATCCCAAGGGGATTATGTTAGGAGATGAGGCTTTTGGGAAGATTAGGTCATGAGGGTGGAGCCAATTAGTTTTAGACTTACTTAGGACCTGATATTCTTTTCTATTTTGATCTTTTCAAATGGGAGTATCTATCCTACACCTGTCCCATCATTGTATTTTGGAAGTATATAACATGTTTGATTTCACAGGATCACAGCTGGAGGAAAACAGTTTGCCTCAGAATGAAACATACCTTCAGTCTCACCCATATATGATTTCAATGATAGTTAAATGACACTTTGGACTTAGACTTTTGTTGATTCTGTAATAAGCTAAGACTTTGGTGCCTGTTGGGATGGGATGAGTGCCTTATGCACGAGAGAAGGATATGAAGACATGAATTTGGGGGGCTGTCAGAGTGGAAAGCTATGTGTTGTATCTCCCCCATTTCCCCAAACTCATATATTGAAACCCTAAACCCCAATATGATGGTATTAGGAGGTGGAGACTTTGGGACCTCATTAGGTCAAGAGGTGAAGCCCTCATGAAGGGGATGAGAGCTCTTACAAAAAACTCCCTCCCTACTTCTGCCATGAGAGAACACGTGAAAAGACAGCAATCTAAAAACCAGATATTGTGTGTGCCAGCACCCTGATCTTGGACTTCCCAGCTTCCAGAACAGTAAGAAATAAATGTCTGCTATTCATAAACCACCAAGTCAATGTTTTGTTTTGTTTTTGTTTTTTTTATAGCAGCCCAAATGGATGAAAACAACTATATACCTTTTTTTTCATTCATAAGGCAAGGATTAAAGATTGTAATAGTGAGTTAAAATTTGTGCCCCCAAAAGAATACTCTTTATTTATCATTATGAAAAGATAAGATAAAGCATGCTTATAAAAAAGACTTATAGATTATTTTAATTATTGAGACAATAGAGAAGTTGAAAGCATAAAGACTATATTTCATATACCCTAAAACTTTAAAAGAAAGAAAATAATGAGAACTCCAAATTTAGAAAGCATCAGAAATATAATAACTAAATTGTTTAAAACAAATAATGTACATGGGTCATTTTCATTATGATTTAAATATAATAATGTAAACTATAGTATCATAGTTGATAATTATTTCTACTTCTTTCTTTGAAAGAATTATACTTCCCTGCCTGAGGACCTCAGGATTGAGCATAGAACTCACTTTGCCATTGAAATATAAACAAAAAAGGGATACTTTCAAGCAGAAGGTTTAGGAGTCAGCACATGGCTAGCCACGGTTTCTTTTATTTGTCCTTCTAACAAGGGCAAAATCCTGGATTTTGACATCCTGGATGAAGGTGATGTGGATAGGACCACACTGGCTCATTATGGATGTGTGATCATAAGCCAGAAATCAACCACTATAGTTGCAAACCACTGAGATTCTTGGATTGTTTTTCACTGGTGCATAGTTTATTCTATCCAGAAGGATAGAATGATATCTAGTGATTATTTTTATCCAAATTAATAGAACCTACCTAAAGAATATTCTACAGAGATGATTAAGAATCCTACATAACCCTTTTATTTTTTAATTATTTAAATGTTTATTTACTTAGAGAGAGAGAGCATGTGCATGAGTGTGAGCAGGTGAGTGATAGAGAAAGAGAGAGAGAGAGAGAGAGAATCCCAAGCAGGTTCCATGCTGTCAGCACAGAGCCCAAGTGGGGCTTGAACTTACAAATCATAATATCATGACCTGAGCCTAAATCAAGAGTTGGACGATTAACCGACTGAGCCATCCAGGCGCCCCACAACCCCTTTTATGTATCCACATGCACAAGGAATGAATCCAGCTCTATTGTTGGGACAGTGATTAAGCCATACAAAAAAAAAAAGCGCAAAACTTCTCCCCTCATACAACTTAATTCTAGTGGAAAAAGAAAGACTAAACAAATTCTTAGATTTTACAGAATGTTAGAAGGTGATAAATATTTTGGAGAGAAATAAAAGCAAGGAAAATTGATGGAGAATCCAGGGTCTGGGAAAGGATTGAACTTTAAAGTTCCCAGGGAAGATGTCACTGAGAAGGTAACATTTAGCAAAGAATTAAATGAGGTGAAGGAGCAAGACTTTAAGGTATTTGGAGGAAAAATCTGGGCAGGAAGAGCAGGATGGACAAAGATCTTGAGCCAGGTGTATAATTGCAGCAAGAAAAACAGAAGGGCCAGGTCAGAATGAGTGGGAGAAAGCAAAATGGAAGATGAGATAGAGAGGTAATGTTCCAGATCCAGATTATGTGAGGCCAGTAAGATGTAGCCTATCCTGGCTGCTGCATTGTCAGAGTACCTCCAGCTGGACCACTGGGAGGCTTCCCGGTCAAGGAAAAGAGACGATTGTGCCGTGAGCACAGTGGTAGCAGTGAACTTTGGTTAAATTCTGGATGTAATTTGAAGATAGACTCATTTGGATGTGATGACTAATTAGCAAGATAATGGGATTAAAAGATGGTATCAAGGATTATCCAAGTTTTTGCCTGAATGACTGGAAGAGTGGAACTTGCTATTAACTTAGAGAAATCTAGAGGAGTTGAAGATTGGGGGTAATGAAAATCAGGCATCTATTACACTAATAGGCATATTAAGTTTGAGATGTTTATCAGATGTCCAAAGGGAGGTATTGAGAAACTATTGTATGCATGGTCTGGAATTAAGGAGAGTTGACTGACTGTAGATATAAATTTAGATAGATTGATTTTAAAGCCATGAGAAGGTGGGGACATACCTAAGGAAATGAGAGGTGAGGACTGATTTTATATTCACTTATATCATTATTACTGCTAAGGGAAATGATAAACTTTAGGATTTATAATCAGAGTTTCAGGAATCCTAGTTAGGACAGAAATGTTTATTAGACTTAAGTGTATAAATATGTTGATTGCAAGAGCCATTATCTGACACACATCATATATTCAAATTAACCAAAATATATGTAGTATATACCTACTTTTTCCTTAACAAGATAGTACTATCTTAATATTTTATAGAAAATGACTCTATGTGGTCATTGAGTTGTGTCCCTCAATTCCCTAAATGATAGAATGATAAAAAATATTAAGAAATTTCCTATGGAGGGTTAAGTTTATTTATTAAAAAGTATATGTGACTAGCATAATTAAATAAAAAGGAGAGGGAAACATATTATCACATCATTTGAAAAGATTAAAGAATTATAACTGTGTCAAGCATTTTTTTTTCCTCCAATTATCGTACTACTCTGTTTTCCAGGAAAATGTTCACTGTTGATGATAATGTTAAATTACAAAAGCAATTCAAGGAAATCAGCATGAGAATGAGAAAATATTAAGGATAGAAATAAAAAGTAAAAGAAAAACTGTCAATCAGTTCACTCTAAACCATATAATTTTTAAAGGGGAGATTCATCAAACCTTAGTCCTATTTGGTTTTAATAGCAGAGATTAAAAACACCTTCAGCTGACAGATAATCTATACAAAATACAGAAAAAAATGAAAAACATTCTTTTCACCCTTCTGTAAAAACATGCCTCTCTTCCTTCCAAAAATAAAAATAAACACAAAAATATCAAGGTACAGACAGCAATAAACCACCCTGACAGCTGTCAACTCATAGTTGACATAGCATTAACTGTTAGACTATGGTGTTCTGCTGAACATAAATAATTTCACAAACTCACAGAATCCAGATGAAATTACTCTATGATACTGATGGAAAGAAAGAAAGAAACAAAAATCTCTCTGTAATCACTTCTGAGCACAAATAACCAATTGCCCAAGCAACCAGAAAGACGAAATGGCCCCCTTTCCAGGCCACCACAAGTGACTGCTACTCCATTTTCAATTACACGTTTAGCCTTGCTCTGTTGTTCCATCCTTAAAAACAATTATCAAGGTACTAACCAAGAGGGCCTTAATGTTCTCCTCAACAAGACTTAACTTTGGTTGCTTTCTTCCTGACAATACAGCCCTGACCTCACTTTTCTCAGAGGATTTACTTTAGAAAACTTTTAATTGTAAAGTCTTTCTCTGCTCCTTTGAGATGTAAATCTTCTCCCAGTCTCTTGCCAGTTTTATAATCCAAGAATGTCTTTCTCAAGGGCCTGGGGGCCATCTTGTTCAAATATAATCATCAAGAAAGATAGCTCCCCTATTTCCTGGTCAGTGGTAGGGCAGGAGCCTAACTTCCTGCATAAGCTTTGATTAACAAACATAGATAACCTAATCACCTTGACCAATCACCTGCCTAATGCCGACTAGTACTTTTCTATTAGACCACCCAGCATTTAAAAATTCTTTTGCCTTTTGTGTCAGTAGCGTTGAGTTCAGGCTCTGCCCTTAACTACAAAAGCCTGAACCCCTCCTGCAATAATCTTTCTTGCATGTTTGACTCCAGTTGGTGTTGTATTTTTTAGACATTACTCAACAGAACTACCAGTAGTTCCTATCAGCATTCAATCTTGAAAGGTAACCTGCTTCACTGAACCCTCTCCCAATGTACCTCACACAACCACAAATCCTACAACAAGCGCCCGCTAACATCCTCTTACTAAGATGTCTCATATATTCCCACAATGTCTGTTGTTTGTTGGTGTTCTGCTGGAAAACGTAGCTAGTGAGCTCCCACAAGACTAAAGTGACTTATACGCATAGGAAGGAATTCTAAATAAGAAAATATTAAATCACAATAAGCTATGGTTTGGGGAGGAATAAAATGAGAGTTTCTAACTGTTGAAATGTAATATGACCAAAACATTTACCTCTACAATTTTTCAAATTTCTTGAAACTATCAAAAAATATATGAAATTAAATAGTATACATACACACACATTCACAGCAGCATTAGAAAATAGGAAAAACAATTCTGTGATACTGCAAAATGTGCTAAATTCTGTGTTTGCAATAGCATGACTTTTAAGCTGAGACTCGAAAGGCAAATATAATTGGACAAGGAAAGTCCTTAAAGTTTGATGAAACTTATCTGGAAGAGCTCAAAGAGTTGGGACATAAAATGCAATGAGGCCAGGTTCGGGGAAAATTCCCAGAGGGCTTCACATACGAATTATTTCAAATTTTTAAGAAAAGAGATAATAACATTCCTTCACAAACTTTTTCAGAAAATAAAGGAAAAAACATTTCCCATATCATTATATGTGGCTACTATTACCTTGATACAAACCCAGACATAGACAAACAAGAAAATACAGCTTAAGATCAATATTCCCCATTAACATTGAAACATAAATATTAATATAATAGTTACAAATGAAATCCACCATCATAGAAAAAATGATTATACACCAACAGCAAGTGGAATTTATCCAAGGAATACACTGTTGCTTAACAATCAGATAATCAATAAATACAATAACCATACTAATTGAAAAGGTTCAGAAACCCAACCACGTTGTAATCTCAATAAATGCAGAGAAAAAAAAAATACATTGACAAAGACCAACATCCATTCATGATTTAAAAAATATTCAGCAAACCAGGAAAAAAAGGTAATTTCCTCAGTCTGATAAAGGGCATTTACAAAAACCTCACAGCTTATGATATATGCAAAGGTGAAAAACCAAATGTTTTCCTCTTTAGACTGAAAACAAGGCATGGATGTCTACTTTCTTCACTTCTATTCAACATTGCCTTGGAGACTTTACCCTGTACAATTAGGCAGAAGTAAATAAATGAATAGATAGATGAAGATAAAAGAAGCAAAACTGTCTACATTCACAGATGACATGAAAATACATGTAGAAAATGTCATCAAGGAATCCAGAAAAGAACTATCTGAACTAATAAACAAGTTTAGTAAGGTCTCAGGACTCAAACTCAATATCAATTATATTTTTTATACCTTAGTAACAAAGAAACCAAAAAAGAAATCAAAGAAAGCAATTGCATTCACAGTAGCTTCAAAAAGAAAAAAAAATAAGCTTAGGCATAAGTTTAACAGAAGAATTGCATGTCATACTCAGAACTATAAAATACTGCTGAATAAAATAAAAAAAAAAAAAAACCTCTCTAATAAGTAGAGAAATGTTTTGTGCTCATGAATTGGAAGACACAGTATTATCAAGATGGTAATTCTCAAATTTATTAATTTATTGTTTTCCCTTCAAATAGACAGCAGATTCTTTTTTAAAATTGCCAAATTGATGCTAATATTTATATAGAAATCTGAAATATTAGAACAGCAAAAATAAGCTTGTAAAATAAGAAAAAAAAGTTAGAGGACTTAAACTTTCTGATTTCCAAACTCACTACAAAACTACAGGAATTGAGACACAATGTGATACTGGCATAAAGATATGTATGAGATCAGGGGCACCTGAGTGGCTCAGTCAATTCAGAGTCCAAATTTGGCTCAGGTCATGATCTCGCGGTTCACTAGTTCGAGCCCCACTTTGGACTCTGTGCTGACAGCTTCTGAGCTGTGGATTCTCTATCTTCCTCTCTCTCTGTCCCTCCCCTACTTGTGCTCTCTTCTCTCAAAAATAAACATTAAAGACATAAAATAAAAAAAAGGAAAAAGATCAATATAATAAAATTGACAGTCCAGAAATAATCCCTAACATTCATTTTCAATAAGTGTACCAAAACAATTTAATACAGAATATACTCTTTTCAGCAAATTGTGCTTGGGCATATTAAAGAGAATAGATTTAGACGCTTACCTCACACCATATGTAAACAATGGACCACATCCCTAAAACCTGAAGAAAATACAAAAGAAAATTTGGGGGACCTTGGATTAGTCTAAAAAGTTAAATATGACATCAAAAGTATGTTCCATAAAAGAAAAAACATGATTGATTTGAGTTTTATCAAAATAAAAAAAATACTATGTTTCAAAAGCCCCTATTAAAAAAATGAAAAGACAAGCCAAAGTGGAAAGACCTTTTGCACATCATATATCTGGTAAAAGGACTTTAACAGAATGTTTAAAGAACTCTATAATATGATAATAAAATGAAAATAAACATCCCAATTTGAAAATGTGCAAAGAATTGAAAAGACATTTAACCAAAGAAGATACATGAATAGCTAAAAAGCACATTAAAAGATGTTCAACAACACTATTTATCAGGGAAATATGAACTAAGTCCCCTAGGAGATACCACTATATACCCACTGGAAGGCTCTTAGAGAGAGAGACAGTAACATGCTTTGGCAAAGACGTAGAGAACTTGGGACTATCATATATTGCTGGTGAGAATGTAAGATGGTACATTTTGGAAAACAGTTTGGCAATTTCTCAAAAAGTTTAATGTAAAATCACCCCCTGACACAATAGTTCTACCACTAAGAATTTACTCAAGAGCAAATAAAACCATGTTCGCACAAGGCATGTGCACAGTATTTGGAGAAGTATTATTAATTATACCGAAAAACTGAAAAAAAATGCTATCAAATGATGAATAAATGTGATATATCCAAATATTGGGATACTATTCAGTAATAAATAATAAATAGGAAATAAAGAATAATAAATAATAAAAAGGAAAAAAAAACATTGATGGGGCAACATAGGTGAGCCTCAAAATCATACTAAGAAAAGCATATGCAAAAGACTCTACCATGTTGGATTCCAATTCTATAAACTGTTTAAGAAAAGCAAATTGACAGAGAAAGAAAGCAGATAGGGGCACCTGGGTGGCTCATACGGTGAAGTGTCTGATTCTTAATTTCAGCTCAGGCCATGATCTCACAATTTGTGGGTTTGGGCCCCATGTCAGTGTGGATCCTGCTTGGGATTTGCTCTCTCTCCCTCTCTCTCTCTCTGTCCTTCCCCTGAGTTCTCCTCTCTCTCTCTCTCAAAATAAATAAATAAACTTAAAAGATATTAAAAAAAAAAAAAAAAAAGAAAGAAGACAGATGGTGGTGTAAGGCTGAGGGATGAGTGTGAGAATGGATTAACTGCAAATGATCACCAGAGAAATTCTCCCACTGGATTGTGGTGAGGGTTGAACAATTATACAGATGTAGTAAAAATAAAGATAATAGAGGTGCAGCAAGTTCCTTTATGTAGGTGCCTCTCAGGGTAGGTGAAAATGGAGTAATGACCTGGAGAAAAGGAAGGATCTAGGCTAAGTAAGAACATGCAGGCCAGGATGCAGGGCACCAAAGAGCCTTCTAGAATAAGGACCATGGGCAGTTGGTAAAAGACCGTCACACCAGCATACAGTAATAATGTGAAGAGATAAAAGGATTGGATTGATTGTGTTCTCAGACACATGAATGACCAAGAAACTGTATCACAAACTCTCTTACTCATGTTATTTCCTTGTATCAGTGAACAACTTACACTGACATTGACGATGCAGAAGGAATAGAAAAGATAAGGCAACCCTTTTCTTTAAGTCTTTCCACATTCATCAGTAAGCTGAAGGTAAAGTGTTGGTGGTATATGGGCATATCAAAAAGTGAAAGACAGCTGAGTTAGTTAAAAAATTTTTTTACATTGATTTATTTTTGAGAGACAGAGAGAGACAGAGCACAAGTCGGGGAGGGGTGGAGAGAGGAGACACAGAATCTGAAGCAGGCTCCAGGCTCTGAGCTGTCAGCACAGAGCCTGACGCAGGGCTCGAACTCAAAAACCGAGAGATCATGACCTGAGCCGAAGTCGGAGGCTGAACCAACTGAGCCACTCAGGTGCCCAGTTGAGTTAGTTTCGTGTAGCATTTCCACTGTTTGGTAACTATAAAATAAAACTGCATAACTTCAGCAATTCTACATGCAAGTTAAATGCCCATACACAGTAAAACCTTGGTTTGTGAGCATAGTTCATTCTGGAAACATGCTTGTAATCCAAAGCACTTGCATATCAAAGCAAATTTCCCCATAAGAAATAATGAAAACTCAGATGATTCATTCCACAACTAAAAAATATTCATATAAAATGATTATAATACTGTAATATAATACAAAATCATAAAGAAAATACAAAGACAAATAAAGAAATTAACCTGTACTTAACTTTGAAAACTCTCATGGCTGGTGTGAGGGAGGTAAGAGAGAGGAGGGTTACTGTGTAGGAGGACTTTCACTATCACTAACCACTAATGGAATCACTGCTATCTATAGGTTCAGTGGAATCTTTTTCTTTTTGTGCAACTTTAACAAGGAATCTATCCAATGACACTTGCTTTTGCCTCCTTTTGAGGATTTTGCAAAAATGTGACATTGCCCTGTCGGTAAATAGATTCATCGCACTGCTACAGCCTTATTTGTGTAGTGCTTTTCTACAAAATGTTGTACTGTTTCCCACATTTTACCCATCTCCCTAATGTCCGCCTTTTTCTCCTCCTTCTCTGCAGACGAGATTTCCTCCATAACCTTTGTGTTGCTCACGATGCAGATCCGTCAGTTCCTGGGTGGTCAGCTCCTGGCCATGTTCTTCCACCAGCTTTTGAATGTCATCCCATTTACCTCCAGTCCCATGGTCTTCCCCAAGTACAAAATTTCATCAGCAACTGGAGGCTCCTATTCAGGAACAAGCCTCTCTAAGTCATGTCCAAGAATGTAATCAGGCCACAGTTTTCTCCAGGCAGAATTGAGGGTTCTCTTGGTGACCCCATCCCAGACTTTATCAATGATCTTGAGGCAGTTCATGATGTGGAAATGATTTTTCCCAAACTCTCTTCAGTCACCTCAAAGCATTGCTGAAATAGTGCTTTGGTGTAAAGCTTTTTAAAATTTGAAATGACTGGCTGATCCATGGGCTGGAGGATTGGCGTGGTGTTGGGAGGAAGGAACTTGACCTTAATGAACTCAAATTCTTCCAGTAAGTCATCCTCAAATCCTGGAGGATGAACAAGAACATTATCCATAACCAGCAAGATTGTGAGTGACAGATTCTTTTCTAAAAGATGTTTCTTCACCCCAGGACCCAAGACCTCACTGATCCACCTAATGAACAAGATACAAGTGACCCAAGCCTTGCTGTTGGACCTCCATATAACTTTAACTGGCTCTTCTACACCTTGCATTTTTTTAAGGCTCATGGGTTCTCAGAATGATACATGAGCAGGGGCTTGACTTTGAAATCCCCACTTGCATTAAAACAAAACAAGAAGGTAGAAGGTCTTCCATGGGCTTATGACCGGCCACTGCATTCTCTTCTTCAGTAATGTAGGTCCTCTTTGGCATCTTCTTCCAAAAAAGCATTGCAGTTAAAAACTTGCTCCAGCAGGTAAGATTCAGAAACCATGAGTTTCTGGAACACGGTAGCAAATGCCTCAGCTCCCTTAGCGTCCCAACTTGCAGCCTCTCTGTGCCTCATAGCACTATGGAAGCCATTTCTCTTGTTAAAGTTATCAAATAATCCCCTGCTTGCCTTGAAGACTTCTCTATTTTCTGTCGATGTTCCTGGCAGTTTACTTATGAGGTCAGTGTACAAGGCCTTTGCCTTCTCATAGGTAAAGCTCTCAGGCACAGTATCACCTGCTAGTTGCTTCTTGTTTATACAAACCAGAAGCAACTTTTCTACATCTTCCAGAACATGTGGCCATTACTTTGATATTCTCATGACTCCTTTTGCTGCATCTAGCCCCCTTACTTCTTTTTTCTTCTTTAATATTGCACAGATGGTTGATGTAGTCTTATAAAATCTTGTAATTTTGGCCACTTGCATACCTCGTCTGTACTTCTCAATGGTTTTCTTCTTAACTTCCACTGTAATCATCTCCTTCTTACCACCTTTCTTTTCAACCCTTTTCTGCATGGGGGCCACTGTATACACTCACACAGATGTTGACTACAGTACAGCATTAATAAACTTGTCATAAGCTGTATTTAATGTAACTGGCAATAAGGCAGCAGAGGAAAGGGTGTATATCTGCAAGCAGCCTGACCTAGAAGAAAGTAAAGCATTCCTAAGCTTACTCTTGTATGAAAAAGCAAAGGACTGTCCATATTGTGGGCACCTTCCAATGTTGTGAAAAGTCACTAATTTCTGCCAAACACCACGGACTGAGACCAAGCATCCAAGCATTGGAAATGATCACCCATAATCCTGCAGAGAGAGAGAGGAACCACTGGCTTAGTTGTGTGACCTTCAGCATCACATACTGCTCATATTGCAAAATATCGCTCATTTATAGAGTTAAAATTTATTAGAAATGTTTGCTCATCTTAAGGAATACTCACAGAACAAGTTACTCGCCACCCAAGGTTTTACTGTATTTGCAATTAAAACTGGCAATGTACCATATAATAATGAATAGCAAATGTCACGATAATAAGCAAAATTTTATTTTATTTTTTTACTTTCAACAGAATTTGTTGGCAAATAAAAAACAACATGGTAAGTTTAGAGATTGCAGAGAGAGCTTACTTCACATTTCAATACCTTTCACGCCACTTTTTGCCCCACATTATTAACAAGGAGCCCATCATTTGTATTTTGCCCTGAGCCCTGAAAGTTATATAACTGGCCCAGCTCCTGGAGAAATTTTGACCAAACTGGCTATTCTGAGAAGATTATAGTTTAAAAATTCCACCTTGCTTAGAGGTTCTACTTTTCTGTGCTTGAACTTTTCGATCACATGTGACATTTGCATGTGTGGGCGGATTATGGGATAGCGTTTATTTCTTAGACTTATGTGGGGCCTTCCATTTGAAAATCTGGACTTGCAAATCCTGCCTGTAGGAAACTGTCACTGTCCCGAAAGCCAATCTTGGCTATAAAATTCACTAAAACTGTTAAGAGCAGCCCCATGGCTTAGAACCAAACTACACACTGCTCATCCACACCCTCCAATTATTCCATATGAGCAAATATGACAGATTTTCACCGAACTATTATAACAATACCATCCGTTGACAAGTTGAGTTCTTGCAGTTCACCAGATTTCAGAAATAATTTCTCCCCACCTCCATTGGCTACTACATCACAGACAACAAAGAAACAAAGCATAAACAACAGTAATAACAATAACACTACCATCAGGACAATTGAGTTTACCCAAAAATACACATCTATGTCCACTTAAAGTGCCACAACATTATAAAAGTAGAAAAAAAATCAAGCAGACATTTAGGTAAATCCCAGCAATGGTAAAAAATGCAAGAATGTTTCCTACTCTAAACAGATAAAAGAGGAAATATGACTAAAAGACAGCAATGTACTGAGTACCAAGTGATATTGCTAAACTTGAACAAAATGATCCTTTCTGTTAAAGGATTAGGACAGCAACTGAAACTTCAAAAGGAAAGTTGACTTGTTAGAGGCAAAGGGCTTGAGTCATAAAACATATTTTATAGTTATCAAAAACAAAACAAAGCACAGCTAAACAACACATGTTTAAGGAGACATGAAGGACCTTGGAAATAACAAATGGGTGTAAGATAAAATCATAGGATTTTACACCGGGGCCAACTTTCTTTCTTTCCAGCGATGTTACTCAATTGTTCCGTCCACTGGCAGAAATTCCTACAGTTCAAAGGTCCAATACTCACTTTGTTGCTTTAGGAGAGAGAGTGCATTTAACTGTGGTGACCTAGAGGAAAAGCACTGGAGGACCTTAGGGGGGACATTAGTCGATGTGATTGGGCCACCCGAGTTTTCTCACTGGCATGAAGTGAAAGGCTCCTGCTCTCTTTCAGACTCTGGACGATATCCAGAGGTGATATCTCCCTTGATGATTACATTTCAAAGTGAAGGCTCCCATGTTCATGAAAAAGACATTCCTCTAGTAAAACTTTCAAGAAGCTGGGAAAAAACTTACATCTCAAAGGGACATGGAGAGTATTTATGAGGTAAAGGTTTCTAAAGTAAATCATCTCAGAATAGGGAGGTCAGGGTCAAAAAATATATATATGTCCAAATCTTGGTCAGGCTGAGGGAAACTTTAAGACCTTGGTCATACCCCTCACTCTCTCTTAATGACACTTTACTTTACATAGCCTTTCAGCACACCTCTGATTCCCCTAGAGAAATTATTTTCCTTATTCCAGTTCCACTCATGCAATCCAAGCCCCTTTCTCTGTACCTTGCACGGCATCCCCTTGGTTTTCTTGGTAAACTTTAGGTTCTGTCATTGCCTTTTGCATCTTTAACTGGTCAATTAGTCTCTTCTTGCTCGTTCCCTTAGTATCAGGTCATTTCCAGAACAGCAGGGGCAAAACACTACAATCCCTTAGCTCCAAATCACTTTTGTCTTATCCTACTCAGCTTCTCTTTAAAGTCAAATGTATTGAAAATTTTGGTAAAATCACTGGTCCCTAGTCTTTATTTCCTACCCATTCACTCATTATATTTTCTCCATGTTACTTTTACAAAACTTTTATAACAAAAAGCAATGGCCATCTTATGATTCCTTTTACTCTTGATATTTCAGGAGCATCTGTGTGTACTGAACATACTGTCTGCTTCAATACTGACTTAGCTACCACTATACTATAATTTCCTCATTTTACCCTGAAGGTTCAGGGATTCTTTGTTTTCTTCACAGAATGTTTCCCTCTGCCCTTTTATTAACTGCTGGCACTACAAGAACCATGTCCTTAACCTTCTTTTCATCCATACATCACTCTCTCTAGCAAACTGCATCCACTTCTGCTAATGTTGATGGGCTGATAACTTCTGACTAGGTGTTTCTGCTCTACAAAGTCCTCTTGAGTTTCTGACCACACATAAAACGTAACATTTCACTGTGCATATAGTACACAACTAGCCCATCCCAAACTGAACTTACCAACTTTACTCTCCTATCCCCAATGTTGGTCTTGTATTTACCCCTCCTTTTTAAATTTATTTTTTATTATTTAAAAAAATTTTTAAGTTTTTTTTTTTTAATTGGGGGGGTTGGGAGGGGCAGAGAAAAAAGGGAGAGAGAGAGAGAGAGAGAGAGAGACCCGAGCAGGCTCCTCACTGTCAGCGCAGAGCCCAACAAGTGAGATCATGACCTAGGCTGACCAAGAGTCCGATGCTTAACCGACTGAACTACCCAGGCACCCCCCACCCTTTTCATAGATGGTATCCTTTACCTAATGGAAATCTGGGCTTCAGACATGTCTTTCTCTCTTCGACTCATTTCAACTCAAATACCAAATAATGTAATTTCTAAATGCTAAACTCTCTTAAATCCGTACATTTTTCTCTATTTTGATTGCTCCTGTTCCACTTCAAGTCCATTATCTCCCATCTAGTTTATAATAGCCTGTCTGGCATCAGGCATGTCCTCTTTCTAGAAAATTCTCTAACTGGCATTTTAATATTTAAATCTGGCTCTTTAATTCTCCATAATCCTAAACACCTCTTATACTATTTTGTATGTATCCTAATTGCCTTTTGTTCCTCAGATATTGAAGGTCTCATATTTCCAGGGTGTCATATATTCTTTTTCTTCTGCCTGAAACATATCTCTGCTTCCTACCTTCATGCAATTTCTCACTAGGTGTATTAGTTTGCTGTGCTGCAGTAGCAAAGAGTGTCAAACTTTCAACAATAAAGTTTTTGGTTTTTTTCTCATGCATTCTACATGCTGCTCTCATGGGTCAGCTGCTGTAGCTTTACTGAAGAGTAAGGCAAACTAATCATTGTTTTTTCACTTTAACTTTACTAAAAAAAACCCTTGTGTTCATTTCCTCTAGCTGTTGTTTTATCTATTTTTGTCAGTACCTTGAATAGTGTGTTGGGCTTCCATAAGAAATATTCAGCCAAATGAATATGTTAGCATTCAGGTGAAACTTGAGGACTATAATTTAGATTTAATATACGATAAATATTTACATAATGTATGCCTTTCTTTTCATTTATTGTTTGCACTACATGTTATGATTTCCATCAAGGGAAAGCACAAAAAATATTAAGTGTGGATTAGTGTGTAAAAACCATTATCTATTTTTGCAGAATTGACAGTGGTACCTCTGTAAACTTTTCAAAGGTTATGATAAGTATATTTCTTTCTAATAAGGTCAGAAGGAATCCAGAACATCTAAAATAAAGGCTTGATTAGCTATGTTTTAAATTACTTTTTTATTATTATTATTTTACTGCATTCCCAAGGACACAGTGTAAAGTGAATTGCAGTGAAAAAAAAATGGAGTGATCAATATCTTCATAGCCCGAATTACTTTGAATCATTTGCTCATCTCTAACTATTATGAGCAACTTGAATTGACATTTTCTATATCAATTAACATTATACTGAATATACTTCAATTTAATTTCCTCTTAAATACCTTTTTTATATGCTGCATGGAACAGGATCCTGTGGTGTAGCCTTCATTTCCAGTTTATATGCTTCAGTTAAAGATAATTTGATTGCTTTTCTTTTGTGTCAGTTAGGATCCTATTAGAAGTCTTTCATACAAATATGAAACTTAAAATTGAGTTTATAATTCAATAATAAATTGGTCTACTTATATGATCTTTTTCTAAAGAATGTAAGCATTTCTGTCTCTTATAAGACATAGAAGGAGACGAACTGAAAGGACAATTCAACTTGAAGAAAACAAAATCATCCTACGGGCTACGTCACCCAAACACAGATCAGTAGAAGTTCCTTTAGCCCGGACCCCAATTTACTCTCTTAGACTACGTTAATTGAGAAGTAAATCATTTCTCTATCTAGACATGCCATGTTTCAATTCATTTATTACAGGCAGAATAATCCTTCTGACTTTTAATATAATCTTATCATTACCCGGTTTGAAAGTCATCATTGGTTTCTGATTATGAACCTGTAAACGTTTTCAATCCTTAAATCCCTTCGTTAGCAGTCCGGCTATATTGCATTATTTGTGCTTGTGCCAAAATGTCTTGATTTATATGCCTCCACATATAATCTTTTCTATATCTGAAATGACTTTTTCCATCTCCTTATTACTGAAGAAACTTTTTGGTTTCTTTTATGAACCAGTGCTTTCAATTGTTAGGTTCTGTCTTCACTAATTTTGTAACTTACTGAACGTATTTATTAAGAAATGACAACGTGTTGGATAGTATGGCAAGACCCGAATGGTCATTACAAGCCTGTCATGAAATAGAAATCAGTACCTCGTATAAAGACATAACATAGTGAACAGTGCTATAAAGAAAAGGAGCATGGGATTATGACAGGATATAAATTATAGAGATTACCAAATCACTGAGTGTATAAAGCCTTTCCAGAGGAAATAATAATTAAATCAAAAGCAAACCTAAGTAGGGGTTGGCTACAAGAAAAGAGGAACAGAGGGAATTCCAAGCAGAAGAAAAAGCATGTGCAAAGTCTCCATGGTAGAAATTTGCTTGTAAAATATAAAATTTGGAAATAGGACAAATACAGCTAGGGGAAATAAGCATGAAAGGCTACAGCATCCAGACCAGTTTGGAAGAGTTAAATCTTTATCTTAAGAATAGGATAACATGGGGGCGCCTGGGTGGCTCAATAGGTTGAGCGGCCGACTTCGGCTCAGGTCATGATCTCACGGTCCGTGAGTTCAAGCCCCGCGTCGGGCTCTGTGCTGACAGCTCGGAGCCTGGAGCCTGTTTCAGATTCTGTGTCTTCCTCTCTCTGACCCTCCCCCGTTCATGCTCTGTCTCTCTCTGTCTCAAAAATAAATAAACGTTAAAAAAAAAAAAGAATAGGATAACATGAATATATTTTAGGTAGGTTGTCAATATAATGGGAGTTGTCCCTTTACATGATGACTCAAGATGATGTTGAGAGAATTGATTGAAGAGGACAAAGAACGAGTCCGTGGTTGGGGAGTGGTTCATATTAAAGGGGTATTTTGGAAATTTGTAAAGGTTGTTGACACAATGACTGGTGTTCACTAGTTTAATTCAGTGTATAGTAGGCAGTGGTGTTAGATATTCTACAACCCAAATATCAGTTTTACACACAGAAAAAAAAAACTGTCCCTTCTGAAATTAGCATAGTTTGAATAATATGTTTTTATTTATCTGAGACTAGAACCTATATACATTTTACATGTAACACAAAATAAGTTTTTGCATGGTTTTAATGGACCGAATATTACATGCAAACTATTTTTATATCAATTTTTCATAAGTGCAACTATAGTATAAATCATGTGGGAACTGTATCTTGCTTTATTCCAAATAAATGTTACCATTTTAGAAAATTTCATTACCGACAACACCAGTAATGATATTTGAGTCACCAACAAAATACACCTATATAAGTCTACTTTTCATATGTTACATTTACTATAATTCTACATATACAGTAACATTCTAATTTAGTATTTTTTAAGTTTATTTATTTATTATGAGAGAGACAGAGACAGCACGAGTGGGGTAGGGGCAGAGAGAGAGGAGAAAGGGAGAATCCCAAACAGGCTTCCAGCTGCCAGAAAAATGCAGCGTGGGCTCGAACCCACATAGCTGTGAGCTCATGACCTGAGCTGAAACCAAGAATCAGTCGCTTAACTGACTGAGCCACTTAACTGACAGAGCATCCCTCTGACTTAGTATTTTTTAAAAGGTAAAATATAGGGGTGCCTAGGTGGCTCAGTCAGTTTTGTGTTCAACTTTAGCTCAGTTCCTGATCTCATGGGTGGCTTGTGAGTTTCAGTCCTGCATCAGGCTCTCTGCTGTCAGAACATAGGCTGCTTTGGATCCTCTGTCCCTCTCTCTCTCTGTTCCCCACCCCCTGCTCACGCTCTCTCTCTCTCAAAAATAAATAAACATGTAAAAATTAAATTAAATTAAATTAAATTAAATTAATAAGTAAATAAAGGTAAAATATAAAGAAAAATGTCAATAACATTCAGGTTGAACATTGAAATTGAGTTGCATACATTGTTCACAACTTAATCGTTACCATGGCTACCATGACATGTTTTTCTCCCCATTAAAGCAGTAACACCATCAGTATTAAGTAAATAGTTTGCAAAGAGACACTGTAATTAACTGGAAAAAAAAAAAGTGTATGAATCTATAACACTGTCAATGTAATGTTAAAAACATCTCCTAAATAGAAGTAAAAACCCTTTTTTTCTTTTTTACCTTACAACACTCAGTAGCCACATAATAATATATGAGTATTAACAAAGCCATCCACAGATGAAGCTATGAGGACAAAGAGAGAAAAAATCTAAGTGAAGTTTCCACTGCCAATACATTCTTTCAAAAAATATATTCATGAGGTGAAAATTAAGAAACTCAGATGTATAATTAAATGCAGTCAAGACAATTTTCCATGGCATGTGGGTAAAGAAAGGCATTCCATTTTCAAATACCCTGTTATTACATCCATCTTTTTAAAAATCTCTCTCTCATGTTCGCTTTTCCATATAACTTCTACAACATTTCTCTCCTCTCCTTTACAGAAAAGTCCCCTGAAAATGTTGTTCATGCTCTTTGGTTATCTGGAATCTGATCCTTGTTCCTTTTCTTTTTTCACTCTTTATACTTACTCCTTTGGTGTTGTCCTAAGGTCTCATGGTTTTAGAAAACATCTGTGTCTTCAAACTCCTAAATTTATACTTTCAGCTTTCTCTAAATCCCAAATGTGATATCCAACCCTGTATTCAACAGCTTCATGACGGGGGTCTAAAAGGCCAAATTTTATGTATTCAAAGGGACTCCTGTTCTACACACACACACACACACACACACACACACACACACCCCTCCTACAGGTTTCCACATCTCAGTCAATTACAACACCATTCTTCCAATTGTTCAGACCAAAGATATTTGATATACCCATGATTCTTTTCTTTCTTTCATACCTGAAACAATCTATAAGGATAACCTCTCATCTCTACCTTTAGAATATATAAGGTATCTTACCACTTCTTAATTACTTCATTGCAACCATACTGGTCTAAGTCATCACAAACTTAAAAAATTTTTTTTCCTAATGAACTCATTAAATAAATTCATTCAATAATTTTGACAACCTGTATTGGGAACTAGGTATACTATGATAATCAAGGTAGACAATGTCTACCTTGATTTGTATTGACTTATACAAATCAATATGTCTACCTTGATTTGTACTGACTTATACAAATCAATATGTATTCAAACTGAGATAAGTACTAGGGTGCTAGGAAAAACAGGATGCCTTGAAAAGATGGGAAAGTCCAGAAGTCTGTTACAAAAAAAAAAATGTTTAAAATCGGACCTAATATATCCAGAGTAATTATGCAGGTTGAGAATGGAATGAAGAGTAAGTAATGTAGGCAGACATGGCAGCCTGAGCAAATATCCTGGGGCAGGAAAGGCCAGTGTGACTGGAGCATTTTGAGAGGCAGGGAGAACACCATAAGGCTTGGTGTACACAGGAGTCAGATGATTCAGAGCTTTGTAAACCACATTAATTTAATTATTCCAAAGTTCATGTCAATCTGGCTATCACTTACAGACTAGAAAGGAATAAAAACAGAAATGAGACAATGTTAGTTCATTGCCCTTAGGTTAGTGGGCTCCAATTAAGATGTAACAGTAGCTTGGACAGGGGCATGATTGAGACATGAAGAGTTGTAGATGGATTCAATGTTCATTTAAGAATTGTAACCAACAGAATTTGGTGATAGATTGTGGTATCAGAATGGGGATATGACAAGGATTGTTTTTAGGGACCTAAAGCAAGTAGATGAAGGTGCTGTGTACTAAGTTGCAAAAAGACTTGAGACAATAGATTTGAGCGAGGACCAAGAGTTCAGCTTTAGGTGTGTTAATTTTGAAATGAGTCTGAGAGATATTTCAGTGCAGGTGAAGATGTCAGGTAGGTGGCTCAATACATGTATGTTATTTATCTCTTGCTGCATAACAAATTACTGTGAAACTTAGCAGCAAATCTATATTAGCAATCTATTGCTGTACAACACTAAATTGCTGTACAGCTAAATGCTGTAATCCAGCATTTAGCAGCATAAAACAACTTCTCGTGCAGTTTCCTGGGTAAGGAAATTGGGAACAGCTTTATGGCCCAGGATCTCTCATGAGGTTGCAGGTAAGGTTTCAGCCAGAGCTGAATGCTTGAGTGAGGCTGGAGATTTGACTCCAAGATGGCTTGTGCACATGGCTTTTGGCAGAAGCCTCAGTTTCTTGCTGGCTGTTTGGAGAAGGCCATACTTCCTCCCCAAATAAACCTCTCCACAGGTCTGCTTAAGTGTCTTCATGACACGGCAGCTGGCTTCTCCTAGAATGAGTGATACTAGAGAATGCAAGGAGGAAGCTGCAATACCTCTACATAGTCTCAGAAGTCCCACATGATCACTTCTGCCATATTCCATTTGCTAGAAATGAGTTACCAAATCCTGCTCACATTCATGGAGAAGGAAGGTTAAGCTTTGCCTCTTGAGTGGAGGGCTAGCAAATAATTTGTGAACATATTTTAAAGCCACTATTCATGATTTTATAGTTCAGTGGAGAGATTTATGTTAGAAATATAACATTGGGAGTTTTTCACATAGATGGCATTTGAAACTGTGAGAGTGGATGATGGACTGCTTAGTAAGAGAGAATAAATTGAGATAAAAACCAGAAATGCTTTCCTGGGAAATCCAACATTTACAGGACCTGTGGTTGGAAGAATAGAGAAGGAGGAAATTGAAGCTGGGAAGACAAAGAAAGAGAGTATTGAGAGGCAGGGAGTGGTATACTTTGTGTAAGGCTACCAAGATGTTCAACTTATACTTTTAAGAATCTGTTATTTATTTTATTTTATTGGTACATAATTAATATATAACATTGAATTCACTTTAAGTGTACAACATAGTGATTTGATATATGTATAGATTGGGAAATGATTACCATAGTAAGTTTAGTTAACATCTATCAGCACACATAGTTACAAGTTCTTTTCTCCCGTAATAAAACATTTTAAGACCTACTCTTACCAACTTTCAAATATGCAATAGAATATCACTAACTATAGTCACCATTCTGTACTTTACACTGCCAGGACTTAAATATCTTGTAACTGGAAGTTTTTACCTTTTACCACCTTCACTCATTTCTCCCACTCCCAGCCCCTGCCTCTGGGAACCATCACTCTGTTTTTGTATATATGAGTTCACCTTTTTTTTTTTTTTTTTTTTTAGATTCCACATATACATGAAACCAAACAGTATTTGTTTTTATCTCTCTGACTTATTTCACTTGGCATAATGCCCTCGAGATCCATCCATGTTGTCACAAATGGTCGGATTTCCTTCTTTTTTATGACTGAACAACATTCCATTATATATTAACACCGCCTCTTCTTCGTTCATCCACCGACAGACCCTTTGGTTGTTTCCATGTCTTGGACGTTGCAGTTAATGCAGCAGTAAAGGTGGGAGTGCCGATATCGTCTCAAGAAAATGATTTCATTTCCTTCAGGTAAATATCCAGAAGTTGAATTTCTAAAACATATGGTAGTTCTATTTTTAATTTTTTGAGAAACCTTCATACCGTTTTTGTTAGAAGGTGCCCCAATTTACATTCCCACCCAGAGTGTACAAGCATTCCCTTTTCTCATCCTCACCATTTGTTATTTTCTGTCTTTTTGATAAAGACATTGTATCAAGTGGGCGATGATATCTCATTGTGGCTCTTAATTGCATTTCTCTGGTAATTAGTGATGTTGAGCACTTTTCCCCGTACCTGTTAGCCATTAGGATGTCTTCCGAGAAATACGTCCATTCAGTTCCTCTGCCGTTTGTAAATTACATTGGCTTTTTTAGGTTTGTTTTTGTTTTTGACATCGAGTTGTATGAGTTCTTTATGTATTTTTGATATTAATCCCTTATCAGATATATGATTTGCAAATATTTTCTCCCATTCCACAGGTTACCTTTTCACAAACTCAACCTGGATGATTTTAATCTTGTTATATAGTATTGTATGTAGTACATATACGATAGGCTATATACAGTCTTGTATGTAGTATTTCTATTTATATACTTCCTGGAGATGCTGCGATCCTACTGTTATCCTCAAAAACAGATTCTCGAAGAACAAAATTTAAAACTGAGGTATCAGCAGAACACTAGGTGAACAGGAAAATACAAGAGAATCTCAGTTTAAATTTCAAAATCTTGAGAAAGGGATGAAATGTTCAAAACACAACAGTGAATCTCTTATCTGTTGATACACAATAAAATAAATGTCAGATGGATACAGAAGCCAACTAAAATGTCAAACATGCTAGTTGAACAGTAATAAAATATTTCACAATAGATTTTAAAATGCAAACATTAAAGTAAATTTGAAAACCATAAAAATTAATGGATTGTATATAACAAAAATTAAAATAGCCTATGTATCGATAATGATTGTATGTAGTAAAATTAGAGAGACAGTCAGGGAAATAATTTCACATATATTAAAATCTCAGCTTAAATAACTTGACTATATAAAGAGCACTATCTATTTAGAAAGACTAGAGAGCAAGAGACCAATAAAAATGGTTATATGATCTAAATAGTCAAATCTCAGAGAAAAAAAATTAAATTCATAAAATTTAACTGCCCCCAAAATCAAAAAAATAAGAAAAAATGAAACTATGTAATAGCATTTTTGCGTAGTAAATTGCAACATTTATAAAGAATTATAGTACTCATTATTGTGAAGGATTTGATAAAACGTGTGTTTTTATATTCTATGATTTTTGTTAAGCATTTATATAAAATATTATGACATTTCAGAAGAAAATTTAGCAATATCAATTAAACATTTTAAAATATGTACATTTTAACTTGGCAATTCAACTTTGGAAAATTATCCTAAGGGAACATTCAGAGAAGATATCAGAATTTTATGTACTATAAAATTCACTGTACTGTTTTCATGAAGAAAAGAAATAGCTTAAATATTCTTCTTTGTGAAAAATATGAAACTGATAATGTTCATTACAAAAAGTTGAATATTATTTAGACATAGAACATATGTTTGAAGAAAATGACATATAAAAGTCATCACAGTATAAAGTTAAAAGTAGACAAAGTAAATTTTATGACATAATTTTGTGCACTTGTGCATATAGGAACATGTAGAAAAAGGAAAAAGGAGAAAAAAGTAAAAAGAAATACAATAGATACCAAATATTTATAGTGGTTTTTCTTTTAGCTGTGACATTCCAGGTGATTTTTAAAATATCTTTTGTTCACACATTTTTGTACCTTCTAAATATTTTTCCTACTTCTTATACTCCAAAAAATATATAGAAAAAGAAAAACATCAGCCATCGAATCCCACTTAGCTCAAAAGAAAAATTAAAAAACAGTAGAAAAAAGAGGAAAAAATATGTCACCAATCATTATTTAAATAAGTCAATTGAGGGGTTCCTGGGTGGCTCAGTCAGTTAAGTGACTGACTGCAGCTCAGGTCATGATCTTGCTGTTCACTGGTTCGAGCCCTGCTTGGGGCTCTGTGCTGACAGCTCAGAGCCTGGAGCCTGCTTCAAACTCTGTGTCTCCTTCTCTCTCTGTCCTTCCCCCACTCATGCTCTCTCTCTCTCTCTCAAAAATAAATAAACATTATTTTTAAAAAAAATAAGTCAATTGCAATTTGATAAACAACAAACATTCGAAATACTCTAATATCAGTTTGCCTTTGGTAGTGTAGGAGAAAGCATTTGGCCAATGGCCCCCATTTGCCTGGCCTCTTTGTGAAGTGCTCTGGCCCATGTCATTGTGAATCAGAATGCTTAAGCAAAAATCAAACCGTTAAGTGACAAAGGCTTCTATATCTTTACGCTCCTTCCATATCTCACTAAGACAGATAGATACCCTGGAATCAAATTGTCAGGTCTCCTGTTTTGAGTCTTTTGAACCTAAAGTTCTCCCTAACTGTATCAGCAGTAACTGAGTTAAATGTTGTTCGCTCTCCTCTGAGCCGTACCCTGTCATCTGACTCCCAAAGAAAAGCCTCACCCGATGAAAGTGAGAGAGAAAGAAACAGAAAAAGACGGAGGTGGAAGTCCTCAGAAAACCAAATATCTTCACTCAAAGTATCCAAATTAGTGGAAAAAATGGCCACTCAATTTTTACCAGGATATAATATAGGAAACTTGTGTTTATAAAACCTTTGCAATACAGGCTACAAAATAAAAAGCCTCTAGATCAGGTCTCCAGAATACATTCCGGTACCTAGCAGAAATGAACATCCAGAGAGCTCACACCACTGGAACAATGAGAAAGGGATATGAGGTCACTGCCATCACAGTAACATAAATAAAATAGTAAATAAATAATAAAATAATAAAATGAACTACCATAGAGACATCTGTAAGTATTCTTTTAAAAAAACTCTAGCTTCTAAGAAGAACACAGGCAGAAATCTCTTTGACATCAGTTGCCACAACTTCTTTCTAGATATGTCTCCTGAGGCAAGGAAAACAAAAGCAAAAATAAACTATTGGGACTTCATCAAAATAAAAAGCTTCTACAGGCGCCTGCGTGACTCAGTCAGTTAAGTGTCCAACTTGGGCTCAGGTCATGATCTTGCAGTTTGTGAGTTCGAGCCCTGCTTGGGGCTCTGTGCTGACGTCTCGGAGCCTGGGGTCTGCTTCAGATTCTGTGTCTCCCTCTCTCTCTGCCCCTCCACCACTCACACTCTCTCTTTCAAAAATAAATAAACATTAAAAAAAAAAAAAACAAACTTCTGCACAGTGAAGGAAATCATCAACAAAACTAAAAGGCAGCCTAAGGAATAGGAGAAGATATATGTGAATGACATATATGATAAAGCATTGATATCCAAAATATATAAAGAAATTATAAAACTCAACACCCAAAAAGCAAATAATCCAATTAACAAATGGGCAGAAGACATGATTAGATATTTTTCCAAGAAGACATACAGATGGCCAACATACAGATGAAAAGATGTTCAACATCACTCATTATCAAGGAAATACAAGTTTCCCTGGAGAAAGGGACTCTCTTGCACTGTTGATTGGAATGCAAACTGGCACAGCCATTCTATGAAATTGCATGGGGGTTCCTCAAAAACTTAAAACAAGAACTAACCTACAATCCAGCAATTGCACTACAAAATATTTACCTAAGTGATGCAAAAACACCAACTGAAAGGGATACACACACCCCAATGTTAATACGGCATTATCTACAATAGCCAAATTATGAAAACAGCACAAGTGTCCTTTGGCTGAGGAATGGATAAAGAAGAACTATATACAATGGAGTATTACTCAGCCATAAAAAAGAATGAAATCTTGCAATGACATGGGTAGCTGCAGAGAGTAAGTGAAATCAGTCAGGGAAAGATAAATACCATATGACTTCACTCACGTATGGAATTTAAGAACAAAACAAATGAGCAAAGGGGAAAAGAGAGAGAGAGAGAGTGAGAGAGAGAAATCAAGAAACAGACTCTTAACTATAGAGAACAAACTGATGGTTACCAGAGGGGAGGTAGGTGGGGGGATGGGTGAAATAGGTGATGGGGATTAAGGAGGGCACTTTTTGTGATGAGCACCTGGTGTCGTATAGAAGTGTTGAATCACTATATTGTACACCAGAAACTAATATCACACTATATGTTAACTGAAATTTAAATAAAAACTTAAAAAAAATAAAAAGCTCCAACTAGCCTCCTGAGATTCTTTGTATATCCTAAGAATTAGATTTATAGCTTTTCTCTGGATAATGGTTTAGATCTAAACAGGTAATTGAAGATTTTAGTTCTCTGAGAGTTGTAAATGGTTATAGCTCTGACTAGGTCTCTAGGTTATGGCCCAGGATGAAGTGCTATCAGTCTAAGGTATTCAGGCTCCTGTTGCATTTCCTTTCAGGAGAGCAGGACAGCTGCCTCTCTCCTTTCATAAGCTGGAAGAGATCATGTTTCTTTGCCCTTCACCTACAGAATGTCTGGATCCTTGTGTAGGAAAATCTCTACTGGCTCTCATCACGTCACCCTAGGGATAGGAAACAGTGCAAAAAGGGAACCAACACACTTATTTATCATGAAGTGATAAATAAGATATCTGTCTCTGACCCAGAAGGCCTCCTGTGTGCATTCAGAATAGAATAAATAAAGATGAATATTACAAACCCATAATCACCAAAGTAACAATAAGCAATTCAGGGATCCAGAAGCTAAAATACCACAAAACGGGAGACTAGACATTGAAACACTTTTGAAGAAAAACCCTACATCATCATAACTTTCAGTGCCAGAAGAAAAAAATCACCTAGAACAGCAGAAAATTGGGTTCCGACTCAGGTGCATTACCCTAATGTCATATGAAGGAATCCATATTATAAGATCTAATTGGCATCCAGAATTCCAGCTATCATGCAGCCTAAAAACATAGTTACGGTTCTTTACTTTCATACCACAAAACACATGAGTGAATGCTGAGTATGTATGCATATACAAACACCTGGTAAAACTGAATTATAAAATGAAAAATCAAATAGACTCCTGTGTTCTTCAGGATCTGAAAATACTGTTAAAGTAACTGGAAGATATTTGGCAGTTGCAATATGGGAAGGAGTTGTTAGCTACTTCAAGTTCAAAATTTTCAACAGATCCTTAGGAAGCTGAGAAAAAATGTTCTTCTATTCTGGAAGATATAATTTATATACGTCTTAATGTATTTATAAACCTGATAAAAATGATACTCAGAGAATAATCATTGGCCAGGTAAATCCTGTATTACACAGGTACACAACCATCCTCCAATTATGGGTACACGTAGAATGTTCTGATCAGAAATAAATATCTTTAAACATGTTTTCAGTTGCCATATTTTTATGTTTTATATTTGTTAATTAGTATAATATGAATTTTTCTGTAACAAAAAGGAAAGAGGAAAATGCCTCACCTAGATTCCCTGTAAAAAAACATACATAAGAGATGCTATAATAAGGAAAGAAGAACATGAAATAGGAAAATACCTCAGGAAATGGAAAAAAAAACAATAGAAAATTCATTAATGGCAATAAAGAACAGACATGTAATTAATAAAATCTAGGGCCCATTTAAGAAAAAGACCCAGATTTTAAAAAAAAAGACACTCCCATAACATTCTGAAAAATGGACTATTAAAGTTCTAAGATTTGAATCTGTGAACCAAATTTTGAAGAGGATTTAATGCTCTTGTTGAAAAATGATGATGGATTTATTGAAGAAAGTAGAGATGGAACCACAGACATAGCCAGGAAAGCATTTGGGCTAGAGTTCCAGAATCACACATGAAGACACGTTCCCCTCTTCTTCCCTCCCATTCTACCAACTGAGCACCAATGAATCAAATGTTCTACAATCCACTTTTTTCTAGTCCAAACAATTGTATCTCAACCGTTAAATGCTTGTGGGAGCAACGATTAGGCCTGGCCTAGAAACTCTTTAAGCAGCATGGAGAAGAGATGTTTGAGTTTCAATCTCAGGGGTCAAAGAGTAAAATGAACCTCCAATATGACTTTTCACCCCTGCATCTAAAGAGAAGAAAGAGACGGTAATCAAGCAATGAATGAAAACAAATATCAGCATGAATTTGATAGATTTTATTTTCAAATTTTAAATCACTGGATCAGTTATTTCAAGCATCAAATCAATTTTCTTCAAATGTAGGAAAAAATAATTAAAATATTCTGAAGATTCTGTTGTTCTTCTGTGAAGGACAAACAACAGTTTGCAAGTTCAGCACATCTTGAAACCAGCAGAAAAAATGTCAGATTTCAGTAAAATATGTTGATGATTTCAGAAGAAATATCTTGAGCACTTGGCTTCCTTCAGTCCTCCAGTTAAATGGTAAGAAAAAAATATTTATTAAAAACTAGTCTCTTGGTCAAAACAGGATAAAGCAACTTTACATGGTCATTAATATTTTCTGCCTTCTTAGGGAACATAATTTCTGATGTAGTAAAATGAATCCCCTCACTATTTATCACTTTTTCAAGGAGCCCAAGTAAATAATTTTCAGACTGCACAGAGTTAAGGAAAAAAACAAACTAACTAATTTTCATTAGCAATTAGAAGTCGTCATAATCATAGCTATGTCCAGATTAAATATGCACATTTGGATACCAACCACGATGATTAATATTTCACCTTTGCCAGTGTTACCATGGCAATATTACAATTAAAATTATCCAACTTAAAACTAATAATCTCAATATGCAATTAACTAACAGTGTGCAAATGTAAGAGAATGCACGGATTCAGAAAACTGCAAAAATGTACAGATTTTTCCCCTCCTTTCTCCTCATTCCTCCAGGAAGAGACAAAGAGCAAAATTTAGACAAAAAGGGAAATTATTGATCATTGTTAAGCATTCTATTAGTAAACACTTTTATGATCGGTTAACGACAAACTTTAAAGCAACCTTTCTTTTCACTCCTTCCCTTATGTTCCCTTTTTATTCACTGTGGATTTCTTCTTTAGTCCTGAGCAGAAGTCTGCTTTAGTTAAGCACCCCTTTGTGTTATTTTACATACATTCCTTGCCTCTCCCTCTCCCATTTATAACTGAAGTTCTAATGCTGGCCTCTCTCATAGGAAGTACTGAAGGAGTACTAGCGACAGTAATAACAACAGTTTCGTTGTTTAAGTACCATCATATCTACTGCCTTGGTTGGATGCCTCCTTAGCATAGATCCTAAGGCAAGGATGTAAGTCCAGGTATTTTAACTGAGAAATATAAGTGAAGAATTAGGGAAAGTGAAATAAACCATAAAGTGTATGCCAAAGTTCATTTCCAATATGGGCAATTGGGACTGAATTTCATCATGCACTCTCTAAGATAATGTGTGAACATGCTTCAGAATCAGCCTAATCAGGGACAGAAGGCTAAATCATTTATGTTCTGATTCCATCATCCACTGGTTGAAGACTGCCTCAACCACATGATCTTCTTTTCTGTCCTTTGGTTGTGCCTGCACATAGCCCAGCAAGCCCACTCTGTGCTAGAGAAAACCTCTTGGCAGAGAAGAAAGACATACATAAGCCCTCGTTATTGGCAGCCATCAGATGGCTGTGAACTGTCAGTAACTTCAGATAAACTTAAGTGAACTAATGAGATATAGAGCAGACATCAGAAGGGTCAGCTCTTTTACTTCATGCAAAGCTGCAAGCCAGATTCTGGAATGAAAATAGTTCATAAGACAAACATTGATTCCTCATGAAGTGTATGGAATTTATAATAGCAGACAAGTCTAAACAATTCTGAACATCAACAATTTGATTACATTTGGTACATTTATGCAACACCTGACATTTGTCTTATCCCTGTAATTTTTCAGCTTAGGGGAATCATGCTGCTCTGGCTTCTCTTCTCCACCAAACTATGTAGGAAACTCCATACTGTGACTCCACAACCTACACAGCCATTTATGCTTCATGATTCTACAAACCACTTGAACTCTATCTGGGAAGAGAGATTCTCCCTGTGCTTTATGTTATAGAATTGTTCATTACCCTCAATTTCTCAGTCCTCAGCCCAAGGTAGAACAGCAATGAACAAACACAAAACTTCCCTCTTAGTTTATTTCACTGCCTAATTTTTTGTTATACATTTTCTAGTTATTGGGGAGTTAATGTAGGTCCTTTTTGGTCACATCATCTCTTATGCTCTGATTTGTTAAAGACACAGGATTCTCATAAAATGAAAGTCCATTTAAATACACACGCATCAAAAGAGTATTTTTAGCAACTCAGAAGCTCCCTGATGCCTTCTAGTACCTACTAAGCTCATAAGTAGCCACATTCCTGATATTTGTCACCATAAATTTTGTCTGCTTTTGAACATAATATAAATGGAATCAAATAGTATGTACTATTCTATGTAGGGGCCTCTCTTCTTCAATAAAATACACATTATTGTAGGTAGCAAGAGATAATTCTTTATAACTTTCAGATAGTCTATTTTATACATGCATCACAATATATTTCTTCTACAGTGTGTGGATATTTGGTTTATTACTAATTATTAGCTACTGCAAATAGTGCTTCTATGAAAATTATTACGTATTTGGTAAATGTATGTATACATTTCTGTTGTATGCATGCATAAAAGTGGAATGCTGAACCCAAGGTTGTATGTATTTGTTCAGCTTTATTGGATACTGTTAAGATTTTTCCAAAGTAATTTTATCAGTTTTATTTTTCAATTGTTTGTTCTCATACTTATTTGCTGCTAGATACAATTATGTCTGATTGCTTTATAGTGACATTGCTGGATACACGTATCTATTTTAATAGAATGCCAGTCAAATATTTTGGACTTTCTATGTACACAATCATTTTAAGAGCAAATGCTTATAATTTATTTCTTCTATTCTAATTCTCATTTTTAAAATTATTATTTCACTTGCTAGGACAACCAATTTAATGTTGGATAAAAATGTTGACTAAAAATTGTTTTAACAAGCAATTTGAATCAATACTGACTTTGGAATAAAGCATTCAATATTTTATTACTAAATATATTGCTTGCTGAAGGATTCTTGTAGATACTCATCAAAAAGAGATTGACTGTTTTCCTAGTGCTCTGTGCACTTATTTGGGTCATAAATTGGTGTTAAATTTTATCAGATGTTGTTTTTGTCTCTGCAAAGACTATTATTTTCCCAGGGCTGTCATACTAAATTTCCACAAACTCTGCAGCTTAAAACAATAGAAGTTTACTGTCTCACAGTTCTGGAGACTGGAAGTCCTAAAAAACCAAGCTGTCATCAGAGTTATACAAAAGCTCTGAAGGAGAATCTCTCCTTGCCAATTCCAGGTCCTGGGGCTCCAGGCATTCTGTGACTTGTGGCTTTATTACTCCAGTCCCTGCCTCCTTCTTCACATGATCTTCTCCTCTGGGTGTCTTTCATAAATCTCCCCCTCCCTGTGTTTTATAAGAATGCATGTGATTGGGGGAGTCTGAGTGGCTCAGCTGGCTAAGCGTCCAACTCTTGGTTTTAGCTCAGGTCATTATCCTGTGGTTTCATGAATTCAAGCCCCATATTGGGCTCTGAGCTGGCAGCGTGGAGCCTGTTTGGGATTCTTTGCCTCCCCCTGCCTCTCGCATACCCATGTTGTCTGCTGTCTTCTCAAAATTAACAACAACAACAACAACAACAACAACAAAAAGAAAGAATGCATGTGATTGGATTCAGAGCTTACCTAGATAATCCAGGATAAGCTCCTTCTCTCAAGATCCTAAACTTAATCTTATATTTAGCCATATCAACTAATACTCACAGATTCCATTGACCTTACATGAATAACTTTTGGTTGAATTTTTTGGCCACCACAAATTCATATGATTTGTCTCTTTTTTAATATGGTGACTTATATATATATTTTTAATATTAAACTAACCTCATACTTGAAAGATGAATCCAACTTGATCATGATACATTATACTTTTATGTGTTGTTGGATTTGATTAATAATATCTTGTTTAGTTTGTTTTGCACCTATATTCACAAAAGATATTATGCCATAATCTTGTTCTTAGAATGTTTCCTTGTCAAGTTTTGGTATAAAATTTATACCGGCATCATAAGTGAGCTTGCAGTGTTCTTTCTTTTCGTGTATCTGGGAAAGTTGTTCAAAGTTTTGTGTTACTTTTTCCTTGGACATTTGGGAATATTTGGTAAATCTATTTAATCCTGGAAAGTTATCTGCGTGAAGATATTCATTATATATTTAATACATTTAGAACTAGCTTTATTTTCAATTTCATCTTGTGTCACTTAAAATTTGTGTTTTTTCTATGAAGTTTTCCATTTAAAACATTGTCAAATATATTGGCAGAAAACAGTTAATGGTATACTTCAACATATTTTAATATCTGTATGATTTGTAATGATGACTCCTCTTTCATTCGTAATATTGCTAGTTTGCACTTTGTCTATGTTTCTTTTCATCTTGTTAAATGTCTGAAAACTGTATTAATTGCTCAAAAAGCTTGCTTCAAGATTTGGTGATTTTTTTCATTACGGCCCATTTTGTTTCTTTTTCCTTCATTTATTCTTTTATCTAAAACATGTCCTTTACTCATATTTCTTTGGTTTAATATTCTAGTCACATTCTGTCTTCTCAAGATGGATTTTCATGTATTCTCACTTTTAATATATGCATTTATCACTATATTTTTCTCTCTAGTCACTCTAAAAACAGCTTTTAATGATATTTCAAAAGTTTGTGAATTATATTTTTATTTTACTGACTTAAAAAATATTCTAATTCCCATTAGATTTCTACTTTGACCAATAGGCCATTTAAGAGTGTATTGTTTTCCTGTTATTTCTTTATTTTTTCTCTACTGTTAATTTCAACTATAATCAGAAAATATACCATAAACTATGTACATCCTTTGAGATATGCCAAGTCTTGCTTTGTGATCCAGAAAATATCACTAACAATCAGTTTTGGTAAATAATCCATATCAAGTTGAAAGAAACAAATATTTGGTTTTTACTGAATGCTCTGTTTTATTAATCTATATCAAAAGATCAATATTCTTAATAATGCATGTGAAACCTTTCCTATCCTTATATAGTTTTGTTCTGCTTTCTTCTATCATTAACTGAAAGGTTTGTGCTGATTCCATCTACTATGAATATAGAGTCTGCTTATTAATTCTTAATTTCTTAATTTGCTTCATATATATTGAAGCTATGGAATTAGGTGATACAAATATACAATTTTATATTTAGTTGTATAAGAACTTTTAATAATTGTGAGTTATTCTCTCTTCATCTCGAATAGTTTTTGCTTAAAGTCTACTTTAACTAATATTAGCTGGGGCTTCTGTAACAAAGAACTACAAACTGGTTGGCATAAACAACAGCAATTGTTTCATAGTCCCAGAGATTAGGAGTCTAAGATCTAGGTGTTGGCAGGGTGGTTTCTTCTGAGGGCTGGGAGAAAGAATCCGTTCCATGCCTCTTGCTTAGCATCTGGTGGTTTGCTGCTAGTCTTGTGTTTGTTAGCTTGTAGAAGCATAACCCCAATCTCTACCTTCCTCTTCATATGACATGCTCCCCCAGGCCATGTCTGTGTTCAATTTCCCCTTTTATAAAGACATCAGTCACACTGTATTAGGAGCCCACTCTATTCCAGTATAACCTCATGTTGATTAATAACATCTGCAATAAGCTATCTTCAAATAAGACCAGTTTATGAGGCTATGGACTGTTAGGACTTCAACATGAATTTGGGGAGGACACAATTCAACCCACAGCCTAAGATTTGCTTTGGTTGGTTTTTACATGAATAAAATGCAATGCCTGAGGTTTCAATGACTTATTATACAAATATGTTTCATAAATTCTGTGAGTCAGGTGTGATGCCATTGCTCCAGGCTCCATCCAGGCTAGGGGTAGGTCTTTCACAAGTCTTTTCATGCCAGCAATCTTGCTAGAAGAGCAGCTCCTGTGTGGTATGTGCACTTCTAATGGTGATGAGAAGGAATGTAAAATATCAAGAGAAGCCCTAAAAACATGTTAAAAGCCTCTGCCTGAATGCACCACAAGTCGTATCTATGCACCTCATATTGGTCATTGCAAGGAATATCACAAGCTCAACATCAATGAAGTAAGAAGTATAACATTCTCATAAAGTTAGGGAGAAGGAGAATAAATACCTGCTGAAAAATATTATAATCTATCCATCATTCTTTTACTTTTAATATTGCTATTGAATACTTAATACTTTTAATAATTCCTTTATACTTTAAGTTTGTCTCTTATGAGCAGCACATCTTACCTTTTTTCCTCTAGCCTAAAATTGTGTCTTTTAATTAAAGCACTTATTTCATTAAATGACAAGGGCCTATCTATTATTATGTTACATAAGCGATACCACACATGAGACTGGGAAGAACTGTGACTTTATCTTAAAAGTCTTAGGTATTTATAAGAATTGTTAATAAAATTATAAGTTCTTTAAATTTGGGGTGGTTAAGTTACTGTGTGTAGTGAATACAGAATTTTATTGCAACTTGGTTTAATTATATATAAAACAAAAATCACATATTCTCAGGGAATAGTTTGATGGATTTGACAAATTTATACAGTGATCGAACAATACCAGAACTAGATATTACAACACTTCCTTTGCCAAAAAAATATTCCTTTATGCCATTGGTCAGGTATTGTCCTCATATATACACGAATGTATTCAATTTAACATTTTGTTAAGATGCCTATAGCGGTCTTCACAAGGGATATTGGACTCAAATTTCCTTTTTATGTGATGTCTTTGGCTCTCACATCAGGGTAATGCTTTCCCATCAAAATAAGTTGAAAAGTATTCCTTTTCAAAAAATTAAATTAAGGGAGATTGATAAAAATTAAGGGATATTGATAAAATTTCTTAAAGATTTTTTTAAAAAAATCACCAGTGAGCAATTAGGACTAAATTTTACTTTGTGGGGTGAGTTTAATTTAACAATTAAACTCATTTAAATTTATTTCATTGATATAGGATTATTTATATTTTCTCATTGTCTTAAAGCAGTTGTTTTTCATAGAATGTGTTCATTTCATCTAAATTGGCATGTTTATTAGCATATAGCTGTTTATCATACTTATTTATTATCATCTTAATGTCTGTAAGTTATGCACTGAGGTCCTGGCTTTTATTTCAGAATTGGCATTTTTAAAAATTAATCATTTACCCAAAGTTTTATCCTTTGGTTCATGATTTTTTGTCGCTTTTATATATTGCTTTATCTTTTTCTATTTTATCATTTTCTGCTCTGATCTTTTTCATTTTTTTTCCTTCTGTCTGCTTACATTAGGGTTTAATATTCTCATTTTTTCTAGCTTCTCATGGCAAAATCTAGAGCACTGACATTAAATCACTGTTCTTTCATAATACAAACATTAAATGTAAATTTCCCTCTAAGCACTGCTTTAGCAGCATCCCAGAGATTTTTTTGTATGTAGTCCATTGTTAGTTAATTTGAGGTATTTTCTATTTGCTACTATGAGGCTTTCCCCTTGACTTACGATTTACTTAGAAATGTGTTAATTTCTACATATCTGTGAGTTGGCTGAATTTCTTTCTGTTACCAATTTGCAATATGAATCAACTGTGGTAAGAGATCAAATAATTCCAATCCTTTAAACTTAAGGGAACTTATTTTATGATTCATCCAGTGGTATATACTAATTGATAGACTCTGTACACATGAGCAAATACATATCTTAGAGATGTTGGATAGAGTATTCTGTAGATGCTAATTAGGTCAGGTTTGTTGACACTGTTGCCTTATTTTTCTTTTTTTAAAGTTTATTTATTTTGAGAGACAGAGACAGTGTGAGTAGAGGAAGGGCAGAGAGAGAGAGGGAAAGAGAGAGAATCACAAGCTGGCTCCATGCTGCCAGCACAGAGCCTGAAGCATGGCTTGAACCCATGAAACTGTGGGATCATGACCTAAGCCAAAACCAAGAGTCAGACAGTTAACTGACTGAGTCACCCAGGTACCCCAATGCTTCCCTATTTTCTATATTCTTAGAGATATTTCATCTCCTTGTGCTTTCAATTACTAAAGAAAATTACCAAAATATTCGTTTATCATTATTGAATTTTCTATTTCTCCTTTCTATTCTGTAAGGTCTACTTCAAGGATTTTGGAACTCCACAATTATGTGCACATATATTTACAAATGTTATATCATCCTATTCTGTGTATTCTTCTACCATTAAGAGTGCATGTAGTTCTTTCAATAGAAGATGGCAGAGGGAGAGGAGGATCCTAGGCTTACCTTGTCTCATATATATAACCAGATAACTATCAAATCATTCTAAGTACCCCAGAAATTGACCTGGGACTGGCAGAACAAACTCCACAACTAAATGTAGAGAAAAGGCCACATCGAGAAAGGTAGAAAGTATGGAGACACAGTCTGGAAGAGAATAGAATCATGGCCACTGTGGTGTGACTGCAGTCACTGAGCAGGGTAGAGACAGACTAACAAGGGGGGAGTACATAGGGAAAGTGAATCCCCACAACAACTGGCGTGGAAAGTGAGAAGAGCTGAATTTTGGGACTTCTGGCAATCAACAGTGCTTAAAGTCTGAAGTTTTACAGTTCAACAGGCTTGACTGGGATACAGCCTGGAGGGCATTGCTCTGAATTTGGAGAGAAGGCATGCAAACTACCTGCAGTCACAGAGCATGGAATTAGCAATCTGAAGAGCACTTGGGGCACACAGTGGGGAGGTTATTTTCTCATTTTGGAGCACAACACAGAGAGGCAGTGTTCAGAGAGAGACAACTCTGAGAACAAAGGAAATGGCAAGTGTCATTTACCACTCCCACCCATCAGAATGAGCACAGGGCCATCTTCAGGAACCAGCAGGGCACCCATACTGGCTACCTCACTTACACCAAGCCCTGTCCCCTCTCCCATGCTCCAGTGGAACTGGCCTTCCAAGTCTTGCTTGATTCCTTCCTAGAACTGCAGGTGACCTCCCACAGAAGACCAGCCCAAACTTCTGCTCTCAACATGTCTCCCTACTCATGGGTTTTGCAGAGTCTTAGTTCCAACAGCAGCGGTGATAGGTCTCATGTAGCAAGCAGACCAAAGCACTCCTAGTTAAAAAGCATCACATTCAAGCCAGGGACTAAACACTGGCCACAATAGCCTATGAAGATGACTGGTCTAAAAATAAAGCAACCAAGAGAAAACAGCAGAACACACACAAAACACATTGAAGAAACTCTTGGCCCCAGGTCACAGAGAACAGAGGACACTACACAACAGGTCATTATAGGACCACTTCTTCATAAGGCCATTACCCTCAAGAACAGGAAACAAAGCTAACTTTCCTAACACAGAAAATCAGGCATGGAGACTTAGATAAAATGAGAAGGCAAATTTATCCCTGAAAGAATAAGACAAGGCCATGGCCAGAGATCTAAATGAATAGATATAATTAACATATCTGATGGAGAATTTAAAGCAAATAATCATAAGGATACTCACTGAACTTAAGAAAATGGTGGAAGACATGAGTGAAACCTTTAACACAAAGATAAGAAATAACACAGCAGAGAAAAGGGCTCAATAAATGAAGTGAGAAACACTCTTAATGGAATGAACAGCAGGCTGGAAAAAACAGAGGAAGGAATTAATGACCTAGAAGACACAGTGATGGAAAGTAATCAAGCAGAACAAAAGAGAGAAAAGAACTATGCAAAATGAGAATAGATTTAGGGAATTCAGTGACTCCATCAAACGTAATAATATCTGTATTACAGGAGTCCCAGAAAAAGGAGAAGAGAGAGAAAAGGGGCTAGGAAATTTATTTGTGGAAATAATAGCTGAAAACTTTCCTAATCTGGGTAAGGAAACATATATGCAGATTTACAAGGCACAGAGAACACCCAAGAAATCAATAAAAGAAGATCCAACCAAGTTGCTGTAATTAAACTGGTAAAATACAGTGATTAAAAAAAAAATGTAAGGCCTCACAACAAAATAAGTCAATAACATATAAGGGAAAACCCTGCTACCAGCGGATTTTTCAGCAGAAATTTTCCAAGCCAGAAAGGAATGCCATGACCTATACAAAGTGCTGAATAAGAAAAATTTGCAGCCCAGAATACTCTATCCAGCAAGGCTATCATTCAAAATAGAGGGAAAGACAAAGAGTTTCCCAGTGAAATCACAACTAAAGAAGTTCATAACCACTCAACCAGACAAGCAAGAAATATTAAGAGACTGTGAGTGGAAAGGAAGAACCAAACGTGAAAGTATGAAAGTAGGAAGCACAAAAGCAGTAAAAATTAATATTTCTTTAAAAAAATCAGTCAAAGAATTCACAAAATAAAAGGATGCAGTTTTGACAACATATACCTAAAATGTGGACAGGAGAGGAGTAAGGAATGAATTTAAATGTAAACAACCATGAACTTAATATAAACTGCTATCTGCAGAAGAAGTTAGACACAAACCTAATGTTTGGTTTATATCAAAAGCCACAAATAAAGTGTAAAGAATAAAGAGAAAGAAATCCCAAATATATCACTAAATAAAATCAGCAAACCATAAAAGACAAGAAAAGATCCAGAAACAAGACAAGTAATAAAATGGCACTAAATACATTTCTATCAATAGTTACTTTGAATGTAAATGGACAAAACACTCCAATAAAAAGACATAGGATGTTAGAATGGATAACAAAAATAATAATCATTTATGTTTCCTACAAAATACCCATTTTAGACCTAAAGATACCCTCAGCCTGAAAGTGAGGGGTTATAAAAACATTTATCATTCAAATAGATGTCAAAAGAAAACCAAATTAGCAATACTTATATTGGACAAAATAGACTTGAAAACAACAAGAAACAAATGTCCAAAGAAGGACACTATATAATAATAAAGAGGGAAATGCAATAAGAATATATGACAATTGTAAGTATTTATGCACCCAACATAAAGCACCCAAATACATAAAAGAGTTAGTAAAAAATGGAAGGAACTAATTGATAATACAATAATAGTAGGGGACTTTAAAACCCAACTTAAGATCATCTAAAGAGAAAATGAACAAAGAAACAAAGGTTTTTAATGACACACTGGAACAGATGGATTTAATAGACATATACAGAACACTTAATTGTAAAAGAGAAGAATATACATTCTTTTTAAGTGCACATGGAATATTCTCCAGAAGAGATCACATACTAGCCCACAAAATAAGCCTCAACAAAATCAAGATGAAATTCATACTATGCATCTTTTCTGACCACAATGCTATGAAACTAAAAGTCAAGCACAAAAAAAACAAAACAAAAGAAAAAATCTGTAAAGACCATAAATACATGGAGGTTAAATAACATGCTACTAAACAATGAATGGATCAACCAGGAAATAAAAGAATAAATTAAAAAGCCCACGGAAATGAGTGAAAATGAAAACACAACATTCCAAAACCATTGGGATGCAGAAAAGCAGTTCTAAAAGGGAAGTAGCAATACAAACCTACCTCAAGAATCTAGAAAAATCTCAAATAACCTAACCTTACACCTAAATCATCTAGAAAAAGAACAGCAAACAAAACCTAAAACCAGCAGAAGGAAGGGAATGATAAAGAATACATTAGAAAGAAATGAAATAGAAACTCAAACAAACAAACAAACAACCAATAGAACACATCAGTGAAACCAGGAGCAGGGTCTTTTAAAAACAAAATCAATAAAATCGTGGCATCTGGGTGGCTCACTCTGTTGAGCATCCAACTCTTGATTTCGGCTCAGGTCACGATCCCAGGGTTGTGAGATTGAGTCCTGTGTCAGGCTCCATGCTCAGCAAGGAGCCTATTTAAGATTCTCTCTCCCTCTCTCTGCCCCTTTCCCCCTCTCTCTCTAAAATAAAAAGATTTACTCTAAAAATTTTTCAATAAAATTGATAATCCCTACTCAGGCTTATCAAGCAAAAAAAAAAAAAAAAAAAAAAAAAAAAGAGAAAGGATTCAAACACATAAAATCACAAATGATAGAGGAGAAATAACAACCCAAACCATAGAAATACAAACTGTTATAAGAGAATATTAAAGGGGTGCCTGGGTGGCTCAGTCGGTTAAGCAGCTGACTTCAGCTCAGGTCATCATCTCATGGTTCATGAGTTCAAGCCCCGTGTCAGGCTCTGCATTGACAGCCCAGAGCCTGGAGCCTGCTTCAGATTCTGTCTCTCTTTCTCTTTCTCTCTGACCCTCCCTGGCTCACACTCTGTCTCTGCCTCTCAAAACTGAATAAATGTTAAAACAAAATTTTTATAAGAGAATATTATGAAAAACTATATGCCAATAAGTTGAACAATCTAAAAACAATGTATAAATTCCTAGAAACATATATACTACCAACATTGAAACTTCCTAGAAACATATATACTACCAACATTGAAACAGGAATAGAAATTTCAAACATACTAATAACCAGTAAAGAAATGGAATCAGTAAACAAAAGACTCCCCAAAAAACAAAGGTCTAGGAACAGATGGCTTCACAGGAATTAACCTATTCTTCGCAAACTATTCCAAAAAAATAGAAAAGAAAAGTAAACTTCCAAATTCATTCCATGAGGACAGCATTACCCTGATAGCAAAACCAGACAAAGACATCAATAAAAGAGACCTACAGGCCCATATCTCTGATGACTATAGAAGCAAAAATCCTCCATAAATACTAGCAAACCAAATCAAACAATACATTTAAAAAATCATTCTTTGGATCACCTGGGTGGCTTAGTTGGTTAGGCATCTGACTCTTAGTTTCAGCTCAGGTCATGAGGTCACAGTTTGAGTTCGAGCCCCACAATGGGGTCCGTACTGACAGTGTGGAGCCTGTTTGGGATTCTCTCTGTCTCTCTCCCTCTCTGCCCTGCCCTGATGACACTCTCTCTCAAAATAAATAAGTTTAATTAATTAATTAATTAAAAATATTCACCATGATCAAGAGGGATTTATTCCTAGATTGCAAGGGTGGTTGAATATTCGCATTTCAATCAATGTGCTACATCATATCAATAACAGAAAGGATAAGAACCATATGATCCCCTCAAAAGATGAAGAAAAAGCATCTGACATAATAAAGACCGTTTACAAAAAGTGCATTGCTAACATCCTCCTAAAAAAACTGAGAGATTTTCCCCAAAGGTCAGGAAAAAGACAAGGATGTCCACTGTCACCAGTTTTATTCAACATAGTACTGGAAGTCCTAGTCAGAGCAATCAAACAACAAAAAAGACCTTATAAGCATCCAAATTGATAAGGAAAAAGTTAAACCTTCACTATTTACAGATGACATGGTACTACATACAGAAAACCCAAAAGACTCTACCAAAAAAACTGCTATAACTGATAAATTCAGTAAAATCTCAGGGTGCAAAATCAATATATGGAAATCTGTTGCAGTATAATAAATAATAATCAAACAGCAGAAAGAGAAATTAAGAAAACTCTTGCACCAAAAATAATAAGATACCTAGGAATAAACTCAGCCAAACAGGTGCAAGACCTATACTCTGAAAACTATAAAACAATGATGAAAAATATTGAAGACAACCCAAAGAAATGGAAAGACCCTCCACACTCATGGATCAGAAGAACAAATATTGTTAAAACACTACTGGCACAAGAATAGACACATAGATCAATGGAGCAGAACAGAAAATCCAGAAATAAATCCGTAACATATGGCCAATTCATCTTTGACAAAGCAGGAAAGAATATCCAATGGGGAAAAAAAACCAATCTCTTCAAAAAAATGGTGTTAGGAAAACTGGACAGTGACATGGAGAAGAATGAAGCTGGACCACTTCCTTACACCAACACAAAAATAAATTCAAAATGGATTAAAGATCTAAAAGTGAGACCTGAAACCATAAAAAATCCTAGAAGAAAACACAGGCAGTAACTTCTTTGACATAGGCCATAAACTGTTTTCTAGATATGTCTCCTAAAGCAAGGGAAACAATAGCAAAAATAAATTGTTGGGACTACATGAAAATAAAAAGCTTCTACACAGTGAACTAAACAATCAACTAAATTAAAAGGTAACCTATGGAATGGGAGAAGATATTTGCAAATAACATCTCCGATAAAGGATTGGTATCCAAAATATAACAGATACAATTCAACACCTAAAAAATGAATAATCTGATTAAAAGTGGGCAGAAGACATGAACAGACATTCCTGAAAAGAAGACCTCCAGATGTCCAATAGACACATGAAAAGATGCCCAACATCACTGATCATCAGGGAAACACAAATCAAAAGCAGGAGATACCTCACACCTGTCAGAATGGCTAAAATCAACAACACGAGAAGCAACAGATGTTGACAAAGATGTGCAGAAAAAAGAACCTTCGTACATCATTGGTGGGAATGCAAACTGGTGCACTCACTATGGAAAACAGTATGGAGATTCCTCAAATAGTTAAAAATAGGGACGCCTGGGTGGCTTAGTCCATTAAGCATCCGAAACTTGACTTCGGCTCAGGTCATGATCTCCTGGTTCATGGGATTCAGCTCTGCATTGGGCTCTGTGCTGACAGTGTGCAGACTGCTTAGGATTCTCCCCTCTCTCTCTGCCTCTCCCTTAATAGCTCACGTGTGTTCATGCACATGTACTCTCTCTCTCTCTCTCAAAATAAATAAACACTTTTTTAAAAAAAATTAAAAATAGAACTACCCTGTGATGCAACAATCACACTACTGGGTATTTACCCAGAGAATATAAGAACACTAACTCAAAGGGATATATGCACCACTATGCTTATAGCAGCATTGTTTACAATAGCCAAATTATGGAAACAGCCCAAGCATCCATCATAAAAAGAATGCAATCTTGCCATTTTCTAGGACATGGATAGAGATAGAGAGTATAATGCTAAGCAAAGTAAGTCAGAGAAAGACAAATACCATATGATTTCACTCATATGTGGAATTTAAGAAACAAAACAAATGAGCAAAGGGAAAAGAGACAGACAAGAGGAGAGAGACAAATCAAGAAACAGATTCTTGATTATAAAGAACAAACTGTTTGCCAAACTGGTAACAACTGTTACCAAAGGGGAGGTATGTGGTTGGATGGGTTGAATAGGTGATGGACAGTAAGGAGTCCAGTGAGGGAAATCAAATAGCTATATCCTGGGTTAGGAGATTATAGAGAACGCATTGCAAAGCAGAAAACTGCTTTCTGGTCTTGCTGAAAACAGTAGTCATGGTTCACTTACCTAGTTAATGTATACCTAGGGGGCTTTGCTTATCTAGTTAATGTATATCTAGGGGTTAGGTCCTGCCTATGCTCAGAAATTCCTTAGACCATGTTATCGCATGGGATATTTTACCCTGTCTCGTTTTTCTGCACGTATCTATGCATTCTTACTGGCACGTAGCCCACTGAATATTGCGCGATGTTACCCTAAATGTATGGTCAACAAATACAGGAGCTTGAGAGCAGCTCAGGGAGACCTCCCTTAGACTCCCTTCTCACCTCCCTTGACTTGCATGGAGTCTTGAGTAATACTTACTGCCATCCCTGCCTTTGCTGGACAAAGCCGAGAGCCGAACCCACAGTGCAGTTGTCATGAGCTGAGCACTAGGTAATGTATAGAATCGTTGAATCACTATATTGTACAGCTGATACTAACAGTATGTTAACTAACCGGAATTAAAATAAAAGATTTAAAAAAAAAAAGAGTGCATGTAAGTGTGTGTTTCAGTGATTTCTCTAGGAATTGTATTACACATCTTTAATTTATTGCAACATATTTCAGGTTAGTCCTGATTTAAATTTGGTAGATATAGAAAATTTTTACTAATAGAGCTCAATTCCCTTTAACACCTTATTTGCTAATATTGGCATATGTATTATGTCTACTTATTTATGTTATATATCCAACAAGATCTTTATATTCTTATTTTTAAACAAACATGTCATTTAAAGAAGTTAATAGAAAAAAACATGCATATATACACGTGCTTGTGCGTGTGTTTGTGTGTAGGTTTGTGTGTGTGCGTGTACTAACAAATTATAACTTCTGGGGTTGTTCTTTCCTTCCCATAGATCACTGTTACCATCTACTTTACTTCTGACTTTCATAGTTTGTATAATACAAGGCTGATAAAGCTGGATTATTTCCATTTTTATTTATCTTTAAATGTATTAATTTCATTTTATTTCTGAAGGATAGTTTCACTGGATATAGAATCCTTTGATAGCAGCTTTGTTCATTTGTTTGTTTTGCTTGTTATTTTCCTTTCAATTTGTCATTCAATTGTCTTCATACTTTTTTTTTTTTTGGTCATAATCAGATGTTTATCATGCTGTTGTTTCCCAATAAGGGATGTGTTGCTTTTCTTTTGGTTCTTCCATGATTTTGTCTTTATACTTTGCTATCATCAACTTAATAGATAATATAGTGTGTGTGTGTGTGTGTGTGTATGTAAAATTAAAAAGTATGTATGTGTATGTGTGTTTTGTGTGATTATCCTACTTGAGCTTCTTGGATGTATAAGTAATGATTTTTTCTCATTTGAGAAATTTGACATTATGTTTTCAAATATTTTACTTCTAGCTTCTTTCTCTTCTTCTTCCAGATTCCATTTTAATATGTGACAGAATTCACTCATAGCATATCATAGGTTTTAGGTCAGTCAAAATAAAATCTCCTTTTCCTGGTGTCTACTTAAATTTTCTGGCTCACTTTGCCACAAATTACCTTTTCCTATTTTTTTTCAATATAGCTTTACTGAATGTATCTAAGTTTTTGAAAAACTGCTCTACTTTTCTCACCATCTATTCTTTGAAAGAGCTACTACTTCTTTATAAAATATTCATCCCCAACTTCCTTCACTAAAATAATAAGTATTTATCTTTCATGTGTCAGCTTAATCATTCATATCTCCAATGAAGCCATAGTTTCTGTCAAAACCATCCAAAGTAAAAGAAACCCAAAATTTCAGACAAAGTTTATCCTAACTTATGAAAAAAATACATTTGTGCATTCATAGAAGGTTCTTATTTTTTAAAATGTCCAATAGCTCAAAGTTAGATTCCTAGTGCTTAAATAACAGATACTAGCTCAAAATTTTTGAGAGGGAAAAAAAAGTACTTTGTCAAAATTCTCAGTTACATTGACTTTCCTCGTTTTTGTTGTGTAAATTAAAAACCATATATCTAAACCAAGATGATTCACTACTGAGGTATCTGTCATGTTCAAGGGACAAGATACAAATAGACCACTGTGATATTTCCATTTTGATCAACCTTAAAGACATTCAACTCAAGATTCTTGCTTCTAGATAAAGTATTCTGCTGGAATTCCTGAAGTTTGAAAATATCAGTATGGGGACAGGGTGGTGACAGCAAAGATTTCAGTCATTTTGAAAAGTATTATAGATAAGCATGTTGACATAAACATGTGAACTACATATATTTTGATATATATGGAGTATATATCAAAAGTAAAATCATAGTATAGCAAAAAGATCTTGGAAGAGTATATTAAAGTAGATTAATATCAGAAAGTAAACACATAAACAGCATAGCATAGAGATCACTTCCTGAAATATAGAGTGATTTAACTCAAATGACTAACAAAAGAAAATTCTTTGCCAATTTTTTATTGATGCCACGATTATTATAGATTAAGCAAATGTTCTTTCACTGAAAGCCATACTTTATATCTGAAATAGTTGTTAAAGTTTATCTTAATTTGGAAGCTTAAGTATAAAAAAAGTGACTGCTAGAAACTGAAATACACCTCTGCAGAACACTGTTACAGTCATCTCTTAAAACATCAATATTAACACGGGGGATTCAAAGATGTATATATTTTCATTCTAATATAGAAAATAAATAAAATAGGGGAACCTGGATAACTCAGTCAGTTGAGCATCTGACTCTTGATTTCGGCTTAGGTCATGATCTCACAGTTCGTGGGATCGAGCCCCGCATGGGCTCTGTGCTGACAGCACAAGCCTGCTTGGGATTCTCTCTCTCCCTCTCTCTCTGCCCTTCCGCCTCCTCAAAATAAATAAACTTAAAAAAATAATAAATAAATAAAATATAATCTTCTATTGATTAAAAAGATTTAGCCAAAGCATATTCTAATTATTAATCTTCTTTTCCTGGGTTCAATATTAATTTTAATAAAGTGATGGACTATTCCTTCTATGAGTGTGTCTCAGGAAGAAAAAATTCAAAAGAGCTAAATAAATAAATATCCCTAATTTACAATTTAAATAGGAAAATTCTATCTTACCTACAAGTGCTATAGCACAGAACACCATAAAATGGTTGAACTGACTCAGACATTGGGGCTACTGCTTTATTCCATCAAGTCTAGAAAGGTGGAACTTCAGACTCAATTTTATTGCTGTGGTTCTAAATGTAATGATGAAGATAACAAAACTAATCCAAGGTTGAGGATGAACAATTAACATTATCTCCATTGTGAATGATGTCTATCCTTAGTGGAAGGCAATGTTTTAAAGTAATTTCTTTTTTTTTTTTTTTACTCTAAATTAAAGGTGGTAAGACATGGTAAAATTTGGATTCTATTTCCATTTCATCTTTTTTTTTCCCTCATGCATTTATCCAACTGGCCTCTTGTACTGTTTCAGTACAAGGATAATTTGCTTGAATCATTGTGGTGAGCCAAGGAGAATGAAAATAGGTAGATAAATATAACTAGCCCCAAAGTCATTTTGTAACATTGTCACTCTGGTCAATTTCAAAAATTTAAGGCAAAGAATCGGTTAATTCAGGATAATGGACAATGTTAGAGGTCCCTTAAAATTTAGGAAAGCATCCATTTAATATTAAGAATAAAGTCAAGTCACTAAAATCTGGATAAAATTTCAGCTAAGATATGTACTAAGTGTAGTAGACAGAATGACTGAAAAATGTCTACGTGCTGATCCCTGGAACCTATGAATATGTAGTGTTACATGGTAAAAAGGATTTTGCAAATGTAGTTAAGTTTACACACTTAAACAATTTTTTTATGTTTATTCATTTTTGAAAGACACAGAGAGACAGAGCACAAGCAGGGGTGGGGCGGAGAGAGAGGGGGACAGAATCTGAAGCAGGCTCCAGGCTCCGAGCTGCCAGCACAGAGCCTGACACAGGGCTTGAACTCATGAACCTCGAGATCATGACCTGAGCCGAAGTTGGACGCTCAACCACTGAGGCACCCAGACGCCCCAAGTTTACATACTTTAAAATAGGGAGATTATTCTGCATTACCCATCATTCAGGCTGGCCCAATCTAATCACATTAAGTCTTTAAAAGCAGAGAACTTTTTTGACTGGGGTCAGAAAGAGGTAGCAAGAGAAGTCAGAGAGATTTAACGTAAAGAGTGAGAAGGACTCAATCCACCAATTTTGGTTTGAAAATGGATGAGGCAATATGATGAGGAATGCCTTAAGAATCCGAGAAAGGCTTCTAGCTTATAGACCTCAAAGAATTGAAACTTCAGTCCTACAACTGCAAGGAGCTGAATTTGGACCATAATCTCAATGAATTTGGACGCAGATGCAGCCCCAAAGCCTCCCAAAAAGAACACAGCTCTCTTAACACTTTGATTTCATCCTTGTGAAACGGCAAGCAGAGGACCCAGCTTGTTGCTGTCTACCCTTGTTTTGTGCCCCATGAACTGAGATAACAAACGGGTGTTATTTCAAGCCACATAAGTTGTGAAGTTTGTTATATCGCCAATAGAAAACTAATACGTTAACATAATAAACTCTTCATAATAGATTCCTGAACTTTAATTTGTACTTTTGTAATAAAGATATTAATATGCTGATCTAAATAAAATGGGAAAGATACTAATCTAAAATATTTAGCAATACAAGTATTCTGTAATATATCTGTCCAATATATAAAACTTCATTTAAATATATTTTCCTGTATCATTAGATCTACTACATAAATCTGAGTATAAACAAGCTATAAAATAATAACAATCATGAGCTACCACAGTCAAAGGAATAAATATCTAATGGTGTAGCTAGGACATGCTTGGTGATGTTGAATGGAATGCTTCCTAACCTTTGCATTTCTGTTAAATGAGGCTTTCTTCCCTATCAGGAAGCTATCCTCCCTTTGAAGACAAGAGGAAGACACACTCAACATTCTGAAATAAGTGACACTGCATGGATGAGATAATTACCAAATTGAGGGTAAAGCCAGGAACACAGTCATATTAACAAAATCATCCTCTAACAATAATGAACGTTTGCCATTTTGTGAGGACCATTACCAAAATCAAACTTGCTTTGTTAGTAAAAATGCCAAAAATACTTATGTACTTCAACTATGAACACATGGTTCAACAGAAATCGACAATGTGGAACTTGGCATTGATAAAAATATCTTTTTGCCAAACAGATGTACAAGACATGAAGAAAAACAGCTGCTAAGCAAAACAAGTGAAAAGAAAAATTGAGGTCAGAAAATAAAATGAATTTTCAGGTAGGTATATTTTTGTTTTTCTCTAAAGGTAGTAGACAGAAAATAGTTCCTGAAGCAAACACTACATCTTTTAAAGATTACATCGTATGCTTTTAAGTAAGTTCTATAGTAAAAAAAAAAGTATAATAAAAATTCCATAGTAATGTTGTTTATATTAAAAACAATCTTTTTGTTGGTTTCATAAAATTTTGAATTAGGGAATCTCCTAAGTGTTACATTGAAGTCTCAGGCCCAGATTCTTTTATTCAGATAAGGAAGGTGCTCTACAGAATCTTATTCTATTAAGCCTTAGTTCTTCTTTTTATTACATCAAATATTAAAATGCCTGTAGGGGCACCTGGGTGGCTCCGTCGGTTAAGTGTCCGACTTAGCTCAGGTTCATGAGTTCTAGCCCTGCATCAGGCTCCGTGCTGACAGCTTAGAGCTTGAAGCCTGCTTCAGATTCTCTCTCTCTCTCTCTCTCTCTCTCTCTGTCCCTCTCCCACTTCTGCTCTCTCTCTCTCTCAAAAGTAAATAAATAAACATTTAAAATAAATTAAAAAAAATAAAATGCCTTTAAAAATCCCATATAATGTTGACACCGATATTTGAACTTGATGGCTTTTTTTAATGCTTTCAAAATTGTATTGCCTCCATTTGAGGACAAATGTTTAAAAACTTTGAACCAGTTAAAAATACCTAATATGTATGAAAATTTTTTCTTCAATATGTTATACTTATATAGCTTTAAACAATGTTGGTGAAGAGATTTTATTAAGATACAGACTAAAAAATTTTAGAAGGTCAGAAAGTAGGCACACTTCTACAAAACATATATATCTCTAATATTTAACTTGGAGAAAACATTTTCAGCTATAAATACTGAGTAGTCCAAAGATTAACACTAAATTCTCCAACATTCAAAAGGCTTTTTCAAACACATTATTAACAGGCCAACTAGAAGCTACATGTAGTCTTTGATAGTGTGAAAGGATAAGTTGACAATTACCCATCTTTGCTACCAGAAGGACTGACATCAGGTATTATGGAAAGCCGGCTTTCAATAAATATCATTTTATTCATACAAAAATTATTCTTGCCAAGCATATCTTAACTTATTATGAAATATAATTCAAGGAAATATCAGAAGAAATAGAAACACTAATGTCAAACCCTCCCTTCCTTTTTTAACTACTTTATAGAGGTATGATTGCTATACATACATAGGATTATCATACAAAGCTGTACATATTTAATGTATAAAACTTAATGAGTTTGGAGATAAGTATATATCCATGAAACCATTATTACAATCCATGCCATAAACATATCTATCACCTCCAAAAGTTTCCTTCCAACTTCTTAGTCATTATCACTATATTATTTTATAAGACCCCTTGGGGTGCCTGGGTGGCTCAGGTAGTTAAACCTCTGACAGTTGGTTTTGGCTCAGGTCATGATCTCCTGGTTCATGGGATGGAGCCCCACATTGAGCTGCTTGCTGACAAAGCAGAGCCTGCTTGGGATTCTCTCTCTCGGTCTCTCTCTGTCCCTCCCTCCCCCATGCTCCCGCTTTCGCTCTCAAAAATAAACTTAAAAAAAAAAAAAAAAAGAACCTTAACATAAGATCTACCCACTTAGCAAAATTTTAAGTATACAATTCAATATAGTTGGTTTTTTTAACAGTTTATTTATTTATTGATGTTTATTTATTTTTGAGCGAGAGGGAGAAAGCACAAGTGGGGGAGGTGGGGAGGGGATCAGAGGATCTGAAGTGGGCTCTGTGCTGACAGCAGAGAGCCCGATGCAGGGCTCAAACTCAGGAATTGAACCATGAGATCACCAACTGGGCTGAAGCCGGACACTTAACCAACTGAGTAATTCAGGCACCTGCTAATTGTTTGTTTTGTTTTTTTAATGTTTATTTATTTGGGGGGGGGGGAGGAGCAACAGGAGTTGTAACGAGAGAATCCCAAGCAGGCTCCATGCTGGAGACCAACACAGCACAGAGACCAACAGGGGGCTCAATCTCACAAACCATGAGATCATGACCTGAGCCAATATCGAGAGACAGATGCTTAACCAACTGAGCCACCCAGGTGCCCCTACAATTCAGTATAGTTAACTCTAAGCATTATGCTATAACAGTAAATTTCTAGGCCTTTTCCATTTGCATAAGTGAAATGTACCTTTGACTAAAGCCACTCTTTGTTCCCCACCCTTCAGCACCTGACAGCTACCATTTTACTCTCTGTTTCTATGAATTGGACTGTTTTGGATTCCTCATCTAAGGGGTATCATGTAGTATCCCGCTGTATTTAGGTTCTTTCAGTTTTCATAATGACCTCCAGGCTCCTCCAAGTTGTGGCATATAGCAGGACTTCCTTTTTCTTTATGGCTAAATAACATTTCATATCACCTTTTCTTTATTTGTTCATCATTGGAAATTTAGATTGCTTAGCTGTTATGAATAATGCTGCACTGAACATGGGAGTACAGATATTTCTTAGAGATTCTGATTTCACTTCCATTACATATGTATTCAAATGTGGGATTGCAGGGTCACATGATAGTTCTATTTTTAATTTTTTTTTTAAAGTTTATTTATTTTTGAGACAGAGACAGAGCATGAACGGGGGAGGGTCAGAGAGAGAGGGAGACACAGAATCGGAAGCAGGCTCCAGGCTCTGAGCTGTCAGCACAGAGCCCGACGCGGGGCTCGAACTCACGGACCGTGAGATCATGACCTGAGCCGAAGTCGGACGCTTAACCGACCAAGCCACCCAGGCGCCCCCTATTTTTAATTTTTTGAGGAAGCTCCATGCCATTTTCCATAGGGGCTGCGTTGATTAACATCCTCACAGCATATAAGGGTTCCAATTTCTCCAAATCTTTACCAACACAGTTATCTTTGTTTTTTCAACACTAACCATCCTAATAAGTGTGATCTAATATCTCATTATGATTTTGATTTGCATTTATTTCCCTGATGATTAATGATGTTGACCACCTTTTCAAATTGTTAGCCACTTGATGTTTTCTTTGGAGAAATGTGTATTTAAGCCTTTGTTGATGTTTTAATCAGGTTTTTGGTCTTTTTTTTTTTTTTTTTTTTTCTATTAGTTTGTATGAGTTCCTTGTGTATTTTTTAGATAAATTTTTATCAGGTATGTGATTTGCAAGTATTTTCTGTTTTTTTTTTATATTTGTTCTTCCTCTCTTTATTCAAACCTTCTTTCTCACCATTTCCTTGTATACATATTTCACATATTAGAATGTTTACTGCAATATGACTGCCCTTTATTCCATGCTAATGAAATCAGTAAAACTTTCAACCTGAATATTTTTGCTTCATTAATATGCACATAATGATTTTTGCCACATTTTTCCTGATGAGAAATATCAGGTGTTCAATCAATTTAAAAATAATTTTGAATTTTAAAAATTATTTTACATATTTTCATTGATAAATTTTTAATTTTTAAATGTAATTTAGAAAAATACATGAAGTTTCCTATCAGGAGATTTATATTGTGATTTGAATTCTGCTCTAATAAAATTATACAAATTTGGTGTAGGAATGAAATCTTTTAAATTTCTAGGTTATTGGCTCAGTCTGTTGAGCATCCAACTTCAGCTCAGGTCATGGTCTCACAGTCCGTGGTTTTGATTCCTGTGTCAGGCTCTGTGCTGACAGCTGAGAGCCTGGAGTCTGCTTCGGATTCTGTGTCTCCCTCTTCTGCCCTCTTCCCTGCGTGCGCTCTGTCTCTCTCTCTCAAAAATAAATAAAAATTTTTATTTTATTATTTATTAAAAATTAATAAATCTCTAGGCTATTTTTTCAAGTGTAAAAACACTTAAATTCATTTTTTAAGTCATCTTTCTATTTTAGCATTTTTGAGGATCAAAAATTAAATCACTACCTATATTTCAGCCTTCTATAGGTTTCTTTGATTTGAAAAGCTTTTAAATTTTCATTCAGATTGATAGACGAATTCAGCATTTCCTTGCATTAACTTTCATTAAATAAAGCTCTATTTTCTTCTTATGTAAAAAGAAATTATAGCTTTCCTCCTCTAAAAAAATAATTTAAAAAATTTTTTTATTTCCCTGCCTTCCACTCAACTATGGATGATATAACACAGCAATTCAGGGGTAATTCTATTCATTCTTCTTAGAAAGTATACTGGGAGGTCAATATTTTTATACCAGTCAGGTCTGCTTTGTGGTTAACATCTTGGATTGTCATCGCTAGCTTGCTGAGTGTTACATGTTGATGGCAGAACTCCAGTGTGACATCTGACAGTTTGGAAAAAAAATCACTGAAAATTCTTTACACACATAAACAAAATGCACCAGAATACCCTTGAACATTTCTAATTTAAATTTCAAAAACAGTGCCTGTTTCATTCCATATACTTGTCACTTTGCTAGTCATTGAAGAAATGCAAAGATGAATACCTATTTTTATCTTAAAGGCTTCACATCTCTCTCTAGCTTACTATTATCTCTTTGAGCCCCTGAATAGGGAGGAACAGTAATATTCTATCTATTTGATGGATAAGTAAACGCACATTTAGAACAGGACTAGCCATAGTAAGGCCAGAAGACCAGTTTTCATCCCTGAGCTGTTGAATAATAGTTTAAGAGGAGATAGTACATTAATTAAAAGTGTTTAGAAACTTTAGAGCAATATGTCAAAGCAATTGCATATTTGTTGAATTTAACAGTAAAAACAGTGTTTATATTTTCTATGCCTTTTTTCATTTTTCTAGTAATTACATATATATATTATAGAATATAATTATATATTATGTATAAATATATATAACATAAATAAATATGATATATATATATAATATTGCATTTTACAAAAGTGTTTATTTGTAATGAATGGGGGTAACTAGTACTTTATGAGAGACAGTTTAAGGAATATTGCTCTAGAAAGTTATTAAGTATAACCAACGACATTATTCAGTTGTTTATACCTCTAACATACTCTAGAACAATATATGGGTTGTTTCAAAGTAAAAAAAATCCTCAGCCCAACAACAGCAAACCCCGATATACCAGGTACGAAGCTTAGATATATGTATTTGCAAAATAAAACTAAACCCCAAAAATCTCCTAGTAAAAAAAACAATGAAAAATAACTGGAACATGTGAATCTAGATTTTAGGTACTAGGATCACCTGGTTGTATTCTACTTAACATTCCCTAAAAGAGTTTTCAATGATCACCAGTCAAAATCTCCTCCCTCATAAGTGAGCTCCTGTGAAGGCTCAGACTGGAGGGACGGTGCCAGCAGATGGAGGTTCCATCAGGGATGATATTGGCAGTCTCCAAGGTAACAGTTACCATGGCGAAGGAACAACCTCCAGCAATGGCTAGCCTTAGTGTAAGAAAGGGAAGGCAGAAAATGTGACTGCATTTGTGACTGCTCTATAAATCCCTTGAGCAGATCGAGGAAGCACTGGTGCTGCACCTACCACCTTCCCTTAATTCTGGCGTATTCTTCCACAGATTGTTTGTTTGGTTTCATAGTCCACCCAAATGAAAACATCCAAAGCCCGTTTGAATAGTCATACTAAACAATTTCCGTTCTTTATCATCCAGCTTAGATGAAGTTTCAGGAAAATACTTTGAAAGTCGCATCACTTAGAAGCTGTAATAACTAATAAGGAAGTTTTACAGGAAGTAGAATCAAATTAGCAATACTAAAAAATCTAGCATTTTCATATAACATTAGAATTTTCACTTTATTTTCACTTTCTCCAAAACGTTGTAGGTGTGACTGGGTACTTTCCAAAGGTTTAGCACTGTTTATTTGAATATCACTTGTGCAAGCTTGATGAAAGGAAATGGAATGAAATTATTATGTACCAGAAATCTTTATTATCACAAATTTGAATAAAAATGAGACATGATTTTGCTTAATTAATTTATTTTATATTTAACAGGGAAATATAAATTATTCTGAATATAAAAAAAAACAGTATCGGGAAAACTGGTCAGCAATATGCTAAAGAATGAAACTGAACCACTTTCTTACATCAAACACAAAAATAAATTCAAAATGGATTAAAGACCTAAATGTGAGACCTGAAACCATCAAAATCCTAGAGGAGAATGCAGGCAGTAACCTCTTTGACATCAGTCATAGCAACTTCTTTCTAGATATGTCTCTGGAGGCAAGGGAAACAAAAGCAAAAATAGACTATTGGGATTTCATCAAGATAAAAAGTTTTTGACCAGTGAAGGAAACAATCAACAAAACTAAAAGGCAACGTACAGAATAGGAGAAGATATTTGCAAATGGCATATCCAATAAAGGGCTAGTATGCAAAATTTGTAAAGAACTTATAAAATTCAGCACCCCAAAAATGAATAATCCAATTAAAAATGCCCAGAAGACATGAAAAGACATTGTTCCAAAGCGGACATCCAGATAGCCAACAGACACATGAAAAGATGCTCAACATCACTAATCATCAGGGAAATACAAATCAAAACTACAGTAAGGTATCACCCCACATCTGTCAGAACAGTTAAAACCAACAACACAAGAAACAAGTGTTGGTGAGTATGTGGAGAAAGGGGAACCATCTTACACTGTTGGTGGGAATGTAAACTGGTGCAGCTACTTTGAAAAACAGTATAGAAGTTCCTCCAAAAAGTAAAAATAGAACCACCCTAAGATCCAGCAATTGTACTAGTAAGGTATTTAACCAAAGAATATAAAAATACTGATTTAAAGTGATATATGAACCCAAATGTATACAGAAGCATTACCTACAATACCCAAATTATGGAAACAGCCCAACTGTCTATTGACTGATGAATGGATAAGATGATGTGGTGTATATACACAATGGAGTATTACTCAGCCACAAAAAGGAATAAAATCATGCCATTTGCAGTGACATGGATGGAGTTAGAGAGTATTATGCTAAGTGAAAGAAGTCAGTCAGAAAAAGACAAATACTATATGATTTCACTCATGTGTGGAATTTATGAAACAAAACAAATGAGCACAGGCAAAAAAAGAGAGACTGGCAAACTAAGAAACAGACTCTTAACTAGAGAGAACAGACTGACGGTTACCAGAGAGGAGTGGGAGGGGGGATGGGTTATATAGGTGATGGGAATTAAGGAGTTCACTTGTTTTGGCGAACATCACAGGGTAATGTATGGAAGTGTTAAATCACTATATTGTACATCTGAAACTATTATTACACTGTATGTCAATTAACTGGAATTTAAATAAAAACTTAAATAATAAAAAACAAACAAAAAAAAACAAAAAACAAAAAAAAATTATTCTGAATATATTGGAATGGGAACTAAGGATTTAAGGATCCCTCTCCAGTGTTTAAAATTTATGTACGTATGATAAAAGAAAATACATAAGCTATTGCTGAATTATCCACAACTCAGCATAGAGGTGCTTCAAGAATTATAGGAAGATTAAGAATCCAAGCAACTAGAATACAAACAGGCAAGTTTCTGGCAAAAATTACTTGCAGTTATTCTAAAGAAGGTCTGGTTAGCAGGTCATGAATAGACATGGGGAGAATTTTCTTAGTGTGCCCATTTTCTTGAATGGATGATTAATATCCTACCTCTCCTGCAAGTCAGAAAACAGTTTTTAAAAAGTCCACCAGAGTCATAGTGTAAACGTAATGCAAGTTCATGCCAGACCTTACTAGGGTGGCAGGCAGAGTAGAATAGGTGGGTCTAGTCAGATGGGCTAGCCACTGGGTATTGTCTCACTTAATCCTCTCATCACACATTTACTTATAGCTGATTTAAACAAAAGGTGATAAAAAAATTAAAAGGTGGTTATTATAAATTAGTAGTACCAAGAAACTCCCCCCCCCCCCCACAAAAAAGAATACCTTGTGGGAATGGGGTCCAACAGGAACAGACTGTAATATTCAAAGGACTTTGCCCTGAGGCACCACCCCAACCAACAAACTGAATTCAAATTAGGACAGAGGCTTAGGTGTGGGCTTTTAAACCTCCCTCAAAGTACACCACTTGTGCATTAGGTCACATTCCTTCTTCACTACTTGAAGACATATCTCTGACAATTACTCTTCTCTTTCCTGCACCATCATGTTTTTGCCCATAAACATTACCCATAAAGCATTCAAAATGATGATATTTTGGGGTGCCTGGGTGACTCAGTTGGTTAAGCATCCAAATCTTGATTTTGGCTCAGGTCATGGTATCACAGTTCATGAGTTCGAGCCCCGCGTCTGGAGCTGTGAGCGTGGAGCCTGCTTGGTATTTTCTCCCTCTGCCTCTCTCCCACTTATTCTTTCTCTCTCTCTCTTTCAAAATAAATAAATGAACATTTAAAAATGCTGATATTTTCCCCATCTTTAAACAAAAACCTTAACAGCATATTCCTCAGCTTTTCCAAATCCAATTCTCCTTCCTGTTTGAGCAAAAGTCCTACAGAGTTGGCATCACTTATGACTTACAACATCCTTCCTCTCATTCCCTCTTAAATCCATGCCAATCAGGTTTCACCCGTACTGTTTCTCTGAAATAGCTCTAATTAATTTCACCTTTTCAAAATACATTTCCTAGATGCCAAATCTCAGAGTCAACCCTCAGTCCTTATTTTTGACCAAGCTGCAGCTTGTGGTTGAACTCCTAACTCACTGGTCTCTCCTTAAACTCCTTTGCTGCTACTAACTTTTCTTTTTAAGTCAGAGTGCTCCCAGGTATTAGTCTTTGATATTCTTTGCTTTTCTGTCTATGCCAAAGTCCAAGGCAGAATTCATCCTCAGAGCTTAAATACAATTTATACAGTTACACCTACATTTATACCATCAGACACTCCCCTCCCAAACACCACACTTACATCACCTGCTAACTTCATATTTCCTAAGATGTCAATACACATCTTAAACTTATTATGTCCAAACTGATCATCTGATTTCCCCAAAACTCCTTATTCTCTTATCTTGCCCAACTTGATGGATACTCCATCCTTCCACTTGCTTCTCTCCTTCCACACCTCACATAAAATCTACCAGGAAATCCTTAAGTGTATATCCGAAATCTAACCACTGCTCACTATGTCCATTGCTATCACCCTTGTCTGAGTCACCATCATCTCTTGTCCTAATGGTCTCCTTCCTTCCATTCCCGGACCTTAACAGTTTTGTGTTAACAAGTATTTATTTTGAAATTTATCATTTCATGTGTGTCTGTGTCTGTGTTTAACTCTGCTTTAAAGTCTGAAACAGTTCCCCATTTCACTCAGAATAAAAGCTAATGTTTTAAAAAAGCTGACAGGTCTCTGAATGACCTGCGGTGCCCTGACTTCCTCTTCTGACACTGCTTTACTCATTCAATTTTAGGTGAATTGTCATCCCTGCTATTTGCTCTAGGTTTTTCCTTTGCCTAGTCAATTCTTCCCCTAGATATCCATTATAAATGTCCCCTCTATCTACAGCTCCCTTTCTTTAAACGACTATGTGTCAAACTTTTGACCAAACTCAAGTCTCCATTAAAATCCACCCTACCTGTATCATCTATACTTGTAACCTGTACCAAACCCTATCACAGGCATTAGAATACTAAAAGAAAACAAAATCTAAAACAAGAATTCCAAACTAATCAAAAATATTCACCAGTAACAGAAATAGTATTTATGGGTGAATATAAACGATATTTTCTCTTCTATTAATTTCTACAATCGATAATTTTATATTTTTTACAAAAAAGAACACTGATGCATTGTGGACTTTTTAAAGATATGCGGAAATAAAATGAATTAAAAGTATAGCACAAAAGATGAATGTGATAGTTAATTCTACGTGTCAGTTTGATTGGCCACAGGGTGCCCAGATTAAAAATTATTTCTGGATATATCTGTGAAGCTGTTTCTGGATGAGATTAGCATTTGAATCAGCGGTCTAGGTAGAGTGCTCTCCCCACTGTGGGGGAGGGGCATCATGTAATCCATTGATGATCTGAATAGAACAAAAGGAAAAGGAAAGAGGAATTCACCTCTTTTTTTTTTTTTTTCCCCCTGCCTTTCTACTTGAGCTGGAACATTTCATCTCCTCTCCTCTTTTCTTGCCTTCAGACTCAGACTGAATTACACCATTGGGTTTCCTGGGTCACCAATTTGCAGATGGCAGATTGTGAGACTTCTTAGATTCCATAACAGTGTGAGTGAATTCCTCATAATATATAAATCTCTCTCATATATATAGAGTGTGTTGACAGATTTATAGTGGAACAAAATTTTTCTAGCACTTAGAATTGATAAATATTGAATTCAAAACATCACAGTAACCCAATATGTACATATATGTGCATTTTATAGGTATTTTACTATATGGAAATATATGTATTTACCTTAAAATCATACTGTTGAGATTAATAATGAATCAAGAAAAACTGTGCATATTTTATAATGTTTTTATTGTGGAATATATCTAAAGCATTCATCTTAAAATTTAGAAGTGTAACTATTTATATCATACAATAAAAAGAATACTTAACATTAAAAGCATATATAATAGGGGTGGCTAGCTGGCTCAGTTGGTTAAACATCCAACTCTTGATTTTGACTCAGGTCATAATCTCAAGGGTATGAGATCGAATGAGCCCCATGTCAGGCTCAGTGCTAGGCATGGAGGCTACTTAAGATTCTCTCTCCCCCTTTCTCTCTCTACCCCTCCCCTGCTCACTCCCAATCTCTCTTAAAAAATATATATATGTATATATAATAAATATATATATAGAATTTTATATATTATAATAAAAGTATATATATGTATATAAACACACATGTATATGTGTGGATCTCCTATTGATTCTGCTTGTCTAGAGAACCCTAACACATGGGACATGGGAAAAATGCACTTATACAATTTTAAGAGTCTTAATGATAGGTAAAGTATATAATATACTTTATGGGAGACTATAATGAGTTAAAAGATACATACTTATAAACCCTGGAGTTGCACTCTATGCAATAGTCACTAGCTACATGTAGGAATGTAAATTTAATTTAAATTAATTAAATTACAATCCTGAACTGGACACTTGCGTTTTAAAACATTTCCATTATCATTGAATGTTCTCATATGTATCACTGCCTTAGAGAACCGCCCCCCCACACACAAAAACCCAGAAAGATAAAATAAACAAATAGAGATAATAAGATGAATGCTAGAAATACTCCGTCCAAAAGATGGCAGAAAAAGAGAAAAAAAACAAAGAATGAGACAAAAACACTTACCAAGATATTACAACTAAATTGCACAACCACATCCAGAATTACACTAAACATAAACATTTATTCTTTCCCAAGGAACATGGAACTTTATCAATGGAGACAAATATGATGGGTCATAATAGAAATCACAGTAAATTTGGGGCGCCTGGGTGGCTCGGTCGGTTAAGCGTCCGACTTCGGCTCAGGTCATGATCTCACGGTCTGTGAGTTTGAGCCCCGCATTGGGCTCTGTTCTGACCGCTCAGAGCCTGGAGCCTGTTTCAGATTCTATGTCTCCCTCTCTCTCTGCCCCTCCCCTGTTCATGCTCTGTCTCTCTCTGTCTCAAAAATAAATAAACGTTTAAAAAATTAATATATTAATTAAAATATATTAATATTTTAATTAAAAATAATTAAATTAATTTTTAAATTTTTAAATAAATTTATAAATATTTAAATTAAATAAAATTAATTAAAAATAAAATTAAAAAATTAATATATTAATACATTATATATATTATATATATATATTATATATATATATATATATCTCAAAATTTGTGTGGTGCAGCTGAAGCATTTCCAGAGGGATACTTACAGCTTTTAAAGTTTATATTAGAAAACAAGAAAAGTCTAGAATCAGAAATCTAAGCCTCCACTACAAATGTCTAGAGAAAGAAGAGAAAATTATACCCAAAAGGAAGAATTAGACATAAGAACAGAGATCAATGAAATAGAAGATGGCCTATCAATGGAGAAAATCAATGAAACCAAAGTGGTTACATTAAAAAGATCAATAATGTTTATAAACCTTTAATTTGACTGATCAACTTAAAATGGGAGTGAAGATAAATTACCGAGATCAGACAAAGAAAAGGGGCACTCTTCAATATCCTATACCAATCAAAATGATAACATAATATTTCTGCCTATAAATCTGACAATCTAAATGAAGTAGATAAATAACTTGAAACCACAAATGATCAAAACTGACATAAGAAATACTTAGAAATTTGAAGAGCCATAATGGAACATCTGAGACACAATAAGGCACACAAACATCATTAACTTGGTCTCATTTTTACTGCTCAACTTAATACCTAAGTTATCAACCCACAATAGGACATGTGCTCACTCAGGTAAAAATCCTATTTGAGTTAACAAATCACCAGAACTAGTAAGAGTGTTCATAAAATTTGCCAGATAGAGGAGATCTCTTTGAAAAATAAAATAGTTTGGGCACATGAGCAATAGTAACTAGAAAATGTAGAAATAACTTCAGGTAGCAACTAATAAGAGATATTTTTGTAAAAGATTTCAAAACTATTAGATGTAAATTTTAAAGGATCTAGATAAACAGGAAGACATGTCAAGTTCATAGATGGAAAAACTTAAAAATATGTTAATGTTCCTCAGCATAAACTATAAATTTAATACAATTTCAAATGGAATTCCAAATATTTATTTTTATATTTCATGAAACTCATACTAAAATTCATATGGAAGAATAAATATCAATAAATACCAAAACAAATTGAAAAGAGGTTCAAAGATGGAGTAGATGCCCTATATGTCATGAATTTTGTCTGGCATAAATATAGCAATAATTATATACAGAAGAAGAGGTAAATCAATAAACTATATTTTAGAAATATAGAGTTCAGAAATACCCTTACTTTCCTGTATATTGTTATTGAGCTTTTAATTCTCATAGCTTCATTTGATTAGTGTTTCACCCTTCTGCTAGAAAAAATATTGCTGATTATTACTATATTATTATCATAAAAAATGTAGGGTTAGGGCAGGGACTTTGACCCTAGCTATATGTCCAGGACTTCTAACAGTGATTATTAAATATTTGTTGAAAGAAAGAAAAGATAATGAAAGGCATATGATAGAGGTTGAACCACCAATCAGTAGAAGACTTTGGGGAAGCCACTCACCTTATGTAGAAAACATAAAGTTAACTATATAATACATGCCAAACATTGAAGCAAATTGTAGATGGATTTAAGATTTAAATATCAGCAGTAAAAATTTTTAAAACTATGGGGAAATAAGAATACGGTAGTATCTTTATTATCTTGGGATAGGAAAGGACTTCTTAAAGAAGAATCCAGTATAAAGAAAACACTTCAAATAACAAAATACTGAAATAACTGGATAGAAATTTTGAGAAAATAAGATGCATATGATTCTTGTTAAAGATATACACTGGAAAATTAATATGTCTTAATTTATATTGGGGAATTGAGAACTAACTTAAAATTCAATATGCACAGCTTTTCAGAACAGAATATCTAATACAATGGGTTTTTTTAAATAAATTTTTTAATGTTTGTTTATTTTTGAGAGACAGAGAGAGTGTGAGTGGGGAGGGGCAGAGAGAGGGAGAGGGACACACAGAATCAGAAGCAAGCTCTAGGCTCTGAGCTGTCAGCACAGAGCCCGATGTGGGGTTCCAACGCATGAACTGCAAGATTGTGATCTGAGCCGAAGTCCCAGGGCTAACGGCCTGAGCTACCCAGGCGCCCCTGTGAATGTTTTTCTGTGACCTCTTTCTTCTTCTATGCTGTAGACTTATTAGACTATGAACCCTTTGATAATGTATATAAGAAAATCATTCCACAAAGATGCACAGGATAGAAAGTCCATAGTCACCATACCAGTTGAACTTGGAGGTGACAAGTCTCCATTTTGTTTTTGAGCAGCTGCATAATATGCAACCACCTTTTATACATAGATTACAGTTTATACACAGACTACTTTAAACAATTGAGAGGTACTGGTGTACTGTTTCTTCTGATTATATATTTTTGTAGTTAATGAGTTATTCTGGGCAGTGATATTTCCTATAGATGCTTTTCATTGGATATTGTAAGTATTGAAGATACTAAGGCTTTTACTGAAAGCTTTCATGAGGAATCTCAGGATTATAAAGATGCTTATTTGTTCATCTAATTTTAGTAAGGCAGTCACCTAAATTGCTTTTGTTGCAAAAGAAGTGAGCATGACAGCTAAAAGAGGTGACACAAAAACCCTGACTTCTTTCATGCCTTTATGGAAAGAATGACAGTTAATGGGTAGAGAAAAAGCATGCATAACTTTTTCAAGGAAAATTGTATAAATGGGGCTTCTAACTGTAATTTAGAAAATCTGCTTGTCATGTACCTTTTCTACTAAGCAACATTCTAATTAATAGCAATGTGAGCTAAAGTTAAGAACATTCTTTTTCTGCCTCCGTAAAAGACCAGAGAAGGAGACTCAGAATGGGTTAATTTTGTAGAGCCAATTTGAGCAGCTATCATCCCTGTGAAGAACTAAGATGATGGACTCTTGAGTGTTGTTTTAGAAGGCCTGAAAGAATTCTTCATTTAGAGAAATGTGGGAGGGGTGGATACAACGTGTACTAATGTAAAGAGTGTATTCTGAATTTAGAGTCAGAACATGGAGGTAAATGAAAAAAGCAAAGCTCCTCGGATAGCCTGCATGACCCTGTGTGACCCAGCATCATTACCCTCTCTCCCCTCTCTCCCTGCCTCCTGCTCTCCCCAGGCACCAGGGCTGGCTGGGGGCAGGGGAGCTGGCCTCTTGCGATTGTTAGACTTACCAGGTAGACTCCTGACTTGAAGCATTTGCACTTCTGCTTTTTCTAACTGGAGTACCTGTCCTCAAAAACCAGTTTGCTACCTCCCTCACTTTCTTTAATGTCACCTCTTATCGTGAGTGAGGCAAGAAAAAGATCATATTTTGTTTGTATTGGTTTTGCCTCAAACTCTAATGTGGTACTTACTATATTTGACTTCCTCAGAGGTTATAAAGATAGGAGACAGGAAAAACGAGAAGTAGACGAGATTTTTCTTCCCCGGAAACCATCGATGAAATTTGGACTTTCACTGCTTTGATAATGAAAAAGTGCAAGTCTAGTGTTCTTTGATTTGACAAATCCATGACAGCATTCATTCTTCCTGCAGCTGAGTTGAGGAGAAGAAGCTAAAGTCGGGGGAAGGGACTTAATCTCCAACATTAATTTTCATGTTCAACTAAGTTTCCTGGTTCTGATAACTGGACAAGAATATATATCTATGGCAATACCATCGGGTTAGCATTCCCCTCACCTAATCTGAAATGCTATCTAATTTGTATCAGTGAAGCCAGTAACTCAGGATTGTGATGGTCCTAGCAAAGTGTTCAGGCCATTTGTTGATTTTAATCACCTGTTTTTGAATAAAGAAACTAGGAATCCAAGCTTAGAAAAAATGAAAGGTCGGAGCAGTTTACTTACGTTATTTAAGTAACTCATATTTTTCAGAAACGTCATATTCTTCTTTAGATATAAAGGGTAGGAGGAGACTTGCAGGAGACTTTTCTGAAATGAGATGACATAAAGGGAGAAATAAATACCTAGGACAAAAGATGAACTATAAAGCACATCATTTTGACTTTAATATTGTCCCTGTTAATGCGTGTAAGCCAATAGATTCACTATGTGTTTGGCATTACAATTTCCTTAATGATGACTACATTACATCGATAATAAAGTGGCAATGGATTTTGGTGAAAAAAATATCAAAACGTTATAAGCTGACTAAAGAAATTATCATCTCTTCCCATTCTGAGCAATTCACAGGCTCTTGAGGTATCAGCAATTTCAATAATTACTCTGAACTATTCTGTATACATACTAATAGGCAGAGAGCAAATACATTTTTCTTATTGCACATTCACGGTAAGAAAAAGGTTCTGAACAAATGTTGACTGAGCAGTTTGTCTCTGACACTCTCAGCTCACCCACAACTTAAATCTTCCTTTTTAATGATGTACTTATTCCACGTGCGTTATCTCAAAGAGATAATGGAAATTAAAATAAAGTGTATTAAATTTTTCTACGTGGTAAAATCATACTGTGTTTCTAGTCAGAGATTTACTCCTATTGATCATGACCTATACGCTAAAGAAGGAATCTTCTCAGTAAACCAGAGTCCTATCAATAGTCCCCCTGTCATAATAATAAATACATGAAGCCATGGTCATTTTCAGAACACAAAACAATAACATCTGGACTTGATAAGAGTGATATAGTTGCAATTGGATTTTAGAGATCACCTATCCCATCACCTCATAGCACAAGCAAGGAAATTGAGATAGCAAGGTCAGAGAGCTCGTTAATGGCCTAACTCAGAATCCATGTTCCTAAGTGACTCCTTAAATATCATTATGTCCTTTGCCTGTAATGTTTCTTCTCTACTTGCTGACCCAAACCACCCTGACTCAGCCTAGTGAGTTCCTTTTCATCATCCGATATTCAAATAAAATGTTAAGGGGAATTCTCTTTACCACGCCTGTCCCCACTGATTATATTTGTCCTCACTGAGCATCTACATATAAGCCCGTAATTCTAAGATACATTTAAGCCTAAATTGCAATTAATTAAAAAAAACTGCCTCTCATCGTGAGATCAGCTTAAATAAGAACAATATATTATTTATGGCTGAATCTCTGTGCCTGACAAGGCTGCTGTCACAGAGGGGACACACAAGAAATGCTCCTTGGCAGCTGGAAGAAAAGTGTATGTCACCAAGTGTGATGGCTCAAATACAAAGTTCCCATACTTCACTGGACAAGGAGAGCTTTTGGTTGAATGATGTTAAATATAGTATAGACACTATGAAGTTGTGCTTAGATTGAATACCATTCATGTTCTTTTACAGGCCTCTATGCTACCCACAAAATCTATTTTTCCAGGGCTTCAAAGAAACACAGCTTTCTTGGCAACTGGACAGGTATAAGTGGAATCCAAGTAGAAGGAAAACCAAATCTCATTAGCATCTAGTTTCTGAATAGGCAATGTATTGGTTGAAATAATGAGAAAAATAAATACAGCAATATTGAAATCATTGGCAAAGACTGAAATATGAGAAATCAGATATTGAGATTTCTATGTAGTTAGAAATTACAAAATCAAATGACCAGCATGGTAAAAAGTAGCATGGACAGAAAAGTACATTGAGGACCAGTGACACATTGGGAAACAAACAACGAACAAAGAAGAGTCTGAGAAATAGATCACAAGCAGAACAATTTCCATTAGACACACCTACCTAAATTGTCCACTGGTACCATCAGCCTATTGTCCTATATTACCTTGGAAACTTCAGTTACTTTTTCCAGGGATACCATCCATGAAATCCTTCCAACGTGGCTGAGCTTAACCTTGCTCACTCTTTGAGCCTCATCTAAACTTTTACTGACACCCCCTACCCCAAACAGTTACACAACCAGGTTGACTTTAAGTCAAATGAAACATGACTGAACTCCTATTATTGTTGTGAAACAATTACCCATGAGTCTCATATTTCTGCATACCTCTGATTGAAGGCATTGCAGCCTTTTGTTCTGGATTATCCTTTCAAGGTTGTTTACAAAGCAAACAACATTGGTATATAGAGATAGTTTCTTACAGAGGAAAAGAGAGTAGATTTATTTGCTGTCCAGAATAGTAAAGCAAATGTTTCCCTCTGGGATAAAGGCTGAGCAGGTTTGCCTGACGTTTTTTAGAGGATTGCATTTCCCAAAGATCAGAGTTTCTCAGTTATGCCACAAACACACTGTATGTGCACAATTCATGTAGGCTATCTCATATCCTTCTCATGGTATTTGAGGGGGTAGTAAGGACTCGAAAGTTGGAAGCACATGCTGCCTGGTGTACTGTATATAATAAAGTCCCTTGTTTCTGACCCAGAAACCTCATGTCTTCTGCTAGCATCTAGGCCGTGGAGGCAGACTAGTTTGTAAGTTTTCAAGCAGGGAAGAATCTCCCACCCTTCACAGTTCTTGATAATTATACGTTCAATATGATTCCAGTGCTATAAATACAGTGATGGGTGACCACTATGCTTGTCCTCCAATAAGGTTTGCATTTTACAGAGGGAGAAAAACAAAACCTCGTTTAAATAATAAAGACTGTGGTAACTAGAGTTTCACACAAGTACTATAATGGGAAGGCAACAGGGAGCTGTGAGAGAGAATAAATGCAGACATAGAGGGTAGGATAGCGAGGAATAAAGATCTCTGAATTAGTAACTTTTAAACTAGAACATGAAATGTACGAAAGAGTCTTCCACTGGAAGTATGAGATAGGAGTGTTCTAGGTATGCATCAAAACCAAGGGTTCTAAGGTGAGAAAGAGTTTGGGTGTCAGAAGACCAAGATGGCTAGAATGAGGCAAGAGCACGGGTAAAACTGTTTGAAAATTATATAGGAGAGGTTGGAAGGATCCACAGCAGACAAGAAGTCTGGAAGAATTTGTTAATCATTGTGTTTCTCCTAGCAGGGCACCTGTCGAAGATTTGGCTCCCAATAATCACTACCTCCCAAATTAACACTTTCTTTCTCTGTCAAAAGCAGTGTTTTCTTTAAAACAGAAAGGCTCGCAGAATACGATTTTTTTTTAACTTTAGGCTCACTCATAAATAATTTATTTTTCCTGGCCTCGGTCCACTCTCCTGTGAATCACTGCTTCCCTTGACCTCTCAGTACATTCTTGTTCAGCTGGATTTTTGCCACCTTCATACAAACTTGCCTTTACTTAGCCCACCCTAAAAACATAAGGACAGTTTTAAAATTCCACTTGGCTCCAACACACCTCCTCCAGATATTGCCCCATTTTATATGACACTCTTCAAAGCAAAGCTGTCAAAATAGTTGTGTATGATGACTCCTTCTTCATGTTCTATTTGTTCTTTATAAACATTGTCAATTTGCCCTTCTCTCTGTTTTCCCAACCAGTAGTAGAAGGGGTATGTTGATTTTATTATTCTTTTTTTTATGTTTTTTTTTTAAATTTTTTATTTATTTATTATTGAGAGACAGAGAGATACAGAGCATGAGCATGGGAGGGGCAGAGAGAGGTGGAGACACAGAATCCGAAGCAGGTTCAGGCTCTGAGCTGTCAGCACAGAGTCCCACGCGGGGCTCGAACTCATGAACTGTGAGATCATGACCTAGGCCGAAGTCAGTTGTCGAACGGACTAAGCCACCCAGGCACCCCGATTTTATTATTCTTTTAAAAGAAGTAGTTTTGACTTGGTTTAGATGTGTTTTATCTTTTCCTAATTCATTTCTGCCCTTATAATGATAAAGGCTAACCACAAAGTTCTAAGCAAAGTCTTGGTGCCCTGTATCTTTTATATATTTTGATTCATTCAATCCTCACAATTCTGCAAGGCAGGTGCTATAACTATCACCCATACATTATAGATGAGAAAATAGAAGAGCTTATGTTACTTTCTCAAGGTCAAAAAACTATCAAGAGGGAAAGCAGAGATTCATTATGTAGACAGTCTGGCTTCAGAGGCAATGAATGCCTCATTATTAAAACCTATCTCCTTCTTTGGCTTTATTCTACAGGTAATGTTTTTTAACTTTAAAGCTGACTATATAACTCATTAATTTTAGCCTTTCTCTTTTTGTCTAATATAAAAATTTAAGACTATATATTGCCAATTGGGTTAGACTCCATTTACATTACATAAGTTGTGATATGTAATAATTTTTTAAATCAGCCCCATTTTCTTTTTTTTTTTAACGTTTATTCATTTTTGAGACAGAGAGAGACAGAGCATGAACGGGGGAGGGGCAGAGAGAGAGGGAGACACAGAATCGGAAGCAGGCCCCAGGTTCTGAGCCATCAGCCCAGAGCCCGATGCAGGGCTCGAACCCACGGACCGCGAGATTGTGACCTGAGCCGAAGTCGGACGCCCAACTGACTGAGCCACCCAGGTGCCCCAAATCAGCCCCATTTTCTAATATCCATTTTGATTTTTTTATTTGATCTTCCCATTTTTCAGAACAATGTTTTCAAATTTCTAAACTCATGGAAGTTTCTTGCTTTTCTTGTTTATTACTAGATTTCTAACTTAATCAGAACTATTGTCAGACAATGTGGTCTATATGACACACCTTGTAAAATTGGTGGAGGCATGTTTTTTTTTGTTCGTTTTTTTAAAAAATTTCTTTTAACGTTTATTTACCATTGAGAGACAGAGAGGCAGGCACAGAGTGTGAGCAGACGAGGGGACAGAGAGAGGGGGAGACACAGAATCTGAAGCAGGCTCCAGGCTCTGAGCTGTCAGCACAGAGCCCGACGTGGGGCTCGAACTCACAAACTGTGAGATCATGACCTGAGCCAAAGTCGGTCACCTAACCAACTGAGCCACCCAGGTGCCCCAACTGAGGCATGTCTTAAAGCAAAGAATGAAGTCAATTTTCAGAAATGTCCATGTATGTTTGAAGCAAATTGTTGAATCTCTACTGTTGGGTATAATGTCTTTCATATGCTCATTAGATCTAGTTCCTTGACTGTGTTAATTCTCCAATATTCTTACTGATTTTTGGCCTGTTTATCAATTATTGAGATAAGGAAAATAGCCAAATGTAGGTGTATATTTTCTATTTCTTTTTGTGGTTTTTCAAATATTTATATTATTTACTTTAGAAATTCTTTTGTAAAGGTATACAAGTATATAATTTTTATATAATTTGGATGAATTGAATTTTTTAACATCATGCAGTGACACTTTATCTTCAATAATGCCTTTTATATTAGAAAGTACTTTGATATTGATATAATAACACAGATTTCCCTTGGTTATTATTTTTCCTATTTAAAAATTTTTACCCTTATCATTTGTATATTTTTATTATTTTAAAATTACCTTTTATAAAAAGCATATAGCCTGATTTGGCTATAAAGTGGAAACATTTTTGTGGTTTTTTTTTTTTAATATTTAATCCAATTACATTTATTGTCTTAACTGGTAGCTTATTTTTGCTATTATTTTATGCTGTTATTTATCTGTTTTTGTGTTTTCTTTTTTCTCTCATTTCTTGACTTCATTGGATTAAACATTTTATTTTTCTCATTATTCTTCTGCTATTATATTTAGAAAGCTATAAACTCCATTTTTTAATTTTGTTATCCTAGAAATAATAAATATGTATAATTAATATATCAAATGTTCAAATCCATCAATAGATCAACCTCCCAAATAATATAAGGACCTTAAAAAGCCTTAACGCCAATAGCCTCTTCATGATTAACATGGTACTATTTGGGAGGATTCTTTTACTTCTTTCTTGATTTTTTAAAAATTCCATAGGACATTCTTATTATCATGTCTTCATATACATCCACAGCTGAACTTTTTATTCCTCTTTGCAAGTCAAAATTACCAGTTGTGATCACTTTCATGCTGCCTAAATGAATTCTATAAGAATTCTCTTTTATAAGAGGGTTCTATTGTTAAAATCTCTCATGTGTCTCTCATGGAATGTTCTTTTTGAGTCTTTTCACTGGGTTTCACTAGTTTCTGTTCAAATTTTACGAATCATAGAGGTTATTCCAGACCCCCACACTTACTCTCTATCCTGCTGATTTTCTTCACACCAATTCTCCTCATCTCAGTTGTTTGGGTGTTTTCTCTTCCTTCCCTCCTAGAATCTCAACTCCAAAAGGAATACTATGTTTTATTCACTAATGATTTTTCAGGCACTAATACAGCCTCTTGACTGTGATAAGCCTTTCATAAGTATCTAGTTTAAAATAAAATCTTGAATTGGGAATCTTTAGGACTTAATGATACTATTTGCCATAAATACAGGAATCTCTTTTGTCTGGTTCCTTTGTATTCTCATTACCTAGGCTGTGTTTATATATGACATATCTTTAATAAGTAATTATGGATTAATAAAAACAAATCAGTGAACAAACCTTACATACTTTATTTTCCATAAACAATGTTGATGGAATCACAAGAATATTGGATAATGGAGATAATGGGCAATTGTGAGGCATTAAGCCCCAAACTCTATCTTCTTCCATTTAGATTCTCTGACATGGATAGTTTATCCAAGAATTCTTGGACTCTGCCCAAGATGTGGCAGCATTAGTGAAAGTTTCCTCATATTCAACTAGCTTTTTAGAAACAAAGTGTTCTCTCTTACATTTATATCCTATCAGTTCATACCACAGGGATACAAACCTATTAAGTAACCTAGAAACGAATAAACAAATTAACTGGTAAAAAATGAGGATGTGCAGATAAATTTTGGAAGTTAATTTTGCATTAATTTGGGTGGCAAATCTTCTAAATCTAATGAAATGAAGAATAACTAGTATAGAATATGTGAAACAAGAGGAAAAAATGTTTTAAAAGTAGCTTAAAAATAGGCTCACCAATAATAGCAATGGTCTTGAGATTTTGGATTTCCAAGACAAGTAAGATTTTACACATACCACCATTTATCAGTAGAACATACAGAGTTGTCTTAAAAATGTTTTGCCATATGGATATAAAAGCATATCAAATTAACACAATATTTTCACACAAGGATAAATTAATGTTAAAATCTAGAAAGGGAAATAATCCCAAAATAAAATATTTATTTAAATTAAATAAATCTAGCTTATGAAAATCTCACTAACTTATCTTCCTTATTCCCATTTTGTCTTTGTCCAGAGAAAATTTTATCACAGAATCTAGCAAGCCACAAATACTGGGAAACAAAAATTAGAAATATGTATTTTAACATCTATTTTCTGGCCTAGCAATACCCAAAATGCTACATCAAACACTCATTTCACCCTTGCTATGAATAGTCCAATGAGACCTAATAAGAACTGATAATTAGAAACTTGAAGAGTTGGATGTTTTGATGTTGTTTTTATTGTGTCCTGATCTTTAAAATCATGCACTTTTGGGGCATCTGGGTGGTTCAGTCAGTTAAGCATCTGACTTCGGCTCAGGTCACCATCTCACAGTTCGTGGGTTTGAGCCCTGCATCGGGCTCTGTGCTGACAGTTCAGAGCCTGGAGCATGCTTTGGATTCTCTGTTTCCCTCTCTCTCTGCCCCTCCCCTATTCATTCGTTCTTTCTCTGTGTCTCCCTCTCTCTCTCTCTCTAAAAAAAAAAAAAAAAAAAAACAAAAACAAAAAAAAAAAACCCAAAAACATTAAAAATTAAAAAAATAAAAATATATAAAATCATGTATTTCCTTATTTTTCCAAGGAAAAATTCAGATATTAAGGAACCATGAATAATTTTTTTCCTGAGTAAAATTTTTAAGTGAAGACAAAACATGGTAAATATGGGAAGAGCTAATGGAGGAACGTAAGATAGGCATTTGGCTCCAAATGAGCAATTAATAGATGTCTATGATGGAAGCTAGCTAATTCTGTTGTACCAAACTGAAAGCGTTGATGATCCATGCTGCATTAATCAAGGCAGTTTTGTATTAAATGTAGTATACAAAGGTTATGATTAGAACTTGTATTTTCCTCTGTATAACAGAATAGGTCAAAAGAGAATAACAAAACTTCAAGAATTTTTAGTTTTATTTGTATAAACCAGAAACAAATTGTATGTGCTTTTAATAAAAAGATATAGCAAGTGTGAAAAATAGGTGTTCATTGAAAAAGTATTTTTAAGCACTTCTTCTATGACATATACTGTTAAGAATAATGGAGATAGAGCAATAGGTGAGATTAAAATCCCACCTTCATAAAACCTAAAAATCATCTGGATCACCTAGTTCCAGAAAATTTTGCAACAGATTCTAAAATTACAGCCGTATATAGTGAAGTCCATGTCTTTATAAAAAACAATTGATAAAACATCTCCTACATTTTTCTAGTATATGTAGTGTGCCATTCATTATATATGTGAAATGTCAGAAGTTTGCTAAAATTCTTTCATAAGTATATTTTAGGGTGTGTTCATGTATCATTAGAAGCAGTAGTATAAGAACAAATGAAAAGACAAGTCAATGACAGAACTTACTGTAACAGAAGACCATATTCTAGTATTAAGTCATTAAAAATTTTTAAATATAGTTAACATTCTGATACCAGTTTTCTTAAGAGTGTAATAAATATTTAAAATGTAGATTGAATTATCAGACACTAGCAGAAACATGTTTTATAATTAAAAACAAAGTTTTGATGACTATCGAATGACTTACAAATAAGTATAAAGTCTCTTCTGAAACATATATAATGGAGACATAATTAACTAAACTCTATTAGATTACTCTGACACACTTTGAAAGATAGTAAAAACATGTTCTTTGAGACTGCGCTAATCACCCATTTGCCTCAATTATCCACTCCATTGCACAAAACAAAATTATAGGACTTTTGAAGTAAGCTTCAGTACATAAATTCTGATACGGATTTAGAAATAATAACCCAAAAAAACACCCCAATTTATTTCTTTAATATGATAGTTCCATACTCCATTTAGATCTTCAGGAGTTCTATGGCTATAGCTAAATGGAGTGTTTAAGGTTTTAGAATATGCATTATTTAAAAACATAGTTATCTGACTTCTTAGTTAACTCTTTCCTAACATCCCAAGGACAAGTTAACTGGATTGTTTACTAAAAATAAATGGGTTTCCAGAAGAGTCAGAATAACAGTCTTTACCTTTTAATATGTTTGGATACCAAGATTGTGCCTACTCAACTCCAGAAAAAGTAACTCTCCTATCCATTTTATAATTAGGTCTGAATTCTTTTTAACTGACTCTTACTTTAAAGCCTCTGGGGATTGGATTACATGCATTGAATATGAAGTCTACACTGTTTGATATTATTTCACTTAGTTATAATGACATTGAAATAATGTAGCATGAGTATTATAAATGTATACAGAATAATGTAGTATTGAAATAACGATACAAAATCCATGAATCTGGTTAGTTGTGTTCATATCTTTCCTTCTGTGTCTATTCCTCCTACTGTGATCCTTGAGTCCCCGGGGATTTGTAAACATTTTCCCGTGAGTCCAGATTTTGCTATAATACACATACTTATAATTTGTATTTTATTTTCTATGAAAACTTGAGGCAAATGGGTGATTGGTGCAGTCTCAATAGAAAATGAAAATTTCTATTTTCAAAACATACCATTTTTTATTGACATCTGTATGGTTCTTATATCTGAGTCCTATACACAATTTCCTGACTTACCGGTTTACCTGCTTATGGTATATTGTTCTGCAAATGTGCACCTGTTCAAACATAACAACATCCAAAGGAAATAATAGAAGTTGTTAAATCTACGACTGACCAGTAATTTCATTTAAATGATAATCAGCATTTTCTAGAGGCTCTTTCAGGGCCAAGAACTATCATAGAATATCAGAGACCCTGGTCAGGCTCCAGATACCATGGCAGGAGAGCTATACAAAATGTAGTTAGGCACAGGTCAGATTTTGAGAAGAGCCAATGCATGAGATTTAAAGATTTAGCTTTTCTTCTGTCTTTCTTGCATGGAAAAAGTATAAAAAGAGACGTTATAATATGTTCTTCAAAATTACTGATGATGAAAAACTTACCAAAATATTTATATAAACATACGTACATCCCTACTAAATAATGGCTATCATATAAGCATAAAACTTTTTCAAAACTAAAGAAATGCAAAAATGTACACAGCTATGTTGTTAATGTGGAAATAAAAGAATAACAACACTGCACTTGGGGGATGTGAATTATTTATAATGTGTGATTTTGCTACATGGATAATTTCTCAATCTTCACCGATTGTGTACAAATAGCTCTAAAATTTGATAGAATTTGGAATGGAAGTTTGGAAATTCTGAATAACCTCATAGCAATTAAGGACCAAGCAGAGGCCAGATCACACATTCATCTGAGATTCTTTTTTAAGGCTCTTAAATAAAGATGTGGTAGCAGGATTAAGCAACAGGCAATACTGAGCCCCCTACTGACTAACAATAGCAGTAAGACAATATTGCTTGTAGGTGCAGGTACAGGAAGTGGCATTACTAGGATTTTTTTTAGCGCTGGAACCTTAAAAGAAGGGCTGCCTATCAGAAGCTGTAGACAGAACAGAATTTCTGTAAAGACTGTGAGGCCGTGGAGAAGGAGCAAAAGGATTAATTATCCCAAGTCCTCCTTCCTCCTACACTCTGATCTCTTGTGGATAACTTCAATTGGTCAAACCCCACTGGGAACCAGTGTTCCAGGGAGGCTGGGGGTGGCACTCCATAAAGAAAAATCTGACAGGCACACAGTAGGGTAATGAGGTGGAGCATAGGTGGGGGGGGGGGTTAGGGGGTGAGAATAGCCAATAGAATGCCCTCTGCAAGATCTGATTGACCAAAATAAATAAAAGAGATGTATACAATGAAAAACTCAACAGATGGACATGTCATAATTGTCTCAATGGTAAAGTGGCCCTATTGCTTTAATACCCTAAAGTATCCCTCATTAGAACTGCATCAGTGCACCCTAACCCAGATGAGTTAGACAAGCAGTTATTTTGAAAAAGGTGCTATGGAAGCTTCATCTGTTCCCTTCGCTGATCACATTCTCCTCTCTCCTTGAAAAGAGCCATTTTCCTAATTTCCTGGTAAGTATGCTCTTGCTCTCTTTTCACATTTACATATATATATATATATGTGTGTGTGTGTATATATATATATATATATATATATATATATATAGAGAGAGAGAGAGAGAGAGAGAGAGAGAGAGAGTGGGGGGGGGGCCTACCACTGACTCCTTTTTAGATTTATAGGAATGGAAAATTTTGTATATTTTATTTAGTTTTGTTTTTCCATAACACCTTTATTGAGATATAACTTTCACTTCATAAAATTCACTCTTTTAAAGTGTTTTTAGAGGTGCCTGGGTGGCTTAGTCAGTTAAGCATCTGACTCTTGTTTTCGGTTCATGTCATAATCTCACAGTTCATGATTTCGAGCCCGGTGGAGCCTGCTTGGGATTCATTCTCTCTCTCTCTCTCTCTCTCTCTCTCAAATAAATAAACTTAAAAAAAATAAAGTGTTTTTAGTATATGTACTGAGTTGTGCAACCATCACCAATTTTAGAATTAGAATATTTTCAACATGTCAAAAAGAAAGCCCATGCCCATCAGCAATCATTTTCAATTTTTGCCTTCCCCTGGGCCCTGGCAACCACCACTGTACTGTCTCTATGGGCTTGCCTATTTTGAACAGTTCACATCAACAGGATCACACTACATGTGTCATTTGGGGTCTGACCTCTTTCACTTAGCATAATGTTTACAAGATTCATCCATGTTGTATTATGTATTAGCATTTTAATTATTCTTATGGCCAATTATATTCCATTCTATGGATACATCATATTTTTTAACCCATTTATTAGTTGATGGACATTTGAATTGTTTCCACATTTTGGTTGCTGTGAATGATGCTGCTATAAAATTCATGTATAATTTTTATGAGGACATCAGAATTCCTAGCGGGTAAGAATGCTGACTTGTGGTTTTCATTTGCATTTACCTAATGGCTTATGATATGACTATCTTTTCATATGCATATTGGTTATTTGTATAATATTTGGGAAAATTTCTATTCAAATCATTTGCTCACTTAAAACAATAACAGCCATATTTAATTCACTAATCATACATGTCTTGGTCAGCTACAGCTGCCATAACAAAATACCAGACTGGGTGACTTAAACAACAGAAATTTATTTCTCAGAGTTCTGAAGGCTCGAAGTCCAAGATCAAACTGCTGGTAAGGTAGGTTTCATTTTGAGCCTCTTTTCTTATAGAAAACCACCAGCTAGCTGTGTACTCACATGACCTTTTCTTTGTGCATGAGAGATGGGAAAGAGAGAGAGTGATCACCCTAGTGTTTCTTATGAGGACACCAAGCCTATCAAATCAGGACCCTACCTACCCTTATGACCTCATTGAACCTTAACTATTTCCTCAGAGGCCCCATCTCCCAATACAGCCAAAATGAAGGTTAGAGCTTCAACATAACAGATTTTGGGAGACACATTTACCCTGTAACAATACTATTTACTCATTTAAAGAGTAAAGTTCAAGTATTTTTAGTATATTTACAGAATTATGCAACCATTACCACAATTTTATTTTCACTAGCCCCTCTCCCCCCATGAAAAAACTCATAGCCACCTACAGCCATTCACCATTTCCCCCTAACACTCCTCCCTAACCGTTGGCAACTATTAACTATTTTCTGTGCCTATGGACCTACCTATTCTAAACATTTAATATAAAGAATGCCATACAAGGTGCGGTCTTTTGTTGTTCTCATTATTCACGTAGCATGATGCTTTCAAGGTTCAATCGTACTGTAGCACATATCAGGATTTCATTTTTTTTCTATGAACAAATAATATTCCATTGTACAGACATACCACATTTTTGCTTCTCCATTCTTCAGTTGATGGACATTTGGGTTGTTTCCACTTTTTGGCTGTTGTGAATAATGCTTCTGTGAACATTCATGCACAGGTTTTTATGTGAACATATATTCACATTTCTCCTGGCCACACACCTGTGATTCAAGTGAAACTGCTGGATCGTATGGTAACTGTGGCTTTAGTGTTCTGAGAAACCATCACTGAAGCCCCATGGGCCTGAGGTTTATTTAATGGACTTTTAAAAATTGCTAATTCAGACTCTTTGCTCAGTATAGTTCTATTCAAATTTTCTCTTACTTCTAAAGTCAGTTTCAATAATTTCTGCTTCCCAGGAATTATTACATTTCAAGTAGCCATTTTTATTTCTGTAAAATTAATATTAATTGTGCCCTGCTCATATCTGATTTTAATTATTTGGGCATTCTTTCTTTCTCTTGGGTCAGTCTAGCTGAAGTTTGTTACATTTTTTTTTTTTTATCTTTTCAAAAAACCAATTTTTGGTTTTGTTGAGTCTGTTTTTCTACTCTAAATTTCATAAACTTCCACTTTAGTCTTCATTATATTCTTCCTTTGTTCGCTCAAATTTAGTTTACCCTTCTTTTTCCATTGCTTTAAGGTAAAAAGATAATAGACTACTGATTTGAGATCTTTCTTCTCTTTTAAAACTATAAATGTTAAGGCTGCAAATTTCCCTGTAATTGCATGATTCCACAAGTTTTTACATGTTGTATATTCATGTTCACTCATCTCAAAGTATTTTTTAATTTCCCTTGTGATTTCATCTTTAACCTATTAGCCATGTTAAGTAAGTGATGCTTAATTTCCACAGCTTTCTGAACTTGCCATTTCCTTCTGTTATTATATTTAATTTCACTCCACTGTAGTCAGAGGAAAGTAATTTATAAGATCCCAATCTTTGTAACTTTATTTAGACTTGGTTTATGGCTTATCATATGTTCTATCTTGGAGAATGTTCCATGACATGTACAGATCTTGTTAGGTGGAGTATTGCACAGATGTTTATTGTGTCTAGTTGGTTTATAGTGCTGTTTAAGTCTTCTATTTTCTTATTGGTCTTCTGCCTACTTGTTCTAACCATTAGTGAAAGCAAGGCATTGAAATCTCAAACTATTATAGTTGAATTGTCTGTACCTCCCTTCAGTTCTGTCAGTTTTTTCTTTATATATGCTAGTGCTCCACTGCTAGGTAGGTGTATATTTACAATTGTGATCTTTCTGATAGATTAAACCTTTAATCAATGTCTCTCTTTATCTCTAGTCCTTTAGTTTGTTTTAAAATTAACTTTGGTCTGGTATTAATATAGCCATTTCAGCTTTCTCAACACTTGATCTGTTTGCATCTTTGAGCCTAAAGTGTGTCTTCTGTACATCGCATATATTTGGTCTTGGTTTGGTTTTGTTTCCATTCAGTCTGACAATCTCTGCTTTTTAATGACACTGTTTAATTCATTTGCATCTAATGTTGTTATTTATATAGTTAGATTTAAGTTGCCATTTTACGTTTAGTTTTCTGTATGTCTCATGATACTAATTTCTCTACCCTTCCTTTTGAATCAAGTAAATATTTTCTGGTGTAGTATTTTAGTTCCTTTAATGATTTTTTTTTAATAATACATAGATGTATGTATTCATTAGAGGCTATTCTAGGGCATACTATATATATCTCCTCAGAATCTACTTCAGTGTATACTGATTTAACTTCAGCGAGACTCAATCCTATCTCATGCTATTCCCTTTTCCCCTTTGTGTTATTATTGCAACAAATATTTCATTTATATATGTTACAAAACCAATAAGACATTGTTATAATTATTGCATTATATTTTATGTCTTTTAAAGAAGCTGAGAGCGGGGTGGTGCCTGGGTGACTCAGTTGGTTGAACGTTCGACTCTTGATTTCAGCTCAGGTCATGATCTCGCCGTCATGAAATCCATCTCTGCATCTGGCTCTGTGCTGAGTATGAAGCCAGCTTGAGATTCTTTCTCTCCCTCTCTCTCTCTCTGCCCCTCCCCTGCTTGTGCACACTCTCTTACTCTCTCTCTCAAAATAAATAAATAAATATTAAAAAAAAAAAACTAGAGAAGCTGAGACAAAGATAAAGAAGTATATATTCATAGAGTTTGTTATAATGGCCTTATTATTTACCATTTCTGGGTTTATTCCTATAGATTCAATTTACTATCTGGTACCATTCTGTACTCTAATACGGCTTTTCTCCCACCCACACGCTCTGTACTGTTCTTGTCAAATCTATTCCATTTCTAAAAGGTGTTAGGCTCTACCATGCACTTAATTACATATATGTTGCTCTATCTAATTGTTTTTTTAAGTCAGGTAAGACAAGATAGGAAAAGAAATACACATTTTTACTGGCTGTTTTTGTTTTAATTAACTTTACCAGGGCTTTTAATTTTTGTCATGGGTTTGAATTACTATCTGGGGTAATTTCCTTTCACCTAAAAAAAAAAAAATTCTTTTAGTACTTCTTATAAGTATGTTTGGCTAGATATGAAACCTCTTTTTTTGGATCTGAGGACATCTTTATTTCAAATTAAATTTTGAAAGACAATCTTGCTGGATATGAATCCTAATTGACTTTTTTGGTGTTTGTTTTCAACACTTTGAATATGACATCACCCTGCATTCTGGCCTTCACTATTTCTGACAATTAATCTCATTGGAGTTCCCTTGTACAGGATTAGTAAAGGAACTGCTGCTTTCAAGATATTCTTGAAAAATTTCACCTTTCATCAGTTTTACTCTGTATCTGAGTATAGATTTATTTTCTGTTATCCTACTTGGAGTTGGTTGTGCTTCTTAGATGTGTAGATTAAGGTTTTTCCACAAATTGGGGAAATACTCAGTCATTATGTTTTCAATTTTTTTAAATCCTTTTCTCTCTCTCTCATCTCACTCCCTAAAGGGTGTAGCCTTGGGCACATGACAATCATTCAAGGATGACAGTGGTTTTAGCAGGGCTATCTTGGTCTGCCTCTTTATGGGATCTGTTAAGCTGTAGGCCTTTCTTGGTACCAAATAGTTAGGTTCCATTAATTGCTTGCTCATTGCACTATTGTTTTGACAATGTCCTAGGGGCATAAATTGCAGCACATTGTGATCCAATTAAATTAAGGCACCTTTTCAGGGGTAGTTTTGAGGCAAATCTTCAAAATTTGTTGTGACTACAGGAGGGCTCTTCTTAGCTGTATCTCTCCCTGATTCTTTCTTGTATATTAACTGGCCTACAGTTTAGTTTGTTACTCTCATGGAGCTACCAGGTTCCTATAATTGCTTAAAAAATAAAGTCAGTGAACTTGGGGAGAGCTTCAGAGCTCTCTGTTCTTATAGCCAGGCTCTCCCCCTGGGCTAAATTTCTGCATCACTGCTCCGAAGCTGGAGATGCAAACAGCTGTCTGCTTCTCCTTGAATGACACCCTGCTTTAAGAGCCGGGGGCTGGGTGCAGGCAGAGGAGGTAGCCTCTAGTCTCTTCTGGTGTGGAACCTCTGTCATACAAGCAAGCTAGGGCAAGGGTGAATGGGATCTCAGTATTTTCAACCTTCCATGACTGGGGTAGAACTTCCAAACTACAAGTGTGGGCTAGGTGAATGCCCTGAACTCTCAGGGCTGGAGGAGGATGAAAAAAAGCTGACAGCTGGGAGAGATACCACACTCACTGAAGGAGAGCTGGGGAAGCGAAGCTCTATATTCTTTGCCACAGCCATCCAGAGTGCTGACTGGGGAGGGGGCACGTAGGGTGGGAGTGGGTGTGACAAGTGCCGCGCACTTGCCATTCGTCCCGAAATTTAGTAGATGTTCTCGAATAAATAAATGTTTCCACTTGTGCTGCATGCCCGTAGGACGATTTCCAGAGACTTTAGATAATTGTTTCATTTTCATGAGTCATGGCTGCCTGGGGAAAGAGTCCACGGACTCCTCACAATGCCTTTTGGGAAACTGTTCATCTGTAAGCTTTCTTTCATGACTCTCTTCCTCTCCTCAACATTGACTGTATTCACCTACACTGACAAATGTAGCATGTTGTGTTCATTGTGACTTTTTTGCATTTTTCCATTTTATGATTACACCATGATTATTTTTTCCCTGATCTAATACTGATGGGGCTTTACAATATAATAAACGTTCCTATGCATATTACTGCCAATGTCTCTTCAGGCACAACTGATGAGGTTTTCGGGTGATGGTGTGGAGGTCTGGAGCCGACGACCAAGAAAGAATTCTTGAAGACATCTTTGACGCAAAAAGGTGATCTCAGGGACAGGGCCGTGGGCAGAAAGAGCTGCACTGGGGTTGTGAAGAGTGGCTAGTTCTATAGTAAGAAGTTGGGGAGGAAAAGTCTAAAGGGAGGCCTCCAGAGGGACTTTCATCTGCTAAAGAGGACTCCTAAGCTGTCCGAGGCCTTGCTATTGTCAAGCTAAGGTTGTTTTCCCTCTAGTAAGACATTAACATTAGGACACTAGGGGGTTCCTGGAAAACTCTGTATTTGTCTCAAGTATTTGGCTGCAGGTTATGAGGAAATTTAATTTTACCTGCCATTTCCTTCTTGCCTTTGTTTCCCGTATCACTATGAGGAGTGATGTTGGGGCTCCAGGAAACTGAGTCTATAGGTTTCTGGAGAGTAGGCTACAGATCGCCTTTTTCTTGTAATTTACTAAGATATTTGCAAACTGATGGAGATCCATGTCCTGTATGACTGTGATCTCTATCAGTTAGTCATTTTTTTCTTTCCTTTCCATTGTCCTTGGGCAGCCAAGAGTGCCTGAAGGATATCACACACATCCCACCTGGGGGGAGGGGGTGTGTGCTAGCTTGCACTCTCTCCTTAGCCTGCCCCATGCTCGCTCATCACAACTAGGAGACTTTCTGTAGGTTACATGCCCAGGATAGCAATAAGCAGATTTTATGAGACTAACCAACTGTTATTACCTAAAGCCAAATTCTTTTCAAAATAGACTTTCACTGGCATGTTCAAGAGAGTTCAGGGTGGCTCCCTAACCTTGACATAATTTAGTATTGTAAGCCATTTGTGATTTTTGTCTATATCATTTAGGTTTCATTTACTATTAGTGAAACTAAATGTTTTTTGTTTCACGGCCATGTAGATTTCCCACTTGGTAAAGTGTTTGTAGAACATTTGTTTGCCTATTTTTTATGTTGAGTTATGAGAATTGCTTTAATACTCTGGAAACCCCTGGTACTTAGACTGATATTGAAACACAGTTCTTGAAAATTTTTCAAATCTTTATAAGTTTTGGCTGCCCATTTCATTTAGAATGTGTACATTGATGACTAGAACATCTTAAGCTTATGTAATTGGATTTGTCATTTTCCTATAAGGGTTTATGTCCTATCCACAGTGTTCTTGCATTCATCACCACAGGTAGCCCTTTGCCCATTGTACTCATCAAATGCAGAGCATCAAACTTAGGATTCTTCCATTTTTCCCCACAGGCTTTTCACCACGTCACCTTTCCATTCTTCATCACAGGCAGTGATTCATCTATAGCACTTTCAATTTATTTCCAAAGACACCTCTTTTCCTGCAGTGCTCTGGCACTTGTTACGACAAGCTCCATCTGTAATGGTTTCCCACTGCTCACATCAGGCTCTGCTCCTTCCACAGGCTCTTCATTCTTCACTACTGGCACCGCTCCATCTGCAATGCTTTTTCATTCTGCATCCTGGTTAGTGTTTTGTCCTTAGTGTTCTTTCTTCCATTGCCATCTATAGTGTCTTTTGATTCTTCACCAAAGGCTGGGTTTCATTCCTGGTGCTTATGCTCTGTGGTCGGTCCTTCATTCATAGTGCTTCCCCATTCTCTACCTTGGGCAATTGTTCCTCTGTAGTGGTTGTCTATATTTCTTCACAAGCAATGTTTTTGTTTGTTTGGTTTTTTGTTGTTGCTGTTGTTGTACTCTTCCAATCTTCACCAAGCACTACTTCATGTACAAAACTCTTTTTCCAAGTCCACAAATGTACCGAGTTTTCTTCTCATTCAGGGTCTATCTGCTATTTTCTCAGCTTCTCTGCTTCATTATTGCATTATACAATTCCTTTGGTTTCAAATGTAATGAGCCTTCCTATGAAAGTCCATTTTGACCCCACGATGTAAATTTCATCATCCCTTTATATTCTCCCTTGTTATTCTATATTATTTTTATAAAACCTTATGTTTGCCTTGTTCTTATATCATTTCATGTTTTTGAAGTTAAACTATGTGTTTCATGTGAACATTGGTCAGGCCAGTACATTTTTTTTTCTAATGTTGAACACAGTGCCAGGTTACAGACAATGAGTAATAATTTTTTTAGAAATGGGTGGGTAAATGAGGGAATAAATAAGTATTAATTATTTCAAGCATGTTTCTATATTCAGCTTTTGCTTAAGCAGGGCAAGAATTTTTAGTGATTTGAGCTTATACTACTTAAATGTATTTTCACCTGCCAATCTTTTGATATAGAGGTTAAGTCCTTTTTGTTGATAACTAGTTGCATTCCTTATCTTTTTTTTACCTGACTTATGATTTCCCACTTTCTTCTAAGATACATCTATATAAATTGAACACATTTTCCTAGAAGTGTTAGAATTATTCTAAAATTTACAAGGTATTTTACCATTTACAGTTATCCACACTGAACTTTAAATTATTTCAGTTGCCTTGTTTGTATTCTAATCATCACCTTCATCACAAATCTTATGTGTACCGAATATTTAATTAATTTATGTAACACTATAATAAATTCAGTTGCATGAACTCAGTTGAGAATAAACAAGATAGATGTTAGTAAGCATTCAACTCAATGAGTTGAAAAAGTAGTGTATGAGTACAGCAGAGTACTATCGCCAGCCCATGTACATGTACATCATGTTTTGGGAATCAGTAGTTTTTGCAGACTGTGAAGAATAAGAGTTAATCTAGTAATTCAGTTAACTGCACATCAGCTCGTAGACTTCTACTGTTATTTTATTCAATAGGCTATGGAGACATTTCAAACTTAAAAGATATAGGGCAGTTAAAAGATACCATAAGCAGTTATATAAATGTGTCAGCCTTTAGTAGATTCTATTCTGATTTTTTTTCAGTGCTTATAGGGTAACAGTACATTAACAGTAGAGAACTATCACTATCTGAAGTATTTGTGGTTTTAGCTAAAATGCTATTCATATTATTAAAATGTATGACTTCATTATAAAACATGAACTGTTTCCATTGGAACAAAATTATCTTTAAAAATAAGAGTTCCTACATAAGTGATCAGGGTTATACATCACCATCAATAAGTCATGTTGATATCATATACCTCCTGAAAAGATGCGATAAGAAGGGCACATCAGCTTGGGGGTGTTCTTATCCAAAATACATAACCTCATCTAATCATGACAAAACAGCAGATTGGTGGCCATCTGAAAATATATCTGACCAGTGCTCTTCAAAAAGTGTCCAAGTCATGAAGCACAAGAAAAAACCTGGAAAAACAGTCAGCTTGTAGGAGATGAGTCATGACAACTAAATGCAACAATAGTATCATGGATTGGATCCTAAAATGGAAAAACGACATTGAAAGAAACTGGTGAAGTCTGAGAAAAGTCTATAATTTCCTTTATAGTACTGTACCAATGTTAACATCTAAATTTCAATAAATGTACCATGGTTGTGTAAGGTGTTAACATTAGGAGATAGTAGGTGAAGGATATATGGGATTCCTCTGTACTATCTATGCAACTCTTCTATAAATACAAAAGTATTTCAAAATAGGAAAGTCTAAGGATTTTTCCTTCTGTGAAGGTTTTATATGTAGCTCTTCACCAAATGTCCATTAATGAATGAATGGATAAAGAAGATGTGGTATATATATACAATGGAGTATTACTCAGCAATCAAAAAGAATGAAATCTTTCCATTTGCAACTATGTGGATGGAACTGGCGGGTATTATGCTAAGCAAAATTAGAGAAAGATAAATATCATAGGACTTCACTCATATGAGGACTTTAGGACACAGAACAGACGAACACATGGAAGGGAAGCAAAAATAATATAAAAACAGGGAGGAGGACAAAAAAAATAAGAGACTCTTAAAGATGGAGAACAAACAGAGGGTTACTGGAGGAGTTGTGGGAGGGGGGATGGGCTAAATGGGTAAGGAGCATTAAGGAATCTACTCCTGAAATCATTGTTGCACTATATGCTAACTAACTTGGATGTACGTTAAAATAAATTAATAAATAAAATAAAATAAAATAAAGTAAAATAAAATATAACATGTAGCTCTTCACGTGTCCCTATAATTGACAACTACTTGAAGAGATCAAAGTCCAATCCATGTCATGTGTGCTATTGCCTCAGAGTACTATTATTTATACCATCTCTCATTGCTAAGGATGCCTATCGGGGAAAACGACGTTCTTCAAACCTACTTCTGGTTAACCGTGAATAAGTCATAGAAGTTCCAGTTTTATTATGGCTCTGATCTAATTTTTCTAAAATTATTTTACCCAGGTTAGGGGTGCCCGTGTGGCTCAGTCGGTTGAGCGTCCAATTTTGGCTCCGGTCATGGTCTCACGGTCCGTGAGTTCCAGCCCCACATTGGGCTCTGTGCTGACGGCTCAGAGACTGCTTCAGATTCTGTGTCTCCCTCTCTGTCCCTCCCTTGCTTGCACTCTGTCTCTCTCTCTCTCTCTCAAAAAATAAACATTAAAAAAAAAAGTTTAAAATTATTTTACCCAGGTTAGCCTTCTGCCATCTGAAGATCATTTATTTTCTAAAACTTGTGGCCAAAGTTAGACATGTATGCATTCTAATGCTGAAGGGAACACCCGTGGAGGGGAATAGCCTGGTTCATCTAGTTTTTTTCATGTTTTATCCCACCATATAGCACCCAGCTTGATGAAGGAGTCGGACTCCAGCACACTGAACAAAAACCTTGCTCTGAACTTGTTGGCTCATTTAAACTTGTGAGACATCTTACACTGTCTCCCAACTTTGAAAATGTATATTGCACTATCATTTGGAAAGACTTGTTAAATGTTCAAATAAACTGACCCTGAGATCCCACATCCTGGCATACAAATAATAGCAAACTAGTAATTATAAGCTATATTCAAGAAGAAGCCATCACAATCTTGTCAGTAAGTTAAAAATATTGAAACAGCCTACACATCCAAAGGAAGAGTAATGGTTTAGTTAATTAGGTATAGATACATAATTAAATAACATACAAACATTAAAAAACCACTAATATAGACTGTAATTTTATATTTTTGACATGTAAAATAAAAAAATAAATTACCACCTCAACTCTCAGAAATTACAAAATAAAAATTAAAGCAAAATTAAGTAATGTTAAGTAAAGGACAGCCTTGCTACTGCTTTATTTGATTTAAAACTTAATTCACAGAGTTTGGCTCCCATTATTGTAAAAATCTGAATTAATTTTGAACTCAACTTGAAAAATTGCCATGATAAGTCCACACATAAAACATTTTCTTATACTTTAATTCTAAATATGAAGAAATTTTTGCATGTTGTTAGATTTATTTCTATTTTTTATATATAGCCTTTATGAAAAGTAATGTCCCTACATCATTCAGATACATTGAAGAAACATAAATATGTTTATTTACTATATAGGCAACAAATAGTTATCTATAGAAAATGAAAGGTTGAAATGTCTGATTTAGGTCTATTCAGCCATCAACCAATCTAATTTATTATTAGATCTTTTTAAAATTTATTTTAAAGTGAGCAAAAGAGAGACATGAGGGGAGGAGAGGGGCAGAAGCAGAGGGGGAGAGAGAGAATCTTAAGCAGCCTCCATGCTCAGTGTGGAACTCAACACACGGCTCTCTCCCACACCCTGGGATCAAGACCTGAGCCAAAATCAAGAGTCAGTGGCTCAACCAAATGAGCCACCCAGGTGCCCCTATTATTAGATTTTTTAAGTTATCTTTTTTCTACCTGGATTCTGGGCAAAGTGTGTGTTTCTATTTTTAATTTACTCCCCAAGATAAATCATTTGATTTGGTTCTGTGTTATTACCAACAGATCAATTTACTTTAGAGGACTTTGTATGAGATATTCTGGTTAAGGTGAAGATAATTTGTTACCATGGAAGCACAGAAGTAAAAATAGCACCTGATGAGCTGGTACACTTACCCATCATCTGAGAGAGATATATTTCAAACAAAGTAGCATTAGACTCAGAGATTTCCCTTCATTATTTAAACCCCACTAGTTGAAAGATAGTTGCTCTTTGCTTCTCAAACAATAATGCAGTTGAAAGTTTAGATAAAATAAAACATACAACTACTGCTAATATACAAGAGGCTACAACCTGGCACATTTCAACAATGATATATATGTACTGAGGAAAACATCCACACTCACTACCACGCCTTTAAAACATTCATGATTTAATAATTGTTTATTAAACAGTTCACAATAAATATTAGTGAAATATTTCAATCTAATATGAATTTCCCACTAGCTACAGTTTTAATTTAGTTTTCCACAAGAGTGACTGTTGCACCAGGTAACATCATATGATTTTTAGGGATCACTAAATCATAGATGATTTTCATGACTTATTTAAAAACATATAACATAAAAATTTCACAAAGCCCTGTAATACATTATTAGTCTTTTGAAGTTAGGAGACCATTAAACTTTGAACCTATTCACTACTCTACATTAGGTAGTAAACTAATTAGGACCCATTTATTAATCACCAACTTATGTCTATCAATAAGGACAAGTAGCAAAATAATTACTGTAAAAAACAAACAGCACCTTATGAGAAAAACTGATTTTCATGTCTAAATATCAAAGTACCCAGGAATGAAATGTCCTACTCTTATTTAAAAAAAGAAGAAGAAGAAAAAGAAGAAGAAGAAGAAGAAGAAGAAGAAGAAGAAGAAGAAGAAGAAGAAATATTTCCTAGGTTTTTTGTCACAATTTTCTCAGTCATTTATAATTCCTTAATCAGTTTTGTATTCTATTTATATTTTGTTTTCAATTTTCATTCTTAACATTCTTTTTAAACTCAGAGCTGGATATTTAAATTTACTCTGGTGAACAAATTTCCTGAAGAATTCATCTAGGCATACATAGAAAATTAAACATATCCCCTGGGTGGCTCAGTAGGTTAAATGTCTGACTGTTGATTTAAGCTCAGGTCATGATCTCACATTTCATGAGATCAAGCCCCATGTCATTGGGCTCTGTACTGGGAACATGGAGCCTGCCTGAGATTCTCTCTCTCTCTCTCTCTCTCTCTCTCCCTGCTCCTCCCCTAGTCTCTCTCAAAATAAATAAAAACTTTAAAAAAATAAAAATTAAAAAAATTAAACATATTAAGTATTTTATAAAAGAGACTTTTAATTAAGTTTAAGAAATGTTTTTAAATCGTATTTTGACCTTCAGATTTACACCTGAGTTTAGGAACAATTGCCAGTGATGTTTACTTTATTCTTTTATTCACTATAATCACCTGTAGTGGGAGGGGTGTCACATTAATTTCTTTAAACTTTTGAAAATATCTGTTACTTAATCTTTTCTAGCATTAGCAGTGTCTTAAACATTATTATTGATTTCTTCTGTCCCTGCATGACTATCCTGCACTGTGAACCATACAAAATTCCTCAAAAAAATATTTTGCACCCAAGTGACTAACAAATGACTCACTGTCACAGAACCTACAGGGCCTGTGCAGAGTCATCTAGCTGATACACTACGTGGGATAAAAGTAAACATACTGTATTCTCTTAATGGGTGTAATGGTTATTTTCCCAATAACTATTTGGATGAATTTCTAAGGATGAAAATGGGGACACGCACTTTGAAATCTCATTTATTCATTTATTTAATGTTTGTTTGTTTGTTTCTAATTTTTGAGAGAGAGGAATAGAGAGCAAGAGTGGGAGACAGAGAATTGCAAGCAGGCTCCACACTGTCAGTGCAGGGCCCACCCGTGGGGCTCAAACTCACAAACCGCGAGATCATGACCTGAGCCAAAATTAAGTCGGCTGCTTAACTGACAGAGCCACCCAGGTGCCCCTGAAATAGATAGCATTTATAGTGGACAGCCCAAAACTTGGGAAACTGGGGAGATAAGGAGAATGTTACTGATTTTTTATGAAATAATAAATAGTTGTCTTCTGCGAGGTTCTGTCAGCTCTACAGACAGCAGCTTTAGCAAATCTGTTTGGTTTTTTAATTCTCATAAAGAAACACCTAGCATTATTTGATATTCCAACTTCTGATACTAAGTCTCTACTTTCTCATACTTCCTTGGGAAATTCTGATGCTGAATCTCTACTTTCTCATATTTCCTTGGGAAATTCTGAGAATTGGGGAAAAAAATGCTACTCTCCAAAGAATACGGGAAAATAAAAAAAGTAGAGAGAAAGTGAGGTATTTGGGAGAAGGTAGGTAAGAAAGAAGATTGCAGGGAAGAGATGGACTAGAGCAGAAAATAGTGATCTTGGTGATACAGCATATATACTTGCTTTATTACCAGGACAACCTTTGGTCTAAATTACTATACCCATTCAGGAAATGGAAGTTGTGAGATCACCATCGCAATCAACCAATTTAATTACTATATACAGATGAACTACTTTGCAAGCATTTTTCTGTTCATTTGCAAGAAAGTACCATGAATTTTTGCCATGTGTCTCTGTGTCAGAACTACTTAGAGTGTTTTAAAATTTAACAATTAAAAATACTTTTTAATTCATAACGTGAAAAAGGTTTAGCAAAACTTATGAATTTTTAAAACCTTGACACAGTAATTAGGTCCCTAATGTGACTGCATATCTGCATTTATAGCATCTGAATTTATAACATATCTGTATTTCTAACAGGGTCCATCGGTGATCCTTCTGCGACAAGATCACCAAATATTTTCTTTACGTACTTAACACCGGTATCTTCTATGAAAAGTTGATTTATTTTATATAAGAGCATAACCACTCTGTAGAACTAGACACTTTTCCGTGCTAACATATCATTACATAAATCTCATTGAATCTGTCTTGTACTACAGGTAATTCTGGGCCTACTATAAACTTTTATTCATGTGGATACAATCTATTTGCTCTTTCATTTTTCTAAACCATAACTGAATATTTCCTTTATAATTTCAAAGGTAGGGCTTTGATGGTATTTATTTTAGTTTTATAATTCAACTCCCTGAGGGTATTATACAGGGAACTGGGAAAATGAATACTTATAACCTGGGAATATGTGTATGTGAATTTATTTCTGTACCTCATGCCAAGTCTACTATGTAAATGTCAGTTTGTTCCCTGCTTTTGGGTGAGTAAGTCACTTTGATTAGAAGTCAAGCTAAAATAAATCCTTCAACTCACAGGCCTTGTTTTTTTCTTTTTGTTTCTAGGTCAATGCTTATTTTTCTGCAGGTACTCACCTCCGCTCTGAGCTGCCAAACAGGCTTGTCTCCAGGATTCATCTCTCCTAATTAAGAAGCTGAGTCCGAGGAAAAAAATAGGCCCCGCCCCCACTAGTTCCTCCTCCAGCCGCTTCAACCCTGATGATTGCCCCTTTGCAAACACTTCGAGTTGCAATCCAGGGAATCTTGTAAAATATCTTCCACTCATTTGCTAAAGCTGAAAGTATGTTCATATATCAAATCCCTGGAGATGTCCTGTCTTTCTCTCTTTTGTTCAAACTATACTTTGTTTTGTGAATATGGTACAGAGCTTGTTAAACGGTGATCAGATCATTCTCTAGTTGGATTTAAAAGACTTTTCCTTTGATAGATGCACATGCACTTCCTCTGCCAATTCTCTCAAAAGCTTTCTCTTACATTACAGAAGATGCTAACGTTAAAGAAGAGTTGGTGTCTGTTAAGACTGCACCACTTGGATTAAATTATTCTTTGTTTTCAGTCTGTTTTACATATGGTTGTACACAAGACTCCATGTGCGCAAAAGTAGCCAGCATTATTAAACAAGACACGTGAAATGACAACAGGTAAAATGATGCAAATGGCAGAAAACTATTCGGGGAGTTATGACGAGTCTAAACCAAAAATATACATCCAAATATTACATTACTACTGTCAGGGGCAACAGAGACGAAAACGAAGTTCACAGTAGTTCCGTATTACATTGAGTATCAGGACTATTCAGATTTTGAAGAGTTCATGAGAGATTGCAAATTAGAAAAAGGGATAAGCTTTTCTTCTACCCCATACCTCTGAAAAATAGTTTATATTTCTTTCATGAGAAAATGTCCCTAGAAATATTATTTTGATTAATGAGATTCTTAAAATCACTTGGGAGCCTCATTGAGATACACTATCGCAGGATTACTACTTTACAAAATGTTCAGTACTCTTAACAATAAGGACCTTAGGCACAAAGCACTAGGGTTTTTGAAATTTTCTTATTAGTCAGAAGTATTTTTTTAGTGCATTAGACTGTTTCTCCAGTAACTCTGGAAATACCTTTTAAACTTTGAGTCCCATATGTTTAAAAGTTAGGAAATATCCTATTTATCCTTATTTAGTGAGCAAAGAACACATAAACATTCTCATTTAATGTAGGTATGACATTTGAAAAAAGTGATTAACAACCAATCTGTAGAGCTAGACAAGTTTCTGTATTAATATAGCATTACATTAACCTCGCTGAATCTTTCTTTTACTATAAGTAATTCTGATAAAATAAATTTGACACATGCTTTAAAAGATTAAAGAAACAAATCTGACTTAATCATTTTGGGCAATATACAAAGTGGAATTAGGTGGAAACAAAGAAAGCTCCAAAAATAAGTGTGCATCTATCTGGCCAGGTTATATTCAGCATTTTCTCACTTCTACATTTCTGTACTTCAGAGAATCCTTCTAAGAGGTCTAGGGTCCACTAGACCATTCAAAACATGCTGCCACATATTTAAAAACTATCAATAGAAACCCCCAATTAAAATTTATCTTCCTTCTGCTTCATTTCCTGGGAAACTTTTTCTATCCTAATTTTAACTAAGTTAATTTATATTCAAAATTTAACTAATTTACTTTAACAACTCTTACTCAGCTCTTTTCTTTCTTCCAAACATTATTATGTGCTCATGATATTTTTGTTTTATACAGCCTATGATTAAAGATATAAGGCACATTTAAAACACCTAGACTATCAAACAAAACCAGTAAGTGTCCCAGAGAGATGTGAATGTCCTCTTTGGGCAGAGATGACGTTAAAAGGCTTCTGTAAAACATGGATGCAGAGAAAGAACACTTTCCATAATAATTTTTTTAAAAACACATGATACAGGAAATTAAGCATTTCTTGAATAACAGAATATACTATTGCAGTTTGGAGACAGAGGACATTTTTTATAAAAGGGTTGTAAACAAGGCAAGAATGTACATACGTAAGAAGAATGTACTGGGAAGCATCCTAAGTGAGACAGTGGGGGATGATAAAACTAAAGTTTTTGTTTTAAAAACAATAATAATAATAAATAAAACTTTTCTTGCTTTTGTTTTTTTTAATGTTTATTTATTTATTTGAGAGAGAGAGCATGAGCAAGAGAGTGGTCGTGAGAGAGGGAGAGAGAGGATCCCAAGCAGGCTCTGTGTGTCAGAGTGGAGCCCAACCCAGGGTTCAGTCCCACCAACTGTGAGATCATGACCTGAGCTGAAATCAAGAGCTAGTCATTTAACCAACGGCGCCACCCCTGTGCCCTGCTTTTATTTGTTTTTAATTGATGTACTCATTATGTAAGCTTTCAGGCAGAGATTTTATTTTATTAGTAACTTGGCTCGCTTAAAACCAAAATTTCAATGACAGCAGAACTAGTGCCTCTAAGAGTGAGATTTCCCTCATTTTTACTGTTCATTTTAAGATAACTTCTTATTGGGGCACCTGGGTGGCTCAGTCTGTTGAGCTTCTGACTCCTGATGTCAGCTCAGATCATGATCCCAGGGTTGTGGGATTGAGCCCCGCACTCAATGTGGAGCCTGCTTAAGATTCTCTCTTGCTGTCCCTCTGCCCCTCTTTCCCTCTTGTGGTCTCTCTGTCTCTAAAATAAATAAGATGATAAATGATAGATAGATAGATAGACAGACATAGATATAGATAGATAGATAGATAGATAATATATAGATAGATATAGATATAGATATAGATATAGATATAGATATAGATAGGTAGATAGGTAGATAGGTAGATAGATAAAATAACTTTTTTATTGAAATACATTTCACCACGGGTATCAAAAAGATTAAAAAAATCATGAGCATACAGCTGAACGAATGTTAACCAAATAAACACATTTGTGTAATCACAGCACAGGTGATGAAACATGACATTTCCAACATTCCATAATTGGCTTAATCTCCTTTAGTTACTGTATCTCCTACAAAGGTAACTGGTATACTGCCTTTTATCATGACAGATTATTTTTGTCTATTTATACATGGAAACCTATATTCTGTACTAATTAGTATCTGTTAAGTAGGCTTGTAATATTCATACTTTGGGTAGCAAATTTTCTTTTTTTTTAATTTTTTTTTAATGTTTATTCATTTTTGAGAGACAGAGTATGAGCAAGGGAGTGGCAGAGAGAGAGAGAGGGAGGCACAGAATCCAAAGCAGGCTCCAGGTGCTGAGCTGTCAGCACAGAGCCTGACGAATTGTGGGTTCGAGCCCCACGAACTGTGAGATCATGACCTGAGCCGAAGATGGATGCTTAACCGAATAAGCTACTCAGGTGCCCCAAAATTTCTTTCTTATTTATTGTTGCCCTATCGTCCATACTAAGAAGGAAAACAAAATACAATTATCCATTTTACTGTTGGTGGTTACTTGGGCTGTCTCCTGTTTTTGGCTACTGTAAATAGTATAAAAATAAACAGTCTGTTGTGGACTGAACTATGTCTCCTCAAAATTCATATATTGAAGTCCTAATCCCCAAATGTGACTGTATTTGGACATAGGGCCTTTAGGGAGGCAATTAAAGTGAAACGAAACCAAAAGAGTGGGGCTATAATTCCATGGGGTCGACATCCTTGTAAGAAAAGAAAGTGAGAGAAAGACATCTTTCTCTCTGCCTCTGTGCCACAAATGTGGTGATGACACCTCAAAAAGGTGGCCATATTCACACCAGAAAGAGAGGTTTCACCCAGAAACCATCCCTGGCACTTTGGGCTTAGACCTTGGCCTCCAGAACTGTGAGAAAATAAATGTTTGTCAGTTAAGTCACCCAGTCTGTGGTATTTTGTTATGGCAACCCAGGTAGACTAATAAACACTCATATATAAATATTATAAAATTCTTATATTCATTTTAATATAGAGGTTTTGCAAATATCTCATTAGTTTTATTTTTAAGTAAATGAAGTTATTTACTACTACTAAAATGCTATCAATCCTTAAATTTCACGTTTGAATTTTCATTGCCAATTTGTAAAAATATAATCATATTTTTAATTGGCCTGGCATACAGTTCCCTGGAAATTTTATCCTCTTCAACTGTAACAGTTTATTTCTAGATTATCTTGGATTCTCTACATATACTCTAAGTCATTTCCAAATAAGGAGCATTTTATTTTTTTCTTTTCTAAATCTTATAATTTATATTTTCCTGCCTTATTATGCAAGCTAGAATTTATAGTAATATAATAAACAGGAGTGGTAATAGTAAGCACACTTGCCTTATTTCTGATCTTAAGATGAATACTTTCAGGGAGCCTGGGTGGCTCAGTCGGTTAATCATCTGACACTTGGTTTCAGCTCAAGTCATGATCTCACAGTTAGTGAGTTTGAGCTCCACATGGGGCTCTGCTCTGAGGGCACAGAGCCTGCTTGAAATTCTCTCCCCCCTCTCTCTGCCCCTCCCCTCTTGTGCTCTCTCTCTCTCTCTCAAAATACATACATACATACATACATACATACAACTTAAAAAAAAGATGAACACTTTCAATCTTTCACTGTTATGTATGGTATTTAGTGGAGATATTTTAGAAATACTCCTTAACAAATTAAGGTAGTCCTTTGCCATATCTACTAACTACTAACTCTTACTTACACACACACACACACACACACACACACACACACACACACACGATAAAATGCATCTACTGAGAGTATCATTTCTTTTCTCTTCCTTTGAATGGGTCATAATTTGATTAGAGAAGGAGAACTACTAAAAGTAATGTCAACTAAGGGGATTATTATATAAATTTGACCTAAAATAGTTAATTAGATAAGCAGTTTATGTAATTCTGTTGACTTGATGTCTGGTCCAGCACTGGGTAGCAACTGCATCTGCAGTGCAGGCATTTGGGAAGGAAGATGCATGAAAGGCAGAGAAGACAGAGCACAAACTGGAACCCATGCTACTAGTTGGAACTCACAAGGATAAAATGAAACCCACATTAGCCTCCCACCATATATCTAAGCTTCCAACTTCAAAGGTCTGAGTGACCTGCAGGAGAAAATGGTGATGTTTCAACTGGTCCAGGAGTCTGAGAGGCAGAAAATAGTGACCTAGATGAGGCTGGAGGACCTGCCACCATGTACCAACATCGAGTGTCAGCTGACTGACCATAGCATACATGAATTGCAACAGTGGCTAAACTTTGATTCCCAAGCATAAAAATGGCCGCTGTTTAGATTTCCACCTTCCAAATACTGTGCAGATTTCTTGTAACCAATCTGAGAGAAGCTACATATGAGGAAGGAAGTTCTGTTGCAGTTGAGCTACACTGACACCAAACAAATCCATCTTGGCATCCATACATACATAGCCATCCATACACAACCTCAAGATAAAGACAAAAGCCAAAGCCTGATTCCACATAACATGATAGTATTATAGCTAACATAACTGAAAACAGTCTAACTGTGAACCTTGGCCTCACTTTTAAGCATCTTCCTCCTTAAAGTAGCAAACATCAGATAAGAGTGGGTAGGAGGGAAAGAGGGTGTGAAGGGAGGGAAACACTTCATGCCAGTCAACAAGGCATTACATTTAATTTCTGTTGTAAGAAGCTGCCCACACAGCTCAATCAAACCAACCTCTCATGTTTTCAATTCCCCTAAAGCTCTATATCTTCATTCCTAATGCCATGTATTTCAGCGTTGGGGACTTCTTGATTCAACTGGTATAGCCACATTGTGCTTAATCTGGGGTTGCAGGACTTACTTCCCTGTTGTCATAATAACATACCTCCTCCTTCCTGCCTGAGGGAGAGTGCGCAACGCTCAAAACACCATTTGGGAAACCTTTTCCTCTCACTGTTCTTCCTTGAAACATTCATTAACAGGTGGCAAAGTGGGGGACCCTTATCAACACTCCCACTCACTCCCTGGTGAACATTCCCACTCACTCACCACTTAGGTGAGAATATTTGCTAATGGCTCTGAATGAGAATTTTCATATTCCTTGCACATGCTCACAAGGCTTCTATCCTTTGTCTTTCACAAAGCCATGTCTCTGGGAGCACTTTATTGTCAATGCAAAATCTCTCATTAACTACGAAGGATCTGAAGTTTTACTCTAGTTGTAAGCTCACAAGTTAGTCTCCCACACTTTGATACATAGTGGAGAGAAATGTCAGTATACTAGGTCAGGGATAAATGAGTTATTAGTCACAAAAATGGTAGTAGCCAGAGTATCTGCATTTGTGCAGGTTCTCTGAACCCGAATTCCCAAAAAGTGATTCAAATGGGATTAATTGCTACCTGCACACGATGGATAGCCTTTATCTTCCAAGGCTCTATGCTCTATAAACATCCTTTGAAAAACTAGTCAGTGCCGTTTTTCAAAAGGTATATGGAAATACTGGAGAGCCATGGAGAATTGTCCCCCAATATTCAACTGAATTCCACTGAGCTCACAGGTGTAGATTGATAAGAAAGAGGCAATACAGTAGAAGAACGGGCCATGGACATCTGGGCCACAGGTCATGCCACCTACTTAAGACTTGAGGACCTACTCAAGACCAATCTTGTATCTACCATTTCTGTTTGATCGTGGAATATTACTGTGCATATCTGCCTTTAAGGATGGGTAGGTCACAGAACACCCAATTCATGACGTCAGGACACATGGTAATTTTAGGTTGTATGGTCAAGTGTTCTGCCTTTCCTAAAGCCCTGAAGATAGTCAGAAACCATTTTTCAAAAGAAGAATTATTTTTTTTATTTTTTTAATGTTTATTTACTTTAGAGAGAGACAGAGACAGAGTGTGAGCAGGGGAGGGGCAGAGAGAGAGGGAGACACAGAATCTGAAGCAGGTTCCAGGCTCTGAGCTGTCAGCACAGAGCCCGACGCAGGGCTCAAACCCACAGACTGCGAGATCATGACCTGAGTCGAAGTCAGACACTCAACCGACTGAGCCACCCAAGTGCCCCTCAAAAAGAGAATTATTATCTGCTGGGTAAGGCATACATTACTACACATTTCTAGGGAGCAGCCCAAAGGTCCAGGTAATATTCCTATTTTGCCAAAAGTACTTCAAGGAAAACTGCATCTTCTGGGCCATATGCCCAAGTGGCAGAATAGTTTTTATGGATCACCATACTGTTGCAGGGATGTTTATTGTTCTAATTCCTGTTCAAAACTGGTAACAAGGATTACTTGGTAAATGGGACAGAGATATCCAAAAGGCCCACTAAGCACTGTCTCTTTTTCTTGTAGTACAAGGTCTCAGATGCATAAATGTGTCCATTTAAGAAATAGATCTCCATGTCTTGAACAACTGGACCCCACGATATTTTACCTAGGTGAAAGACCCCTAAAATTTTATGAGATTTATTTCCCACTCATAGGCATACATTTACCTTACAACTGATTCTAAAATATATGCTACTTTTTGCTATTAGGTGAAAAGAACATGTTATAATCAATGTAATAGGGGAGCATGATGTCCTGTAGCAAAGACAGGCAACCAAGAATGGACAGTTGAGACAGCCCCAGTGGAGGACAGAGAGGTTGTATTGCTGGCCTTAGCAGCTGGAAGAAAATAGCTTCCGGTATCTTTTAACGAACAAGAATAAACAAACAAACAAAAACATTTGCCAGATGAATAACCACTTACCAGGTCCCAGCAGAAGTGTTGATCTGTTCCAGCAATGAAATCACATCTGGAAGAGCAATCGTAATAAGAATAAAGACCCAGTTAATTTTACAACTAGTATCTAAAATTTCTGTCTTCTACAGAGACCAAATAGGTAAGTGAATGAGTATGTGGTAGTAATCATTATCCCCGCATCTTTCAAGTTTTTAATGGTGGCACTAATCTCTGCAATCCCTCCAGTAATGTGGTATATATTTTAATATGTTTGTAGTTGAGAGGAATTTCTGGTGGCTCCATTTGTCTGACTCTAACATCATATTCCTCACTCCATAGGTCGGGAATACTGCATTCTGTAAGTTACTAAGTATGTCTATCCCTATTAGGCATTCTGGACTGGGAAGATAATCACACAGAGGATTCATCGCCCACTGGGTCGACTGTGAGAAGGGCTCAAGCCAAAACTCTGTTCACAATATAACCTCCAAAGGTGCCTGGGTGACTCCATCAATTAAGGGTCTGACTTAGGTTCAGTTCACGATCTCACAGTTCATGAGTTTGAGCCCCATGTCAGGGTCTTCTGATGAAAGCTCAGAGCCTGAAGCCTGCTTCATATACTATGTTTACCTCTTTCTCTGCCCCTCACTCACTTGTGCTGTGTCTCTCTTTCTCTCTCTAAAAAATATATGCACATTTAAAAAAAAATTTTAAAAACCACATAACCTCCCTAAGGCCCTAGAATGACTATGGACCATGACAGTGCCACCAATAATTGTCAGCTCAGAGCAATACATATAGCAATATCCAAAATATCTCATTATCCCCTTCTTTTCCCCAATGCATAGTCACCCTAGTAAATGGCTATATGTCCCTTTAGAGAAGGTTGGGGAGAAATGAAGAATGTCTCGATCTATAAGCAGGATGCTTCCTCAAGTGGCGCCATCATTTCTTTATTTCAAGGTACTCTCAGGTGGTGAACTTGGTTCAGTCTGAAATTGTCTGTGGGCCTGTAACTTGTTATTGCGGTGATTCAGGTCAGATCTCTGTTCATCATATCTAGAGATTTTCTGGTCATGCAAATCAAGTAAGATTTTAGCCGCCCACCCAGGAATTTCAGTCCTTGGAAATGCCAACGGCTTGTGAGGGTCAGAATATCCTGATCACTACTTCCTCCCTGCTGCCCAGGACTGAGAACAGTTCACGGTGTCTTTGTGGAGTATGAGTCACCCCTCTGAGTCCCTGTAGCTTTTGTCAAGTCTACTTTCAGTCCTAAATTTGTTGTGGCTTTTCCCCTATTTGTGTGTGTGTGTGTGTGTGTGTGTGTTTTGACAGCTACACACTATGAAAAATAAGTATGTTTGTATTCACGCATGCAAACACACAAATATTAAAAATTATGAGATCTTATGCCTAGAAGAGTACTTTCCACATAGTAGAGTGTCCTTAATAATTTTTTCACTTTAATTCCCACAAAACTAGAGATGCCTCTGAAATGCAAATCAATTTCTCACAAAAATTAATTGTGATGCAAAATCAGCTCAACATAGCTTAGGGAGAGAGAAGAATATATTGTTTCCTGTAACTGAACTGTAGGAAAGACAAGTATACAACTTAACCTTAAGTGTATTGAGAACTATAATTTATACTACAATCCAGCACTTGTCTCCACTCCTGTTTTTATTTCTCTCTGTATACTGACTTAATTCTCCCCGATTAGCTTTCTCAATTTTGGTCATTATAATGGCCATCAGCATATATTAGAATCATGTAGTTCACTTTAGCTCTGGAGAGTAAACGCAGGGCCAAGTGAGCAAGGTAATAAAACAGGTAGCCCATTTCTGGAATATATTATTGACCAAGAATGGAGAATATTCTCCCCAATGTATGCTGTTCTATAACAGAGAAAAGTTCAGACCAACAAAATAAGAAACATTAGTGATAAGAAAGACCTAATACTCAAATGTCTCAGAATTTCATATACATTACCAAAATGAGATTGAACAAAGACATGATTTATGCTTATGGGAAGATACATATGAACTGTAAAATAAATGTTATGTATAGATGTATAAATATATACATGCATATGTGTGCCTACATGCATATAGGCATACAAGTCGATAGAAAGTTGCATTTAAATATAGTAAGGGGGGTGCCTGAGTGGTTCAGTTGGTTAAGCGGCTGATGTCGGCTCAGGTCATGATCTCCTGGCTCGTGGATTGGAGCCCCGAGCTGGGCTCTGTGCTGACAGCCCAGAGCCTGGAGCCGGCTTGGGATTCTGTGTCTCCCTCTCTTTCTGCCCCTCCCCAGCTCATGTTCTGTCTCTCTCTCTCAGAAATAAATAAACATTAAATTTACTAAGGGAAACGATTATATATAAAGAAAATACAAACAACTTAAAAAGAATGTAAACATTTGTTATCTCTGTTTCATTCAATTAACTAAGAAAAAATCACCCAGCAAAATAAATGATGCACATTTGAAAACATATAACCTTTAAATGTATCTGTGTTTTTGTTATATGATGACTAAGTCATCCTGGAAACTAAGTTGGAAAATTGACTCCCAATATGAAAAGACAGAACTATAAACTGACATTAAATACATGTGTGTACATACAAACATTACAGGTAGAAAATGCATAGAAGATAGATGACAGATAAAAAGAGAAAACATTATTTAAAGGGGAAACGGAAAAATCAGATAGCATTTATATGTGCATTGGTTTAGTATGTGACTGTGCAACATTTTTGACCCAAATCTATAGATCTACGTACTACATTCTGGCAATGCAACAACGTATGCTGTGTATTAGAACTCGTGTTGAGTTTAGCAATCAATTCAATGTGCCATATGTCAGTTGAGTTGAAAATGTGTCTTTACACTTTGACCTGACCATTTCTCCTATTGATTAAAGACCTTGTCACTGGGATCTGATGCACAAAATAATGACTATGACAAAGATTGGTTAGGACATTAATTTTATGTCTAGGTCTTTTTCAGGTCTAAATAACCTGTACCCATTCAATGAGATATTTTAGATTTTTGTCACACAAAGATAGGACAGATTAGGGAATACGTAAGTAGAGAAATTTTATTCAAAGGAAAACTACTTGGCCTTTCCTAAATGGCAATAGTCTAGATTTTATAGCTAAATTATACTCCTCGTCATAGCCATACAGTATAGGAGAATGGATGATCAATTTTATGATTTGGACATAATTGTTGCCTTCCTCTCTGCTTGGATATGCTTACAAGGCTCTTCTGTTTTTTTGTCTTGACCCCTTGCAGTCGGCGTTGCCTTGTCTGATATTAGTGTTCTATGAAATTATGTTCGCCAGGAGAATATGACAGCCGGACCTCTGGCTAACAACTTCGAGGCCAAGCTGCTAGTGCTAGGCCAGGTCACAGCTGTCAGGGGTTGTTTTCCTATGCAAAGGTAGATCTGCAAAATTATCTACAGGATCGTAGAAGTAGAAATAAAAATAAAGATGGCATTTGAGTGAGTTGTAAATCTCGCACATCAGCTGGATTCACTTAAAGCATTTACCCCTATCTAGCAAAGAATTTCACAAAGGTATTAAATTCTGGAAATATTTGTGAGACCTCAGGTTATGACAAACACTTCAACTATATTACCAAGTAAACATTTTATCTGAGATAATTATATGCTGCAGAATACTGTCTTAAAATGCTGTCTTTCGTTAGGTATTAGTCATACCTTCCATTCAATATTTTCAGTTTTTTAAGGGCAGTGACTGTCCCATAGCCTCTACATACTGCCCACTTGGTGATAGTCTTAGCATTGACATGAATAAACACTTAAGTGGTTGGTTATAGAGTGGAAAATAGAAATGGATTAAAAGGAGAAATGGCTTCTTCAAACTACTCTAATTCATAATACTAGTCACCAGCTTCAGGAAAGCATTTTCTTCTGAAATAGATTTAAAATGCAATTTATGGAATATATTATTTTTATCTCCCTCCTCTTTGAAAGCCTACCTTTAACAACTCTCTAAGCTGCAATTGGAGATGATGACTTTTTCAGTTGTTTCCAACAGTCTCTGAAAATATAATGATAACAGGGATACTCAGACATCCAGCTTTAATAAGCACTTGTACACTGACCTTCTCTGATTCCTAGGATTGCTACCCAGCTGTAGTGCTTCCTGTTGAAAAATAATTGGATTACCTCAAACTCATGCAGCTAACTCCTGGAAGCTTGCTAAGTATAAGGATGGTTTAGAATGTTCTCAAACTTTATTGTATGTTAGAAACACCTGGAAGGCTTAGAAACAGAGTTTGCTGGACCCACCTCTATAGTCTTTGATTCAATAGGTTCTCAGGTGATGTAAACAGTGTGAGTCTAGGTTTCCACATTTTGAAAAATATTAGACATTAACAAATTTATATTGAGTCCCCAAAAGACGTGCACATCCTAAACTCCTACAGCTGTGAATATGTCACCTTACATGGTAGATAAGACTTTTTGGATGTAATTAAAGCTAAGGGCCTTGAGGAGAGAAGATATCTGTAGGTTATGAAGGGGGACCCAATATACTCACGTGGGTCCATAAAAGTAGAGAAACTCCCTAGCTGTATTAGAGAGAAGGCAATGTGACTGCAAAAGAATGGTCAGAGTAGTGAAATGACACTGGCTTGCAACAGGAGGGAAAGGTGCCATGAGTCAATGAATGTAGGCGGCCTCTAAAGCTGGAAAAGACAGATTTTCATGTATAGCCCCCAGAAAGAAACTCAGCCCCACCAACACCTTAAGTTTAGCCTAGTGAGACTCATGTCAAACTGACCTAAAGAGCTACAGGATAATAAATTCCTCTTTTTAAGGCACTAATTTGTGGTGACTTGTTATAGTAAAAACAGAAAACGAATATAAGTAATTAAAAATTCTATCAGCCAGAATTGCACATCCCTATCTGTTCTTTGTGGACCCTCCACATGCCATTAAACAAAAACAAAACCCCAAGAAACAAAAAACAAAAGTATATAGGTAGCCATCATAGCAGCAAAAGCCTTAAAATTGATATCAGAAAATCAGCATTTATGAACCACTTACTACCTATATTATTTTAGACAAAGACATTTCATTTAATTGAGAAACATTTGAGACCATCCTATGTAAAAGGTCACATGCTATGTGTCAAGACAGAAAACCAAGTCAAGAAACAGCTGCTATTTTTAAGTGGCTTTACTTTTGGAGAAGGCAGAAAATCAAGACAAAGAACACTGCGAAATGATCTAGATATCGATATTCAGAATTGTGATACAAAAGCCCACAAGAAGGGTGTTTCGGCTTTTCTAATCCCAAAGGTTTTTCACATAAAATTACAGTTTGGGGCACCTGGGTGGCTCAGTCAGCTAAGCATCCAACTCTTGATTTCAGCTCAAGTGACGATCTCATGGTTTGTGAGTTCAATCCCCAGGTCAGGCTCCATGCTGACAGTGCAGAGCCTGCTTGGGATTCTCTCCCCACCCCCATTCCTCTCCAACTCATATTCTTTCTCTCTCTCTCTCTCTCTCTCTCTCTCTCTCTAACAAGCAAACAAACTTTAAAACTACAGTATTCACAAAGAAGACCTAATATTTATTGAGGGCTTGTAAGAGCTGCCAGGCATTTAAGTGGTCAATTAGGACAATGACCTAAACTGAAAATAATAATCAAGCCTTTATTCACCAATTGAAATAGTGTAAGCAAGAGGCCAAAAAAGAATATAGTACTGGCTTCTCCCTATTACATTTTCCCCACAGGTTGGGATCAGTGAGGATCAGGTGATGTGCAGTGAGGACCCGGAGCATTTCGGGATGGGAAAGAGAAAGGACTAAGAGTAGAAAAATAGGAGTCAGCTTAGTTAAAGTCCCAGAAAAGGATGTCTCAGTGGAGGGGCCTGAAAAGTACATCAACAAAGCCCCCTGCCCCCAATAAGAAAGCCTCAAATTGCAGGTGTCTGAGCTAGTAATGCCGATATGTGCAAGAGAATGGTTGGCCTATGGTGGAGAAGGGGCTGAGAAGTTGAATACAACTTCCTCCAAAGACTGCAATGCACTGGCTGAGCACCAAGTTCAGAGAGAGGATGACAGCTTCTACCATGAGGCCTGACAGGCAAAACCTTGTTTTTGCCCATGGTTTGGCCTTAAAGATCACACAAAGGATTTCAGCCTGACAGAACCAGTGTTATCCAAAAGAAATATAATGTGAGATTTTTTACTAGCCACATTCAAAAAAGAAAGAAAGAAAGAAAGAAAGAACCAGATAAAATCCATTTTAAAAATGTGGTTTATTTAAACTCACATAGCCAAAATGTTATTTCCAAGTGTATTCAATACCAAAATATTTTAAAAGTATTAATGGGATATATTACACTCTTTTTTTTCCAAAGCTAAGGTTTCAAAATCTGGTGTGTATATACACTCATAGAACATCTCAACTGGGACTAGCCATACTTCAAGTGTTTCATAGTCAAATGTGGTCCCTGGCTTATACTGGACAGTGCAGATATAGGGCTTTCTCTAAGTACTTTGAAAAAAGGCACAAAGGTATAGTCCAAAATCATGCAGTCCTAGTTTTGTTTCAGCTCCCCTCTTTTTTTTTTTTTTTTAATTTTTTTTTCAACATTTTATTTATTTTTGGGACAGAGAGAGACAGAGCATGAACGGGGGAGGGGCAGAGAGAGAGGGAGACACAGAATCGGAAACAGGCTCCAGGCTCCGAGCCGTCAGCCCAGAGCCCGACGCGGGGCTCGAACCCACGGACCGCGAGATCGTGACCTGGCTGAAGTCGGACGCTTAACCGACTGCGCCACCCAGGCGCCCCTCAGCTCCCCTCTTACTAGCCATGTGGCCATAGGCAAAATTCGTAACTTCTTTGAGTTAATGTATTTAAATTTCTTAGTCAAGGCTCTGATATGTACATGGGACTCAAAACATAACAGTTTCCTTTATCTCAAGTTTCCTTCCTTTTACACAAATTGTCTCAATTGAAGAGAATCATTATGGGGTCTTAATGAGATAAAACATATTAACATTTTAGTGAGTGTTCAGAAAGAGTTAACACTGCAGATGTGAAACGGCTATTTTTAGAAGGGTTTGCTTATAAGGTTGGCCCTTGTCTGGTACCTGGGAACTTAGCTTTTGACTGTTCCCTGATTAAAGGTAAATCACTGTGTGTAGACTATACAAAAAGAAAATGTGATTTATGGTAAACTCCTGTTTTCCTTCTTGGAATCTGGAATTTTGAACATACAAAGGACAGAGTACCTATGTGATCAGCACAATAAAATCTTGGGTGCTCAATCTCTAATGAGCTTATGTGGTAAGAAATATTGCACACATTTTATTGAATTTTTCACTGCTGAAGAAAGGGTCATACTTAATTTGCCCCATCAGAGGAAGAAGAAAAAATAAGAAAACCTGTATATGGATTGCTACAGATCCTGTCTGTCCTATGTCTTTTCTTCTTCCTAACACTGTCATATATCTTTTCACTAAAATACACCTTAGTTCTGAGTCCATCTAGTGAATCACTAACCATTAAATGGTCTTGAAGACCTCTGAAACAAGGAATATTCTAGATACTAAATAAATTTGTATTTGAATTTAAATCTCTCTAATAAAACTATTTCCACTTGAGGAGCACCTGGGTGGCTGAGTCGGTTAAGCTTCTGATTTCGGCTGAGGTCATGATCTCACGGATCCTGACTTCGAGTCCTGAGTAGGGCTCCACACTGACACTGGAAAGCCTGCTTGGGATTCTCTCTCTCACCCTCTCTCTGTGCCCCTCCCCAACTTTCTTTCAAAATAAATAAATAAACTTATTAAAAACAACAACAAAATCCACTTGAGAAGTGCATTAGGGCTTGGAGGACAGGCAAAATTAAATGAATAAAATACAATTTTCATGTAAACAATGTAGAAAATAGCACTTAAGAGTGTTTCTGGCAGAATTTCTGGAAGACTCAAAAGCTCCCCCCATGACCCTTCCACCAGAGACTGATTTGGTTCAAAACTATTCAGGTCCACGTCTAAGAGAGAAAATCAAATTTCCTTCTGGACCCTGATACTAGCTTCATGAAGGTGTGTGGGTGTGTGTGTGTATATGTATGTGTGTGTGTGTGTATGTGTATGTGTATATATATATATATATTTATATATATATATATATATATATATATATATAGGCTCCATGCCCAACGTGGGGCTTTGAACTCACCACCCTGAGATGGCACCCTCATGAAGGTGTATTAAAACAGCTAAACTTAGATCATCACAATACATTTACATTTAAAAGTCTCATCAAAGTAGAAGCAGCCAATGTCACTGTGCTGCATGTGGACAAGTCTTCTCCACAAATTGCTGACCCTTGCCACGGTAGACATTTGTTGATGGGGACTTCCAAAAACTGGGACTGTGAATCTGAGTCTCCCTTTTACCCTGGTAGGACCATATAACTTTTTTTAAAGTTTATTTATTTTGAGGGAGAGAGAGTGAGTGAGTAGGGAGGGGCAGAAAGGGAGGGAGAGAGAGAATCCCAAGCAGGCTCCATGCTGTCATCGTGGAGCCCAATGCGGGGCTTGACCTCGCAAACTGTGACACCATGACCTGAGCTGAAATCAAGAGTAAGATGCTTAATGGACTAGCCACCCGGGTGCCTCTATTTCTTAACAGAACATGATGGAAGCAGTGTAGCACTTCAGGTCCAATTTTCTAAGAAGTAGATTCCCTCCATCGCCTCCTGCCTTGTCACCTATGTAGAAGCAGGAGACTCCAAGATCACAGTAGACAACAAAACCAAAAAAATAGAAAGAGCCCATGCTTTGAACTATGTCACAGGATAGCCAAGCACAGGATGACAAACGGCAGTTCAACTCAGCCTGGCAGGAGATACCGAATTGTGCTTCTCCAAGAATAAGAAATGAATGCTCATTGTTTGAAGATTCTGAAATTTTAGGGTTATTTATGTAGTTGTTGTTATTCTAACACAGAAAGATCTCAGGATATAGAAAAATAACTGTCTTACAACCCCCCTCCATTTGACCTCAACAAATAAATACACCTTGACAAAGTTTTAGCTCCAAATGCAAGTCAGTGCACTGCCTTGACAAGACAATAATGAGAACACTCTATGGTGATCACCTTTACTAAAGGATGAAATACTGCACAGTTCAGTCCCAAATCAGCGCTGCTTTTAAAGAATCTGAGGCCAAACGAGAATATCCAATATTTAATCTAAATTCTTCCATAAACACTGAAGGGGGGTTTACAATAGACTCACTACAACTGTCAGTACTGATGCCTCACCTAATAACTACTTCTGCACAATCTATAAACATTCGCTCCCTCCCTCATATTGTCAAAGAATTCTCTCTCATGTTCTCTTGGTGTTCTGTCCTCAACATGTTGATTCCTCCATCCCCCTAACAACTCCTGTGCCAAAGCATGGGCTGTATCAGCAGAAATGTGAACCCCTTGAGCATTACAATTTTAGAAAGACATCTGTTAAATAGAATATATTATTTGGTAATAGATTTTATACATGCAATGAATTATATTTCATTTGCCAAATTGACATATATTTATTTTATTTCCATATTTCCACAACAGGAATTTTAGTCATTTCTAGAACTCTTCTGAAGAGTTTCAAAAACAAAAGCAGTCTCTATCTGTAAATGCCACAAAATATTAATAATGTATGTATGATATTATAAATTACAAGTTTCAATATACTCAGTCTTTTTTGGTAAGAGGGGGCTATTTTTGCTTTAAGTATCTGCAATTAGTAGGACAATATCATTTACTAAATGGACTACTGTGAGTTGAATTCAACATACCAACTTGTTGAATTACTAATAGGATATGGTCTGAGCTTTGTTTATTGAAAGCATACAATATTAAATTTTGTATTAGCAGCTAAATACTTATATGATATGATATGTATTTCTTACCTGATATCACTTGTACTAGGTAAAATTGTTTTTACCAGTTGGAATTCTGATTTAATGACTATCAATGATTTTTAGTTGACACACAATGTTAAATTAGTTTCAGGTGTACAACACTGTGATTAGACAAGTTTATATATTTATGCTAGGCTCACCACAAGTGTAAGTACCATCTGTATTAATGATGTTTTTAAAAAACATAACTAAAGGATTTTTTTTTTAAGTATAGATTCAAGGAGGCAAAATGGGTGATACTCAGACTGGGTTGACTTTTATTTTGTGAATATGCAAATCTATGAAAGCTTCAAAATGACGACTCTCGAGTAATGTGAAATTTATCTACAGCAGAATTGAATATATGCCAGAGATGTTTCAGAATTCCCTCTTGCTTTTCTTTCAAATATTTCTTCCAATATCTGAAAACTGTGAAGGATAGAATAAATAACCACTTAAGAATTTTTCTTCTATTTGAAACGAAGAAAAGTATCTTAACAGCTCTTGGAAAATGTAATTCTTTTAGACATTTACTTTCCACTTTTATAATATCAAAACGAGAAAGAGAATATGCTATTTACAGTAGCAAAGATTAGGTATTAGGAGATTTGAGTGTCCATGATAAATTCAGGTTGGAAGATACAAGAACTCTCAATTTTTTAAAACACTACATTAAAAGATTTTCTAGAATTTAGGTGAAATATGGGATGTAAGTTTCTAAATAAAATCAAACCACCCCACTGTGATTTATATTGCTCTGAATGATACATTTGGATTACTATTGTTTTTAACGCAGAGCCAACCTTCCAGAAGCTTTATAATAACTACCAGCAGTAGTTGCATTATTAATCCTTCCACTTTCCTCTAAATTATTATTATAATCCCTATACAAACTCAGCTTTTCTCTTTGTGTAACAAAATCAAGTTCTGAATTTCAAAACGAGCACCTGTCAGGTCTGGCAGAATAATTGGTGTTGTTTCCCCATTTTTGATCTTTGTTACCAGAGTGAATCCAGAAATAGTTGTTTTAACACTGTACCATGTGTACCTCAGGGCCCTTTTTATGAGTCATCATGATTTGGGAGTAATTTTCACAGGAAAAGCACAAAAAGTACTATGCAGAGGATAACTGATTTATCATTTAGTTTATTTTCACACAAAATGACTCTCGGTTGAATGTGGAATGGGGAGAAAATCTAGCTCAACAGTAAGCCAATGCCTAACAAGGAGGTCTGGTTTTTGTGGAACGGATTCATTTCTTTAAGAGTCAATTTGCCCACTCTCTGTTTGGGAAGGAATCTGTGAGCGTATGTACAAAATATTAATCTTGAAAACAGGTATCTCCAGGAACTGTACTGGAAAGCCCAAGAAAATGCCACCTTCCCAAACCAGGTTGAATAGGATATTAATGTTTTATAGAACAATATTCTGAGTGTGACAATAAAATCTAGAGCTGTGAAAACATAGCATGGTACCTAGTTAGTTCACTGAGTAAATTAGAAATAGATGATGGATAAATAAGGTAATGGATGGATTCATGATTAGGAATATGCACAAATAATGTGGTCTACTTAGTAACTCACCTAGTAAGTAGGTGGCAGCACCTTAAAATGGCTTGCTTCCTATTGGTTTACTTAAACCTAAAACTAGCTCTTGAGCAAGCAAGAGATACCTGAGTAAAAGGGAAGAATTACTTCACTCTTCCCTAAATCACTCATATTGTTTAATCAAACGGAGTTATTTTAACACTCATTCCAGCATGAAAAATACAAAATGGAGAGAGGCCAGTTTAACCGGAAGCAGAAGACAAAAGGGAAGCAGTTTAAGTTATGAATGGCCATGCTTTTTACAAGGCAACCTGGTTATTTTCCTTTGATGAAAACAGTGCAGGAGATGTGAGGTTATATACCCCTGCTGGACCATAACTTACTGCTGATGTACCTTCCATTTGCAATTGCTTTTATTTTTAAGAGGTAGTAATGGAGTGGAGCTATATTTGAACAGAAAAAATGAGCACAAAAGCAGGGCAATATTTGAACACCCAAAATGAGCACAAAAGCAGTCCCATGTCCAGGCAAAGGTCTGGTACTTTTAGAGAGATTTTTGACAAACACATTACTATCTATTAGGACAGAGCCTGATTCTTCTATTGCATTTGGTCTAAGTTGGAGCTTGCTTCCTATTGGTTTATTTAAACCTAAAACTAGGGGTACCTGGGTGGCTCAGTTGGTTAAGCATCCGACTTAGGCTCAGGTCATGATCTCATGCCTCATGAGTTCGAGCCCCGCATCAGGGTCTGTGCTGACAGCCTGGAGCCTGCTTCAGATTCTGTGTCTCCCTCTTTCTCTGCCCCTCCCCTGCTCTCTCTCTCTCTCTCTCTCAAAAATAAGTAAATATTTTTAAAAAAATAAAAAAATAAACCTAAAACTAGCTCTTAGAAGGAGCATTCTCTTTTTCTTTTCTTTTTTTCTTTTTTTAGTTTATTTATCTTTTGAAAGAGAGAGAGAGAGCAAGCAGGGGAGGGGCAGAGAGAAAGGGGGAAAATGAATCCCAAGCAGGCTCTGCTCTGTCAGCACAGAGCCCAATGTGGGGATGGAACTCATGAATTGCGAGATCATGACTTGAGCCAAAGTCAGATACTTAACCGACTGAGCCACCCAGGCACCCCCAATTTGCTTATGTTTTAAACTACAGTCTCACGATACAGATTGTAATTTAGATAGGTCCAAACCTCAGAAATTTGTTAACATTTTCTGTGCAAAGTCAAACTTCGCACCTTAAGATTTCTTATTGAACAAACTACTGTAGTAGGTCCACAGATTTTTCAGGAGCAAGTATTTGCTGGACCAAGAAGTTAAGGTTTTGATATCTTGTATATTGTTGAAAATGAGAGAACTGTCCTAGTATTGCACAAGATAGAAAGAGGAAAATATTTGGTAGAAGTTCTCAGGCATTGGTCCAAAGTCAAAAACTAGTGATTGAAGTGATATGGCCAAGATGTTTTCTTTCCAAAACTGACCATGCACTAATCCAAGACAGATATGAAAATAAGAATAAATGTGTATATTTTAAAACAAAAGCAATAAATTAGTATATTGATGTGTGCACATGTATTCGTGGGAGAAAAATAATTAACCTCCATACACACTTGTAAGAATTGATTTTCAAGCTAATTTATCTTTAAAATACAATCTTTGGAAAACTCCATCAACACAGTTGTCTATTTACACACATATTGCTTTATATGGTGTGCTAAACTAATCCTGAAAACAAATAAGAGACAAAGCAAACGTTACCCATTGCTTTCCAAAATTTGTACATTTTTTCCATTCTTAAGGACAAAACACATCTTTGACAGGCACCGTATAAACATCACTGCAACTTTAAGACAAGTAAGGCCATACCATGAAAGCTGGAAATAGCTTTCTACTGCTTCTGGGAGCCAAACCCATCCTTGTTAATGAGTTTTGTTTAGCCAAAGCAGTATTTCTGTTTTATTGTGGTTCAGCTGGGTTTGTTCTTATTGAATTGAACATTTTTTGGTGGAGCTGGGGAAGGCCCCTGTTCTTCATGTTTGCTGAGGCCAACACCATTCCATTCTCTTAAACTAGGCCACATTACTTGTCTGAATTGGAAGAAATTTGATTTTGTTACTACTGTTTTGTATTAAGGTCATCAGACCTATTTGGCATAGACTTTCAAAGACAGAACAGAAAATAGGGAAGCAGAGGAGTTGAGGGCATTTCAATTGAAGAATGTAGCTCCATAATGACTGGAATTCTGATGTAGAGAATTGCTAAATCAAGAAATGTATGTTAAAGTTCGATTACAGAATACTTTAAAGTACAACTAAGTCATCAGGATTAATGCCCAGTGTCAGTGGAAATTTATCAACTAATCTTAAAGGGCTATACAACTGGATCAAAGTCTTGTTTTAGAAAATTAGTTTGTTGGGATATTGGGGTGATTGAAACGGGGAGTGTGGGAAGGTAAGGATAGTCAGCAGTGACACTGTTATTAATGAAAAGAAGTATGAATATGAAAAATCGTTCTAACGATATTTTGGCCAAGAAAAAAGAAAACTAAAGGAACAAAGTCGGTAAGATAGAGAATACATATGACTAGGAGAATGTTAATTGTAATAGAGCAGGTAGGAATAGAGATTATTATAAAATATGAATTTTGTTTTAAATATGTTAAGTATAATTTCACTATTTAATATCTGAGAAGAAATGTCTAATATGCAGGTGTAAAAATAATATTCATTATTTATATAATACCAAAAAGATATGTAAAAATTGAGTGAATTAACCAGTATATTTTTGTACCACAGAGTCATAGCCATGGATTTTCAAAAAAAAAAAAAAAAAAAAAAAAAAAATCGCAAGAAATAAATGAGATTTTTAAAAATAAAAACATGTCAGATGAAAATACATCTATGCCAAAAAAAAACCCCAGCTATTTCTCTCCTTTCCTATTTCACCGATCCCATATCTCCTGCCCTGAATTTAACACCATAAAATACCCTGGAAAATATTGTTATGATACACTGGAAAAATGCAAAAAACATGACAAATCATTATAAAAGTAGTTCTTAAACAATCTGACCATATGAATTTGAAGAGTCCATCCATACTTGTCTTTACCACTACAGCAGATTGAAGGGTTGACCCAGGATGTGGCCTAAAGCTATGATTCCTAGGTTTTCACTCAAAAGCTCCACAGACATTTTAAGAGGTTATGGCTCTGAGAAACACCTCAACATGTTTGCATCCAGATTCTATGTTATCTGTAAATTTTTGGACATTTATTCAGGAATCCAAGTTTTAGAATCTCTGACTTAAGGTAAGTTTCCCATATGCAAACCCTATTTTCCCTTTCCATTAAAAATTGAATTGTTAAGCATCACCAACTCCCTGCTCATTTTTCTGTAAACTCAACTCCATATAACATTAAATTTTCAAAACTCTTTACAAAGTATACAAATTTGAATTATGAAAGAAGTTTGTTCTGAATTTCCCTCTCACTGTAACATCCAAAAATAGGCCTTCTGTTGCTTACATGTAGCTAAATAATCTTTAAAAAAAAGACATTTGAGTATCTTGATCCTCAAAAATGACTACTTTTCAGGGCACCTGGGTGGCTCAGTCAGTTGAGCATCTGACTTGGGCTCAGGTCATGACCTCACAGTTTGTGGGTTCGAGCCCAGGGCTCTGCTGTCAGCACAGAGCAGGCTTCTGATCCTCTGTCTTCCTCTCTCTCTGTCCCTCCCCCCACTCTAAAATGAGTAAAAAAATTAAAAAAGGACTACTTTGCTTTTTTTTTTTTTTAACATTTATTTATTTTTGAGACAGAGAGAGACAGAGCATGAACGGGGGAGGGTCAGAGAGAGGGGGACACAGAATCTGAAACAGGCTCCAGGCTCTGAGCTGTCAGCACAGAGCCCAACGCGGGGCTCGAACCCACGGACCGCGAGATCATGACCTGAGCCGAAGTCGGCCGCTCAACAGACTGAGCCACCCAGGCGCCCCGCGATTTTTTTTAAATAAAGTTTCATAGCTGTAATACAATATTCAAACAGAATTTAACGCTTCTTGGAGATTGCCAGTGACGTCAGTGAAATGGTGGCATAAAAATTGATATGACTCACCCCACCCGTCAGACATCAATCTGAACACCTATCTGTACAAGAATGAGGGGAAACATTTTCACAAGGCCTAAGGATTACAGGCAGGGATTACAGCACCTGGTGAAGCACAGCACCTGGGCAGCCCAAGCGCCGAGACTCCGTGGGAGAATAGTGTGAACACCTGACTTCAGCACAGACCTCCCCCCCCCCCACCCCATCTCCCTCCACGGGACCTAGGTGACTGCCAGGAGGTTCCAGTGCACGCCGGCCTCTGACTCTGGAGCCGCCAACTCCAGCTGCCCCAATTGGCGTCCTTGCAGCTCCCTGCAGGCTCCCATGAACCTAGACTCCCGATCACCCCAGTGTCTGCCTACCCCAGAGGCTCAGGGCAGCTGCCAGGCTCGGGGAGGTTTCTGGTAGGCTCAGCAATTGACAGAATGGGTCACAAACTTACCCAGGCACTTGGTGGCTCCAGCAACCCCAGGCGGAACCAGGGTCACCAAGGCTCCCAGCGGAGCTCCCGGGAACATAGGCCCCCAGGCAACCCGGTGCCTGTTGACTCCTTTAGCCCCAGGAGGCTCCTAGCCCACCAGGCAGGTACTCTACTAGAGGTTTCTGGAAGGAAGCTGTAAGTTCTGGCCCGCCCCTTCCTCGGCCGTCCCCCTGCCGCCCCACCGCAGCGCTGTCCACCTGCCCTCAGGCAGCTCAAGAGGCACCAGGCTGTTTCAGGCATCAGCTCACAGCAAGCTCCCTCAAACCCAGGCCCTAGGCTCACCCAGGTGCCTGCTGGCAGCTGCACCCCCTTGTGCACTGACGGTGGGAACGTCAACAGGTGCAGCCGCTGGGTAAAACACTATGGAGCTTCCTCAAAACATGAAAAACTACCGTATGATCTGTAATTCCAAATCTGCGTATTTTTTCCAAAGCAAATGAGGCCAGTGTATGGAAAAGATGCCTACCCCTTCCCACCTTGTTCACTGCAGCATTATTTACAACAGCCAAGATATGGAAATAGCCAAAGTGTCTATGAGGGATGAATGGATAAAGAAGATGTGGTATATGCACACAATGGAATATTAGTCAGCAATAAAAAAAAGAATGAAATCTGCCTTTGCAGCACCATGGATGAAATCCGATAGTATTATGCTAAATGAAAATTAAGCCAGGAAAAGACAAATACTGTTTTCACTAATGTGGAATCTAAAACAGCTGAACTCAAAGGAAGAAAGAGTAGAATGATGATTGTCAGGGGCGGGGTCATGGGGGAGATGTTGGTCAAAAGGTACAGACTGCCAGATGTAAGGTGAATAAGCTGTGGGGACCTAATGTACAGCATGGGGACTATAATGAATAATACAGTATCATGTACTTGAATGTTGTTAAGAGAGGAACAACTAGAGAGAAGTTAGCTCTACAAAAAAATGGTAATTCTGTGAGGGGATGGAGGTATGAACTAACCTATCATGGTAATCATTTCACAATGTACATATGTGCATGCATCAAATCATCACTTTGTACACTTTAAACTTACATGTTATAGGTCAATAATATCTTCATAATGGTGAGAAATTAATTTTCAAAAAATAAGTGAAGTAGTTGAAAGCATTGCCCTCATTAATGTTTGCAACTAACTTGCATTTCTTTTTTTTAAGTTTTTTTAAATGTTTATTTGTTTTTGAGAGAGAGAGAGAGAGAGAGAGAGAGAGAGAGAAAGAGAGAGAGAGGGGTAGGGGCACAGAGAGAGGGAGACATAGTATCTGAAGCAGGCTCCAGGCTCTGAGCTGTCAGCAGAGAGTCCAACATGGGGCTTGAACCCACTAACAGTGAGATCATGACCTGAGTTGAAGCTGGACGCTTAACCAATTGAACCACCCAAGTGCCCTGAGTAATGTGCACTTCTAACAGCAATGTATACAGAGAATTTCCTCACAGTTATATCAACTCTGTACGTTAGTAAGCTTTTGCATGATTCTAACCTGATAAAACACTTCTTGGGGACATCTGGATATGTTTTATTAACAAATACTAAACTTGGAACTTAATTATTTTTTATATCTTCTATTGGAGTATTATAATTGGCTAACAAGTGATAAGGTATCAAATTTATTTTCCTTCTTTCATTACTTTGCTAAATATTTCTATGTATATTTCAAAATATTAACCTTTCATGTCTAGAATCTCGGAGTTTTTGGTGTACTTTCATTTACACAATTGCCAGTCAATCTTTTTTTAAAAATATTTTTTAATGTTTGTTTGTTTATTTTTGAGAGAGAAAGAGAGAGCGTGAGCAGGGAAGGGGCAGAGAGAGAGGGAGACACAGAATCTGAAGCAGCCTCCAGGCTCTGAGCTATCAGCACAGACAGAGCCCGATGCAGGACTTGAGGCTCAAATTCACCAACTGTGAGATCTTGACCTAAGCCGAAGTTGGACACTTAATTTACTGAGCCACTCAGGTGCCCCAAATAATCGTCAATCTTAACCTACATACTCAGCCTTCCATTATAACTGCCAGTCTTGAAATTCAAAACCATGCTGTTAGGAGTGCCTGGGTGGCTCATTCGGTTGAACATTCAACTGCAGCTCAAGTCATGATCCTGTGGTTCATGGGTTTGCGCCCCACATTGAGCTCTACGCTGACAACTCAGAGCCTGGAGTCTGCTTTGGACTCTGCGTCTTCCTATCTCTCTGCCCCTACCCTACTCATGCTCTGTCTCAAAGAAAAATAAACATTTTTTTAAAATGCTGTTAAAATAAATAAGAATTTAATTTTCTATTTATCCTTTTTGAACATTTTCAATTAATTTTAGAAATTAACTGTAATTTAATAATTAACCTTATTTTGATTGTACTAGGAATTATTATCTTCCATTTTCTAAAGTTGAAGCATTTCTATGTAGCCTTGGTTTCCAAACCATGATCACCTCAACCACATGATTCTACATTCCTCTCCTAATTTTCTTCTATTTTTATTACACAAAATTTATGCTTAAAACAAAAACATTGAACAAAAACAATTTTTTTTTAATTACCCACACTAAAGAGTGATTACATTTTATTCTATTGTGTTCATGCTTGTGGATGAAAGCATCAAGTATTAAGCTCAATCTTTTCCCGAAATGCTGCTCTGGGAGTAATTACCCCACCCGTTTAGGAAGTGTAACTGAGGTAACATTGAATTTCGGGCCTTTTATTTCTGTTCCAGTTTTGCCCCACCCAATTCAATATAGCTTAAAGCTGTACTCTTGTTTCTGATTGTGCCATTGTTCCTTAATACCCTAGAGTCTGTTTGATTTCATTTCCCTGCACGTACAAAACTGCAATTCTCTAATTACACCTTATTTCTTTACTTATCTCTGTATCTATATTTTAACTCAAAACTATACTAATGGACTTTCTGAGCTAAGGTCATCATTGCACACTCTTTATGCTGTATTTTCTTCCATAATATGTTCAAATTCAAATAGGACCAATAGTCATGCTTATAAGATTGCTTCCATGTCAAATTGTTTAAATGTCATGGATAAAGCTTGCACCTGCCCTCCTACCTGCCCCTGTGATAGATTTTCCATATTCTACTTACTAAATTAGGAGACTTCAATTTCACCAGAATTCCCAAATTAGTCCAGAGTTCTCCAGAAAATTCTCTATGCAGGAGATCACCACATTATTTCTCTTTGGACTTGAGCCAGATCATAGTGAAAGGTTTGCAAGAGAAGTACCTTAGTGCCTCAAACCGAGCAGCTGACTGGCACTTGTGGCTGATTGGCCCAGAAGTCTGAAAACACCACGAAAATGAGAAACAGAAACATCGCCCTTAGAAATTCTCACTTGCTTGTATCTTTCTATCATAACTGCACAGTAAATTAAATTGTGTAAAAATGAAAAGTAAAGCAAACTAATTTCATGTGAAGATCAAATATTAAAACATCCTTTTTAAATTTTAGATGAAACAAAAGAGTAATAATAAAACTCCAAAGCTATCTTATCTAACATGGTAGACACATTTCACATGTAGCTATCTAAATACAAAAATTTTATTAATTAAAATCAAATAAATTTTAAAAATCACTTACTTGGCTGCACTGGCCATATTTCAAGTGCTCAACAGATATGTAATTTCCATTATCACAGAAGGTTATAGTGGGCAGTGCTGCTAAAGGGTAAAGAATTACATTCTAATTGAAATTTTGCTTTATATTAGAAAATAATTTTCCATCTTTAAATGCACAGAAACACTTTGGTTATCTATTTGCTCTCAAATTTGGAAACCAGCATGAATGCCTCTGAACAATCAAGGACAGAGATAATGATCAGATAAATCAAGATAGACATGTAACAAAACCTGGCTAATTTTGCACTAATACATTTCCACTTTTATGTAATATTTGATTTAACAATGATAAGTTACTGCTCCCAGAGTACCTCTGCAAAAATTCCCATCTGCAAAATTGTAAGTTGCAAATTTTCTCTTTCCTTTTTGAAAACATGGAGGAAAAATAACACATGAAATGCCAAAACCAAATTGGAATATCCACAAACTAAATATTTTCATAACTACTAAGAAAAGTAGAATTACTTTGTTCTGCTACAGCTCTCTGTAGAATATGTAGGAGAGGAAGAAATTTCCTTCTCCCCACCACACCCCCATGCCAGGGTTCTTTTAGCAGGGTTAGGAATTAAACTGATAGGAGACTGATTAACAGAAGAAAAAACCCAGGATTTGATTACGTGCGCACAGATGCCCAATAATGAAATTGAGACCCAAAGAAATGACCAAAACAGCCAGTTTACATACACTTTTAGACACAGAGGCAATAAATTTGTGATATGGCAGGATAAAGAAAACAGATGTTTGGAAGATTTAACTAATAAAGAATTCAAAGCAGCACAGAGGCAGATGTATTAGATTAAAAAAAAAAAAAAAAGGTTTGTTTCTACAGCTTTCTCCACTTTAAAGTCCCTATCTCTACTGATGAGGATGTCTTTTGACTTCTTAGTACAGGGAGGGTATTTTTCACATGGGGGTTTTCTTTCCTGCTTTCAGGGGAATAGAGGAGGGTCTGAGTGTCCTTGTACTAGCTGTTTCCACGTAGCTTCCATTCGAAACAATCAATATTCAATGTCGAACATTTTGGGGCGGCCTGCCCTCGTTCCCTACAAATAGAAATACAGAAAGAAATTTCACTTTTTGGTTTTATATTTAGAAATGCAAATCCACATCAAATTGCAAGTAAATTATTTTAAATCCTTGCTATCTTTCAGAGAACATAAATTACAGTTTACTTTTTAAACCTACAGAACAGACTTTGTGGCCTGCAATAAATAGAGTAGAACACGGTGCTGATAAGCAGCAATGTTAATATAAACCCTAAAAAAGAGATCATTTACACTGAACTAATGAAACACTCTATCATTCTCCACAGCAAAGCAAGAAAATAATCTGTTTCCTCAATACCACTGCACAAATGCATGTGTGCACGCACATGTTTAATAAACTATTACGATTTTAAATTATTAAATGGGATATGGGACTGAGCTTTGTCCTCTAAACCAGATTTTCATGAAATATTAATAAGTAGTTGTTAAGACACATAAATTTGCATTTCTTCTTCAACATAATTTTCCTTTCTGTTGGTAGCGAAATTTTTCAGAAATTATGGCTTGGTTTCTTCCCTCATGTGTTTTTTTGTTTTGGTTTTTTCTTTTGGTTTGTTTTTGCCTTCTTCTACTTTTAAATACCTAAAAATCATATTACATTATAATTTCTAGGAATAAACCAAAAATTAGAAATAATACAAATTATAGCACATCTATGAAAATATAGTTTTCTTGCCGATATTCTGAAAACATATTCTGTTTAATAACATATTATAAATTTACATTTTCTAAATTAATGTGATTAATATTATTTTGAGCAAATATAATGAAATTTCGCATCATTTCTACAATTTTAATAATTAAATATGTAAAAAATAATGAGTATTAATGATGGAGGGAATGAAGTGTAACATATAACCGATAATAAGTGTGGACCAGAGATGAATTTAATTAAATAGAATTATTGCATGCCAATATATGGAAACAAATTTGTGAAAGTCCCATAGTGCAGACAACTATGAAAGAATATAATGTATTGCCATTTACTTTGTAAATTAATCAATTTCATCATTCTGAAAGTTACCTTCCGGACAACGACATCCCTTCCACTTAAAAATTTACTCAATAGGTCTTTTTTTCTATTTGTGAATACAACTATTTGCAATTCTTTAGATATCCACATGTGGCCCATTCTTAGCAATATTTCAAATTTAATGTATTTAAATCTATATTTTACTGAATAGCCTTATTATTTTTATTTTCAAATTAAGTAACTATAATTAGCGTTAATCTTTTTAACTCTAAAAACGTAGATTAGCTATTTGTAGCTCACAAAACAAACGATGATCACAAGTAATAGTACAAGTCCCTTTTTGTTCTGGATATGATGCAATAAAATGCATATTCATCCATATATAAATAACATCAGTGGTTTCTATTTCTCTGGACAACTTACATGCCAATTATCTAATGAAGTGCTATTTATCCTCATTGGGTGAATGTGTATTTGGATTTGGTTTTGGATACTCAATACAATTTTAACTTTTGGCAAATTTAAGCAATATTTTTGAAAATTTGAAATATATATGCATATTGAATTGTACTATTGATTGAATAATCTTGAGTTTTCTAAAATATTACAATTTTCAAGTCATAAAGTGTCAGCTGTTTCCTTTAATTGACCTATAATATATTTACTATTTCTAGTTTTATTTTAACTAAAATGCTATAGATGCAAAATTTGGAATTCTTACAGTTAGGTGTTTAGGAAGCAAAATAGGTAGATTCTCCTTTACATGAAAAATATTCCTGGGGCACCTGGGTGGTTCAGTCTGTTGAGCATCCAATCTCGATTTCAGGTCAGTTAATGATCCCAGGATCACGGGATTGAGTCCTGCATTAGGTGTCCAAACTGAGTGTGAAGCCTGCTTAAGACTTTCTCTCTTTCTCTTTCTCTCTCTCTCTCTCTCAAAAAAAAAAAAAAAAAAAAATAGTTTAAAAAAAAGATTCTCTCTCTCTCTCTACCTCTGCCCCTCCCCCACTCTTAAAGCACTCTTTCCCTCTCTCTCTCTCTAAAATAAAAAATATATGTATTCCTTGGAAGATGTTTAACTAACTTAATAAAATATGCTATTTTCTATATATGTTTTGTAATTATATTCACCCAATCAGCAAGAAGATATTATATGCAGTTGAGGATGCATGAATCTATAAAATGATAAAAATAATCCATCTTTTAAATTTTTTTAGCTTACAAAAGAATTATAAAATATGCCTTTTTTGTTGCATTATATGAGTTAATTGGGAGAAATACACATTCTATTGCTGGATACTTAAATACTTCCAAAAACTTAGAATACAGCAATTTTAATGCTTACTCTAATAAAAGTATTTATCAGATAAACACGGAAGCCTGATTTGTTCCTAAATCAAAAAGTTCAGTAGGCCAACAAGGCTGACATTAATTTAGGGCATACTATACACAACTTCAAGTACTTTATATGGTTTAACTCACAGTGAGTCTTCTCTCATTTTATAGAAGATACTGAGGCATAGATAGGGTTAGCAACTTATCCAAATTCACGCTGCAAATAAGTGGCAGAACAAGCAATAGAATTCATTAAGTCTAACACAAGGGATCACACTTGTCATCACGGTAATACGCCGCCTCTTAAAATGGCTGTTAGCATCTTTGTCATTTTTTTCCCAATCAACACTAATTAATCCATCAGTTCTCTTGGTCAGAAACCAGTTTGGGAAGAGAAATCAGTCACAATGGGTAAATGTGACAAAGGAGGTAGAAAAAGGGGGAAATTTTTAAGTGGAAAAGATGTGGGATTTGGAATTGCAGAATACAGATTATATGTATTTTCTATATTTTTTAAGGAGAATCATAAATTCTGGAACTCAAAATTTCGTTGCATTAAATTAGGAGAGAAGAGTCTTCATGATCGGTCCCCACCATTCTCTTCTCTCCAAAATGTGACCTAGTTGATCACTGTGGTAGAACTGGTGTCATAACCACTATTTTCTGGTTTCTGCTCTGGGAACATGGCAGGAGTGTAATCCCCTGTTCCTTTGAAGTTACATGACATGAGATCAGAAACAACACATACAACTTTTTCATGGAAGAGCCAGTGTACCATTAGCTCCTCTCTCTTCTCTTTGCTATGGTGATCATAGAAGCATACATCAAGATAATGTCTCCATTGGTCTGGATCTTCATAAAGTCTGCCAAGAATTGAGTCCACCTGCCAACCCCCATATGATACATAGCGTTGGTAAGAAATAAACTTATATTCTAATAAGCCACTCAGATTTGAGGTTGGTTTGTTACAGCAGCCTAACTCAGCCTATCCTGAATGATATACTCTGAAAGCGCCATAGTAGTGTCTGAGAAATGAGGTGTCTATCTTATACAGAAACTTGGTTGTAAAACTGTAAGGAGAATTTTTATTATTAATAATTCTAAAATGAATTTCATAACAATCACAAGAGACCGTTTTTCTAAAAATTAACTTTAAAAATGTGTTCTAAGGGTGCCTGGGTGGCTTAGTCAGTTGAGCACCCAACTCTTGATTTTGGCTCAGCTCATAATCTGAGGGTCATGGGACCTAACCCTGGGTCAAGTTTTGTGCTGAGTATGAAGCCTGCTTAAGTTTCTCTCTCTCTCTCTCTCTCTTTCTCTGCCTCTCTCCCTCACTTGTGCTCTCCCTCTCTCTAAAAGTTCATTAATTAATTAATTAAGAAAAAAATAAAATAAAAGTGGGTTCTAAAATAACAAAAACAGCAAAATCCTATTTCTAATTAACTTTGTATTTCCACTATCGAAAATGTCTATGGATGTACATGTTGATATATCTCCTAGCCAAAAGGTATATCCCAAACAAATTTAGGAAAGGCAAAAGATGTTATCTTCCATTAGTAATGATATTTATATTACAGATCTTCTCTTAATTCTGCATAATCCTGGAGTGACCATCTTCCATTGTTGGTCAAAACAGTCCCCTTCTGTGTTTTAAAAAGTATCTTTTAAAGTATCTCTGTGTTTCCCCATTTGATGGATGTTATTTAGGCAGAAAAGACAAAAAGGTGAATGGGGTGAGTCTTCTTGAGGGAAGAAAAACAAGGAGCCTAGAATAAAAGTAGCCTTGCTGTGTATTCATTACTAAATAGCCATTCTGCCATCACCAACACTTTTCACTGCTGCCATTTTTATTCAACACTGAAAAATTTATCAGAATGAAAATTTAGTTGGCAGAACTGTTTTTTGTTTCCACATAGCAATATCCACATACAGAGTACTGCATCTTCTTAGGAGATTTTTGGGTCAAAAATTAACTTATGCATTAATTGGTTGATTTTTTCAACATTTTCTCAATAGGATTATCTTAAAAATATGATTTTAATATCCAGGCTAGCTCTAAAAATGAATGAATTGTGTGTGTGTGTGTGTTAGTATGCCTTACACATTTGTTTAAGCTTTGTGGTTCAATTTGCTTTAAAACAGACTAACAAAACACCCTTTCTAATATTCTGACTCTGATGATTTCTATACTGGTGAAAAATACTTTTCTGGCATTATTTCAAAATCATTTCCCATGTTTTTATTTTATTTCTATGGAGAAATGCACTCAAAATTTTAATTTGTAAAATAGTCTTAGATTGACCCTCTGTAGTATCATTGAAGACATTTCCAGGTGATTCTAGCTGTGTAGAAATATAGACTGGGAATCAAAAACTCAAGTCTCATATACTTTCACAACACACTTAGAAATTAATGCACGGTGGAAGCTAAATTTCTCTGTCAACATTTCCCAGCATATTTTGAATTGGGGAGAAAATGGTATTTTCTGACTCTCATGGTGCTCATAGAATTTGAACCAATTAATTTCAGTGTATTTTGCTTTACCAATGGCCATAATATAAATGTGAAAATGTATTTTCCTATTTTTTTGTGCCTTTGGTACTCCAGGAATAGCTAAAGTTTCTTTAAAAGAGTCCCCATGGGGGAGGGGAGGCATGTGAGTCGCTCAGTCGGTTAAGCATCTGATTCTTGATTTCCACTCAGGTGGTGATCTCAAGGTTCATGGAATAGAGCCCCACACGGTAGGGGGTGGGGGTGGGGGTCTCTGTGATCACAGCAGGGAGTCTGCTTGGGATTCTCTCTCTCCCTCTTTCTCTCTGCTCCTCCCTCACTCTCACTCTTTCTCTCTCAAAATAAATAAGTAGACATTAAAAAAAAAAAAAAAGAGTCCCTGAGAGGGAGCAGGGGAGGTACTGACCTAAGTAACTTCTGAAATGAAGGGATTCTCACTTAAAAAGGATGATACTCTAAAGCAAAAGCATGATACTCTAGTTATTAAACTTGTTTCTAACAGGGGTATGGGTTAACTAACACAGGATTCTGGTATACATATATACTAAAATTGATTAATTATATGAATGGGGAGAGAAGATACCAGGTTTCTCATTATTGGAGTGGGAATTTATAGATCGGCAGGGAGAGGAAGCTATATTGATCCAGGTGGAAATGGATTATACTAGAAGACATGAGTACAAACTCTTGTTTAACTTAACATAGATATAGATGGTTACATATAGAAATGTGTATATACGGGATGCCTGGGTAACTTAGTTGAGCATCTGACTCTTGATTTTGGCTCAAGCCATGATCCCAGGGTCGTAGGATGGAGCCCCAAGTAGAGCTGCATGCTGAGTTGGAGCCTGCTTGGCATTCTCAATCTCCCTGCCCCCCCACCCCCACCCCACTCATGGGTGCACACGTGCTCTCTCACTCTCTCAAATAAAGTAAAACAAAATAAAGAAGTATGTTTATAGATGTATATACACATATGTGTATTTGTTCTGTCAGTAAGAGGTCCTAAAAGAAACATTTCAGTTGCAACAAGCACACCTGGCATCTGGAACTTGGTTTCCAGTATCATTCTCCAATATAAGGAACCAGGGCTCCTTGAGAGACATATCTGATTCTAAGACTGGGGAGGTAATATATAAGATGAGTTGGGAGCATCTTGTAATTTTATAGTGTCAGAAATTAAGGAGGTAATCTGGGGCTCAGCTGGTTAAGTCATGATCAGCTCAGGTCATGATCTCATGGTTTTTGAGTTCCAGCCCCGTTTTGGGCTCTGTGCTGACAGCTCGGAGCCTGGAGCCTGCTTTGGATTCTGTGTCTCCTTCTCTCTCTGCCCCTCCCCTGCTCATGCTCTGTCTGTCTGTCTCTCTCTCTCTCTAAAATAAATAAACATTAAAAAAAAAGAAAAGGAGGTGCTCAAAAAAATAAAAATAACAAAACTAAAGCCTACATTGATAAGATAGGTCAGAGGGACACATGAGGCAACTCAGAGAGCTCCCAATTGCCAAAGCTGAAGCAATCTGAGCAAAAAAATATAAGAGTAATATTGGAACCCAAAGTATAAAACAATTATCTAACAAAATAAATTTACGTAGAGAATTCCAAATAAATTATGGAGATACTCCACCCTTAAGTGTGGAGTGTACGTAGTGACTTTCTTCCAAATAATACAGTATGGAAGGGGCAGATGGAATATAAATTTACAGTGGAGATCAAGGTAGATGATCAAGGTCAACATCAATCATCATAAATCACGTTGATAGAATGATATAATGTGAAGGGAATGGCACATCACACCTGTGTTCTTCCTCCAAAAAAAACCTGTAAATATCTGAGAAATCCCAGTAGAGGGACATTCTGAAAGGTATATGACTAATATTCCTCAAAACTCTTAAGGTTGTCAAAAACAAAGAAAGCCTGAAAAACGGGCAGAGCCATGAGAACCCTAATAGAACGTGATATCTAAATATACTGTAGTATCCTGGATGGGATTCTGGAACAGAAAAGAAAAAAAAAAAAATAGAAAGCAGAAAATCTGAATAAACTATGGGTCTTTGTTGATTACAGTGTATACATATTGGTTCATTAATTATAATAAAATATATATTAATCTAAGATAATAATAGGGGAGATTGGGTACTGGATATATGAGAACATTGTACACAATATGCTCAATTTTTCTGGAAAGCTAAAACTCTTCTTAAAAATAAAGTTTATTAGTATTTAAAAGAGAAACCTCGTGCTCTAATGAAACCACCTAATCTAGTATAAGACAGATTGCTAGCATTCTAAAATGTAACTAGTCTTGCATTTTTGTTTCATAAGAAGCAAAATGATGGCCATATTGACTACCTACAGTTGAAACTATTTTTGGTTCTCTATTTCTGATACATACATACCAACTCTTCCTGACTAATCTGAGCACTGCAATGCTATATTGAGTAATGGTCATATGATGAAATAAGTCCCATGTTCCAAAAAAACTGATTGTTAAAAATCAACTTTCAGAAAAGTATCCCTTTTTTGGGAGTTGTGACGATCCACACCCTAAATACCACTTGGCGACATCGGATTTTCTCATTTATGTGGCAAGGTGATGTTCCTTTATGTGATCAAAAAATTTCATTGTACTTTGAGGACCATGTTATATTATTACTCCCTTCAATACTTCTAGAATAAATACAGTCATATTTTCATTGTTTGAATTTTAATTTATTTTTTATGAAAGTTGAATGAACTTCTTTGTGAAAAGTAATGATAATCTGTTGAGTATATATAACAGACTTCACCAGTTTCCTAGGAATTAAGTTTTATAATGTCAACCAATTAAAAAATTTTTCTTTGCATTTTTATAATGTATGGACACAATCTAGTGTACAGAATTATAAATTACAGGAGTGTGAATAATCCTATTTAAATAAATTCTTTTACAGTGTAAGTATACTAATTCTTTGTGTAATCCTATTAAAATAATTCACGTTGTTATAAAAACACAAAGAGCCTGATTCTATAGCAAGTCAACTATTCTCAATGACCATGTGAATGTTGGATAACATTTCAGGGCCTCAGGATTCCATATCCTATAGCAGGATGAGCTAATTCACTTCATTTAAGCAAACATTTTATTCAAAAATCCAGGTTATTTCTTGGAAAATTGTGCCCAACATTTTGTTTTCTCCTTTGAGCTCCATCTCCCACCTGAATAAAGGTCTCAGTTTCACTATTTTATTTTTACAATATCACTATGATTAATCATTATTCTACTGAATAAAACAAATATGTTAGACGATGGCCTAGAATAAATCTATAGTCTCCACCTGGAGGTTTTGTTATATGAGCTTCTGAAATTGTTTTTCCATTTTTAAATATTCTTAATCCATGAAATTCCTCATTTTGCAAATACTTTCTTATTGTATTCTGTTTAATGTTGTATGCATATTATTTCTTTTGGCTCCATTAATTTATTAAACTAAAAAACACCAAATTTGATAGTGAATATTCTATAAGAAGAATGGTTTTACAGTCCTGCCCTCTTTCTTCATTCTCTTGTGTCTTAGGATGCTTCCTGCCTCTTGTTTGCTCAATGATGAAAGCATCATTGGAGCAGGAAAGGGAGAGTAAGTTATAGAAACACAAAGGGTATAAAAAAGTGGGTTTAAAAAAATTTTTTTTAATTTTTATTTAATTTTGATAGAGAGAGACAGAGCGCGAGCAGGGAAGGGGCAGAGAGAGAAGATGACACAGAATCGGAAGCAAAAAAGTGGTTTTTAAAATTCCTTAATTCCTTTTTAGAAAATACTAAATGGCAGGGATGCCTGGGTGGCTCAGTCAGTTAAGCATCTAACTCTGGCTCAGGTCATGATCTCATGGTTCATGAATTCAAGCCCCATGTTTGGGCTCTGTGCTGACAGCCTGAAGTCCGCTTTGGATTCTCCTCTCTCCCCCTCTCTGCCCCCTCCCACTCTCTCTCTCTTTCTCTCTCTCTCTCTCTCTCTCACACACACACACACAGACCCACAAAAGTAAATAAATAAACATTAAAAACAAGATTAGGTGGCAGAATATAAATGTGTTAGAAAGATAAACCAAAACCCCAGAAGCAATCAGAAGACATTTTTAGCTTTGTGATATTAAGAAAGGAGAAATGAACATAAAAGCAATCAACTTGTGAATTATATGTTTATAACTTCCAATATATTACATAACAATATAAAGATTAAGGCATTAGCCTCATGTATGTTTAGACATTTATTGCCCATGACTTGAGGGGAGATTCTCTTACAGTTCCTGGCAGGAAAAAAAAATGTCAAAGAGTTGTAAATGGGCAAAGGAGATCATGGCATCCTTTAAGTGACATCTGAGGATTGTTCAGCACATCCATGCATCCTCTGGGCATTTTCTAACTCTGTGGTGCTGTGTATCTTTGATTGATTTTGACTGACTAGTCCATTTTACAACTCTGTAGGGAACAGAAATTAATGTATAGAAAACTGATTGTAATGCAAACGTTTTCACCTGTAGCACTGCAGATGAAACTTGCCCTGGAGAGAAAATAAACCTTTGAAGGTCAAATTCTCACTGGAATTGCTTTTAACCCCTTACTATTTACACGTTAGAAAATGAATTTTGTAAGATATTTTTGCACATGTTCACTTAATGTATGAGTCATGTTTTTACATGTCTGGTAATTATAATATAAAACTCCTAACTGAAAGAGATTGACTATAAAGGATACCATTCTCCCTTAAAGAGGAGATGAAAGAGTATTTGTGATCTCTAATTACATAGGACTCTTTGGCATTTAAATTCCCTGTATCGCTGAAAAGCCATCTAGAGCAATGTGTTTGATTTTGTATATGCTATGTGAAACTTGTTCTCAAAAATAGAAGTCCAAACACTGCTCTGGCTGAAGCTGGTGAGGGTCTCTCCAAGCCACTTCTCAGTGAGGACTCACTGAGGGACTTCATATGTAGTTTGTAGGATACGTAACAAGAGACACTGTGCTTCAGCCAGGAGCAGTTGTGGAAAGTAAAAACATTTGCAATTTCTGAAGTTGCTGACATTGATCATCTCTCGGGGCGCCTGGGTGGCTCAGTCTGTTAAGCATCAGATTTCTGCTCAGGTCATGATCTCACGGCTCAGCTAGTGAGTTTGAGCCCCACATTGGGCTCTGTGCTGACAGCTCAGAGCCTGAAGCCTGTTTCGGATTCTAGGTCTCCCTCTTGCTCTCTGCCCCTCCCCCACTTGCACTCTACTCTCTCCCTCTCTCTCTCTCTCAAAAAAATAATAATAATAATAATAAAGAAAGAAAGAAAGAAACATTAAAAAAGTTTAAAAATAAAATAAAATAAAATTGAGAGAGTATACAGAATGAGAGGGTGGTTGGTATTAGACCCATCTAAGGTTTTTCTTCAAAGATGCTATCATCTCAATTGCAATATTTATCATATGATAAAATAAGTATCTCTATTTAATATTTCTCCCTTATACTTGAAACACATATTCAGCTGGGAGACTACATCAAATTTGTTTCCAGAGGGTCAATGTTGTTCAAATTATTATAGCATAATGTTTATTTTAGCTTCAAAAACTTTTTGAGAATTGTTTAAAATATTAAACTCTCTTGACAGTAACATAATACTTTACAGCTGTGCTTTCATTTAGAAAGTGTGGCAAAAAAATGCAATTTGTCACTTCAATCAAGACATTTCTTTCACTGTGATGTGTAAATATTTCTGAATAGGCATCATTGAAAGCTTTTGAAAATAAAGCTGTCTTGTGTTTTTGGTGGCATACTTAAAGCTTTGAATATGATCAGAAAGACTACAAAACCGACTCAAATAAAACACACATAAAACCTAAAAAGAATGCTAAATTAGGAGGCATGATCTAAAATTAGGAAACTAGTAATAAGTATAAGCTAATGGAAAACATAAAGTATTCAAAAATCAAATTAGATAATTGTCTGTATAGATTGCATTGAGAAGTAGAGTGGAAATATGCTAATACAGATATCAGCACTTAAAATAAAGAGTCATTTTCTTAATATCTGGAACATTGTATCTAAATAGGTGAAGTCATGGAAACTTAGAGTAGATTCCGAGTCTAGGGCAGGATATAAGTAACCTTCAGCATAATGGGCTTATACACATCTCTTTCTGTGAGTATCGATGGCGTTTTTTCTTTATCTATAAATTTTCATTTGATCCTGCCTGCCGCTTGCCCTGATATATGCTGTTAACACTTGCAAAAGAACTTACCTAAGCAGTTTTAGACAACTTCACTTTAACTCTATCACATCTTCAGAATGTAAAGATAACATGCCCACTCACAAGCAGACAGCATTTTTTGTAAGGCACATTCTCGTTTTTCACTAAACAGAAGAAAATGTTGCATTTTCTCCATCGGAAATATTATCCCAGTACATGAAATGGCTCCAAATGCTCATATAATTTCTTTCTACCCAGGTGCAATAGTACCCCATTCTACTCAGAGTTTCTGATTGGCTTACACAATGTGCAAAAAAAAAAAAAAAATCAAGATGATGCATTACTTGGAGAGAGAATTTCATATATATCGTGAGGACAGAAAAATAGACTGAGGCCACATTTTGAGTAACATCAAATGTCACAGCTCTTAATTCTACACAACTTCATTTATTTCTGAAGAGTAAATTTCTCATTTGAACTTTTTGGAGGCTCCCATTTAAAAAGTATCTGGCTATTAATTCCTCAAACAGCCTCTGCCACCATCCCTTTAAAATGTTTATAATGAATAGGTAAAGGTTAAAGCATGTAATGCAGATAATTAAAGTAAAAGTCAGTCTGGAGCCATTTCCCAGTTTATGGTGTTCAATGAGTTCCGCTATACGTAGAATAAATCCCAGCCTCAAATAAGGGTGACAACGTTGATTAAAACCTGGTTCCTATTCCAACCTTGAGTTTTATCTCATGAGACTCTCTCCTTCATCCACTAGTTCATAAGCTCTTTCTAATTGCCCAGCCTTTTGCAGTGCTCTCTCCTCTACCTGAGGAAGGGGCTTCCTATTCCTTTACAATTTTGGCTTTTTTTTTCCTTCGGAGTTTCAGAATAATAGTCAACTTCTTAAGAAGCATTCTATAAACGCTCTGTTTTCATTAGGTGTACCTGGTACTGCATTGTTTCTCTATTCAGAGACATGTATCTTGATTTGCTATGGTGTTATATGCTTGTGTGTTTTTTCAAAGGCTGCAGACCTTCATGACAAATACGGTCATAAAATGAGTTTCCTTAGACCATAGTCAATGTTAGGTAGCACAACATCTTTTTTAAAAAATCATTTACTGGCAGTATTTTAAAGTTAGGACATTTCACATAATAATCTTGATATCAGATTTTACTTAAACCTCAGAAAATCTCACACCAGTGGCCTGATGCTTCTCACAAACGAACTCCACAGAATTGAGTACCACCTGTATCAATGAAGAAGGAAATACTTTCAAATCCATAGAAGATCCTCCACTCTTTCTTATATCTCTGATTTTTTTTTAAGTTGGATCCACGCCCAACATGGGACTTGAACTCACAGCCCTGAGATCCAGAGTCACATGCTCTACCAACTAAGCCAGTCGCGTGCCCCTCTTATACCTTGAAATTGTTGACTTTACTCCTCTGTGGCTTCTTTATGTGTAAGGACTTGCACTTCTCACCTTTGTTTTACCCATTTATTGTTTGTGTCACCACGGACCCTCAGCCAGGAAACCTGTCTATTTCACAATTGTAAGACTACATTTTATTCAGTGGTTTGCACGCAGTCTATAAATATGTGTTCAGTAAGCAAATGAATGATGGAATTAATATTCTGCCAGAATATAAGAATAATTTGCACTAAATTCTAGGATGGTAGAACTTGAGTGAAAAACTCATGATTAAAGTGTGCTATGCTAATAAAAACTAATCAAACTTGCCCTTCTGAAGCTATTAATAAGGATTACTGATCCCTTCCGCAGCTATACTCTTTCTCTTCCCTTGTCTATACATAGCTTTTTAAAAACAAACAAACAAAACATGGCTTATCAATTATTTTAGTTTACAATCTCTATTTTTTTTGAGAAAAATGTAATTCCTTTATGCTGCTTTCATCTTCACTGCCTAAAGTACTTCTCTTCCTATGTCCTGATGGACCAGAAAGGTAAGTAGCTATATTGTCATAAGGGTAGAGCACATAGGATTTTAATATTTTTTATATGTCCTATATCTTCAAATTGTTAGAAAATTAGATTTCCTTAAAAAAAAATAGATTGAGCTCAGCATTAGGCAAAGACCGTGAAACACAGAATTTGGTAGACATTTTCTACTTCAATCATGCTGCATTGTTGTACCGAATATGAAGTTACCTACACAAAAAAATGGTATCAACAATCAACCTACAAGTGCTCCCTCTTGATGAGATGTTTCTCTTCATTCAAGGATGGTAAGAGAGAAAAAAATCATGTTTTCTCTACATTTTAACCAAATATTTGGTTACCATCTACTATGTGCCAAGCACTGTCTTCTGCATTTAGAAAACGAACGTGAATAAGGAGCACATGTTCTTTGCTTTTACGCACCTGAAACAGCAATAAGTGCTTTATGAAAAACTTTCGCGTAACAAGAGATGTGAAAAGCTATCCTTAAACCTCATTTCAGCAAGAGCATGAGTGTGGACGTGATTATGGACACGGTTAAAGTAGATGATCCAGAAAAGAAAATGTTACTGATCTATCTTGAATTTTCAATATGGCACAAGAAGACACAGATGTCTCTAACGATAACAGCAAAAAATAATAAGGAAATGTAAAGGCAGTACACAATTCCGTGAAAACATAAATAAAAATAAAAGCATAATAATACGAATAAAAATCGTAACAATGTAATCAGTTGGAAAGTAATTTAAAAACAGTAAGCAATAGGCTTGGAGCTATAGGTACAATGAAACATCAACTGGGAAAATGAAATAAAATCGAAGAGATGAGTTGTGGACACCAGTTAAGATGTCATTCATGTTACCTGGGCGAGGATTAATGAGGGTGTAGAGGAAAACAGGCAGAACAGGTGAAAAGACATTGAGACGCAATGAATTTAAGACTTCTTATTTGGAGATGAGGTGACTTGGAGATGCCATGACCAAAGATGGAGCTGAGCACAAAGGAGGGTGGAAGGCAGAGAACTGTTGCCATTCTTTCCATAAGATGTACATGTTTCATGGATTTGGGGATCAGTATATCTAGCTACAATATGCAGTCGTAGAGCTCAGGGGAGAGAAATACAAGTTGTAGACTAAAATCTTAACTTTTTTATAATATAAGATTGGAAAAATGGAACAGATGCTGAAATAAGCACTAAAAGGAGAATCTCTGCTTCTAAAATGTTGTTTTCCAAAACAGACTACGTTACCATTTTTTTGCATAAGTCAAGGGACTCACTGTTACCTTAACCTTTAGGTATCTCCCCGGTCTTATTACCCATCAGTCACTGCCTCTCTGTTTTCAATTTTTAATAAGAAACTTCTCATATTTCTACAGTGCCCTCTGTTGTGTGGCTCCTTGTCTACCTTTGTGCTTTTCTCTCAGTCTGAAATGATTTATCTCCACTGTATCCCTGTGAACTATGATTGAACCTTTAAATTTTAACTCAGAGATCATTCCTGCAGCAATATTTTCCTGAGCTCCTGGGTTAGACAAGGCCTGCTCATTAGTGTTCCAATACTACCTGCGATCAGTTTTCTCTTAGCACCTACCATGATATATTTATAGTACATAAATATGAAAACTATGTCTTTTTCATTGTTTTGTCACCAGTAATTACTGTAGTGCCTGGTACAGATAAAGTACTCAAATGCTTCTTAAACTTTACTGGAGAGAAAATATGGAAAGGAAATCATAAGAATGACAATGTTTAATATCCGTGGATACATTTTAGCAGATGACTATTAATTCATGTTCATTACAGAGAATTTGAAGTATGCAGATAAGCACAAGGAAGAAAGTGCAAATCACTTGTTAGCCCTTCTCCCAGAGATGACTGCTAATGATTTCAGGGTACACAGGCACTTTGTTCTCTGCACACTAATATACATATAAATATTGTTAAGTTAAGACAATACTGTACCTCTTCCTTTAAAAATGCTTCTTGGGGCACCTGGGTGTCTCAGTCAGTTAAGCGTCCAACTTCAGCTCAGGTCAAGATCTCACCGTCCGTGAGTTTGAGCCCTGCATTGGGCTCTGTGCCAACTTGGGCATGGAGGCTACCTGGGATTCTCTGTCTCCCGCTCTCTCTGCTCCTCCCCTGTGCATGCATGCTCTCTCTCAAAATAAGGAAATAAACTTAAAAAAATGCTTCTCTTACTCTGTAATATATCATAAATATTTCTTTCACAAAATAAATTGTAACTAATATCTTGCATTACACTGTAATATGATGCTGTATTTTATTTAACCAATCATTTGTTTGGGCGACATTAGATCTGTTTAATTTTTATTATTAAAAGTTCTGGATAAGCAACCTCCAAATTAAATTTTGTCATATAGCTGTGATATATTATTAAATTATAGCAGAGTAATTTGTCCAATTAGAATGCATATTTTAAAGCTTAATCTATCTTTAAAATTACTCACCTGAGTAGCAATTTAGACTCTCTAAGGCACTGCATGAAACTTATACCTAAGTATTCCTATTCTCTAAAAATATGGACACCATAGATTTTGTTTTATTAATTTTTCCATCTAATGGCATCTGTTTAATAATAATATTGATTACTAGAGAAATGGAATATTTTTAAATATTATATTGGACTTGGGAAATTTGTATACTTTTTAAAACCATTTTCAACCAGAGTTTATAAATGCATACTTTTATAAGATAACTATATGAAGTAACTGTATTAACTTATTATTTTAGATGTACTGAACTTCTCTCAGCTTATTATTTTACTTAGAAGTGCATCTTTTGATGATTCAAAATATCAAAGACATTGAGAAGGCTTGCAATAGAAAACCTCATGTAAGTTGACTTAGACACATTTTCTCCAAGTTTATTTTGCTGTTGGACTCTTCATTTTTTACATTAACATAGACAATATTTGATGTAGTGTTATATAAGAAAAATCTTATGATGTAATTTTTTTATATATATGTAGGAATTTTATGTGTAAAAAACTAGAAATTTTAAGAATACCCATGAAAATAATTGTCAGAATGGTAGAAAAAAATAGAAGAAAGTAGTCTCTGGAATTAAACAGAGGATATAATTTCCAGCAAAATGTGTGATCAGAGAATTGAATACTGTAGTGTGGTAAGATAGGATGACAATGGAGAGAGGTCACCTGATTGGGAACACAGACGGCTCTCATTTTATATTCATTAACAACAAATTATAAATAATTGTGAAGGTCTTTCTTTCACTAAAATGCCTACTAGTAAAATCCACATATATCATTTTTCATTTCTATTCGAAAATGTGTATCAAAAATACATTTAAAAACTTTCCCTGAAGATATCTTGATGACAGTGATAAACACTTCACAGTGTGAATAGTATTATACCTCTCCTGAAAAGGATGCATTTCATTTCTGTCATCCACTCCTGACAGGCTTTTTTTTTTTCCTTTAATTTTTTGGGTACTTCCTCAGGGTAATATATTGCCATATACATATATATATATATATATATATATATATATATATATAAAGCAACTTAACTGAAGTTTGAATAAATCATAGATTTCTAATGCTGTATCCTTTAAATGAAAATTCAGCTGAATAGCAGAAAGATAATCAAGAATTTTCCTAAAGTATTTTGCACTTTAGAAGGTTATTGTTGCTTTCTCACTTGGGATAGAGATTGGATTAATCATATTAGCATAAAAAGTTCAAAATGTAAGTTTAAAAAATGCACATTTTAAAACATATTTCTTTAGGTGTCTATATTGAATAATAATCAGATATTAGAGCACTACAGGAAAACTTTGAAAAATAAAAGTAGGACTTGGAGTCAAGAAGCAATAGGAAACACAGTCTTGCATATTTGAGTGTTGTACGGCAGGTGGGTACAAGGCAAGAGTCAGGTTTTTAATATCTCAAGATCTTTTTAGTCATGGCCACTAATATAATACACAGGCATAAATATTTCAGTGCATTTTTAAAACAAAGGACACAGAATTTTTTGCATGATCTTAAATCAGCAAAAATAATAACATTGTTGATCTATTTTGTCATCTGGTTGATTCTCTAAGAACAACATTCTCTTTAATACTAGAGTAATTTTGATGTTATACTATATCACAACATATAAATAACAAAACCAGAAGACACAAGGTGGTGAGGGTGTGGGTGTGCATGTGTATGTGTGCTTATGTGAGTGTGTGAGAGAGACTGAGAGAGAGAGAGAGAGAGATGCTATTGAAAAGGAAGAACTTAAAGTGTCCATGGCAAACTTTATTGTTTAGAATATAATAAAAAATATATTTCTCATAATCATAATTATAAAGTGAAGTTTTAACTTATTTTCAGTAGACTCCAAAACAAAAACCAAACACTAAAAGTTGAATATAAATTTGCAATCTTATTCAAGAATCCAACCGACAATAGAAGACGAATGTACTGATATTAGTTCCTTGTCTCTCTGGTATATCAAGACCATAACCCATTTTAATTTCTAGAATATTTTCTACGTGCTCTAGGAGAACAGGGCACTCTAAAATGCATGACTCCCTGTTACATGGTTCCACTTTTTATTTGATTTTAATTTTATTTAATTAAGGAACAAATTAAGCTCAAAAGGCTGATTGAAAGGACTGTAAGAAAAATGGAGCTTCTCAGTTCCAACACTTTTCACTCCTGATTCCCACACCTCAGAGGCAGATTTTTTCCATTATTTTAAGTTTCTCCCCCTAGTATATATTTCCATATTTCTAAATGATAATATACTTATATAGATATTTCTTAATTTTTTAGTTGTTCATATTATGCACTCACATTTATGCTAAGCACTAGTCAGATACATACTTCTCGATTGGTCTTGTTTCTTTACTCAACTTGAAATAAGTTACTATTATGATCAGGTTTTTTATAATAGGTTATAATCCTACTTCCCATTTTCTTCTACTTAATTATTCACAAATTATTATTCATCATTCCTCTATGAATCCATTATTATTAAATCATCACAATTATGTGATGAGAGTTAATTCTGAGGCTTGTTTACCCAGCAATTTTAGCAATAATAAAATTAAACAAATCTAATGTCCAAACACAAGTAACTGGTAAAATAAATGATGGCATAACACTTTATTGGAATATAATACATCTGTTGATATTTATTTTCAGAAAAACATCTTTAATATATTGTAACAGGAAAGAAGCATTTTAAGTGACAGAGTATTAAGTTAACAACATTGTCTGTTCTGCTACCAATTAAGAAATAGGAAAACATATTTCATCCGATTCTACAAATCCTACCCCAGATGTTTAATGCACTTTAGTTGGACTATACCCCTTGGGAAAGAAGAGAAGATTAAACGAAGTAACTGAGGATAAAAGGTAAACATTTTTAACATTTACCAGGTATTGACAGATATCCAATCACCCTCCAGTTTGTGTAGGTGTTTTTCTTTTATTTTCTGCTTTTACTTTTAAGTTTTTGTTTCTTCAGTTTTTTTTTCTGGGATATCCTTCTGTGCAACCTTCTCTTCTGGATTAGGAACAATCTGCTCTTTTTCAGTAAGGATTGTCTCAATGGGGCATGGAGGCCTCCTGCATGAGTTAATCCAACCATGAACTTGTAAATTCTGCACCCCATCTTGGGGACTTGGTTCACCTGGATGGCAAAAGAATCTTTATCCATTTGTTGACGACATGACGAAGTAAATCAAACAGGAAATTTGTTTTGTTTGCCTTTTATTCCCTCTGTATTTTGTTTTTTAATTTAGCTGTTTCTAAGAGTATACTTTATTATTTTTATTTATTTTTTAAAAATTTACATCCAAGTTAGCATATAGTGCAACAATGATTTCAGTAGATTCCTTAATGCCCCTTACCCATTTAGCCCATCCCCCCTCCCACGACCCCTCCAGCAACCCTCTGTTTGTTCTCCATATTTAAGAGTCTCTTATGTTTTGTCCCCCTTTCTGTTTTTATATTATTTTTGTTTCCCTTCCCTTGTGTTCAGCTCTTCTGTGTCTTAAAGTCCTCATATGAGTGAAGTCATACGATATTTGTCTTTCTCTGACTAATTACTCTTAGCATAATACCCTCTAATTCCATCCACATACTTGCAAATGGCAAGATTTCATTCTTTTTGATTGCTGAGCAATACTCCATTGTATGTGTGTGTGTGTGTGTGTGTGTGTGTGTGTGTGTGTGTATATATATATATATATCCCACATCTTCTTTATCCATTAATCCATCGATGGGCATTTGGCCTCTGTCTATACTTTGGCTATTGTTGGTAGTGCTGCTAGAAACATTGGGGTGCATGTGCCCCTTCAAAACAGCATATCTGTATCCCTTAGAAAAATACCTAGTAGTGCAATTGCTGAGTCGTAGGGTAGTTTTATTTTTAATTTTTTGAGGAACCTCTATACTGTTTTCCAGAGTGGCTGCACCAGCTTGCATTCCCACCAGCAGTGCAAAAGAGATCCTCTTTCTCTGCATCCTCGCCAACATCTGTTGTTGCCTGAGTTGTTAATGTTAGCCATTAAGACAGGTGTGAGGTGCTATCTCATTGTGGTTCTGATTTATATTTCCTTGATGATGAGTGATGTTGAGCATTTTTTCATGTGTGGGTTGGCCATCTGGATGTCTTCTTTGGAGAAGTGTCTAGTCATGTCTTTTACCCATTTCTTCACTGGATTATTTGTTTTTTGGGTGTTGAATTTGATAACTTCTTTACAGATTTTGGATACTAACCCTTCCTCTGATATGTCATTTGCAAATATCTTATCCCATTCTGTCTGTTGCCTTTTAGTTTTGTTGATTGTTTCCTTTGCTGTGCAGAAGCTTTTTATTTTGATGAGGTCTCAATAGTTCTTTTTTGCTTTTGTTTCCCTTGCCTCCGGAGATGTGTTGAATAAGAAGTTGCTGCGGCCAAGGTCAGAGATGTTTTTGCCTGCTTTCTCCTCGAGGATTTTGATGGCTTTCTGTCTTACATTGAGGTCTTTCATCCATTTTGAGTTTTGTGTATGGTGTAAGAAAGTGGTCCAGGTTAATTTTTCTGCATGTCGCTGTCCAGTCTTCCCAGCACCACTTGCTAAAGAGATTGTCTATTCCTTTGGATATTCTTTCCTGTTTTGTCAAATATTAGTTGGCCATAGGTTTGTGGGTCCATTTCTGGGATCTCTATTCTGTTCCATTGATCTGAGTGTCTATTCTGGTGCCAGTACCATACTGTCTTGATGATTACAGCTTTGTAGTATAGCTTGAAGTCTGGGATTGTGATGCCTCCAGCTTTGGTTTTCTTTTTCAAGATTGCTTTGGCTATTTGGGTCTTTTCTGGTTCCACACAAATTTTAGGATTGTTTGTTCTAGCTCTGTGAAGAATGCCAGTGTTATTTTGATAGGGATTGCACTGAATATGTAGATTGCTTTGGGTAGTATTGACATTTTAACAATATTTGTTCTTCCTATCCAGGAGCATGGAATATTTTTGTGTCTTATTCAATTTCTTTCTATAAGAAATTTCTTTCTATAAGCTCTCTATACTTTTCAGTGTATAGATTTTTCTCCTCTTAGGTTAGATTTATTCCCAGGTATTTTATGTTTTTTTTTTGTAAATGGGATCGATTCCTTGATGTCTCTGTTGCGTCATTATTGGTGTATAGGAATACAACCGATTTCTGTGACTTCATTTTTTTTATACCACTTGGTACTTGCTGCACTCTCAACACAAATACTGCAATTTTTCAGTACTAGAAAGCTCTTAATGATTGTATGTTTGATTATTGCTTTTTTCTTTTATCATTATTTATAAAATGTGCTTTAGAACCACTTGAGGCCTCTTTTTTTTTTTTTTTTTTTTTTTTTAATTTTTTTTTTCAACGTTTTTTATTTATTTTTGGGACAGAGAGAGACAGAGCATGAACGGGGGAGGGGCAGAGAGAGAGGGAGACACAGAATCGGAAACAGGCTCCAGGCTCCGAGCCATCAGCCCAGAGCCTGACGCGGGGCTCGAACTCACAGACCGCGAGATCGTGACCTGGCTGAAGTCGGACGCTTAACCGACTGCGCCACCCAGGCGCCCCCCACTTGAGGCCTCTTGATTTCAGCTTGTTGTCTTCATATTCTTCATATGTTTATCTCGGTTTTGCTTTTGTCATCAAATATTCAATAATAATGCCTTAGTCACTATTGTCTTATTTATTCTGTTCAATAGAAAATGCACCACATATTAATTCATTAAGTTTTTTTTCCAAAATATGTTTGTTTTTTTTTTAATTTTCTTTATTTATTTTAAGAGAAAGAGAGAGAGCATGCATGCAAGTGGGGGAGGGACAGAGAGAAGGGGGGAGAGAGAGAATCCCAAGCAGGCTCTGCACTGTCAGCACAGAGCCCCACAAGGGGCTCAAACCCACAAACTATGAGATCATGTCCTGAGCCAAAATCAAGAGATGGACATTTAACCAACTGAGCTACCAAGGCACCCCAATTCATTAAGTTTATTTTTAATGTTTATTTTTTTATTTTTGAGAGAGAGAGAGAGAGAGAGAGAGAGATGAGTAGAAAAAGAGGGAGACACAGAATCCAAAGCAGGCTCTGAGCTGCCAGCACAGAGCCCAACAAGGGGCATGAACCCATGAACTGTGAGATCATGACCTGAGCCGAAGTTGGGTGCTTAACCCATGGAGCTACCTAGGTGCCCCCCAATTCATTAAGTTTTATAAATCAATTACCATTAAAAATATACACACATACAATCTGTAATGGTTTAGTTTTCTTGTCTTTATGTTCTTGATATATATAGGCATTTTTATAAGTCCTTGTTTTTTACACATTTTTCTTTATAGAGTGTTTTTTTTAAAGGGATACATGTATTGCATATAGTACCATTTTGCTGTTGGTACAACTTTATTGGGAGTGTTTTTAATCTCCTGATAATCAATTTTTTAAAAATATTTCTTGCTAAAATTTTTCCTCATGTTCTTTTATTTGTTAGGTTTTAGGGTCACCTTGATAAGAAGTCTTTGTACTTTTTCCTCAGTGTGTTCATCGTCTTCACTAGTGGGCTTGTAGAAAATCTACCTAGAGTCTTTATTTGCCCATCCAGAAACTGTTCTTAAACTGGTGGTTCAAGGCTCTTGCCCTAGACTAAATCAGGATATACTGAGCCTTAAATCAGATGCTGAAAGGGTTATTTTCTCTATCCTTTACAGATATGCATCTTTACAGATAGGGTATTTCCTTAGAGTTGGCAGTAATTGTTTATTCACTCTTATTTCACAGGTGACAGAGCCCCATCTCAGTCCCTAGTTTATGAAGTGAATCTCTCTCTGGCCCCTCCCATGCATGTAAATTTTTGGCCTCCATCATCCTCACAAATCAAAGGTCTGCTTCTTTCTTTTCTGCAGGCTCCTGACACTAGTTTCTGCCTACTTTTCTAGGTCTTTACCCATGAAAGTTACATAATTTTCTATTCTTAGATTTTAAGACAAGTAGTTAAAATTTAAAGCATTGCTCTGCCATGCATCTTAACCTAAAGTTTCAAGTATTTTTCTCTATATCATTAACAGGCTCAAATTTTGTAACTTTCTATTTAGCATCTCCCTTCTGAAGTATTGCACATAGATACAGAAGAAGCAGCACTTTAAGTTTATTTGTTTATTTTGAGGGGGCATGGGCAGAGAGAGAGGGAGTGAGAGAGAATCCCAAGCAGGAGCCCAACATGGGGTTAGAACCATAAAATCAAGACCTGGTCCCAAATCAAGAGTCATACACTTAACCGACTGAGCCAGTCACCCCAAAAGGAGCACTTTTTTAAGTGTCATATGTTGTATATTTTGTTTTAAAATAATCTAGCTTACACCCAAAAGAAGTGAATGCTAATGATCACCAAAGGCTAGTACAAGAATGTCCATGTGAGCTTTATTCATAAAAGCTAAAACTTGGAAATGCTCCCCCCACCAATAGTCATCAATTTTGAATCTTGTGGCTTTGTATGATCATCTTTTAAAATTTGGAGCACCTGGGGTAGCTCACTTGGTTAAGCGCCAGACTTCAACTCAGGTCATGATCTCACGATTGGTGGGTTCGAGCCCCGCATCAGGCTCTATGCTGATAGCTCAGAGCCTTGGGCCTGCTTCAGATTCTGTATCTCCCCCTCTCTCTACACCTCTCTCTCTCTCTCTCTCAAAAATAAATAAACATTAAAAAAAATTTAAAATTATATCCTGCTTGTATCATGGGTCCTACTTTTTATTTAGTGAAAGACAATTGAAAAACACTCTTCCTTAATGAAAGAAACCAACATAGGATCTTCAATCCCTTCTTCAAAAGAAATGCTAAAATTTTAAGAAAAATTAGAGAATAAATCTCTGCGTTCTCTGATAGTTAGAATTCAATAAAAACACATTATTTTTGAATTCTGGAAAGAAGAATAGAAAAAAATGATTGTGTTAAACATTTGTTTACACACCAGTGTTCTGCTTCTGTGGTCACAACTATAGGAGTAATCATCTGTTGGCCCTACTGTCACTAATAAATAAATCTGTATATTTATTACTAGCTTCTATCTATACTACTAGAAAAAATATTTCAATGACACATTTGATAATAGTAAAAAAATTTTCAATCTGCTCATATAAACAGTCCTTTTTTGCACGAAGTAATATCATGTATTTGAAGAAGTTTGTGACATATTATACAAATAGATATTATGCTCTGACTTTGCATTACTTCCCATTTTCTTTCTCTGTGCAAACTTGAAAACTAAGAGAATATCTTTGTTTCCTCAATTACATATGATTTCTATGTGACTTGGTATAACAAACATATTAAATATGGTGCTATAGCATTGATTTTATCTTCTTCACTTTCAGAATTGCCCAATCTATTTGCTGTGTACATAGAACATCACATACAAAGTGCTCAATTACCTTTTGTCATTAACTTTTTAGAGAATTCTGGTGTAAAACTGTGCTTGTATTAATCTGGAATTTGTATACCTGAGTATTGAAAAAGAGAAACAATTTTCTCAACTAATTCAGACATTTTAGATTATTTTAATATTTAAATATTTCTAGAATCAAGTACATAATTTGTATGCGACTGCCATTTCTGCAAAATGAATGAAGTTTTCTTGCCTTTTACACTAAAGAAAATAAGATAATGATGCTAAAAAAGAAAAAATAAGTTTTCAATATCTTAAATGTTCCTGGCAGTCAGAAGAACGCTAAGGAAAGAATAGCTTTATGTTTCCTGTTCCTTGACGTATTCTACCAACACTTCCCTCTCCCCACCGGGGCATCGCTTCTTGTTCAATATTTTAAATCATTTTAGAAATAAGAGTATAACTACTATGAGTGACAAAGATGCAATTTCTCAAAAAGAATTCGAGTGGAAACTCACTGATTCCAACCCATTTCCTCCCACTTAGCTTTTGGAATCCCAGCAGTGCTGATCCTCATTAGAATATCTATTCCACTGACTATTGTATAGAGCACTGTGGAAGAAATAGCAGATTTTGCATTCATACCAAGCTATTTGAATAGTAATTCTCATCAACACCACACTCAGTGATATAGAAAAATAATTGTAGACTCTGCATCCCACAGTAAATTGCTTTAGAGAAAGGACAGGAAAATAATTATTTCAGAAAATCTTAGTGATTCTCAATTTTTGCTAATTCTGATTTGGTGACAGTTGGCTTGGCCCATGTCTTGAAATTTATGTCTGTTTAAGTTACTCTTTTATTTACAGATCAAATTTGTGGTGTAAATGAGTTTGCAATGGAAATAATTGTTACTGAAAATGAAACAAAATTAAAATAACTTTTTATAACACTCAAGTTTTAGAGACACTCACAGACGTGTAATTTGAAAGATACTAAAGATAGATTATAAACACATCATTAATTTAGATTCACTTGGGACCTCTACATGGCCACGTTTAAAAAAAAAAATAGTAGCTATCTATTTCCAGATAAGGTAATTAATTAAGATTAGGTTTGGCTACACATAAGAGAAAACCCAAATAATTGGCCTAAACAAGAGAAAGGCTTATTTAGTTATCCCATTAAATCTGTCTAGTGGTTGGGCCGTCTTTAACTTGCTAGGCAGCTCCAAAACCATTAGGGACACAAGCTACTTTCACTTTTCTGCTGTGACACTTGAGGCCTGGTCCTTTCCTTTGTAGTCCAAGATGGCCGTTACTTCTTCAAACTCACATCCAATTCTGAGCAGTAGAGTGAGGTGAAGAACCGCATGTTTGCTCCTTTCAAAGAGACCTTTCCTAATCCCCACATTGCCTGTAGACTCGTAAGTGATGGCATCCAGTTTTTTAGGTACACTGAAAATGATAAAGGATGTTGAGGCAGGCACTTTTTATTTTTATGGTAGTGAAATAGCAAAACTACACTTTTCACAGCTTAGTAGGCCATGTCAACTACTGTTTTGTACCCAAAATATAAGCTCATTAACAATTGTAGAATACCCTAACATCGAGGGCTTATTTTTCTTTTAAACAAAGCTTTTAATACTGAACCTTGGCAATCATAACACTTCTTCTCAAAATTTTTTGCTACAGATTCAGAAAGAAAAGAAATATTGCTATGTTAATTCCATCTATTATTCTGTATTTTATTATGTATTTCTGTGGGAAGTAGGAGGACGACGGGAAGGACGCTATTCTGTGTTGAAGTTGGGAGTGTGCCTGATGGCAGCTCTCTTGCTCTCATTTTCTACCTCGTGGGCGCCTGCCATCTTCCTCCCACGACCCAGCTCCAAGAATCCACGTCTACCAGAGACTGATCCTCTGTATCTTCTCATGGGGAAATCCTCCAACTCTAACTCTGGCACATCAAACCTGAAGCAGTTATTAGTGGAAAGGTTATTTTGCCCGGAATTCATTAAAAATAACGTGGAAGAGAGAAAATTGATCCAATGAGAAGAGGGGAAATGGTGAAAGCTGTATCTATTTTCTGTATAAATTTCTGAAGAATAAAAAACACTATAAATGCATTGATTTTTCTCAAAATTCTATGAAATGTTACCGCACAGGAAGAAATATGTATTTTTCTTACTGAATATACTTTGACCCAACTCCAAAATGATTAGTATGGTTTTCCTGTGTTGAGGAGCTTTTGACTACTTCCTAAGACTGATCTCAATCTTAAGGAAGACGACATGGTCTGGGCTATCAAGAGAGGGAACACCAACATGAATAAATTCTTTTTGATCCCCTAATTTCTTCTCTGATTCAAAGAAAAAAATATGTATGATTTGATTGCTCAAAAAAAAATAGCATTCCTTATGAGATAGGACACATTTTAACAATTTACTGGTAGTCTGAAGGAAAATATTAAACAATGTCTTTTTTAAATAGTGTTATTTTCTTATTAGCTAGAGAGGTGATAAAGTATTTTTATTTTTTTTAATTAAAACTTTTTAAAATGTTTTATTTATTTCTGAGAGAGAGGGAGAGAGAGAGAGAGAGAGAGAGAACACAAATGGGGCAGAGGCAGAGGGAAAGGGAGACACAGAATCTGAAGCAGGCTCCTGGCTCTGAGCTGTCAGCACAGAGCCTGACAAGGGGCTCAACCGCCAGATCATGACCTGATCCAAAATCGGAAGCTCAACCAACTGAGCCACCCAGGCGCCCTGTTAAAAGTATTTTTAACAAAATGATTCAAAGTTGAGAATCATGAAGTTCTCAAAGTAGACTGACTTTGAATTACTTTCTAGAAGTGAAGCTTGTGGTAGAGTCTTCAATGCCTCTCTACTGTGCTATTCTATAATTGAAATTAGTTAAAAAAAAACAACAACTTAATATTTCAAGAATTCTTTGTGAACAATTTGGGCTATTGAGTCAGATAGAGCCTCATGCCTTATTTAGTTTATTTCCTCAACCACAATTTTAAGCATCCTAGATATGGCTTTTCAAAAACTGCATTTAGAAATGTCATTTGCATCCCCTCAGGGTAATTACAAGTACTAAATGAGAAAAAAAAAAGAGAGCGAGAGAGAGAAAGTTCTTTGTAAAGCACTTCATACAAATTAACTTATTGTATAAAGTCTTAGTAATATATTTAATATTGTTTTAAGAAAGATAGCAAACTTCCTATAACTTTAATCTTTAAAAGTACATTGTTTTGATCAAAATTGTGCTGTTAGGCAGAAAATATCTAATTAAAGACACTAAAACAGAGATGAAATGTCAAGTGCTATTTAAATTTCAAATAATATATAGTTTTTGTTCTTTGTACTCCAAGGATCAAAAGTGCTCTATCATTAGATACTATCAATGGATTTCATGGATAACTTTATGATGTAATGCATAATCAATCCAACCATAAGTATGTGATTTAATAAAAAAGGAAGTTCCAAGAGTAGATAGATGTATTAGATATATGAACATATATCTCAAAAATTTCATATTTACTCATTTTATCATTTAAGTGTACTAATTATATTTCATCGTAATATAAGAAGTTGAAAACATGAACAAAATATATGTCCGAAACATGAATATTACAGCATTCCTCAAGGGGTGGGGTTGGCATTTTTTGTTTTGACCTAATATTCATTCCCCTTTTTGGAGTAGTAGTACTTGAATATCCCTACAGAACAGTCTTTTGTTTGGCAGAATTTGTTGACTCAACTCACAGAGGTGAGTGTGTAGTTGAAAGCTAGCTTGTCACAGCATGGCTACAGGGACAGGATCAAGGATGGACATATGACCCTCTCTTCTGTAGACTGGCACTTTCATATTCAATAAATTAGAGAACAGACAAAGCAATATTGGGGAAATCCAAGTTACAAATTCCAGCTATGATGCATAAGGAAGGCCTGGACAAGAGCAAATGGCAACGCACAGGTAAAGGAAAGTACAGGTGGGCTCACATAATCTTATAGATCGAACAGACAATCTGAAGTTGTATCTAATGAAGCCGTACAAAAACATAGTACGTTTTACCTTTAGGCATCTTTCCTTTAGTAACTCATGTTATTTTAATTAGAAGCAATATACAAAAATATGTAAAATGGAGAGAGACGCTTGTTTAGTCTGTAACTTTCCTGACAACCTGCACAGTTTTGTTCATATTTGTTACAATTGTGTGATTGAATCCAGCGGCAACAACAATTTGTTGTCTCAACTGGAGCTTGGGCTCAATGACTCAAGGTTTCTTGTGGGGAATTGAACAAAGCTGACTTTGATTTTAGTGTGACAATTAAATATTTGTGGAATGATAAAAGTTCCTCATTTTAATTATAAGATGTATACTTATTAGCATAAAGCAAAAGGCTTCACTGTGAGGCCCTTTTGAATGCTCTGTACTGATCTCATCCCAGGCTAAAAAAAGTAGACATTGGTCAACCTGCTTTAATAATAGAAAACAAACACCATTTCTCTGGATTACACTTTCCAACTGAGTTGATTTTATTAAACCTTTCATTAGTTTCATCAAGACATGTTGTAATCAAATCCACAGTCACAGAGATCAAGGGAGAATGTCCGCTTTAAGTGGAACATGTTTACCACAAGCAATTTTTTAACAAATACTTCACAGTGAAAATGCTTAATGTCTGTATACGTTTTCTGTAAAAGGGCATCTTTGTGTCTAATTATAACTTAATTTATTTCTCTTTTAAACACATTACGATCAAAAGATCAATGCCGCTTCTTGAGTAACCCAGGACATTTTGGTTATTTTTATGGCATGAGTTTTACAATGGAGCCTACTTGTTCAGAGATCAAGAAAATTTTATATATAAATTATAATATATTATACCTATGGAATACACATTTGAGTGATTTTTAACATCTTTATGTGATCAAATTAGGATAGAATTATGCTATTTACTCTACCCCAAGGTATGTATTTTTTCCACCATCGCTTTATGCTTTTATTGGCTTTACTCACTTACTGAAGTCAATTCAATGGATATTTACACAGTCTTTAATGTGAGCTGTTGAAAGAGACAGATTGGACCAGACAAGTTCATCCTACTTTTCTTATAATGCTGAGTGAAGAACACATGTTACTTATGAGATATAAACAGCATGCTGTAGGTAAGCAAAACGACAATAACAAAAAGACAAACGTAGAAAGATCAATTCTCTCTGGTGATATTATGGAAGATTACATAAAGGGGTAGAGGAGGGGTCGCTTCTTGACATTGAAAGATTTCAAGTCTTGTCCATCTCTAAATATATTCAATGAGATCTATTTGATGAAATCTTCAAAAATGGTAAAAGTTATTTTTCCTGAATAATAATTTTCCATCTAGAAATTAATTTCTGGGGATATTATGGTAGTTATAAGTATGTAATTGCCTCACTGGATAGATCATTAAAAAATAAGAAATATCTACTATGAAAGATTTGGTTATAGAATGAATGCTATACTCAGGCAATAGTGCATTATTCATCTATCAAAAGGAACTAGTGAAACGTATCTACACTGATATAAAATGGTATCCAGAATATATTAAGAAGCGAATCGTCAAAGATTATGGTTATACTTACTTAAATAAGTGTATACATAACCATGACAAGAGGAATTTATACCAACTCTTTTTTTTTTTAAGTTTAGTTATGTATTTTGAGGGGGGGTGGGCAGAGAGAAAGGCAGACAGAGAATCCCAAGCAGGCTCTGTACTATCAGTGCAGAGCCCGACGTGGGGTTCAGACTCACAAATTGTGAGATAATGACTCGAGCCTAAGTCAGATGCTTAATTGACTTAGCCACCCAGACACCCCAACCAACTCTTAATAGTTGCATTTTTAGTGTTGCAGTCTTGGGGGGAATATCACTTTATATAACATACATTTTAGTAATCATTGAATTTTTGAAGCTATAGATACTACTTCTGAGATCAGAAACCTATACTACTATATATATATATGTATATATATACACATATATATGTGTATATATATACATATATATATACATTATATATATACTATATATATACGATATATATACTGTATATATACTACCTATACTACTTCTGAGATCAGAAACTGATTTCCCTAAGGACCTCAAGAACGTTTCTAGCCACCACCTTATTTCTCTCTTCCTTCTTACTGAAACTGAAAGAATATTTTTCACTCTTCTTTGATTCTTCACCTCCATTCCTTCCTCAAACCAGGTTTTCCCTTTTTACTTTATCTCACCATAATTTTTCAAGGCAAAAAAGAGAGAGAGAGAGAAATAAAAGAGAGAAAAGGAAAAGGAAAATAAAAATACATCATCTTTTCAGTGTAAATTAAAATCTTAATCTTTTTTTCAGGCTTTGTATGAGAGTATTCTTTTCCCTTGAACCATTATATCCCATGATTTTCTTTTTATTCTATCATTTTCTTTTTACCTCTGTCTTCGTGCTGACTCCTTTTCTTATTTTTTGCCTGCTCTTCAGCAGTAGAAAAAACATTTGTTGCTTACCCAACAATCATTCCCATTCTTCATACCTGATAATTAAATTTAAACTTTGTTAAAATATTAATCTCTCCCCACATTTATTGAGATTTACTGCATCCTTGACAGGGAGGTAGTCACTAAGTGGACTGAGCCAATTGTAGTGTTTCCATTTCCTGGCTAATAACAGATTTAAAGGTGGCCATGTGTTGTGGTCATATTCAATCAAATTTCAAAACATATCTGAGGTCATAAATATTAATGTCTTTCTCCCCCCTGATTTTGCCTTATTTTAATATGATACTTGCACTGTTGCAGTATTTTGTAACCATGATAGAAGCACTCTGACAGTGGAGCACAGGCATAAAAGAAAATTCAAGCTTGGGGGCACCTGTGTGGCTCAGTCAGTTAAGCATCTGTCTTTGGCTCCAGTCATGATCTCACGGTTTGTGGGTTCGAGCACCACGTTGGGCTCTTTGCTGACAACTTGGGAGCCTAGAGCCTGCTTCGGATTCTGTGTCCCCCTCTTTCTGCCCTTGGCGAGCTCACACTCTGTCCCTCCCTCTCTCTCTCAAAAGTAAATAAACATTAAAAAATAATAATAATTAGAAAAAAAAAAAGAAAATCCAATCCCTTGATGACAGGATTAAAATACTACAACAATCTAGAAAACTACTATCAAGTTGTTATTTGAGGAATTTTGTTTTCTTGTTTTTGAGCCAATTTGAGGCTTCCAGATATTTGCAGCCCAAAGCATCCTAACCAAGAGAACGGCTACGTGCTTTGCGTGCTCTGGAAAGCCTCATTCGTTATGGGTCATTCTCAGGCTATCAACCATCTGAATGGCCACACACAAAGCCCTGGCCTTTGGAATTGTAACTTCTAAATCTCTAGCTCATACTTCTCTGCTAGATATATACCGATAGATCACATTCCTACAAATTTCATTTTGGTGCCTCATGTACATTTTATAGTCAACCTGTTCTCAGTGAAATTAGTCTTCTACTCTCTAACCTCCAACCCAAGTCAGAAACTTTGGAATCATCTTAAATTTCTTTCCCCTCAAGTATTTATCTTTTTTAATTGGCAAATAATGTCGATCCTACCTCATCAATACAGTCTGGCTCTCTAGCGGCATTATCATACAGTGGCTAAAAACAAGGATTCTAGAGTCCAACTTCCCAGGTGTAAACTCCGTCCTGACCGCTTTCTTACTGTGCACTAACTGCGATATTCCTCAAATCACTTACTCTTTCTGAGATCCCTCATCTATAAAATTGGGATGAACCTCATTACACATATCATTTAGCGTTGTTATATAAATTAAAACAGTTGATAAGTATAAAACGGTGTACGGAAAAGTACTCAGTAAATATCAGCCATGATAATTCAATTTCTTCTTGATGTTATCCTCCTCACCTCACTCCAACTGCTCCTGTGTTAGTTCAAATCCTCACTCACCATTTCTTATCTGAATTACAGAACTACACTTTCCCCATCTCCTTTCTCAAGTGCATTCAACCCATTCCCATGTTCTGAAAGATCACATCCAGTTCCTTTTTCTGTTGGTGACCTTTCTCAGAAAAATCTGTTCACATAACCCCTGGCATGGAATCTTTCCATGATTCCCACAGCCAATGGCATAAAAATCTAAGTTCTGTAGCTCAGCAGAGAAGGCCCTGCCACTCCTCCACAAGTATCTCCTTACTTTTGCTTTCCCAGAAGCACTAGGGTTTTGCAGGAGCCATTTCTGATGACTAGAAAGCATTTCTCTCTTTTCCTTACTTTTGTTACTCACTAGTCTTTCAGGATCTTCCAAGTTTCCTCTTCCCGCAGACATTCTTCTTTATATCTTCAGGGCTCACCACACACATATGCCCTGTGCACACTTGCATCTCTACCGTATTGTGTTTCCTGTATTGCAAATATTTGTTTGTGTGTCCTGTTTTTTATTTTATCGTTTTTCTTTGGATACAGACTATGTGCAGCCAGATATTGTGCCTTTTATCTCTGTATCCATAGGACCTACTATATTGATGGCCACCTGACAATTATTCAATAAATGTGCTCACGCAAGAAATTAATGAGTTATGCCTAACCCTTCATATCTCAGTATCTGAAATCTATTAGCCTAAAATCTACCAATACATCTAAAATACATTCCCCCAAGGTAATCTCTCTCTCTCTCCTTGGAAACCACTGAATCTATATAATTAAGTAAGCAATTAGTTTAGTGCATCTATGAAAACTCTCATTTATTATATGAACTTATCTGTTACATTCATTCAAGAACTTTCTTTAAGAAATAAGAGCTACTATGTGCCAGACTCTGTTGCAGGAAGTCAGGACACATCAGTGAGACAAAAATGATCAAAATTTCTTCTTGAAGAAGATTTATTCTAGTATGTGGTGACAGAAAGTCTTTTACTACTATCTATTGGTTCCAATTTTTCTCATCTCCCCAAGAATATTACAATCTCCATAATATCCGTGGCTTTATCTCACACTTCATAGTTTCCAAAATGCTGATATTGTCCCTTGAATTTAAATGTTCTATTTCTCAACCACTATTCCTGGTCTCTCTTATTCTCTTACCTCTTTTTGTTTCCTGCCTTTTTCTCACTTTCTTTCATTTTCCCTCAAAAGTAAACATATCTTCAATTATATGTCATTACACTGTATAGTTTCTCTCAGATTTCACATATATTTCAACTATTCCATTCTGCCTTTCGGGCACTTGGGAATTTTGTAGTTTAGTGCTGAGAAGTTGGGAATAAGCACTGATAACGAGCATATAAAATTTCATCACAGTAGTCTGTTTTCCTGAATCATGTGCTGCTTTCTCCTGAAATGTGACCCGATGAGGTTCCTTTGAGTCTAATACTGATGACTCCTGGATCCCAGATGCTGCTTAGGTGTGGTTGACAAATGTGCTTACCTGAGTTTTCCCTTTTGAGTCAAAAATAAAAATGAAGTACTCACTACCTATTTCATGATGAATTCACACTTAAACCACAAAATTCATGTACAGAATCAAGATTGCACATCCCCATTTTGTTGGGGAATGTGACAGCCAAAAACAAGTTTTTCAGCTTGTTGGCTTTACCTTTCAATAATTCTTTACTGTGAAGACCACTATGATTTCCACTTTACAGTTTTATGTCTAAGTGCATCCTACTGTCTTACATGTGTGTATGCTTGTCTGTGTGTGTGTGTGTGTGTGTGTATGCATTGTATGACACTCATGTCCCCTTAAGTGAATCCCCGTAAGAAAATTAGGGGAAGAATTACAATAAGGGAGTGTTTTATAGAACTCTTCAATGGTTATATGACTAACCAGCTGCTCTTGTTTAATAAATTACATCTATCTAGATAATCCCAAGGAAGAAACTAGAATTTTAATTAATGTATACAGTTACTTGGGAGTTACTGGACACAAGGTTACTAGATTCCATTTTTGACATTAGGCAGGATGTATGTAAATTCCAGTTATACTGAAATAATGTTTCTTTTTTTTATTAAAAAATTTTTTTAACGCTTATTTATTTTTAAGACAGAGAGAGAGACAGAGCATGAATGGGGGAGGGTCAGAGAAAGAGGGAGACACAGAATCTGAAACAGGCTCCAGGCTCTGAGCGGTCAGCACAGAGCCTGACGTGGGGCTCGAACTCACGGACCGCGAGATCATGACCTGAGCCGAAGTCGGACGCTCAACCAACTAAGCCACCCAGGTGCCCCTGAAATAATGCTTCTTAAGGTTTTTGGACTTCCTGTTTTTTAATGTTCCTATACTGAATACAATACAAATTGAATTATTGAAAAGAATATTAGTATTCTGCAAATAAAATGAACTTACTTGAGCATATTTTACTTTGGATCCTAAATAAAGCACAGTTAAGGGCAATCATGATAATATAAATTATGTCAGATTTCCCTAGGTTGTGCTGCACAAATTCACAGAGGATCAGCAGCTTAAGCATCAAAACAAAGTAAGAATAGTAGACCTAGTCCCTCAAAAGGATCTTATACTTATATTAAAAAAAAACTTTTTAGTAAATAATAAATGTAAGCAGCATTATTAATATATAAATAATTACTTTTCTCTTATCACATAACCTCACTGAACAGTCAATAACAGATAGGATGAGAATAGCTAAATCATTTTTGAAGAATTACTCAAATATGCCTGAAGTAACATATGGTAGAACCTAGATATAAAGAGGGATCATAGGCTCCTAACTTACAGTTGTAATTAAAATCATTTAAGTGTTGTATCATCCTTGGGATAGATACCATTAATGACAGAAGCCAAAATATGAAGTACTGTGTGATGCATTTTTTGTTGATCTCCAAACCAAGCTTCCTTAGTCTAATACCTTGGCATTTTATTGACTTTCATCCAGTAAATCAGCAAATATTTATGGAGTAACATCAGGTACCCTCATAGGCTCAGGGGAATCAGTAATGAATAAAACAGACAATCTCTTCACTTAGAGGCTTTATATCCCATAGACAAAGGAAGACAGTAAACAAATACATATGGTATGAGGTGGTTGATTGTGAGTACTGTGGAGAAAAATGAAGACAGGAGAAGGGATTTTCATATTAAAATTACCACATCTTTGCTCTATGATTACATGTTCAATTTTTATAGCAAAAGGACATTTTTAGATCATCGAAAACCTTCTGAGTGACTTAAGCGCAGTGGAATTAAGAGAAAGGAAAGTATTTAATGTCTAGCAGGGCTCCAGGAGCATGCTGGAAGACAATGGAAAACACAATGGGATTAGAAGACATATGTGGTCAGAGATACCTTGCAGAAGTAGGAGACGAGATGGACTATGAATAAAAATAGAATATAAATAAGTGTATATCATGAACAAACCTGAGTCAAGATGCTTAGTGGGGCAAAGTACAAGTCTGAGGGGAAGAGGGCATATCATGAGATAATTAGGTAGGATAGGGGAGATTTTATTAACTTGAGATTTTAAATTCAATATTAAATTCATATTTAACTCAAATATTAAATTCAAAAATTTTAACCTATTAATTATTGTTTTATACTGTTATAAATTGAAGACTGTGTTATCTCCCCTTAAAGAGCTAAAGCTGGAGCTACAACTGGAGATTTCTAGACACATCTTAATGTGTCCTGGGTCATGACATTAGTTTTACATAATTGGGAGAGACAGCTTGCTCTGTAAAACAAATGAGGGAGAATAACCTACTTTATATTTTGGATTTTTTTCACTGAAATAATTCAACATAAGTTACTGGGCTTCTTTCTGCTTTAATATGTGTGACTTAATAGGAATTTATACCAAAACCCAGATATTATCCTATCCTAAAGAAACAACTTGTGAAGCTCAATGTAAGTGAAAATGCTTCTATTATAAAGAAACTTTAGGAAAGTTTCATTAACTCAACTCTCCAGGACATAGTCAATGCTTTATCTAGTTTATTCTAAATTCTCTCCTATATTAATTGATATTCTAGTATAGGCTGTTATGCATCTATACGAAGACATGCCATCTGAGAAATAATGTGACTTCTTTGAATGAAAATTGAAACACTAAATATAGAAAAATACTGAAGTTGATTATCCCATAGAGTTGAACTTACATGCCCTTCAAAGAGAGAAGAATTGACCCCATTATTCAGCAGCTTATAAACAGTCCCAATGAACAAAAATTGCATTGTGTTGAGTCTTCATTTGTAAATGACAAATTTTCAGATTTTAATTTTTGGCCCTGATGCATACTCAAGTTGCAGTCATTTTAATCAAATAATTGTGGTTCTGGAAAACAGCACACAATTTTTAAAGTTAAAAGGAACACTTTAAATTTTCCCACATTTAAAGCCTTTATTAAATCTTCGTCTCGACTAAACAGGAGCACCCATTAATAAGGTAATGAGTTAAATAATACTGCCTCCTACACTTGGAACACTTGTTTATTATATAATAAAGCTGAAGTCACTATTTAAAGCTCACTGGAATAATTGATAGATTTAAAACTTTCTTTCAAAATATATCAGTATAATTAAAAAATTTTTTTATTATGTTTATTTATTTTGAGAGAAAGACAGGGTGTGAGCAGGGAGGGGCAGAGAGAGACGGAGACACAGAACCCGAAGTAGGCTCCAGGCTCTGAGCCCAGCAACGCAGAGCCCGACATGGGGCTTGAACCCACAAGCTGTGAGATCATGACTGGAGCTCAAGTCAGACGCTCAACCCACTGAACCACCTAAACGCCCCCGAAGTGTATCAGTATAATTTAATAAATTACTATGATCGACCAAAAATCCTATATCACAACTTATTTATTTACATCATAAATGGAAGTACTTGATCATTTCCTTATGAAGAGCAATTTATTCACTTACATCTCAACAAGTGCCACGCTATGCAAGCAATGACAGTGGAAAAATATGCCATCAAAGGAGAACTAATTATAATGGGGGAAACTTCAAATTGTCCGCATCTCTGTAATCAGTGGTGCTAAGAAATAACCAACAATCCTAGAGATATAATCAGCAGTGAGAGAAATACAGAAATGTAATCATCAATGACAAAAATGTAAGAACATTATCACCAGTGGTTCAGAATACTCATGTAACTCTTTAATAGAGTGTTGATACAGTTTATATGTATTTTAAGTCCATAAAGGCATTTGAAAAGCTGGCTATCCAATTTACGTATAGCTGTTAGCACAAAATAATTGTGATTATTATCAAAATCCCATGATTCTAAGTACTGGGATCGGAAATGAGGTTTGTAAATCCTCACAAAAGTTGAATATTATTTTGCCAAATTCATTCACTTGATAAATCTTTCTCTCTCTTTTTTAATATGGAGAAAGACCACAGCCATGGCATTTCTGGGTGACACCTGAGTGCCTAGCCATGTGCTACAATTCTCTCAGGCCTTTTGAGTGGTTCTTTTATGACTTCCAGCCAATTTTTGATGTAACAGCTGGTAATTGTCTAATTTAATCCATTCAGCTGTTCTCAACTTCTACAATAAACATTGGTTAGCTCTTCATTACAACCATGTGTAGAAATATCTGAACTAAAGGAGATAATTATACTACTTGTCCCAAGAAGGTATCAGTTAATCCTGATTGTATAAGCATAATAGTTTGCCCAATTTACATTTTCTTCTGCCTAAAGTGATCATGAGGGTGTCTGTCTAGTGATAAACTGACACTTACATGAGCATTTTACAGAATTCTATAATTCCATAAAAATTCTAGGCTGACTGTATAATTTACTAGGCTGACTGTATAATTTGATCCAGTGGTATCGTTTTTGATAATGAGAATGGACTTTGTTAATGATTACCTGAAGACATTAGGCACATTCTACGGATAAAAGCTCCACATTCCAAATTTCTAGTTACCAAAAAGTACAAGATGTACAGAAAGGAACTAAGAACTTAAGAAACAGAAATAACTTAACTCCTCATGTTCTTATCAGCACAGAGACAGGAAAAGCTGGATCCTCAAAGTTTGAGAGACCTAAAGTTTTGTGTGTGTGAGCTTTCAAGTACCTTAAAAATTTGGAAGAAATCATCAAAAGCTACTTCCCAATTCTCTATTCTTCCTGGTTGAGGGACCTTATAAATCTAGAATGAGACTTTCCTCTTGGAACTAAACAGATTTTCTTTTCTGGGAATGAGAAGACAAATGTTCCTGCTTCCTCTTAGGAAGAGGTAAAGAATGGGTAAGGAGAGGATATCTGAGTCCATTTTTCTATACCTGAGAGCTCAGGATTAATAAAATAAGCATAAAGACATCATTGTAATAGTATTTTTTTGCAGGAAAAAAAGCATACAACAGGGTGGAAGGTCTACTCACACTTTGATGATCAGCGACAAAACCGAACAATCCCGTGTTGCTTTTGGTTGATCTTACTCTCCCTTTCATCTCAGTGGCTATTTAAAATATTCCACACTTTCCTCAAAATATAGACACCCCCCGTCCCCCATTCTTATTTCTCAGAGAAGATTAAAGAAAGAAAAATCCCTCACCTTTTACCCATTTGAGAAAATCCACTTAGGAGAGCATTATATGAAGACTATTAAAATGCAATCAGTATCATCCTCATTCTTAGAATCTGAGTGCTCCTATGGGTCTCTGCATTTATCTCAGGATTGTGAAATGACTTCTTTTGTCATTTAGTTTTCACTAACATCACAACCAGAATTTTTTTGAAAAATTTGAATTCTCAGCAATTTAATAAAAGTAAGAAAAGTTTTTATTTTTAAAAAATTTTTAAGTGCTTATTTTTGAGAGAGAGAGAAAGAGAAAGAGAGACCGAGACAGAGAGAGACAGAGAGACAGAGCAGAAGCAGGGGAAGGGCAGAGAGAGGGAGACACAGAATCTGAAACAGGCTCCAGTCTCTGAGTGATAAGCTCAGAACCCAACCAGGGTCTAAACTCACAAACTGTAAGATCATGACCTGAGCCAAAGTCGGATGCTCAACCAACGGAGCCACCCAGGCACCTGAAAAGTTTTAAAAATTTCCAAACATGAAATCTGTATCTCTGTGAAAGGTAATGCAATACTTTGTTAATACAGTAAGAAAACTTACAGATGATAAAACAGTAATGATCCTTGCATGATCCTTCTGGGTGATTCCATTCTTTATCCATTTCCTTATTATTTTGGCCATTTTTAAGCATGGGATAATAATCGATGAGTGATGCTGAAATAGTTCCTAGAATACAAATATTACAAAATATTTCAAAATTCCTCTTTGTTTTTTAAAATAAAAAGTTGTAAGAGATCAGTCTTTATAAATCATTAGAATTGTGCAATAAAAAACTTCAACATTACATTGAGTCCAGTGAACCTTGATGACACAAAGATGAAAGTGTGAGGTTACCCTGGTTGCAAAAGAAACATACCAACTGAAAATATAACTGAATGTTAAAGGCACAGTAATATGTATAGCAGAGGAATGAAGCCATAAACACAGTTCTATACTAATGACTGTTAAGTTAAATATAACTGGAGCTTCTTTTTTTCCTAGCTTACTGTATAATATACCTTATTTTTATTTTTACCTTTCTACTTTACTTCTCTATTATGTATATACATTATATGGTGGTTGTTGCATGTACTATTTCATTCCTACATTGAAAATATCAGTGTAACATTACTATAGGACTGAAAGAATAGACATCAACTTAAACTTTAGTCTTCAGGCTTACTCAGTAACTGGATCTGATTTTAGGTTTTCTCCATTGGAAACAAGATTAAATGCTCTTAATTGTTTGTGAGAAGGAAATAAGGGGCAGAGATTAATATTGGGAATAAATTTCTCATGAATAAATATCCTGATATAAGAGAAGCCACAAACTTGATTAACCATAGATTCAATTGTTAAGCCCAACAAGGCTAAGAAAACAAAAAACAAGAGAATGGTGGTGAAGAGGCACACTTCTACCCAACTTCTGATGTTCTATTCCACAAGACAAGGTGGAAGGATGAGAAAGATTGAAAGGGAATAAATATTCCAGTTAGAAAAAAAATAGCATTTGAAAGGCCTACAAAACCTAGGATGTCCAAGGAATTTATAGAATATTTAAATGACTGGAGTCACATATGTGAGGAGAAGTGGCAATACGCGAGACTGAAGAAGTTTAAGGGTGGGCTCTGTGAGCCATAACAAGGAACTTGAACTTGGAAGAGAATAGAAATAATATATTTGAAAGACTTTTAGAAAATCAAAGTTAGTGTACTTGGTGATTGACCAACTCTGAGACAGTATTGACAAAGGATATTAACAAGAATAATTTCTAGGTTTCTGGGTTGGCTAATTGGATGGAGAGTAGTACCATCAACTGTGAAAGCAAACTAAAGAAAGATTTGGGGACAAAGAGGATAAGTTCTCTTTTACACATACTCAAAAGTGTTTCCATTTGACACCTTTCAAGTAAAGATGCTAATAGTTGGGTATGCATATTTAGAAATCAGGAGAGAAACATAAACTCTATGTATTTATTTGGGAAGCAACTTTAAATAGATAAATATCATAGGGGCTATATAACATCACATGGGATTCATATGTGGATGGAGAAGAGAAGAGAAAAACTAAAACAAAAATTAAGATCCCCAAAGTAATAAGTATGTAGGGAAGAGTCAAAACAAAATCTGGGAAAGAATGGTAAGAAAAGTCCAGATAGCATGGTTTTGGAGAAGACAAGGGAAGACAGTGTTTATTGGAAGAGGGAGTGACTAGCAATGTTTTTAAAAGTGAGGAAGAAAAGCAAAATAAGGGGCAGAATAGTATCCATTGGATGTGATGAGAAAGAGCTCACTGAGGAAATTAATAAGGACAATTTTAATGGTTTGGTGGTGTTGGAACATATCATAGTTGGATCTAAAGAAGGGCAGGTAGTGGTAAAGAATCTTCAAGAAGTTGGACTGTGTTGAAAGCGAAATGACAGTGTAATAGCCTGGAGTAGGGCTAGTTTTTGTGGGACTTTAAATGTATATCAGGGGCATGTGGGTGGCTTAGTCGGTTAAGTCTGACTTCGGCTCAGGGCATCATCTCATGGTTTGTGAGTTTGAGCCCTGCATCTGGCTCTGCATTGACAGCTTCAGATTTTCTGTCCCCCACCCCTCTGCCCCTTACCTGCTCTCTCTCTTTCTCTCTCTCTCTCAAGAATAAAAAAATAAATAAAAAAATTATATCAGTAGGTCATGTGGATATACTAGGCACTAGGCTTTAGAAGAGGCCCTAAACATAACAACTTTATGAAAACTCAACCTATAATGATAGTCAGATGAGGTCAAGGGCCGAGGAGGGACTTATTAGGTTCCAGAGATTAAATCCATGTATCAGAATCAGCAGAAAGAAAGAATTTCTTGGATTGCCTAGAAAGCTCATACTGAGGCAAAGGCTTGTATGCTACTACTTTACTAGGAACTAAATTCTCAGGGAAGGAAAGGGAGAAAAAAGGGAAGTCAATCAGTCAAACCAATTAAACATCTATGACTGGGCTGACCACTGGTTGCCAACAAGCATGGATGCTAGCTCATTCTCAAAGGTCCAACCAAGTACATCTCAGGGAGTCCTGAGACAACAGGGGAGAAGAATTGATCCAGTGATCCCATTGCTTTCAGTGTCATTCCACAGACTGAATTCTCAGGCTGTGCGTGAAAGGTGCCCCTGGCATCTCAAGCCTCATCATTAGTAGGAAGTTCTGGGGCAGGATGTGAGAGATACACCAGCTCAGGAATGGTTCCCCCATGGAAGCTGGTCAGGATTCAAACAGTTCATTAGCACATTGTGTACTTGGCTTGGAACAAATGGGCAAAAATTCCTGGAAGCAGGTAAGATGTAGAGGATCTGATGATGTGGTGCACTAGAGGGGTCTGATACACAGCGATTAAAACTATAGAAGAGATTAAGCACAATCAATAGAACAGTTAAGGCAGGTAATCCAGGACAGAAATGAAAGAATATATTCTAGACTCTACTGTTCACACTCAAACAGTTATGCTCTAAAGTCACAAAATGCTAATTCATGTATCTGAATAATTGCCTTTATCTAGCCAAGGATAGATCTGGGCCTGCATCACGGTCTACGTGCATGAGACTACATATTTGGGGTTGAGAAGAAGAGAATAGTAGAAGTCACAAGCACAGGTATCTTCTTCATATTATAACCTAATGTGTAGTAAAGCACCTGGAATATAGTTGGTCCCCAGTAAATCGTTCTGAAAAGAATAAAGGAAAACAGTAGGGAAAAAGAACATAAAATTTGCTTTTATTTACTTAAAAGTTTATAATAAAATCTTTCATCTCCCTTTCCCACAACACATCAAGCTTATCCCATAGGCTTAATATATTGTTGAATGATATAATATAATCATTCACAGGCAGTGATGGAGAAATATGTTTATTTGCTACAGCATCTGACTATATTTATAAAAATATTAAATTTCTTTCTTTCAAATGTGTGCTTCAGAAAAATGCCCTTATTTTGTGGGAGAACATCTTCCAAAGCCATAAAAATACTTTTCACTGAGAGAAGCAAAAGTATTTATGACATTTTCCATTTGAAAATAAAATAAACAATTGGCTAATATCATGACCATTCGTATTGTCACTGAAAATATAACTCATGATTCAACAGATAATACATACAATTTTAGGTCATATTTTAAGTTTCTCTAATGTACCTTTCATTACTCTTTAATACTCCATATTATGTAGTCATCTTTTATTCTTTGCCTTTCCCTCTTTCTTTAATTATCAGGAATGCCAAATGGACTCTTTTTTCTCAGTCTTTTCAAGGAAACAAATATGACTTAGTTGATACATTCCATTTTTATTGCGTTTTGTTTTCTATTTCATGTACTTCTTCTCTTAGGTTTATCAAACCTAGGTATACTTACCTAGATTTCTCTTCTTTTGAATTTCTCAATCATCAGTAAAGCAAAAAAGCAAACTACATCAAACTGCAGTGGTTTAACACACATACAAGTGTATTTCTTGTATACATCACAGCTTGATGTGTGTAACCAGGACCCTTCTTTATGGAATTGAGACACATGGTTCTTTTCTTCTGTCATATTCTAGGTCCTCAGAGCACCCTTTAATGCCTGTTACCTATAGCCAGCAGATAAGAAAGAAGAAAAAAATTAAAACAAAAAAAAAGCACACTCACTCTCAATTATCTTGTCCTGGGTATAATACACATCACATTCCAATGGCAAAGAGTTATATGACTCATATAATTGAAATAAGTGGGGAAATGTGATCTAGCTGTGTGTCTAGGAAAAGACAAAAACATCAATGGTGGTGAATACCAGCATTTTTTTGCCAGTCTGCTTTGGTGGTCACCAAATAGCCCATTGCTCTCTTCTTCTCACATATAGAACATACAAATTCTACCCCCAAGGGAAAAAATCCAAAGTCTCATCAAATTCACTGAATCCAGCTCAATATTTATAGTCTCTGGAAGATGGGTAGTCTTCCCTAACAGATTCATAGCAACTCAATGCTTTCAAGCTCTATGAACTAAGAGATAAATTACCTACTAACTGATATACTAGGATCAGGATAACTGCAATAGACACTTCCATGTGGTAGAGGGAATATTAGAGGCGCACCATTTAGCAAGTTTGGAATCCTGATGGGCAGGTGATATAAGAATTCATTGTCATGGACATGAAACAAGTCCCTTGATTAAACTGTGATTCTGTTTTCTGTAAGAATATTCTTTTTTTCAACATTTATTTATTTTTGAGAGAAAGAGATAGAGCGTGAATGGGAAAGGGGCAGAGAGAGAGTGAGGCACAGAATCCGAAGCAGGCTCCAGGCTCGGAGCTGTCGGCACAGAGCCTGACATAGGGCTCGAATTCACGAGCTGTAAGATCATGACCTGAGCCGAAGTTGGACGCTTAACTGACTGAGCCACCCAGACTCTCCTGGAAGAATCTTCTTGTGTAAGTTTTGGTCATGTATAGGCCCCTAGTTCCACTATCTAGGAAAGTTTTCTTTATCCATTATTCGCAGTTGCAATATTTGAAGTGGGTTTTATTGAACGTGATGTCCTTGGCACTATGCCGTTCTCACTTTCCCATGCAAGTTTGGGGGCTCATGATATGAGTTTAGGCTTGAACCATCAAAGCTTTTTCTTCCAAATTCGTGGCTTTTTTGCCAAAATAATTTTCTCAAATTCTTAGTAGGCTTCTGAACTATTCAATTCCAATCATTTCTGTGTGAAATTTTTCCCCCTCTTTCTACACTTTAAGCAGGAAGAACCATGTACAGAAGTGTATGCACATAGGGCTGCTATAAGGACCCCATAAGCCATTTCCCCACTTCAGAGAGAGTGTGCCACCAAATGAAGCCATGACAGATGAAGGCAAATTCAGGAGATGGAGAAAGGCAAACAGAGCCCTGGTGAAATTGTTTTATCCACTGGACCAAGCCTTGCCTGAAGCCATAACAAACCATGAGATATTACCATTATGTAGGATAAGTCCTTGATTGCTTTTTCAGGTGGATTTCCTGCACTTGTACAACAAAAACAGGAAACAAAACAAAAAATATCCCACCTAATGCCAGAACAAAATTGTATTTCATCTGGATAGCTTCCATTTTGTATAGAGATTCAGTAATAATTATTATTTGCATAAGATGGCTTTGATAAAAAAAGTAACAAAAAACAGAATGTGTTGATTAATGACGCATTCAGTTTCCTTCCTTTTTCTACTTTCTGGTTTAGACTGATAATAAGGGTTAGCAGTTTATGTGAAGTAAGAACTGACCAAAGAGGCGTGAGACACTGAGAAATATTCTATGGTAGAAGGACTGCAGTGGAAATTGTCAAAAATTATGAATAAATATTAATGACAGTAGAATTTATCATTAAGGAAAATAATAAACTAAATCAGGCAACTGAACATTTTTTTTTCCCAGAAAGAAATCTATTTGCATTGTACTTACTGAATGTTTGCTTGATATGTTTTGGAAACATAAAAGAAGATCTGGAATAAGAGCAGCACCACTTTATAATCATTTTGCATGCCAAATATCAGACACCAGAAACAGTTCTGTTGTATGTTGTATACTATGTTGTATACCTAAGACTAACGTAACACTTTATGTCAGCTATATTTCAATGAAAACAAAAGATGTAAGTGTGCTATAGAAGTGTGTTCTATCTTTCACAGGCAGGATTTACTCACATTTTAAAAATTTCACATAACATAAAAATTAATGGAATTTCAATGGGTAAGTTTTGTGCTTCTACCTGGACATTTATAAGATAATTTCCAGTTATCATTAACTATATCACTAAACTTTTACAATAAAAAAAAATTGAGCTAATTTACTCTGAGAGATACTTCTCTCAAAAAAAAAGATATAAAATTTGAGATAATTGAAAATTATGACAAGAACATGTACCAAGCAACAAAATTATCGAAGAAAGAATCAGGTTATTACGTTTTGTTCTGTACAAAAAAAAATTAAAACAAAAACAAACTGAAATCTTGTATTGACTTTGAAAAAATCTTATAGTTTCCATTTATTTATTTATTTGTAATTTTTTTTAAATTGAGGTATAATTAGGATACAGTGCTATATTAGTTTTAGGTGTACAATATAATGACTCAACATTTCTACACATTACTTAGTGCCCATCTCAGTAAGTGTACTCAATCCCCTTCACTTTTATTACACATTCCTCTGCCTACCTCCCCTTTGGCAACCACCAGTTTGTTCTCTGTATTTAAGAGTCTGGTTTTTTTGTTTGTTTGTTTGTCTGCTTTTGTTTGTTGTGTTTCTTAAATGCCACATATAAGTGAAATCATACAGTATTTGCCTTTCTCTGACTTATTTTACTTAGGTCCATCGTAAGTACTAGGTCCATCCATGTTTTTTCATATTGCAAGATCTCATTCTTTTTTGATCCAGTACCTCCACTACTGGGTATTTACCCAAAGAAAATGAAGACACTAATTCCAAAAAGATACATGCACCCCTATGTTTATTGCAGTGTTATTTCCAATAGCCATAATATGGAAGCAACCCAGGTCCATTGATAGATGAAGGGGTAAACAGGAGCAGTATATATACGTACAATGGAATATTACCCGGCCATAAAAAGAATGAGATCATGTCATTTGCAACAACATATATAGCCCATTTAAATCAAATGTGAAATTGACAGTGGTAATCTGTGAAGCTGGATCGCAGTCTGTAAACATAAAACAAATGTTTTAGCTTATAAATCAGGGAATTAGTGGAAAATAAGAATAATATCAAACATGACTTTTTGCAAGGGAAATTTCACTTGCCCATATTCTAAAATGTGTAAGTATTTGAGCCCTTCTCATCTTTAATTTTCAAATGCCAAAGGACAGTCTTATTATGTAGCTGTGATATCTAAAGATAATATCAAACAAGCAAAAAGGAGTGTGAGAATGTTTCAAGTTAGGCTAACATTTGGGAATACCACCAGCTGCTCTCTTTTACAATGAAGGAAAAAAATAGCTCAGAGGCAAAACTGTAAATAAAGTAATTTCAATCTTATTTTACAGGTTAAAAAAATACAATGAAATCCTTTAATGAGTTTGTCCTTTTTCAAGCTGCCTCATGGTCTAACTAAAATTAGGCAACACCCTAAGGGAAATTTTGAATAATACTGTTATTTATGTCCTATTAAAAGGTATTACCATATTTTACCATAGAGGCTTTGCAGTATTTTAACATAATGCCCACAAACCTGATTTTATGAATTAGTGAATTGAACAGGCATTAAGCAAAACAGGAAAGATTTGAATTTTTGTTCACTTTAAGAGCTATGAATTTTAATGAATGTTTTGTTGATTGAATATTTATACATATTTATATTCACACACACAATTCTATATATCACACATATGTATATGTATGTGTATACCTATATGTATATGTATATTTATAGAGATAGATGATAGATAGATAGATAGATAGACAGATAAAAGAGAGAGATAGAGACCTAACATATGACTACAAATATAAGTGATGCTCTTCAATAGGTAGGAATAATTCATTTGTTAGCTAAAATTCCAAACCACAAAACCATGATATGAATCTGGCTAATGGCAGAATTCCATAATACATGGTTTCTTCTGCTAGGTTCTTTCTATAAATTATAATATATTTAATAAATATGAATTAATGTGTAGGTGTTTAGCAAATTATACAAGTTGTATTCTATTCCTCTGTTTTCTGAGAAAAATATCTCAGCAAAATTAGCTGACTGAGGGTTAAAAGTATTTTCTCTTAATTTATAAATCATGATATTTGACCTATTATCATGACATTGTGGGTGGATCATTACACGTAAGTGAAAGAAAAAAAAACAATTAAAAAGAAGCCAAGAAAGCAGATGCTAAGTCTCATTCAGTACTAAATCCACTTTACCATTACTTTTCAAAAGCAATCTAAATGTCAAATTTCTGACACCAAAATTGGTAGCAAGTAAATCGCATAGCACTAAACTGCAAAGTGGCATGCAAAATTTAGAACAGTAGGTTGTATATAATTAGGAAAGAGTTTGTGCTTCTAAATATAAAAGTCCTACATTCAGCATGAGGAAATAAAACTCTTAGGAAGAAGGCAGTCTGGTTGCACTCTTTAAAGACTATTAATACAAACATAAGGGCAACAGATAAAACATGAATGTTCACTTAGAAGCAGGTTTTTCACAGGCAAATGTGTAAGATCATTAGTGGAACTAATCAGAGAATGCTGTTGTGTTCTGCCTTCCTTCATCCTTAAGTATTTTGCCTATATTCCTTCCAATGGAATTGTAAATATTTAAGGCAGAGTCATGTCAAACATAAAATAATTGACTTTCTAAATCCCTTGAATGTCCCATTCATTCAATAAACAAATAATTCTGAATATTAATAGGTAGTATTTTAAGTTCTTAGGCTATAGAAGTGGAACAGGAAAAATCCCTGCCTTCATAACACTTCAATAATAGTGAAGGAGGCAGATGACAAACAAATAAAAATATAAAGAAATACATAATAAAATCCCAATACTCTGATGACAAATGAAGCAAAGACAGCAGATAAAAAAGTAATTAGGGTGGAAGATAGTTCACAAAGGGCGATCATTCCAGCTCTTTCTGAAGTGGTCTCATTTGAGCAGAGACTTGAAATAAATGAGGGTACGAGCCATGCAAAGATGTAAAAGAGAAAAATATTTTGCAGATAGACCAGCTAGTTCAGAGACCCTGAAGAGGAAATGAACTGGGTTACACTGGCAGGAGGAGGTAGAAGGAGGATGAGGAGATACCCGCCAGAAGACTATTTCCAATTCCTTGAAAGAGATGAAGCATTAAGGCTGTACTAGCAGAAATGGTATCAGTGAGACTGAAACTATAGTCTGACTGTCGAGGCCATAGGAAAGGGCAATCAGTTCACTGTGGGTTGAGAAGAAAAGAGGCAAATCAAGAACGCTGTCAGTGTGTTGGCCTGAGCTACTGGCAAATGATGGTGTTATACTGGTATTGGGAAAATTGTGGGGGGCGGGGGGGGGCAGTAGAATCAAGAGTTAGGTATTGGAAATATTCAACTAAGATGCCTACTAGGTATGCAATATCATTATCACAGTGACACTAAGGAAGAAGTAGACTACAGGAGTCCAAACTTGAAAAAATAGTATGTGGTGAAGAGAGGTGGCAGAAACTTGGGCTATACATTTGGAAGTCATCACCATATAGAATTTATTTAAAGCCATGGGGATACAGAGTATCTTGTAATGAGATGGTATCTATAGCCACAGGACATGAATACCATTCAGGAAGGGGGAAATGGAAGCAGCCAGCCACAATTACAGAGATGGTGTGGTCAGTGAGGTGGAAGGGAATCAGAAAGAAAGAGTGGGTGCTCTAAGTGGAGGAAAAAAAAGCAATAAATGAGAATAAAGTATCAAGTATATTCAATTATAATACTATTCTCGACCTTCATTACAATTTTGCAGGTGGTTAGGCTGGAATATTTCCTGACACTTAGCAGAAAAGGTTATGTTGCCTGGCAGAGGAACCGGATTCCTCTGGTTCCTAGCATACTAGGAGAGATGTTAACAGGAATTATAAGGAGAGTTATTCCTTTTGTCCATCCTCTGGGGGATAGAATGCTCAACAGTAGACATTGGTTAGTGCATAATTGGATTAAAACATTTTTGTTACCTGGGAGGGTCACATAAATTAGTACACAGCTTAGTAAGGACTAGTAGAAGCAGTCAAATGTCATCTGGTATCTTTCGTGGGACGTAAAGTCACCCACTCTTAGCATTAACTTTAGATTTTTTTTAACTTAATTGTACAACCTTGCACGATCTCACTTCTACTGACCACTCCACCCTTACTTTGCCTGCTATATCATATGTAAACTGAAAAAAAACTATAGAAACTCTTTTCTGTGTGCTTAGAGACCATAATGAAACAAAGAGAAATAAATTTACTAACCGCACTACAACACAAATACGTGCTTTTGTCATGGGAAACTAAAGTCAGAGTGTCTACTTTTAGAAATTATTATAATTTATTATTATTTTACTATCAGCTAACTTAGGTGACAAATGGTACGTATTCTAAAAATTAAAGTACAGAGGCTAGGACAATTTATCTGAACTTAGCCTCATGTATTAGGATCAGACTGTGATAAACTATGATCTCACATTCTTATTGAAAGTTTATAGAAAAAAAAATGCATTATATCAGAAGCTAAATTTAATTGACTGTAAGAAGGGATGTGTTGCCTGAAACTGCATCTTGATACCTTTATCCTTTATTTATGGAAATCTTCCTAATTCTTCAAAACCTACCTCAAAAGTCATCTTCGTAATAATGATTGTTTTAAGCCCAATCAGATACGATTACTCCATCTTATTGCATTTTACTTCTAACTCTATTATAAGATATTCTTTATTCTGACTTGTCTTAAAATAGTTTGTTGACAATATACTGCAACAAATTATATCTTCCTTGAAGGCAGGTAATATGGATTAAAATATTTGTTTTCACTGAAATAAAACTATCCCTCGTTCAATGAAGATTAGGGTTTTTATAATACTGTCTTAAAATACCTTCTGTGGTTTCATTTTTAGTTAAAATGTATGAATTAACAAACAAAAAATGTGACTCAATATGTACCACAAAGCTACCTTCCAGCTAATTCAGTATATGGTTTTCCATAAAGGAATAAATAACTATAACACAAGTGTTCAGCATCCCTCATTGTACAGTTATTCTTCAGGGGGATGAAAGTTTATATTTGTAAGTATTTATATTTATAGCAATTTTAAGTATATATATCCACACACATACATATCAAATATATATCACACATACATGTACCATATATATGCACAGTCCAAGATACACACACACTCACATATATAAATGGGACTTTATGTGAAATTCTTCACAGAAATAGATCTCAAATGGAATTACAAATGTTACTAGGAGTCACATTTAATAAACTGATTAAAAAGCTAATTACAAATATACTGAGAGTGAGACTCAGAACATATTTTCAACTCCAAATGGAACATAATTTTCAATGGACTTTAACAGAGCAACTTTTTCAGAGTTGACTCCTAATACTTTGGTGTCATGGCAACAAATCATTTAGTTTAGTACCTTTTATCCCACATCTTATTTTGAGAATAAATTAAGGATGTCAGTGTTCCTAGTTTCCTTCGCACTTATACACTGCCTCAATCATTTCAACTGAGTTGAACTGGATGCTAAAGAAAGTAGGAAATGTTTTTTGTCTAAGGATAGCTTGCTTGCTTATTTATTTATTTATTTATTTATTTATTTAATCTACATGGCATAATTTAGTTAGGCTGTTGCCTAGAGAGGCCAGAGGGACTAGATTAGCTCCCTGGTTCTATTCTACCCTTTATATAAGATGTCTTTCAGGAAATAGTGGATTACAACAGGTTTCTGTGGAAACCTGTCTCGCTGAACACAGGTATGTGTGATTTATTATGGTGCATCTGTCATGGACCTGAACAAAAAGAATTGACCCCAGTGTAAAGAATTATTAAGATATGATTATGGGCCCCAAATCAACAAATTCAGAAAGAAACGGAAAATAGCATTACTTGGGTGGAGGCTTTGAAAGTTTTTAAAAAATGATTTTGAAATACAAAATAATAACAGAACTGGATTTTACTTAGGGCTACTTAGGTCACATGGGCATTTGGGCTACTTCTTTTCATAGTATTCATTGATTCTCCAAATGTAGGGACTGAACACAACTTGCTTAAACCAGGGTTTCTCAACCTTGGCAACAGCAACATTTTGGATCAAATGTGGGGACATTTTGGGCCAAGTGTTCCTTGTAGAATGTTTAACAGAACAGCACCCTTGGCCTCAGCCTGCTCGATGTCAGTAGCACCCCCTCCCCAAGTTGTGGCAATCAAAATCGACATCTTTATGTGTCTGCTTGAGAGTGAAATCACCCCCGCTTAGAAACCACTGGTTTAAATAATATTGAAAACGTTTTGTGTAAGTAGTTCAAAGCAACTTTATGCTATTGGTCAAAACAGACGTTATTTACGTTGACTTTCAAAATGTGAATCTAAGAATAATATCTAGACACTGAAGAGAAATGTTTGGATCACGATAATTAAAGAGGCAGTATCATACATGCAGACAATAGTTACAAACTATAGTATAAACATCTTTAAGAACTTAGTAACATTTTAACAATATGGTGGATTTTAACATGCAGAAATAATGGAAAAAGTATTAGGTATATTTATGACAAATTATATATATACATATGTGTTTCTATTTTTATAATATATTAAGCACTGCCTCTGTTATGGTTCAATTAGCTTGTCAATTTCCACATTTATAGTCCATGCTATAATATCCTAGATATTTTCATAGCTTTTTAATTTGAATATATCTAGTCCTCATAAATTTATTGGAAAGATAAGTGGATGTAAATATATATACAATAATTTATATAACACACACATATGGTTTCATGTGATGTGATGTGTGTATGTTGTATATGTGTGTGTTATGTGTTACATATTATATATATATAATATTTATGTGTATATAACCTATACAAGTTTTATATAACATATGTATACATATTTATGATAAAATCATTCTATTGCTTCTGACTCACTGAATTTGAGTTTAAATACATAATTGTCAGCAAAGTGGGAGGAATATTTACATATTTGAAAATTTAGAAGCTTGCAAACAAATATGAGGCGATAGATCCAGTGTAAAGAAAGTCTTCCTACATGTAGGTGATGAAAAAGAGGTAGAAGCAAACATCCTATATTCTAAATTAATCGTGTCCAAACTTACCAGTGGCAATTGTTTTGTGAGATAAATACTTAATTTACCCCAATGTCAGTCACTCTATCTTTTTACACTAAGTACAGTATTGTTCTAAGGAGATGCAAAGATGTAGAGGCATTCCCAGTCAAGTATGGGTCAGATATACACACCACTAACAAAATAAAGATAGATTGATGGCAACTGGGCTACACATACAGATACGTATAGGACAGAGGAAGAAAGCAAGTAACAGCATTTTGAGTTACATCTTGAAGAGCACAACAGTTTTCTAACATAACAAGGGGCAAGGCTTGGAAAGGTGAAATTGCATGGCTTAATGAGGACCCACAAATAGCCCAAGTACAGAGCATCTGGTGAACAAATGTTGAAAGATAAGGCTAGAAGACAGGCAGGACCAGACTGAAGAGAATCTTTTATCCCAGTTAGCCCTGAGGAACTACTGAGGGACTCTAAACAGCGGGGTCACATGGTTTGGTTTGTGTTTTAAGAAAAATAAATTACAATAAAATAAGACAGCAGGCAGACAGTTGGTAGGTTCACTGGAAAATAATGTGAAAAAAAAAGAAGATGCTAAATTATAGCATGGACACCCCAAATCTACCAAAACTTAAAGAGACAGAAAAGAAAAATGGAAGAGAAGAAAGCTTTTTTCTTTGAATGAGCATTCACTCCAAGCTCTATTCTTGCCAATAACTCCTTAAGAACTACACTGTTTTAATGTTAAGCAAAATATATTGTTGTAATTTTAATCACAGACTCTGTTAAGTATATACAAATGACATGACATATAGATGTTGCTCTAAAATTATTGTTCAAAAATTATGGGCATGAGCAAAATACAATCTGTGATTAGAGGCAGGACTGTAGATATAAAATCACTCTTTATAAAATATTTCCTGAAAATATACTGAAAATATAATTTTCTTTCATCAGAAATCTGACATAATGTCATGGGTGTTTGGGTGCTGAATAACAATGTATGTATACAACTTGCGTGATGATTAATTATACACACACACACATGTATACATATGTATACACACACACAACTCACAACTTATAAGGACATGAGTATCCGTTATACATGTAAAAAAGAAACCTTAGAGGGGAAAATTAATTTATAATATAACATAAACTACATGAATTACAGTAAAACCTTGGATTGCGAGTAACTTGTTCTGCGAGTGTTCCACAAGACAAGCAAACATTTATAATAAATTTTAACTTGATAAATGAGTGATGTCTTGCAATAGGAGTAGTACATGATGCCAAACATCACGTGATCACAACTGAGCCATTGGTTCTTGAAATTCAATTTGATATACAAGTGCTTTGGATTATAAGCATGTTTCCAGGATGAATCATGCTCACAAACCAAGGCTTTACCATATTCTTATAATTATATATGTTTGAATATTCACTTTAACAAACTGCTATATCTTATTCATTATTGGTGTTTTTGGGTTCCTAATATGCTAACAATCTAAAAACAAATTTTATGTGTACCTGTTTGTGTGTTTAAGTGTGTATGCCTAAGAACTTCCCTGATTTCCTCACATTCAATTATGTGAGTTTGTAAAAACTTTAGTCCCATATTTGGAAAACATCTTAAACTTTTGGAAATGTATATTCAGTTGGAAATAAAACATGTAATTAGACAAAGAATATCTCTAATATTTATCAAGCAAATAAATATATTGGAACAAACAAGAGAAAAATGAGGGTATCAACTCTCTTATGTCTCTGATATCTTAACCTTAAATCACAAAATTTGAAAGCCATTCCTTTAAAAAGAAAACCTAGTTGGATACTCAACCTTGATTTTTCTTTTAAGTTGCACATTAATAGATCTTTATTAAAATCCTTTAGTCTGCTAATGTATGGTCATAAAAATCTAAGCACACTATTAAAAAGACACACACACACACACACACACACAAACTGGTCTGTTTGGAGAGAGAGTAATAAAGAAATAGCTTATAACATCAGCCTTCATTTAGAAAAGAATTTATCGAATTTCTACTGAGCCTGAAAAACATAGTTATGAAGATGAATAAAGCAGCATGTAAGGCCTCTAGGACCTTACAGATTAAATACATTAACAGATACAGATATATCTTCAAAACAAATAGATTGTATTATTCTAGTGATTGCTTCATCTAAGAAAGAGGCAGACGTTGGTGGCATTTGTTCTGAGAGCCTTGAAGGCTGAAGTCAAGGGAGAGTGTGAATACAAATGCCTGTTGTTCTGGCAAATGGCACTCAGTTCAAAGTACCTGGGTGGTCTGGCACCCCCAATATTGGACTTATTGGTGATACAGAGAGCATGAAATTGAAAAGAAAACTGGAGTCACATTTACAATTGCCTTGTTCTGTAGTTTCAGACTTATTTTGTAAGCAGTAAGGAACCACTGAGGACTTTTAAATAGAAGAAATGTATTCTCAAACATAAATAACATTAACTTCCCCGTGACAAAAGATGCTAGTAGCAAAAGACCAAGAGCAAAGTAAGAAGACAATATAGCACTGATTTGTGTGATTATCCATCCCCTCTGTAAGATTCGTATTTAAAATAAGCATTGCAATATTCTTTTCTTTACTTTTTGCCTGAGACTGACTTCCCCTTTCACAATTGTCCTTAACCCAATAAACATTTTCTTAGAATCAGGGAAATCATGATTCCCATCTTATTCCAATAAATGAGCCTATTTATATTTCATTCCTCCTTAAGTATATATATATTTGTCTTCTTTTCAAATTGATTATATTTAATTGTGCTTATTTCCTTTATGAATAACACCTTTTTACCTTTTCTTGTTCTTAAACATTCTAGCTACTTTAAGATTAACTCAACTCGAAAGAAAGTGTTACATAAAAGATTTTGTAGACTATTTTTCTATGGGGGCTTTAATGCTATCTAACAGTTACTATGTTCGATGCAGGTATGTTTCACCCTCATGCTATTATCATTCCATCTGGCAATAAATGTTTGATAGATATTGTCAAACAAGACAGTTTTTAGAATAATAGGTTAAAACCATAGGAAAATACATTTTCAGGGCCACAGCTGAAAATAATCACTTCCTTCCAACGTGAGAATATATCTAACATTTTCTCTATTTCTTAACAAAGTAAACATACATAAAACTTGGGTACTCTCATTTCTCTTCATATAAGTATTTGCATATCCTTGCCTTTTTCCAGAATAGTTACTGAAGTCAATGGCATCCTCCCATAACAATTTGAGGTATTTATTTAAGGTTTAACCAATGGTTAAAATCTTATTGTTTTCTATTCCCACTCCATATATTGATTTAACACTTTAGTAAAACCCCCAAATGTCCATCATGCTAAACACCATCAGTTTGGAGTAAAGTTATGGATGTACAGGCGATTGGAATTGTGAATGGGGTAATAGTTGTCACCTTAGCACAGTTGTCTCTAGAAACATTGGTCCAAGCCTTGTTGAAGGAGATCATTATTTTGCATAAACTTTATACAAGCAATTTATGTCTGCAAGCAACGGCAGCTTGGCCAGTGATTAATATACTGATAATAAAATATTAGACAGTATTGTGTGTGCAGTGTATGTAGTTACTCTATATGCAGTGTAGATGTTTATTTCGGTATTTCCCAAGAAAATATATGGATGTGAATACTTTCTGATGACTCAGTGAATGTTGATATTTTCCATTTGTAGACATTCATTATTTTTCGCATGATTATGCCCACAGTAATTATATAAGAATATCTTCATGTTTACCTCTAACGCAAACTTTACTCACCATTTTATTATTTTAAAGCCTTTGATAGAATGTCCCGTTCTATCATACAATCTTATGTTTTATACTAAGTCACTTTTAAATTATTTGGACCAAAATTTTCACAGGAATATATTGATGGTTTTAAGATTTAAAATTTTAGTATTAATATTACATGCATGTTTAATGTTATTATGGTATAGTTGGCCAAATCTGAATATTTCAAATGGGATGGAAACAATTATGTTAAAAAATTAGATGTTGAGTAACTTCAATAGCAAAATATCCAGGGAAATATAATTGTCCATATGAATAAAATATGTATGCTCTTAATAGATTTACATCAGTACAGGAGACATCATTTTCCGTTGCTTTCCTTAGATTATTGCCATCCTACTAATTATGTGTCTTTCCCCTTTTCTTTTTCTCCTGGATCCTCCCGTTAGGTGGGATAGGAAAGATATAAACTTGTGAGTGAGGGATGTCCATGTTCCTTTAACAAATCTCAGCAACTAGGCCATTCAGAATATTTACTATCTTTTTCAACACCATTATAAGAAGCGGATAAAAAAGTTGCATCTAATGATGAGAATACACTAAAAAGTTCCCTTGAAAATTTAAATGAGAACCACAGTAAGCAACCATAATATCTTCATGTACTGGACAAAGTGAACTGGGTTTGTTTAAAAGTCTCAGAATTACTGGGATGCCTGGGTGACAGCTGGTTGAGTGTCTGACTCTTGATTTCAGCTCAGGTCATGATCCCAGGGTCATGGAATTGAGGTCCACAACAGGCTTTGCACTGAATGCGGAGCCTTTTGAGATTCTCTCTCCCTCTCTCTCTCTGCCCCTACCCCCTCTCAAAAAAAAAAAATCTTAAAAAAAATAAAAGTCTCAGAATTACTGGTTTTGTCGAGAGGACTAGCTGACCTAGTGAGGAAAGGGTAACTCAGTGTTAAAATTGTTTCAATAGGGTTCTTGGTATAATTATTTTATATTCCTTGGGGACTAAAGGATTATCATAGGCATATCAATGGTTCCTATTAACTAAAGAACTAAGGCCACATGTTATATAATACTGACAAATTTCAAACTGATATAATTTATGTTTACATATATAATAATATTATATAATTTTTCCTATTATACAAATATATAATTATACTTATCTGTAAAAATCTTTAAGTATAAAGAGTGATTCATTTATGTATATTTATGTGTATAAATACTGATATTGTTGTAGGAAATAACAATGTTATAAACTCTGTTGCAATGATTACTTATAAAATTGAATCTAATATTTGACATATATGACCAATGAATCAGGGGGCCATTATAATATCTCTTTAATAAAGTAAATAAAATACAGAAAATCCTTAGAGCTGTATGATAAAGGCATTGGTCTTCATTTAAGCAAAGAAAAATGTAGCATAATTTTGAACAATTTTAAGGAAAGAAGTTAAAATGATCTCAGATTTTAATGGCATTGGATTATAGGTTTTTCACAGTATTTGGTTCTAAATTAAATAATGATTATATAAACATGATTTGACAATTATTTTTAAATGGTTTTTAGCTTTTAAAGCAACTATGTTTCCTTTTAAAAATGGAATTTATGTAAATATTGATAATATAATGTCCTGGTTCACAAAGAGGAGGAGAAAAGAGAAGGGTTATCTAGATTAAAAGTATCTCAAGTTGATGGATCAAATTTTGATATTTAAGTATATTTTCTAAAGGATCAGGGGCAAGAACTAAAATAACCAAAACAAAGTAACAAAAATATGGGGATGGAGATTGAAAAAGAATTACAAGTTGTGTGTTCAATGCACACATAAAAAAATGGTAAATAAAGGCATTTAAAGGTGTTTAAAGTTATGGTGATATCTACCAGACATAGTTAGAACACCAAAGGCTAAATATGCTTGCCTCTAAGAAGTGGTAAAAGACATGAGGAAGGAATGGGGCAAGATACTTTCACTCTTATCCTCCTGTACTGTTACAACTGTAGTTGCCATCACACAATGATTAACAGTATCAATCTGCAACCAGACTTGGTTCAAATCTTAGTTTCACTACTTACAACCTATGGCCTCAGTCAACTGACTTAACATCTATTTATCTGAAATACCTATTTATCTTAGTTTCCTCTTCTGTAAATTTAAAATTTAAAAGTGTTTCTATTGGAGGGTTCTTTCTTATCAGGGCTTAATGCACTAATATTTAAAAAGCATTTGCTAGGGGTGTCTGGCTGGCTCAGTCGGTAGAGCATGCAACTCTTGAGCTTGGGGTTTTAAGTTCAAGCCCCATCCTGGCTGGATGTAGAGGTTACTTTACCTTAGGAAATTGAGAATGCTTTCACATTATTTTCCTTAGGCTTCTTTTCCTTAGGCTTTAAAATATTAAAGAATTCAGAAACTCACTATCCGATATGCAAAGGAGAGTTCTTGAATCTTGAGTTCTAAATCTCAATCTACCGCAAACTTCCACTTGGCACCTCCATGAATTAAAGTGTGCCTTCAAATCCTTCTCTGAAAAAGAAAAAAAAAAAAATAAAGAAAACCATCCCTCAATCTCACTGACTTAATCAATATTTATCAGAAATTCAATGTTCAATAATCAGTGGGTCTCATTCTATTCACATTTCAGGATAATTAAGATTGAAAAATACTGGCAGTTCTATATTATAAGCAAGTTGTATTGTAAAGTTCATTTGTAAGTCACAGAATATAAAGGTCAGAAAAGACTTTAGGGGCCATCAACTTCCCACTCCATTTTTTGTATAAACCTTCTGGAACATCCTTGTCACTGACAGATGGTCATTCATCCTTTGGTTAAAAATGTCAAGTGATCACAAGCTCAGTAATTTAAAGGCAGCCCATTCTGCATCTGGACAGCTGGAGTCTTTATTAAATTTTACTTCTATTAAACTCTTTCCCTATAGTCACACATACTTGCTACAAGTATTTATTTAATGCTAGATGTGTTGAATACATTGAAATCATAGAAAGTGCAACAGAGAAGACATAGAATAACCAAATAACAGCACAAATACATTATTATAAATGGAGATAAATATGAGAGAAGGGAAATATAGTTAATGTTTAGCTGGGAAAACTGATATCCTCCAGGGGCTCACCCACACGCAAACACACGCAGACACGCAGACACACACACACACACACCCATGTGGGGTGCATGGGTGGCTCAGCTGGTTAAGCGTCTGACTCTTGATTTCAGCTCAGGTCATGATCTCATGGTTTGTGGGATCAAGCCCCAAATCAGGCTCTGTGCTGACAGCACGGAGCCTCCTTGGGGTTCTCTCTCTCCCTCTCTCACTGTCCCTCCCTCTCTTTCTTTCTCTCTCTCTCTCTCTCAAAACAAATAATTCTTTTAAAAAGTACTATAGCATGAACTGAGGAAAGGGGAATTAAATGGAAGGCAGGGGGGACAGTAATGGAGGGTGCCCAGAGGAAAGGAGGGGAGGAAAGACTGGTCAGAGTAAAGAACACCAAACACCACATGTGCAGGTTCTGAAGAGGGAGGCAGACAGTTGCATTCAGGAAACCAAAAGAGGGACAAAGTAAGTGAACCAGATTGCACAAGAGGGAAAATGCTGCAAGGGGAAACTAGAGAGGTTGAAAAGGTCAGGTAGTTAGGGTCCTAACGGTCCTGCCTTCTAAATTTGCTACTATCTCCGCCCTCGCTAAAGTGACATCCAATACATTTATTTACGCCCTGTTCAACATTATAATATACATGACAGTACTTACCCTCTGTTTCCCACGTCAGCTGAATGAGCGTCTCCAATTCCATCCACCATTTTTCACCCTGTCCAGAAATGTCACTCTTCCAACTGCATTCCTCTGCTGTCAAAGTTGAACGTTTGGGTTTGTAATAATTTTAACAGTGTATTACTAGAACTAATCACAATATTATACTTGTCATCTCTGCTAAATAATGATTTGAGCCACTACTGATACATGCTGTGATCATATAATCCACATCCAAATGTAGTCATATTTGAGGGTCTAGGTGGGAATGATCATGAAGTGAGAAAGTTAATGAAGACAATAAATGTAAACCAGTCCTCCTGAGGGCAAACCAGGGTTTATAGTTACCGTAATTACTGCTTATCGTCCATTGTACACTTTCTACTTCCCTTTGACCAGATTGCCTGATAAAAACAGGATGGCCAGGTGAATTTGAAGGTCAGATAGAGACCAAACAAATTTTTAGTGTAAGTACATCCCATGCAATATTTGAGACCCACTTATACTAAAAATTACTTATTGTCCCTCTGATCTCAAATTTAACTGCAGGTGCTGTATTTTTATATGATAAATTTGGCAGACTTATCTGCATCTATAGCACTTTTAGTGGCCTAATGAAAATTTCTATCATCTGTGGTTCCAAATGACGATTACTTCTGCACCTGGCATGGCACAGACACCGTTATTACATTCAAGTCTTTTATAAATCATGAGATCTTTAATATTTGCATAGAGGACAGAAAACTATCAACAGCTTATTGAGCACCTTTACTATTTGAAGCACTCTGGTATTCTCTGGAAATTCAAAAATAAATCAGACACGACTCCTACTCTCAGGATGCAATCATAGGAAACAAGAGTAAACATTTAAAATGCATAGTGACAAGTGACATAGTAAAAATGGACAGAAAACTTGAGGATGTTCCGTCGGTTAGTGTCCAACTCTTGATTTTGGCTCAGGTCATAATCTCTCGGTTGTGAGTTAGAGCCCCATGTCAGGCTCCATGCCCGGCATGGATCTTGCTTAAGATTCTCTCTCTCTCTCCCTCTGCCCCTTTCCCAATTCACCTGCTACCTCTCTCTCTTTCTCCCTCTCTCTCTCTCTGTTTTTCTCTTTCTCTAAAATTGAATAAATAAATAAATAAATAAAAGTGGATAGAAAACTTGATAGGAACATAATCAGGGAGTTCATTAAGTGTCAGGGAATGTCATTAATTAAATGTCATTAATTCTCATATAGGCTGAGAATTTGATATTGAGTAGCAGTTCACCTGGTAGAAAAACTGGGTGAAGACAGCCCAAACAGAGCTCCTAGCCTGTGCAAAATCACTGTCTGAAAGTGCATGTTTAGGAAACACTGTACAGTCCAGTGAGCATGAGAAGATACAGCTAAAGATGAGATTAGGAAAGTAGACTGCAGCAAAGGGCCTTGCTGAGGAGTGTACAGTAACAGTTATCATTTATTGAAGTCATATGATGGGCCAGGCACAGTGGAAATGAAAGTTAAAAATATAGAGAAAGATAATTTGTAAGTTATCTGAACCCGGATATATGACAGAAAAGCAAAGATGACTGTGATGTACTCAGCTTAGGCAGTGCGGTAGATCGTGATGACATTTACCGAGAGAGAAAAAAAAAAAAAAAATCAGAGGAAGAGTAGGTGGGAGGTGAGAGCAGAGGAGGCAAAGTGGAGCTTGGGCATGTTAAATCTAAATAGTGTTTCCCTTTTTATTTTCAACAGAGTGATGACAAGATCATTTTACTTGATGACTAGTGGAGTATGAAGTTGGAACAACATTTTTGTGGATGTTTGGCTATTTTTAGCCTCCTCATTGCCAAAGTGAAGGTTTATGCAATGAACAGATACATGAGTGGTAATGATGCAAGTGTCTCCAGACAATAACTCTAGACCAGTGTAGCCTAGGTGTCAATTCTCAGGGTAAAGTTCTCACTATTCTGAGACAGAGCCGCTCTCATAGGAAGGTTGATGGCTTCTCCGATTGTGAAGCAGAAGTGAATTAATAAGAAAGTTGGTAAGAAGGTTATTCCCTGATTGAATCACATAATTATACAGTCACTGAGATCTGTTGTTAGAGACTGAAGTTAAAATGTACTTTCTGGGAATGGAGGTGATTCTATGTTACGTATTTAAGAAAAGAGTGAATGGCATTAATCAGCAATGCATTTACTTTCATAAACCAGAGTTATTTTCTGAGAACCTCAGGAAATTTCCTTGAATTCTATTCACTCCAATTATTCTTCAGATATTTTAGTGAGTTTTTACAAATGAAATTTATATTTATACAATACATTTCTAATATTTGGGATTTCAACTTTTCGCTTCTTTTTCTCTCTGCTTCTTTTATTTAAATGACATTTAAAAGGATAAGGAAACATTTATATATTCCCCCTGTGCTTTGCCCCAAGTAAGCACTCAAAAAATGGCTTTGACTGATTACTCAATGTGTATTATAACTGGAGTAGTGGGAAATCCTTTTTTGATAAGTGAAAAATTAACTTCATTCATTCATTTTTTTGCATGTCAACTTTTTTGTCTTTAATGTTGCTATGAAATAGTTCTGCTTTGAAAACTATAGAGATGCAATTTCTGGAAATATAAAATGGAAAGCATTATTTTAAACTGGTTGAAATAAAATAAACCATAAACATTAATTAAAATAATAAAATAATAATTAGTAGTTTTTATTAGTTTTTATTACTCACATGTAAAACCTATTTTCTAAAACATAGCAAAAGCATTTTGCTCAATCATCTAATTATGTGTTTATTTTACTTTTCACTTTATATACTAAAATTCTATAATTTATAATTACTTTGAGTCTATTTGTAACCTTGACATTTTCATAATATTTGGAGCTCTACACCTTACTGAGGCATTCTTCCTAATGTGAAAACATAACCAAATATCATATCAAGATTATAAGCTATTTGCCATGTGATTGACTACAGCAGAATATTTTGATTTATATCACATATGCTTTACTACTTCTAATTTCCACCTTACTTTTTAGCATCAATCATACCAGGAATGGGCCACATTCCCCAGATATTACAATAATATTAAGATATGGAGCATATCTGTCCCATATTCCAAAATACAGCTTAGCAACCTTAAGCTATATACCAAGTCAATAAATATGTATTAAATATTCATTTTGCAATTAGAACAAGAAGATATGCTGTTCTTGGAGGCGTCTGTTATTTTCACCACCTTTAAATTTCCTTTAAAGTAGGGATGGAGGGGTGCCTGGGTGGCTCAGCCGGTTAAGCGTCCGACTTTGGCTCAGGTCATGACCTTACGGTTCCTGAGTTTGAGCCCTGCATCGGGGTCCATGCTGACAGCTCAGAGCCTGGAGCCCATTTCGGATTCTATGTGTCCCTCCCTCTGCCCCTTCCCCACTCACTCTCTGTCTCTCTCTCTCTCTCAAAAATAAACATTAAAAAAGAAAATAAAAAATTAAAAAATTAAGTAGGGATGGAGTCTCACATTGATTTGTGAGCATATACAAAGGGCTTTGCGTCAGCCAGCTGTTGCTGACTGTAACAAACCATCCCAATATTAAGTGGCTTAGAACAAGCATTTATTCTCACCGTCTGTGAATAGGCCAAGGGGAGGTCTGTTCCTGGCCTGAGCTCAGTGTGTTCAGAGCTGCTTCACGTGTTTTTCATCCTCTTTCATCATATTTGAAGACAGCATCGTAAAATGAATTTTTTTTGGCAATGAAACATCTTTCCCTTTCTCAGACTGCTTCTTTGTGCAACAAGTTGGGAGCCCAGAAACATTTTTTTTTTTATGATTTAAAACAGCATTAGTACCTTTCAGTTCAGATTTATGGCACTTTTGTAAGATACGTCTTTCAAATACCTTGTGGGCATTCTATGTATCTGATTCCACAATTCTTGGAGGTAAATGTCTTTCTCTCCAGACTTAATTTTTTTGTTTTTTGGGCATATTGACTCATATGTTTTCTAGGAGACCTACTGCCTGTGAAAGTGTCCACTGGAAACCACCTTATCACTTGTAGAGAATTTAACAGAAGGGTATTGGGGTCATATCCTTGACTTGGTTTTTACTCTGGGCATATATCTCATGGTCTGCACCTTTGTTTTGAAATTTTGCTGGCAGAAGAGTCTAGAAATGAGAAAAAGTCCTAGCTTCCAAGCCAGCAATTCTGCTTGCAAAGTGGACAATTCTTCCCTGATCCTACGAGTTGCAGAATAGTATTACATGCACCTCTCATGATTTTGATATCTACCTGGCTATCATCTTACTCAAGTGGACAAGGTTTTAAGGTCCATTTACCACATTACATTTTACTCCAGACAACCCTACCAAATGTTTCAACATTTCACATGGTCATCAACTCATCCTGATTTGCCCACGACCCTTCCCAGTTTTAGCACTAAATGTCCCACATTCCAAGAAACCTCTCAGTTCCAGACAAACTGACAGTTAGTCACTGTACTATCATGTACCACATAACACAGCTTGCAAATTTTAAAGCATCCTGTAACAATGCTCTTAAATCTTTTAACAGGTTTCTGAACCTACCACTTCCCAATTCTAAATATATACATATATAACCACAGCATCCCACTTACCAGTAACAATTTCTATATCAGTATAACAATGCATCTTTAGGAGCACCTGGGTGGGTCAGTCAGTTAAGAGAATGATTCTTGATTTCAGCACAGATTAAGGTCTCACAGTTTGTGGGATTGAGTCCCTCATTGGGTTCCATGCAGACAATGTGGAGCCTGCTTGGGATTTTCTCTCTTCCTCTCTTTTTGCCTCTCTCCCACTCTTTCTTTCTCTCTTTCAAAATAAAACAACAATAACAAAAAAAAAAAAACAATGCATCTCTAAACTTAGTGGCTCAAAATAGCAATAATTTATTATTGCTCACATGCCTGGGTGGTTGACTGGAGCAGGGCTCATCTGGGAGCAGCTCAGTTCCACATGTCTCTTATCTTCTTTGGACCAGTGAGATAATCTTGCTAAATTCCTTTTATGGCAATGGCTGAGATGACCACACAAGCACAGTTCAAGCTTCTGTTTTCTTTATATCTGCTAATACTTCCTTGGTCAGAATAAATCAAGTGGCCAAGCCCAAAGTCAACAAGCAGGGAAATAGGCTGTACCCTTAATGGGAGGGAAGGTGTACAAGAGTAGCCAATAGATGATTTTGCATTTACGTATTAATTTTTACTACAAATTATACTATATTGAGGTATCCATGTGTACCTCACTGAGGTATAAGGTTTAAGTTCTTTCAAATAAATAGTTTCATACCATCTAATGAGGTCAACTCATACAACCTTCACAATGTTGTTTACATTGCCAGAGTGCTATCAGGAAGTAAAGGGCATATAAGAATATTATGAACTTACTAACCATCTTAGAAGGAGAGACCCAATTAGGATCAAGAAAAAGTGTGGATGGAGTTATAACCCTGGTGGTCAAGAATGCCAAGAGCATTAAAAGAGGAGGGAGCTACCAAAAGGACCAGCCGACAGTTGCCCACCCTGTGCAGGAACTGACTTTTCTTTTGTTATTTTTGCTACCAAATACAATCATCCTGCTAAGTTGATCACGTCCAGAATTTGTTCTGGTGCTTCTTTTCCTATTTTTCCAATATAAAAGTCACTGTCCTATTAAGTCTTTTTAAAAATTAATATAGCTATTTCCTGTCATAAAAGTAGTTTATAGTTACTACAGAAAATACAACCATTTGAGGTTAAAAAAGAAATCCAGAATCCTACAGCCTAGTTACAGTCATCCTAAACATGATACAGCATATTTTTACATTCATTTTGCCATGGGTATTTTCCATAAATGCAATAAAAATAGTATGCAAAAATAGTTTCTACTCAAATTACACCTTCATTTCCCAGCTTGCAAGTATGTTCATATGCATAGCTCCCATTTCAAATCCTCATATCAAACAGGCTTTCTTTTACTGCTGTTTTCCTGAATTGAAATAGGATATTCTTTTCCTGTATGCTAGGTTCTTAAAAGAGAAGGGGCTCATAAAAAAAAAAAAACTGTAATATGGAATTGTATGCAAACTAAATGCAAAGCATAATATAAAAAATGCAAAACCCTTTGGATGCTTACAGGGGCTTCTTTCCTGGCTTTCATTGTTGGGACTCTTTTGCAAAATGTAATGCACCACTGATGGTCCTCACTTCCTGCAACCCACGCTTCACCAACAACCACAAAGATTTCCTGCCAAAGGTTTGTTGGTGCAATCCAGGAATGGATTCAGGCCTTGTTAGTCCAAAGATTCTTCTTCTGGCTGTTCTGGTATGGCACATTTGCCCCCAAAGGTACATTTGCCCAGCTTTCAGGTTGAATTTCTGAGTACACTCAAATTTCTGAAGACTTATTTGGGTGATTAAGCACAGTCTATGCCTTTTTAAAAGGGCATTCTCTTCAGACTTGCAATTAGAAAAACTTCCTTCTGGAGTCTGTCAATGTAAGTAAACAGGCTCATTTCAGATCCTAGTTTACAGTGTGTAGAGAGATTTTGCCTTATTCAGTATCTTAGATAATGCTAGTTAATTATTGGAAGAATTTGTTCTAGGCAGGATAATCAAGCTTTTTAAGAAAAAAACATCAACTTAATTATTTTTATTTCTGTATGTATTTGGGTTTCATTTGCTTTTGATTTTCCTTAGAAGTTTAATAATCAAAACCCTTGTATGCACATTACAACATTGACAAAAGGCCCCTAGGTAAAGCAGGAATTCCTGGTTTTGCCAGTCTACAAACCACTCCCTCCTGGCAACAACTTTCAATTCTTCAAGTTATTTGTTCAAGTATTTACTCCAAATTTTAACAATGCGATACTATGCTACTTTCCCTTAATTAATTCATTTTATAAATTGAGTGTTGATATTTTGTGACACTGGATGACCATTTCACCTTCCCAAAATGATCACTCTGTATTCAAATTGACAAATAATATTTACATTATTATAATGGTTGTACAAATATTATTCAGAGCCAAGTAGTGGTCTGATTATTCTTTTTTTTTTTTTTTTTTTTTTTTCTTATTTTTCCTTCATTTACAATTTTTTTTTTGGTCTTCTTCTTTTACTTATATGGCTGACAGTTACACTTGAGAGTCCCAATGAAACATGCCTCTCTTTGTCCATGCCCTTAGCAATGTAACTGCTATCATTATTCAACTCATTAAAAAACAGTCTGTTTCCCTTCCTCTTGAATCTGGGCTGGAATTTAACTTGTCTTAACCAATGAAATGAGGATGAAATGAAATTGCTCTACTTCCTAGATTAGGTCTCACTCCTCACTGGAGTTTCTGCTTCTGCTCTTTGAGAACCATGAGACAACATTATGTAAAGAAGCCCAGATAAACGACCATAGGAAAGAGGACAAGCCAACCTAATCCTTAAAGACTTTACATACAAATGGGAGAAGATGCAAATGACATATCAGATAAAGGGTTAGTATCCAAAATCTATAAAGAACTTATCAAACTTAACACTCAAAAAACAAATAATCCAGCGAAGAAATGGGCAAAAGACATGAATAGACACTTCTCCAAGGAAGACATCCAGATGGCCAACTGACACATGAAAAAATGCTCAACATCACTCATCATCAGAAATGCAAATCAAAACCACAATGAGATACGACCTTACACCTGTCAGAATGGCTAACATTAACAACTCAGGCAACAACAGATATTGGTGAGGATGTGGAGAAAGAGGATCTCTTTTGCACTGTTGGTGGCAATGCAAGCTGGTGTAGCCACTCTGGAAAACAGTATGGAGGTTCCTCAAAAAACTAAAAATAGAACTACCGTACGACCCAGCAATTGTACTACTAGGCAGTTATCCACGGGATACAGGTGTGCTGTTTCGAAGGGACACATGCACCCCCATGTTTATAGCAACACTATCAACAATAGCCAAAGCATGGAAAGAACCCAAATGTCCATCAATGGATGAATGGATAAAGAAGAAGTGGTGTGTATATATATATATATATATATATATATATATATATACACACACACACACACACACACACACACACACAATGGAGTATTACTTGGCAATCAAAAAGAATGAAATCTTGCCATTTGCAACTACGTGGATGGAACTAGAGGCTATTATGCTAAGTGAAATTAGGCAGTCAGAGAAAGACAAAAATCATATGACTTCACTCATATGAAGACTTTAAGAGACAAAACAGATGAACATAAGGGAAGGGAAACAAAAATAATATAAAAACAGCGAGGGGGACAAAACAGAAGACACTCATAAATATGGAGAACAAACTGAGGATTGCTGGAGGGGTTGTAGGAGGGGGGATGGGCTAAATGGGTAAGGGGCATTAAGGAATCTACTCCTGAAATCATTGTTTCACTATATGCTAACTAATTTGGATGTAAATTTTAAAAAATAAAAAATAAAATTAAAAAAAATCTCCTGCACAGCTATGCAAACCATCAACAAAATGAAAACACAACCTATAGAATGGGAAAAATATTTGTAAACCATATCTCTCATAAGGAGTTAATATCTAAAATATATAAGAAACTGTTACAACTCAATGGCAAAAAAACCCCCCTAAATACCTCAATTAAAAAATGAGCAAAGTCAGGCACCTGGTTGGCTCAGTCAGTTAAGTGGCTGACTCTTGATTTCTACTTGGGTTATGATCTCATGGTCATTTGGGCTCTGCACAGTGCATGGAGCCTGCTTAAGATTCTCTCTCTCTCCCTCTGCCCCTCTTCCCTGCTCACACATACCCTCTCTCTCGAAATAAATAAATGAATAAATAAAATCTATTTAAAAAATGAGCAAAGGATCTGAGTAGATGATTTTCCAAAGAAGGCTTGCAAATGGCTAATAGGTATATGAAATGACGTCAACATCACTCATCATGGGGAAAGGCAAGTCACACCTGTTAGAATGGCTATTATCTGAAAGGCAAGAGGTAATAAATGTCAGTGAAGATGTAGAGAAAAGGGAACTCTTGTGTACTATTGGTGGGAACAAGAATGTAAATTGGCACATCCACTATGGAAAACAATATAGAGATTTCTCAAAAAAAAAAAAACCTATCAATTAAAAATTGATCACCACATGATCTGGAATTCCACTGCTAGACATTTTTTTTTAAAGGAAATGAAGTCACTATATTGAAAAAAATAACTGCACCCCTATATTCACTGCAGCATTATTTACCACAACCAAGACATGGGAAATAACCTAAATGTTGATCAGTGGGTAAATAAACATTATCCAGCCAATAAAAAGAAGGAAATCTTGTCATATGCAACAACAGGGATTAATCTGGAGGGCATTAGGCCAAGTGAAATAAACCAGACAGTGAAAGGCAAATACTGTATAGTATCACTTATATGGGAAATCTAGTTTTTTTAAAAAAAAGTTGAATTCAGAGAAACAGAATGTCAAACAGTGGCAATGGGGGGGCAGGGGCAGGGGCGGTGGGGAGGGGAGATGTTGGCCAAAAGTTACAAACTTTTAGGTTTTAAAAAGAATAAGTTCTGGAGACCTAATGCAGAGGTGGTGGCTAGAGTTGATAAAAATGTATTATATATTTGAAATTTGCTAAGAGAATAAATCTTAAGTGTTTTCACCACACATACACAAAATAATAATTATGTAAGGTGATGAATACGTTAACTAGCTTGATTGGGGTGATCATTTCACAATGTATATGCATATGAAATCATCACATTGTACACTTCATAAAACATTACGATTGTATTTGTCAATTATACCTGGGGAAAAAATGGTTGTTGATACACAGCTGGCACTGAACAATTATTTGCTGAACAAATGAATGCCCAACTTGATTTGGATGACAATCAATCAATCAATCAATTAATAGATAGAATCGGCCACTATGATTATGGATTTATTTCAATTGCCTTGCACAATTTAAGAACATTATTGAGACATGAATTAAAATAGCATACTTCCTTGGTGAACTGAATGCTTTTTTACCATTTTGAAGTAACTTTTATTTCTAAGAATGCTTTTTGCAACACAGTATATTTTGAATGTTATCCATATACTTTACATTGCTTTATTTTGCTTGGTATTTCCATGCCTATCTGAATGTAAGTGTTACATTAAAACTTTTTATATTACTATATTTCAGGTTTATCATAAACAAGTTATGATTAGATTTTATTCTTATCAAATGATTATCATCTTTGAATGCAAACATACTTGTACACTAACATATAATATGATTGCTGCAAAATTTACATTGAATTCTATCATCTTATTTTATGCTTCTATTTGTCCTCTGTTTTTTCTGTTTTTGCTTTCTGTAGTATTAAAGGATTATCTTCTTACCATTCCACTTTGTATTTTCTACCAGTGTGAAACTTACATATTTTGCTTCTTTCATTGGTTACTATAGTGGAAAGAAAGGAGTTAAACAGCTAACCTCTAATTCATTCCTTTCTAGATTACAGGAAGGATATACCCAGGGGAAAGAAAACAAGGCAGGTGAACGTGGTCTAATTTCCTGATCAATACGATTACTGGTATTCTAGGTAAATAGATTAACAATATTTTCTAGGAGGTGAGTCTTTATCAATGGAATGTTTTAAATAGGAATCTCAGGCTAAATGATTACTTATAATAATAAACCTTTTAGAATCCATAAATTTATGAAGCATTTATCTGTACAAATACATCACGTAAGCTGGGAACATGAAATGGACATGAATGAACACTCCCAGCTGTGTGAGGTAATAACTTATGTACCTCACTTAGAAATGACTTCCTGGCTGGACCACAGACTGGATATCTTTCCAGAGAAAGAAAGACTTGGGTAGCTACCTCAGTGCCCATACCCTCCCTGCTATGCAGAGCCTCCTTATCACTTCTATTCTTAAAATTAGTAGTAAAGCTTGATAAGGGGTAGGAGGTTGATTTGAAAATCAGGTTTTTTGTATTGGTTCATTGGATTTCAACATGCATCCTTTACTTACCAAATGTAACTTCAATCAAAATCTTTGCTCTCTTGTTAAAGCAATTATATTAAAGTACTGAAATGGTTTATTCTTTGCCATTTATGTACTATTTCTGTAGTTAATTCTCTATTTTGTAATCCAAAATGGTTTCATTTTCTTCTCTGTTTAGTAGGGTTATACAATTAATGCTCATTTGTCCCCCCACCCCCGCCACCACCCCCAGATATTTACTGCATTGCTTTGGCTCCTCATTCTTTCTTATCCCTCAAATCTTCCACTTCAGATCACTTTCCCTGACACTTACACATGTCCTTTATAATCTCCTTTAGTGTAGTTCTCTGGGTGGTGAGCTGCATGTTTATGTTTGTTTGAAAATATGTATTTTGAAAGTGATTTTGAAATATATAATTCATTGGGCATAGTATTCCAGGTTCAATTAAAAAAAAGCAAACTTTCTCATTCTATTGTAAACATATATTACAGAAGAGAGTAATAGATTATTATAATTTTCATAGTATTCTCAACGTCTCTTATTTTCCATTTTGTATTTTCCAAATTTTTCTCTGTATTCTTCAATAATTCTGATTCATAACCTTCATATAGTTGTGTTTAATCTGTAGTTTTTCATTTTCATTTTTGTGTTTTTCACTTTTAGAGTTTCTATTTGATTATTTTCCAAATCAGTATTTGATGTTAAAATTTTCTTGCTCTCTGTAATAATTTCCAGGATTTCCCCCATGTCTTTCAAAATCAGTTACTTTATAGCCTGTGTCTGATAATTTCAATGTCTCAAGTTTTTGTGCTGTTGTTTCTTTTAGGTTTTTCACTGATTTTTATTCATTAAGTCTTATTGTATGTCTAGTTATTTTAGGCTATAACTTGAACACTGTGTGAAAATTAATTTACGGGATAATTTGAGGTCAGGGTTAGCAGATCTTCTTCCCAGGAAAGAATTTCATTCCAGCTTCATCTGGAATCCTATGGGCAACATATTTCCAGGAAATATTGAGTTCAATTATACATGTGAAGTTTACTGGACCATTCAGGTACCAGAACACTGAACTGTAATTATTGATGAGGTCCTGATAATTCCAATTACTTTTTCCATGAAATTGTAAACAATCAAGTCTCAGCCTCAGGTGGGGAAAGGTATCAAACTCTGTCTTGTGCAAAACCTGGTTTTGGCTTTTATTTCTTTTTCCTTGAATACTGCCAAAAACTGCCCAGTTCTATATAAGCAAATGTCCACAGGCTAAAGGCAGCTTGTAGTGTTAGGTTTAAATATCTGGATTCTTATCTTTTCCTAAAGTTTGGCTGGATTAATAGTGATATTGTTAGCGTTTCATTTGCTTTTCTAATGTTCTTTTTTTCTTTTTTAAATAATGGCTACACACTTTATAGAATTTTTTATAGAGAGAAAAATGGAAAACATTGATGTCACATACTTTTTTTTTTTCTATTATTTCTCTCCTGGTAGTACTTGTCCGATGACACTGTATTGCTGCTGCTTTATTTAAAGTAAAATAGGGCTCCTAGGTGGCTCAGTCGGTTAAGCATCTGACTTTAGCTCAGGTCATGATCGCAAGGTTCATGAGTTCAAGGCCTACATCAGACTCTGTGCTGACAGCTCAGAGTCTGGAGCCTGCTTCAGATTCTCTCTCTCTCTCTCTCTCTCTCTCTTTCTCTCTCTCAAAAATAAATAAACATTTAAAAAAAATAAAGTAAAACATGAGAATATGCTATTGGCAAGAAATGGTGAATAATTCCCCATTTATAAGTAATTTTACACATAGAACAGCTAAGTGATCCCAAATAATCACTATTAATTCAGTTCTAAAAATTATCAAAATATACAAATTCATAATATGAATGCTAATAACTAGGTCTCAAACTAAATAGAAAATTATGCCTGAACTTTTTTGTATAGCAAACCTTATATTTGTAAAAAAAAAAAAAAAAAATACTGATAATACCTACAGGTATGTAATCCCTTCCTTAAAATAGTTGTTTCCCCTGAAAACAAAAAGTACTTTGAAAGACTGAGAATAAGATAATTTCACAATTTTATCAAATGGATTTAGAATAGCTTGTCCAGGTGGCTTTGGGTTCTATTTCTCCTCTCTTCCCCCTCCTATTCCCTGAGTTTCAGACATTCAAAAGTACATGGTTGTTTGAGGTTGATAATTAAGGGGGTTTAATAATACATAACTCTACTTCCACTTTTTAACATTCTACTTTACTACATTCAACATTTACTGGTAAATGTTGAGTTTGTGAAATAAACCATCCAATTAAATTATCAAGAACCAACTTGTTTTGGTAAATTATGCCTCCCTTACTTGAATGGAGTTATACGGGACATATAAGTACTCTGAATAATCTTGGAATGAATTTATAAAATTTATATCTAAAAGTTAGTAAACTTGTACGTTTATATTTTAGAAAAACAAAATTTAAGTAAACAATTATAGTCATTATCCCATTTTATTAATTCTTTACAAGCTGGCATATGTCCTTCTTATTTCAAGAAGCATTTTCATGTCCTAATGACTCATAAAACAGAACCCATAAATCTTATCTTAATGGAGAAGTATTTCACATTTATTTTAGAAGATTTATCATGATTAGGAAAGTTGCATGCTTTACTTTGTTCCAAAATAACTTTCTCAGGGGACATTAACTTTTGCAACTTTGTCCTGCAATATTATATATTATATATCTATAAGATATTTTTATGTCTTAAGTATCTTTCTATATCCATTTTTATATCTATTTCCAACTTTTAAAATTACTTTCTTAATACAATCAAAGCTTTTTCCATGTTATATTTTCAGAAGCAAAAGCTACTCACTTCCTTATAGGACAGCTAAAAGTTGTATGTACTCTTGTAGGGGAGACAATGTATTGGGCAGTTTTAGATGTGTATAATGAGTAAGTTTACAGTTTTCTAAATGATTTGTGGGTTGAAAATGTCTTATATTCCTGCATTTATTTTTCTGCCTTTTGTAATGAAGATAAACTAATTAACTCCAACATCTTTAACAGGCTAATATGATAAATATTTTCAGAGAAGAGTAAATCATGTTCAATGTTGCAGTGTTTTTCCTGATTCATATTATTATGAGACAAAAATTAAAATTAAAATATCCTTAAGAACAAAATATATACATAAGAATTAAAAACATGGGGCACCTGAGTGACTCAGTCAGTTAGGCATCTAACTCTTGATTTCAGCTCAGGTCTCAGATCTCACAGTCCATGAAACTGAGCCTCACCTAGGGCTCTGTACTGACAGTACAGAGCCTGCTTGGGATTCTCTCTTTCTCTCTCTCTCCCTCTGTCCCTCCCCTGCTTGCTCATGCATGTGCATGCACACACGCACATGCACTCTCTCTCAAAATAAATAAAATTAGAAAATTTAACAAAATTTCACAATGATTAGAAGATAAAAATAGTTGACATTTAAATTATCCTCAATTACTCCAATATTTTCATGAATAGATACATATTTTAAATTTTTGATTATATTAAAATGCATGGCCATAAAATGTACAATCTTAATCACTTCTAAGTATACAGTTAAATAGTGTTAAGTATATTAACAATGCGGTACAATCAATCTTTAGAACTCTCTCATTTTGTAAAACTGAAACTCTACATCCACTAAGCAACAGCTACCTATACCCCTCCCCCAAGTAAGACACATACTTAAATTGAAGACAATCTTTAAAATAAGACGTAGTGGCAATGGTTCTTGCCCACCCAGGATCGATTTCTCCTTTCTTTTTTTCAACAGAACCCAAACTTAACTCAAACTTAGTCTCCATTGCCAACTCCAGGGTGAGTGTGAGCCAATGATAAAAACCCTATTTCTAATGGAAATAGGATTTCTAATGGGAATCCCTATTTCACTCAGAAGTCCAGGCTTAGGCCAATCACCAGATGACATTCTCCTGTTCATCATTACTGCTCTTTAGGAGGGAGCATGTGCACTGAGTTTACTAACCACACCATGAAGAAGAATTTATAGTCCATAGTTGGAAGATAGATTTTCTTCTCTCTCCAACTAACCTTAAAGAAACAGACTGCTTTAATTGCTACTGAAAACCATGATATAACTGAACAAGACAGCCTTCACAGTCCCCTAGGCCTAACTAAACTTTAGACAGGCTTCTCCCTGACTCAGCAACCCCTGACTTTCCTTATCCATGAGATTTACTTTAGAAAACTTGTAATTATAAATCTTTTCTCTGCCCTTTTGAGATATAAATCTTTTAAAAAGACTCTTGCCAGTTTTACAAACCAGGACTGTCTTTCTCAAAGACTTTAAGCCATCTCCTTCAAATGTAATCAGGAAGGAGGATGGAGCCCCTCCCTCCCAATCCCATGGGAGAGTAGGAGCCTACCTTCTGCAAGTCCATTTGCTCCAAGTTCTGAAACTACTTCCTGTCATGGAGGTATGAGATAGCTTAGTTTTCCTTTAGGCAAAGCCAATTAGCAAACACAGATGGGCTATGATACACCCCACCCTAGCTCTTAAAAATCCTCTGCCTTTCACCATACTTGAGTTTACACTCAGTTCTGACCTCTCTCCCCTACTGCAATATTATTTATTATCATTTATAATTTAGTATTATTATTTATTGAAGTATAATTAACATACAGTTTTATATGAGTTTCAGGTGTACAATATGATTCAACAATTCTATACATTATTCAGTGCTCATCATGATAAATGTACTCTAAATCTCCTTTATCTGTTTCACCCATCCCTGCCTCCAACTTCCCCTCTGGAAACTACCACTGTGTTCTCTGCATTTAAGAGTCTGGGGTTTTGTTCATTTGTTTGTCTCTTTTTGCTTTGTTTGTTTGTTTTATTTCTTAAATTCCATATATGAATGATATCATGTGGTATCTATCTTTTTCTGACTTATTTCCCTTAGCATTACACCTTCTGGGGCCACCCAGTAGCTTTGAATAAGATCTTCAATGTCTGACTTTGTCTAGTGAAAATTTTACTTTGACATAATCATGAGGTTCGCCAGCCTGGGGACAAAAACATTAATGTAAGGAAAAGAGTACAGAGAAGAAAATACAGGAGGAATGGAACAAGAGCCCAAATGATGCCATGTCTAGAATTCACCTTATATTTAGGTCTTCTGTCATATGGCATAAGTGTCATAAATGTTTAAGTCAACTTGATTGGGAATTTTGTGGACACTTATAGTCATTCATAATCATATATTTTAATATCAGATAATAAATATTAAATTACTGTTGGCTCAAAATAACTAAAGTCAGAAGTTAAGGCAGTTCTTGAGCACCCAGATGGCTCAGTAGATTAAGCATCTGACTCTTGATCTCAGCTCAGGTCATGGTCTCACAGTTCATGGGTTTGAGCCCTGTGTAGGTATGGAACCTGCTTGGGATTCTGTCTCTCTCCTTCCCTCTCTGCCCCTCCCTCACTGGCTCTTGCTCTTGCTCTCCTTCTCTCAAAAATAAATAAATAAACTTTATTTAAAAAAAAAAAGAAGTTAGGGGCACCAGGGTGGCTCAGTCAGTTGTGTCTAACTCTTGGTTTTGGCTCAGGTCATGATCTCACAGTTTGTGAGTTTGAGCCCCGTATCAGGCTCCATGTTGACAATGCGGAACCTGCTTGGGATTTTCTGTCCCAAAAATAAATACATAAAATTAAAAAATTTTTTTAAAAAGAAGTTAAAGTAATTTCTGCTTGTCTTCACTACTAAGTGTAGACGGGCTAAAGATTAAAGCTGTGAAAATTATAAGGAAACGTTATATCAAAGTTGATACCAAATTTTTCTTTGAGTAAGGTCAATTCTATTTCCAAAAATGATCTAAAAATTAATCAAGTTTAAGTACATTCATTTTATTGTGCTCAGTTCTTAGGACAGTGTCCGAAGTCTCTGAACAACGAATAAATGTGAATTGATTGAATGACCATTCACCTACACCTAATACACAGTAACTTTATCTAAGTCATACTAAAACTAAAAGAGGGTACTCAAAAGAAAGTATATTTTTTAAGAAATTATACATCTATTTCTAGATGACTATCAGCACATTTTATATGTATTGAACGAATGTCTTCCCTATCTACTTTGCAAAAAGAAAAACTTACAAATCAGAAGTCACAAGGGAATAGAGATTTATTCACTGCCTTTTTTTTTCTTTCATTGAGAAAGAAGCAGGTGTAATACAGAATTACACAGTCAAATACACGAAATGGCTTAATGCCACGCAAAGTACTTATGCAAAACTATCAGCTTAAAGGGGATCGATAGTAAACTGTCAGATTGCTACCTCCACAACTGCAAGAAAGTCAGCAAGAAGACTGGCAATAAAGAAATAGAAAACTCTACAGACATACATACCTCTCCTTTTGCTGCCAACATGGTAGATGTGCTGTCTGTAGCCCACTGGTCCTGTGTAGTCAGCTGGATGACACAGCAGGATATCAGAGTCTTCATTCCTGTGTTCTGAGAAGTATCTGGCAAGGCCTACTCCTTTCTCTCAGGTGCTGTGCTCCGCTGCAGGTGACAGAATCTTCCTTGAGAGAATCCAACTTCTGGAAGAAAAAAGAAAGCCAACCTCAGCTGTTAAGCCATAGCACAGAGTCAACAAGAGCTTTTTTACAACTTTTAAATATTCATGAATCTCCAATAGTTTGTAGGCAATGGGGAGACTAAGCTGGCCAGGAGAGGAATGCTGTCCCTGTGTTAATGTGATAAGAAATGGTAGGAAAGACTTATGGTATTAAGCATTTCAGCTGTATCATATTAGCACTGTATCATAGAACTTGTTTTTCTCCAACACAATACAGAAATCATTATTATGTTAAGATTCCTAAGAATCTTATTCCTAAGAAATAATTGGGAAAAAAGCTAATGGGATCAAAGATCTAAAATGTATTGAGATTTCAACTTTTTTCTTTAAAAAAAAAAGTGTATCTTTAAAGCTCTTCCCCAAATCAAAATGTATGAAAACATTTGGTTTACAGTATTTTCTGGAAATGTCATAGATATAATTTTGTTAAGCATTTTTTATTACAGCTTATTCTTATTATTACATATTGGCATAAATGTGGGTATATGTGCACATGGGTGTTTTGGGGCAGCGTGTGTGTGTGTGTGTGTGTGTGTGTGTGCATGTGTATGTGTGATTGAATATGTGTGAAGGTCTGTATGGGATGTGAGAATAAGGTATGTGAATGTCCACTTCTAGGAATGGGCAATAACCATAAAATTAGAGCTGGAAAGGGTCTATCAAACCATGTAAGATGTTGACCTTCAAATTTTCCAAATGACTTGTGAAGAAAATACACACATATATGTGCTATAGAATTCCTATTCCGTTCTTTAGAAAAAATGGACACATTTTAAAATAAAAATTCATGAGTAAATCAACATTTAACATCTATAAGCAAAATTATCTAAAATGTTTCATCCATAAAATGGTTCAGCTATCTTATCTGAATACATAGCATATAAGGAGCTACGTTTTCTATTTACTAATTTCATTTTCGAAGGAGGGAGGGGAAGGAAAAAGGAAGAAAGAAAGGAATGAAAAGGAAGTGTCAAAAGTTAAAAATAGATGAAGTAAAACCAATGAATTACTGAAGTAATAATTGTAGAAGTTCACTGTGCACACACCAGAAAGACAGTTTGTAAACCAGGAGCCCTCAAACTAAAACATGAAATGAGGCCCAGGGGCATATTGTTATAAAGCAGTGTATATAGTGAGAAAGCAGTGACCATTTATTCTTCCAGTGATTGGATATAATATTAGAATTTTCTTACATGAAAGGGAATTGATTAGTGGTTACCTCATATCAATTTGGGATAAAAGTTCAAGTTTTGCTGATGATTTCCAGAGGCACAAGCAAAAAATTACTCAGGTCATGTTAGTCTTGGTAAATAAGCTAACCTAAGCTTTGTTTGTATGACTAAATTGGTTTTGTCTGCTCAGGGAATTTTCAAGCCTGGCCTTCATTTGTTTTTTTACTTTAACAAAATAAAGGAAAGAAAGAAAGAGGGTGGGAGAGAGAGAGAAGGAGAGAGAAAAACCAAGAGTGAGATCTCTGATCCTAATATGTACATAATTAATACGTAAGCATCTGGGCTTACCTAGGCACACTATTGAAAGTTTCCCTCCCTAGCCACTCACACATTCTTGCACTACCTTCTGTGATTTTCCCCCCCAAAAGTTTAGGGATTAGTGTTGGGTTAAGAACAAAGGAAAAGATGAAAAGTACCAAATTCAAGAAGAACCTATTTTAGACACTGTCAGAACTCAAATTGGAATAACAGGAAAGGATTACAAGGATTCTCAGTCCAATGGCCTCATTATACAAATGGGTAAACCAAATAAGTCCTGGAATACCGTTTCAGTCAATTTAAGCAGCTATAATGAAACACCATATGGACTAAGTGGATTAAACAACAAAAAAATACTTTCTCATGGTTCTGGAGGCTGGAAGATGATTAAGGTACCTACATGGTCAGTTTCCCTTTGCATGGCCTTTCGTTGGTGTGCACACACCTTGGGAGATCCTGTGTCTCCTCTTCTTTTTATAAGGGCACCGATCCCATCATGAGGACCCCACTCTCATGGCCTAATCCAACCCTAATTACTACTTAAATCCTCCCCACACTCTGTTCCAAATGCCATCAACATATGAACTTGGAGGAGACACATTCAGTCCATAGCAGACACTGAGACTTGCCCAAAGTCACTCTGCTGATTAGCGGCCCAAGGAGGAGACTCTGCCTCAGATATACTGACAATTTGTCTAATATAATTTCCACTGCAAGATAACCCAATACCCGTTATTCAAAGGGGTTAAAAAGAAGGGAGAGAGACAAATTATCAGGGGGTTCACTCAAATGTAATCTTTTGCAGGCATATGATTCAACTCGATGCTATCCACCTCCTGTAAGGCACTGAACCATCCGCTTTGCCATCTTCAATTTCTCTCTCTCTCTATTCTAGAGACCCTTCCTCCTTTAATTCCATTATCCTGTTCAACTACATCTCTGGTGCAATTCTTTTCACTGTCAAACGCTACAAAATACTCTACATTCATTATCTCCACTACCGTATTCCCATCCGCTCCCTGGCATACTGCAGTCTGGTTTCTACCCTTCTCAACTTCTATTATCCACTGCTCATACTGACAGATTGTATGTATGTTGCTCAATTTATCCATCCAAAACAAATTGAGGATTGTTTACATTTCAGAGGGGAGAAAACTGACACTATTAAGTAACTTGTCCATTACTGTTCAGTTTCTCTAACTATAGACATCATTGCTGCCTATCATCTTTGTCTTATAAATTCCTTGGTAACCTTCTTACTTCCAAGTTACATTTTAAAAAATATTTTTCCATGAATTCCCCAAGGTTTAATTGATTCCTACTAATACACCAAACTTGCTCTTACTAACTACTAAAGCTAATGACCTCTCTTTCAATCTTGATTTCATTCTCTAATTAATTTCCATTTGATTACTTTCTGGCTTTGGGCATTATCAACTCTCAATTTATTCTGGTACAGAAGGGCATTTAAGAGTGAGAGCCGCGGTCAGACAGAACAGAGTTTGAACTTCATCTCTCACGGTTACTAGATATGTGTGGCATTAAGCAAATTTAACTGTTCTCTGCTTCATTCAACTCATTTTTAAAATTAGGAACATAACATATTACTTCAGAGCCTATGGGGAGGATGGCATGAAATAAAGAGTGTGAAGGTCTCAGTAAAGTGTCTAACATCTAAGCACTCTATTAAGAGTATCCTTTATTCCCTACTGACATGATTATCTCTTTTGTCAGCCTTCCCAATCTGATTTCTCTTTCTCAGCCTCTTATGGCAGCCTCTTGATTATTACAATCCAGATTTCTGCTTTTGACTCATTCTCTCATTTCCCTCACCATTATCCCTAGATGTTTTTATTGAGTCCCTGGTTCACCTGTCACTTCTAAGCTGATGTTTTTAAAATATAATTAACATCTCCAAGTCTCACCTTTCCCCAGAAATTGGCCTGCACGTCCAAGTAATCTTGCTTATCATTCTTTATCAAATAAGGAATATGAAACCTAACAAGTGTAATAGATTGTCACCTTTCCCATTAAATATGGTCCCAGTTAGCAAAGAAATAAATCATAGTCATCCAGAAATTTTTCAATTCCTTACCAATTACCACCCAATTGTATTAATATGGAGGGCACACTCCTCATATCTTGATTTTCTTCTCTCCTCTGTTAACATACCCCTACAACTCTACTTCATGGCCTCAAAATGTCACACTCACTGGGCAACTTGATCTTCCAAAAATGTTTTGCTTAAGTATTCCTGAGCATCTGTGACCATGCTGCTTGCTCTTTCTTTTTCTTTTTTGTAATGATTTTCCTTTTGTAATATTTTTAACTTTAAATGCCATTGATTCCCTAGGAATCATCGGGGATTTCTTTTATGTGCTTCCATTAACACTTTGCAAGTGCTCTTCGTGTGATAGAATATTATAATCATTTCATGTCCCTCTGCTTCCAGAAGTCTAAATATTATTCACTTTTGTATACAACTAGATCTTGAAGTTCTTTGATACCAATTCATTGAATATTAATTTATACCCTAGTAACAATTTTTTCCCTTGGGGAAAAAGCTCACTGTTATATAACGTTTCTTATAGTTCCCGAAAATAATTTTAGTAAAACATTGAGATTCAGTTTATAAAAGTACATATTTGCTATAATTACTAGTTAATGTTTACATTGCATAATACTTGATACAAACAAAATAATATGTCACATATAAATAAATTCTGACTAAAGACAATAAATTAACCCACCACCCAACTTAAGAACTAGACCAAAACCCACAATTCTTGAATCTTTGTTTCTTTTCTATGCCATCCCCTGTCTTGTTCTCAGATACAGCTACTAGTCTGAGTTGTATACTCATAATTTCCTTCTTAAAAAAACAAAAACCAAAAAACTACAGTTCTTTTACATATATAAGTATCCTTAAACAGTGCTAAATTGTTTCCTAAGGGAGGTGGGGGGTTGCTCTACCAACAGACTAGGAGTATATGAGTATTCCTACTGATTGTCATGTCCACCCACACTTGGTTTGGTCAGACTTCTTAAATGTCACCAATTTAGCAAATATAAGCATGCCATATCAATAGTCTTAATTTTAACTTCTCTTATTACTAATGAAGCTAATTCTATTGCTTTGTTGGCCCTTTGATTAAAATAAGAACTAATATTTTCTGTTTGTTGCTTCTTGCTACGCAGGGTGAGTTTCCAGGGCGCCTGGATGGCTCAGTCGATAGGGAATTTGACTTTTGATTTTGGGTCAGGTCATGATTTCACAGTTTGTGGTTCAAGTGCTGACAGTGCTGACCGTGCTGAGTCTGCTTGAGATTCTTTCTCCCTCTTTCTCTGTGCCCCTCTCCTGCTGTGCACTCTCTGTCTCTCAAAAATAAATAAACTTAAATAAATAAATAAAATTTAAAAATTGCTTCAATACAAAAAAAGTAAAAGCTTCTCATTACACTATATACACAATAAAAAGTTTTATTTTCTGTAACTATTCATATCATAATCTCATAGACTCTATAAGAAAATAGGATTTCTTCTTTGAGATGACTAAAGTGGTATTGAAAGAGGATGTGAAATAAGAAAGAATATGTAATATGTAATATCCGTACATGAAATAAGAAGACAAGAAACCAGTGAGCCTTCTAAAGTCACAACTAAATTCACTACGATGTCAGGTTAATCGGTGCCTAATTCATTACATGCCACTGAGAGGTCACTTCTGCGTTGCCTCAATGCTGTTGTTGCTTATTCTATGAAATCTAAGGAATCTGTAGTAGGCATCTTCATCTATAATTATAACAGATCATAATATCCACAACTGAAAAATTTTCAGAACTGTAACTCAGTGAAAGATAAAAGAGAGACATGTATCATTAGAAGGTAACTATAAATGGAATTCACATGTTCTACCTTGCCATTAGTGGCAAATTTAGTGGCATCACCTACACATTTCTGAGCCTAGTTTCCCCATCTATAAAGTGAGAACTTTATAATGTGGATTGGGCCCTAAGGCATCTTCTTAAGCTAAATGTATAAAAATATACCAGATAATTCTAATTTTTCAAATTGTGCAAGACAACCAAGTCTGAATTTACCTACGTTTATTCCATTTTGTATTATTAGATGAGTTTTTATCAAATTCTTCATTTAAGGTTTTATACTGTTGTCAATGATTTCAATATTTTCTTACACAGTAACAAAATAACTGATTAAAAGTAGTTAAAATTGAACCCAAATCAAAAGAAAGACACAAATCCCTAGGCACAAAAAATCAGGACATTCGATATCCTAAATTCTTTATTTCATTATTACATATACTCTTTCTAGCAGACCCATACAAATTTGTAACCTTATGTACACCTAAATTCCTTTGGCAATAAAATGTCTTTCTTTCCCCAGTAAGCACTCTTCAGAATGAGCTTAACACACCAGGGAGCTTTTTTTTTTTTCCATTCCCACAAGAAATTCAGCATCTTCTTCAAGACTTTATGATCCTCATATTATTTACTGTTGAGCAGGCAATAACAAGAAGGTATCCTGAAATCTAATGTGTGGTTAAGTTTTGTTTTCCTTGACTAGGCTAAAGGAAATAGAGTAATGGGTAGGAAAATCAAATTTTATCATTTATAGCTTTTGCAGAGTGGATGTAAATTATAATATAGAAAATCTGAAATTAACCTGCTGTTTACTTAGGACATTAGGCAGAGTTTGCCCATGCTTCTACTAACTAAAATATTGTTTTCTTTGTAGACTGAGAAAAAAGAATTTCGATAGCCCCGGGATATGAGTCAATTGTCCTGAATGCTTTGTCCTCCTTCTTGACTAGTAACCTTATAAAGTAACAGATAGAGTGTGATACTTAAGAGTCTGAAGAGAATGAGCAATTAAGGTACACTTTTTTAAAATATCAGGTAAACCACACAGACATTGGAACAATCTCAGTTATTGTTGTTTGTTGGAAATATCATGTATTTAAGAACATGCTCAATAGCTGTACTCACCTGTGGATGTATATTAGATAAGAGTAAATCTATGAATTTTTAAGTTTATTTATTTATTTTTTGAGTGAGAGAGAGAGAGAAAGAGAGATAAAGCACAAGGGGGGCGAGGGCCAGAGAGAAAGGAAAAGAGACTATCCCAAACAGGCTCCACACCGTCAGTGAGTTTGAGCCCTATTCACAAACCGTGAGATCACAACCTGAGCGGAAACCAAGAATCAGATGCTTAAAAGACTGAGCCACTCTATGTATTTTTAAGAAGCCACTATTTTGTTCTTTAAATCAATGGATATTTGAAATAAATGATTACCAAATAAGTCAAGAAGAGTATAACTTGGAGCAAGACAGAGGTCATAAAATGACATCAGGCATTATCAGATATTAACAATAGTGAAGCTGTTAAGAGTACAGGGTCTGGAGCCAGTGTTTGTCAATTTTAATCGCAGTTTCACTGTTTACCAGTTATTGGACCTTGGACAAGCTACCTAAACTATCTGTTGAAATTATTCTGAGGGCTTAAATCTGATTCTCCTTTCCTTCCTAAGCACAAGGGAGGACTATATTTCTCTATCTCTTACAAACAAGCAAGAGATGTGATGAGTTCTGGCTACTGAGCTATGAGTGGAAAAGATATGTGCATAATGAGGTAGAGATCAGTATGAGATCTCCATGTTTTCTCCTTCCCAATGTAGTGTCCCCAAAAGTTAAGAAATGGGATGAACCAGGGCACCTGGGTGGCTTAGTCAGTTAAGCAATGGACTCTTGACTCCACTCAAGTCATGATCTCCTGGTTCATGAGATCCAGCCCCGGGTCAGGCTCTGCACTGAGCGTGGAAAGAGCCTGGTTGGGATTCTCTCTGTCCCTGTCTCTGCTCCTCCTCTCTCTCTCTCTCTCTCTCTCTCTCTGTCAGAAATAAATAAATAAACATTAAAAGAAAGAAAGAAAAAGAAAGAAAGAAAGAAATAGGATGAAAGGGTCACAAGAAAAGGAAACTCCTTCAACCTGATCCTGATTGACAGTACAAGGAGACCAACAGTGGACATGTAATAGAAGCAAGAAATAAACTATGGTTGTGTTAAGCTGCTAAGAGTTTGGAATTAATTTGTTAGTGTAGCATAACCTTGCCTAATATGGCTAATATACTCACCGTGCCTCAGTTTCCTCATCTCTAACTGGCATAATAACAGCATCTAATTATTTTTATGGTTGTCAGCTAGACTTACTGAAGCACAAGATCAATGTAGTTTTGTAATTCCTATTAATAGCGTACTTTTATACACCCTTACTGAATAGATTTTCAAGTATAGAATATATTATCTGTCATTAAGTCCAGATTTAGCCAGCAACGGGTTCACATTTCTGCAATGCCTATCCTCTCAAATTAAAAATCAAAGTCTCAAATTCTGCTTTAATATAAAGTAGCTCTACTAGGACATATAATATTTTTGTGAAGTGAAATATCTGTATGTTAACAGAAATATCCCAGTAACTGTCTTACTTACTACCTTTGATTTTTAGAAACAACATATTTTTTCTATTATACAGAAGGAAGTAGAAACTGGATAAAAGGGAGAAGTGGGGAGAGGGTAGAGAGAGACAATGGTGAAGAGTAATAGACATTGCAGTACAAAGATTACTGCAGGATTCTTCTGTAATGCTCTGGCTACAGCTTTATCAAGATTTGGGATTGAAGACCACTTGAACCCCAAGAGTGAAAAAAGAACGTTTTTTTTTTCTTCAGAAATGTAAGCTCTTTACCGACACACTTTTAGTTAATCCACATGGCATCAGAGAAAGGTCTTATTTCCTGTACTTTGCAGATAAGAAAAATATACCAGAGACCTGGGAAGAGTAAAAGAGAGTCACTCCTCACCCAAAGGCATTTACTCTATTGGAGAAGCAACTCTGTTTTCATTTTTATTCAGTTGTTCACTTATTGCTCTCCCTCATGTTTTAAACTGGAGCTAAAAATGAAAAGAACAGTTTATCAAAGCAAAGAAAAAAGGAAACATTTTCCCTGGAGGAGCAAAGTATCTTTACATGATTGTCATTTTGCTGAACTCTAGGGAAGAAATTATTGACCAAGAAAAGGAACAAATGGATTAGAAGATCTCATGGGACCAACCGTCTCTGGATGCTAGGAGGTCCATCCAGCAGAGATGAAAATGAGAACATAACATTTCCTATATTGAATTTGAAAAGAAAGAATTTCATATTTCTTCAATAAACAAAGTTAGCCACATTATACTTTAACTCTGGAATGTTAATTATACTGTGTATGTTCACAGTAGAGCACTACCTTAATACATATTATAGTCAAAGTACCTTAATGTTAACACACATTATTATATTCGTTAAAATTAAATAAATAGTGCTATGCAAGTACTGTATAAACAGGCAGAGTGTCCTGTGTTTAGAAATTTATTATCTGTGCTGCTAATGAAACTTAAAGACATGTAGAATATCTAATAAATAATTAAAAGCTAAGAGATTAGTGCTTTAACTATTTAAACATTATTAGTTGAGCAGGGCACCTGGGTGGCTCAGTCAGTTGAGCATCTGACTTTGGCTCAAGTCATGATCTCACGGTTCGTGAGTTCGAGCCCTGCATCGGGCTCTGTGCTAATAGCTCGGAGCCTGGAGCCTGCTTCAGATTCTATGTCTCCCTCTCTCTCTGCCCCTTCGCCACTCACTCTCTGACTCTCTCTCTCTCTCAAAAATAAATAAACATTAAAAAAAATTTTTTTAATTATTAGTTGAGCATTAACTATTTGCCCAGTCCATGTTAACCATGATATATACACAGCTTGTTACTTAATAGGGGAAATACAAGTCAAGACAGAACAAATGAGAAATTTACCAAACATCTGAAAGAAATAAAATGGCACTGTGTGCCCTACTGTATAATGAGCTTTATAAAGCGGTAAGAAAAACCACCAATTCCCCCCAAAAATGAAAAACATAAAAGAAATCCATTTTTTGAAATTATTACTATTCCAATGAAAACAATAATAAGTGCTATTTGGAACCATAATATAGAAAATAAATTAAAAATATATCTATTATCAGGTAATGATATCAATGTAGACAAATGACTATCTTCATACACTGCAAGTGCTATTACAAACTACCAAAAAATTATCAAGATATATTTACTGAAACACACTGAAAAGCCTTAAATTTTTACATCCCATTTTAAACACATATCCAATATTTAGTAACACAATAAATAATCATTATACCTCATATTGAAATAACAATAGTTGACAGTATCTAGCTTATATAATTGTTATAATTGTTTCCATGAACGAAAAGTTGTGGATAAAGGACACTTCATTAGGATGATATTTATATGAAACATTGAAATAAGTAAAATGTTTACATCCACATGGCAAGCCTGCATGAGTATATTCTATTCTGTCCAAAAATGATATAGAAGAAAATGTGGAGACAGGCAAAAATGATCATAACTTATTCCAATGTTCGAATTAACAATAAAACTCACAGGGATGAAAACTGATGTGGATGAAGGCACCGCAAAAGCAGAATGAGAAACGTCCCATACCCTGAACTGTGAAGAATAAGCATGTTTTCGAAAAAGCTCAGCAGAGAACACGGGATTTCCAAATTGAGGAAAAAGGTTTGGAAACAGCAATAATTACGGAGTACGGGAAACAAAAACAACCATGGTCTAATTTAAGTGAAAATGAAGAATGGGAAGGAGAGAGGAAGGAGTGAATGGAACTACTATTTTTACAGCTAGCACTTATTGAACCTTACTTACTCTGTGCTAATGACTGTGACATGCTTTAAATTCACTCTCTTATTTAAATATGTAGCACTAGTAGTAAGTACTCTCAATCCTGTTTTGTAGGAGAAAGTACAGAGGAGCCGGTAAGTATAGGTTTTGGAAGCACACTCCCTCATTTCCAATCTCAGCTCCTCCACTCCTGGCTGTATGATCTGGGGCAAGTTACTGAGCCTCGTTATACCTCATATTAAAATAACAATAGTTGACAGTATCTAGCTTATATAATTGTTATAAAAATTAAATGATTTAATATAGGTAATGCTCCTATGACAGTGCCTGGCAAATGGTAAGTGCTGAAAATTTTAAACCATTTTTTATCAAATGGAAAAATTGAGTCTTCAAAGTTCTGAGTAAAATTCAAGGGAACACCATCAGTAACTTGAAGAATGGGGAATTGAAGCCAGGTCTGTCTGACCACAAAGCCTAGCCTCATGGGCACAATGCTGTCTGTCCCCTTGTCCCTACCTACAAGCTACAGTGGAATGCCCTTCCACACCTTGACAATAAGGAAAAATGTCCTCTTCCCTGATCACGCAAGCAGAGCAGAAGCATGAAATTGCTCTTCAATGAAAAGGAATGGTTCCCAGATATCAGCTTCTTGTCCGACCCTGAGAAAGGGTTTTTGTTTGTTTGTTTGTTTGTTTGTTTGTTTGTTTTTTAAAGAGACCAACCAGCTTTGGAAATAAAAAAAAGGAGCATCCTAAAGGATGTGTGCATGGAAGCACTGAGCAGTGACCTGGAACTGAAGCCAAATGGCTTTAAGGATCCCATTTCCATTGGCTGCAAAGTCCAAAGCTTAGTCTGCTATGAATAAACATTTGATTCACTTTACAGTTTGACCCTCCTCGTTCTTTTGCTTCCCACTTAGATCTGTCTTCAGAAAAGAAATGCACTGACCATGCCACAGAAGTATGAAAGCCTTTGTAACAGTTATATTTTCATTGCACATTGAGTTTCTGCACCAATCTTGTAAATACAGTTCACTTAAGTTGGTCTTATATTTCATTATCTCAACCACAGTATTTTAAGAGTGAAAGAGGGTATGCCCTGGGACAACAGGCTAAAACAGACTTAAGAAACTGGGACATACAGTCAGGTTAGGTCAATATGAGTTAAGCCTGAGATTTTAAAATGTAGTCTCCCCTCCTTCCCCAAATTAGAATTTTCAGTTTGTGCTATATAGCTCAGTAATATATAGTGTCTGAATTAAGGTAATGTTTGGAAGGTTTTAAATATGGCTGTGTGGGGGCGCCTGGCTGGCTCAGTCAGTAGAGCATGCAATTCTTGACCTCAGGGTTTTAAGTTCTGAGCTCCTTGTTGGGTATAGAGATGACTTAAAATTTAAAGAAAAAAAATTCTTTCATTGTGGTTGTGTGATCTTGGATAATGTACATAATGCTTTAAACTGGAATGTCCCCATTCTTAAATTGGAAGCAGTAATTCCTACTGATAGGGCTATTGTGAGAATTTATGTATGACACACACACACACATATAGACAGGTATGACATATAGATGTAAGATACACACAAATCTATATGTGTGAATATGCATATATGCATATACAATGATCCCTGAACAACATGGGTTTGATATGCAGAGGTCCACTTACATGCAGGTTTGTTTTTTTTTTTTTTCAATAAATACAGGACAGTGGTGTAAATGTATTTTCTCTTCCTTATGATTTTCTTAATAACACTTTATTTTCTCCAGCTTACTTTATTGTAAGGATATAGTATATGATACATACACAAAATATGTGTGAATTGACTTGTTATGCTTATTGGTAAGGCCATTAGTAGTTAAGTTCGGGGCAAGTCAAATGTTATGTGTGGCTTTTTGATTGCGTGGATGGTCAACCCCTTAACCCCTGTGTTGATCAAGGGTCAACTGTGTATCTTAGTCCAGTGAATGCTCAAAACTCTGTGGCTGTTATTATTTTCTTACTACTCTAATTCAACTCTCTGGAGCCTCTTGTGAGGTAGGTTGCTGACTTTTCTCAGGCAACAGTGCTCTGTACTGCTATGTGATTTCTTCAAACTTCTGTATGTGCTATTTTCTAGGAACAGTCGTTATTTATGTTATCAATATGGTGAAAACAAAACCATGCACCTCAGTTCTGCCTTCCCTCAACAAATGGCAATAGCAGCTATTGGCTTCACAATATTTATGAACTACCCTTCAGTAATTAGTATGTTTTTAAGCTCTATGCTAGAAGCACTGTCATAGGTTAGGTTATTTGACTGAGAACAGGCCATTTTGAAGAAGGAGCAAGTATCCTTAAGGAGGGACTTTGGTGTCACCTAGGAGAAATACATTTTCAACTGTAGATGACTTCTAGTGACAGGAAAATTTTTAAATGTGTAGAATTTGGGGACTTTAGAAATGGTATTGGGAAGCCTAACTATAGAAAGAGATGACTAGAATTGTAATGAAAGGGCTCCCCAGTAAGTGACCAGAAAACAGAATCTTTGGAGAAACCTATAGCTACAAAGTGAGAAGAGGAAATCCAACCAAATCAATAAAGGTCATAGGTAGTGGATACAAAACATACTTAAGTGTAGCATCAGACATTCAGGAAAAGTAGACTATGAACATGCAAAGTCAAGGAAAGTGGGCTATAAATATGCAAAAGCAACAACAATAAAGAGTCTAGCACCTTCTATGTTGTATCTGCCATTCTTTAGCCTCTAATAAAGTCTAAGGAATATGCTGTCTACTTGCCAAAATCTGTTGAAGGAAAAAATATAAAGGTGACTCAAGACTTCTAATATTTTTTTATTAACAGTAAGTAGAAGTGAAAACCTATCCTTTTACCCCCCCAAAAAAGGTCACTGCTGGTTTGATTACAGTATGAAGGAGGTAAACTATAGGCTGTGGGGTAACTTCAGAGAGCCACTGGCAATGATGCAGATTCAAAGGATCCGTCTAGCCTAAAGAGCTTCTCTTACAGGGTGCCTGGGTGGCTCAGTTGGTTAAACTTTCAGTTTCAGGTCATGATCTCACAGTTTCTGTGAGTTCGAGCTGCATGTGGGGCTCTACATTGACGGTGCAGAGCCTCCTTGAGATTTTCTCTCTCTCTTCCTCTCTATCTACTCCTCCCCCACTCATGTGGTCTCTGTCTCTCTCAAAATAAATAAATAAACTTAAAAAAAGTTTTTAAAGAGCTTATCTTACATATATATGGATATGTAGAGATGGCACCTGGAATCAATTTTGATCCAGAAATACCACAAAAATGCTAAAATATTCACACTTGCAGCTAGCAAGGATATCTTAGATTTCTCAGCTTTATGCCTACTATATGCTGTGTGTAAAATGCCTTTTATGATCATTACTTAATAGTTTAACAAGCTCTGACAGGACTTTAATAGATTTAGATCTTCTTTAAAATGTACTGGACTATGGAAGTGGGGATTTTTTTGGTTGTTGTTTCAAGAAACCATGCCATATATTTCCACATTTAGAATTTAAAAAATCCCTTTTATAGAGAATATATGTCATGCTTATGGCACATTCAAGGAATTTTTAATCCTTTCCATTTAATCCATTTAGAGAAAAATACCATACAAAAAGTTTGCTTCCCACATAAATCAATCTTTTTTTTTTTTCTTTATAGCTTTCTTTTCTCCTTTGTCTATGAGTGTTATATCACACAAAATCTAAATTCTGGGTAATGAGAAACATTAATCTAGTAATAGTCACCCATCTACGTTTGTCTGACTTATTTTAAATCCTAAAGGAACATACAAATATCTAAATAAAGTTAGTAATACAACTTTGTCTTTAATAGCTAGTTATTATTAGTGCTGTTTCACTAAAATCTAGTTAAGAATTTATCCATAGGGAGGGAAAAAAACCCTATAATTATTATTAATGTATTTTAAATAAAGTTGATATCAACTTGACCAGATTTGAACATTATGTATAATTAAGAATTAGATGGCCTTTGGGATATTTATGGTTTCATTATCAAGAAGCATATTACTTTCACCAACTGATGTCTTATTGGCATATAATTCTAAACCATTAATGAAAATTAATTTAAAAAATCTCCTTCCTTTTCTTGATAATCCAAATAAAGAAAAAAATATTTGTTATTTCATAAATATGACATTTACCTTTTGTCAATTATTATTTAATTTTTCTACAAGTTTGGTAGTTTTTAAATGATTCTGTTGCTGTCACATTCTTTGCATTGTTTATAATGTGCACGTATTCAATACTCAATATATGTGCTTATTTCAGTGAATATGTAGGGCAAAGATTCACCAACATTAAAATAAACTACCTCAAATTTTTCTTGTTCAATCCTAACTTGGCCACTTCCCAGCTGTGTGACCTGGAACAACCCACTCGCCCTCTTAAAGTCTCAGATTCTTTATCTTTAAAATGGGGTCATCATTAACTTGCAGCGTCCTTGGTCCTTGTGAAGATTAGAGCTACGGTTCACCATTCACCTGGCAAAAGTTACGTGCTCAGTAATTGGTAGATGTTACCAGTAAATGAAATTGAGGTCAGCAATCTCTACCCTCTTCCTAAAAGGATATCCCAAAAGAAGAGGCTAATGATGACAGCTTTCACCACCATGAAAATGTTGACTTTTTACGTCACAGAAAAAAGCTTTCCTTGACCCTACAGTACTAGTTGGGTGCTTTTTTATACCCCACACAGAGAGATCAGAACAGTCATGCAGGTTTCATCCAAACTACCTTAGATTCAAAGAATTAGATGAAGAGATTTTATAAAGCCAGGCAAAAGATCTGTCGATCCATGTAAAAACATTACCTGAGCACAAATTTTCATTAAGCTTTTCCAAATGTAACATTTCAGTTTGTGAAGGAAGAAGTGGCATCTGAAGAACACAGGATATAGGATGGGGGGATCAGTGCCCTCAAATGAAATTCGCAATGGTGTCTCTCCTTCCATGGATTTCTTTTGCCCCTGACCTAATTTCTGTGCTAATTTATAGGGCTTATGAGTACTTTATCCTCTCACAGCCCATACCTCTCCCTTCCTTCACGTCTCCCAGGGACTGACTCAGGGAAGTAAGGCATACGTGTCATCAATAAGCTGCATGCATGCAGTTAACTGTTCACGATTCAGCTGATCTACTTTGTGGATTTTCCATGCCTTTCATTTTTGTCTCCTCCTCAATCCTACTACCTTTCTTTTGATGATTTCACTGCTCATTATCACCTCTACCAGAAGTGAGAAGAAAGAACGTGAAATTTAAATGAGTGGGAAATGGCTTTTAAGATTTATTTGGAGGATAAGGAGAGAAAGTCGAAAGTGTGAGCTAAAATTAGGCCTGGGGTTTTCTGATGACTTTGCCTTGCTATACTTACCCCTGTTAAAGTGATGCTAATTAAGCTCTGAAAATAAAAGAACTGCTCTACCCTACCTTGACTGTTCTACCCCACTCCAACCTTCCTCTTGGAATATGTGGGGAAAGAGGAGAAATGTAAAACCCATTTACACGAAGTTTTCTAAAACAAAAAGAAAGTACTCATTAGTATAGACAAATGCTTTCAGGAGTCACATACACTGCACATTCCCATGTTCAGTGTTTTAGAATACAAGTTTGTATTATAGTAACTTATCTTATGTGCATCCTTGTATACACAGAGTATACATGCATATTTATTTACTAAAGCAATTATACAGCTTTTTAAGCAAAAGAACCAATATGCTCATTTCCTATTAGCCACACAATTAATCTCTGAGTTGTGTAGGGAAAATGCAATGTAGGCTCTTTCTTTTTTTAAGTTTGTTTGATATACTTGACCAACAATCTACCTAAATTACAGTCATCCCCTCCTTTTCCTCTGTTTTGCTTCCAGGGGTTTTAGTTACCCCCCGGGGAAACTGTAATCCGGAAGCAGATGATTCTCCTTCCGCAATGCTGTCAGAAAGACAATAGTAGCCTAATGCTGGTCACAGTGTCTACATCATTCCCCTCCCTTCATCTCATCACGCAGGCATTTTATTATCTCACATCATCACAAGAAGGATGAGTACAATACGGTAAGATATTTTGAGAGAGGGAGACAGGAAAGCCACATTCACATAACTTTTATTACATAACCTAATTTATAAATTAAGCTTTCAGGGCGCCTGAGTGGCTCAGTCAGTTAAGTACCTGACTCTTGATTTTGGCTCATGTCTCAAGTTCACAGTTCATGGGTTCTAGCCCTGCATTGGGCTCTGTGCTGACTGTGCGGAGCCTGCTTGGGATTCTCTGTTTCCCTCTCTCTCTGTTCTGCTCTCTCTCTGTCTCTCTCTCTCTCCAAAAATAAGTAAACTTAAAAATAATTAAGTTTTAACATTGGTATATATGTATAGGAAAAACAGCGTTCCGCACTATGTGTGGTTTTAGGCATCCACTGGAGGTCTTAGAACATTATGCCCTGAAGATAAGGGGGAACTACTGTAGTACTGATTCTTAAAAATACTTGTGAATTTGAAAAATAAAATAATATGAAGTAACTAACTGGTATTGATGGCAATGTTTGAGGTTAAAGTTTTAGGAAGGCATAGAAGGTATGAAAATAACTGCTTTTTGTCATAGTTAGCCTCTAATATCAGATACATTCCTGAGGCCAAAATCTACTATTCCATGAAATAGGAGTACTTCTAAACTTTGAATTAGTTATGCACCATCTCTCTTGCTCTCAACTAATATATAAAATGAGGGTTAACTAGGCAATGCATCTAAGTAATATCATTACTTGGAACTTTGCAGGACTTTCAAGTATACACAATAAATATACTCACATAATATATTCTAAGTCTACAAATCTTAAGAGTGAAGCTGGCCAGACACAGAGGAATTTGTGTTTCTGTATGAATATCTGTTTAGGACATAGCAACTGACTAAAGAAGTTTTTACTTCATAAAGGCATCATATAGCCAATCTAGGCTGACGGTGTTTTTCTTACTGTAGATCAGTGATAAACATTTGTTGGCTTGAAAAACATTTATTTATTTATTTATTTATTTATTTATTTATTTATTTATTTATTTTGAGAGTGAGTGAAAGAGAGAGAGAGTAGAGGGAGGGGCAGAAAGAGAGGGAAAGAGAGAATCCTAAGCAGACTCCACAATGTCAGTGCAGAGCCCAACGTGGGGGGGTTGGGGTTGGGGGCTGCATCCCAGACTGTGAAACCATGACCTGAACCAAAATTAAGAGCCAGACACTTAACCAATTGAGGCACCCAAGCACTCCTTGCAATACATTTAAATATATACAGGGCCTAGATCCATCCATTCTGGTGAGGAGGGCATACCAGAGTAGAAAGACCATTTGCTTTGGAGGCCACAGATTGGAGCCATAGATATTGATAGACATGTAATTTATGGCTGTAAAACTGAACTAATAATACCTACATTTAAAAACTGTTGTCAGGAGCAACCAAATAGATAGCATGTTCAAAACATAACTGAACCTCAGTAGTTGGTCAATTTTATTATTTTTCAAATATTGTATTGGCTTTATAAATGTGATCATATCTCAATCTTGATTGTTCATTAGAAAAAGAATGTGTGTCTGTATACACATACATTCCATTTATACATATTATGTAATGTGTATAAATATATAATTTATATTTATAAAATAATAGATTTTAAAATATATATTATATAAATACATACTTAATTTAAAAACATTATATAAATATATATTTAATTATTATAATTATATTTAATTATAAATACATATTGTAATTATTTTATATTATACCATATTTATATTATATGTCCTATATTTTACACTATTTACATTTACATATATGTAATATATACATTATATGTTTACATGCATATATCTAAATCATCTAAAGGGGCTTCTCATTTCATATATTAATAAGCAAAAATGTAATATTCTTAAAATAAGGTCATATTCTAAATTTATACTTATTTACAATCCTGAATTAATTAGAACATTTATAGGACTATGGTTCAAAATAGCTTTAAATATCAGTGTATATATTAATTCCATGAACCTTTGTGAATACTATACTGTTATTAAAATACGTTAAATGGTTCGATATAAAAGCTACCTGGAAAACAAAACACTCCAAATATTTTTAAAGTTTAGAGTATGTTTGATAGATGTACAAAGTTTGAAGATGGTATCCTGAGAGACACCTATAAGCATGCTCACCCCTTATAAAGAGATCAGACTGCAATGGGAGAAGCCTTGCAGTAAATGGAAATTATTATTCATATTAATTAACATTTATTTATCATTTTACTAATTATCATTATATTAATTATTACACTTATTTATTATAGTAATTATTAATTATATTACTTGTAATATTATTTATTATTAATTATGAATATTAATCAATAATTAAACATTGCAAACGCAGTAAGTAATAATCAAATTGACCTGTGCATCATTATTCAGTGTCTATTAATGACAGATATTAGGTAATCCATTTAATGCTTATTAGTCCATGTAGTGTATAGGGGTGTATTTATAGGAAATTGAAACAGAGAAGTGTGATAACTTACCTAAAGTCACACAGTAACCTAGCAACAACCCAGAAAATGGAATCCAAATTTCCTGGCTCTGCTCAGTGTGCCATCTATTGTATCATATTGTTTTCCTTGTCTATAGAAAAAAATAGGCTCAGGAGGCATATAATCTAACTATTCTTCTAGATCAATTTTTACAAAACACCTGGGAAGCAGGCCCAGAGCAATTGAGACATCTGAGAAGTTCATAAGTATTATTTTTCAAGGGAGTAATAGCATAAGCTCCCTAAGTCATCTTTAGAAAGAAATATGTGACACCAGATGGTAGGTCACAGGGCTGGCCTCATAAGGAACAGGAGGGTGGGAATGCTTTCACTGTACCCAGGATGAAGGTACAGGAGAAGAAAGAGGGGTATTTGGTCTTCTTTCATTCAGTGTAAAACTGCATGAAACCTCTGCTTAAATCTCCAAAAAGGAGACACAATAACAAGTAGCTCAGTTAACAGCTGGGACTGTGACAGGAAAGTTTTACCTCAAATTGTGCCCAGGTCTTCCAGTTTTGATGACAAACTTCCATCCAGGGACTTTGCAATCACAAAGCAATGGGGGTTATTACTGACATTCCAAACGTTATCTCCAGAATGTTTAACTTCTGTTTCAACTTACATTATAGTTCATTTGGTCATGCTTTGTAGAAACACTCTAGCAAAATTATTGCTAAAACTATGTATTATAGAATACACAGATTTAATTTCTTGCCTACTTAATAAAGCAGAAGAGGCGCACTAACCTTTTCCATAGAGAGCAGCTGGATGGTATAGTCAGGAGACCAAAATTCTGCCGTGATGTGGTGTGGGGGACACTTGAAAATGGTGCATCTGTGCCAAACTATCCACTGTAGAAAAAGAAAGAGTTTAAGAGTCCACAGACAGAGTCCAAGGAGCTTAAAGACAGTCAACAAAATAAATACAAAGAGGCAGTGTCCCTTCCATAGAATTATCTTCATAAACTACAGCTCCCGTGTGGTGTCATTGTAAACAAGGGACAAATTAAGGAAAGAGATTCCCATATTTTCACCAAAAAAAAAAAAAAAAAAAAAAAGGTGAGTGATTTTAACCTGTTGGAGAGGGCATGAACTGTAAGGGGGATACGCAGTCTACCACTGTTGCCATCTGTACAGATGTAAAATTAATTCAGACTGTGGGTCCAGCCTACATGTACTCTGATGGCTGACATATTGCCTGATTCTAGCCATGTGCCCCAAACTTCCGGAAGCTGTGGGTAAGGTGTGAAGACGTAAATTAAACACATTTCAGAAGCAGCTTGGTACTGATTTTTGGAATCGGACATGTTTCAACTACAGATCCGTGAGTAAATATTTACCAATTATGGTAAAAGGTCAGCGGTAGGGCAGAATTAGCAGCTGAAGAGGTAAGGACAGACAAATCATACTTCTCTGACGGTACTTTGTTTATCAGCTGTATAGTGGCCTCACACCCACCTGAACACATTCCCGTGTGTTCACCACTTTACTCCCGCTCAATTTTCATTCTAAAGAGCTTCAGGGAGCTAATTTTGTAAACCAGATCCCTAGCATATGCCAGATATGTATTATAAGGGATTCTGTTTGTGCACTCTGTGTATGGTCCTATTGCTCAATAAGAAACTTACATACACCAGGTGTTTTGATGTAGTGTGTTGTCAATATTTAGGACTCCGTGTCTCTAGAATTAGTCGGGATGAAGAGAAAAGAGGAAAGAGCAAAACAATCAGTTCAGCCAACCAATTTATATTCTAGTTAGTGTAAGGGAGAATAGGAAGATTGAAGTGGTGCCCATGGAAAGTACAGGGATGTTAGATCTTTCTCTGACCCAGGAGGAAGATTTTTGTATTCTGGGCTCAGTCACTAAATATTCAGTGGGGAGGATTTTATGTTCAGGGCAGTGCACAGGCTATCTGGAAACCCAGTGATGAAGAGAAATGTCTACGCAGGGAAAGACCAATGGTCTTTTCCATTATTTATATGGCACCCTGCAGATCAAAAAGTGTTTCAGAGACTTAATGCGTTGGAGTCTCTCACCAGCCCTGATTTTATAAATGAAGAAACAGGTCACATGGCCCTTGAGTGTGAGAGCCCGAGGAAATGTCCAAGCATTTTTGCACCACACTCCTCCAGGATTCCTTTCTAAAGGCCTGCTTTCCCAAGAAGTATTCCAAGGGGGATGGGGGTGGGGGGGAGTGATAATTTGAAAAGTAACCAATTTTTTTTTTTTTTTTAACCTAAGCTTCAGTGAGTGAAAAAAGAAAATTCACCCCGAGAGAAGTATGTTCAAATTACTTACAGGCAGAACTACTTGTGTTACCACACAATTGTTTCCACTCCCCCCACTCCTTGGCTCTTCCCCTGGCCAGAAGCCACAACTGCCTCTAAAGTAGGACCACAAGGAAGACACCCAGAGACCCTGGCGCGTACAACTAGGAAACTGGCCACCAACGGCGAAGCTTCAAAATTAGAGCAGGTCAAATCCCTCACCGAATTCATAGGTTTGCTTTTCAGGCTCAGACCACCTTAGGAAGAGTTTGGGATTCCTTCCCTCCGCAGAGAAGAGCGGGTTTTCTCTCTCTGTTGCAAACACCGCCTGATCCAAGTCTCTCCGATGAACTGGTGGCAGGAGCAAGCGTTTGGGGCTCGCGCCTGTGGCTGCTCGGTAGCGCCGACTTCCTCGCTCTCTCTATTCAGATATACAGAAGCAGGCTTATTTATTTATTTATGCTAATTCGCCCTGTCGTGCTCGCAACCTGTGGACTTGAGCTGTGACTGGTGCGGCGAGGAGGGAGATCTGGTGGGCACGCGCTCCGGGGCCAGACCGGGTGGCGCCACGTCGCAGTCTTGAGAGGCAAGTCCCCCCGTTCCGGCTCCTCCGGCGGGGTCCGGACTCACCCACGTCCTGGGAAGGAAACCATGACCGTGCCCTTCAGCCCCGCGCCTTCCCGCCCCCCTTTCGCTCCCATCCTTAATTGACGAGCCAGTGACTATTGGCTGAAGTTCCCCAGCGATTTGCATGAACAGAGAGGGAGTGTCTTCTGCCGCCCTCCCGTCAGGAGCGCGCTGACTGCAGCCTCCCTGGGAATGCGCGGCCGAGGGAATGCGCGCAGCTCGCGGGCCCTGGCAGTGAGCTGGCGCCCGGCGACCTGGCACCCGCGCCTGGATATGGGGCGTCTAAGTCGTCCCAGGAGCAGCACCAGCCACAGAAGCCTGCCGGTAAGGGTTGGGGTCCAGACAAGTTGCGGTGCTGTGAGGCAGTTCCTACTCCTTGACGGTTTTTCGAACCTTTTACCTCAATCCAAACTTCACGGGAAGGTTGGGGGAGGGAAAGGGAGTTTGGGATAAGGTGTCTTCATTTTAGCAAGGAATCGGCTAGTCCTTGGGTCGGGAGAGGAAGTTTCTGAAATAGGAATGTAGGCAGATGAGGTGGGGGGAGGGGGTTATCGGCTTGAGACACAGGGGTGCGGAGATTATGTCCTGCTGCCGGCACCTGCTAGCACTGGCCGCTGTAATTGACAAATTGTTTTTGCGTAAGCATTTTCCGCCTCTCCTACTCTTCCCTTAGGGGAGGGGGATTAGTGAGGGCTTAATAGTAGGTGGCGATCCAGGTCCTTTCGGTTTGATAGATGAGAGCTAAAATGAAAATCACTTCTCTGACCCAAAGTGTTTATTTAATGGGGGAGGGGGGGGTCCGAAGGAAACGTGTCACTATGTTTCCCGTATTATTATTGATATTGTGGTTGGCAGCGGTGGTCTCACAAAAAGGGATGTAGCACATTTCGCGTTCCGGGGACCTTAGTGGTAGAAACATTTCAATGGGAAATAAATTGATGAATCGCCCGTCATCGCTCATTCCTCTCCACTACCAACCTTCTCCCTCCCCATAGCCTACCCCGGTGGTTTCCCTGCGGCGTTGCGCAGTCCCTGAGCGGAGTCCTCTCCACTCGGCCGCGTGTTTCCAGGGATGCTTTATGGCTTGGGATTCCGATTATTAACTCAATGAGGGTGCTGATGGAGAGCGGGGGGAAAAGGGGGGGGGTTGCAGAAACTGAACAGAAACATTAAGTTTTGGCGACAATGTTGCCCCAAAGATCTCCTTTACAGCAAGTTTCCTCTCCATCCCTCTCCGACTAGAGGGTTTGCCTTTGGGAACGGGGATGGGGGCAAATAGGACCCCGTGACACTGGTTTCTGACTCCAATCTCCGTGTTCCCGCGTGTGTGTAACGAGCCTTCTCCCCTCCCCCCACTTTCAGCATCTCTTTCTGTTTTTCCTCTTCGTGGGACCCTTCAACTGCCTCGCAAGTTACAGCCGGGCCACGGAGCTTCTGTACAGCCTGAACGAGGGACTGCCGGCGGGGGTGCTCATCGGCAGCCTGGCCGAGGACCTGCGGCTGGTGCCCCGAGCCGCCGGGAGGCAGGACCAGCTGCCGCAGCTGCCTGAGCGCACCCTGGCTGAGCGGAGCCCCCCTCTCTCCTTCAGCCTGGCTTCCCGGGGACTGAGTGGCCAGTACGTGACCCTAGACAACCGCTCCGGGGAACTGCACACTTCTGACCAGGAGATCGACCGGGAGGCCCTGTGTCTAGAAGGAGGTGGAGGAGGTGCCTGGGGCGGCAGCATTTCCATCTCCTCCTCCCCTTCCTCTGACTCTTGTCTTTTGCTTCTGGACGTACTGGTCCTGCCTCAGGAGTACTTTCGGTTTGTGAAGGTGAAAATCGCAATCCGGGACATTAATGACAATGCCCCGCAGTTCCCCGTTTCCCAAATCTCAGTTTGGGTGCCAGAAAACGCACCTGTAAACACCCGGCTGGCCATAGAGCACCCTGCCATGGACCCAGATATAGGCACGAATGGGGTGCAGACCTACCGTTTGCTGGACTACCATCGCATGTTCACCCTGGATGTGGAGGAGAATGAGAATGGGGAGCGCACTCCCTATCTAATTGTCATGGGACTACTGGACAGGGAGACCCAGGACCAGTATGTGAGCATCATCATAGCAGAGGATGGTGGGTCCCCACCACTGCTGGGCAGCGCCACCCTCACCATTGGCATAACTGACATTAATGACAATTGCCCTCTCTTCGCAGACTCACAAATCAATGTCACTGTGTTTGGGAATGCTACAGTGGGCACACCGGTTGCAGCTGTCCAGGCTGTGGATAGAGACTTGGGAACCAATGCTCAGATCACTTACTCGTACAGCCAGAAAGTTCCACAGGCATCCAAGGATTTATTCCATCTGGATGAAACCACCGGAGTCATTAAACTTTTCAGTAAGATCGGGGGGAGTGTTCTGCAAACGCACAAGCTCACCATCCTTGCCAACGGGCCAGGCTGCATCCCCGCTGTGACCACGGCCCTGGTGACCATTATCAAAGTCATTTTCAGACCGCCTGAAATTGTGCCTCGTTATATAGCAAATGAGGTGGATGGTGTTGTTTACCTGAAAGAACTGGAGCCTATTAACACTCCAATTGCATTCTTCACCATAAGAGATCCAGAAGGTAAATACAAGGTGAACTGCTACCTGGACGGTGAAGGACCATTTCGGTTATCACCTTACAAACCATACAGTAATGAATATTTGCTGGAAACCACAAAACTTATGGACTATGAGCTACAGCAGTTCTACGAAATAGCGGTGGTGGCCTGGAACTCTGAGGGATTTCATGTCAAAAAAATTATTAAAGTGCAACTTTTAGATGACAATGACAATGCCCCTATTTTCCTGCAACCCTTGCTGGAACTAACTATTGAAGAAAACAACGCACCCAATGCCTTTTTGACTAAGCTATATGCTACAGATGCTGACAGTGGAGAGAGAGGCCAGGTTTCCTATTTTCTGGGACCTGATGCCCCATCGTATTTTTCCTTAGACAGTGTCACAGGAATTCTGACAGTTTCTACTCAGCTGGACCGAGAAGAGAAAGAAAAGTACAGGTACACAGTCAGAGCTGTTGACTCTGGGAAGCCACCCAGAGAATCAGTAGCCACTGTGGCTCTCACGGTGTTGGATAAAAATGACAACAGCCCTAGGTTCATCAACAAGGACTTCAGCTTTTTTGTGCCAGAAAACTTTCCAGGATATGGTGAAATTGGGGTAATTAGTGTAACAGATGCTGATGCCGGACGAAATGGATGGGTCGCCCTCTCGGTGGTGAACCAGAGTGATATTTTTGTCATAGACACAGGAAAGGGCATGCTGAGAGCCAAAGTGTCTTTGGACAGAGAGCAGCAGAGCTCCTATACTTTGTGGGTCGAAGCTGTTGACGGGGGCGAGCCTGCCCTCTCTTCAACTGCAAAAATCACAATTCTCCTTCTAGATATCAATGACAACCCTCCTCTTGTTCTGTTCCCTCAATCTAACATGTCCTACCTGTTGGTACTGCCTTCTACTCTGCCCGGCTCCCCAGTCACAGAGGTCTATGCTGTTGACAAAGACACGGGCATGAACGCTGTCATAGCTTACAGCATCATAGGAAGAAGAGGTCCTAGGCCCGAGTCCTTTAGGATTGACCCTAAAACCGGCAACATTACTTTGGAAGAGGCATTGCTGCAGACAGATTATGGACTCCATCGTTTACTGGTGAAAGTGAGCGATCATGGTTATCCCGAACCTCTCCACTCCACGGTCATGGTGAATCTATTTGTCAACGACACTGTCAGTAATGAGAGCTACATTGAGAGTCTTTTAAGAAAGGAACCAGAAATTAACATAGAGGAGAAAGAACCACAGATCTCCATAGAACCAACTCACAGGAAAGTCGAGTCTGTGTCCTGTGTGCCTACCTTAGTAGCTCTGTCTGTAATAAGCTTGGGTTCTATCACACTTGTTACAGGGATGGGCATATACATCTGTTTAAGGAGAGGGAAAAAGCATCACAGGGAAGACGAAAATTTGGAAGTACAAATTCCACTCAAAGGAAAAATCGACTTGCATATGAGAGAGAGGAAACCAGTGGCTATTTCTAATATTTGACATTTCATTGTGGAATAACCCAGAGATGTTTTCACTGACTTGGGGTAGTCTCATCACCTAAACGAGAGTGTGTAGATGGCAGTTCCAATGGAGGACAACTAATTTATAACTTGTACTATATTGTAAATAAGCTGTTTACAGGTTTTTAAATTCAAAATCAGAGGTTATAAAATGTGTACAGCATTTTCTAATGAAAATTAGTACTAACAGCTATAGAGAACTGTTATTAAAAAAAAAAAAAAAAAAAAAGCTTGGACTGATTTGCAGCTTTCATTCACCAAGCAGATTGGTAGAACCTGGGAATAAGGTAAGAAAATGGTACATTGCATTTTTTTGTCTAAAAAGTCCTTTAGCCACAAGAGGGCATCAACTACTCCTTTGCAGGGAACTGTTTTGAGGTATTGTACATGACAGTTGTTGTACATGAAATTAATGAAAGAGTATATTTTAAATATATTGTTTTTAACATTTAAGAAATATGACATTGAAATAAATTGAATTTCACTGCACTTAAATGTATGATAAGAAAGAAAAGAAATGCATTTGTAAGCAGAATGTTTATTACCTCACAAGTACATCTTGTATAGTTTGAAAGAGAAGGCATTAACAAAGAAGCGCAATTCCTCTTTAGCAAGGGTGAAAACATGGCCACGTGTTAAGGATTTGACCTGCTGAAGAGTATTTCACTTTCCATGTACTCAGATTGCTTTCTGTTTGCTTTACCACTGCACTTGCTATTACTACATGGGAAATGTATATATTCTCCCTTCCAAACATTGTAACTGGAAATTGTGTCCAAGGAAAACAGCCAGGAGCAAAGAAATGTTTCAATCTTTAGTTGCTTTGTAGGTGTTCACGACATTTTGGTGCTTTGACAACATGTCAGGTATACTTTATGCTTGGGTTATATATTAGGTTTTTATGTTCTTGGACTCATTTATCACCTGAGTAAGTAAAAATCATATTAAAACGGAATTATTCTAGATGCTAGTGAGCACTACTGGTTGTTTTAGTTGGGCCCCTTATATAAAAGTTATACTTCTTTTTTTGTTGTCCTTTAGGTTTGTTGGCCACCATTTCTGGCTTCCTTCCTTTGGCTTTGGATTAGGTCCAAGAGTTTATTTGTAAGCCCAGCAGCAGATTGCTTTGATAACTTAGCTTTTACTGAATCCTTTGCAATGAAGCAGGCTGGTTCCTCGGTGATTGATCTCTTTCACTTCATTGTGTGAGCTGGGAATTTTATTTTATAGGAGAGCTATAGCAAAATATCTGTGTAAACAAGAAATGTGTTAGCTTAAGCTGGACCATTCTACTTTTTGGCATCATGTGTCTGTACTGTACCAAACGTGTTTATATGTCTGCAAATTAAAGGTATATATTTTCATAATTTCTTTCTCATTTTTACCATTTTATATTTGAACACAGGCTTGTACTTTCACTGAAGTGCCTGTTATTGGCATTTGTTTGCTTTTAGAGATAAATGTGGGTACAGTATAAATATTCTGTTTGCTAGAGTTTATATTAAACTAATTCATTACTCAATTAAACATTGGGTAAAGCATTGAATATGTGTGTGTGTGTGTGTGTGTGTGTATGTGTGTGTGTGTGTGTATATATGTGTGTGTGTGTGTGTGTGTGTATATGTGTGTGTGTATATATATATGTGTATATATATATATACACATATATATATATAAAATAGAGGGTATGCCTATATGTTTCACAGACGTTCACATGAGAATTTATACCCACGCATGTGCACACGCATATTAATTTTTGATTTAGTATCAGCTATAAACATTCATCTTACTACATACTTATAACAAATCCTCTGTTAGCTGTGTTACAATAGCTTTCAATACATTTTAAAAATACATTGCAAAAAAAACTGAATGCAAACACCCAAGATCTTTTGAATTTGTATTAACTCATTTTTCTTGTTTTCTTCAGTTTGACAATTTGAATAAGTATAGGAGGCAGTACTGTTTGTTAAAAAAAAAGGAAATATATTTTTATTGAAAATTCCTTTTGTATGAGAGGCACCTGAGCTAAGAAACTAAGATCATTTAACCCCCAAAACTTTTCATTCCTAACAGATCTACAGCAATGGAGGAATCCATCCTCTACCATTTTTATACCTTATTTCTCTTTTTTAAAGGAAGGAACTAGGTATGAAACAAGTGGTGATATTAATTTTAAGAAACCCTCCAGAGTGCAGTGGTGTCAACAGGAGTATAAGTAACAAAATATTTTATTTATTTCTAAATTTGAAGACCGTTTTTGTGTTTCGGGGTATAGACTTCATCTCTAGCATGAGAGATGCCTGTAACATTAATAAAAAGACATATTTCTGAATAACGTCTTGTGCCAGGATTTCCTTTACAAAACCATCTCCTTCACATTAAAAATATTTATAACAAGGAAAGTTAAAGCAAATTAAGCTCAAAGATAAAAGCCCCTTTTTACTAACACCTTGTGCTAGCACAGTTGCCAAAATGTATGCTAATCATGTCAATGTTGCTAGTTGAGCTGGCACAAAAATAAATGTTCCATTCATTAAAAACCCTAATATCCATTTAACAGTTTGAGAACCAGTGAGTCCTCTTTGCCCAATTTAATGAAGAAGAGATTGCTCTGATCTTTGCACTGCCAAATCCATTCTTAGACTACTGAGAAAATTGTTCATTAATTTGGATTGGGAAACTTAAAACCAACATAGCAATTTCAGCTACGGGGGAAAAAACAATTTCCGTTACTTGAATGTTTAGAGTCATTCCCTGACCCTATTAAAAAAAAAAAAAAAAGTTTTCCTGGCAGTAACACTTCTATCAATGGTGGTTACAAAGGAATAAAGAAAAATAGATCCTTCTTTTAAAATAATTTTGTAGTATGAGTGTATTAAAAACAAAATCCAAATCCTTTGTATTTTGGGTGTTCTGCATGTGTTTTATGAAAACAACAAGCATGATCTTGCTATGAAATTATACCACCGAAGCCGTATTAGACACAGTATGAAGTTGCCTTGATTTCAGTAAGATAGTTCATAAGGCTTCTAATTTGTACTCCCAGAAAATGTTTCAGATAACAACCATAAAAGGAGGAACTATATGCAATCCTCTCCTGAGTCTATGGAGACTCGGGTTCCAATCTCTCCTTGAAGCAGGGAAGATTCTGTGGGGTCCTGACCTTTGAAAGACAATGGAGAATGTGAGGAAAGACAGTACTGAACATAAGGCGCTTTTTGACTCAGCATTGGGCAGCCTCAGCTCACAGAGGCCAGATAAATAGATATCTGAGCCTTCCCTTCCGTCTAAAGTAGTTTCACACTCCAAGAATGCAGCCAATTGCTGCAAAATACCATTTTGCTGACTTGTGCAATCTCTACCTAGCAATCTGGCTTTACAGTGTGAGTTGTAAATAGATATTTATTAAAATGTAGAAAATTGACAGTCATGCAAATAGACTTAAAGCAGGAAAAACATGAATTAAAAAAATTGGTAACGCCTGAGGAGAGTTAGACCTGAGGAAAAAGGCCCACTGTAATGTCTTTTCTAGTTGCTTCTGTATCTGATAAGAAAAAATCATACATATTTTTCAGATCAATATATACATACATGCACACAGTCCATAATAACTTTTCAAATGTCAGTCATTGTACAAAGTTGTTTTTAAAATGGTTGCATTTTTTTCTCTGATAAACCCCCAAATTGGGAATGTATTCCTTTAAGGGTGTAGGACAAAACTGGATGAACTTTTAAGACTTAGCCCACTAATGTCAAAAGGTAAGAATACTGCAATGATTAAAAAAAAAAATCAGGCATTCATTCCATTTATATTTATTTTAGTTCTTTCATTTCATTTTATTTCAATCCAAGATAGTTAACATGTAGTGTAATAATGATTTCAGGAACAGAATTTAGTGATTCATCACTTACATACAACACCCAGTGCTTATCCCAACAAGTGCTCTCTTTAATGCCCATCACCCATGCAGCCCATCCCCCCACCTAACACCCCTCTAGCAACCTTCAGTCTTATGGTTTGCCTCCTTCTCTGTTTTTATCTTATTTTTCCTTCTCTTCCCCTATGTTCATCTGTTTTGTTTCTTAAATTCCACATATGAGTGAAATCATATGATATTTGTCTTTCCCAGATTTATTTCACTTAGCCTAATACATTCTACTTCCATCCATGTTGTTGCAAATGGCAAGATTTAATTCTTCTTAATTGCCAAGTAATATTCCATATACCATATCTTCTTTACCCATTCATCAGTCATTGGGCATTTGGGCTCTTTCCACAATTGGGCTATTGCGATAGCACTGCTATAAACATCGGGGTGCATGTGCCCCTTCAAATCAGCAATTTTGTATCCTTTGGATAAATAACTAGTAGTGCAATTGCTGGGTTGTAGGGCAGTTCTATTTTTAATTTTTTGAGGAACCTCCATACTGTTCTCCAAAGTGGCCGTACCAGTTTGCATTCTCACCAGCCGTGTAAATGGGTTCCCCTTTGCATCCTTGCCAACATCCGTTGCTTCCTGAGTTGTTCACTTTAGCCATTCTGACAGGTGTGAGGTGGTATCTCATTGTGCTTTTAATTACTAGGGATTTAACTGAGAACAAGACAGAGTCTTCGACCCTTGGTAACTTTAGATTACAATGCAGAAGCCCATTAAGAAAACAATCAATCCCAAAACAACGTGTGGGATAAATGCCTACCCCCAGGATGCCAAATGGACAGCACCTACCCCAATCTTAGAAAGTACTGGCTTCCCAAAGGAGGCAGGTTTCTAATTTGTAGCTTCTCAAAGGAGGTGATATCTAATTTAAAACTGTAGCCAGGGGAAGTTGGCAGAAACAGAGAGAAGGGTATTCAAGGAGGGGGGAATAATGTACAGGCACACAGGCAAAAGTGAGCATGTCATGATTGAAGACTTCTAGTATTTGTGGTTGAAGGGATGAAGAGAATCAACCCTGAGCTTGGAGCTGTCGGTGTGCCGCAGGTAATGAAGGGGGCCTCTGTGTCACACTTGGAGCTTGCAATTTGATCCCAAAGGTATCTTTGGGTATCCCAAAGGGAACTTTGAAGATTTTGGTCAAGGAATTTATGTTTTAAAAAGATCATTTTGGGGCACCTGGGTGACTCAGTCGGTTAAGCATCCAACTATTGGCTTTGGCTCCGGACATGATGTCACAGTTTTGTGAGTTCAAGCCCCACAACAGGCTGTGTTCTGACAATGCAGAGCCTGCTTGGGATTCTCTCTCTGTGCTCCTTCCCCTCTTGTGTGCACTCTCTCTCTCTCAAAATAAATAAATAAACTTTATAAAAAGATCATTTGGCCATGTATAAAGCTTGTGTTGAAGAAGATTCTAGAGACTCACTACAAGAGGTACTGACAATTTAAGGGAAAGATCAGGCCTTCAATCAGGGAATATAAAAGAGATATTCTATAGTATGGAATACAGGAGGTAAGTAATTTATAGCTGATAAAGCTATAAACTAAAGCTATAAACTTGTGATACCAATAGAAATGGAAATACACATGTGAGAGACCAGAAAATTCACAATTTTCATAATTGGTTTTCAGGCCTATTTTACAAATTTGAAAAGGAGAGGGAACTCATTCACTAACCATTAAATGAGCAATGAAAGCACTGGAGCTATAACCCCTTTTCTCATGTTGGGTTTTATGACACAGATGGAATTATAAAGGCACTAATATACCCAGTTTATTTCGTATTTATGACTGTCAATTCTATTCAATTTAACAAACATTGTGGGCCCATGTGGTAGATATCCCAACAAGAAGCTGACCTCATGACGAATATTTTATCTATTTGCTGGTAGTTGCCCTAAACATCTCCAGAGGCAGAAGAGTCATGTTAAAAATTTATGGAAAAAGACAACAAAATGTCAAATGGACAAATAAGATGCAAATATAATTTCATGTGTTGTGTGCCTATCAGGAAACAGTGAAATGTCTCTTGCAGGCAATTCTGAGCAAGATCCAGAAACGATGAGCCTGTGAAATGGGTACCTAGGGTCAAGAAGTACATAGGTCTTGAGGTTTAACATCATTTTTGGATGAAAGAAGTCATATAACATATCTTATGCCTCAGTTTATCTTGTGTAAGTGATTAATTTACTAGTATCTAGTGCTCACTGGTGGGAGTTTCAAACCCTGGCTCAATAAACACAGAGCAGATGTTAAAACAGTATTGTATGCAGTCCTAGATTCAAGAAAAGTCACTGTCCTCTCTTCCAAAAAGTTGTCCTCCTAAGACTTGTCGGCATGGAAATTATGAACTTGCTCTATCTCATAGTGAAATTTTGAAAATAAATGAATTTGTGTAAAATATTTCACACAAGTGAAGTGCTCCTCAAAAAGTAACTGTTATTATTGCTATTGGAATTAACTAATGTGTCGTGAAGTTGTCTTAGCAGTTTGTCCACTCATTCTTCCATTGGATTCATTGAATCAGCATTTTTATTTTACAACAAAAATCCATAAAATTGATAATGTTTTAGATTGAAGGCCCATACGCTCAAAGCAATCTACTATACTTATCCATTTCTTAAGCCCTCTGACTTTTTTTCCCTTTTTATCTTACAATGAGTTCATATGTTCTTTTTCATTTGGAAATCTCATGAGGGACCAGGGCTTTGATTTAAATGGTCAGACCATGGAACTTTAGAGATACTTTCGTTCAACCCTCTGATTTTACAGTTGAAAAAATTAAGACATAGAATATCAAGAAAAAATTTTTGACAACTTAAGGAGTTAGAAGAAAAACCAGAAATCATGAATGTAAAAAATATTCAAAATCCTATTTAGAAAAGTAGTTACTTTCTTTTCTTCAACTATTTCCCTTAAAACATGTACTTCAATTTTACCTTCATCAGAAAGTTTAACCAAAGTGTTATACTTACAGAGAATACCAAAAGTAAAAAAATAAAACAACAACAACAACAACAATAACAACAACAAAAAACAAAAAACAGAACAAAAAAATTCTCTGAGATGAAATCTCATCTAACAATGAGGTCAATCAAAACTAATTATTCATTTGAATTATTAAGAATCATGCATCTTCCCTGCATGCACTAGGTGAAAAAACAGACACAAGTTTAAAGATAAAGTTATTAACATTAAATTTTTTAAAAAAAATATAAAGTTCCTCCTCATAAAGAGAAAAATATGGAAAGTTATAAAATTATATATCTGACTAATGTAATATTTGCAAGAAAATAGTAAGAAAACATAAAATGTTAAGAGGTTAGAGAATAGGGAAGAATAATCAAGGACAATTTTATGAGCCCTACAGAAATATAGAAGGAATACAATTTATTTAAAATATGGGAATAAATGTTTACTTATGCAAAATTCCTGTATATATTATAGAAAATGTAAGTCCAAGTGTGGATACAAGGGATATGACTGATTTAAAAAATTTTTTTTAACGTTTATTTGTTTTTGAGACAGAGAGACAGAGCATGAATGGGGGAAGGTCAGAGAGAGAGGGAGACACAGAATCTGAAAGAGGCTCCAGGCTCTGAGCTGTCAGCACAGAGCCCGAAGCAGGGCTCAAACTCACAGACCGCGAGATCACGACCTGAGCCGAAGTCAGACGCCCAACCGACTGAGCCACCCAGCCACCCCGGGATATGACTGATTGTAAAATGAAGATGACCAGGCTTACATATATAGTAGGGTAAACGAGGGTAAACCCAGAATGGCTGAATGTTAAGAACTCATTAAATCACAAACTTTACAACTTCAAAGGAACTTTGTATTATTGTCCTTTTCCTTACAGTTTTGGAGACAATTTCCTGAAGCTTCAACAAAGATAAAAACTACTATCGTTAACTATTTATTCACTAGATACATTTAATAAACATGACTAGGCCATGCCTAATACATGCAAGACATTGTGCTAGGCACAATGGTAAGTTTTTTTCCATCTGCAAAAAGATTACTCCCCTGTTTGGAGAAACTTATATAAACCACACAAATATAGAAATGAATATGCTGCTTCTCCCCTCTACTCCTCACCTGTTCCTCTTACGTGTGTACCTCTACCAGAGAGACAAGGGTCATAATAGCAGATCAAAGTGCTACCCAGAGATATGTAGTATATACTGGAAGCTAATGAGGAAACTATCAAAATTACCAGGGGAATATCATCTTTGCAATGTATACGAATTAGTAAATAGGAATTGAGTATTTTCTGTGGATAGAATGAGCAAATTGAAAGACTTTACAATATATATTTCTTTTCCTCATTTTGAAAATTGGAATTCCCTGACTCTCAAAGGAAACTGTCACTTAAAACATTAAAGGAATAAATTCACTAGGCACTGTAAACCACTTACTCCCCTCAGAAAGATCATAAATTTATATTTCAGAATAATTAAAACATAAATATGATATTCATGGACTCTACATATGTACAAGCAACTCTGCCTCTATATTTCACAAACAGCCCTGATTTCTATTTTGCAAATCGACTTTAAGTCATTGCAAAGTCATGGTTTTGTGTTAATAAACTTTCTTAAGGTGCCATCTTGGCAATGTGAGGTCTTGATTTAATAGGAGCGTAAAATGTACTTTCGGAATGGTTGTGTAAACCTTTCAAATAATACTATGGAACGGTAATTTTGAAAGTTATGAGATATGGCAAAATGGATGACGAGATGATATTTTAATTTTAATGTATAAAAAAGTACTGCACATACATTCTGAATTCTCTACTTCATTATGAAGAAGAAATACTCCAGGGAAGGTAACTCTAGAAAATTCATGGGGAAAAAAACATTGTACGTTAAAGGTAGAGTGGGATGAGCAGGGGAAAAAAAAATTAAGTGAACAATTTTGAAATTCTAAAAAATTAAATAGCTTAAAAGGTTTTTTTTTTTCCTTTTGAAAAGCATCATCCACCTAACTTCCCTCCTCACCACACAGCCCCACTGCCTTATTAACTTGGGAAACCAGTTTCCTTCACATTTGTTGTAGCTGTTATAAAATCCTAAACATTTTTGAAGTCCAGATGAGTGTGGGCAATGCTGACCATAAACCAGGTGGTAAAAACACTATTGCTTTGAGACAGCTTTCGATTTATGATCCTTTCATGTTCCAACAGTAAAAAAAAAAATTCATTTTATTTACAGAATTTTTTGTAAATAGCAGTTAACATTCAATGCAAGGAGAGGAATTTCAGTAACAGGTATTTAGCTTATCTTTAAAATGCTTACACTGAGTCATCTAAGCATTCAAATTTAGCAAAGCCAACTATCCTGCATATGTCTGATCTCTCCATCTAGTCCACAAAAGACTTCATCCTACAAAAAGCACTATAGAACATACCATCTTCTCCGTTTCATTTACAGATGTATTTAGCAATTTAGCATGCAGATTTCTGTGAAGAATTACTGAGTAGAAGTTGCCTGGTAAGATTCTTTGAAATAAGAGATTTAATACAATTTAAGTGAATCAAATGAATTTCTTTTTTGTGCTTTATGCTTGACTCAGGACACACAGTTGGAAGGGTCGTAACATACCAACATTCTCAATCAAACTGTTTGGTGGGGATTGTCAATTAGCCCAATTGGAGATGATTTCTCAAAGACCTTAGTAATGAAGGTGCATATTGGAAGATGCAAATATCTATGAAAAGTTACAAAATATCTGTCTCATTGAGCCAGGAGGCATCTTCAGACATCAATGTTTTCTTCCCCTTTGAGCTTCCTTGATCCTACTCAAGCATCCTATTGGTGTTTCATAAGGAAAGCTCAATATCTCAGAATCCATCTCTTAGCCTATCTGCAGGGAGAATAGTTGCCCAAAGACGTCCAGGCCTTACTTCAGGGAAATTGGAATATGTTATTAACATGGCAAAAGGCGTTTGCGTATGTAATTGACATTATAGCCCTTAAAATAGGGAGATACCCAGACTTAAGGAAATAGACTCCTAATGCACAGTCAGCAAGAAAACGGGGCTTCAGTCCTGTAACCATACAGAACTGAATTCACAAACAATCTGAATGAGCTTAGAAGTGCACTCATCCACAGAGCTTCCAGAAAGCAGTACAACCCTGCTGATACCTTCATTGCTGCATTGTAAACCACCCAGGAGAGGACCAGCTGAGCTGCTCAGTACTCAGACTTCTGAGGAGGGGAAGAAGAGTTAATAAATGGGTGTTATTTTAAGCTGCTAATTTTGTGGTAATCTGTTAAAGCAATAATTGAAAACTACGACAGTATCCTGAAAAATATATTACACATCCATTAAAGGCCGAGTTTGGTTGACTCGTTATAACCAAATCCTTTTGAATTTTGGGCAACTTTTACAATAGATGTTCACATTTTTCTTTACAAGAGTGTTAAGTTCATATATAATTACAATTTGCTAAGTGAAGAAAAAAAAACAAATCTTAGAATAATCCACATAAATGTATACAGAACATAAAATCATGTATTGTGAATGTACTGTGTTCCAGGCAGTGTAACCATGCCAGTTAAACTCTGTGTTCACTTTATTTTTACTAGGTCACAGAAATAAACAGAAAGCCAGAGGTATTTTTATTTCCATAAAGGATTTTCTCGGTTGACTAAAGCTGGAATAACAGTGCTGAATTGCTGAATTCATCTCAGACACAATTTGGGATGAGATGAACGGAACGGCTGATATTTGTAATTGAGATATACCACGGGTAGATGTGTTATGATTGCATTTGTAAAAGGTTGCTATGATTTAAAAAAAAAAGATGCATGTTAAAATGTATCTTTCTTTTGTTACTGCAGACAAAGGAGCCGTTCTAATGGGGAAGTCTCTCCAATCCATGGATCATTTGAAGTGATTTGTAATGTTTAATTCTTTGAAAATAAGCACTTTGGGGAATTTTTCTTTTTAAACACATTCTTACTCTACTTTTCTACCAACTCCACTTCCCATTCAAAAGCTACCGTAAAATAAATTCACTGTAGAAGATGAAGTTCATTAGAATCATTGATTTAGTATACACCGACTTTTATTGGGCATTTATTATTGGCATAACCAATACATAATAGCCCAATAGGACCAGATTATAGAATACATTTTGTGCTGGTAAAATGCTATAATTTTTCAGTGCAGTCAAATATTTTGGATTCATATCAGAACTCCTGTGACTGAAAGGTTAAAATACAAAGTCCTATTATTCCTCAGTTGGCAAAAATTTGTCTTTCTTAAACGTGTACATTTCTCTTTCACTTTGTATGTCAGCCATTTTTGATGATTATAGGCATTTTGTTCTAAATTCTAATCTAAGAAAAAAAGTGGGGACAATGGTTCAAGTACATTTGAAATTCAAACATTGAAACATTTTAAAATATATTACAAGAATAGAATTTTCATAGTTAAGAAAAAAGAATTGGGGTGGAGACACGGGATTTTTTTTCATTTTTTTAGTTTGTCTTTAAATTCCAGTTAGTTAACATATAGTGTATTATTAGTTTCTGTAGTAGAACTTTATGATTCATCACATACAACACCCAGTGCTCATGACAAGTGCTGTCCTAATACCCATCACCCATTTACTCCATGTCTGTGCCCACCTCCCCTCCATCGATCCTCAGTTTGTTCTATATAATTAATATTCTGTTTTGTGGTTCACCTGTGGAGACACCACAAAGGGATCTTCTTCTGTGATCATTTAGAATACATTTTTGTAAGAAACTGGGGTGATCACTTCTGGGGCTAAATATCTCATTTCTAAATGTTGCCCAATTCTAAGCTATACTTTCATACACCAAAAGGAACAGGTCTTTCTTAACATCTGTCTAACGCACTAGGTTGTGGAACAGTTTATACTAGGGTTAATCACTTAGGAAACACAGTTAGAATATGCAGAAGCTACAGCACTGCTGTGTCACATGGAGATGCCAAGCCTGGCCTTTTCTTCTCTTCCGGAGGTTTGGCTATTGGGTAAACATGAGCCAAGTACCGATGATGGTACTTCTTGAAGACCTTGGAAGAGATCAGTGCGTGCAGATGTATGTTCCAGCATTCCTGCTCAGGCTTGGGTTGGGATGGGAAGGTTTTCAAACTTGTCAGAAAACCTATGACATTGCAGTCTCTTCCCTGAATGCTTTTTAACAGTCCTTGTCACGGAACACTGACATGAATGGGGTTTGAAGTAACCAGTGCCCAGAAAAGGGCTAAGTAGCTAGCTACAGAGCTCTTCCAGTCATGTAGCTGAGAAGTGTTGTTTGGAGCCTTGCCACTTGATGTGTGGCACACAGATCAGCAGTAGCAGCATCTGGTTGCTCATGGGACATGGAGCATCTAGGACCCACCCCAGATCTATTAAACCAGAATCTGTATTTAATAAGATCCCCAGTCAATTTGCATGTACATTAAAGGTTGATAAAATGTGTTTGGATCACTGGCTCTCAAGCTTGTCTGCATGTCGAAATAACCCAGGGAGTTAAACACACACACACACACACACACACACACACACACACACACACCCCAACAACAACAACAACAAACACCTGATACCTAGGTCCCACCTATTGACTTTCTGATTCAATGACTTTGGGGTATAAGAGGGTAATCAAGATTTTTTAAAAGCTCCCCAGGTGATTTGAATATGAAACGAAGTTTGAGAATCACCAGGTTTGAATTCCGTTATTTCTGTAATTTGCCATTGTTACTTCATATTCTAATGTCCAGCCTATTAGGGATTCATTTCACCACTGGCATCCCCTCCAAACCTGCTATAAAATAGGACACAATTTCCAACAATACTTAAAGATGAAACTCATAAATTGGCATGAGTCAGGTCTTTTATCATCAGAATGTTGTTATCATCATCATCATCAAAAGCAGACACCATTCACTAGAAAGGTATATGGCATGTCTATTCATCCCTTCTGGAAATTTTAGTCCAGGACAGTTATTGAAATATAAGCCTGATGTGCACAGCGACTTTGTCTTAAAAATAAAAGGCTGCCAGAGCACCTGGGTGGCTCAGTGGGTTAAGTGTCTGACTTATGCTCAGGTCATGATCTCAGGGTTCATGTGTTCGAGCCCTGCGTTGGGCTCTGTGCTTATAGCTTGGAACCTGGAGCCTGCTTCGGATTCTGTGCCTCCCTTTCTCTCTGCTCCTCCCCTGCTCGTGCTCTGTTTCTGTCTCTCTGTCTCCCTGTCTCTCTCAAAGATAAATAAACACTAAAAAAGTTTTTTTAATTAAATAAAAAAAATAAAAAGCTGTAGCTCTAAAACCTAATAATGTCTTCTACATAGTAGAGGCTTATACAAATATTCGTGGAATGAATGAAAGCATGAATGGCAGGTAGTCCTAACACACAAATTGGAATAATTATGCACTTTAGAAGAAAACTGTTGTATCTTGACTATAAAAGGCAATTTAGCAGAGACTTAGAGCTAAACCTGGGAGTGCTACTCTAAGGAAGTTCTGCAGTGAGAACAGGTATGATCTACCCCATCATCATATAGACCTTATGTTCTAATTCATGCAAAAATGAGGGAGTGGGTAACAGAAGTATCATGTATGGCCACTGGGGCAAAAGATGTAATTATTCAGGAGGTTGTGTTCTCCATTATCTGGAAACCCTATTTCAACCACCAATATGAGAAGTGTTTAGTAAGGAAGAACGATGGAAGAAAAGGATTGAAAATATATTTTAGGTATGAAAATATGAAGGAGACAAAAACAGGATTAGTATAAATTTTAACTGGTAGGAATGAAAAAGGTGCTGATGTCAATATCACTATTTATCCTCCCATTTTATGTACTTGTATAAAATTATATTATTTTTTTTTTGAGAGAAAGAGAGCAAATGAGCAAGGGAGGGGCAGAGAGAAAAATAGAGAGAGCGAATCCCAAGCAGGCTCTGCACTGTCAGCACAGAGCCAGATGAGGGGCTCGAACTCACCAACCGTGAGATCATGGCCTGAGCAGAAATCAAGAGTCAGACGCTTAACCAACTGAGCCACCCAGGTGCCCCTATCCTCCCATTTTACATGACTGAAAAGAAATAGAAAACTACTGCCTAGCTCCATGAAGAAAAAAAGAACTGGCAACATTCAACAAGGTAAAAAAACATGGTGTTTATTTATATCCTGGATTTTCCAACAACTGGTATTAAAATCTTAGGGAAATTTCATAAGTATCTTTGAGCCTCATTTTCTCCAAATGCACACAACAAGATGACCCTGGGGTTGTTCTGAGCATTGGAGATAATGCATGCAAGTGGGGAACACTATGCCTTGTACATGGCAGTCAACGGTTTACTTCTCTTTCACCTGCCCCACCTTATTTAAAGTATGACACATCAAGGGCATAGAAATTTCCAAGGCCAATTTTTGAATCCTCAGGGCCTAGCACTAAATATTTGTTAAATGGACAAATAATAATAATAATTAAAAAAAGATAGTGGGTATTATTCTGGGTTTCAGTTGCTTTGAATGGGGGGTGGGAGGGAAACCCATGAAGACATGTGAAAATTGATTCATAAATTAATTTATTGAAAATTCTCGTTACGTATCTAGCATGTGGCACGTACAGAGATGCTTTTCAAATGTGCTATTGGAACTACGCTTTGGAGCTCAGGGTTTAGTTAAGGACACCGAAAATAAAACTGCAATTTAATGAGATAAATGTCTTCATAGGGGATGCATAAAGCCAGGAGAATCATTTGAAGCATTCGGTCTACAGTATTTTGTATGCAGCTGGCTTCAGTTTCAAAATTATTAATAATCTCAAGGCTGAGTACATTTCAGTGAGTGTCCACATACACTGTTACAGCAGAACAAGCAGGAAAGGCAAGCTGAAAGGTTTGGGGAGTGTGGGCTACACAGGCATCATCTGCTCCTTAGTTTACAGACTTTTCTTCCTTTTTCCTGCCTCCTGCTTCCTAATTACATCCAAATGGTTCTCTCATTTGTTTTCCTGGCCCTTCCATCTGAGACATGATGCCAGTAATATAGGCCATCTTCATTTGGCTCCTTTCTTTCTAGTCTACACTGCCACCCTATTGTTTTGGTGAAAATGCTGGATTCATCAATTCCTTTTCACACCTGTCATACTGCTTGAGGTGGACACACTGATACATTTATGATTAAAAACTAAGTTGCCAAACAGTAAAAGTGCTAAGACAACCATCTCTCTCGCTCTTTACTAACCAAACCGCAAATGGACAATAGAAGGACACTATTAGATCCCACTTTGCGAAAACACACACAAAGACTTCTCTTCTAATCGAATTGTATTATCATATTGACAATTACAAAGCTACATAATTTCAAGGAGTCCATGCTGGAAAATTCAAACAGGTAGATTTCTGATGCAAGTAAAAACTGGGATTTATTTTATGGAAGGCTATTGGCCAGTTATGTATACACCGCAAAATGTGCATTTTTTTCCCTTTGCGCTTTGTACAGAGCTTCAAACTTGTGTGTGAAGACTTACTTTTTGCAGGGCTTAACAGTAATGAAAAAACATATATTTGCATCAACATAAAATGGGTGATATAAATTATGACACATAGTTAAGACAACATATGTCTGAATCATGAAAAACACCATAAAATTTTTTTGTTTCCCTGAATTATCTCTAAAAGTACTAGAGTTACCCTGTTTTTCTTACATATGAATTATCACACTCCTGACAAAGGCTCCCCATTCAGCTAGAACAGGGTTTCTTAACCTGGCACGTGTATAACTGAAATATGGGTAGAAAATACACATTTTGTGATCCAGGAATATGGGGACGAGTTTAGCTTAGCACTGCTGGTAGCTATTTTGATTTCTCCGTGGTAAGATCCTGCATGGGGATGGGGCTAACAGAGAAGGAAAAAGAGAAAAGAGGGAGGTGGGTAGAGAAGGAAAGGGAGAGAAAGACAGGAGAGGAAAACAAAACAGAAAACTAATGGCATCTTTTAAATCCTCCCATCCATCTGTCCTTGAAACCAGCCACTCTGGAGATTTTCCACTGTGTGAACAATAAATCCACTCTGCTGATTTTAGTTCTCCAAAGTACTTTGAATTGTCACCCTGGTAATTAGATTTTTGAGAGACTTGACTAATATTCCATTGGAACAACTGGTTGCACTTCTCTAAACACACCAGGGTATCTATGTCTCTGCATTTTGCATATGTTGGTCCCTCAGCTTAGATGCCTTTCCTCTCTTGCCCACTTCACTTGAAAAACATCTACAATCCATTAAGTCTTCGCTCAAGTGCCATTTATTCTGGAAAGCCTGCTCTCTAGAGCTTATTTTCTTCTGCTTTCAGGGAGCTTTGCACATACCTATACCATAGCAGTGAACTGAAAATTCTTGTGGATAACTATTCTCCATGAGTTTCTTACCACCAAAATAGAAGTTTCTCAACAGAAAGAGATTTATAAAGACAAAGAGAAAAAAAATGGATTTTTTGCCAAATCAGATCAGAGATCTATCATTCAATATTTGGTTTTTAAGCCCAATCCAGAAGCTAATTCCTAACAATGGGTAAGATTTTACTCTTTTGCTGTTTTTTTTTAAAGAATTTCACTTGAGTCCATTTACATTACACAAGAAAAATAGTGTGTTTCTAATACGTTCAGTGTCTTCATGTTTGCTCAGAAATTCATGAGACAAAACTGTTCTCATTAGCTTCCCCTTTCCCCAGAAATTTCTGGGTCATCTTAAATTATTAATAGCCTCAGATGCTGTGGCATCTGCTATCAATGTGGGCCATGGAAATATATAGAATTAAGTAAAAAATAAATGGTGAATATCCATGGAATAATGAATAGAAGTATAATTGATTCACCTTATTTTACCGTGGCAAAACATAGGATCCTGAGTCAGAAGGCCTTGATTCGAGATCAGCTTTTACCAGCTATAGTTATGTTGGTGATACTGACCAAATTAGCTTTCAGAATATCAGTTTCTTATTCAGAAAATGTAGATAATACTACGAGGTCTAAATGATACTAAAAGAAAAGCAGGTGGATGAAAATAATTTGTGTAGTCTCAAATGCTAGATTTGATTTAGCAGCAGAGGTCACTGTGGCCTTGACAAGAGAGGTTTCAATGTGTGATGTGAGTGAAGGCGAAATTGCAGTAGAATTCAGAGTCATCAGAAAGCAAATAGGGGCAGCCAATTCTCTTCAAGAAATTTGGCTTTGAGAGAGAGGGGAAATATAGGGCAAAGTAGAAGAAGGGTATATGGTTGGAGGACGTTTTCTTTACTCCTGCCTCCTGTGAAAAACATTGGATGCAGCGGAATTCATATGAAAGGAGATTTAGAAGGAGAAAATCAAGAAGAATCAGTGGCTCAAGTTGAAGACAATTCAGGACAGCACGTTATCCAGAGAAGAGGTAGAGGCCAAAGATGGATGAGATTGTAGAATGGTATAATAAGTTGGTTGAAGAAACTTAAAGGAGTAATTACCTACTCTGTCTGTGAAGTCCAAAGAAGTAGAAAGATGAAATTATCTGTCCAGAATTAATGGCAGAAGGGAGAGTCAGAAATTTGTGGACAGCAGAGGATGTTTGAAATAACTGGGTTTGGGACAGGGAAAAGGAGCTAATTATGGAAAGAACCAGTGGATGCCTTCAACCTGAATTTGCATGATTTTGTATTCTTCTAAGTCACTCTTCATGTACATGGATGCCAGTATGGAGAAAGGGGACCTATGAATCTCAACCAGGTAGATTTTGCAAGACAGGAGTGATGAAAAGATAATGGGGTGAAGGTAATGAAGATCCTGGGAAAAGGGTGGTCAAAGGAGACGTAACATTAAAACTTAAGAAAGACGTAAAAAATTCTGATGAGAGAGCTGCTGTGGAGAAAGCAGGGGACTCCATAGGTTAAGAATATATAATGGGGAGGAATTGAGTTATTTAAATTAAAGGAGTAGGTTAGAGGGTCGTGGCCAGATACGACAATGTATTTATTATTCTACAAGTGGAGCCATTCTGGCCAACTGCATGATCCAAAGTGTGACGGGAGGTGGGAATGGGGGGGGGGGGTGGGGAAGGAGGCTTACTCAGTGCATGTAGGAGGGTCACTGGATATAAGGCAAAGAAATAACACAATATGCGTGGATCAATTACATGGATGATAAAGTAACCCAGAGTGTCAGGACTTAAGGGAGTAGGGGCCACTACGAGGGATATGCTGTATCTTCAGTGCATACGTGGGAAGACAATGAACTTTGGGGTTGGCAAGGACCAAGAAAAATAGTAGAGCAGGATGTAAATGTTTGATTCTAAAACACTATTTGTGGCATGAAACCAAAAGCTTTGGTTTTTCCCCCACTGTTCCTCAGCATTTACTCATTTACTCACTGCCCCAAATGAAAAGTCACACAGGCCTTATGACTTCTCTGATGTATCCTAAATTATTTTTTGACTTAAAAATTAAAAAAAAAAAACACTAACTCTAAATATCAAACACTATTTCTCCCCCAAATCCCTTTCATTCATCTTCTCACTCTCAACCCTTCTATATGCTTAAATTGAATGGAGACTGAAGGTCACATAACCAGTTTTAGGGATGCCTGGGTTATGGCTCAATCAGCTGAGTGTCTGACTCTTGATTTCAGTTCAGGTCATGATCCCAGGGTTGTGAAATCAAGCACCAACTTTGGGTTCTGCACTATCTAAGCCTACCTAAACTTCTCTCTCTCCCTCTCCTTCTGCCCCTCCCCTGTTCATGTGGGTTTGTGTGTGCACATTCTCTCTCTCCTTCACAAATAAAAAAATACTTTAAAAAGTCACACAACCGGTTTTATCAAAACTGAAAATTCTCACCTTTGTTATCATGGTTTAAAAAGTGATGTTAATTGTTTCTCATTAGATCAGTGTCCATTTTAAAATTCCATCATATGAATTTTTTTGTGACTGCCCACGAGAGCAGTGCCCACAGGAGACTGGAGTGATGAAAGTCATTCCCAGGGTCAGAGAGTAAAGAGGATGCATGGCATCTCTTGACCCTGAGCCGCATGAGGTGTGGGGAAATAGAGAACTAGGTGGGCTTTAGGGCAGTAGCACCCTCTGAAAAAAAACATGTTTCTGCTCAGATCAGAAAAGGAAAGAAAAAAATTAGAGTATGAAATTAATAACTGAGTGTGGCAGAATACTAATCTGAGACATAAACTGTAGAATCTTTTTTCTGCTGCCCATAATCACTGAAATTCAGAGTGTAGGAGCCAGCACCATTCATTGCAGCCAGTAGATGGATTAAAGCCAGGGAGAAAAGACACCACATTTTCAATGCTAGGAGCAAAAGCCTAGGATTCAGATATGAGGGAGAAAGTCCACATGTACTGGCCAAAGAAGTTCTTCCCTAAAATCTCTGAACTAGAAAACTCAGGATTTGTAAAGAAGGAAAAAAAGTTTTGGGGGAAAAAATTTAACATGTTAGAAGCAATTTGTGTGTGTGGCCGAGGATGGGAGGTTAAAGAGGGTGTGCAGGTGATGGTGTAAAATCACTGCGTCCACTTGTCAGTCTGGAATCTACCTTCCACTTTGGAGTTCAAGAGTAGGGATAACTTGCGCTTCTATATCTGAGTTCAGTGGAGGCAGAAAGAGAAAACCTGGTGCCAGAGAGAAGAAATTTCATTATGGAAATGTGTGGCATTTGAAGGCTTCTGATGCCTAGTGATCACTCACACTGTCTGGGTCTGCAGAGTGGGGTAGAATCTGAAAGCTCTCCTTGTCTCCAAATAAGATACAGAAGGTCACTGCAAGAAACCTATTGGGGCTGACATGAGATGGTTTTCCCAGTACAGTCTGGGCCATCTCCAATGGAAATTTTGTGAAGATATAGCTCATGTATTAGTGGGTCATTGGTAGCAGAAGCCAAAATTGAAATGGAATAATATACTTTAATTCCATTCAGCTCACCATTCTTATGCCCCAGCATATGACCTCAGCTCTATTTTATATCCTGAAGAACCTAGAGATTCCTATCTCCACAAGGACCCTTTAGCAACAGGTGTGCCTAGCAGGACTTATAATTTAATTAACCTCATTATGGACAGACAAGGAGAAAACCTCAGAAGTACATTTGAATCTTAACATGATTGGATTATAAACCCATATTAAACAGATATAACAAGTTTGACTGAATTTACTTTGAATTGGCAAGATTAAGTTTTCCATTATTCAATGGAAAGAAGTTTAAAATAAAAGTTAAATTGAAATAGAAAAATACAGTTACATTCTATACACGTGAGGATATAAACAGTAAAATATGTACCTACTACAAACACAATAGTGTTTGGGTCAGGCAAGTTAAAAAACTAGGAGACAGATGGAGCGGAACTCTGGCACAAAAGAAAGGACAATATGAGTTGAATAGATGACTGAAGAGGCTTGCATCTAGAATATAGACCATGAAAATACAAAATGGTGGGTTTAAGGTGAACAAAAGAACTCCTGATGGTCCCATAGGGAATGGAAAATGGGAACTTGGGAGAAGAAAATACTGGAGACACTTAAGATTTACTTGCAGAATGAGTTTCACAAGGGATCAAAGTCTGTGAATATTTTTACACCAGTCTTGAAAGGTACTAACTATGTTTTGGCTGAATTTCAGAGCTTAAGGAAGAGGACCAAGGCTCAAGATCATGGGTATTTCTTTTAAAGCTCCATGGAGGATCCCAGAGTCAATAGTAAAGGGGCAGTACTGTATCTCATGAATTCTAAGAGGCAAAATTTTGCACATGTATCACCTCTGAAACAGAGATGGATTTTACACTTGGAATTGGCACTGTTTCTGCTAACTTAGCGCTACACGTTATAATCAATGCTGTCTAAGTTTTCAATAAAATATGTATTACACAGGTTTTCATTGAAGAAACCATAGTTTCATATCTGGTTCCCTGTTGATTGGAATACCAAAGTAAGTCTTGGATCTTGTACTCAACTCACCTATGATCTAGTATGAAGACAAATGAATAGAAGGCTGTATGTGGCTTGGAATGCAGCTCTAAGTCAGAGTTAATTGACTGATGCACAAAACCTTGACAGCACTGAAATCTTACTTTAAATAACTTTTTTTTACTATGAGCACTATATTTTACCCCAAATACTCTAAAATTCAGAGAGTTTTTAAAAGCATAAAATGACGAAATAATGTTACATATTTGTACATGTCATTTTACAAACTCTAGTATGAACTGTAATGATATAATGTAATTTAACAGTTACTTTTATCTTTTTATCATTTTAAAAATCCAGAATTTTGTATCAGTTTTCAAAAGATTGTTTTCTTTTCTTAACAGAGGGAAAAAAACCACTTAGAATTTGCAGAAACTCATCAGATAATGTGAGGTGCCTTTATATAATGGTCTTTTAAAATTTAGGACTTTGATAACTCGAGGGCAAATTGTTTTGCATGCTAAAGATTATCTACTGTCTTTTTATCCAATTAGAAAACTAAGCTAATGTTTTATCCCTTTATATTAAAAACTTTAAAACCTCAGGGTACCTGGGTGGCTCAGTCAGTTAAGGGTCCAAATTTGGCTCAGGTCATGATCTCACAGTTTGTGAGTTTCAGTCCCACATGGGGCTAGTCTGCTGAGGTCAGTTCAGATCCTTGGTCCTCTTCTCTCTCTGCCCCTCCCCTGCTCATGCTTCCTCTCCTCTCAAAATAAATAAGTAAATGTAAGAAAATTTTATATAAAAAACTTTAGGGGCACCTGGGTGACTCAGTCAGTTAAGCCCTGACTTTGGCTCAGGTCATGACTCATGGTTCACAAAGTTTGAGCCCCACGTCGGGATCTGTGCTGACAGCTCAGAGCCTGGAGCCTGTTTCTGATTCTGTGTCTCCCTCTCTCTCTGCCCCTCCCCCACTTGTGTGCGCACTGGCTTGTGCTCAATCTCTCTCTCTCTATCAAAAATAAATAAAAATATTTGTAAAAATTTAAATAAACTTAAAAACTCAACTTTTCCCTTGGCTTTTACATTAATTTTATAAATCTTTTATTTACAGATAGGGAAATTTTAACAGTTACTTTTGAAAAGTGATTAGTCCCATTTACGAACTTAGAAGACATTAAATCCTAAAACAATATGAGATAGTTTTCTTTTATCATGTTAAAAAAGTAATCTCACACTACCAATTTAGTTTCTTTTGAAGAATAAATTTTGAGTATTAGCAAATATGTTTTGACACCACATTTTTTAAAACACTATTCATACTCATTTCTGATTTTTCTTGAATATGGTGTTGAATTATCTTCAGGCATATTAATTAGGATTCTGCACTTACATTCGGAAGTAAAACTGAACACCATGGAGATTAATTTCTTCCTTTTCTTTGGGGGGGGGGGGGTTCTTCATTCACGCATTCTTTAAGTTTCACAATCCAGGTATGCCCTAAAATCATGACCATCCTGTGGAACAGTTAGGCAGAACTGCACTTAGAAAAGGCTGAGTGGAAGCGTCTTGGTGCCATTCAAGGAGCAGTCTCAGGAATGTTTGGCCAAAGTCTGCCATCTAAGAGTCCTGGCAGCCACAGCCATGTGTCCTGCCAACTAAGTCACTGTCCTAGAGCAGCCTGTGTGAGGCACGGCCTTGCCACAAACATGATGATGGATTTCAAAGAACAGCACCTAGAACGCTTGTTCAATTACATTCTGTATAGCAGTAGAGTATCGGGTGTATTCTCATGACAACGGCAATAACTGCTTTCAAAGACTCTATATCACCTCATCTGTAATATAGGGTAGAAATCATAACTTCTTTCAAGGTTTGTTTTCAGGATTAAACCGTGCGTGACTACCAAGAAAATAAAAAATAAAAACCAACCAACCAAAAATCAAACAAAGCAAAAAACCGAACACAGAATAAACACTATAAAAGTGTTTTAAAAGTAAATTAAAATGTGCAAACTGTTCCTAAGAACGCTCCCTAGATATTCTATTTACAAGTACAATGTCTCCTTCATTCACGTGGAGAACAGAACTGATGGTGTTTTCTGTTTGTAAGTTTAAATCTGTTTTGAAGGCAGACAGTGTCTCTGAATCTCTAGAGACCTGGTTTCCTCCTAAGTTTTATCAGCAGTATCTTTTTGTAAGGATATGCTTTCTGTTGCTCGTGTGTGTGTGTGTGTGTGTGTGTGTGTGTGTGTGTTTGAGGAAATCTATGCTTGTCCAGTACTACAGCAATGTGGAAAGTAGGCTGTGTTGTGTGAAAGATTGGTGTGATTCTCTAACAAAATTTTTCTCAGTAGGTCTTCAGTGTGGATTAAAAGACAATGTTATATAGAAGATACACATACACACACACACAACACTCCTCACACAGAGAAAGATGGACCAGCAGTTGCAGGTGACCAATTGGGAAATCTGGCTTCCACTTGAGCCAGAAAATAGAGGCACGTCAGGGTCACGTTTATGGAGCGTCCCTATGCCTCTGTTCCACAAAGGGGCCCCAGTGGTGAGACTCTTGACAGACCTGGAAATTGTCCTTAGCACCACCACCACTGTTCATCCAGGGCCTGTCACTCTCTTTGTAATTGAATTAGAATGTACTAAAGCAATTGTGCATTTCTTTACAATGTCTCACAAATAGCAAATAGTGCATGCTACCTACAATCCCTTGAGTTTGTCTTTTTGTGAACATTAATATTTCTTTCACAAAAGATCACTTGAAATGTGTCTATTATTTATAATTGCATAAATTAAATAAATGACATGAAATCTAGATTCAAATAATACTCTTTCTTGCCTTTTTATTCATCAAAATAAATCATTTTTCTAATTTTACATGAAATAGAACTGGAGCTTTTTTATTAAACTATTATTATAATGGTGCTTAATATTTAATAACATCACTTTAGAAATCGCCCTTAATTATTTGAATGTCAGTCACCCTTACTCCTCAAGGTAACTGGTCATTTACTTTAGATTTTAATAGAAAGTCAGGTCATCAGACTTGAGAAAAGAGAAAGGAGGCTATGGTTTTAAATAATAAATACAATATAAGGCAAATGTTTACGTGGCATTTTCAATATAAAAATTTGAGCTTATTTTCCCTAAAAAAGGAAGAAAAGAAAAATTTTGAAGGAGGCAGTACTTTTATTCAAAGTAAAAAAAAAAAAAATCATTTAGTTCTTTCAAGAAGGTCTTCAGTTGTGTTATGACCTTAGTAAAATAATTGGGCTTGTTTCTAATATTTTGGTGGTTTAGAATATTTATTCTCTGAGACAGTGTTTTGCTTCTTCCTTATTGGGTTTATCCATAATAGATATGGGGCAAGCTTATTTGAACTATTACCTCCCTGAATTTATATTTTGTACTCTTCTACCAGATACACGGAGCTGTTGTCAGCTCTGATCCCATCAATAATCTAGACCATTTATAATAACCCATCCTCGGGGAGCCTGGGTGGCTCAGTCGGTTAAGCATCCGACTTCAGCTCAGGTCATGATCTCGCGGTCTGTGAGTTCAAGCCCTGCGTCGGGCTTTGGGCTGATGGCTCAGAGCCTGGGGCCTGCTTCCAATTCTGTGTCTCCCTCTCTCTCTGCCCCTCCCCTGTTCATGCTCTGTCTCTCTCTGTCTCAAAAATAAATAAACGTTAAAAAAAATTTATAAGAACCCATCCTCTACTTCTTTAACTTTTTGATATTTTGCTCTTTGGACAGCTCCATTTTTATAATGATTTCTGAAATCGGTGTTTCAGTTTTATTTCTTCCTATTTGGTAATGACTTAATGGACTTGAGTTTTTTTTCTTAATCCTTAGAATTGCCTAAAGAAGTTCCAAGTCATCTTCAGAACAAACACAGGCTGGCTTTCTTTCCAGCTTTATTGAGATATAATTGACTTACTGTGTAAGCTATTGTGATGATTTGATATATGCACATATTGTGAAATGATTACCGCTATAAGATTAGTTAACACATCCATCACCTCACATAATTATGTGAGTGTGTGTGTGTGTGTGTGTGTGTGTGGTGGGAATATTTAATGTCTACTTACTTATCAACTTTGGAATATATAATACAGTATTGTTAACTATAGTCATCATACTATACATTAGATTTCCAGAAATTATTCATCTTATAACTGAAAGTTTATATACTTATGCCAACATCTTATTTCCCGCAACCCCTACCCCCTGTAAACCACCCATCTATAGTGTATTTCTACAGATTGGACTCTTTTAGATTCCACATATAAGTGATATTATACAGTATTTGACTTTCTCTATCTGACATATTTGGGCTAGCATAAATGCCCTCAAGGACAGTACATGTTCAAGCAAAGACAGGATTTTCATCTTTTTATGACTAAGTAATATTTCATTGTATACTACACACACACACACACACACACCACATTTTCTTTATCCATTCATCTCTTAGTGGACACTCAAACTGTTCCTATGTTTGGCTATTGTAAATAATGCTGCAATATATATGGTGATGCATATTCTCTCTCCAAGATAAGTAATCTCATTTCCTATAGATGTATACCCAGAAATGGGATTGCTAAAAACAGAAGGTTATTCTCTACTTAATTTTTTAGGGAACATCAATACTGCGTTCATAGTGGTTAGACTAATTTATATTCCCACCAACAGTGCACCAGGGTTCTTTTTCCATCACATCCTTGCCAACATTGGTTGTCTGTTATCTTTTTGATAATTGCCCTTTTGACAGATGTGAGGGGATATCTCATTGTGGTTTGGATTTTTTTCCACTCAGATGATTAGTGATGTCAACCATCTTTTCATATACCTGTTGGGAATTTGTAGGTCTTCTTGGGAAAAATGTTTAGATCTTCTGACCATTTTTTAATTGGAGTACTTGGATTTTTTACTGTTGAGTTGTATGAATTCCTTATGTATTTTGCATATTAACTTCTTGTCATATTTATGGTTTGCAAATACTTTCTTCCAGTCCTTTAATTGCCTTTTCATTCTGTTGATAATATCCTCTGCTATGCTGAAGGCTTTTACTTTGATGTAGTCCCACTTGTTTATTTTTTATTTTGTTAGTGCTTTTGGTGTCATTTAAAAAATGTTGTTGCTAAGACTGTTAAGGATTTTTTTCCCTATTTTTTTTAGGAGTTTTATAGTATCAGCTCTTACATTTATATCTCTAATCCATTTCAAAGTAATTTTTGTGAGTGGTTTAAGATAGGGTTCAGTTTCATTCTTTTATATGTGAATATCCAGTTATCCCACCAGCATTTATTGAAGAAACTATCCTGTCCTCATGGAGTATTCTTGGCTCTTTTGTCAAATATTAATTGACCAAATATGTGAGGATTTCTTTCTGAGTTCTTGATTCTGTTCTATTTATCTATGTGCCTGTTTAAATGCCAATGCCATATTGTTTTGATTACTACTGGTTTGTAATAGATTTTGAAATCAGGAAATGTCATGTCTCTAGTTTGCTCTTCATTCTCAGGATTGCTTTGGCTACTTGGAGTGTTTGTAGTTACATACAAATTTTGGGATTGTTGTTTCTATCTCTGTAAGCCTTGCCATTAAAATTTTGATAGGGATTGTGTTGAATCAACAGATGGCCATGGGTAGTAGAGCAATTTTTGCAATAGTCATTCTGCTAATGCATTAAAATGAAGTATATTTCATTTTTATTGTGTTTTCTTCAATTTTTTCATCAATGTCTTAATCTTTTTAGTGTATAGATCTTTTTATCTGCTTGGTTGAACTTATTCTTTTATTAATTTTGATGCTATTGTGAATAGCATTATTTTATTTTTTTCAGATAATTTAGGGTTGGTATATAGAAATGTAAGTGATTTTTATATGTTGATTATATCCTGCAACTTTCCTGAACTCATTTATTAGTTCTAATAGTTTTTTGGTGGAGTCCTTGGTAGAATAACATATATTTTGCTAAAAGTTACCTTAGAAACATATACATTGCTTTATGTTTACAATTCTGATATATACTTCTTTTCCTAACTGATAGGATGTGAGATAGATTGATCAACACGAGTAAGAGAAAGGGCTCCATGAAGTTCTTTAGTTTATAGTTCATCTAAATAGATTGCATTGTTCTGTAGTGTAATATGCATTAGTTGGGTGGGAAATGTTTTATGTAAGATCAAAAAAGGATCACTCCTGAAGCCCTATTAAACATCTTCTTCCCTTGCTACAGTGTTTTAATGTACAATAGATCACATCATATTTGCCAATGTATTTATCAAATACTTTGCCAAAGCACAAAAATATTGTGAAATGGTTATCTCTTATGTCAACTCTCCACAAATATGGATGAAAAAGTATTTTTTGTAAGCACCTAATAATGCTTTATATATTACATGCATTCGACAACACACATGCCATAATTTTTTATGCTCTAACTGAAATAGAAGAACTTTAAGAACAAAAAACGCAAGACACCTTATCAAAGTCTTTATAGACTTCTGCCTTAATGTAGCTTCTGAATATAATCACCTATGTAATCTTCCTACTGAAGTGCCTACACATATATAGAAAAATTATCAAAGTACGTAACTCAGAAAACTAAATGTAAAGGACAACCTAATGCCAAAATATAGGATGCTTGGCCAATAAATACAAAGCAGACACAATTGAATTGAAAGCAAATAATGAAGGAATTTGTACCATGGAAAAAATGGTTTGGAGCATATGAAACGGAGGCTACCTAAAATTTATTAGAAAGGTATCATATTCTATAATGTTTATCATGGAATTCAAGCAACTAAGGTTCATCCCACTGAAGAAACTAAGCAGTTATTTCTCTATCCCTAAATGATGACTGCTGTTCCACTATCAAATGAATTAGTCAGAGCACTACCCTCTCACAGATAAACTCCCATCATCTTTCTACATTCTTACATGAAGAAAATCCTCCCCCAAATCAATAAACTAAGTTCTCCTTTTGTCTCTGACATTCTCCAGGAGGGTCTTTTCACTCAATACCTAATTTAACATCTTAACATTTAACCTGACACTTGTGCAACACATCCTCCTTTTGAAAATTTCTCTTTTATTCTCTTTTCTTTTTTTTTTTTTCTTTTCCTTTCTTTGAGAGAGAGTGCATGAAAACAAGCAGAGGAGGGGCAGAGGGAGAGGGAGAATCCCAAGCAGGCTCCATGTTCAGTGCAGAGCCCGGTGGAGGGCTCCATCTCACGACCCTGGGATCATGACCTGAGCCCGAATCAAGAATCTAATGCTTAACTGCCACCCAGGCAGCCACCTGAAAATTTCTTTCCTGACTCCTATGACCTCATGTTTTCAAATTTACTAACCTTCTGATCACTCCTTATTAACTAACATTAATCAGTGTTTTTTTCTTAATAGGCTGGATTTTGAGGGAAATAAAACTCAAGTTAAGCAACTATCTTAATGTTAACACCATTCTGGCAAGGTGACTCAGTGTCAAACACCATCTCCTTAAGTGCTATGTTTTTCCTCTTCATTGTATGACATATTCATAAGGAAAAAGACTGAAATTGTAAAAGAAAACAAATGAGTAAGGAAGATCATGAAGGAAACTATCCTGAGATGGATAACAAATATGAGAAAATGAGGTATGAGATGAGAAAAATCCAAAAGGGTAAAAAAGATGGAGAATGAAGAGAAGTACTATGAAGGAAGTACTGTGTTGACACATGAGTAAAAATAAAGGACTGGTGATGACATGATTCAAGTACTCTGTATAGAAGGAGTAGAAAATGGGAAGGCCCTATGGCCACTCAACTGAATGTCTCTGAGGAAATAATGAAGGTGAGGTGAGGTGGGAAGAGAACGGCATGAGATTAAAACAGGAATGTGGTGCCTGGGTGGTTCAGTCAGTTGAGCAACTGACTCTTCATTTCTACTCAGGTTATGATCTCATGGCTCATGGGACTGAGCCCCGCATTGGGCTCTGCACTGACATTGGAGAACCTTCTTGGGATTCTCTGTCTCCTGCTCTCTCTACCTCATTCTCTCTTTCAAAAATAAATAAAGAAACTTTAAAAAAAAAAAAAGGAATGGAGTGGCTGGATGAACAAGGTAAAAGTAAGTCACGGTAAGACTTTAGTTTTTATTACGAGCATGGTGAGAAGCAATAGGAGTTATTTAAGCAAATGATTAATGAATGTGATGTCATTAACTATGCTACAAGAGGGAACTTGTGTAATGTTTGGGTGTTGAAGAAGCAACACATGTGTTTTGAGTATGTTGAAATGAGGATGCCTTTCACACAACTAAGCAGATAAGAGAAGAATATGATCAGCTTTGGATCTTAAGGAAGAGGTCAGGACTGTATATAAATCTTGGAGTTGTGCATCTAAAAAAATTCTGAATCCATGATAAATAAGTGAATTTATCTAAATAAAATGAAGACAGAAAACAGAAGTTTAAGACCAGAACCCTTAGGGTTCACCAGTACATCAAGACCTAGAAGAAAAATAGGAGTTAGCAAAGAAAACCAATATGGATGTGTCCCTGAAGTAGAAGAAAAACCATAAGTGAGTGGAAAAATGGTGTTCTGAAAATCAAGTGGTAAAGGTATTTCAAGACTAAATGAAGAAACAATTTTGTTAAAGTTTTCTGGGATGCTGACCCCTGGATTAGCAGGGCCATGAAAAGAGCAGCATAAGGGGAGTGGTAAAGATGAAAGCTTAATTGGGATGAATTAAAAAGATAATGCGTATATGAGCAAACATAAGTTTTTATTGCTCGTTCTCCAGAGACTGCACTCCAATGACAGGGAAAAAAATATTAAGAGAAAAACATCAAAAGACAGAGAGAGCCCAAGAGGAAATAATAGATACAAAATTTTAGATACAGAAAAAAAGTTGAAGTGGCAACTGAATGAGCAGATCTGGGAAAAGAGAAAAGTCAGCTGACCCTGGGGAAAACTCTTAAACAGTGCAAGTGCCAAAGAGGACCAGGTGTTTTTGAAAGTGGTTGCACATTTTGGATTGAGTACAGAGAAATTGGTTGAAATAATATATAAAAAGCAAATAGGGGAGGAGTTAAGATGGCGGACCAGTAAGGGGAAGCTGGGCTTTCCTCCTCCCTCAAACACAGCTGTATGAAGTCAGATCACTGGGAACAGCCAGGAAATCGATTTGTGGAGTAGCAAAAGGATCTTGGTTGGAGAGAGACAGCCTGACAGGTACAAGGTATGAGGAAATAAATTAGGGGAGAGAAAATGGTGGTGCTGCAGAGGGGAGGGAACACTTCCTGTGGAGAGACAAAAGGGGGAGAAAGAGAGGTTGAGAAAGTGGGACATCGAGTTCACACAAGAGGAAAACCTCTCTGGACGACAGTGTGGAGCAGGAAGTACTGAGTGTTGCAGGGTTTTTGTTTGTTTGTTTGTTTGCAAAGAGCTTTTGGAGCTCAAATTCTGAGGTTCTAGAAGTGTGTGATCTTCTCTGAGTGGAGCTGTGGAGCACGCTCTCTGGGGAGAAGGCAGTATTTTTTGGCCCTGGAGTCCATAGGCTGATGTAGGAATCTTGGGGTGCACTAGCAGAAAACATTTCCTTTCCCGGAGCACTTTTGGATGATGGTATATTGTCTCCCCAAGGACGAAAACCCTGCAGGCAGCAGCGAAAGTCCTTTCATCAGCAGGGGACAGAGGCACACCCAGAGGGAAACTTTCTTGCCTTTAGTGGTGCTACACCATATAGATTCTGTGTACTGTGCAGGCATGGGACTGATTTCTAGGGACAAAGGACTTTAGACACAGGCTGGAGAGGTTCTACACACAGAACGGGAGCAGATCTGTGCAGTGCCAAGTCCTTTAAGACTTCAGGTTTTGAATCCCAGCAGTGCACCAAAGAAAAAACAAAGGAGAATTCTGTTGCAGGGTGCACTGAAAGGCCTCACTACTCTGTGAGAGCTGCTTGAATAGCAGGGGTTGAAATCCCTGGTCCAGGGACCAGAGATTGGGGTGGCACCATTTTTCCCTCCAATAGCAACACAGTGGAAGTTCAGAAAGCAGCACAGCGGTCCCCAGTAGAGGTGGGACAATTTTGCACCAAACACCACCCTCCTGTGCCTGGCAACTGCTTATTTACTGGGGCATGACCAACTCTGAGCCAATGCAGTGGGCCTTTCCCCCAGAATACCAGCACAGGCAGCAGACCCCATGCAGCAAATGTACTGAAAATTAAGTGCTTCAAAATGATACCCGCAGTTCTGGTGGAAATAGGACCAGGCTTAATTTTTTTTCTCTGTTTTCTCCTCCTCCTCCTCCTCCTCCTCCTCCTCCTCCTCCTCCTCCTCCCCCTCCCCCCCTTCCCCCCCCCTCCTCCTCCTCCTCCTCCTCCTCCTCCTTTTTTTTTTTCTTCTTTTAGAAGCAGACTCCTGCTTTATGTTTGTTTTTTGGGGGGGTTGTTTGGTTTTTTTGTCTGTTTTGTTTTCCCTTACCTTTTCTCTTTTTTTGGATCAGGTTTATTTTCATTCCTCTTTATTTTTTCTTTTCTTCATTTTTTTCCCATTCTTTTTCTTTGAAATCAGCCTTATATATTTTTTTATTCTCTTTTGGGTTTTTTGTTCCCTTTAGTCATCTCTTTTTAGGGGATCAGGTTTTTCTATTCTTTCCCCCTTTTCTTCCAGGCTTACTTCAACAAACAAACAAAGCATACTAGTTAAAGGCTCAAACACTCCCCACTGGAAGCAAGGACTGAATGGACTGAAGAGAACCAACCAGTGGAAAAGAGCAGCACAAATGCAATAACAGAGTGAACAAAGCATACACCAGAAACACAGCCTGAAGTGCAAGGGCCTAGACAGTGTATGATCATTTTAATATGAAATTTATTGTCAAATTGGTTTCCATACAACACCCAGTGCTCATCCCAACAGTTGCCCTCCTCAATGCCCATCACCCACTTTCCCCTCTCTCCCACCCCCATCAACCTTCAGTTTATTCTCAGTTTTTAAGAGTCTCTTATGGTTTGGCTCCCTCCCTCTCTAACTTTTTTTTCCTTCCCCTCCCCTCCCCCATGGTCTTCTGTTAAGTTTCTCAGGATCCACATAAGAGTGAAAACATATGGTATCTGTCTTTCTCTGTATGACTTATTTCACTTTGCATAACACTCTCCAGTTCCATCCACGTTGCTACAAAAGGCCATATTTTATTCTTCCTCATTGCCACGTAGTATTCCATATATAAACCACAATTTCTTTACCCATTCATCAGTTAATGGACATTTAGGCTCTTTCCATAATTTGGCTATTGTTGAAAGTGCTGCTATAAACACTGGGGTACAAGTGCCCCTATGCATCAGCACTCCTGTATCCCTTGGGTAAATTCCTAGCGGTGCTATTGCTGGGTCATAGGGTAGGTCTATTTTTAATTTTTTGAGGAACCTCCACACTGTTTTCCAGAGTGGCTGCACCAGTTTGCATTCCCACCAACAGTGCAAGAGGGTTCCCGTTTCTCCACATCCTCTCCACCATCTATAGTCTCCTGATTTGTTCATTTTGGCCACTCTGACTGGCATGAGGTGATATCTGAGTGTGGTTTTGATTTGTATTTCCCCGATGAGGAGCAACGTTGAGCATCTTTTCATGTGCCTGTTGGCCATCCGGATATCTTCTTTAGAGAAGTGTCTATTCATGTTTTCTGCCCATTTCTTCACTGGATTATTTGTTTTTCACGTGTGGAGTTTGGTGAGTTCTTTATATTTTGGATACTAGCCCTTTGTCTGATATGTCATTTGCAAATATCTTTTCCCATTCCGTTGGTTGCCTTTTAGTTTTGTTGATTGTTTCCGTTGCAGTGCAGAAGCTTTTTATCTGGATGAGGTCCCAATAGTTCATTTTTGCTTTTAATTCCCTTGTCTTTGGAGATGTGTCAAGTAAGAAATTGCTGTGGCTGAGGTCAGAGAGGTTTTTGCCTTCTTTCTCCACTAAGGTTTTGATGGCTTCCTGTCTCACATTCAGGTCCTTCCACCATTTTGAGTTTATTTTTGTGAATGGTGTGAGAAAGTGGTCTAGTTTCATTCTTCTGCATGTTGCTGTCCAGTTCTCCCAGCACCATTTGTTAAAGAGACTGTCTTTTTTCTATTGGATATTCTTTCCTACTTTGTCAAAGATTAGTTGGCCATACTTTTGTGGGTCCAATTCTGGAGTCTCTATTCTATTCCATTGGTCTATGTGCCTGTTTTTGTGCCAATACCATGCTGTCTTGATGATTAAAGCTTTGTAGTAGAGGCTGAAGTCTGGGATTGTGATGCCCCTGCTTTGGTCTTCTTCAATATTACTTTGGCTATTCAGGGTCTTTTGTGGTTCCATACAAATTTTAGGTTTGCTTGTTCTAGCTTCAAGAAGAATGCTGGTGCAATTTTGATTGGGGTTGCATTGAATGTGTAGATAGCTTTGGGTAGCATTGACATTTTAACAGTATTTATTCTTCCAATCCATGAACATGGAATGTTTTTCCATTTCTTTCTATCTTCTTCAATTTCCTTCATACGCTTTCTATAGTTTTCAGCATACAGATCTTTTACATCTTTGGTTAGGTTTATTCCTAGGTATTTTATGATTCTTGGTGCAATTGTGAATGGGATCTGTTTCTTTATTTGTCTTTCCGTTGGTTCATTCTTAGTGTATAAAAATGTAACTGATTTCTGTTCATTAATTTTGTATCCTGTGACTTCATGTATCAGTTCTAGCAGACTTTTGGTGGAGTCTATCGGATTTTCCATGTATAATATCATGTCATCTGCAAAAAGTGAAAGCTGGACTTCATCTCTGCTAATTTTGATGGCTTTTATTTCCTTTTTTTGTCTGATTCCTGATGCTAGAACTTCCAACACTATGTTAAACAACAGCGGTGAAAGTGGACGTCCCTGTTGTGTTCCTGATCTCAGGGGGAAAGCTCTCAGTCTTTCCCCATTAAGGATGATATTAGCTGTGGGCTTTTCATAAATGGCTTTTAGGATATTTAAGTATGTTCCTTCTATCCCGACTTTCTTGAGGGTTTTTATTAAGAAAGAATGCTGAATTTTGTCAAATGCTTTTTCTGCATCGATTGACAGGATCATATGGTTCTTATCCTTTCTTTTATTAATGTGATGTATCACATGGATTGATTTGCAAATGTTGAACCAGCCCTACAGCCCAGGAATGAATCCCACATGATCGTGGTGAATAATTCTTTTTATATGATGTTGAATTCAATTTGCTAGTATCTTGTTGAGAATTTTTGCATCCATATTCATCAGGGATATTGGCCTGTAGTTCTCTTTTTTTTCCTGGGTCTCTGTCTGCCTTAGGAATCAAAGTAATGCTGGCTTCATAGATTGAGTCTGGAAGTTTTCCTTCCCTTCTATTTTTTGGAACAGCTTGAGAAGGATAGGTATTATCTCTGCTTTAAATGTCTGGTAGAATTCCCCTGGGAAGCCATCCAGTCCTGGATTTTTATTTGTTGGGAGATTTTTAAAAACTGATTCAATTTCTTCATTTTATGAAGGTTAAGTGTCTGTTAAAGTTTTCTATTTCTTCCTGTTTGAGTTTTGGAAGTGTGTGGGTATTCAGGAATTTGTCCATTTCTTCCAGGTTGTTCAGTTTGTTGGCATATAATTTTTCATAGTATTCCCTCATAATTGTTGTATTTCTGAGGGATTGGTTGTAATAATTCCATTTTCATTCATGATTTTATCTATTTGGGTCATCTCCCTTTTCTTTTTGAGAAGACTGGCTAGAGGTTTATCAATTTTGTTTATTTTTTCAAAATCCAACTCTTGGTTTCATTGATGTGCTCTACAGTTTTTTTGATTCTATATTGTTTATTTCTGCTCTGATACTTATTATTTCTCTTCTTCTGCTGGCTTTGGGGGTGTCTTTGCTGTTCTGCTTCTATTTCCTTTAGGTGTCCTGTTAGATTTTGTATTTGGGATTTTTCTTGTTTCTTGAGATAGGCCTGGATTGCAATGTATTTTCCTCTCAGGACTGCCTTCGCTGCATCCCAAAGCGTTTGGATTGTTGTATTTTCATTTTCGTTTGTTTCCATATATTTTTTTAATTTCTTCTCTAATTGCCTGGTTGACCCATTCATTCTTTAGTAGGGTGTTCTTTTACCTCCATGCTTTTGGAGGTGTTCCAGACTTTTTCCTGTGGTTGATTTCAAGCTTCATAGCACTGTGGTCTGAAAGTATGCATGGTATAATTTCAATTCTTGTATACTTATCAAGGGCCGTTTTGTGACCCAGTATGTGATCTATCTTGGAGAATGTTCCATGTGCACTCGAGAAGAAAGTATATTCTGTTACTTTGGGAGGCAGAGTTCTAAATATATCTGCAAGTCCATCTGATCCAATGTATCATTCAGGGCCCTTGTTTCTTTATTGACCTTGTGTCTAGATGATCTATCCATTGTTGTAGTGGGGTATTAAAGTCCCCTATAATTATCACATTCTTATCAATAAGGTTGCTTATGTTTGTGATTGTTTTATATATTTGGGGGCTCCCGTATTCAACACATAGACATTTATAATTGTTAGCTCTTCCTGATGGATAGACCCTGTAATTATTATATAATGCCCTTCTTCATCTCTTGTTACAGCCTTTAATTTAAAGTTTAGTTTGTCTGATATAAGTATGGCTACTTCAGCTCTCTTGTGACTTCCAGTAGCATGATAGATAGTTCTCCATCCCCTCACTTTCAATCTGATGGTGTCCTAAGGTCTAAAGTGAGTCTCTTGTAGACAGCAAATAGAATGGTCTTGTTTTTTATCCATTCTGATACCCTGTGTCTTTTGGTTGGAGTATTTAGTCCATTTACATTCATTGTTATTATTGAAAGATATGGGTTTAGAGTATGACCCCTTTTTAACATAGCAGTACTTTCAGGTGTGGGAAACAAAATGAGCTTTAAAACATGCAAAAGGCAGAAATTTAGCCAAAATGACAAGATGGAAGAATTCCCAAAAGAAGGTCAAAAAGACATCACAGCCAGGAACTTGCTCAAAACAGATATAAGCAATATATCTGTACAAGAATTTGTAGTAAAGGTCATAAGACTAATAGCAGGGCTTGAAGAAAGCATAGAAGACACCAGAGAAACCCTTATGCAGAGATCAAAGACCTAAAAACTAGTCAGGTTGAAATAAAAAATGTTATAACTGAGATGCAGTAGTGACTGGATACAGTCACAATGAGGATTGAGGAAGCAGAGTTGAGAATAGGTGATATAGAAGATAAAATTATGGAAGATAATGAAGCTGAAAAAAAGAAGGAGAGTAAATTATTAGATCATGAGGGGAGACTTACAGAACTTAGTGATTTCATAAAATGAAATAATATCCATTTCATAGAAGTCCCAGAAGAAAAAGAACAGGAAAAGGGGGCAGAAGGTTTATTTGAACAAATTATAGCTGATAACTTCCCTAATCTGGGGGAAGGAAACAGGTGTTCAAGTCAAGAGGCCCAGAGAATTCTGCTCAAAAATTAACAAAAATAGGTCAACACCACAACTTGTAAAATATAAAGAGAGAGGGAGAATTCTGAAAGCAGCTAGGGACAAAATATCCTTAACCTATAAGGGAAGACACATAAAGTTAGCAGCAGACCTGACTACTGAAACTTGGCAGGCCAGAAGGGAGAAGCAGGATATACTCAATGTGCTGAGTGAGAAAAATATGTAGAGGAGAGAATAGAATTCTTTATCCAGCAATGCTGTCATTCAAAATAGACAGATAAAGAGTTTCCCAGACAAACAAAAACTAAAGGAGTTCATCACTACTAAACCAGCCCTGCAAGAAATTTTAAGTGGGACCCTTTGAGTGGAGAAAAAAAAACAAACCAAAAACCCAACAACAACAAACAACTAACCGAAGCAACAAAGACTACAAAGGACCAGAGAACATCACCAGAAACACCAACTCTACAGGTAACACAATGACAAATTCATACCTTTCAATAATCACTCTGAATGTAAATGGACTAAATGCCCCAATCAAAAGATATAGGGTATCACAATGGTTAAAACAAAAACAAAAACTAGATCCATCTATATGCTACCTAAAAAGACTCACTTCTTATTTTAGACCTAAGTCACTGCAGATTGAAAGTTAGGCGTGGCAGCATTTATCATGCTAATAGAGGTCAAATGAAAGCCAGAGTAACCATATTTATATAGGACAAACTAGATTTGAAAACAAAGACTGTAACAAGAGATGAAGGGCATTATAACATCATTAAGAGGTCTATTTCTCAAGATCTAGTAAACATAATTATTTATGTCCCCAACTTGAAAGCACTCAAATATATAAATAAATTAATAACAAACATAAAGAAATTCATTGATAAGAATACCATATTACTAGGGACCCTAATACCACACTTAGAGAAATGGACAGATCATCTAAACAGAAAATCAACAAGGAAACAATGGCTTTGAAAGACACACTGGACCAGATGGACTTAACAGATATATTCAGAACATTTCATCCTAAAGCAGTAGAATACATTCTTCTTGAGAGCATGTGGAGCATTCTCCAGAACAGATCACACGGTGGGTCACAAATCAGCCCTCAACAGGTACAAAAGATCAAGATCATACCATGCGTATTTTCAGATAATAACACTATGAACTTGAAATAAACCACAATAAAAAATTTGGAAAGCCCTCAAATATATAGAGGTTAGAGAACATCCTACTAAAGAATGATAGGTTAATCATGAAATTATAGAAGAAATTTTAAAAAACCTACAGTCCAAACCCTTTGGAATGTAGCAAATCCAGACCTAAGAGGAAAGTACATTGTAATTCAGGTCTGTCAAGAAAGGTCCCAAATACACAACCTAAACTTATACCGAAAGGAGGTAGAAAAGGAGCAGCAAATAAACCCTAAATCCAGCAAAAGGAGGGAAATAATAAAGATTAGAGCAAAATTAAATGTTATAGAAACAAACAAACAAAAAAGTCAGAACAGATTAATGAAACTAAATACTGGTTATTTGAAAGAATAGAAAAAATTAATAACCCCCTAGCCATACTTATCAAAAAGAAAAGAGAGGACCCAAATAGATAAAATCACGAATGAAACCAACACCATAGAAACACAAATAATTATAAGAGAATACTATGAAAAATTATATGCCAGCAAACTGGGCCATCTGGTCAAAATGGACAAATTCCTAGAAACCCATGCATTACCAAAACTAAAACAGGAAGAAATAGCAAATTTGAACAGACTCATAGCCAGCAAAGAAATTGAAACAGTTATCAAAAATATCCCAACAAACAAGAGTCCTGGGCCAGATGGCTGCCCAGGGGAATTCTATGAGACATTTAAAGCAGAGTTAGTACCTATTCTTCTCAAACTGTTCCAAAAAATAGAAATGGAAGAAAAACTTCCAAATTCATTCTATGAAGCCAGCATTACCTTGATTCCAAAATCAGAGAAAGACCCCACTAAAAAGGAGAATTACAGGCCAATATCCCTGAGCAACCTGGATGCAAAAATTCTTAACAAGACACTAGTGAATCGAATCCAATAGTACATTAAAAGAATTATTCATCATGATCAAGTGGGATTTACTCCTGGGCTGCAGGTCTCATTCAGTATTCACAAATCAATCAATGTGATACACCACATTAATAAATGAAAGGATAAGAACCATATGATCCTCTCAATAGATGCAGAAAAAGTATTTGACAAAGTACAGCATCCTTTCTTAATAAAAAGCCTCAAGAAAGTAGGGATAGAAGAAATATACCTCATCATAAAGGCCATATATGAAAGACCTACAGCTAATATCATCCTCAGTGGGGAAAACTGAGAGCTTTCATCCTAAGGTTAGGAACATGAGAGGGATGTCCATTTTCACCACTGTTGTTCAACATAGCACTAGAAGTCCTAGCCTCAGCAATTAGACAGCAACAACTAAGTAACTAACTAACTAACTAAATAAGTAAATAAATGGCATACAAATTGGCAAGGAAGAAGTAAACTTTCATTCTTCACAGATGACATGATACTCTCTGAGGAAAACCCCAAAGACTCCACCACAAAACCCCAAAGACTCTACCAGAACCAAATCAAGAGTTCAGCAAAGTCACAGGATACAAAATCAATGTACAGAAATAGGTTGCATTTCTATACACCAATAAAAAAGAAGCAAAAAAAGAAATCAAGGAATTGACCCCATTTACAATTGCACCAAAAAACATAAGATACCTAGGAATAAACCTAACCAAAGAGGTAAAAGATCTGCATGCTCAAAACTAGAGAAAGCTTATGAAAGAAATTAGAAAGACACAAAGAAATGGAGAAACAGTCAATGCTCATTAATTGGAAGAACAAATATTGTTAAAATGTCAATACTACCCAAAGAAGTCCACATATTCAATGCAATCACTATCAAAATAACACCAGCATTCTTCATAGAGCTAGAACAACCAATGACATAATTTGTATAGAGGCAGAAAAGACCGTGAATAGCCAAAGTAATGCTGAAAAAGAAAACCAAACCTGGAGGCATCACAATCCCAGACTTCAAGATGTATTACAAAGCTGCAATCATCAAGAGAGTATGGTACTGGCAGAAAAACAGACACATAGATCAATGGAACAGAGTAGAGAACCCAGAAATGGACCCGCAAACATAAGACCAACTTATCTTTGACAAAGCAGGAAAGACTATCCAATGACAAAAAGACAATCTCTTCAGCAAATGGTGCTGGTAAAACTGGACAGTTGCATGCAGTAGAATGAATCTGGACCACTTTCCTACACCATACACAAAAATAAATTTAAAATGGATGAAAGACCTAAATGTGAGACAGGAAACCATCAAAATCCTAGAGGACAAAACAGGCAGCAACCGTCAGCCACAGCAATTTCTTACTTTACATGTTTCTGGAGGCAAGGGAAACAAAAGCAAAAACAAACTATTGGGACCTCATCAAGATTAAAAAACAAAACAAAACAAAACTTCTGCACAGTGAAGGAAACAATCAACAAAACTCAAAGGCAACTGATGGAATGAGAGAAGATATTTGCAAATGACATATCTGATAAAGGGTTAGTATCCAAAATCTATAAAGAACTTATCAAACTCAGGGTACCTGGATGGCTGGGTTAAGCACCTGACTTCGGCTCAGGTCTTGATCTCACGGCTCATGAGTTCAAGTCCCATGTTGGGCTCTGTGCTGTTAGCTCAGAGCCTGGAGCCTGCTTGGATTCTGTGTCTCCCTCTCTCTCTGCCCCTCCCTTGCTTGTGCTCTGTCTCTCAAAAATAAATAAACGTTAAAAATTTTAATTAAAAAAATAACTTACTGAGCTCCACACCCAAAAACAAATAATCCATGAAGAAATGGGCGGAAGACATGAACAGACATTTTTCCAAAGAAGACATCTATATAGCTAACAGACACCAGCATTCTGGTGTCTGAAAAGATGCTCAACATCACTCATCATCAGAGGACTACAAATCAAAACCACAATGAGGTACCACCTCAAACCTGCCAAAAAGAATGCCTAAAATTAACAACTCCGGAAACAACAGATATTGTTAAGGATGGGGAGAAAAGGGAACCCTCTTACACTGTTTGTGGGAATGCAAACCAGTGCAACCATTCTGAATAACAATCAAAAAATTAAAAATAGAACTACCCTACAACCCAGCAATTGCACTACCAGGTATTTATCCAAAGGATACAAAAATGCTGATTCACAGGGGTAGGTGCTCCCCAATGTTTACAGCAGTGCTAGCAACAATAGCCAAATTATGGCAGAGCACAAATGTCCATCGACTGATGAATGGATAAAGAAGTAGTGAGATATATATATATGTGTATATATATGTGTATATATATATATGTGTGTGTGTGAATATATATATATATTCAATGGAATATTGCTTGGCGATTGGAAAGTGAAATCTTGCCATTTCCAACAATATGGATGAAACTAGATATGAATTATGCTAAGCAACATAAGTCAATCAGAAAGACAAATATATGATTTCACTCATAGGTGGAATTTAAGAGACAAAACAGATGAACATAGCGGAAGAGAAGGACAAGAAAGAAACAGAAATAGGCAAATCATAAGAGACTCTTAAATACAGAGAACAAACTGAGAGTGGCTGAAGGGGAGGCAGGTGGGGGGATGGGCTAAATGGGTGATGGGCATTGAAGAGGGCACTTGTTGGGATGAGCACTGGGTATTATATCCAGGTGATGAATCACTAGGTTCTAGTCGTGAAACTAATACTACACTATATATTAACTTGAATTTAAATTTAAAATAATAATAATAAACAAAAAAGAAAAGCAAATAGACCCCTAAATTTCCTCTCCCCAGGTGCCTGGGTAGCTTAGTTGGTTAAGTGTCTCACTTCAGCTCAGGTCATGATGTCACAGCTTGTGAGTTTGAGTCCTGTGTTGGGCTGTGTGCTGATAGCTCGGACCCTGAGCCTGCTTTAGATTCTGTGTGTCCCTCTCTCTCTGCCCCTCCACACTCACACTCTGACTCTCCCTCTCAAAAATAAATAAAACATTGTTAAAAAATAGCAAAATATCCTTTCCCTCTCTGCTCAGATAGAGGACTCCTACTCCAACACAGATGAGTCAAAGATTACTATCTAGTGGCTGCATGAGATGGATTATAAAATAGGGAATACACACCACACTAAGACTAGAGGCATGGCACCAAAATCAGGGACATAAAGTGAAAAATACATTCTGAATGTAAACATCCCGCGCTCCCTTTCCCCACTTGATACCCAGAGTACCAGAATGAGGCTTAATAACATCATGGTGGTGTAGACTAGTATGATAGCACAGGAAATAAAAAGTCATTAGCAAGATATACTAAAAGAAAGAAGTCAAGAAGCATTCCACAGATTTGGGTCTAAACACATAGAAGGCTAAAGTTGTCATTTGCTGAGGCAGGGAAGAACTTGTAGGAAGAAAAAGGTCTGGGAGGTGTGGAAAAAGGAGTTGAGCACTGGGAATGAAGTTTTAGATGTCAAGTTGGCAGGTAGAAGAGAGTTTAAGATAAACACTATGCTAGAGATACACATGGAATTCATTCATATACAGACAGTATTCAAGCCATGAGACTGGTTGTGATCCCCTAGGAATCCGGTATAGCTAGAGTTCAATGGACTGAATCCAGAATGCCAATACAGAGAGTCCAGGGGGAAGAAGACACCAACAAAGAACCCAGAGGAGGCAACAGGAGATGGGGTTGAGGATAGAAAAGAAGGGGTGCATTTTTACTCCTCTTGTATGCTTGTGCGTGTGTGTGTGTGTGTGCGCGCGTGTGTGTGTGTGTGTGCATGTGTGTATGTTTAGAAACAAGAGGCCAGAGTTAGGCTGAAAATGAGGACTATAGGGATGGTATTGTCAGGAGAAGAGATGACATGTGATAATTTCATTTATTAATGAAATTATTAAAATATAACTCACATGCCGTAAAAGTCAACTACTTTAAGTGTACAATTCAACTGCTTTCTAGTATATTAACAGAATTTTGCAACCAATAGAACATTTTCGTTACTTCACAAACTCAAGCCCACTTTACCCCTCTCTCCTCCAGCCTATTTTACATGGAAATGTTTTCTTACTTTCATTTTCATATTGTTTACTGCTAGTGTATAGAATATAATTGATTTTGCATATTGATTTGTGAACTTGCTATATGGTTGGACTCATTTCTTACTTCTAACCTGCAAGAAAAATTTAAAAGCCAGTTTACAGGGAAATAAAGTAGGACAGCTGGACTCTTCTGAATGCTCAAAGAAGATTTTGGAGTCTTGAATTTAGAGATAAAAGGTAAAGTGTTTCACTCCATTTGAGTCCAGTTGCCTGTGTAGGAAGTATTATAAAACTGTGCTAAATCTTTTGACAGTTGGATGAAATGAACAATGAAAATGATGAAAAAAATATGTCTGAAGTCTATTTGAAAAACCTCAAGATATCAAAACCACAAAGAATTTTTTAAACTGCTTTTCTCTCAAAACTACTTGAGCATCTTCCTATCAATGGTAATTCAAGCCCCAAAAGAATAATCCTTTTACTTTGTTGTTTGTAATGTCCTTGAGAATAAAACCCAAACATTTATCACTAATTGTCAACATCTTACCAAGTGCTCACCTGTCAGCAGGCATTCTATAAATGTATATTTAATGAATAATGAATGAATGAATTGCTAGTTTGTCAGGAAAAATTAAGTAAAATTGTACTTGAATGTATGTACTGCTTGAATGATATTATTAGGTATTATTCATTTAAATAGTTAAGCAGTGGTTCTTAATACCCTCTGAACAATGGAATCACCTGAGAAGATATTAAAAAAAACAACAATAACAACAAAAAAGTCAGTGTGCAAACCCTTCCTTAGAGTCTTTGACACAGCTGTTCTGGGGGTGACCAATGCTCTGGAGTGCTTTAAACATTCCCAGGATAATTCTAATGTGGAGCAAAGTTTGAGGACACAGATCACTAGCTTCTGTCAAATTCAATGACTTTGATTAAGGCATAATTAATGTTGACATTAAAAACTATTCGTGTCCCAAATAGTCATCACAGTTAGCAATATACAAGCATACAACTTATTCTACAAGAATGAAATCTGTATGTGGACAAGACATAAAGCCTGTAGTAGGCAATCAATGCATTTTATTTACCTAAAACCTTCCCTTCCACTTTGCTGTGCTTTCATAATCTGCATTCAAATGTCCTAATAACCATAAAAGTGTTTTATGTGCTAATTATAAATATGTCGTCCTAGGATATGGTTTTTGTCCCACGTCTTTCTTTCAAAATGCCATGTAGTGATATAAGGAGCACACTCCCAAATGAGTGTTAGCTTTTGAGGAACAAAGATTCCTTTGAGAATATGAAGAAGTCATTAACTCCAGAATACTGTGCTTCTGATCCCTGAGGTCCATCCTATTTATAAATCTCCACAAAATCCATAGACCCTGATTAAGGAATTCTGGGGATGCCTGGGTGGCTCAGTCGATTGAGTGTCTGACTTTAGCTCAGGTCATGATTTTGCGGTTTGTGGGTTCGGCCCCACGTCGGGCTCTGTGCTGACAGCTCAGAGCCTGGAGCCTGCTTCAGATTCTGTGTCTCCTTCTCTCTCTGCCCCCCCCCCCCCCCACTCATACTCTGTCTCTCTCTCCTTCAAAAATAAACATTAAAAAAATTTTTTTAAAGGAATTCTACACTGGAAGAAATGCTTAGGTTATTATAAGGAAATAAGCCCATCTTCTAAATTCTCAACATGTTGCATAAATAGTAAATAAATTTCCACAGTGATATTAAATTTTAATTGCAAAAAGATACTTTGTAATTTCATTACTGTTGTTGGCAAAGTTCTCACCAAGGCAGTCATCGTTAGATATCATTATTCTCATTAAAGAGGAGGGGACAAGTAAAAACTGTTTGGGTCACGCCTAGAGCAATCTAGATGTCCCTAATTGCCATCTCCCTCCCATAAAAATCTCTAAAATGCTGCCTTTGGAATCTAAAATGCAGCATGAACAGTAAAAGAAACCATTGATCAGATTATTCAGAAAAACCTCCATAAAATTTGGAAAATATCTAATTTTAGTAGGTTCCTTTTGTGAATTATTGGTTAATCACTAAACTGGAAATGACATAAATATTTTTCATACTACCCATACTACTTCTAGCTTTAGCAGAATTCTCCTTGATAACCACACTAAATGACTATTTCCTGGCTTGTCTTTAAATCTTTACTATTCTTGCTGCATCTAATTTAAGTTAAAAACCCAAGGGCTATATAAAACCTTAAAATTGTACTGACATTTCTATAATCGCACAGCACAGGGAAGTAGTGATTACCTTCTTTTATGGAATTAGATCAAAAAGTAGCAATACCTCTTGCTTCATTCATACTACATTACTAGTATGTTATTACATTTTTCCTCCTGTTGGACCACTCCTTGTAATTTTCCGATCGCTTTGCCAGCCCTGCCAGAATTCCTTTTGAGTAAAGTGGGGGAGAGGTCAGAGAGGAAAAGAAACAAGATGACGTCTCATTTTTCCTAGTCTTTCCTGGACTAGTTTTATTATAAAATTTTGTCAAATTCATTATGACAGAGAAAACTCACATGAACTGAATCCACCAATCACATTACCCATATTTTGCAATGCCCCAGAAGATAATGACCCGCAAAGAGAACTAGAGAACGCATCTATTTATGTCCAGTTCCCTCCCGATGGCTCTAATCATGTATAATAATTCATAAATTGATCTTATTATTACAGGCTTTCATCTCATTTTACCAAACCTAGTGGAGGAGATAAATTTGTAGCACATACTTCTGCATGTATAAATTGTAAATGCCCCAGATTAGGTTTAATCGCTATGTAATTTCCAAACAAAAATTCTTGCCTGATTTCATCCAGATGAACGCTGTCTATAAACAGGCTCAGTGCCCTAGTCTACACCTCTGAGAATCAAAGCTATAACAAGTGAGGAAAGACCTAGGGTGGGTAACATATACCAAATAGGATCCCACGGATAGGTTACAAAATTGTGAAATTCCGTTTTTAATCTTTCAAAATAAATCTTAACCTCAACCATATTAAAATATCATTCTCTGTCAAATATATCCAAGTGAAATGTGTTGCCATAGATAAATGCACATACAGATGCTTTTATATTTTTATGTTCCACATAGAAAGTATATTTTATGTAACCAGAAATCCAACAGTTTCTTAGAGAATATGATAAGAGGAGACATCATTAACATGCAAAAAGGAAAAAAAAATCCTTAAGAATTTTACTCTTCAGTAGAACAATACTAGAAAGGAAACAGGTTATTAATTTTTCAATAAGATCTACTGAAACTAAATCACATCTATCTTAACAAAATTTTGTTGAGTATTACTACATGACAACCACTTTTCACCTAAATAAGACATAAGCCTAGGTGTGCTATTCTTAAGTTTAGCCATTTGGTAGGGAGAATAAAAAGGTGAAATCTTAATAAGGCCATTTCTCCCACTTTAGCTGAGCCAGGATCCTTTAACATTACTGATGCTACTTACTTAGAAAGAAGTTAAGTACTCAAATCCAAAACTCTGTCCATGTTTGTGAGATATACAATTAAACTAACATCTTTATGCCTCATATTCTATGTCTTTATTATGGCATGTGTAAACTGGAGATAATTCCTTCCATACCCCAACTACTTGAAAAGGATTTCATAAAGATAAAGACTAGAAGAACTTCTTCAAAAAGAAAAGGCATTAAAAGAAAAAATATTTTTGTCACCATGCAGTTAAAATAAATTCCCATGATATCAAGGGCTTCTTTTCAGTAACGATAGACTACTTAAATTGAATCAACTATTCTCTGGACAAATATTTTTAAATTCTCAAACGTTTAAGATAACTTAAAAAAAAATCGGAAGATAAAGAACTGATCAGAATTGATAAGGAGAAAGACATAGGCCCAGAGAAGTAAGACAAGAAACTGGAGATCCATTACACCTGAAAACTGAAGAGAAGACAACGGAGAAGCTGAGATGCTGAGAGAGAATTTAATGGACTAATGTGCTCAGGGGTCTAGGGCCGGAATCAAAGGACTCTGCAAAAGGTCCTTGATAAACTTCCTTGCTTTGGCTGAACCAACAAAGGCTGAAATTTAGGCATCAATCTGAACAAGAAATGACTACCACTAGGACTTCAACTCAGCTTCCATCTAACTTAATACTCGCAACTGATTGCTGTGATTCTGGATGGTTACTTTCCACAACTGACTGGCAAAAACAACCGTAAATCCTTCTTAGCGGGATAATATCATGCCAGCTATACAAATATTTCTATAAACAGTATTGAAAATTCAATATCTCACAGACTACTAAAATAACTGGAAATTCAAGTAAATGAAACAAATTAACAAAACCCAAAGAAACAACAAAAAATAGAAACAGAAAGATGGGCACTGCAGATACTAGAGTTATTAGCATCAGGTTAAAAAAAAAAACAAACTATAAAACCTGTTATAAATAGAATAAAATTGAAAAATTTCATCCAATATGACAATCTTCTGTAATAAATGGAATGTTTAGTTTACTTACATCTAATATTGTTACCTAAGTTTTCCATTTTATTAAGTGATTTGTCTTTGCTTCATCCATGCTGTCTTTTTTTCTCACTGTCCTTATATCTTTCAGGAATGACTGTGTGCATTCTGTTGTATTTTTATTTTTTACTAGCTTGAAGATTAACTGTTCCATAAATTTTATAATACACCTCTCTCCCTCTCTCTTTCTGTCTATATGAATTTAGGCATATACAATATTCCCTTAGTTTTTATTTTTCTGAATATATATATAAATATATTTATATATTTTTTGAATACACATATATTCACTTGAAAGCAAATTTTAAAAAATACTTCTAAGCTGGAGAAAGGAAAAAAATAAAACAATAAAATGCACATGATCACTTCCAAAAGAAGCAAGACATAGCACAGATGAAGAAAAGACAAATCACTTAATAAATTGGGAGATTTAAAGGAAACATGTGAGTAACAATATTTAATGTAAATCACCTAAATGCTTCATTTATAAGAGAAGACCGTCAACTGGATAAAAATAAAACTTTTATATTGTTTATAAGAGACCTATCTAAACATAATTATTCAATTATGTAAAGATATATTCCATGGAAAATCTAATAAAAATAACTCATACACTTCTGTTAATTTCAAAGTAGAGTATAAAGTACAAAATTATCACTAGAGGTAAAGAGGGACATTTCATTGTTATAAAAGGTTCAATTCAGCAATCAGATGTAACAATCTTAAATTTAGAATAATGTAAGCTTCAAAATAAATAACAATTGATAAACCTACCTATAGGAAAGTATCTATACATGATCTTGGTGGGAAATTTTAACATACTTATTCTCAGTGACTGGTAGTGCGTATGCACATACATACACAAAAAAATATAGCCAATGGTGGGGAGCCTGGGTGGCTCAGTTGGTTAAGCAGCTGGCTTTGGCTCAGGTCATGATCTTATGGTTTCTGAGTTCAAGTCCCACATTGGGCTCTGTGATGACAGTGCAGAGCCCATTTCATATCCTCTGTCCCCCCTCTTTCCGTCCCTACCTCTCTCTCTCTCTCTCAAAAATAAATAAACTTAAAAAAAAAAAAGAATATAGTCAATGGTGTCCTGGTAAATGTTTAATAACTGGCTCTCAATAACAAAAGCCCTGGTTTATAATATTTACTGAATTTGTGGTGTTAATTCTCTCACCACAGCAGATTTCAAGCTCCCAACATCTGTCATGAATCCTGAGGTGGGAAAAGATATGCACATTAGGTTCAGGAAAGTTGGCTTGAGTTTTCCACACCACTTGATATATTATACTGAACAAAAAGATAAGTAAGTTGATCTTATAAGAATGTGCATGCAGGCCATTTCCCCTACTTTAACTACAATATACCTGTTTCTACATAAAGCACATTTATTATATGACTTCACTATTCTTGGCAATTAAGGTGAAGAGATGGAAATCGTATAAAGTATTTCTCTGATCACAATTAAACTAGAAATGAATGAGAAAAGATGAAGAAATCTCAATGTGTTTGGAAACTTTAACTCATTGATTAAAGAAAAAAGCTATGATTTAGTTTTTTTAAAGTATTTTGAATGCTTGTTAATGAAAATAGCACATATTAAAACTTGTGGGTGGGTTACAACTTAAATCAGAATGAAATATATACCATTAAATAAAAATGAGAATGTTGATAATCAATAAGTCATCATAAGAAGTCAATGTATAAAAGACATACTAAATTAAAGATTATATAGTAAGTAAATAACAAAGATAAAATTGGGAACTAATAAAATACAAAAACAAAATAGAGGAAGATCTACAAAACCAAAGTAAAAGCATTAATAAATTGGGAGAAAAACTGATCAAGAAGAAAAATGGATAAATAATTTGAAGCTCTCACAAGACGATTTGATAGATTGCATTATTTTACAAAATTTCACACTCTTCTTTGTCCCAGTGATAAAAGATTTCACCATGAAAACTGCTTTGGCCAATGAAATATTAGGGAAAATGACATGTGCCACTTCTAAGCAAAAGCTTTAATCCATAGAGTGTACCTACCAGATTCCCCTTTCCATTTGGCATGAGACAAGCAATGTTCATGAAGAGTCTTCTTCATCTGCTTAGGTCCAAGAGCACAGAACCTCTGGAGCAGAGTCACAGCCAGCTCAACATGACCATGCACTGTATGAAAAATACACTTATGTTAACGTAAGTCATTAAATTTTCTTTTTCTTTTTTTCTTCTCTTCTTTCTTTTTTTTTTACTCTATTCATCACGCTTATTTTTTTTCCTTTCTTTCATTAAACAACAGCATAATTTGCAATAAACTGACAGAAATGAAGATATCTAGATGGATATTTCCAGATGGAAAATATTCAGAGAAATGCTAATTAGAATCATGAGGTACTACTAAGCCCTCACCCATATGTATAAATTTTAAAAAAAGTGGTAATATGGAAGAATCTCACGATATTAAGATGGACAAAAAGTAATATATACTAAATGATCATAGTCATGTAAAATACAAGAAGGAAGCAGGACAAACTGGACTAGAATATTTATGGACTCATGTTTATTTAAACTGTGTATAAAAGCAAAGAAGTAATGATAGAGCCTGAGGTCTACCCATTTCTAGTTCTCCTCAAAGTCCATGAACTTAAGTTGAAAAACCCAGGTTGAACAATCTTGGAGGAAATTACCAGACTATTATAAGGCAATAAGTACATCTTCTGAAAACAAATTCCCAGTATGTTTCATAAATAGAAAGATTAAAGAAATTTCAACAGTAATAATGAATTTTAATTGTAAAAAGATGCAGCAGTGAACACTGTGTAATTTTGTTATGGTCCTTGGCAAACTTCTTACCTACACAGTCAAGGTTAGGTATTACTCTCATTTAAAAAGAAAGGATAGGGGCACCTGGGTGGCTCAGTTCGTTGGGTGCCCAACTTCTGCTCAGGTCATGATCTCACAGTTCATGAGTTCAAGCCCCACGTTGGGCTCTGTGCTGACAGCTCAGAGCCTGAAGCCTGCTTCAGATTCTGTGTCTCCTTTACCCCTCTCTCGCTCATGCTCTCTCTCTCAAAAATAAACAGGAGGAAGGAAGGAAGGAAGGAAGGAAGGGAGGAAGGAAAAGAAAGGATAGATAAAAATGTTTGGGTCATTCTAGGGCAAACCAGATGCCCCTAATTGTTGTCTCTTTTTCACAGTGTCTCTAAATACTGTCTTGGGAATCTGAAATGCATCACAGTAATCACTTAACTAGAAATAATACAAATATAACGCCAGACACATAGTAGGTAATCAATACATTTTTATTTTTCTAGATCCTCTTCTTCCTTCTTGCTACATTTTTATAGTATGCAGTACCTGGTATTATATATGAAGTTAAAACTAAGAGGTTCTAGGGGCGCCTGGGTGACTCAGTCGGTTAAGCATCCGACTTCGACTCAGGTCAAGATCTCAGGGTTCGTGAGTTCGAGCCCTGCATCAGGGGCTGACAGCTCAGAGCTGGAGCCTGCTTACATTCTGTGTCTCCCTCTCTCTCTGCCCCCCCCCCCCAAAAATAAAGTAAAATATGAAAAAAAAAAAACTAAGAGGTTGTAGGATGAGGCTCTTTTTCACACTCCTTTCTTTCAACAACTCAGTATAGTGTCATAATGATTACACTTCCAACAAATATTAATATTTGGGAGATATAGATCTCTTTGAGGACAAGTAGCTATGACCTCTCTCCTTCCAGATAATTTTACAAGACACTGATTATAATAAAAGTCATTATGGTGTTTAGTTTTGAGAGTAGTGATTAGGAGATGACATGATATGGGTTCTGTGGTACTGCCATCCACCAAAAAAAAAAAAAAAAAAAAAAAAAAAGAAAAATGAGAAAAGAAATTAAAAAGGAGAGGAAACATTAAAATTAAAAAGTATTATTTCTCAAGGTAACAAGATAAGGAGAATTTCTTTCACTTCCTACCTATTAAGAAAAAAGCATAAAACTGTGAGTTACCTGGGAGACCACAAAGACAAATAGCACGTCCTGTAATTCTATGAGTCATCAGGCCCCAGGAAGCTCCAAAATAGGCCACATATCATTGGCATGTTTATACTTACAGACATTCTCTTAAGCACAGACCTATAATTAACTTCCCCCTAGTATCCTACTGTGGGAGACCATAACTGGGCCTGTGGAGATGAAATCTCAATAAAATATGAAAATAGTAAGTTGTAAGCATTCTATAACTAGAATACATAGCTGTACAATGGCAACAACTTGAAACCTGTATATTAGGTTCAAGCAATGTGAGTTACCACTGTGCCCCAATTCCCACTAAAAAGTACTGTTAATGAGAAACTTTCTTCAAACGATTCCTGAATCTGCATACATAGCTAAGACTACACTTTTGGTATATTGGCAAGGGGAAGAAGGAAGGGACCAGGTTGTGGCATCCATCATATATTCTTTTTTAAAATTTTTTTTTTAACGTTTGTTTATTTTTGAGACAGAGAGAGACAGAGCATGAACGGGGGAGGGGCAGAGAGAGAGGGAGACACAGAATCGGAAGCAGGCTCCAGGCTCTGAGCCATCAGCCCAGAGCCCGACGCGGGGCTCGAACTCACGGACCGCGAGATCGTGACCTGAGCTGAAGTCGGACGCCCAACCGACTGAGCCACCCAGGCGCCCCTCCATCATATATTCTGACACTCATTTGATTCATATGGAAATATTTGGAGTATTGCAATGCTTATCCATGAATTTGGTATAAGTTGCCTTGGGTGCGTCCAAGTAACCGCACCAATTCTTAAAATTAGATCACTTTGTGATCTATCTTACATATCCAGACTCACAAATCCTCTCATGATTGTCAACAAACAAACAACAACAAAAAAAAAAAAAAAAAAGAAAAGCCCAATTCCTTAAAATAAACAAACTAGCAGACAAGTAATGAAAATAAAAATATCAACATCAGTAATAAAATAAAAACAAACCACACATATGAAACAGAACATAAACAATTATATAATAGTTTATGAATTTACATTGAAGACTTCAAATAAAGATTATTCTAGTTTATAGCAAAAGACAGAACATAAAACTAAACACAAACTAGAAAATGAAAAAAATGTTTTAAGTACTTATGACAAAGTTTTTATATTACAAATATAGAAAAAGATCTCACTAAAGAGGAAGAGAAACACAATTCAGATGGTCGTAGGCAAACAGTATTTTGCTTCATTTTCCCATCAGCTCCATTGTATTTAACCTTTTAACTCTTTGAAGGTATTCTCAGTGGGACTAAAACAAAAGATCTATTTGGTATTAAGCTAATCTGAGCAAATATTATTCTTTTGAAACTCTCAATGCTATCAATAATGAAATACCGTGAAGTGTTAAGCCATGAGGCAGAAAGCACTTCTTGTTAAACAGTGTTAGAATAAAAAGACCTAGATTCAAATTATGTCTTCACATCTATTGGCTGGGTTATCCTGGGAAAAGAACTTAATATTTTTGAGCTTCACTTTCTTCTCCAAATGGAAATGATGCATTTCAAATGAGGAAGAATGTACCATTATTGTCTGTACCACTCAGAAAATACTGCTATTTTATCTGTAAGATGTCATCAAATATAAGATCCATGGTTATTTCAGAGATGATAAAAATTTCAAATTGCAAAATCAATAAAATATCATAATACAAATGAGGCATGGATACAAAATGAGGCAATATATGTTAAAATGGTTTATAAATTAAATCAATAGGATATTAATTCTTTATCCACAATCTAGTATTTCAATATATACTACAATAAGTTGTTCCCTAGTTTGCTTCATATATGGGTATTATGTCTCTCCAAAGAAATCATAAATCATTTCAGAGAATATAATTTTTTGGTACTGCCATAATGTGTAGCATAAATTTGCAAAAACGAGGTATCATTGTTCACTTTAGATTTTGTGGAAAAAGCCAAAATGACTGATATTTTCCTAAAACGTATTATTTAAATATCTTGTATAAATAAGAAACTCAAAAAGTTGCTACCTAATTAGACATTCAATTGAGGCATTATGAATAAACAGTCAATATGTTATGCTAATATTTACTTCTATATTTATTTGTTTTAGGGAACTTATATTGTACATTTTACTGTTGAGAAACAATTCTCCATGGGTTTCTTATATTTCTGTTCATCTAGCAAAGTGAAACACTGACCGCTCTTTGATCCACATGACCTTTTTAAGGATGTTTGTATAATAAAAAGTATGAAAGGATAGGCTTACTTAGAGCATTCCAAGACAGAAATAATGTAAATAATGTCCCTCTGGACCAAAGGTAACATATGTTCACTGTTTAGTGTAATAAAGATGTCTACCCTAGGGCAAAGAGTAGGCATGTCTCAGGTCCTATCAATTCAGGGTCCCTCTCCTATAATGCAACTACCATATGCACAGGTATCATCTGATTCTCCTTAATATTTCTCTATGAAGATTGGAGTTTTGGAAAATGGTACAAAATGATAACAGTGTGCCTTGCTTTTGCTGTGAGCAATAAACTGTTTTTCATCTCTGACATAGAAGTCTTGTGTCTTCTTTCACCATCCATGAAGATATGGCAGGCTAATTTGTTAGCTGGCAAGTAGGCTAAAATTTTTAAATGTTCACAGATGTTGATATTTTAATTCTCTCTCTTTTTAATGTTTATTTATTTATTTATTTTGAGAGAGAGAGCACGAGCAGGAGAGGGGCAGAGAAAGAGAGAGAATCTCAAGCAGGCTCCACATGCAGCTAAAAGCCCTAGGTAGGGCTCAGTCTCACAAACCAGGAGTTCATGACCTGAGCGGAAATCAAGAGTCCGATGCTTAACCGACTGAGCCACCAAGGTGCCCCCAACTCTCTTTTTTTTAACAATGAATATCACATGATTTATGGTGATGTTTTACAATATAATTTTTGTCCAGAATTATTCTTTCTACAGCACGCAGAATCTTTTTCTCAAATGATATGAAAATATGGTCTCTTCCACAACAAAGAAATTTGCACCTCAATCAGGCAAATAAAGTCATCGTTTAGGAAGATATAGGCTCCAAACAGATGTTGGAAACATTTCATCTGTAAAACCTTTTAAGTAAAGAGGTTGTGACATTCTTTTATGATAATAAGGATTTAATTAAGCCTGCAACAAGGATTTATTCTAAAGAAGTCTAAGAATCCATTCTAGTCCTAGGATGATATGAATTTAAGATGAGATCATCATTGATATTCCAAAATAATAAGGTAGGAAACTTTCAACACTATGAATAGCATGGCAGCCGAGAATGAGCACATGTTCTTCTTACATGCTCTTCTGTTATCTGGACTTATAAAAACTATCATTACATTTAACCCACAGACGCTGATTATTATGACTTCTGGGAAAATGACCAAAGGAAACTCTTAAAGTTAGCTCAGGTACTATGTCAACCTATAATTTGGTCTCAGCTGAAAAAGATATTTCCTAATTTGCTACATATAGGGTTATTTAGCAAGAAAGAGGTATGGCTCACTGCAGGTAGCTGACATTGTGGCTACATCATTTTATGGGTTTTTTGGTGTATGTAATATCTAAAAAGAGGATTTTTAATATTATATTTAATTGTAATCACTTTTTATATACATTGTATTTATTTCAAATACAAAGTTATAGCTACATGTTTATAAAAGGTAAATCACCACAAATACATAAATTCTTATTTTTAGGATAAGGTAAAATAATGTTAAAATCATTTCCCTTTTCAATATTATTTGCTAAAATAATCTATCATATTCACTATGCAAACATTTAGATAATAATGATATATTACAATTATCATATCAATGAAACAGATAGTTAAACGGATAAAAAGACAGTGTTCAGGGGAACCTGGCTGGCTCAGGCAGTAGACCATGTGACTCTTGATCTCAGGGTCATGAGTTCCAGCCCCACCTTGGGAATGGAGCCTACTTAAACAAAATTTTTTTAACTAAAAAAGAAAGACCATGTTCAAAGAGAAATGGAATAGAAGACATAATAAACAAAAGTCAAATGAGAAGGAAAAAAGTACCGATTTTCAGAAATCTTCTATTCTGAAATGTCTGTTCCTTTTGGCCTACTCCCAGATTATTATTCTTCAGAATTTATTAGTCCATAGACATTTGGTATAGTGATTTTCAGATATTAAAATAACTGAAATTATCCTCACCTTTACTGAAAAAACCATAGTAAATAGTCATAAAGCCAACGAAACAAAATAAAAATCAATAAGCATTTAAAAGTTGAAGGTTCTTTATAGATTATTCTGTTAATTTGCACCTATGAAAGAGTCATAATGCAATACATTTATAAGGCTATTTGGCTTAATCATTCTAAAATCTTTAACAGTTTAATTTAGATCACATATTGATCACTAGATTTAGATTGATAATTAGCTATTTATTATTTGCAGAATGTATTTCCTAAGACTTTCTCACAGAAAAGTATTTTATTTATGAAAATTTTATTCAAGTTATATAAATTAAGTTACCAAGATAAAATATTTTATCAAGAGAAGAGAATGGAACCGGGAAAAATGGAAAGTACTTTTGTCATTTTCAACAAAAAGCAAGGTTATGGTACATGACTGAAATTATTTATAAAACAAAATATTATGGGGAAATAAAATTGGCCACAAATTCTTGTTACTCCTACCATGGAAAGGTGAAGTTAATATCCTCCCCCCTAAAATGTGAGCAGGTTCTGTGTCCACTTTGACCAACAGACCATGGTGGAAGTGATAATGACACAGTTTCTGTTCTCAGGCCTTATGGGATTGGCAGCCTCCATTTCCTTTCTCTTGAATTTCTTAACTCTTGGAACTCCACTGCCTTGTTGTAAGGAGCCTAAAACATCTAAACTAGTAAATAAAAATAAATAAATAAATAAATAAATAAATAAATAAATAAATAAATAAAATTTATGTTTTAGGATGGTTTGTGGTTTTTTTTGTAAGTTATTTTTTTAATATATGAAATTTATTGTCAAATTGGTTTCCCTACAATACCCAGTGCTCATCCCAAAAGATGCCTTCTTCAATGCCCATCACCTACCCTTCCCTCCCTCCCTCCCACCCCCCCTGGTTTGTGTTATTAATCAACAATAGATAACAATATTTTTTAAATTGTATACATATACATATATATAGACAGATATATATATATATATATATATATATATATATATATAGTATTTTAAATTGTTTTATAAGAAAAAAAAGACACTATTGTTCCCACAGGATGAATCTTATTTTTAAATTCCTCCAGTTCTGGTTTGGTTGAGAATATATTCTCCATCAGGTAGATGGGGTATTTTAGTGCCAAGTTATTCCAGAAGGAAAGATTTCAGAGTGAATCTTGATGTTCCAATCTGCTCTGAAGAGTTGCTAATTATGGAGTTGTATGTGACCAACTTGTGGCTAGAATAAATAAAACTAAAATAAAATTAAAATGTCTTGCTAAGCCACAGACTATTAAGTATCTAGACCTCACCTCATGAGTGATTGTGCAGGACAAATTAAAACACCAGTGACCTTGTTGTGGAAATCAACAGCCCAAGACTATTAAAGATGATCAAGCTGTTTTCCTTGTGGTTACATTACCTATTGTCTGTCTGTATACGTATGTATGTATGTATGATTCTATCTATCTATCATCTATCTCTCTCTCCCCATCTATCCACATACCCACACATACAAACACACATTTATTAAGTAGTAAAATTGGAAAATAGTAAACTTGGAAAACATGGAATAGTACCTTGTCGGAGAGAACATTTTAGAAGATGACTGGTCACATGGAAAGCAATCAAACAAAAGCAAAAATGTAACTTGCATATTTAAAAGATTTCTTTTCTTGGGCCATGAATTAAATTTTCTGCTTTAGCAATTGTCTAAGAATTTATGACTTCATTGAAAATCATATATAGGGATATATATATATATATATATATATATATATATATATATATATATATAGGGATTATTCATGTTCCTTTATTGGTAAATATGTCCTACCAAATTCGATCTGAAAATTTCAAGTGAAGTTATTTGACAATAGCTCCATTTACAATAAACATTACAGCCTGGCATATTTGAAAAGTCTTTACCTTTTATCCATCAACGTTATCTGCACTTTATGGTGCATATTAAAAGAAAGGATTAAAAGAAACAACATAACCATGTAAAATTAATTAAATGTAATTATGGCTTTATTATGGTGATATAGTTGTCTATTGCTCCAAGAAACGTATCTATTTTTCTCTTATTTAAAATTTAAGTCAATTTGGTTGTCTATTTTTTAAATTTCATAACTTTTTTTTTTAATGTTTTATTTATTTTTGAGACAGAGAGAGACAGAGCATGAGCAGGGGAGGGGCAGAGAGAGAGGGAGACACAGAATCTGAAGCAGGCTCCAGGCCCTGAGCTGTCAGCACAGAGCCCTACGCGGGGCTCGAACTCACGAACCGTGAGATCATGACCTGAGCCGAAGTCGGACGCTTAACTGACTGAGCCACCCAGGCGCCCCTAAATTTCATAACTATTAAATGTACACACAATTTTTCTTAACTCTTTTAGAGAACTTATTGTCATTTTTCTTACCATCACATACTAACAATCTCCTGCAAACTTGAGTAACAGCTCCTTGCATGCTACAATCTATTGGCAAATTTCCTCAAAGTAATCTATTTACATCACTGAAGATGGCTGGGGAATAACAAATATAAAAAGACTCTATTCTTCCTTCATCTTTAGAGAGCTCAGGAAAGCCTAACCTAAACCTAGAGAGATTATGGATGAGTAGTAAAACCTTTTATCATCACCACAGTGAAAATTAATAGAGAAGAATGACTATTCAGTTCTTGATTAGCCAACCAAAGTATAGTTCCAGATTATGGAGAGATGCACAGAAGTTACAGAATGTGGAAAATGCAGACTACTCAGAGGTACAAATAATACTTTAGTGATAATTAAGACATGTTTATACTTAGAAAATTAAGATCCTACAATTCTAAACCACAACTTGGATATGCTTACAACTAAATCAAATATAAATTAACATTTTGGTGCCTTTAAATTATCCTCTTTTTCTCTCTTCTAACTCTCCAACACATTCTTTATACAGGTTCTACACCACTAGCTGCTTTTATTTTATAATCTCCCAAGATCTAAAAATTTCATAGTATGTGGATATTCACAAGTCTAGATATAATGCCTCAGGTCATAACATAAAATACCTTTATCTTTTTAGGCAGTTAGGTTCATCTAAAGGAATTTGTTTTATTATCCTATATTTTTGGCTAAAATTCTCCATCTCCAGTAATTCATGTCTTTAAAAATACCTCAAGTTTATAGGTCAAAAACACAAGAGGAAATGAACAAAGAAAATCTAAACCAAATCTCTATTGGGGCTGCTGTTTTTGGTTTTTAATGTATGAAAAATGAAAGGTGAGGAAACCACTACCTTCCCGTCCTTCTATTCAATCACAGACAATTTAAAAATTTATAATTTTAAGTTTTGGAGTGTTACTTTTTATAATCTTTGAATAGATGCAAAGCAGCTTTTTAAGATAATGCGAATTATTATATATTTATTTTAAATCCATTTGGAAGGAACTATTGTTCCCTTTGGCAAAGTATATGTCACACATTCAGGAGACAAAATTTTTCCCTTTCTCATAGCAAATAACAGAATAAAATCTATCAGCTGCCACTTACAGCTTTAAATAAAAATCCCCAATGATCCTCTGAGACAAACATTGTTTGTCTAGACTTAGTCACCATAAATATCCTTGTGTATTCCAGAGTTTTGTTGTTGCTGTTTTTACCCAAAGCAGCTAACTATTAAGTGTATATAATCTAACTAGAAATATTTTACTACAGAATCTTTATTTTTATTATTATTACTAATTTTTCTTTTTTTTTTTCAAGTTATGAATAGAGTTAAAGTTGCCAATCATTCACTTGTCTATTGCCAAATAGTCAACACGAGGACTCCTGCTCTTCTAAGCTGCCGATTTAAATTGAACTGAGTGATGCATAGTCTAAATCACATATATTCTTATTAAAGTGATATGTAGATATGTAAAGATATTAAGTGATACCTTATTAAAGTAAGATATGATCTAAAACAGGCAAGTCAAAATAAACACTGATACTGAAGTTCTCACTTCCTCCAAGGAAAACTTACAAATTGAGTTTATGAGATTTGAAACTGCACATGGGTTACAGTAAATAACCACTAATGTCTCCTCCAAATATGAGATTCTATGACTTATAACATAGATACATATAAGAAGAATGTCATGCATTGTATGCCTACCACATCTAGCTAGCATAATGTGTATGTAGTAGTAAACCATAAGGGCAGACATTCTCAGTCTTCAACCTTCAATGAACTACATGCATAAGTTTTTACTTTTCACCCTGCCTCCCTGCTGCTAGAGGACTCGCCCTTCATTGACTCACCCTTTTATCTTCCTGTTTAGTTTCCAAGCTGCTGAAGTCACCATTATTATCAATCCCTTTAAGCTCCATTCACTTCTTGACACAGCTCCAAAACCAGACTGGAAAGTTTAAGATTTAAGATTCAAAGACATTCAAAGGATCTATTTGGAATTATTGCTATCAAACTATATTTTATAGGTAATAGAGATCCAAAATGGCTACTTATATTTCTGCTAAATATGGCAGGAAATGGACTTTTACTTGGAAATCCTAAAACTTCCTGTGGGGGGGGGGAAAGTACTATAAATTTTTAGTACCCAACATATAACTGTAGGATAAAACTCATAATTAAAATGGTGAGTCAGATAAAGGGCTAAATGTTTGATGAAATCATCTATCATCATGGAGTATAGTTTGTCATAATAGTTTGAATGTACATATCAAAATTATGGTTTCATACATATATGTATATCATTGTTATTTGCAGAACATCATCCTTGTCTGCAATGTTAGTGGAAAACTGCACTTTGGGAAATTTATAATAGGTTATCAGTCTTCCTACAAAGTCTTATACACTAACATTAGAAAATAGATCCACTGGCTAAATACTTACTGTGTGCTTGTTGCTTTACACATTTTATCTGTAACTCAGAACATTTTGCAAATGAAGAAACAGAGAATCAGAGAGCTTAAATGACTCTCACAATGTTAATGAGATTTTAATCTGTTGTTAACATCCAAACTGGGGGGCTTCACAATATAACCAACACTTCACTTTTATGCTGTCACTACAAACCAGTAAACTAAATAAATAGAATATATTAACTTAACTGCACGTTATAGATGAGGAAGTCAAAATGGATAGGCACATTGATATGTATATGGCCACACAGTAAGACAAAAGGAGATTAACAAGTTCTTTCAATGAAATAGTGTTTTTATATAAATTTTAAATCTGGGTGTTTACATTGTTTCTCCTTTTAAGTTCTGGAAGTTATGCGTTACTTATTTTTCCTTGACAGATCAGATAGACTATTTCAGACATAGAGAAAAATAATGAACAGTCTTAAAGCAAATACAGGAAACAAACGCTCACCTTCCAAAAATAATAAATCTAATTTGTTTAAGTCTAATAAGTGGCCTCCAGATAAGTACTTAAGAAGGGAAGCTAATAAAATTTAAGAGACCTGAATTTAAAATGGCCACTTAATGTCTTCATATAACATATCCTGTTTTGACTACATAATTATATATTTATTATAAGAAATCTAAATATATATACATAAAGCTCACAAATGAATATGACAATTTTCATAAGCTTTGACTCTAAGTTTTTCTTCTGATGGACTAAAATAAACTCAACCTTTGTACACGTTTTATAATTTTTTTTCAGTGTCACCAACATGACAATATGCATTACTGTGTTTGCTTTATTGAACCTTAATATGTCAATGATATATAAGAATTCATCCAAATTTAAATTGTTAATAATTGGCATGTCATACTGCAATCCACATATAGACTTTCAAACTAAAAATAAATGAATTGATCTATGGGTTGTATTCTTTTTTAGAAATAGCTCCCTGGAAGATGGATTAATATTACCTTATCTCATAACAAGGCATTCTGAAAACTAGTATAGATAAAATTACATTGAATTATTAATTGTGTAGACAGCCTGAGGTTAATAATGATTCGGAGCTGCTCACATTTCTGAAAGCACTTTATTCTTCTAGCCATGGCATTGCCAGAAACAATTACTAAGTCAAGAAATGAGAAGGTAAAGTTACATGGAACTGAAATCATAATTAGTCTCTGACCTGCTTTTGATACCAATTAAGTTCTACTCTTCTATTTTCTTTTAAATAATGCAGACGTGCCTTTCTCTTTTCATAAATATGTTTTAATATTTACTATTAAATGATGTCCTGTACCACATGGCTCTAATCCAGGGGCATCACTAATGAGAACTTAATAGTTCTTAACAGTTTGCCATTAGGCAGTTCCAATGTCAACAGCCCACAGAGGTTAAACTGATACAAATAAATTGTCCCCCTTGCCTTCTCCTTCCACAGAATGCACTGAAGCAATTCATTTTACCCTGGGGGTTTGATGAGCAGGAAAATTCTAGTTTGTTTCTTCACTGACATCCCCTAAGATTACATTACAGCAGAAGTTGTGACATGCATGGGATCATTGTAATCTTGACAAGTAATAGAAATTAGCCAGAATTTGAGGTTCAAAAAAGAAATAACTAAAACTGACCTTTGAAGAAAATTTGGTATTAAGGTAGAATCATAAGCAGATTAATGGGATATGACTCCTGCCCAGTAAAACCCAATAATCTTTCAAAATCAGTGTAGCATCCTGGAAAGCTCTGTTGGCTTAAATTTAGGATCAATATGCATTCCTGAAGTAGCCTCAAACTTAAAAAAGAGTCGATGGAGGAATAATGTCAAGACGCTGACATAGGTTGTCTCTGACTTTAGTCCCCCTCACAAGACCAACTAGCAATTTTCCATAAACAAGGCACCGTTGTGAAAAATCCCAGCACCTGGATATGAGGGTAAAACACTTCCCTAAAACACAAACACTGAGAAGGACCACATTAGAGGGGTAAGAGGAACAGCTTACTGTTTTGCTTTGACTGCATCATGCCATCCCCAGGATGGTATAGTGCTGCACCAAGAAGGCACTCCTCGACCTACTGGTTCCCCAATGGAAAAAAGAGAACTGAAGGTGGGTATCTGCTTTTGCGGTATTGCAAAACATTTTTTAGGAAGCCCACATGGGTCTTACCTCACAGGGATCACAGGGAGAAACTGTGGAGCTCGGACACTGGAACGCTGATAAAAATGGAAGGGGGGTAGAGCTTACGGCAACCAGTGCTCAGCAGCACCCAAGCAGAAATCTCAGCCCGTGGCTGAGAACTGAGCCAGCGGCCCTCTCTGGCTAGGAAGCTTCATTGACAGTTCTGCCTGATTTGGGTTCCCAGCTAAAAGGCTACCCATGGAGACTATTCTGTGTCCTCACCCAGGCAGGGAGCAGACTAGCAGCCCACCCATTTTCTAAGAATAGCTTCCAGCCCCACCCTATTGGGAAGTCTGGCCACAGATGCCAGCCATCTGTATATACTAAGGAGCCTGAAGTGTGACCCTGAGTCTTGGAGCCCAGCCTACAGTACTGCCCAGCCACAGAGCCCAGTCTAAAACTTCACCCAGCAGAGGAGCCCACCCTAACTGCTGCCTGATTGCTGAACACAGCCTGCGGCCTTGCCCAGGCATGATCCTGCCAAATACGGAGCATATTCTGTATCTCTACCCAACAGGAAAGTCTAGACAGTCATCTAGACCAACAACAGAGCACAGTTTCCAGCTACACCCAACCATGGGGTATAGGTGAAAGGCCCACTTGATAAGAGAGAGAGCCTGTCCGTGACCCGGCACAGCAAGGTCCAATGCCCACCACTGGAATACAGTCAATGGCCTATGTGACGATGATCCTGCAGCCTCACCCAACTTCAGAGCACAGCCTGCAGCCCTGCTTGACTGTAGAGCAGAGCCAAAGGACCTGTCTGACCATGAAGCACAGCCCATGCCCTTCCTAAATATGGAGGTCAGCCAGCAGTAGCAGCCATTTCTTGAGCAAATCCTAAGGCCCCTCTGATCAGGAACAATTAAAGAGCATAGCCCAGTCTGCCCAATTGCAGAATCCAACCAGTAATACTGCTTGCCAGGGAACACAGACTATAACCACACCTGACCAGAGGTGATTGTGGAGATGGGCTAGTGGCCCCACTTGACTGTGGAACACACCTAGCAGAGAGACTACATAGTGACCCCACTAGAACATGGAACACAGCCAGCAGGCTCACCCAACCATGGAGCCCAGTCAGGGGCACCCTCCTTGACCTCAGAGCAACTAGAGAGCCAATAGCAAGCCCTGATTACACATGGAAACTACTAGCTGACCTATCCAGTATTCCAAGCTGAAGTGACTGGTGAAGGTCTTCCCCTGACAAAGAACTTGTAAAGTCTAAAAGACTTACTCAAATGCACATATACCAACCACAAGGATATGAAGGTCACAAAGGATCAGATAAACTTCACTCCATCAAGAGACTACTAAACTCCAATAATTGACCCTGAAGAAATGGGAATCTATGCACTCTCTGACAAATAATTGAGAATAATCCTTTTAAATAATTTCAGCAACTAGGAGAAACAGACAACTGAACGAAGTCAGGAAAACAATGCATGATGAAAATAAGTTCAATAAAGACCAAGAAACCATTAAAAAAAACTCATACAGCTAATGATGTGACTAATCTGAAAAATTCAATAAAGATCTGTGATACCAACTCAACAAAACAGAAGAAAAAAAATCAATGAACTAGAAAACAAATCATTTGAAATTATTCAGTCAAAGAAGCTACAAGAAAAAAGAATGAAATTGAATGAAGAAAGCCTATGAGATGTAGGGTCAGGATTGAAAATAACAATATACTTATTATAGGAATCCTGGGATGGGGCACCTTGTTGGCTCAGTCAGTTAAGCATCGGACTTTGGCTCAGGTCATGATCTCATGGTCTGTGAGTTTGAGCCCTGCATCGGCTCTGTGATGACAGCTCAGAGCCTAGAGCCTGCTTCTGATTCTGATCTCCCTCTCTCTCTACCCCTCCCCCTCTCATGCTCTGTCTCTCTCTGTCTCAGAAAGAAATAAACATTAAATTTTTTTTAAAGAGAATCCTGAAGAAAAAGATAAAGATAAAGGGACAGAAAGTCTATTTAAAGCAGTAATGGCTGAAAACCTCCAAAAACTTGGGAAAAGAAATGAACATCTTGATTCATGAGGTCCAATAGAACCCAAGTAGGTTGAATTAGAAAAGGGTTACAATGAAATACATTATAATTGAATTGTCAAAAGTCAAGAACAAAGAGATAATTTAAAACCAGCAAGAGAAAACAACTCATCACATAAGACTGTATGTAGATTTCTCAGCAGAAGCTTTACAGGCCAGGAAAGAGTGGGATGATATAGTCAATATACTGAAAGAACAAAGCTGTCATCCAAGAATACTATACTGCCAAAACGGTTCTTAAGAAATCAAGGAGAGCCAAAGGTTTTCCCAGAAAACAGTGAAGGAGTTCTTCACAACTAGACATGCCTTACAAGAAAGGCTAAAGAGCAAACTTCAAGTTGAAATGAGAGAATGCTATTAAACATTATAGAAACATGAATGTGTAAAACTTATATGTAAAGGTAAACATAGAGTCAAAGTCATATTCTGTAATATTATAATGGTAGTGTATCAATCACAACTCTAGTTTAAAAGTTCAAAAACCAATGAATTAAAAACAATTATAACTATAAAAATTTGTTACTGGATGCACAATATGAAACAGATATAAACTATAATGTCAATAACCTACACTATGAGGTAGGAGAAGTAAAAGTATAAAGTTTTCTGTATGCTATACAAATTAAGTTGTTATAAGCTTAAAATGGAATGTTATAAATACATTTTATGTAAGCCCCCTGGTAACCAGAAAGGAAAAACCTGTAATAGATTCAGAAAAGATTTTGATAAAGGAGTCAAAGTACACAGCCACAAAGTCATCAAATCACAAAAGAAGACAGCAAGAGAGGAAGCAAGAAACAAAATACCTAGGATATAAAACAATTAACAAAATGTCAATTGTAAGTCCTTATCTATCAATAATTATTTTAAATATAAATGAATTAAATTCTCCAATCAAAAGATATAGAATGGCTGAATGGATGAAAAAACAAGAACCAATGAAATGATGGATATAGGAAACTAACTTTAGCTTTAGGGACACACATAGAATGAATGTAAACGGATAGAGAAAGATATCACAAGCAAATGATAACCAAAAGAAAGCAGGGGTAGCAATATTTATACCATAAAAAGAGATTTTAAAATAAAAATGTTCTTAAGAGGGGCACCTGGGTGGCTCAGTCAGTTGAGCATCCGATTCTTGATAGCAGTTCAGGTCATGATTCCAGGGTTATGGGATCAAGCCCCATGTCGGGCTCTGTGCTGAATGTGGACCCTGCTTGAGGCTCTTTCTCTCTCTGCCTCTCTTCCCCACTGACACTCTCTTTCACTTTTTCAAAAAAAAAAAAAAAAAAGAATGAATAACAATCTCAGGGGCAGCTGGGTGGCTCAGTCAATAGAATGTCTGATTTCAGCTCAGGTCATGATCTCATGGTTTGTGAGTTTGAGTCCCACATGAGGCTCTGTGCTGACAGCTTGTAGCCTGGAGCCTGCTTCAGATTCTGTCTCCCTCTCTCTCTCTGCACCTCCCCTGTTCATGCTCTGTCTCTCTGTCTCAAAAATAAATAAACATTAAAAATTTTTTTTAAAAAAAAGAACAATCTCCAATAAACAACCAAACTTTACACCTCAAGGAACTAGAAAAAGAAAGACAAACTAAGCCCAATGTTAGCAGAAGGAAGGAAATAACAAAGATTAGAGCAGAAATAAATGAAATTGAGAATAGGAAAACAACAATAACAGAAAATACTTTAAAAACTAAGTGTTGTTTCTTTAAAATATAAAGAAAATTGACAAAACTTGAGGTAGACTAATCAAGAAATTTTGATTGAGGATTCAAATCAATAAATTTGTAACTAAAGGAGAGACATTAAAACAGATATCCCAGAACTACAAAGGACCATAAGAAACTATGAACAATTACACACCAACAAATTGGACAACCTAGCAAAAATGGGTAAATTTTTAGAAACATGCAATAGGCCAAGACTGACTCATGAAGAAACTGAAAACCTGAGCAGACCAGTAATGATAAGGTAATTGAATTAGTAATCAAAAAGCTTTCAACAAATAAAACCCAGAACCAGAAGATTTCACTGGTGAATTCTACAGAGAGTAGCTTGGTTGTTGGGGAAAGAGAGGAGAAGTTCAGGTAGTACAATTGTTATAATATGTAGTTGTAAAACAAATAAGATCTGGAAATATAATGTACTGCATGGTGGCCATGGTTAGCAATATTGCATTGTATACTTCAAAGTTGCTAAGAAAATAAATCTGAAAAGTTATTAGTACACCCACACACAAAATGATAACTATGTGAGGTAATGGGAATGTTAACAAACCTTATTTTGTTAATAATTTCTCAGTATATGCATAAGTCAAATCATCACATTGTAAACCTTAAACTTACACAGTATTATGTGGTAATTATCTCAATAAGCTTGAAAATCAAAAAAGCAAGGAAACAAATATGTAAAACAAACGAACAAAAAATCAACAGAAATCTCAGGTTGCTTGGTGGTGATGAGGGATTCCTTCCAATTCTAAAAACTGCATAACGAAGTGCACTTTTCTTCATCATGAAATAGGACATCAAAATTAGGAATTTTTGAAAATTAGAGTGGGATACAGGAGAGAGAAGAAAATAGTATTAAATGTGTTCCAAACTAGATGCTTATTAGCTGACAAAGTCAAAAAACATTTAAGTAAACTTTGTCCTCAGTAGTTTGCCAAAGTAGAACTTGTAGTCAATAGAAGCACGCTTTGACAGAAACAGGTGCAGTCTTATAATTTATAGCAAAAGTGGACATAATTTAGAGATTGTTCCTAGTATATGGATTACAATGCTGAGAAGGAACTTTAAGGGAATTAGAAGTATGATGGGGCGCCTGGGTGGCTCAGTCGATTAAGCGTCCGGCTTCGGCTGAGGTCGTGATCTTGCGGTTTGTGAGTTCGAGCCCCGCGTCAGGCTCTGTGCTGACAGCTCAGAGCCTGGAGCCTGCTTGGGATTCTGTGTCTCCCTCTCTCTCTGCCCCTCCCCCGCTCATGCTCTGTCTCTCTGTCTCTCGAAAATAAATAAACATTTAAAAAAATTTTTTTTAGAAGTATGAGAAGTACTCAGTACAAAGTATTAGAAAGTGTGGTCTATGTTCGTTAAGCACAAAAGCAAAGGGAAAATAAAATAAATAGGTATAAATATAAGACATGGAGTAAATTGTGTCTGTGTAATGGGTACATGTATAACATCATAGCAAACCATCATTTTCTCCTATTACCTCATTAATTAATTGAGACCACCAGGAGTAATAGCCTCCATTCACATCAGTGCATGGAAAATGTATGTAAATCCGTTTGTTTTTCCACACACATTTGTACCCAGAAGGTTTTGCAGGTGAAGGTAATATCAAACAAGATGTCAAGAATTTTAGATATATAAAGAAATATAATTAATAAATCATTTCAGCTGAACTGGAAGGAGACACTTTGCCTTGTGATGAAGAGAGTAGCTAAATAATTGGCTTTGCAGCGGAAGAAACACTATCATATCAGCAATGACATGAAAGTACTGATCAGTTGCCACCATGCTTTCAGTGGCCTTAAGGTCAAAGAAATGATTATAAATGCATCTACTTGCTAGAAGAAAAATTGCTGAAGGGAAGGAAAAAAAAAGCTATCAGCTGAAATTTCCCTATTTAACATTTTAAAAAGAATTCCCTCATCCAGCTCTTTAAAAGCCTACTTACTTACAAGATGGCAGTTTAAAATACTACAGCAAAAAAATCAAGGTCAAGTCACGGCTGTGGTAGTACTGTCACCAGCTAGACCCCAAGACCTGACCTTTACTTCCCACCTGCTCGTACTCACTAACCTTTATCCCACATTTTTCCTTAAACTCCTTTCGAGCCTATCCCTCAACTCAGGCAAATGGAAAGCAAAACCACCCCAATCCCAACCCCCCTTGCAGCCGAGTAATAGCGACGGCCCTGTCAAGACCTCTAGCTGGCCCAGACCACTCAGATCAGTGAGCTTAACCCCTGACTTGTGACCGTGCAGATGGACCATGAGTGACCTCCAGGATGACTGCTGACCACCTTTATCTCATTATAATACTAGTATCTCCCCCCAAAGGAGGAGCACAAGCTTCACTTACATAACATGCAATGTGTGTATAGGCATGTTTCCTTAAGGCGCATATGCAACCTTATGCCTGCCTCTACATATGATGACAAGCCTTCCCTGTCGAAATATTCATCCTAACCCTAAATAAAAGGAACCCATTCATGCTTGCTCAAGCAGTCACGGCATTGGAAGCCATTCCTTGGGATCTCCTTATTTGCTGCAAATAAACTTTTCTTTGTGGGACAAGTCAACCTGGTGCAGTTTCTGACTCACCAAAGAGAGAACCTAAGTTCGTATGGTTACAATACTATGAATTAGTAATTGTACTGGCACCACAAAAACATTGCTAGGTTCTGATTGGACTGTGTATATACAGTTATCAGCAATGGTAAATATATTGGGTATTTCGACAGATAAGTCATTTAAAGCCTTGCCTCCTCTGCCTTGAGGAGAGCTGGCTCTTAGAGGCTCTCACGCCTCTTCTCCTAGCTGTATGAGTGGCCTTCTATCACACCACTTTTTCCTAACTTTTTTCTAACCAGTTACTGACCCAAGACTCTACTCTGGTACCACCATGGATGTTAGAAACATCACTTAACGCCTCTACACGTTAGCTTCTGAATCCACAAAACAATGAGCGTGGGCATAATGATCTCTCAGATTCTCAGAGTTCTCATTTTCCCCATGTATTAAAAATAAAAATAAATAAAATGGCACTTTTAATTCAATATTTCTCCCTGTGCTTTAATTTTATGTCTTAGAAGACACCGTTTTCTACTGGTACTCAGTTTTACTATGAGTTTAATAAGACTAATAGTAGAGCCTAACAAGCATGGAAAATGACATTAGATTTTCTAACTTTGGTATCTAGGACATTCATTCTAAATTTCTCAAACCAGCTCCCTACGTTTCATTTTGGTTCACAACATAGTTTTTTACATATGTTTTTTGAAATTAGGCTTGCACATACATTGTCAATCTGCTTCTTTCATAATTCCATCAGATTCCCTCAAAAGCCATATAGAATGAGACAAACATTAGCTACCAGTACCCAGAGTGAAATAGTCTTCTGTGAGAGAAAGCCTGAAAACAGTTCAGCTCTGCTGCATCAGGCACGTGTGATGATGGATTGCAGTCCGTTATCAAAACAGCTGTTTTGTCACAGCAGGAAGGGTGGCAGCCCATGCTGATCACGTTAGAGATAAAGGTCAGATTATATATTATCAGAGCCGCTGTGTATCTGGTACTAATGCCATTGTCACTATTATTCATGAAAATGGAAAAAAATATAGCATTTGGTTGCTAATGCCACAGAAATGGCATTGTCAAAGGAAAAAAATAGGAAAACATACTTCGGCGTGTGCATTTAAAACAATGGATATACCACAATGAATATGGGGGGAAATCTTAAAAATTAATTTTCAACAAGTATGCTTGCTTGCTATAAACCCAGCATTGTAACAATAAAACAAAACTCTTACTAAGTCACAAGGCCTAAGTTAGTCACTGATTAGTCCTTGAAACACAAGCTAGATTTGCCCTTTTATTGTCATTAGCTTTAATACCTATAAAATAATTATGAAATATATATGTGATAATCTTCGTTGAGAGTTATAAACTCAGAGCACTTTACCATTTTTCATCCTCAGAAATGTAAATGGGATTTAAATTTGATGTTTTTTATGCCTGATAAATGTTTTCTCCTTAAGAATAGTAGCACCAATACAAAACTATAAAAAAAAATCCAGAATAAAGTTTTCTTTCTTGTTATATCCTAAGATTGTAATATTCCGAGGCATAGATGATATAAAATGGAATAAATCATAACCTTTGAGCGTTGGGTGACAAAAAATTTCTATCAGTCTATCAAATGTCTGTAGGTTTTGTGAGCAAGGCACAGACTCCTCTCCATCGAAGGTTGTTTGTATAGTGAATCACCTTACAAGACAGAGTTGGATCGTGCTTCCCTCTGGAGCAAACAGCAGATATGCTTATTGCCCATGAAAGATTCAGAGTCCCAATGCTCATAGCCTATCACGCATCTCACTGAGAATACAAGTGTCATCGAACATTCTTCACGTAGCCCTGCAGAAACTGGGACTCAAGAAACATGCAACAGTAATAGTACTTGGGCTACTGCTATTGCTGTGAGCAATAAACTGCCTTGTTCCTGTGAGTGAAAAACGGTCCTTTTTCTCTGATGCAGAAGTGTCATATCTTTTACCAGCATCCCTGAAACTGTAGCAGACTACCCTGTTAACTTGACAATAGGTAAAAATCTCAGACCATTCACAGATCTTGGCAGAAAGGAGCCCTGCACTGACTGCCAACTGATTCTCTTCAGTATCATGGCAATCCTTATCAATTTAATAATTTCTTTATTGTTTGTTTTAAGACATAGAAATTCATAGCACAGAATGTCTGAGTTATCCGTAGCAAACAATTCTTTTCATCATCAGGGTATGGACCATTGGAAGAGACAGAAAATGGCTGACTCTACTCAACTACCATGGGAAATGAGGACTCTACCCCACACAAGGATTCATGTAAGATTTCACCTAAATTGAAATGGGCTTAGATATTGAGTAGTTATAAAGAAATTAATTAGTACAATATATGAAAAAAAGAAGTAAACTAAAGTAAAAAAAAAAAAAAGGCCTACAATACTTTTATGAATTCTAGTACTTTATAAACAATTTATGTAAGACAAAAGTTTTACTACCTCTTATAAATTTATGTAGTGTAATACATCCAACATATTTGTACATTGAAATGCTTCTCTTTGTTGCCATTCTGTTTACTACCTCTGGTTTGTTTTTCCTCCATGGACTTAATTGCTTTATGCTTCATTTTCAAGCATCCTCACACTCTAAGTCTAAATATACTTAACTTTTCCTAAATTCCTCAAAAATAAACATGTAAATGTGAATATATAGTAGTCTACACTATCTACCCCTCAAATCGGATTCAGCGACCTGAGCCTTCAACATCAAATTCAATCAAAGTATATTATATTGAACCATGTAAGAAAGATGACTAAACTAAGTTAGCTTTAGATTGTTAGGTACCTCCAGAGGGGGGAAAAAATGTGTAAGTTTTCTACCTTTACCTTGCTTTATCCTATGGCCCTGTTGGTATGTTATAATCCTAAACTGCACTGAATAGACACACTTGGTACAACAATCTGCTCCACGGGGATTTGTAGACCCCTTATGGGTTCTCTTTGTGTACCTCTCTAATATATGTACCACAATATTTGGTTCACTTGCAGGTCATGAAAACACTTCTGTAACTCATCTTTTATTGTATCACGGTAAAAATAAGGACTGAGGTCAAACCCTAGGAAAACCATAAGCAAATATTTTTCACATTTATATCTTACAATTAAAGAATGTAGGGTTCACCACAGTTTGTGAAATCTTTATCACCAGCCAGCTGATCAGTGGTGTTGCTTACGCTTCAAGTAATTGTAATAATAGATTACTTGCCCAGCAATGATAAACATGAATGGGTGTCTCTGACTAACTTCTAGCACCTTGAAGTTAATTAAGGTTTTGATTGCTTTCTTGATAAAGACTTGGACTATAACAACCACTCAGACCACCAACATTTAAGACACAATTGCTGATTTCAGGCCAAAAGTTTACTTGAAGTGGCACTTTCCCAAAATTATTCTGTCCCTCTCTGCTAGCACTACCTGAATGGTGTGACCACCATTAAAAGCTACTAAATTGAATGACGGGTTAAGTCTCAGCAGAAAAGTTGGAGGAAATAAAAAAGTAAGATACACAGTGCACTCACTAATCATACACTCTACGTTCCTCCTCTAGACATTAGTGGGTAAGTGGAAATACAGATGCATAGCACACTTTGAGTGATAAGTGCTATAACAAAAAATACATATAAAGGCCAACAAAGGATGGGGGGATTAACTCTCTGCACAGAAAAGACAAAGGAAAGTCCAGGCAGTGAGAACAACCTGGGCAGGAACGAAAGAGCGTGGCTATTTAGGAAAATAAAAGTTCAGGAGGCCTGAAACAATGAGTAAAGATCTAAAGAAGAATGGAGAGGAAACCGGTACAAGCTATGAAAATGAATTCAGGATGGAGCTAACATGTTATGTCTTTAGCTTAAAACCCTAAGCTTCATTAACACTGCATTAATAACAGGTTCAGCCAACTCCTCCTTTTAATGAAAATTCTCCTTTACTTTGTCCTTTATCCATCTTGGCTGGAACTCTGAACTCCTTTCATCTATATGCAAAACTTTCTTTTTCTCTTTCTTTCTTTCTAATATTTTTAATGTTTAGTTTTGAGACAGAGAGAGAGGCAGAGTGCAGATGGGGGAGGAGCAGAGAGAGAAGGAGACAGAATCTGAAGCAGGCTTCAGGTTCTGAGCTGTCAGCACAGAGCCCAATGAAGGGCTCGAATTCATGGACTGTGAGATCATGACCTGAGCTGAAGTCAGATGCTCAACCAGCTGAGCCACTCAGGAGCCCCGAAACTTTATTTCTAAAAAATATTCTTTATTTATCTTTAAACTTTATGTCACCATGTCACCATTAGCTCCACTGGATATTCTGAATGTAACCTAAATGCCTATCTTCGAGTTTTGTTTCACACTTTCTATCTGTTACTGCATTAAGAGTCCTTCACCTGGCACGTACAGATTGTTACTTTACTATTTTTAATGTAAAACATACCAAATATGCAAGTGTCTAAAACACATACAATTAACAAATACAAGGGATGAAATCATACTCATTCTGGCAAATCGAGTAATTTTCCCAATTATTCTCTCCCATTCTGAAAGACAATCCCACATCCTTTGCTCTGTGTGACATGACCTGCGGTGTCATCTGTGGAAGGAGGGTACTGTCCTGCCCCATCAACGTGGGGCTTAGTCATGTGACTTGCTCTGACAAATGGGGATGAGTGGATAGGATGCAGTCCACATCCAAGTGGAGACTTTGGGAGTCACTGCATCATTCCAACAGCTCTCTTCCTCTTTTTACTGCACTTCCCAGTGGGGAATTTCTCCTGCTTTAGGCTGAATTCAAAAATGAGAAGACATATGGGGCAGAGGCAGAGGAGCAACTGACATGCATAAAAGTAACCTAATTGACAGACAAATCTTTTGTGTTCAAAACCAAAAAAAAAAAAAAAAAAAAATTAGAGGTAATTTATGATTGCAGCAAAACCAATACACCCATCTCCTCAAAACGCAGGTCAAGATACAGCAGATCACCATTCATTAAAGGTTTGTAAGGGTAGGGGTGTTGTAGAAGCTGCAGATAAGGGGTTAAAGACAAAGGATTATATCTTAAATAGAAATCAGGACACCCACAAGTTATAATGGCAGACTTTCAGAAGGAGGAAAGGCGTGGGGGAAAGGATTGAAAATTCAGTATATGGGATTGAAACAATTGCTATCCATATGGAAAATAAAATAAAATTGGATCCCTGCCTTACAGCATAGAAAATTCCAGGTGGATTAAAGACTTAAATGTGCTAAGGCAAATTTTTGTTTTAATATAAAAGAAATACAGGGCAATATCTTCAACCTCAGATTAGGAATGGTTTCTTCAACAAAAAGTAAAATATACAAACTATAAAAGATTAATAAATTTTGTTGCATTAAAATTCTAATTCTCACACAAAAATCAGGTAAATGTGTTTTTTAGCAAAGCAACAGTCTGAGAGAAGCCAGCTAACCTACCAAGAATTAATAGCTAACCTAAATAACTCCTCAAATTAATTTGAGAACAAAAGGCAATTTTGCTGCATTAGGTAGCAAAAGGAACGATAGCAGAGCAATTCTCAAAAGGGGAGGCCAAAATCATCAATGAACATATTATAAAAAGCTTAATTTCATAATTCACTGAGAATATAAAAATTAAACCAACAATGAGAGACTTCAGATCAGCAAAAATATGAATGACCAACAACATTCAACGTTGACCAGAAATAGAAAAAAGGGAATGGTCATCCAGTCCTTGTGGGAACAGAGCAGGTACAAATATCTAAGAAAGCTCTTAGGCAATATTGCATAATGTTGATGTGGTAGGCAGAATAATGACCCCAAAGATGTCAGTGTCCTAAACCAGGTAACCTGTGAATATGTTAGGTTATATGCAAAGGGGGATTAAGCTTGCAGATGGAATTAAGGTTACTGATCAGCTGACATTAAATTAGGGAGATTATTCTGGATGACCTGATGTAATAATATGAGTCCTTAAATGTAGATAACCTTTCCCAGCTATGGTCACAGGAAGATGTGACTATGGGAGAGATCTGAGTGATGAAATGTGGGAGAGACTCAACTCATCGCTGCTAGCTTTGAAGATGGAGGAGGGGAGTCATGAGCCAAAGAATGCAGACAGCCTGTAAAACCAAGAAAAGGCCAGGAAACAGATTGTCCCTACAGCTCCAGAAAGAAATGCAGCCCTGTGGAAACACTGACTTAAGCTCAGTGAGACCTGTGTCAGAGTTCTAGTCTATAGAACCGTAAGATAATAAATAAGTGTTGCTTTAAGCCACTCAGTTTGTGATAATTCATCACAGCATCAATAAAAAACTAATAGAGAAGGAGAGGTACATATCCTATTAGTCAGCAATTCTATTCTAAATATAAGCTCTGGAGAAACTCTCGCACTTTTGCAAAATCAGATATGAATACAACTGTTCATTGCAGCATTTTTTGTAATAGAGAAAACTGGAAACAACCTAAGTGTTACCAATAGGGGAATGGATATAGTCACACAGCTTATGTTCTAGAACAGTTAAAATAAACCAACTATATCTTTATAATTCACCATAAATAAAATCCAGAAATACAATATTGAAAGCAAAAGTAATATGCAGAAAGATACACCGGGCATGATACAAAATTTAAAAACACACAAAACAATACTATTGCATTATTTTTGAATGCACACACATATGGTGAATTTTTAAAAACTTGACTGGGAAAAATACAAGTTGCAGAGTGATGATTTATTCTAGGAAGCAAAAGAGGGAATGGAATGGAGTGTCTGTGGGGAGATGGAGTATAAAGGAGACTTAAGCAATTGCATCCAAAGAATTATAAAAGTCCGGAAAAATACTCACAACAAATGAAATTGCATGTTAACACTGTTAAAAAGAAAATCACAGGCCCCAAATGGAGTCACTTATGTTAAGGCCCCATGGCAGTAAACCCAGATTTAATAGCTAACCTACCTACAGTTTCAACCTCCCTAGGAATGTAACCTTTAGCCAACCGAACTGGAATTTCCCGGTTAACACCCGGAGATAATTCCTGATTATCTCTTCAGTTCCCCTTAGGAGTGCTAGGACCTTGCCCCAAACAATGCATTCCTTGCTAATAAATTCATTTTTTGACCTCCTCTCTGCCTTTAAAAATCTTGATATGGTACAGTTCCTCGGAGCTCCCCTCTACTTGCTAGATGGGATGCTGCCCAATTCATAAATCATCGAATGGACCCAATTAGATTTTCAAATTTCTGTGGTTGAATTCTGTTTTTTAGTGACATTCACTGAGTATTCACATGCACGGTAGTTGCATGAGGTTTCATCACATTTTTAAAATTTCGGTTATTATATATATAAAATTGTTTTTATTTCAGATTTTATGTTTTATGGTATAACTATTTCAAAATAAAGAGAGAAAAGACAAAAATAAAAAGTGGAAGCTCTGAATTGAATTCTAACTCTGCTAATTACTATGATTTTAGGTATGGGATTAGAGAAAGAAGGTATTTGATGTTGACCAAGAATTGGCATTTAATCAGGCAATTCTAATTGGCAATTTATAATTGAAATTTAGGAGAAACAGATTCAAGAAGAAACCTGAATTGTGTTTCCAGAAAGAAAAAATGGGGGCAGAGTCACATAGGCAAAAGGCTATGAGTATAGTTGTCATTCAGATCCTCTATGCAAAACAGGGATTAAAACTAGGTTAGCTGGGATTGGTTGAGTTAATATGTAAATGAGGGATGGAAACTTGTGAAATCACATTGGCTCCTTTGGAAGTAAAGAATGGGGCTGATTAAGTCCAGGCTGGGGGCTTACAATTGGCTAAAAGATTATTACAAAGTTCATGGTTCTTCCCATGAGAATATGTGTATAAATTCCTCCCCCCTTATTGCCTCCTGAGCCCTATTTTAAAAAGAGACTGTCTTAGCTAGGTTTGCCAGTGTGCTCTGCTTTGAAATCTTTTAGACTGAGCAATGATATATTTGAGCACTTACAAATGTAAATGATAGTCAATAATGATTGATAAGAATCTAGGTTTGATGTGCCAGGGAAAGTGCTCAGTGCTTTACATGCGTTGCTTTATTTAACCCCACAGCATCCATCATGTGGAATGAGGCAGGTTCTATTATTACTCTCTTCTTTATGACTGAAAAATTAGAAAACAACCTAAGAAAGTTGAGCGTTTTGCTCAAGATCATGGAAGTTGGTGAGGGGCAATACCAGGTTCAGTAAACCCAGTGGATATGAACCACAGGCTGTGCTCTGAATTATTACATGACTCTCTAGGCATCTTAAAGAATGGAGAAGATAATGCCTCAGTGTGGATCTGGTGAGGGAGCATGGGGCAAGCTGAAGGCAAAGTACAGGCTAACAGCATCACCCCATCCCCAGGGTGGGATATGTGTGATTTTCCTCCCACACACCTGGCTACCCAAGAACAAAGAAAAGGGGTTTAAGTGCTTGCCATTGTGATGTGGGAAACCAAGGCAAATGAAAATTTAAATTCCCTTACAGTCTACAGCCCATTGACAAGTCCTTGAAACAGGCAGAGTGACCTTCCTCTAGGAGCTCAGCTGCCTTGATGATGATTCTTTGCTAGGGTCAAAAGGGAATTTTGGTTTAACATTATCCTGACCCTCCACCCCCACCCCAGGATCCTATAAGGCTACTTTAACATATAAAAATTCCTTTGGAGACTCCCTTTATCTCAACTCCCCCAAGATATATGCTGGCAATCATACTCCAAGTTTATGGCCCCCTGATATACATCTGAAGTGTCTCATGACTGAGGTTTTACTAAACGGTAATAAATGGTGTTTTCCTAACAGCAGCTGGCCCTTCCAGGTCCTGGAAACCTTGCTTTCAAAATACCTTAGAGACTTACACTGTCCCTAACCCTGTCCCAACCTGAAGGTGTATCATCAGTTACCTGGCACAACCCCAGCACAGCTCTTTCTGCCCATGGGTCCCATAGCCACACTTTAATAAAATCACCTTTTTGCACCAAAGATGTCTTCAAGAATTCTTTCTTGGCCATCAGCTCCAAACCCCACCACCATCACCCCAAAACCCCACCAGATCTGAAAACCCTTCCCTATAACTAAAGATGCAACTTCAATATCTCAATTTTCCAGATGATGTAAATGAGGCAAACTTTGAGTAGAGTTTGTGTGAGCCTTAAATGTACAAATACATGTAAATATAAAGTATCTGGCAACATTTCCCACCCACAATATAGGCTTTCTTTCACTCCCTTTTTGTCCTTTGGCTTTGTTTCTTTATCTGGAAGGCCCTATAAGCAAGACTCATAAATTTGAACTCAACTGATTTAAAAGGTGTGCTGTTATTTTGGGCTGGTGTCAGCTTATCAATAGAGATGTTATCAGCTAGAAAAGCCTGGGGGCACTCACCTGAGCCAGGCCGGCTTCTTGCAGACTTCTCTCCTTTCAATTCCAAGTTGTGGCTGGACCAGCCCTTACGGCTCTTATTATGATTGCAAGACGTGCTAAGCAATAATGTTACACAAAGAAACTTTGAAAGACAAGGTTTATTACTCATAAGTCCTGGAGGGAACACAGCACGCCTGGGGCCATAGAGTGAGGTCACAGGTAGAAAGAGTGCTGGCCTGGGGTTCTGCTTTGATTGGGTTGGGGTGGGGGCTAGGGTTTCTCAGGTTCACTTTTATTGGTGAATTTAAAACATAAGAATGAGAATTAAAGCACAGAAGGAAAAAAAAATAACAACAGAAGTCAGAAAGGGCAGTTATGAGGTCAACCAGGCATCTCTAAAACAAAGGAAACATCAGGGGTCGAGTGGCCTGGCTCTTCAGCTAGTCTTTGGCTGGCAATGTGTTTATTCAAGATACTGGTCTTTGAAGTGGGTGCCTTTGCAGTCAAAAACTTAAGTCAGGCACTTGCATTGCAATTAAAAAAAACAACCACCAAAACTGTCAGGCACTTACACTTTAGCTGTCCTGTCCTTTTCTTCTCTACTTAAAAAACAAAACAAACAAAACACACACACAAAAAAAAACAAACAAAATACTTGCCTACCATCATAATTTCCAAATAGGGATAAAGAAACAAAATGTAGTTAACAGTAAACTTGCTAAGTGTACATGAAAATTCTGAGAACATCACAGTAATTCTAGTCAGTATTGCTTTTCTATAATACTAAAATAAAAGCATTCATATGCCCCCAAATTGCCAATATTTGCTCTCCCACCTGGGGAAAAATGGCAGGTTGTTTCTAAATTGAAAATTTATAATGAAGAAAAATGTGGTTGTTGACAGTGTCTGCATCAATACATTTATATTTTATATACATTAATATATTCATAATATATCGGTGCAGTTTTTCATGAAAATAATGTAACTAAAATTATAGTTTAATAATAAGTGATGTAGCCAGAAAGTAGGCTTGACTACAACTGTGATCACTGGGACAGATGAGAAACTAAACCTTCAAATAAATTATATATACAAAGTATGGATATTAATAACTCTGCCAATTAAATATGGGACCAAACTGATCTGCTCATATACAGAACATTGCAATACAGAATATTGCAACTGTACTGTCTTTCAGAAGATTAACAATTGAGATGATTTGTGTTATTCTAGCAGAGTGAAAACACTTTGAGGATTGTACTATAAAATATTCAAAGTTATTGATGTGGGAAACAGAGGCAGAAGGAAATGGCAGATAAAATTAAATTTCCTTATAACCTGCAGCCATTGACAAATACTTGAGGCAGGCAGAGTAAAACATGTCTCCAGGGACTCCCTACTGTGTTAATGTTAATGCTTTGCTAGAGGGAAAAACAACTTTAGCTTGATAATAGCTTGGCCTCCAGTATCCTGTCAGTTGTCTTTAGCATATGGAAATCTCACTGGAAACTTCCCCTGGACTTTACCTCCCCCAACTCTCAAGTATATAATCAGCCCCTCCTCAAAGTCCCGGGCAGCTCTTCCTGCCCAAGGGTCCTGTCCCCATGCTTTAATAAAATCTCCTTTTTTGCCCCAAAGGTGTCTCAAGAATTCTTTCTTAACCATCTGCTCTGGACCCCCATCACTCCAAAACCTCATCAGTTATTACTAGAATCATCTCATTTATGGCTTGATGAAAGGAGGCTTCACTTCCTCTTTGTATAGCCACGCCAGTCTTTTATGTTACATTCAATGATCAGAAGTCTTCAGACACACATAGAAAATAAGTAGCTTAATTTCAACAAAAACTGCTCTTCCAAATACTAATTTTTAAAAATCCTGTTGGTGTTTGTTCATATCTTGATATCAAATTCATTCTGACAAAAATATCTAGCTTTTTCATAGCTCATTTCTTTAAGTAGTTTAATAACGATGAGTTTAATAATAACTCTAAATATGGGATTTTTCCTGGGGTGCCTGGGGGCGCTTAGTCAGTCAAGCATCTACTTGCGCTCAGGTCAGGCATCTCAGGGCTTGTGAGTTTGAGTCCCACATCAGGCTTTCTGCCCTCAGTGCAGAGCCTGCTTCGGATCCTCTGTCCCCATCTCTCTTTGCCCCCCCACCCCCGCTCTCTCTCTCTCTCTCAAAAATAAACATTAAAAAAATTAAAAATAAATTATTAAACAAATATGATCTTTTTCTTGACTAATAGGAACCAATGGCCAGGCTGATACAGGTGGAACTGATTCCAATTGGAGACGTGGTATTCAAATGACACAAACTGACAGTTTCTCATTTCGCCACTTTTCTGCTGTGTTTTGATTTTTCCTACTCCATTGCCTTCTCTTTCTTGTCATAAGTAAAACCACATGGCAAGTCACATACTGAAATGAATATAAAATACTGAAAATGTGAGCCAATATCACTAGGACAGACTAGAGATAGCGGGGAGTCCCAACTTCCTTTTCTAACTTTGGATAATATAAAATGCTCAGATTTTCTTCATACCTACATCTCAAAGGAATGTCTAATTTTAAGTTTGGGTAAATTCTGATTGAATTTAACCCTTCACAAGTCATGATCTACTTTATTTTGTGGAGGTTTTGCATAGCTCATTTTCCCACAGGGGATTAATCTCCTGAGCATGGAAATGTCCACCCTAATAGACTTAACTGGCTGAGTTAAAAAGACTCCCATCCACTACCTAACCCATCATCTGAAATGATAATAGGAAAACATCCAATTCAACACTGACAACAATTCAGAGAATCTTTTAATCCTTGCTATTCATTGTCTTCACTATCCAGAGTTGAGGGGCATGGTGAAAATACTGGCATTGTAATTAAAAATACGAATGAGTGTAGGAGTAAGGTGAGGGATCTGATGTTTTGATCTAGAAAGAAAAAAATAGGGGCACCTGGGTGGCTCAGTTAAGCGATGGACTTCAGCTCAGGTCCTGATCTCATGGTTTGTGGGTTCAAGTCCCACATCGGGCTCTGTGCTGACAGCTCGGAGCCTGAAGCCCGCTTCGGATTCTGTGTCTCCCTCTCCCTCTGCCCCTCCCCTGCTCACACTGTGTCTCTCTCTCTCAAAAATAATGTGTCTCCTTCTCTCTCTGCCCCTCCCCTAATCATACTCTATCTCTTTCTCTCTCTCAAAAATAAATGAACATTAGAAAAAAATTTTAGAAGAAAAAACATACCATACTTAATCATTTTTTGTGTTTTTGTTTTTGTTTTCACATCACTACCATATACTTTGGAAGAATGAAATTTGTAAGAACTAAAACCTTGGTGATAGCATGATCTACTCAACCTCCGAAAGACTTAGCTCAGCTTCTGGTGCTATATCACAATGCTGTTGTTCTGGCTCTAGTGTGATCATTTAAAATAAAAGCATAATAATCATCGTGTGAAAGTGGAGGGAGCTTCATTTAAAATGGAGTCGGGAAGTCCTAGAGGGGGCACTCTCACACAGGTACCTCTCTGCAGACTGTATAACCAGCAGGAAGAAGGCAAATAAGAATTGTTCTGACAAGGGAGGACATTTTTCACCCAGGAATTTTATCTTCTGCTTTTAAGGAAAGGGAGATCCCTCCCTGACCCAGGAACAGTGCACTAACCACCAATGAATCTTAGCCACAACCTAGAACTCTTGTTCTTCTGCCATAAACTTTTGTTCAAAACAACTTGTTCCAATTTCTTCCTAAAACCTAATTAAACTTGACCTTCCCTTTGTCTCTTCGAATTTGCCTGTGGTTCACTATATCTTTCTTGTCCGGAATTGGAATTTATCTGCTATTCCCGAATAAACTCATTGTTTTTTGGTTTTTGTTTTTTGTTTTTTTTTTTTTTTTGTTTCTTTGTTTTTGTTTTTTTCTTAAATACAATTGCTCTTTGCTCTGTTTAAAGTTAACAATTGATAACCTCTATAATTTTTATTAGAGGCAGATTAACTGCAAGTGACATTGTGACTCAGATATAGTATCTAATTTCTTGTTGAATCTTGCTAAGTTATTTGCCTTCATAATATATTATGGCAGGGCTCCAAGGGTTAATTATGAGCTGCATAAAAGACACTTCCTTCAACTCATTTTAATTTATTGTTTCTCACTAAGCATTTCCCAGGAACTTGGCTCACTGAAGTCTCAAAGAAGAGTTACTTTCACTCCCCCCACCATTCTACTTTCATCTGATATATATAGTCAACAACAACTAATTTCACAGCTCAGTTATTTAATCCTTGAAAAAAAGACATTTCCTAAAAATCAGATGATAAAAATGAGTTGGGGAAGCCATACTAAAAAAATTCATAGCTTTAAAACTGATATTTATGTAAGCTGTATTTATGAATTCCATCAGTTTAGTGAGACATATACTAATAAATTTTCTCTAAACTCTGAGAGAGAACATAACTTATAGATTCGTATTTCTAATAATATAACACCAACATATTATTTCAATTATGCACTCAAAGCCTAGAAATGGAAGATTATGATATATAGGATAATAGATGATCATCAAATGACTGCAATACCATAATTCAGAAGATGGCCACAGCACTTGAGTAGTTTATGAACTGCAGCAGGAATCCCCAAATGCATTCATACCTTGAATAGGAAGCCATTAGTGTCACTGAAATGAAAACATTTATTTAAATCTTAACAAATTTCTATACCATACCTGAAACCTCAACACTACACATTTTGGCATCTGCCTCATGAGAGGAAAGTTTTTATATTCAAATAGCAACTCACTGTAGGGTCTTTAAAGCTACATTTTAAGTTTGGTTGAGATAAATGTCTACCAAAATTTATCCAGAGTGATTACTGAGAATGGAGGTGGGGGAAGGGGCCAGAGGAACAATAACTTTCACTTTTTCATTGAGGTGGTGATCCCATATTTTACTGTACTTATAAAAATACAAAAGGAGAAATGGTGTGATGTTTTCTCTGTTACATGCTCCTATAAAAAGGATGTGCTCCAGAGGACCACCAAAAGATTTTTAATAATAGTTAAGCATGGAAAGATGTGTGGATTTTGTTTTTTGTTTTTTGTTTTTTGCATTTTGTTATGAATCTACCATGAATCTCTTCTCTGTGAACCAATGCAATTTTGGGGAACTACATTTTCAACTTATTCCACCTAGTAGGTGAGTATCATTCTCATCTTAGTTTTTAAGTTTACATATTTCAAGCGTTATAAAGTATCCCCTAGTTTTTATATACTAGGAAAATCTATTTCAAGGACATGTCATGTTAATAAAATCTTTCATTTAGTGAGTGTTCACCACTGCCATGCATTTTATATACATTGTATTATACTTTAATAGCATGTATTGTCAGAGGTTATACCAACCTACTGTACAGATGGGAAACATGAGCTTGAGGAATGTGAAGCCATTTGTCCATGATAGCAAAACGAAGATAAAACTCAAAGATGTCCAGTTTCAGAGAATACTCTACTTTGACTGTCTGCCTCTATTTGGACTATTACCTCTGGAGCCCTCCCTTTCTAAAAGACCACTTCCAGGACCAGAAAGGTGCTCCTGTCTTCTACACCTATAAATGTAGAGATCCTTATGGGCCAGCGCGCCCTCTACTGGGACCCAGTCACCATGCATGCAGCCCACCTCCACCCCGTATAGTGATGCCATATGAAAAGCTTTGGGACTCGAGTGTGGTTTGCTTGCTGCTTCTCCACTAGTAAATTATTTCCCAACAAATCTTCATTTATGCCTCTATCACATGGTATTAAACACAAGAGTTCATAACCATTTGCATGACAACATTTTGCAAAATTTTCATTGCCTTTATCCGTTATCAGTGTTTATCTTAAGTGTTCACTCATATATAACAGGAATGCCACACAGGGGGTTGCTCGTAATGGATGTTGCTATCATTTACTTTTTTTTTTTCCCACTTTTTCATTTTCTTAAACTTTTTAAATTTCCAGACTAAACATTTCTAACCTATTTAGTGTTAACACAATTCAAGGAAACCTCATTTAAAATGGAGCTGGGATGCTCTGAAGGGGGAGCTCTCACACAGGTATTGTTCACATTAAGAAACACACCTCATGTTCCCCAACGGGAAGAAGCTTACTTTACACATCCCAGCAGGAAGAAGGAAGAATTTCTTCTTGCCCAGCAACAGCCCAGCCAATGAGAACTCAGTGAAAAAGCCTCTCCCAGCTTCCCCCTTTCCCCTAGAAAAGCAAGCTTCTCTCCTCTGTTCTCTCACACTGGCCTATGGTTCACCATAGTTTTCTTGTCCCAAATTGCAATTCCTCTGCTATGCCTGAATGAACTAATTTTGCTGGTAAAATAACTGGCTCTTTTGTTTTTTGGTCAACATGAGTCTCTCCTGATAGACTATCACTCAAAATACTCTATTTTTGCTTCTCTGAATCTCCAGTCTTATAAAGTTTTTCTTGAAATACAGCTCTTAGATTCAATTTTCCTTACACAGATGGTCAACAATTTGGTTCCAAAGATAATTAATAATTCCCTTTCATTTATAATACTCTTTCCAAAAGGGACCAGCATTTCAGTGGCATTTGTTTATTTTTTTAAGTTTATTATATATTTTTTTGTTTTGAGAGAGGGAGAGAGTGAGTGTATGTGTAGGGGAGGGGCAGAGAGAGAGAGAGAGGAAGAGAGAGAGTCCCAAGCAGGTTCTGCAATGTCAGCATGGAGCCCAACATGGGGCTCGAACCCATGAACCATGAGATCATGACCTGAGCAGAAACCGAAAGTCAGATGCTTAACTGACTGAGCCACCAGGCGCCCCCACTGGCATTCATTTACAGTAAACATGGGGACATTTGTTTTTTTGTTGTTTTTTTTTTTAACGTTTATTTATTTTTCAGACAGAGAGAGACACAGCATGAAAGGGGGAGGGGCAGAGAGAGAGGGAAACACAGAATAGGAAGCAGGCTCCAGGCTCTGAGCCATCAGCCCAGAGACCGTCGCGGGGCTCGAACCCATGGACCGCGAGATCGTGACCTGAGCCGAAGTCGGACGCTTAACCGACTGAGCCACCCAGGCACCCCAAACATGGGGACATTTGAATTCTAGTATTTTTTAGAATTCAGTTAATAGTTTAGACTTTATAAATATAGTATACATTTTGCTCATAGAATGCACATTCTGCATTTTTGCAAAATGCAAATGTCCACAACCACATAAAATCATATATTCTCTCACTTTGACCTCAAAAATTACATTTTACTTTCAACAGGTTCCATGCAAGCCTTTTTTATTTAAAAATTCTTGTGTTCTTACTCACAAATATCTTCCCAAGATACTTTTTTTGACATTCTTCTCTCCACTATACTCTAATTCCATACTATCCAATTCTCTTTCTAAATACCCTACATTTTTACTAGACTGCCATTTTCATGGAGCTGTTATTTTTTGCTTTCCTGTTTAAAGAAAAAACTACCATTCTCTGAGAAACCTTGATAATGCCCTTGCTGTATGAAAACTTGCCAAATCTTTTGAGTTAAAATTCATAACTTAGCTTTATATGAGTTATATTTATGTTAAAGTATAATTACTAACATATTATCCTCCAGATATAAAGGAGAATCTCACTAAGGGTGGGGGCAATGTCACATACATCTTTTATCACCTAGAGACCAGGAAGAATTCTTTTCATATGCTAATATTCAACATATCCTTGTAGGTTCGTTGTTAGAACAAAATACAAGAATTTGGAACTATAATATAACATTTAAAAATATTTCAAAACAATAAAATTCAGTTTTTTAATCTTATTGTTTTCTTTCATTACTTACTCAAACCCTCTCTGTAAGGCTGCTTTTTTTTTCTTCCTTTAAACTTACTTGAAATCCAGCGTAAGTCCTCCAGTCTCTTTTATCCCTAAATTTAGTAACTCAAACATCTATTTTGATGTAACAATGAAAATTTCCAGCCCTGTGTGAAGGTAAATCTGGTCTCCTACTCTGGCTGGGGACTCCTTCAGGCTGGTGTCTGGAATGGGATGGGGCCTACAGGTGTTCTTCGGCCTTCCATCACTAGCCCACCATTGGTGCCTCCCTAGTTGAAGTGGTGGGAAGGGCCAGGTAAGTCTTACTTGCCGTGGGCTGTCATGGCAACTTAACTTTGTGACTCTTGCCTTGACAGGGGTCTAAATTTGCTTTGCTTTTCTTATACAAAAACAAAAACAAAAACCCCCACCTGATCCATCTCTAACTTTTTCCTGCTAATGACTCCTTGCACCATTAGGTGAACTGTTCAGGCAGGAGTTGACCGATCCCCACAGAAGCCCTCAGACATTCTCTCCCTCATTACAAGCTATGTGTGAGGTGAGCCTCAATTCAGTTAATGCCTATTGGCTGCTCTTTAAATCAGCCAGCCGGTCATGTTCTCTTAGTCTTTAGATTTCTCAGCTGTGAGCCCAACACAAATCCCCTGAGGTCCCCAAACTCCAGAGACTGCCTATCAGGAGAAGGAAAGATTCAGGGCCCTCACAGCCACATGCTCTGGTCTGAATGTTTGTGTTCCTCCAAATTCATATGTTGAACTCTAACCCCTAAGATGATGGCATGAGGAGGTGGGGCCTTTGGGAGGCAATTAGGTCACGAGGCCAGAAAAATGAGAGCCCTCATGACTGAGATTAGCATCCTCATAAAGGAGACACTGGAGAGCTCCTTTGCCCCTTCCACCATGTGAAAACACGGCAAGAAGTGAGCAGTCTGCAACCTGGAAGAGGCTTTCCCCAGAACCTGAGCATGTTGGCATCCTGATCGTGGGCTTTTAGTCTCTAGAAATAAATCTCTATTGTTTACAAGCCACTTGGTCTCTAATATTTTGTTACAGGAGCCCAAACAGAGTTAAGACAGGCGATAGCTGTTTTATTTGAAGCTGAATCTACCACCTTCTCTACAGAAAGACCTAGAGTCATAGAATGTTAGAGCTAGAAGGTGAGTTAAAATCACTTAATCCAGAATGGCCAAATTATAGATGAAGAAATTGCAGTGTAAACATTAAATCATTTAACTGGTTTGATTAACCTAAGCTCAAGAAACATTACTGAATGCTTGTTTTTTGTTTTTTGTTTTTTTTTTTTTTGCAAGCAATAATGGGAATACAAAGACAAATACGACACAGAATTTGGCCTTGCAGGGTATCTAGTTACTACATGAACTGATACTGCAGTCCAGATCTCCTCATTTTCTATTTCCAGAGTCTTACAGACCACCTCACTTTAGGAGAAAAGTTCTCAAGTTTAACATAGAGAAGAATCTCCCCGGGAGCTGTTAAAAGGCAGATTCCACAGCTCTGCTCCTGGAGACTCTAACTCAATGTGCAAGGTCCACGGATCTTCATGTCAACAAGCACCTCATGTGACTGAAATGCAAACTGTTCTGTTCCAGAATTTAAAGCACAGTTCTTTGTGTTTTGGAAGGGGTACTGCCCACTGATATCAAGGACAGAGAGAAGCTAAGCATCTGTGTCATTCGGCACCTGTCCTCTCATCCTACAATTTGGAGATCCCGACAAGTATGTGCCATTATCTAGACATACATAGAGTCCATTCGGGTGTCTCTATTTTTCTAAAACTTGTATTTTTCTGGGGTTGTTTTGGAGGTTCCTGCTGAGTCCTGGAGATCATCCCCTTGTTCTGAGATTTCCTGAAGGATATTAGTTCCCGAGGACTGTGTTTTATTCTCTCTTCCACCTCTCAGTAAAAAGAACCTTGCACACACAAGACCTATAAGAAGGTGTAGTATATTGCATTGATTACACATTCTTTCTCCCATTTTCGCAACACATTTTTATAAAAAGCGAAATTATACAAGAGAAATATTTACAGCAATATTGATTTCTTTTTGTGCTCCTTTTGTATCATAGTATGTTAAGACACAGCAAGGTCTAATGTCTTGAGATATAAACTGGTCTGATTAAACAGTAAGGAACGGACTGCCAAGTAGGTACCAGGAACATGGCAAAAAATTTCTCGTACGATAAAATGGTGGAGTTTGGGTATCAGTGTACCTCTTCTGCAATCTCCCAGGAAGAACTGACTCTTATTTCTAGCCTGTTGTGACCAACAGCTCTTTTCCACATGGACACTCTTCCACGAGAGGCAATGAGAGGGCTTGTTCTCTCATTTAGAATGATGAGAATATGCATTTTCTGGATTTTCTAAAATGTGCTCAAGCTATTTACTACTTCTATATTTGTTTTAAAACGCTGTTGAATCTGCAATTAGCTTGCACTTATCCTTAGCATAGGTAAGAGTTTAAAGCCCATCAACTGATACTTAAATCAGATTAACTTTCCAATAATAGCATTTAATTGAAAAGAAAAAGCTAAGCATGTGTCTGGATGCGTGTTAGTACTTCCTGAAAGAAGGATACTATTTAATTTTGTGATATAATCTCCTTCTTACTTTTATGAAGAAAATAAACAGTAAGGCTCATGTCCTGATATCACTGTGGCAAGTCGGAATAAGTGAGAAAGCAAACGTATTGAAGGAGTCATAAGCAAGTATTTTTATGCCTACAATTGTCTTCTCCCAGAAGATAACAGAACCATTGTCTATACTATTATTCCCTTCACATTTTCACCAATCTTTGTAGATTATCTTGTGTGAGCATCTACGCAGCACAGCTTTTGATGCTTTTCCATTGACGAGTGTGATAAGAAAACATCTGTTCTGAGTTGCTGTCGAGGCATCATAACAGATGACAACCCTGCTCACACCCGGAGTCTAGACATTTAGAAAAGCACCCTAGTTTAGGATTCCTGCCACGCCTTGCCCCTTTGCTTTTTCTGGGGCACAGTTTTGAATAACCACTTATGGTTGAACCGCCTGAGAAAAGTTAGTGACCTCTGCCCCAATCACCTCCGGTATAATAGGTGCTTGCTCTGTATCTCTTGCCCAAAGGCTACCTGAAACAGGACTGACCTTCCTCCAGCTCATGCACCCCATCACCTCATTTCTGGGATTCATAAGTAATACATCATGTGACTGTACTTCCTTTGTATGAATGTATTGAAACTGTGTCTTCAATTAAAACAACCCTGGTGATGGGGCGCCTGGGTGGCTCAGTTGGTTGAGTGTCCGACTTCAGCTCAGGTCATGATCTCACAGTCCATGAGTTCAAGCCCTGCGTCAGGCTCTGTGCTGACAGCTCAGAGCCTGGAGCCTGCTTCAGATTCTATGTCTCCCTCTCTCTCTGACCCTCCCCTGCTCATGCTCTGTCTCTCTCTGTCTCAAAAATAAATAAAAACATTTTTAAAAATTTATAAAAAAAAACAACCCTGGTGGGGCTCCTGGGTGGCTCAGTTGGTTGATTGACCGATTTAGGCTCAGGTCATGATCTCACAGATTGTGGGTTCAAGCCCCGCACTGGCCTCTGCACTGACAACTCAGAGTCTGGAGCCAGCTTCGGATTCTGTGTCTCCCACTCTCCCTACCCCTCCTGATCACAATATCTCTATCTCAAAATAAATAAACATTAAGAAAAACAAACAAACAAAAAACAACCCTGGGGTTTCTACTTCCTTAAGGTGAGAGCTCAGAGGCTGAGGGAGCTACTTGCTGAGCCTGTGCGGGTGGCTTGTGCCTTCTCATTCAGCAGGTCATAATCCGCATATTCTCAATTTAATATGCCAGTGTGGGGGTCCCCCAACTCAATGAGAGCCCCATAATAGATCAGACATTCTACAGATAGTCACCAAGGAGCTTCTCTAATCCAGAGGACTACTGCATAAATAGATATATTACACTACTGCATGGCAAATGCTGTCAGAATTATGAATAGATCTATGAGACCCCAAAAAAACAGAGTAAACTCACCACTTCTGAAAGAGCTGACGGAAGCCTTACAGAAATTGCTCTCAAGTCTAACACTCCAACAGCATCACCTGGGAAGCTCTGGAAATAAACGATCACATGCTCTAGCCCAGGACAATTAAAGTAGAGTCTCTGCAGGTGGGTCCTCAGCACTGATAAATTTAAAACTCTCTCCTGGTTATTATAATATGCGTCTGGTGCTAAGAACCACTGCTTTAAGGAAATGGCAAATAAATTTAGAATGACGGATGAGGAGCAAATCCATGTATTTAAGCAGAGGTCAAGTTGCAGTAAACAAGGATGTTTTGTTAGTTTTCCTCTGCCAAATTCTTTGTTATTTTACTCATTCCTGATTAGTTCCTTGCAATGGAGCAGAATTTCCATATTTCTTGATTTGAACAATTACTTAGGAATGGGTGATCAAGCTTAACCAAGAGTAGTTTATTTCTACCAAAGGAAAATAAATTTATCAGCCACATAAAACATTACTCATCATTTTGAGCGTAAGAAAATAGAACTAAAGCTAAGGTGATTGGCTTAGTGAAAGAGAATAAAAGATTTAGAAGACAGATGTTTCAAATGTATTTATTCAAGGTTTAGTTTAAAACTTGTGGAATCAACTATCAACATTCCTAAAATTCAGTTGATACAATTAACTTAAAAGATACAGCATAGCTTATATAGCTACTGTTTGTTAGAAGCCAAGTTTGAGGCCAGCAAAGTTTGGTTAGTAATCACTGACATCAGCTATATTGAAAAAAATTATTGGCAACATCTACAGTTCCATGATGCCCCACTCATCTCACGTCTAACTGAATTATTTTGCTTCCCCTGCTAATCACATGACCAACTCACTCAAATAAAAGTTGTTCTCCTCTCAGATCATCCTGCTGTCTGGATTTCTTCCCCCTCCAAAATCTGGGCCTATCAAAATTCCAGCTGTTCTGTAAATTCCAGAGGAACAAAAGCAGTCCTCACTAGAAGTCATATACTTATATTTTGAATTCTTACACTACTTGTTTTTGTAATCAAATGCTATTGTCATCTGATTTTTAATTTTTTTATTGTAGATATAACCTCTTATGTCAGGTGCCAATTCTTGGGGAATGAGGAAAAAGAATAAGGAAAGGAGCTACAAAGTTTTGAGAGGCTGCTGTGTGTGGAGATCTGAAGATGCCTATTATTTCACTGAAACTTAATCTGATGTAAATTTTAGCATATTATTTTATGGATTAAAAGCAACTGAAAAGATGAGTGGCTTGCTGAAGGTCACAACTAGATGACGGAAGAGGCATGGTTCAAATTTTCAAATTCTAATGTCCTTAAGAAGTCCATGAACTTTCCACCACTTGATGTTGAATGGTGTTTATTTTATGTACAATTTGGTTCTCACACTCCTTCATTTATTCAAATGGGCTGATTTAGTGAACATTTCCAACTCTGTAGAATGTGAAAGAATAAAACCTATTCATAAAATTTCTTTCCAACCACTGTCTTCAACTATGTTATGTCTATCCACACCCCCCCCCCCCCCTTGTAATACTATCATGAGAAAATCTCATTGGTTTTGGGTCACTTTCAGGTACTTAACCAAACCCATCTAGTCCAACTAAAACTTCAAATATATGTAGTAGTTGACTCTTTCTCTTTGCCTATCTCACTATTAAGAAGACAACCAGTGAAGAGCAGGAAAGCTACTGCATAAGATGACAGAGGACATCCAAATGAGGAATGAGATGCCAGTTTCCCCTTCTTGTCTGCACCCTGGATAGTAGGTCAGTTAGGTACCTACGAGTGGAGTGAGATATTTGCCTGTTACCATAAACTCCATCCTCCCCATCACTTCTGCCTTCAGCAGTTCCTCTGGTTTTATGTAATTACATGTGTATAGACCTCAAGAGAGGAAGACCTGGACCAAGCTGGGAGGTAGCAGGACTATTGTTGCCACTTTATTTGGAGGTTTGGAGAAGGCACCTCTCCACACCAGAAAGGTTTTCAGGTACCAGCTTCTTTAATCATAGTGGCCAGTTCTGAGGTCTCTACTATCTTTCATGCAAAGATATTTATTGAGAGACAAATATTCCATATTACCTAACCCCATCATCCTCAAACTGAGGGCACACCCATGAATTAGACACTGAGTATGGTGTCTTGCACATAGTGAGTAATCAATATATGTATTGAAGCACAAGAGTAGACAGAGTAGAGACATAGTAATCATGAATAGAATTGTTGAACTGAAGGATGCGTTATTTCATCATATACACAAGGTGTATTAGTGAGTAGGAAAGAGAAGAAACAGTATAGGCACTGGATACAGCCCCTGGATAAATCAAACATAAATCATGTCAGAGCAACCACAGGAAAGCCAACAGAGAGATACAGGGAGAGATTGATGAACAGTGTTGAGTAATACTAGATTGAGGACCAAAGATAGTATTTGGTGGAGAGGGCGAAACTGAAATCATTGGACATTGGAGTGGAAGTGTTGGAATAAGTTCCCTTGAGTGGAGGAATAAAAAACGTGATGGCTTTTTTAGTTTTCATTCTGTTACATGCCCCACACATGAGAAATGGAAAGTGAGGTCTCTGCCCAGCTCTCACTCTCAAAACATTTTGGGAATTAAGAACAACTTACATGAGAAAGATAGCAAAAAAATCCTTAAGAACTACATGTAACAGTAATGGCTGAAAGGCTACAGAGTTGTATGTGCTGCAAAGGAGTGAGGAGGGCATGATCACCGAGAATTGGAGTAATCAGTAGGTTTTGGAGGTTTTGAATAGTTCCAGGAGGAACAATGCACACAGGCCTTCATGATTTAAGGTTTCAGTGGGGGACAGGGAGCAGACTTTCTAGCGAAAAAGAAAAAGGATGAGGTAGGAAAAGTTGGAGATTTCAGATATGAAATAGTGCAGCATGATTTTGTGCACTTTTTTTGTAGTTTATTTATTTTGAGAGAGAGAGAGAGTGAGGAGGGCTAAAGAGAGAGGGAGAGAGTGAGATGATCCCAAGCAGGGTTCCATGCAGTCCACACTGAGCTAGACGTGGTGGAGAGTGGGGAAGGGGGGGGTGGGGTCTGGGTCTCACTAACCTTGAGATCATAATCTGAGTCGAGATCAAGAGTCAGATGCTTAACTGACTGAGCTACCCAGGTGCCTCATGCAGTGTGATTTTGAATTCTACAACATGACTATTCATTTGTATAGCTGAATAAAAGTCAAAGTGAACCTCAGAACTTCTAGAAAGTATGCAACACTGAATTGAAGGACTAAGATATGTTTTCATATCTTTCAGTGTTTATATCTAAAGGAAAAGTAAATTCATTGTCTTTCCATTCTTTCCCTTTTTAAATATTTATTTCTTTCTCTTTTTACTTTTCTTTCCTTTCTTCCTTTTTCCCCCCTTATTTACTCATTAAACACATATGTTCTGTTCAGCTACTACATAAGAGGTGTTAGAAATAAAGCAATGGGCAAAGAGCTTATATTCTACTGGCAGGAATAAAAAAATCACTTTTGTCAGTGATAACTCATATAAAGTAAGATATGACAGAAAATGTTGCAAGGTGGAGGCTTTAACAAATTTTTAAGTATGTATACAGTGTTTCTAACTGCAGGCACTATATTATTCTGTATATCTCTAGGACTATTTAATTTGGTATCACTGAAACTTTGTATACATTTTTAAAGAAATAGGAAGAAAAAGACAATAATCCCTCCTAAGGGCTTATGGTACCTTAATCACCAGAGCTTTTATCACACCAATATCTTGAATTTTACTTTGGTTGGTGTCCTTTGGGTTTTGCTCCATGACAATATTCAAGGTGGGTGACAGATGTCATCTCTCTAATATGGGAACAGAGTGATTGTGGTGATAGAGGCAGCAAGTAGACTCATCTTTCACAAGAATGTTCCAAGGCAGATCGGTTTTAGAAAAGAGAATATCTAGAGGTTGAGGACTGAATATAGTATTCCCTTAAATATATCTGGTACAGTGTATCCCTTAGAAACATTTTGTATGCCCTCAGGAGTACACATTCCCCATTTAAAAAAACTTCTTTATTATCGTAAAGCATATACAATAAAATATAACATTTTATAATGGTAAGGCCATTGGTAAGGGTACACTTCAGTGATGTTAAATACATTCACACTGTTTTACAAGCATCATCACCGTACATATCCAGGACTTTTTTCATCTTCCCAAACTCAAACTCTATTAAACAATAATTCTCCATTCACCCTGCTCGCTATTTCTGGCAACCACTATTCCACCTTCTGGCTCTTTGAACTTGACTATTTTAGGTACCTCATGTAATAGACATACATATACAGTGTAAATCCTGGCTCCTTTTCTGAGGTAAAGCCTGGTGCTCCCCTCAAAAATAATTGTAATAGTGTGGATTGTGCTTTCACACCATTGTTCTGTTTCTGTACTCCAGAAATGTCAGAAACATGTGAACGATTCTTTCCTCTTATACACTAATAAGCTATTTTTGCAAATGATTAGATACAAGATGTCTCCAAGTCTCATTTTGGACCTAAGTTCACACCCAGTGGCGCTCTTTTCCCATTTTGTGCCATCTCAGTAGGTACTAAGTATTGCATAATACACAGCAGATGCTCTGCTCACTCAGCACCAAATTATCCACTTATTTTAAAGTGAAGGAGGATTTAAATGTGCTAGTAAAGGAGTTTTTAGGATTTTATTTTTAAGTAATCTCTATACCCAACATGGGGCTCAAACCTATGACCCCAAGATGGAGCATGCTCCACTGACTGAGCCAGCCAGGTGCCCTCAGGACTTTTCTTAAGAAAAAAAAAGAAGAAGAGGAAGAAGAGGAAAAGATTTCCCCTCTGATACATTTTCTAGACTATTCTTTTTCTTTTCTTTCTTTTTTTTTTTTTTTTTTTTTTTTTTTTTTGCCTTTTGCGTAAAAACTACGATTTCAGTATGATCCGGTAAGGCTCAGTCACTCACTGCTAAATTTATGATTCTGTAATTATTTGTCATCTATTATTTACTGCCTTCATTATGCACAAAGCTCACAAAACAAAACGGATACGGCCGGGCTTCTAAATAGCTCCTAAGAGCTGAGTGGCACTGGGAAAGCACTTGACTCCTTCATTTATATCACCAACCTGAAATTAGAGGGATATGAAATACAGCAAAAATTCTCCACTCCAGTGTTTCTTTTGGCTCACATTTTGAATAGAGGGAAAGTAGACATAATACATAAATACTGTATTTACTTAATTTTATGATTCATTAAAGGTATGTTAGGCTTTTGAGAAGGAACAGCTTCCCAGACACTATGGAGTATGTGCACACACGTACAAAATGTTGTTTACCTCTTCAACAGCACAGCTTTGTACACAAAATTATGTATCACTTTCTCTTTTACACTCAAGTCTGAGTCAAGTCTGAGTCAAAGCTTCTTCACACTGAGAATCCATTCTCTCAAACACTGTTGCCATTTGCAACAGTGCACATCATCTCAGGGATGCATTGCTGTTCACAACCATTATTAGTCATCTTGACTTCTTTACCAATTTGAGAACTAGTAATATCACTTTGAGGCATTTTGAAGAGTACAGCATTTCCCTTTTTTTTTTTTTAATCTTTTAATGTTTATTTATTGGGGGGGGGGGGCAGAGATAGAGGGAGACAACAGAACCTGAAGCAGCTCCAGGCTGTGAGCTGTCAGCACAGAGCCCAATGTGAGACTTGAACTCATGAGCTGGGAAATCATGACCTGAGCCGAAGTTGGACGCTTAACCAACTGAGCCACCATGTGCCCCAAGAGTACAGCATTTTAATAATGATTTTCTCTTGGGTTAAGCTCAGAGTTTCCTTTTCTTACATGCCTTTTAAAATTAATATTGCTGGCATTTAAAAGTTTTAAGGAACTTTTATCAATTGCATTTAAGGCCTAATTGATACTCTTTCAGAGTACATGCATCAATTACACCATCTTCTCTTAGGTGTTACAACTTCTCAGTCTATGCTGAGAGATTTGGGAAAATCATTTTAACAACAGTGTGAAAATGTGAAAATGTATGTGACTTAGCATTAAGAAAAATTTCTGTGTTATCAATCAATGATCTGAAATGGGAAGGGGACCTGAATAGACATTAGAAGACTATTAGAAGACTGAATAGACAATATAAGACATACAGTCTTCTTGACATAACTATATTCTTCCTAATCAGATTTTAAGTGTTTAAAAAGAATGTTTGTTTTAAAATTTCTCATAGATATATGAACCCACATCTTCTAACATTGTGGTATTTAATTTAATTTTTTAAAATTAATTTTAAATGTTTGTTTAGTTTTGAGAGAGAGAGAGAGAGAGAGAGAGATACAGAGAGAGAGGGGGACTGAGGATCTGAGGTGGGTTCCAGCTGATAGCAGAGAGCCTGATGTGGGGCTTGAACTCATGAACCGTGAGATCATGACCTGAGCCAAAGTCAGAGACTTAATCGACTGAGCCACACAGGTGACCAAAAATTAATTTTAATTGACTGAAAGAACATCAAGGAAGAACCTTTAATGTTTAATAGCAACATTAAAAAAAAATTATTCTTACACTGTTTCCATCTTATGCAATTCAGAAATAAGGGAATGCTTTTATTTAAGAAATCTGTTAAAATAGCTTACTGGAAATTAGAAAACTCATAGTTAATTATGGGACAATTTTTCATTATTTAGGGCAATCACTGTAGGAATCCTTTATATAATTAATGTGTTTTAAATATATCTTATTTAAAATAATTAAAGTTTTAAACAAGTTAAAAAAGAATGAGCCTTTTGTGGGGTTCATAGTTTGCTTCTTACATATCCCTCTGAGAAATTGTGACATTATATATTTTACCATAGGTGTGTAGGATAAACTCACTAAGAGAATGTTAGAAATGATTCCTTAACTATCCTGATTTTCTCATTTGGTTTCAATAGGCTTTTTTAAGCCATCTGAGAATCTTTCATCATGAATATTAAAACTCATCCAATAACTCTCTAATTCATGTTTGAGCACATACAAGGCTTATATGATCGCATGAATATTTTTCATAAAATATGAATTTTATGAATTTTGCACTGGAATAAATAATTCAGATTAAGCTCATTTTTACCTTTGTTATGTTAAAATAGCCAGTCACACTTTTGAAAAGAAATAATTTATGTAAGATACTACTTGTCCAAGGCACAGCTCATTCTTGATATTATTAACAACTGTGGACTAAGATGTACTCTCTAGGTGTATACCTCTATATGCAGAGGTAATCTTTCTAAGGAAGGAAGATAGTTATTTAAGAATGTGCCATTCTAGGGGCACCTGGGTGGCTCTGTCAGTTAAGTGTCCAACTCCTGACTTTGGATCATGGTTTGTGGGATTGAGCCCCACAACAGGCTCTGTGCTGACAGCATAGAGCCTGCTTGGGATTCTTTCTCTTCCTCTTGCTGCCCCTCCCCCGCTCACACTTTCTTTCCCTTTCTCTCAAAATAAATAAATAAAACTTAAAAAATATATATATGCCATTCAATAATAGTTGTATATTGCTTTTAATTACAAAATGCTAGAGAGCCTGGGTGGCTCAGTCGGTTAATGATCTGATTTTGGCTCAGGTCATGATCTCACAGTTTGTGAGTTCAAGCCCCGTGTCAAGCTCTTTGTTGACAATTCAGAGCCTGGAGCCTGCATTCAGATTCTATCTCCCTCTCTCTCTCTCTCTCTGCCCCTCCCCTGCTTGAGCTCCTTCTCTCTCTCAAAAATAAATAAACATGCTAAATATTAAAAAAAATAAGTTACAAAATGCCTTCTCATTATTTGATATTCCATACAATCCTACGTGAGGATAAATTAACTAAATAAACTTTCTTTTTAAGGGTTCACTAATGTGAGGCCTTATTCTATACATTTTTACCTCCATTAATTCATTTAATATTAATAAAAGTTCTGTTATGTGTGTATATTTAGTATCATTTTGCCAGACGGGAAGTATGAGGCCCAGAAATTTTGCTGTTATGCTCAAGAATATGACCATATAGTGGCAAAGTCAAGATTTAGACCAATGTTTTTTACCTTCAGAATGTATTCTGGTTTGAAACAGGCATGGCAGATAGCATCTTCATTTTATTAATGAGGAACTGAGGTCTAAGCAGATTAAATTATTTGCCCCAAATCAAAAATAGAAAGTAGCTATTCGAAAACGTGACATCAAGTTTAAAGGCAAAGGTTTTCCCACTGTACCCCGCTGGCTCAATGTAATGGTAAGGTATCACATGAGGACATATCATATGATAAGGACACATACGGTCCTGGTGTCTGCCGACCTGTGATGCAGCCCCTGAGATACACCGCGAATAGACAGAACAACTCGAAAGAAAGATTGAAAAGGCAGAAAGAGAACAAAAATAATTCATTGCCTGTTCTGTCTTGATGAGTTGCATTTTTCACTCTTATCTATTTAGACAAAATCAACCATGTAACTTGGAAACAAACTGAACACACATACACGTACATGTATGTGTGTTCCTATACACAACACACATTCAATACTAACTTGTTACAGGCAGACAGCAAATGCTTCAGTGGTCCTGAAGAGGCCCTCAGCTGCCACCTATGTCCCTGTGTCCTCTAAGGACTAAACAAACAGCCTTCTTCTTGAGCTGTGAGGCTAAATCTTATCTTTCCATTTCCCTGAAACTAGGTATCAATCCCAGCACCTAAGGATTTAGCTAGTTAGAATTCTTCAGTATATTTCACTTTGTGTGGTCTCATGATACACATAGATATACTCAGAGTAACTAGCATGAGAAAACATTTTTAGTCTTGAAGTTCACATTTTTTTTCCTAATTAAAGGATATTTATACTCAAAGAGACTTCAGTCTCAATTCCCTCAGAGAGTTGTCAGAGACCATTCCTTCAGTCCAGATTGTCACGGATATTTTCCAGGTTCTCTAATAATGTACTTTCTAATTTCTCTTCTCTTAACTTTTCCTAGCTATATTAACTATAATACTGGGTTTGCTCCTGTAGCAAAGTACAAAATAGTTCTGGCTTAAAAAAGATACAAATGGAGATATCTTTCTCATAATAGATGATAAATGGTGGTTTCATGGTTTCAGGAGACCATATCCTTCCCATCTAGGCTTTCTGTCATCTCTAAAGTACACCTTTCATCTTGTGGGCTAAGGTGGCTGCTCCAGCTTCTAATACCTCTGCAGGGTAGGAGGAAGGAGATACAAAATAAGGCCACTCCTCTGGGAATGCCTGAGTGGCTGAGTCAGTTAAGCATCTGACTCTTGATTTCAGCTCAGGTCATGATCTCAGGGTTTGGGAGATCAAGCCCCGTGTTGGGTTCTGTGCTAACATTACGGAACCTGCTTGGGATTCTGTATCTCCCTCTCTCTTTCTGTCTCTCCCCTGCTCACATGCTCTGTTTCTCTCTCTCTCTCTCTCTCTCTCTCAAAATAAATAAATAATCTTAAATAAAAAACACTCTTCTTGAAGGGTGCCATCAGTCAGGGGCAGTAAAATGTGTTCCTTCTGTGTCCATCTGTCCATCTCTTTAAATTTATAAGTAAAACTGATTATTTTATATTTAGAACTACAATTGATTATTTGTATTTATTTTGTTTCTAGAAACTTTGGTAAGCCTTCATATTAACTTTATTATTTTCTTGGGTTGCTCATACGATCATGTCATACTGATGACAGTATGTTTCTTTCTTCAACATTTTTTTTTCTTACCTCCCTGTCCAGACTAAGACCTCCTCTAGGAAAATGTTACATAGAAATGGTGATAGTAGACAACTTATCTAGTTCCTGATCTCAAAAGGAAAGATTTCAAGTTACTAATGCAGTAGGTAATTCGTAGATACCCTTCATCAGATTGAGGAAGTTTTCTTTGATTCCTTGGATAACCCAAGTTGTTAATTATACAGAGTGCTTCTATATATAGCTGCATTCATTCCTCTAGTAATTTATTTAGGATTTATGTATCCATGTTCACATGGATGTATTTGATCTTTTTTATTACGGTACTATTGTTAAATTTTGAAATGCAATGCTTACAAGCCTCATAAAATACACTCAGGACTATTTTTTCCAAATTGCCTCCAGTAGGGGTTCCTGGGTGGCTCAGTTGGTTAACCATCCAACTCTTGATTTCAGCCCAGATCATGATCTCACAGTTGCTGAGTTTGAGCCCCGTGTTGGGCTGTGCACTGACAGTATTGAGTCAGTTTGGGATTCTCTCTCTGTGCCCCTCCCTCTCTTTCTCTCTCTCAAAATAAATAAACTAAAAGGCAAACAAACAAACATCCCTACAGTAAAGTATAGAAAACTTAGATATACTTTTTTAAATTTAATGCTTTGAAGAACTTTTCATGAAAACCACTGGCTCTTCCTATATATCTAAGTCTGCACCACCTCCAGTTATAACCCGCTTTATTTCTGACTTGGTTATTGTTGTCTTCTCTTTCTCACTAGATGAATCTTGCCAGAAGTTTTGTCAATTTAATTTGACTTCTCAAAAAGCAACTTTTGGAATTGTTGGTCCACTCTATTGTTTGTGTTCTATTTTATTAATTTCTATTCTTTATTATTTTTTTCTTTCAATTGTGTCTTCTTGGGGAGGGTGAATTTTTTTTTCCAACATCTTGAGATGGCTATTTAAAGCTATGCATTTAAGGCTGAAAATCTCCTCCTATGTTCTTTTTTTACCTACATGCTAAAGCACCATTTTTATCATTCAGATCAAAACATTTTTTAATTTCCATTATGATTTCATCCGTGAACCATAGGTTATTTAGAAGTATATTTATTTCTTTTTAGATTTTTACTTTGATATAATTCAAAAATATATTAAAATTATGTGAATGGTATGAAGAATGGTATAAATCTGGCATCTGTCAGCCAGATTCAACAAGTGTTACCTTTTTGCCTATCTGTTTATCTTTTCATGATTCTCTTTCTCAACATGCGCACATCCTCGTACTTTTTTTTTCTGAATCATTAGCCATTGGAGAGGAAATTGCAGACATACTACACCTTTATCCTGAAATACTTCAATATATATTTTCCAAGAACAAGGACATTCTCTAATATAACCACTGCAGAATTCTCATAATCGTGAAATCTAATTTGGATGCAGTACTGCTATGTAATTCACATTAACTACTTGAAATTTGCCACTTATCCCAATGATGTCCTCTACCACTACTTTTTTGCCTAGATAACGCACCACATTTAATTGTTTGGAAGTAATTTTTTCTTTCTTTTTCTCCTAAATGTTAGGTAGTTATTTATTGATTCTTTCTGAGGAAGTGTCACAAATGTAAGTCAGTTTGTACAGTTATATTTTAGAAATCAGCCAAAGGAGCTCAAATAATATCATACCTCATATAATTGCAGTGATTTGTATCAGAGAAGGAAAACAGAATTCTGTTTCCATGAAGTTTTGCTGGAAGTAATTCAAAAGGCTTGTTTTTTTGGAAATGACCATTATGTAGGAGGAAAATAACCAGAACAACATAGACCAAGTGTGATTTCTATATGGTTCCTGTTTGATCACTGTTTTTATAACTGGACAACATGACCCATTACTGGGTTATGACATCAGCTTTATGGGTTACAGCTAATTTTTTGTTATAAAATATAATAAAGGAGAAAATATTAGAGAATATAACATGCAATAAAGGAAACTATTCTCTTCACACTTTTGTTTTTCTATGTGAGTGTGAATCAGACCATGTACAAAATAAACTAACTTTGCTTTCACTGTCATAAAAATCTAAGAAGCTGGTTTAGATCATCCCAGTCACACTAACAAAGCCTCTATAGTTTCCTGAATTTTTCCAAAAAATATATAACTTGCTTCCTTATTGGCGCAAACATAAAAAACTTTTTCAGAGGAGCCAAGATGGCGGAACAGCATGGAAGTTTTTTGTGTGTCTCGCGTCCATGAAATACAGCCAGACTAACACTGAACCATTCTACACAACTAGCAAACTGATTGGAGGATCAACACAACAATCTGCACAACCTGAACCACAGAATTCAGCAGGTACAAGGCACGGAGAGGTGAATTTGGGGAGTGAAAAGCTGTGGAGGGTAGGGAACCGCTTTTGCAGGTGGAGACAGGACAGAGACTGGGGAGGGGGGGAGAATACGGGAAAAATACCCTTCCCCAAAAGCAGCTGGAGAGAAAGTGGAAAATTGGGAATAGCCACAGGGACTAAACTAAAAAGGGAGAAAGGGGAAAGGAGAGGGTTTAAATTCCATTAAGACTAAAAACAAGGGGAGCGCAAAGGCTGCAACTCCACAGCTCGATAACTGGCAGTGCTCTGGTGGGAAGGGCGAATCCCCAGGAGCAGAGTGGGGTCCGGGAGGTTCTCAGGCCACAAGGAAGAAAGCAGTTCCACTGTTGGAAGGACATTTGGTAGAGGCTGTTGAAGCCACCTGGTCCCAGCAGACCCCAGAAAATGGCCACATTTGCTGATGCTGGAACAAGGTCATTAAGGGTGAAGCCTGGTGCCAGATGTGTGTTGTGATTTTCCATAATCCCTGAAAAGCTGCTGCTACACTATCTCGTGAACTTTTTCTGGGGCGGTGTGGCACCTGGCCATAGTCTCGGGGCACCGGCAGCAGCAGGGTCCAGCAAGCGTTCCTGGGTGCAGCCGACATTCAGCCACTGCTGGGTGAGACCCTCCCACAGAGGGGCGGAATGGGTCAAAGCCGCAGTCCTCCAGAAGTAAGGGGCTGGGAAAAACAGCCGCATCTAAGACAAAAGTCGGGAGAGAGGTACTGCCTGGGGCCTGGTCACGGACAGTGAAAAAGCGGGGAGTGAACAAAGGCTGAAGATAGAGAACGGGTGCGTGACTGCTGATCTGGGAGAACAGACTGGGTATCTGGGTGGCGCCATTTTCACCGCACCCGCGCATGCGCATACGCAACTACCAGCGCCGCAACAATCCACCCCAGTAGGCAAGCAGCGCCATCTAGTGGAGAGCGGAGCTGTTACACTGAGCACCTCCCAACTGGGCCAACTTCACTCATCAAGAACACAAGTCTCAACGCCTGCTTAGTTTATGGACTATAAAGCGCTACATAGACTGACTTCTAGGGGAAAACGAAGTAATTTCAGTCCTACTTCAATCTGTTAGCAGATTCATCTATTCAATTTTCTTTTTTTTTCTTTTTCTCTTTTACACTTCTTTTCTTTTTCTAGAATACAGAAAGAGAAAAATTTCATTTTTATTTTCTATTATTAAAAAATTTTTTTTCTTTAATTTATATTACTGTATTTTTTACTTTTGTGTAATTTTTTTCAAACTCTATTTTACTTCCATCATTTTATTTTAGTCTACTTGAGTATATTCACCTTTTCAAATTTTCAAACAATTTCCTTTCTTTTTCTTTCTTTTTCTTTTTTTCTCTTTTTTGTTTCTTTTCTTTTTCTTAATGCAGAAAGAGAAAAACTTCATTTTTACTTTCAATTTCTATTAAAAATATTTTTATTTAATTTGTTCACTATATTTTTTGCTTTTATGTATTTTTTTTCAAATTCTATTTTACTTCCATCATTTTATTTTGGTCTACTACAGTGTATTCACTTTTTCAAATTTTCAAACAATTTCCTTTTTTATTTTCTCTTTTTTTAACCTTTATTCTCTTTTTCATTTCTTTTCTTTTTTCTTGAATACAGAAAAAGAAAAAAATCATATTTATTTTTAATTTTTCTTAAAAATATTTTTCTTTACTTTTTTCTACTATATTCTTTAATTTTGTATATATTTTTAAAATTCTATTTTACCCCCATCACCTCATTTTAATCTACTTCGGTTGTATTCATTTTTTCAAATTCTCCAACGATTTCCTCTCCCCCCCTTTTTTTCTCTAATCTGTCAAATCTCTTTCAACACCCAGACCAAAAGACATCTAGGATCTAGCATCATCTATTCAATTTTTGTATGTGTGTGTAATTTTTAATTTTAATATTTTTTAAATTTTTTTTCTTTTAATTTCAATTTTTCTACCTCATTAATTCCTTTTCTCCCTTCAAAATGAAAAACAAAGGAATTCACCCCAAATAAAGAGCACGAAGAAACGACAGCCAGGGATTTAACCAACACAGATACAAGCAAGATGTCTCAACCAGAATTTAGAATCACAATAATAAGAATACTAGCTGGAGTCGAAAATAGATTAGAATCCCTTTCTGCTGAGATAAAAGAAGTAAAAATAGCCAGAATGAAATTAAAAATGCTATAACTGAGCTGCAATCATGGATGGATGCAGCAGCGGCAAGGATGGATGAGGCAGAACAAAGAATCAGCGATACAGAGGACAAACTCATAGAGAATAATGAAGCAGAAAAAAAAGAGGGAGATTAAGGCAAAAGAGCACAATTTAAGAATTAGAGAAATCAGTGACTCATTAAAAAGGAACATCAGAATCATAGGGGTCCCAGAAGAAGAAGAGAGAGAAATAGGGGTAAAAGGGTTATGTGAGCAAATCAGAGCAGAAAACTTTCCTAACCTCAGGAAAGACACTGACATCAAAATGCAGGAAGCACAGAAGACCCACATTAGATTCAACAAAAAGCGACCATCAACAAGGCATATTCACAAAATTCTCAAAATACTCAGTCAAATTCACAAAATACTCAGGCCAGAAGAGAATCATGAAAGCAGCAAGGGAAAAAAAGTCCCTAACCTACAAGGGAAGACAGATGAGGTTTGCAGCAGACCCATCCACAGAAACTTGGCAGGCCACAAAGGAGTGGAGGGATATATTCAGTGTGCTGAATCAGAAAAGTATGCAGCCAAGAATTCTTTATCCAGCAAGGCTGTCATTCAAAATAGAAGGAGAGATAAAAAGTTTCCCAGACAAACAAGTTATCTTGGTGCTCTCTGTGGCCAGGTGCCTGCCACCCTCTGGAACTCACAGAAGCTGACTTTTGTTCCTTTTCCTCCCTTTGGGGACAGGAACCTTTGGGACTGCTGCCCTGGCCTGCCTGCCCTGACTCCCAGCTGCCCGGGCAGCCACTCCCTGCCAGGCCCTCGCCGGCCACAGGCATGTCTGTGATGGGAAACCCCATTGAGGCCAGAGGGAAAGTCTCCTGGGGTTGCTGGGGCCTTGGGCAGAAGTCAGGCAGAAGGGCAGTACCAGGCAAGGAGGAAGGGCCCAGCTGCCCTGATGACATACTTTTTTATTCTTTGGGCCTGTGGGACGTTCTGGATGCCTTGGGTTTTTAAATTCTTTTTTAAGAAAAAAAAATGATAAAAAACAAAACTGATTTTTCTTGTTATAGAAAAACTAATATAAAAGCATTACCCCTTTCTGGCAGCCTAAAAAAAAAAAAATTAAATTTTTTTGTGGTTAAATTAAAGGAATTTGTGACCACTAAACCAGCCCTGCAAGAAATTTTAAGGGGGACTCTCTGAGGGCAGAAAAGATGGAAAAAAAAAAAAAAAAAAAAAAAAAAAAAAATATATATATATATATATATATATATATATATATATATAAATACCAAAAGCAACAAAGATTAGAAAGGACCAGAGAACGCCACCAGAAACTCCAACTCTATAATCATCATAATGGCAATAAATTCATATCTTTCAGTACTCACTCTAAACATCAATGGACTCAATGCTCCTATCAAGAGACATAGGGTAACATAAGAAAACACGATCCATCTATATGCTGTTTACAAGAGACCCACTTTAGACCTAAAGACACCTTCATATTGAAAATAAGGGGATGGAGAACCATCTATCATGCTAACAGTCAACAAAAGAAAGTCAGAGTAGCCATACTTATATCAGACAATCTAGACTTTAAAATAAAGACTGTATCAAGAGATGCAGAAGGGCATTATATCATAATCAAGGGGTCTATCCACCAAGAAGACCTAACAATCGTAAATATTTATGCGCCAAATGTGAGAGCGCCCAAATATATAAATCAATTAATCACAAACATAAAGAAACTCATTGATAGTAATACCATAATAGTAGGAGACTTCAACACCCCACTCACAGCAATGGACAGATCATCTAATCAAAAAATCAACAAGGAAACAATGGCTTTGAATGACACACTGGACCGGATGAACTTAATAGATATATTCAGAACATTTGATCCTAAAGCAGCAGAATATACATTCTTCTCCAGGGCACATGGAACGTTCTCCAGAATAGACCACCTACTGGGACACAAATCAGCCCTCAGCAAGTACAAAAAGATCGAGATCATACTGTGCATATTTTCAGATCACAATACTATGAAATCAACCACACGAAAAAATTTGGAAAAGTAACAAATACTTGGAGACTGAAGAACATCCTACTAAAGAATGAATGGGCTAACCAAGCAGTTGAAGAGGAAATTTAAAAGTATATGGAAGTCAATGAAAAGGATAACACCACAACCCAAAACCTCTGGGACGCAGGAAAGGTGGTCATAAGAGGAAAGTATATAGCAATCCAGACCTTCCTAAAGAAGGAAGAAAGATCTCAGATACACAACCAAACCTAACGTCTTAAGGAGCTGGAAAAAGAACAGCAAATAAAACCCCAAACCATCAGAAGACAGGAAATAATAAAGATTAGAGCAGAAATTAATGCTATCAAAACCAAAAAAACCCAGTAGAACAGATCAATGAAACCAGAAGCTGGTTCTTTGAAAGAATTAACAAAATTGATAAACCACTAGCCAGTTTGATCAAAAAGAAAAAGGAAAGGGCCCAAATAAATAATCAAGAATGAAAGAGGAAAGATCATAACCAACACAACAGAAATAAAAACAATAATAAGAAAATATTATGAGCAATTCTATGCCAATAAAGTGGGCAATCTGGAAGAAATGGACAAATTCATAGAAACATATACACTACCAAACCTGAAACAGGAAGAAATAGAAAATGTGAACAGACCCATAACCAGTAAAGAAATTGAATTAGTAACTAAATATCTCCCAAAAAACAAGAGTCCAGGGCCAGATGGCTTTCCTGGGTAATTCTACCAAACATTTAAGGAAGAGTTAAGACCTATTCTCTTGAAACTATTCCAAAAAATAGAAATAGAAGGAAAACTTCCAACTTTTTTCTATGAAGCCAACATTACCTTGATTCCAAAACCAGACAGAGACCCCGCTATAAAAGAGAACTATAGACCAATTTCCCTTATGAATATGGATGCAAAATCCTCAACAAGATATTAGCCAACCGGATCCAACAATACATTAAAAAATTATTCACCATGACCAAGTGGGATTTATACCTGGAATGCAGGACTGGTTCAATATCTGCAAAACAATTAATGTGATTCATCACATCAATAAAAAAAGGGACAAGAACTATATGATACTCTAAATAGATGCAGAGAAAACATTTGACAAAGTACAGCATCCTTTTTTGATAAAAACCCTCAAGAAAGTAGGGATAGAGGAGCATACCTTGAAATCATAAAAGCCATATATGAATGACCCAATGCTAATATCATCCTCAATGGGGAAAAACTGACAGCTTTCCCCCTAAGGTCAGGAACAAGACAGGGATGTTCACTCTCGCCACTGTTATTCAACGTATTATTGGAAGTCTTAGCCTCTGCAATCAGAAAACAAAAAGAAATAAAAGGCATCCAAATTGGCCAGGAGGAGGTCAAACTTTCACTCTTCGCAGATGACATGATACTCTATATAGAAAACCCAAAAGATTCCACCAAAAAACCGCTAGAACTGATTCATGAATTCAGCAAAGTTGCAGGATGTAAAATCAACGCACAGAAATTAGTTGCATTCCTATACACCAACAATGAAGCGACAGAAAGAGAAATTAAGGAATTGATCCCATTTACAGTTGCACAAAAAACCATAAAATACCTAGGAATAAATCTAGCCAAAGAGGTGAAAAATATATACACTGAAAACTATAGAAAGCTTATGAAAGAAATTAAAGAAGACACAAAAAAAAAAAAAATGGAAAAAGATTCCATGCTCCTGGATAGGAAGAACAAATATTGTTAAAATGTCAATACTACCCAAAGCAATCTACATATTCAATGCAATCCTTATCAAAATAACACCAGCATTCTTCACAGACCTAGAAAAAATAATCCTAAAATTTGTATGGAACCAGAAAAGACCCCGAATAGCCAAAGCAATCTTGAAAAAGAAAACCAAAGCAGGAGGCATCACAATCCCAGACTTCAAGCTATACTACAAAGCTGTAATCATCAAGATAGTATGGTACTGGCACAAGAACAGACACTCAGATCAATGGAACAGAATAGAGAACCCAGAAATGGACCCACAAACGTTTGGCCAACTAATCTTTGACAAAGCAGGAAAGAATATCCAATGGAATAAAGACAGTCTCTTCAGCAAGTGGTGCTGGGAAAACTGGACAGCGACATGCAGAAGAATGAACATGGACCACTTTCTTACACCATACATGAAAATAAACTCAAAATGGATTAAAGACCTCAATGTAAGACAGAAAGCCATCAAAATCCTCAAGAAGAAAGCAGGCAAAAACCTCTTTAATCTTGGCCACAGCAACTTCTTAGTCAACACATCTCTGGAGGCAGGGGAAACAAAAGCAAAAATGAACCAATAGGACCTCATCAAAATAAAAAGCTTCTGAACAGCAAAGGAAACAATTAGCAAAACTAAAAGGCAACAAACAGAATGGGATAAGATATTTGCAAACAACATATCAGATAAAGGGTTGGTATCCAAAATTTATAAAGAATTTACCAATCTCAACATCCAAAAAACAAATAATCCAGTGAAGAAATGGGCAAAAGACATGAATAGACACTTCTCCAAAGAAGACATCCAGATGGCCAACCGACACATGAAAAAATGCTCCACATCACTCATCATCAGGGAAATACAAATCAAAATCACAATAACACCTCACACCTTTCAGAATGGCTAACATTAACAACTCAGGCAACAACAGATGTTGGTGAGGATGCAGAGAAAGAGGATCTCTTTTGCACTGCTGGTGGGAATGCAAACTGGTGCAGCCAGTCTGGAAAACAATATGGATGTTCCTCAAAAAACTAAAAATAGAACTACCCTACGATTCAGCAATTACACTACTAGGCATTTATCCAAGGGATACAGTTGTGTTGTTTCGAAGGAACACACGCACCCCCATGTTTATAGCAGCACTATCAACAATAGCCAAAGTATGGCAAGAGCCCAAATGTCCACTGATGGATGAATGGATAAAGAAGAAGTTGTATATATATACAATGGAGTATTACTCGGCAATCAAAAAGAATGAAATCTTGCCATTTGCAACTATGTGGATGGAACTGGAGAGTATTATGCTAAGTGAAATTAGTCAGAGAAAGACAAAAAATCATATGACTTCACTCATATGAGGACTTTAAGAGACAAAACAGATGAATGTAAGGGAAGGGAAACAAAAATAATATAAAAATAGGGAGGGACAAAACAGAAGAGACTCATAAATATGGAGAACAAACTGAGGGTTGCTGGAGGGGTTGCAGGAGGGGGGATGGGCTAAATGAGTAAGAGGCATTAAGGAATCTACTCCTGAAATCATTGTTGTACTATACGCTAACTAGCTTGGATGTAAATTTTAAAAAATAAAAAAAATAAAAAAAACTTTTTCATCTTGCAATACCTATCCAAATAATAACAGAATTCTTCACAGAGCTAGAACAAACAATCATAAAATTTGTATGGAACCAGAAAAGACCCCGAATAACCAAAGCAATCTTGAAAACAAAAACCAAAGCTAGAGGCATCACAATCCCAGACTTCAAGCTGTACTACAAAGCTGTAATCATCAAGACAGTACAGTACTTGCACAAGAACAGACAGATCAGTGGAACAGAAAAGAGAATCCAGAAATGGACCCATAAACATATGGCCAACTAATTTTGACAAGGCAGGAAAGAATATCCAATGGAATAAAGACAGTCTCTTCAGCAAGAGGTTCTGGGAAAACTGGACAGCGACATGCAGAAGAATGAACATGGACCACTTTCTTACACCATACATGAAAATAAACTCAAAATAGATGAAAGACCTCAATGTAAGACAGGAAGCCATCAAAATCCTAGAGGGGAAGCAAAAATCTCTTTGACCTGGGCCACAGCAACTTCTTACTCAACACAACAGTGGAGACAGGGGAAACAAAAGCAAAAATGAACTATTAGGACCTCATCAAAATAAAATCTTCTGCACAGTGAAGGAAACAATCAGTAAAACTAAAAGACAACCTATATAATGGGGTAAGATATTTGCAAACAACATATCAGATAAAGGGTTGGTATTCAAAATCTATAAAGAATTTACCAATCTCAACATCCAAAAAACAATCCAGTGAAGAAATGGGCAAAAGACATGAATAGACACTTCTCCAAAGAAGACATCCAGATGGCCAACCGACACATGAAAAAATGCTCCACATCACTCATCATCAGGGAAATACAAATCAAAATCACAATGAGATAACACCTCACACCTTTCAGAATGGCTAACATTAACAACTCAGGCAACAACAGATGTTGGTGAGGATGCGGAGAAAGAGGATCTCTTTTGCACTGCTGGTGGGAATGCAAACTGGTGCAGCCAGTCTGGAAAACAATATGGATGTTCCTCAAAAAACTAAAAATAGAACTACGCTATGACTCAGCAATTGCACTATAGGCATTTATCCACAGGATACAGTTGTGCTGTTTCGAAGGAACACATGCACCCCCATGTTTATAGCAGCACTATCAACAATAGCCAAAGTATGGAAAGAGCCAAAATGCCCATAGACAGATGAATGGATAAAGAAGAAGTTGTATATATATATATATATACAATGGAGTATTACTTGGCAATCAAAAAGAATGAAATCTTGCCATTTGCAACTATGTGGATGGAACTAGAGGGTACTATGCTAAGCAAAATTAGTCAGAGAAAGACTAATATCATATGACTTCACTCATATGAGGAATTTAAGATACAAAACAGATGAACATAAGGAAGGGAAGCAAAAATAATATAAAAACAGGAAGGGGGACAAAACATAAGAGACTCTTCAATACAGACAACAGAGGGTTGCTGGAGCAGTTGTGGGAGAGAGAATGGGCTAAATGGGTAAGGGGCATTAAGGAATCTGCTCCTGGAATCATTGTTGCACTCTATACTAACTAATTTGGACGTAAATTATAAAATAAATACATTAAAACAGAAACAAAACAAAACACCACATGTCCACACAAAACCTTTAAAAAACAAACAAATAAATAAATATGAATAAAAATATCTCCATTAATCACAGACTCTTCTTTCCAAAATATAAAAAAATTTATTCACCTGTGCTAAAGAAATATATATAACATATTCATCATTTTCTTTTCTTAAAAAGTGACTTACTCCTCAAATAAAATGCATTTAATTAGGTATGTGTATATAATTCATTTTAAAGTGAAATCATATTTTAGAAAAAAGTCTAATTTTAACCTAAAATAATAAAGTGTTTAAAAGCCATAAAAAAAACTTTTACGTCTATTTTATGGCTTTTCTCAGTAGAGAGATTTTTAAAACTCTTGAAATATCAAGTAGTAGATACAAATATTAGGAATGCAATTTCAATAACCTATAAATTTGAATTTCAATAAAATATACTGGTTTCCATTCATATATGTGTAACAACTTTATCTTACTGCCCCCTTGTAATATATAATGAAAGGATGTTGTGGTTGTATTCTTAGGATCAGAAAAGGCAACTTCAGACCCCACCATTGTACACATGTACAATGGAGTCTGCTGCTGGAGTTCAAGAAGGATTATTTCCAAAAGTATCCAAGAATGTCTCCTGGCTCAGAAAATGTCCTTTTGTTGCTCTACCAATGGAACCTTCCTCAATGCCATTTGCTGATTTTGCCATTCAGAAGGTCTTGGAAGTGTAGCCCATTCAAGGTGAGAGCAACAATACGCTCAACCCCTAGAGGGATTCTCACAACACAAACTTCTTGTGGACAGACAGAACCCCCTTGAAGGATGATATGATAAAGGTTGTATCCTCTACTATAACCAACTCCTTTCTAACCCTAATCTTCCCTAGATGCACATCCTGAAAAACTCTCAAGGCTCACTGATATGGGAATCAGTGTCAACTGAGAGGTACAGGTGAAACATGTGTGGGATGTCTTGATTATTAACTACCAAAATACCTTCAACCAGGCCAACATCCACAGGATATGCCTCAACTGACTCCACTAATCTTGAGCAGGCAGGACGTCAGAGGATAGGATCACAATGGCTTAGCCCTCCACAATGCATCAAATCTATATCAGAAGCATCTGGGTGTTTGAAACTATGCTGTGCCTTCAAGGCCTTAGCCTTCTGCCCCACAGCAGGACTTTACAGAACCCGTTGGGCTTAATGATGTCCAGCTCCTGCTGCTGGTGGCCCACTTGGTTCTGCCATGGCAATGTGTGATCTCCCGCCCAGCCGGCTTCCCTCTGATAGCACTGTTGTTCATCCAGTCAGGAAGGCCTACATATGAGGATGGTCCACCTCCAACATGCTGTCCTCACAGCTGCTGCCAATATCTGAATTCTTCTCTACCTTCATTCCCCACATGGAGTTCGCCTCCTGCCCTTTTCCCTAACCAACCAGACCCCACCACCCCACAGCTCAAAGATACGAAATAATTCCCTAGAAATGCCTAGAACGATATTTCTTAATTTCCAAATACAGTCAGTCAGTCCCAACTTATAATGGTTTGAAATACAGTTTTTTGACTTTATGATAGTTTGAAAACAAAACACATTCAGTAGAAACCACCCTTCAAAGTTTGAATTTTGGTCTTTTCACAGGTTAGCAATATGAGGTAAGATACTCTTTCCTAATGCTGGACAGTCAGCCATGTGATTATGAGGGTCCACAAATGATACACTTATAGCTATTCTTGTTTTCACTGTCAGTGGAATATTAAAAAAAAATACATGATATTTTGAATACTTTATTATAATATAGATTTTGTGTTAGATTATTTTGTCCAACTGTTGGCTAATGTAAGTGTTTTGATCACATTTAAAGCGGGCTAAGCTAAGCAATAATGTTCACAGGTTAGGTGTACTGAATGCATTTTTAATTTACGATATTTTCAAATTATGATGGGTTTATGGGGTGGGGCATAACCCTTTTGTAAGTTGAGGAAGATACACATGTGTAGATTTTTGTAATTGTCTTTTTTCCCTGACTTTATTGTGCTTTGGAGCACATCAGGGATCACTTTAAACCAATTTTGTAGCTTGAGGTTTCCTTGGCCAGGTAGTACACAGGGGTACAAATCCATGTGAAAGCCTAATTGTGCCCCTTAATTTATAGCAATAAATCTGTTTCTCTTCATTTTTTTCTTTAGTTATTTTGCTCAGTCTTAACGCAGCCTTTACTAGTGTTGGGGACGGTGGTTGGGGTTAATTCTTGTCAACCCTCATCCAAGGGAGGGTGGCCCTTTATGGTACCAGCTTATTGCGGAAAAGCTTCCAGCTTAATTTAAAGAGATGCCTGTGGGTCCAGAAAGACTTCTACCCACCCTAACAGACTGGTCCCTGGACTCCACCTAAATGAACCCAAATTCTGAAATCAAGGGTACAGAATATGCAAATATGCTGCAGGGGGGAAAAATCAGTTCTCTGATATTTTGTGTATCATTCCTGGGCTTGGAAAAGGAGTTGCATTGGAGGAAATGGAAACAAGTAAAATAAACATAATTCTTGTGAGACATTTGTCCAAGAAAGGAAGCAGCAAAATGACCAAAAGATGAGTGGCACAGAGTTTAGGGAAACTTGTCATTCTAAGATCAGACAGATTTAAACTTACTTTTACTTGACTTTCTATTTCGAAATCTAATTACTTATTTTACAGCGTCTGAGTTTAGGATTTGATTTTGATTGGTCAGTTGGTTTTTATTGTTGTTGTTGTTGTTTTTAAAGTGGCTGTCTGTGAAAACATGTTTGTGCAGTCAGTCTAACACATCTTTCCGGAAAATCAAATCCAGGAATCACATTTAATGCTACCAACCATTCATTCATGAAGAATTATTATTTTTCAATATTTATTTTTGGATTATAAGGTGGAAAAGGGGAAAACGTGAACTTCTTAGTTGGATATTCTTTTTTCTCCTAAAACACATATAGAAAATTTTCACATTTTTCATGTGGTCCCTTTTTCTTACTGCCTATCAATATATCACCTATCATCTATCTATCTACATCTACCTACTTCCTCGCATATTTACTGTATTCATTAGTCAATGATAAACAATATCTACACAGGGAGACTTTTTCTTTCTTAATATGGGCACAATACTTCCTACTAGGCTCACTATTTTTTCCCTTACTAATATTCTAATTTCCCTCCATGCGTTCAAAAAGCACTCACTGAAGGCGTAATGTATATTGAAGGTCAGGGACACAAATATGAAGGAAAAGCTTCTCATAAATCAAGAGGGGGAAAATAGTGTTATGGAGGATACAATCTTGCAGGTAAATATATGTTAGTCGATAGTTACTAAATAGTTACTAAGAAAAGATGAAAAATAGCAGGTATGAAAAAGAAAGATGAACGCTTTAATCGGTTTCTAAAAGGGAAAGTATGCTTGATATAGACTTTGACATTTGGTAGGGCTTCTGAAAATGGAAGAAATATCAAATAGGGCATTACGAGTCGCTCTTCTGAAATACCTCATGATGGATATTTGACTGAACAAAGTCATATGGATAAAGATTTATACTGGAGGGAAAGAAGGTAAGAAGTTGCCATCCTATATATGGTAGACATAGACACATAATAAAATATTCTTTTCATTAGATTTTAGGCATATTGATATTGTCCATAGACAAATTCAGAGAATGGTCTATATGTGTCACACTGAGAGAATAAATGAAGTCACTTCTACAGACCACTGACGACTCTGAGCCAAGTCTGCTTTTGGATTGGTTCCCGGAGCTGCCATTGATTTCAGTAGGAGTTGCACACACAAATCTCGGCATTGAAACTAGCTGATGGACAGGATGTTATTACAAAAAGCAAATCTGTAAGATGTTTCAAATATCAGTAACAGCCAAAAGGGAAAAAAAATGGCAGTTAATCAAATGTCAAAGCAACACCATGTAGAGACAGTTTTGTCCCCAGAAAAGTACATGCGGTTCCTTGTGACTGAGTCAAGTTTCATCATCTCAAGACTAAAATACATGACCTTCTAATTTTGAAAGGAGAGGATTCGACCAAATGGCAAATCAGTTTAATTTGCTTTTAAAAAAATTATATGTCTGGGGAAAAAGTAAAACCATGGAAAAGAAATGAAATGCATAAAAACATATGAAAAACATAGCACTGTGACTTAGTGAATATCTATAGTTGAGAAACACAGTCAGAGGGACTCTTTCAAACTGTGAATCTGGTTATGTCACCTCCTCTGAGGGAACTCTTCAGTGGCCTTTTTTCTTACAAAAGATACAAAATGTCTTAACACGAATCTCAAAACTGTGCATGGCCTGGCTCTCACCTAGCTGGTCAGGCACATCTCCAGCATGCTGGTCAGGCACACACCCTGCCCTCCAGCCCACAGCTTGTCTGCAGTCCTCATGCTCTCTGGCATCTAAGGTCCATTATAGAAACAATTTCTCCTTCCTGGAAGGCTCTTTCCTTCCCTCTTAAACTAACCCCTATCCCTCCATTAGCTCAGTCATCTTTTCCTTAAATAAGTGAACCAAGTCAATTTCTCCACTATCAAACTCACAGAAATATGTTCCTTTACATTTTGTCCCTCCCTTTGTTAGTCCATAACCTCTACATAAAGACCACGTATGTATTGATCGTCATTTTGTCTCTAGTGCCTAGAACACTGCCTATACCTTAGGAAAGAAACTCAATAAATATTTGCTGAGTGACTGAATGAGTAAATGAGACATCAGGGCAAATTTTAGTAACAATCACCCTAATACTGGTTGAATTCTTTGAAGGCAAGAAATAGATAACAATCTTCTCTTAGTAGACTGACCAAAAATTATTAATTCATCTCTTATTCAGAGAAGGGGGCTTATACACCCTTCCCCAATAATTATGATTCCCATTGACAGATATCTATGGAACACAGAGAGATCACTCATATCTCTATTCTGTCTTTGCTATTTCCAATGTGAAAAGTATCACTCGATACAGAAAATACTAGATTGTCTATATGGATAGAGACTTGCAATCACTCTCTAAGTAACTTTCTTTTTTTTCTCCCCCTTTTACTTTATTTATTTATTTTTCAGAGAGGGAGCGAGTGTGAGCAGGGGAGGGGTAGAGACAGGGATAGAATTCCAAGCAGCCTCCATGCTGACAGTGCAGATCCCAGGAACTGTGAGATCATGACCTGAGCTGAAACCAAAAGTCAGACACTTACCAGGCTGAGACGCCTAGGAGTCCCCTAGTGATTTTCTAGCAGCAGATTAAATATATGAAAAAGTTGAAATTTCTAGTGAATGTAGTCATAACTACCTTAATATGCAAGGAAAAATAAGCTTTAATACTCATAATATCAATTATCAGATCATGAAGCACTAAAAATAAGCGTTGGCAAGGACACTGAGAATGACTCATTAAAACAAACAAAACAAGAATAAATCCTGCAAGGGAGAATTTCAAAATATTCTTGATGCTTGTGATTAGCCGAGCATACCGCTGTGTTGGCACAATGGGGTTGCTTTTAGTGAATTCCAATCCTGGAAAGATTCAAGAAGATATTATAAAAATTCTTAGCAGCTTAATATTAATAGAAGTTTTTAAACAGTGTTATGTTTAAATGTGTTTTCTTAAAATTTTCAATGGGTAAAAAACATAGAGCGATTTATTATTAACATCGAGAGTCCATGTGTCATGAGAGCCTGAGGCCCTGAATTGTAATTAACAGAACAGAATTAACTCTCATCCCCCCCCCCCCAAAAAAAAGAAAAGAAAGAAAGCACAATAGGAGAATAAGAAAAAAGTCTAAAAACAACTGTAATAGACAAATAGCATTAACACCAGAAAGCCCAGAGACACTTAAAAGTGATGACAGCCCTTTAAAACAGTGGCAAGCAAATCTAACCATCTGTTTCCAGAAACAGAACTTAGCCAAAGGTGTTCCAGGCCTTTGTAGAATCATCAGTGAATCAAGTACACAATCTAATGTATCTATGGGCAACCAGAAAATATATAAATAGAATAGTACATTTTGACATAGTTATGTCTTCAAAATCACTTATTAATGATGTACCTTTGAAAAGAAAGAAGAAATCATCCTCAAACTATATCAGAATCGGACATTGTGAGGAATGTTATCACAGCATGCCAAGCTGTAAAAGAAATCCAATATTATGTAAGATAATCCATATAGTAATAACATATTGGATTTATATTATAAGTAGGTATTTTATAAACTTTTATATTAGTGGAGGCTGAGCGACTAGGTAATGTATTCAACCAAGGTGGCAACATTCTTAAATGGTAGGAAGAACAAATTTTTTAGGTGATATTATTTGACTGTAAAGTTCACGTTTTCAATGCAATATTTCATGATATCTTTGAAGAAAAAAGTGAAACTCCCAGATTCATACTAGTATCTGCAGAAAAATAATTTCTGAAGAATTAACATGATGTGATTTTTTTCGAACAAGATTACTTCCTTTTAGGATACTGATTATTTAGGAGATTAAAAGTGGGTGAAACCTTCCTCTTCCTTATCAAAGGAAACTCCCAATATGCCTAGCTCCAGGAGGCATCTCTTAAATGAGATAAAACCAGTCATTAAAATCCCTTTTCCTTTTTTTCCATATTTCAGAGAATTATTCCATGACAAAATGACTATTATTCATCTATACGTGGGTGCTAGGAGAGGACTTGTCTTTCAGGCTTAGAGGATAGCCTGGGCTTCTGTAATGCAGAGCTTCTGAATGGCTTACCCACTTCCTACTCCTACTGAAAAATTGGGTCCCAAGAATGTTTCCTTGATGAATAGTTTGGCAATTTCCAAACTGTGAGTTTTTTTCCTCTGGTTACATGACAGTGAAATCTATAAGCATTTCAAAGTACAAAGACTGCCAAGGCCTTTTCTGACACTCATTTCCTATCCACAATTACCCAACCCAAAATACATGAGAATAATACTATGAACTCTTCAGTATGGCCTTCTTTTTCTTAAAATTTTTTTTAATGTTTATTTATTTCTGAGAGACAGACAGAGTGAGAATTGGGAAGGGGCGGAAAGAGAGCGAGACAGAATCTGAAGCAGGCTCCAGGCTCTGAGCTGTCAGCACAGAGCCCCAACAGGGGGCTCAAACTCATGAACCGAAAGATAATGACCTGAGCCAAAGTCAGACACTTAACTGACTGTGACACCCAGGTGCTCCTGATCTTCTTTTGAAATAAAATGAAAAGACCTAGGTGCTTATCTGTACTCAGTTTTTTTCACAACTTGAATTTACATTGCCAATATGAAATACTTTTTCTTGTCACTGATAACAAAACAGCCTGATTCTTAAACTGTGATATTTCTGGGTTGAAAATAGGGTTGTCCTCCTACCATTGGTAAGGACAACTTTTTAATCAACCATGATACTGTCAATACTGTATTAACCATGTCTCCGCCCCCCCCCCCCCCCTCCTGTATTCTGATGCTTTGACATCTGGGGCCTTGCTGAAGCTGGAGGGATTAGAGATAGCAGACAACTGACCCAGAAGCATGCTTTTCAAGTGGCAAACCAAACAACCTGGAGTTCACACCCTCAACAACCTTCATTATCAGGCTCTCATACTCTAGGCCATTCCAGGGCCAGGTGGCAGACATCTATGCCCTAGAACCCTCTTGACCAACCCTGCTTCTTCCTCATGTAGACTTTTTTCTTGGGAACTATGACTATTGTCTTCATATTTGTTGCTATTACCAAAGCTAAATAATAGGACCTTTAAAAAAACATGTACCTGAGGTATAATTGTATGGCAAGGGTTATAAAAACAAGGGTTTCTGAGAAGGAAGCAACATGTTAAAATTCCTCTAATAGGTTTAAAAAATGTGGAAGATCCTGAAAATTGGAAACTGAGTGAACAAATATCAGGTGTGTAATATAAATATTATAATAGCTTTTACTTTTAATGGTGGTCAGAGATTTTCACAATTTTGCTTTTAATGTGACTTAATGCTATTGTTTCGCCCATTAAGTTATAACACATCTTTTGGTTTTGAAGAAACATAAGCCTTAAAATTCCAGAGGGACTTCAAGTTACTCTATTATATATATATTGTGTCCCCATCTCTCCATTATTGTAGATTTTTTTCTGATGCCTCCCTCTAGAGGCAGGGATGGGTATGACAGTCCCATCTAGGGATAAGTTCACTTGCTGAGGTCTTAGAGGCTAAAAATGAGTAAGGAAAGTAGAGCGGAAATGTAAATCAAGTTCTTAAGAAACATGAGTGTAGGGAGACTCATCAAGTACCATCATCATCACCAGTCAGCCAGGATTTATGATTTTCTTTTTTTCTAATTTTTTTTAAGAATCTTTATTTATTTTTGAGAGAGAGAAAGCAAGCAGAAGATGAATAGAGAGAGAGGAAGACACAGAATCCGAAGCAGGCTCCAGGCTCTGCGCTGTCAGCACAGAGCCAGACGTGGGGCTCAAACCCACAAACTGTGAGATCGTGACCTCAGTAGAAGTCGGATGCTCAACTGACTGAGCCACCCAGGCGCCCCTATGAAGGATTTTCTTAATGCTAAGCATAGTTAGGCATTAAACACATAAACATTACAAGGTCCCAGTCTGAATAAGGGTTTGATCAGAGAAGCAGACCAAATGGGTGCTATAGCAAAAGGGAATTATTACAGGGATTAGACCTAACACAATTATGGGAGTTAATGAGTCTATACAAAGCTGTTGCTTTTTTGTCTAGCATTGGGACTGACATCATGACAGGTCAGCCTTGAATGTAACTTGGAGCTGAATAAAAATTAACTGGAATACACAAAGGTAAAATAAAACTTACCTCTGTGTTTTACCCCATTGAGATGGTGCAGGCAAACCAGGTCCAAGGACCTAGAAGGGAGTCCCACAGGTCCAGCCAAGAGGGTCCCTGGCTACTCAAAGTTAGAAATTAAACACAGTTACCAGGAAGTGGGAGCAGAGTTTATTGAAAATATAGAGAGAGTACAGGTACAGAGAGAGTGTCTGAGAGACTCGGAAAGGAAAGGAGAGAGAGTCTCATCTTTGCTCAGGGTCCAGGCTTTTTATTAAGAATTGTGGTCTGGTATACATGTCCTCTTATGCATCTAGAAGCAAGTCAGAACAAAAATATGGGCCCAGGTGTCCTTCATAAGAAAATCGTTCCTTGGAATGAGAGGGTCTTGGCATCTACATATCTAGTGCCAGTGGTCTAGAATGTGCATATGATGGCTTTGTCCCGTCATTCTCACCTCGTCCTTCCTTAGATCTTATCTATTGTGCTGGAAGACTCTAAAGATATCATTAACTCCTGTCTCTGACAAGGAGGACATACCCTATTTGCTCTATGAGACATGTGTAAAGTGGGGTACAGGTCCTAGCAAGAATAGAAACAGGAAAAGGAAAAGGAGAAACAGGAAAAGCAGATTTTTCTGGAGTCCTTCAGTTCCCCTATCACAGAATCTTGATAACGTAAATGACCTACAGAAGAAGCTAGCACTGTTCATCATTCACCACAGAACTATATGTACATCTGGTCCATGGCATAGAGAAATTAAAAGAGGAGATATTTAGGAAGCTGGTAGAGCTGCAGGCCTGGATACTGTCTCGTGCCAGTTTCAGAATTAACAGAACAGAAACCACATGTGTGCTTTGCCAGTGTTAGGCACCTTATGCCAAACTCAGTGCCTAAAAAATCTTCTCATTCACCTCTTCTTCCAAATCTTGCACAAACTTCGATTGTGGCCGCCTCTACTCTGGATCTGCAAAGGGAAGGTGAGCTCCAACTTGGCTATGCTGGCACAATAGAACACCACAAAAGTTGACCCTTTGTCAGGCTGGCATCTGTACCTACTTCTTTTAGCCATACTTAGTCTCTCAGGAAAAATAACAGCCAAGTGGTGCTTCTGCCTAAAATTATACAAGTTTCCATTGTACAGTCAAAAACATACTAATTCTTTCTTAAAAAGGATACAGTCTCTCTACCCACCTTGGGTGATGTTCTTTTCTAGATGAACCACATTGACCTTTTGATAGTTCATAACTTAAAAACTGAGATAGGAGATAACATAACACATCTTATGTCAGATTACAGGGGAATGGGAGAGGGGAAAATGTTAATTAATTAATTAATTAATGTGTTTACAAGTAGATTTGTAGCAGAATAGGAAGAAATATTGATAACTATTATAACCCTCAGTTCTGTAACTGTTCATGTGCTCCTAACTCCTATTTATAACTATCTTCATTGACTGACTAGCCATTCTACACAGCGTTTCCTCTCAGCAATCACTTTGTTGGTCCTAATTTTTTGCCTGGTAGAGTGATCCAAACTTTGTTTCCTGAATGGTTTGGTCCATTATCAGTCCTGCCTGAACAGAATTGTGGTTTCCTATTGCCTTTTATCATTTGTCATAGGCAATCCTCTCCATTGCCTTCTTAATCTCATTTATTTGCTAGTAGCTCTAATAGCTCCAGGATAAAAGAATTATTCCCCACAGCCAGTACAATGGCCCTCTTGTTTGTCCATCAGTTCACTAACACAAAGAACCCAAATTGACTAAACAGCAACGTCAACTTCAAATTTTAATGGAACCCTTGATGTGAGCCCTGGCAGAGGCGGTCCTCTCTTGTGAACTAAAATGCCTAGATCAGAAAAACCCAAAGTCACAATTATTGTAAACAAAATTTTTGTCGGCAAATGACTGAGGCATAAAAGAGAAATAACTCCCGTTTCCATCTTTGTTTCTCAGACCTGTGAATACTGATGAGGATGAAACAACATCACATGTTAATCCCTGATTGAGTGATACTACATCCTAAGGAAATTACCCAACCCCTCAAGATACTTCCAAGGGTGGTTGTATTTGAGTCTTCAAAATGTCATTTCACTATTCTCTCAGGACAACTGCTTCAGGATGATAGGGAACATGGTAAGATCAGTGAGTTCCATGAGTGTGATCCAACTGTCACACGTCACTTGCTTTAAAATTAGTTGTTTGGTCAAAAGCAGTGTTCAGTGGAATACCATGGTTATTAAGGCATTCTATAAATACATGAATGGGGTTCTGCCAAAAACATTGTGAACAGAGAATAAAAATCTGTATCTAGAATAAGTGCTTATCCAGTGATACTAACGCACTCTCCCTTCCATGAGAAGTGTGTTCCAATGCAATCAACCTGCCACAAGGTGTAGATTAATGCTCAAAGAATCCTGTTTTTCCAGAGTATATTGGTCACTCATTGATGGTTGCTGCCAGACAGGTCGTTAGGAGTGTAAGATTACATTACTGATCCCATAAATAATACCCCTGCCAACCCAGCCACTTGTGACTGTGATGGAACAATCTGACTAATACTGACAAAAATGGTTATCTTCTCCACAAAACTATTAAAATACCTTTAATCTTAGATTACCTTTTGGTGAACATTTACATGGGTCACCAGTATTTTTATATTCTCTGCCCATTTTTTTGTAGCTGTTTGTTTTTTGGTTTTCAAAGTATATTTATTTTGGGAGAGAGAGAGAGAGCAAGTGGGGCATGGGCAAAGAGAGAGGAAGAGAGAATCCCAAGCAGGCTCCACACTGTCAGTGCAGAGCCCAATGTGGGGCTCGATCCCAAGAACTGTGAGATCATGACCTGGGCCAAAATCAAGAGTTGGAGGCTTAACTGACTGAGCCACCCAGGCGCCCCATATTCTCTGCCCCTTTGTAAAGATTTTCCCACATACCTTTACTCCAGAACTTATTGTACCAATTTTCCAGACCAGTTATTTGAAAGACTCTGGTCATTTAGCAAAACCATTATTCACTGCCTATAAATCACTGTAGATCCCTAAGTCTGAACATCTCGCATTTCAGACAAAATGAATAGCCAGATGAATTGCTCAATGGTCTGCCCACTAAAAGAATTTTCCTTCACAATGATCCTTCAAGGACACCCTGGAATGGGGCTGTATTTTTGTATTCATCTATTTTATGTAGTTTTACCATTATCATATAGAACCACCTATCAACCAGATTCATTCTTTTGCCTTAGTCAAATTTTCTTAGGGAACTCCCTATGAAGTCAAAGAGGTAGACTGAAAGGGAGGAGGAGAAACAGCAGGGGTAGGAGACATAGACATCTAAGCCAAATACTCATGGGACTTTTTTATGCCTTCAGGATATACTTGGACCTAAAATTTTATAGACCAGGTCACTTGTTAATGGAGCACTGCTGTGCATACCATTGAACATCATGGTTTTATAAGACAGGTATACTCCACAGTTTATTATGATTTTGGAGCCTAATTCAATGGCAGAAATTCCATCTTCAAGGGTGGCTTACAAAAAATATCCATCCCAAAGTTCTTCATAAAAACTAGAGCTCCCCTCACAAACATACTTCTCACTCCCTTTAGTAAGAGCAGTGTCCTCCAGATCATCCTGCAGACAGAGTTTGGAATTGGTGGACCAGGCTTTACATGATAAATTCCCTGTATCAATCCAATCTCCCCTAAAGATGTGGATGCCTTCTTTTATAGTATAATAGCCAGATTGTAGAATTTAAACTTGATTTAGTGTAATCCACGTTTGGGTCCAGGTTTTATAGTCTTACTGAAAGAATAGTCATAGGATCAAGTAAGAAGCAAAGACAAAGGTTCAAAGTAAAAGTTGAAGGGAACAGTTTGAGCTAATAGTCAGATGTTGCCTGCAGTTGTGTACATGTTTTAAAGAAAAAGGGTTAGGATTTTCTAGGCCATAACCCTAATTTTTAAATGGATAAACAACCCTGTGGTTCCTTGATACCCACACAAGACCTCAGCAATATCACAAAAGTTTAAATTTGTTTTCATGTACACATGCTTACAACGTCAGTCCCACATTCCAATGACCTTCTGTGTCAATTCAGCTGAAACTATGGACTTCCAAATGTCTTTGAGGAAATACTAGATTCATTTTTCAGCAACTTAGTTAAATACACAAGATAAAAGAATGATCATAGGAAGCCCCTTTTCACCATAGGAAAATGATATCATGCATCAATACTAATGACCAGTAGAGATAAGAAAGCTTGGTCTGATTCCACTCTGAGGTTGAAATGAGGAGGTCTGCTCTTTCTCTGCTGCTCTACATACAGCTAGGTGGGGCGCCTGGGTGGCTCCGTTGGTTAATGTCCAACTTCAGCTGAGGTCATGCTCATGCTTTGTGGGTCGGAGCCCCACATCGGGCTCTGTGCTGACAGCTCAGAGGCTGGAGCCTGCTTCAGATTCTATGTCTCCCTCTCTCTCTGCCCCTCCCCTGCTAGTGCTCTGTCTCTTTGTCTCTCCAAAACAAATAAATGTTAAAAAATTTAAAAAAATACAGCTAGGAAATAGACAATGAGTTTAATTTTCTGTCTTGGCCTAGAAATGCTCTCCATTGCTTCCAGCTTTTGTCTTCTCTTCTGATCCTGAGTTCCATGTTCTGGTTTCCACAGCTATGTTTTGGTTAGTTGTGCCAGTACTTTCTCAGCTGACTTGTTTTTTTCATCTCGTATAAGACAGAGTTGATGGTCTTTCCCAAACCCTCTGCCATAAGAAGCAGTTTCAGACATTATAAACTCTCATTAACTTTAAAAACCTACAATTACAAAGGATAGCAACTAGATCTGTGATAAAATAGAATGGTACAAAAAAACTATCTGGGTCCTCTGCAGAAATCATTCCTACTCCTGGTGAGACAGTCACGAGAAATCCTTGATTCCTCAGTCTAACAAACAAGTAAGGAGAATTATAGGTAATTATTTATTACTACATAGCAATATAATATGGTAGTATAGTTATTTATATGATATACTGACCACATGCTTGATCAAGGACTACTCTTTCTGGAAGACAGTCACCTGCTTTGTTAGGCTATTAAGGTTTTCAGTTAAGTATACAAAGAAGTTTATTTTTATATGCATAACATGCTATTTTCTCTAGCTATAGCCGGAGTATGGTGCTACATACTGTGCATGTGGATGCTTCTCCTTCATATTATCTATTTGCGTATATCACTATGTGTGAACACGTGTTTTTATAAGGGCCACTGGAGAAGATGAGAAAGTGGTAGAAGAGGGGGCTGGACATCCATATTCTACTCAGCTTGCACTTGGAACTGGATTTGAGTTCCTTGTTCTGGATTTAATCATCATCTGATTAGAGGGGTCAGTACCAAACTGTGACAATATTTTGTTTTCATAAGGCACTGTCAAACGTTGTGGAGCATATAGAGAGGCTAAGTGAACTCTTTTCTACAAAAAGATTGTGAAACTCTAGGGACAAGCAGGTGACCCAATGTAAGAGCTATTCTTCCATCCCAGACACAGCATCCAGCACAGCTCTGATTATGGAGTATCTGTGACTTTGGGAACAGTAGAAGATGGCACCCATGACAAAGATATTGACTTGTTCTTGCTTCAGACCATTGTTGACAGCAGCAAAGGCAAGTTTCCTGTACTTGGTACGTAGGAATAGGATACTGACAAGGCAGGTCAGAGCGGAAGGGAAGGAAAATGAGGTTACCACATAGGTAGAGCAAGTGGCAGACTTTTCATTACAGGTTCTTATCAAATGTGCTCTTGGAAATGTCTCTGGAATGTTGATTCTTCGCTGAGTTTCACAAAGACCCCACCAGTATGACCAATTATGGCTGGAACCCTTAAAAATGTAAACACAAAAGCAACGCTGTGTAAATCATGGAAATAAAAAGCACAGCATAGAGAATATAGTCAATGATATCGTAATAGTAATATTAGAATAGTGTTGTAAGGTGACAGATTGTAGCGACGCTTGTGGTGAGAACAGCATAAGGTACAGAGATGCTGAATTGCTACGCTGTATACCTAAAACTAATGTAACATTGTGTGCCAATAATGCTCCAAGGAAAAAATTTAAGAAAATAAAAAGTAAATTTGACTTCATTTGTCTGCATCAACTTTAAGGCCAGGAATCGTAAACAAAACCAAAACCAAAGGATCTTTCCAAATAAGGACAAGTTTATTTGAGGAGGCAGAAAAGTAAGTGGGGACTCTCATTCTCTTCATATTTATTTTAATTTTTTTTAACGTTTTTATTTATTTTTGAGACAGAGAGAGACAGAGCATGAACGGGGGAGGGGCAGAGAGAGAGGGAGACACAGAATCGGAAGCAGGCTCCAGGCTCTGAGCTGTCAGCCCAGAGCCCGACGCGGGGCTCGAACTCACGGACCCTGAGATCGTGACCTGAGCCGAAGTCGGACGCTTAACCGACTGAGCCACCCAGGTGCCCCTCTTCATATTTATTTTAAAATGATTTTTTTTGCTGTATTCCACAAACATTTTCATTTTTGATTTAAAAATACATTGGGGAACTTGAATTCATGGAGAATTTCTTTGTTAAAATTGTCTCCACTACAAGTAGCAAAAGTAGGAATGCGGATTATTTGAAAATGCATTTTTTAAAAGCTTGATGCCTTTATTTTAAGCAATTCCATTCAGATTTGTGTGTTGAATCTACTTTTCATTTGATTGATTTGATTGATTTCTATGAACTGCACTATGGCTGAGAGGTTATTATGTATGGAATTTGGCACTGCTGAGATTAAAAAAGTAATCACAGGTTGTACATTATTTCTAAGAAATTGATGGTATCACACTATTATTTACTTCAGATTTCTTCAAGGACCTTTCTTTGTTTGATTATATACCTTCCAATTAAAACGCAGGACAGAAAAAAAAAATCTGTCTTCAAGTAGGCATGTTTAATGTGGTTTGATACATATTGAAGTCATTTCAAAAGGGAAACTTGTTCATATCAAGTAAATTAAGCACCAAGTAACTCCTGTCACTATGTACTTTCTGTACTTTCTCGCTATGTACTTTGGCAGACTAGGAGGTGAAATGGACTTGGTAGTATATCTGCATTGGTCCCCGCCACTACTAGCTCTTTCAAAATCCAGAATGTGGCCTCAAATTGGGACAAAATCCTTCGCTAGAATGATGTCCTTCAAAATAGTCTGTTGCTATCACTGTTATCATTAAAAAGTAAAATTCATTTATTTTTTGAAAAGAATACCTGATTTTTTCTTTAAATGCGTTTTGCTGATCGGAACATACACCCCTCATAAAAATTTATGGATGTACATGGAAAACTAACTCCAAGATGCTGCCGTACTTTTGCACATGAGCAGACTGCTGGCAGCTAATCTCCCTGATTATGCAAAGATGGAATTATAGCGAGAATTACTGACAGGCTGGTACGTTTGGATTTCCCACTTCAAAAGTGGTGAATTGTTTCCTTTATGTTCTGTGACAAATGACCTACCTAGCTACTTGGCCATGCAGAGAAGCTTGGAATGATCACAGAAGCTGACAGGGCCGCTGATACTGGGGAAGGCTGGCTGCAAAAAAGTAATGTCTGCTAAAAACAGATCCTTCCAGTATAATCAGGTAAATATTCTTTGAGTTACAAAATGTTCTATGAGCTGACTCTTAAAATTACTATCAAGTGTAGCAATAAATTTAAAAGAACACTCAAACTTTGTTTACACTATTTAGAAAATATTCAGAAATAATAGCAATTATTCAGCAATAGCAATAGCAATGTATATGTGTGTGTGTGTGTGTGTATTTGTGCATGTATGTGTATATACACAAACATCTGTATATAATATAGGCACATATAAGCATATATATGTGTGTGCATATGTGGTGACTAAGAACAGAGAACTGAAATGAAAATGTCACATGTGAGCTTCGATCTTTGATTTAGGAATATATACAATATTTATTAATAGATTGTCAGGAGACTTCAATTATTTTCTCAAATTTTACAATATACTGTTAAGTATATATGTAGTGAGCTATTTATGTAAGGATTGATATTTTTAGACTATAATTATCTATTAGACTTTTTGATACCAGAGCCATATTTCTTCTAGGAAAGCATGTCTAGATCAGGGTTTGAATTTATTGAATGCTCTACAAAATAAAAGAAATTAGGAAAGCATCTTGACGGGGCAAGACGGTCAAGAGAGAGATTTTAGGATGGTAGGGTCCTGAGCACAGTTGTCCCAACAAAAGGTGTAACAAAGCCTAACAAATATGAAGCAGTGTTCACAACTAAATGTGTAGACAAAATGAAAGCCCAAACACTGGCCATGTGCTCAAAGAAAGCAGAGCTTCCAGGAGCATGAGAAAGAAACTCAAATGATTGATTGATTGATTGTGACTGAAACCCAGCTTCATAAATAGAAACTTAGTGTCAGGAAGCATCTAACTGTAGTATAGGACAGCCATGGGAGAATAGGACTGTTCTTTCTGATCAAGGATTTCAGATTGTTTCTATCAATCAGAACTATCTTAAGAAAAGGGCGCCAGGGTGGGTCAGTTGGTTAAGTGTCTGGCTCTTGATTTCAGTTCAGGCCATGATCTCATAGTGTCATGGGTTCCAGTCCTGTGGTCAATGAACAGAGCCTACTTTGGATTCTCTCTCTCCCTCCATCTCTCTCTGCCCCTCCTGCTCACACTCTCTGTCTCTCTGTCTCTCTCTCTCAAAAAAAAAAGGTTTTTTTTCTGAAGAAATCTTACTCAGATTGATTAGATTGCCCTTCTGGTGCAGGTAGATCAAAGGTCCTTTACATTCTACAGATGTGCAGATAAAGTAAGTTGCTCGGTTCGACCAGAAATTCTTGGAAAGTCCTAGAGACCACACATAGCGATGAGAAAAGTCTGTCAATGATTCGTTACTGATCCATGATGCTAGCACCTGTCCTTTGAGGAAACACAACAAATATCATTTCCTCTAATACACAAATGATACAATGCAAGTTTAAAATGGCAAAATGTTTAAGGTCACGGTTAGAAATAGGATGTAAATTAAGCCTTTTTAAATTCCAAGTTAAATATTCCTTCCATTAGGCCAGACTGATGTGTAACATAAAGGACCATCTCATTCCTTTCTCCATTTCTCTATCCTTCACTTCACTGCCTTCCTGTTTTTCCAAAACTCCTATCAACTTCCAATTCTCTCTCTGTTTCTTTTATGAAAATCAAACTTTGACATTTTATTCTACACTCTGTATGCCAACAGAAATTTAGCTTTTTAGGCACTTCAGGATAATATTAGGTATTATTCCTCTAGTCAGGAGTTTGTGAAATTGAAATTATATCTCTCACTGGCCCTATGCAAATGAAGGTGGTCAATTGTCTGGATTTATATCTATATTTCTTGAGCTCTGATTGTGTAACACAACTCACTCTTGAAATGCACAAAGAGTTTTTTTTAATTGTAATTATCTTTTAAAAATTGAAGGTGCTCAGCCTTCTTTAGTACCAATCATCATACTATCATCTATGTCTGAAAAAGTCTTTGAATTTCTTCCAATTAGGAAATCGTTTCTCTGGTGAAAATTCTTTGGGAGCTTCTACTCTTAAAACTATTATGACCCTGTGCAATAGCTGAGTGTTAGCATTTACTGAGTAATTCAATCATGTGACAACTGTGATGAACTTCCTATGTACATCTGTCCTCTGGTCAAGGGGAGCAGAGGCTGCCCAACACAACTTTTCCCACCGCAATCCACTCCTCACTTGATTCTACCTGAAAATAAACCCAGTGCTTACGTCAGAAAATCTTGTTTATTTAACCCCTTTAAGTCCTCAGGTTGTAGTTTTCAAATTAGAAGAAATTCAAACCACGAAAGGAGCTTATTCAAAATTACAAGTTGTGTTTTCCTCAACTTGTAGGATTTGTTCCCTTTTGCCCACACGCAGCAACTCTGGCAATTTAACGTGTTGATAAATCATTTATTCCACGTGCTACTTATCTAAAAAGCAGGTCGTGTTAAGAAAATAGAAGCTATATGACAACCGTCTACACTTTAGCTGATGAGTTGCTGAAAAATATTCACACAGTTAAGCACAATGTTAAAATCTAAAGATTTCTGGTATCACTATCACATCACATCTTGTTCTATCTCAGTAAGTCACCTCACATTTTACCTCAGAGACAAAACTGAAAATATCAGATTCTTACTTCTCTCTCAATCAACTTACTTATATTTATAGCATCATTTCCTGCTTATCAGAAGTATAAACGAAGTTTTTCTCTCTTTGTTCAAGCTGTTTCCTATATTTATCTAGATCTATTTTACAATCTTCTCCTCAGACTTGCTTTTGAAACTACATTCTTGCTTCCATGCTTTCAAATCTTCTTTCTCTCCCAAGTATTTTTCTTCAGTACATAAATGATGTAAATACTCTGTTTTGAAATTTAAAAAGTAATTTTATTTTATATTTTTAAATATAATTTATTGTAACACCCAATGCTCATCACAACAAGTGCCCTCCTCAATGCCCATCACCCATTTTCCCTCTCCACACCCCCGCCACCCGTCCACCCTCAGTTTGTTCTCTGTTTTTAAGAGTCTCTTGTGCTTTGCTTCCCTCCCTCTCAGTTTGTAACTATTTCTTCTTTTCCCCTTCCCTTCCCCTATGGTCTTCTGTTAAGTTTCTCAAGATCCACATATGAGTGAAAACTTATTATATCTATCCTTCTCTGACTGACTTATTTCACTCAGCACAAAGACTCTATCATTCTAAAACAAGACACAAGCTGCATGAGAATAAACCCACTGTTTCTGTGTGGCAAAAGTAGATAGTTATCTCAAAGTATTTATTTCCCTTGTTTTTCCTGAACTTGTGAGTGTTTTGCCATTTTATTTTCCAATGTTATATTCTCTCTTTTTAATTTATTTTTATTTTTTAAAGTTTATTTATTTAATTTTTGAGAGAGAGAGAGAGAGAGAGAGAGAGCGAGCAGGGGAGAGGCAGAGAGAGAGGGAGAGAGAGAATCCCAGGCAGGCTCAGAGCCTGATCCTGGGCTCAGTCTCATGAACCAGAGAGATCATGACCTGCGCCAAAATCAGGAGTCAGACACCTAACTGACTGAGCTACCTAGGCACCCCTATTCTTTTCTTCTTCTTCTCCTCCTCCTCCTCTTCCTCTTTCTCCTTCTCTTCCTTCTCCTTCTCCTCCTTCTCCTTCTCCTTCTTCTATTTTATTTTATTTTACTTTATTTTATTTTTTGAGAGAGAGCCTGACACAGGACTCACAAACCATGAGATCATGACCTTAGCCAAAGTCAGATGCTTAACCAACTGAGGCACCCAGAAGCCCCAACCCCTATTCTCTCTTATTACCTTATCCATTATCAGAGTTTTTATTTTCATATATAGTCTATTGGTTCCCATATCTACCTATCAGCCAAAACCTCTGTCTTAACCCCACCAGTTTATCCATTTGTTTAATTGAATTCTCTATCTGGATATCCTACAGATACACCAAATCAGTGTGTACATAACAGAATTCATTTTCTCTCCACCAAAATTTATTCCTCTTGAGCTTGTTGCTGCTGACAACATTTACCCAATTACCTAAGTCATCCTATACTTAGTCTTCACTGTTACTTATCTCCCACCTCCAACTTCTCACAAATACTTAAGTTCCTACCTCTTTTATGTCTCTCCAATTCATCTTTCATTTTGGTGTGTTTTGCTTGAAGCATTTGGAGATTGTAACTTCTGGTCCTATTCCCCTCAAATCCCCCTAATTCAAAAGGAAATACTTAGCAAATTGAAATGAGTAATGTATAATGAAGATAATATAATGAATACATAAAATAATGAAGTAATGTTAATGAAGTTGAGTTCAGACAGGAAAAAAGTTGGTTTCACTTGAGAAAAATCAATAGTAGTAATGCACTTCATTAAAAGATGAAAGAAAAAAAATTATATGACCTTCTCAATAGATACCGAAAAAAGATAGATAAAATTAGATGAAATTCAAAGTATTTGATAAAACTCAGTATACGCTTATAAGAAAATATGCTCATTCTCACCTGGCACTATAAATGAGGTTTTAGAAGGACTCCCACTTTTGTATCAGTTCAGCTACTACGGGTGGCAGGGCACAAGAACACTGAATCCCATTGCCTCACCACTTTCTTTGTAAGATAGTTCTACTGTGAGAGGAACCTTTTGAGGGAATCTGTTTCAGTAAATACAGAATTCAGGAAGTTGAACCATAGTGATTCTGTCAGAAGTAGGACAGGGAAAGAAGTCCATAGCTACAGTTAGTGTCTATTCCGAGGGGGATATATCATTGCCTCCTCCCTTACAGAAAGGGAACAGTGAAATCAATCTTTCACCAGCAAGCTTTTGGCTGGTCCTCCCCAGATCTAATGCTAGAATGGGGGCTATCTTGTCTTTGTTGATTTGGAAGTCTTCGCAATAGCAGTAGCCAGATCAGCATCAAAGAGGGAAAACCCAAGTTGTTTAATTCATATATCACCTGCATCCTGATGCCATAACCACTTAGCCTAAGAGACTATTGTGCATGCACTAGGGTGATTGGCACAAGTTGCCCGATAGTTGCATAATGAGTGACTTTGTCCACCGGATCACTGACACCATCTTCTGCGGTGAAAGCTCTTTGGTGAACATTTTGTGGGTCACAGCTATTGTCACAATTTGAGTGAATTCCAAGAGATCCAAGCGTACACTTCTCACCTCCAACCACCTCCAATTCTCTAATACCTTTCCTTTATTTGTAGGAAAATTTGACCAAATTGTTAACTAGTGGTCATTAATTGGTTCAGAGTTTTACCTCTGATTATCTCTCCTTCTAAGCAAAATTTACTTATGGCTTAGAAGGATTTCCTTCCCCACTACCCCACACAGCTATAATGTTGCTCCTGACTGCCAACAAACCCTAAGTAGACATCTGAAAAAAAGCTTGATTATTTTCTCCTTTTGTCAACTTCACATTGATTCATTAGGCTACAGGCATAGTTGCTGGAAAAAAAAAAAGATGCCCCCAAATTAGTGCCTGAGAAAAGAGAAAAGTGTATTTCTCTCAGGTATTAGAACAGAACTAGTAAAGTAGTTCTGACACCTTCAATGTGTGGCTTTCATCTCCAGCTCCAAGGCATTTGCTCTAATTTTAATATTCCTTCACAAATGAAAAAGGGGAAGGTACAAAAAGAGCGTTTATGAATCTTTTCAAGGACAAGAAGAAGGAGGGAATCCATTTCTTGTGACATTCCACAGGCAAGAACTTAATGACATAGCTCTTACATAGTCGCAAAGAGTCCATGAAATTCAGCCTTCAGGTAGACCATCATGTTCCCATCTAAAATGGCATCACCATGGAAGAAGGGACAGTAGAGAATAGAAGACTACTCACAATTGACCATGGTGTAATTTAAGGTGCATTATATATTGAACCCAGAAATTCCACTCCAAGATATATATCCTCTTGTGCATGTGGTTAGAAAACATCAGAATCATTCATACTTACACAGCATTCAAGAACCTATTAAATGCTTTTTTATTATCTCACTTATTCCCTCTAGCACCCCTATGATTTAGGTACTTTCCTTCCACTACTCGGTTGGAGAAATATTGAATAGAGAGATAATGAAGAGAGAGAAATAATAGAAACAATAGAGAAATAACAAATAGAGCTACTACAGTAAGAGATACAGATGGAACGTACAGCCTGTATATGTCATATCATATAGAGCAATGTTCATAACAGTATTGGTTGTGATAGCACAACCAAAAGAACTCAAAACAAAAATGGAAAACAAGTTAAATGACCATCACCACAGAATGGATACATAAGTTGTGGTATATCCATTTAGTAAACTTATTGTCACAATCAAACTCAGTGGCTATTGTCTGCTAGAATTGCCTCTGCATGGGGGAATGCCACAGAACAGATAGCTCTTAGGAAAATATTATTGAGGAAAGAAAAGCCAATTGTAAAGGAACATATATAATATGACTCCATTAATGTAAAGTTCAAAATCAACATAAGCAAATATATTGGAGAAATGAAAGATTCGTGTTATAATTATCAAGTAGAGAAAGTTAATAAATACAAAGTTTGATGTAGGTTTGTCTACTGAATATAGGGAAGCAAAATGGAAGGTATCTGCAGGAGACTTCAAGGCTAATAGCTACATTCTATCTCCTAATTTGTACCTATTTTCTATGCCTTCTACATATTTTCTAAGCTTTTTATGTCTCAATTTAATATTTAATCAAAACAATTCTAAGAAAGGGATAATAAATCAAATTCGCTAAGATTGAAAATTCATTTATAGAATTAAAAGTAACAACATAAGTCTTTTTTGCACTTGTACACAATTAGATCCTTTATTTTTTAAAAAAATTATTTATATTATTTTGCAATGGGAGAACTTTAGAAATCAAGTAAATCATGGTATTGTGACTACACTGCATGTGGGAATAAATAATGAGAGTCAATGATGACACACACTTCAAATAACAGGTGAGAAGTAAGAAAAACAAAATGAAAAAAATTATATGGCTAATTGAATGTCAAACAACTGCATTATTTATTAACTTCATTCAAGTGAATTGTTTACCCAAGCAGAAATTAGAAGGAACTGTTAAACTAAACATGTCATAATCACATTTCTGATGCTAACAAGTCTAGATATTAAAAATATCCTAAGAAAGCACTGTATCTAGGCTATTGCAAATGAATTGAAACTTCTTACACTAGTACAGAAATTTCAACTACCTCATAGGAGTAATGTTTATTTCCTCTGTAATTCCTTGGTGGAGATCATACAATTGTAGCACTTCAATGTGTTTAGAGAAAGAAAAAAAAAAGTTTCTTTCTTTAGTTTTAGCCCATCTCCATTGGCAAGAATACTCCTTCTGTCCACGTGTATTTGCTACTACGGGAGTAAATTATGTACATGTTCTTCAGGAGCAGCAGGAAATCTGAAACACTGAGATGCATAAATTGTTGTCAAGTGGAAAACTGTCTAATATTGTTAGTAAAGAGAAAGCACAAAAGAGAAGGAATGGATTAGCTTAAGGTACCGCAAGGCATTTATCTAACTGATGTTAAACATCATTCCTTACCGAGAAAAACTGCAGAACCCCGGAGATAAGCGAAATCATACACCAGCAAAAGACTTTAGATTAATGAAGAAAGAGAGCTGAGGTATTACAAAAGCTTCTTGGCTACCTCCTCTTGCCTCAGACATATGCCTGCCGACAGGTACTGAGTATATGACATCTCGAGGACTTTAGAGAACAAGTAGTGTTTTAATTTGTTGAGCAATAACTAAATGCCAAACCTCTGGCATAGAGTGTCTAAAAATCCTTTCAATGGTTTTGCAAAGTAGGTATAGCCATCTCTACTCTATGAGTGGTACAGCTGTAGATTAACAAAGTTAGGCAATTTTTCCAAGATCACACATCTCATAACCTAGATGTCCCTAACTATAAAACCCACATGTTTTTCACGACACCAGGCTCCTTCATGAAGTTGTCCTAAGCTGTGAAGATGATTTTACATTTTTTTCCACATTATGGGATGGCCTTGGGATATAAATGCTTTCTAAAGAAAATTCTTCAGCAGAAGGTATAAAGTTGGGTCTAATAACACATGGTTGTCCAGCCACATATCATATTTGTATAACAAAACTTGTCAGAAACATGTCAAAGATAATGTTTACATTAAAATTAAAATATGACCAAATATTGATTTGTAAACTCAGGCCTGCTTATAAACTATTTAACTTCGTAATTAGGGAGCTAAGAGAGGATTAAGGAATTAGGAGTAGGAAGAATACTAACTAAAATGAAAATCTGAAATGATGAAATAGAGTGTATGAACTAATGTCAATGTTTTATTGAATAAGGTAATATATATAAAAATATTGACCCTTACATAAACACACACACACACACACACACACACACACACACACACATATATATATATGTGATATATATATATATCATCCAAAGCATGCCTGCTGTGGTAGATTAATGAAGTATGCCTAGGTAAAAGTAGAAATAAAGAAATAAAAGAGGAAATAAAATTATATTCAGCCAAAATCCAAGACCATCAAAGACTTATAAAACTTTTGAGCTGGAAGGGACCAGGGAGATCCTTTCTTCTATATTTATGTGCATAATTAAATAGATGAGTAAGTATGATAGAGCTATTTGGTATTATACATTACAGTAAATATTCCTATATAAAATAAGCATGTTTAGACTACGCATTAAAAGAAAGTCATTTCCCAATACTCTGAACAATTTAATATTCTCAAGATAAACTTTCTTTCTATTCTAAAAGAAAACTCCTCTTTGATCAAAAGAAAGCAGGCAAACATCTGAGTGCTTTCACACTGTTGTAGATATAACTTATCTGACTTGTATCATAGAAGCTGCTGTAAAATTAACAATGAAAATTCTTCATTTCTCTTTAAATATGCAAAAAGGGACTTTAATGAATGCACAGAATTTTACATTTATTAAGGTATACTCCAATGTTCTAAGCTGAACACGATTTTTATTTCCCCAATCCTGGAAACATCCATGACTCCAAGGCACTAAGACAGTCATTGTTGATTCCATTTACTTGTCTGGTCTGTGTGTCTAACTTGATCATTAAATTATACTCTTTTAAAAGAGATAGTACAGTGAACTGCTTACAGGCATAGTCTTTTCAATTAGGAAGAACCTGACTATAAACTTTGGTTTCATCAATTACCTGGTCTCTCACATGTTGAACTATAATGAACTAGATATTTTAAAACTATAAAACAAGGCTAAAATTAGAACCTACTTTTGGTGGAGTGAGAAGGGCCTAATAAATAACACAGTTTTTTTCCTAGATGAACTCACAATCAGTAGAGATAGAAGAAGGTAGCATAAGGAAACCAAAATATCTCTCTTATTATAGGTAAAACTTATCTTCACAATTGTGATTTATGTCTATAAGCAAGTGAATGGACCTCTTCACATGAAACCACAAGATGAGATTATCACACATGCCTGATCTTATAAATTGTACAGCAATGAACACAGTGAATCATATACCATATGCTAGTTAGACCTCATTCCCGAGAAAGAACTGTCCAACCAGGCATGACCGACTTTACCAAAGAAGCCATTCCATTCTTCCTGGTGACAAGAGAGTAAAAAAGCAAGAGAGAACAAGAGAATCACAGAAATACATGGCCCTCCACCCCTTACTCCCACATTTTAAAGGAATGGAGTTTTAAATTAGAAAATAAATTAAAAATGCCTAACATAGTAAAAATTTTCAACAAATATTAAGGGGCATTTTAGTTTGTATTAAGTTGTGCAATGCTTTGTATATGATAATATCTTTTATTCTGTTTTTCTTCTTAAAATAAAACACTTGACCAAATCCTAAATTGGTAAATGGAATAAAATAAGTGTTTGCTAAAATGTGAAGTATAAGACTATTTGCATTTTCTCTGCCTTGAAAATTTGGGGAAATATTTTCTTCATTAGCATTTCCAGACCCTCACCCTTGTGAGTGAAGGAAACTTCTATTACTACACACAATATGAGATTTATACAGCAAAGTCTAACACGCTATTGAGAACATGACGAGGCAGACACTATTATATCTGTCACACGCATGTTGTTACTGGGAGTTATAATTATTTCTAGGATGAAATTTTACAATACATATGAAGAGCTTTAAAAACTATTTCAAGCATTTTGACTTGATAATTATGCTTGGGGAAAATATCTGAAGAACTAACAAAACAGGAAAAATGATTATGAACCATAATTTTCATCTCAGGAATATTTTGAATACTAAAAAATATGAAAGACAGTTCATTGACAATATGAGCATGGATTAAACTATGCTGGTATACTTTTTATGCAGCGGCGAAACTTGTTCTAATGAAGAATTTTTTATTAGTAGGAGAATTAACTATAAAGTGAAAAAGAAGCTCACGAAATTACATATTCAATTATTGAATAAAATATATTCTATATTTACTAAGTACTAAAGTTTATATAGTGAGGCAAAAGAACCAGAATAGCCAAACAATACTGAAAGCAAAGAACAAAGTTGAAAGACTGACACTGCCTGAATTCAAAACTTACTATAAAGTTACAGTAATCATAATAATGTGGTATTAATGAAACAACAGACAAATAGATCAATGGAACAGAATAAAGGACCCAGGAATAGATGCACATAAATATAATCAACTGATTGGGGCGCCTGGGTGGCTCAGTCGGTTAAGCGTCCGACTTCAGCTCAGGTCACGATCTCGCAGTCCGTGAGTTCGAGCCCAGCAACAGGCTCTGGGCTGATGGCTCAGAGCCTGGAGCCTGCTTCCAATTCTGTGTCTCCCTCTCTCTCTGCCCCTCCCCCGTTCATGCTCTGTCTCTCTCTGTCTCAAAAATAAATAAAACGTTAAAAAAAATTAAAAAAATATATAATCAACTGATCTTTGACAAAGTAGTGAAGACAATATAGCGATACAAAGATGGTCTCTTCAACAAGTGGTGATGGAACAGGTGGACATCCACATGTAAAAAATTGAGTCTAAACACAGACTTTATACTATTCACAAAAATCAATCAAAATAGACCATACACTTAAATGTAAAATTAAAAAAAAAAACATATAAGACTCCTAGAACATAACATAGGAGAAAATTCTAGATGACTCTTGGTGTAACAATTATTTTTTAAAAACAAAACCAAAGGCAAAGTCCATGAAAGAAATACTTGATAAGCTGGTCTTCATTACAGTAACAACCTTCTGCTCCATGAAACTGTCAACAGAATAAAAAGACAGGCAATAGAGTGGGAGAAAAAATTTGCAAAACACATGTGATAAATGGCTATTATCAAAAATATACAAAGAACTCTTAAAATTCCACACGAGACACATGACCTGATTAAAAAATGGGTAAAGATCTTAACAGACACGTCATCAAAAAAACATGCAAATGTCAAATAAGTATATGCAAAGATACTCAACACCACGTGTCATTAGGAAGTTGTAAATTAAAACAACAATGAGGCACTAGTACACATTTATCAAAATGAAGAAAATCCAAAACAGTAACAGCACATGCTGGTGGGGATGTGGGCACCAGGAGTTCTCATTCATTACCGGTCGGAGTACAAAACGGTACAGCCACTTTGGAAAGCAGTTTGGTGGTTTCTTACAAAACTAAACACATTCTTACCATATGTTTCAGTAATTATGCTCCTTAGTATTTACCTAAAGGAGTTGAAAATTTATGTACACACAAAAATCTGCACAGGGATGCTTGTTGCAGCTTTATTCGTAATTGCCAAACTTTGGAAGAAACTGAGATGTCCTTCAGGATATGAAAGGATAAATAAACCATGGTACATCCAGACAATGGCATATTATTTAGCACTAAAGAGAAATGAGCTATCAAACCATGAAAAGAAATGGAGGAAACTTAAATGCATATTAATAAGTGAAATTACTGGGGTGCCTGGGGGGCTCAGTCGGTTAAGCACCCAACTCTTGGTTTCAGCTCAGGTCATGATCTCACGGTTTGTGGGTTGGAGACCCATGTCGGGCTCTGCGCTGACAGCTGCGGAGCCTGCTTGGGATTCTGTCTCCCTCTCTTTCTGCTCCTCCCCTGCTCACTCTCTATCTCTCTCTATATATAAATGAATAAACATTAAAAAAAATAAGTGAAATTACTAAGCCAATCTGAAAAGCCAACACACTATATGATTTCAATTATATGACATTCCATAAATGGCAAAAATATGGAAACACATAAAAGATCAGTGGTTGCCAGGGGTTGGAGGGAGACAGAGATAGATAGGGAAGCACGGAGGATTTTGAAAGCAGTGAAACTATTCTATGTGGTACAGTAACACTGAATACATCATAAACATTTATCAAAATCCATCCATAGAACACCAAGACTGAATCCTAATGTTTACTAGGGACTTTGGGGGAGAATAATTTGCCAGTGTAGGTTCATCCATTATAACAAGTGTACCACTCTGGTATAGGGTGGTGATAATGGAGGAGGCTGTGCATATGTTGTGTCAGGAAGCATATGGGAACTCTCTGTACTTTCCATTCAATTTTGCTCTGCACCTAGTGCTCTAAAAAGTAGTCTTCTTTTAAATAATGAAATATTGATTTTAATTTGATAGAGCATTCTTACTGCTTTATTTTCTTTAAAACTTATAATAAAAACACGAATTATATGATGTATTCATTTCACTTTTTAAATTTATATTTCTACTTATCTTGACCTCTAAGCTGCAAAAGTAACTCTGGACTCTGCTTCAAATTAATTATTCAGTTTCTGGTAATATTTAGTGCCAATTAGTCTTTAATGTTTCAAACTAGGAAAAAAATCTCCTGTTTTAAGCAAATTTTTACACTTTCGCCATTTTATCTTTCTACCCTTTCCTTAAACAGGAAAATAAGTCATGAGAGCTTTACTGTAATGGTTTTAATTTTAACCTAAACAACACTAAAATCACTAAAACAATATACACGATTTTTTTATCCCTTGATATTTTAAATTGATAGTTCTCCCAGTTTTTTCTTAAAGCATCACAGTTCATTCTTTCTACCATTTTCTGTTATATCATTGTCCCATGACATTTTAATATGCAGATTGTAACTTTAACTCATGCCTCATCCATGTAATGAGATTATTGCTATTGCTAGTTCAATAAGATTTTTAAAAAGATTCTGCAGAACTGTTGTCCATTAAAATCCTACCTACTAATCTCATAACTTGGTGGGGAGGAGGGGTAGACATGTTTGATTACTTGCAAACTAGGCAGAATGAATCATTCTGAATTATATGCCATATGCCAAGGTCTTTATTTAGTATGCTCAAAAAAGTGTTCATTAAAGATAACTACTCTGCAGAACTAGAAAGGTTTTCAGCAGATAAAGTCCTGTCTGCACAATACAGAACAGGCAATCAGGATGATGTGACATTGATGTTTCTCCTATTTGCTTTCTGTCATACTGAAAATATATTTCACTTTGCTTTTTGCTCAAAAAAAAAGGGCAATGGTATCACTGAAAGAATGTATATGATAATTAAACAGCTGTATATATCATGTCTTCTACTTTCATTTTGAATGATGAACAAAATGTTGTCTGGAAACAACAGGAAGATTTAAGAAGTGGAGGGAAGAAATGTTTTCTACATCCTGCTGTAGCCAGATGTTTCTTGGCTTGGTTAGAGACAATTTAGTTGCTCTTTATTCTTTCATTTATTCATTCATTGAATGCCTAGGATTTGGTAACTTATGCTCTATGTTCTACAGAATATAAAGAATATGAAGATATGGTACCTGATCTCGAGGGAATAACAATCTAGTTGTAGAAATAGGAATGTAAAAGTTGTGTACTAAAATATTTATAATAGATGAGTGCAGACTACACGGTTGGCACACACACAAGAAATCATGAAGGACGAAAGGATTGTGATAAAGGGGAGGTAGTTATTTAAGGCAGAGAGAACATAGCAAAACATCAGTCAAATTTGTGTTTAGGAAGTATAAAATAATTCACGGGGCTGGAACTAGTGTGGCATGAAAAGGAAAGCTGAGAAATAATGTGAGCAATGTAGGCAGGGTACAGATTGTAAAGACATTTATGTGCCAGACCTTCTTCTGCACAGTGAAGGAAACCATCAACAAAACCAAACAGCAGTCTACTGAGAAAATATTTGCAAATCGTAAACTCAATAAGGGGTTAATATCCAAAATAAAGAATTTCTAGGAAAACGGTATGGAATTTCCTCAAAAAATTAAAAATGGAATCACCATATGATCCAGTAATTCCACTACTGGATCTTTATCCAAAGAAAACAAATACTAATTTGAAAAGATATAGGCATCCCTGTGTTTATTGCATTATTTACAATAGCCAAGATAGGGAAACAAGTCCAAGTGTCCCCTGACAGATGAGTGGATAAAGAAGTGTCATATATATACAATGGAATAGTACTAAGCTATAAAAAGGAATGTGACTTTTGCCATTTGCAACAATATGGATAGATTTTGAGGGTGTAATGTTAAGTGAAATAAATCAGTCAGCCAAAGACAAAAGCCATATAATTTCACTCATGTGTGTTATTTAAGAAACAAAACAAATGAACAAAGAAAAAAAGAGACCAACAAACAAACAAAAAACCAGGCTCTTAAATACAGAGAACAAACTGGTGCTTGCCAGAGGGGAGGTGAGTGAAGGGATGGGTTAAATAGGTGAAGGGGATTAAGGGTATACTCTTTTTGAGGAGCACTGAGAAATGTATAGAATTGTGGAATAATTATATTGAATACCTGAGACTAATATAACACTGGATGTTAATTATACTTGAAAAAATAGAGAACATTTCTCTAGGCAATGGGTAGTCTTTGGATGATTTTAAGCAAAGTGGAACTTGTGAATTTAAAAGAATCTATTTAAGGAGATAACATAGAAAACTTGAAAAATGATTTGATATTACTTTGAGTCTTTTTAGGATTATTGTTGACTCATACAAAATATCTGTAGAATAATAATTAAAGATCAAAAGCTAACAATCGACCCATCCTTATGCTTTCTCTTGAAGAGACTGGTGAACCAGCCTTAAAAGGATGCATAATTAAAATATTGCCTGTACTAACATTGGCAGATAAAATCAGGACACCCAGTTAAAATTGAATTTCAGAGAAGCATTGAATATTTCATGGTATAATTATGTACTAAATAGTTTGTGGGACATATTTATATTAAAAGAGTAGTAATTGCTGTTTATCTGGAATTTGAATTTATCTGGGCAACCTCATCCAGAACACAGTTTTACATGGGGTGAATGCTGCTGCTGCCATGAGAGTTCCAGAAGATTCCCCATTTCTCTCTTCCTATGGTAATGGTTAAATGTGAATATTTATGGGGAATAGATATAATGGGGGATACCCAATTAGCATCTAAAAACCTGGAAGATAGCCTCATGCCTGAAGGAGACAGATCTAGATGATTGGACAAGTTTTCAGTTTTATGCAAGTAGAGGCAAAGTTGGCAACTTCCTTGCAGATGAGAATCTCTAGGCAAGAAGAAGATACATATTCTCATTCCTTCACTATGTGTTCTGTAGGTTGTTGACATATATAAAACTGCTTTCCAAGAATTTTCATTGATTTTTTAATTTGTTTATATTTTTGTAAGCCAGGGCAGTGATATAATTATGAATATGGAACCAGCCTGTTTTCCTTGCAATGCTAGCTCATTCTACTAATGAGAAATTCACCTTAGAGAATTGTTGTTATTAGTTATTATACATAAACACCTTAGAACAGTGCCAGAAATCTAGTAAGTACTCAATAACTGTTACCTAATTTATTAATGTATTGGTAGATACATGAGCATTTGGGCTGTCAGAGAGTGTAATACGAAGAAAGATGGCCTGATGCCGTATCTGCTTGGACAATTCAGTAATGGGAGACAACAAGATTCTGGATTGGCTTAAATAAATATAGTAGAGCTTTTAGTCACTTGACCTTAAAACTCTTAACTGATACAGAAATATATTTTATTTAATACACTTAGACAGTTTATTTAATAAATAAGTTAATTTAATAAATACCATGAAAGCAAAGGTCAGTTGCAAAATAGTTGAAGGTGGTGTCATTGCTAGCTTAATATTTAATGCTAAGTTTTTAGTCATTAAATAAATAATAAATTTGGCTAATTATGTGGTAGCCATTTCTAAATAAAATATGTACTTGTTTTAATAAACACATCAATATCATTAGTGCTTATAAAACTAGTAATAAAAACAAATTTATTTTATAAAGGATAGTATCCGGAACATCAGGAATTTTCCATCTGGGGTTATATCACACACCCATGTATACATTCCACCAGCTCAGATGATACTTCAGCTTAATTCTATTAAAACAATTATCATTACACAAAGAGGTTTGAAGAGCTGAAAAATCTGTTGCTAGTATAAGAACATGGAAAATGCAACGACTTTGGCATCATCTTTCTCTTTTACTCATAGAAAGAAGTCCACTTAATCCCTTACGTTTGTTTTCCAAGAGGCTATACCTTCATCATAATAGTGTTAAGCGAAGGGGAGAAAACCCACATGCTAAGAAAGAATCTATTCGTGTAAGTGAAGGACATCTACTTGTTCCTTCCTTACCCTCTGCCTCCCCTCACCTTAATGATAGATTTATATTTGTATGACTTACATGATAAAAATCCAATTCCTTCCATTTTTAATTTAAAGTCTAATTGCTATATACCACTGTATTAGTTTCATGTGCACAATATAGTGATTTGATATTTGTAAATATTTCAAAATGATCACAATAGGTCTAGTTAACTAACACCTGTCAGCATGCATAGTTATAATTTTTATCTCTTGTGATAAGAGTGTTTAAGATCTACTCTTTAAGCAACTTTTAAATATGCACCCCAGTATTATTAACTATAGTCACCATGCTATACATTATATCACCATATTTATTTTATAACTGGAAGTTTATACCCTTTGACCATCTTCACCCTTTTAGCCCACTTCCTCTCCCCCCAACCTCTGGTAACCATCAATCTATTTTCTGTATCTATAAGTTTGTTTTCTTTGCTTGTTTGTTTTTCAGATTCCACGTATAAGTGAGATAATATGGTATTTTTCTTTCTCTATGATTTATTTCATTTAGCATAATGCCCTGTGTCCAACATATTGTCACAAATGGCAAGTTTTCTTCTTTTTTATCGCTAAATTATATTTTCCTTATCCATTCATCTATCAGTGACACTTAGGTTGCTTCCATGTCTAAGCCACTGTAAATCATGCTTCAATAAACATGGGGGTGCATATATCTTTTTGAGTTAGTGTTTTCATTTCCCTCAGATAAATCAAGAAGTGAGACTGATGGATCACATGGTAGTTGGTAACTATTCTATTCTTAATTTTTTGAGGAAACTCCATATTGTTTTCCACAGTGGGTGTACCAATTTACATTCCCACCAACAGTGCACAAAGGTTTCCCTTTCCCCACATTTTCATAATTTCTTTCACTATGAAATTCCCTACATCTTATTTTTGTCTTACTTTGCTGCCCAAGTCTTCTAGATAGTTGTTAATCTTCCTCTAGAAAATTTTCCTCTCTGCTGTAAAGCCCTTGAACAGCATCAGCACCATGCATTTATTCAGCTATAACCTTAAAATGTTGGCATTCAACCGTATCTCTAAATGCTGCTGCTTAACCTAACAGGTCCTGAAAGGATCACCTTACATTAGGTATTCCTTGTCAGATTCATATCTTGAGCTTTCGTTCTTCCAAATAAAGAAGAAAAAAAAGGGAAAAAAAAGGAATTTTCCTACAGTTCTCAAAAGTGTGGCCCAAAACTTTCAGTTTTCACCTTTATGAAGAATTTTTAAGTTGAATGAATAACATGGTGAATCCTTGTCCTTTTTTCCTAATGAAGAATATGAAGCTGAGTGAGTAAACTACCACTATTATAACTTTACCCCAATACAAAATGGCCGTCTTGGCACACTACATCTCTTACTAAGGCTGATGCTACACTCAAATTAGCATTTTATGCCTTTGTTATTACCCCAAATTTCACATTATTTTTTCAACTTTGTTGAGATATAATTGACAAATAAAGCTGCAATATATTTAAAGTGTATAGTGTGATAATTTTATATAGGTATATATTATTAAAGGCTTCCCATAATTAAGTTAATTAACACATCCATCACCTTATATGTTTATCTTTTCTTTTTCTCTTAAGTTCTATCTCTTAGCAAATTTCAATTACACAGTATTATATAATTACATATATGGTAATATCAACTACAGTCACTATGTTATACATCAGATCCTCAAACCTTACTCATATTATAATTGAAAAGTTTGTACCCTTTTACCAAACTCAACCCATTTCTACCATCCTCTAGCCCCTGGCAACCACTTTTCTGCTTTGTTTCTATAAGTTCAGTCTTTTTTTCTTTTCCCACATATCATGGAGACCATACATTATTTGTCTTTGTCTGGTTTATTTCACTTAGCATATAGCTCTCTAGAATTATCCACTTTGTCACAAAGGACAGAAACATCTTCTTTTTTAAGGCGGAATAACATTCTATAATAGAATGTTATTATATATATAAATATATATAGACAATGGAAGAATTTTATATATATATATATATATATATATATATATATATATATAGACAATGGAAGAATAAGTATGGGATGAATTTATCCAAGGATACAGTATGTTGTATATAAATACACAGAAGAAAAGGATGTGAAGACACCAGAGTACAATACTCTTTCTTCATACCTAGACAATACTTTCATAAGATTTTTTGGTTCTTTTTGATAAAAGAATTTGTCCTATTTCATAATTGTTCGTGATTTTTCACTGACATGCACATAAAATAAATGTATAAATTGTGGATCTAATTGTAAGGAGCTCCTACATACTTAAGTGATTTTCTATTACTCTGTGTTAGTGTGCAGAATGCAAAAAGAATTTAAAAATAGAATGTGTGTGTGTGTATATATATATATATATATATATATATATATGGAAAGTGTATATATAGTATATAAGATAAATATATATTCCTCACATTTTCTTTTTTAAAATTTTTTTAATGTTTGTTTATTTTGGAGACAGAGAGAGACAGAGCAGGAGTAGGAGAGGGGCAGAGACAGGGAGATACAGAATATGAATCAGGCTCCAGGATCTGAGCTGTCAGCAAAGAGACTGATGCAGGGCTTGAACCCACCAACAGTGAGATCGTGACCTAGGTGAAGTCGGACGCTTAACCAACTGAGCCACCCAGGCTCCCCTATTCCTCACATTTTCTTTATCCACTCATCCATCAATGGACATTTAGGTTGTTTCCATATCTCAGCTATTGTGAATAATGTTCCAGTGAACATGAGAGTACAGGTATCTCTTTGAGATAATAATTTCATTTCCTTTGGATATATATGCAGAAGAGGGATTTCTGGATCATGTGTTATTTCTATTATCAATTTCTTGAGAAATCTGCATATTGTTTTCCATAGTGGATTTACCAATTTACATTCTTACCAAGAGAGTACAGGGGCTCCCTTTTCTCCGCAGTTTTGCCAGCATTTGTTATTCCTTGTCACTTTGATAATAAACATCCTAAGAGGTGTGAGACAATACCTCATTATGATTTTGATTTACATTTCCTTAATGATTAGTGATATTGAGCACCTTTTAATGTATCCATTAGCCATTAGTCCTTTCAGAAAACGTTGATTCAGATCTTTTGCTCATTTTTCAATGGAGTTATTTGGTTTTTGCTATTGAGTTGGAGAAGTTCCTTGTTTTTTTTTTAGCTCACAGCCACAAACTGCGAGATCATGACCTGAGCCCAAGTCGGATGTTCAACTGACTGAGCCACCTAGGCGCCCCCTTGTGTAGTTTAGATCTCAACCCCTTATTGGATATGTAGTTATCAAATATTTTCTCTCATTCTGTAGGTTGCTTTTCCATTTTTTTTTTCATGTTTTCCTTTACTGTGGAGAAGTTTTCTACTTTGGTGAAGTCTCACTTATTTTAAAGTTTTCTTGCCTTTGCTTTTAGTGCCAAATCCAAAAACTCATTGCCAAGACTCATATCAAGAAAATTACTCTCTATGTCTTCTAGGACTTTTAAGTTTGCAGGTCTTATGTTGAAAATTTTAATCCACTTTGAGTTGAGTTTTGTGTATGAGATAAAATAGGGGTCCACTCTTGTTCTTTTGCAAGTGATCCAGTTTTCCCACCACCATTTGTTAAAGAGACTATCCTTTCTCCATTGTATATTCTTGGCTCTGTTGTCAAAAATTAATTGACCATATATAGGCATGAGTATATTTCTGGTCTTTCTACTCTGTACTATTGATCTACATGTCTGTTTTTGTGTCAATACCATATTGCTTTAATTACTGTAGCTTTGCAATATAGCTTGAAATAAAGAAGTGTAATGCTTCCAGCTTTGTTCTTTCTCAAGATTGCTTTGTGTGTTTAGCATCTATTGTGATTTAACACAAATTTTAGCATTGTTTGTTTCACTGCTGTGAAAAATACCATTGGAATTTTTATATGGATTTTATTAAGTTTCTAGATTACTTTGAGTAGTATGAACAACTTCATGATATTAATTTTTGAATCCATAAACATGGAAGACATTTCCATTTACTTGTATCTTCAATTTCTTTCTATGTCTTACAGTTTTGAGTGTATGGATCTTTCACCTCCTCAGTTAAATTTATTTCTAAGTTTTTTACTGCTTTTGATGCTACTGTAAATGGGATTGTTTTCTTAATTTCTCTTTCCAAAAATTCACCATTAGTATATAGAAACACAAATGATTTTAGTGATTTTGTATTGCTTACTAAATTCATTTGTTCTTTATTTTAATACCAGTCATCAAAAAGAATTTATTTCTCTCATGTAATTTAATTCAGTCATTAACATACACATGACCACTAATGGATTCAATTATATATTTTTTAATGTTTACTTATTTTTGGGAAAGAGAGAGAGAGAGAGACAGAGCACGGGAAGAGGAGGGGAAGAGAGAGAGGGAGACACAGAATCTGAAGCAGGCTCCAGGCTCTGAGCTGTCAACACAGAGCCCAATGTGGGGCTTGAACCCACAAACCACAAGATCATGACCTGAGCCAAAGTCGTACCCTTAAATGACTGAGCCACCCAGGGGTCCTCAATTATCTTTATTAACCTATCAATATTACCAATATTACATTTTATACATAATACCTAGTTGTCTTCTCAAAAGGATCTACCTTAGTATATCATATTAATAATAAAAAGCCAAGTAAGATGGCTAAACTTCAACCTAGGGTTTTAATATCCTCTGGACAAGGCAAGCTAGAAAGTCAATCACTTTATACACAATAGAGTAGTGCTCTAAAATAACTAGGCAGCTGCTACACTTTTAAGCATGGAAAGAAAAAAAAAACTTTCATTTTGGTCTTTTTGTGTTCTGGCAAACCATATTTTCAAGTAACAGCAACAATGATATCATAAAAAGTGCTCAGCTTTTTAAATTTCTGAGTTTCATTACAAATGAAAATAGTGGTAGAGAACTTACCAAACTCAGGACAGAGGAAGATGGTGGTGCAGGTGGATGCTGGGCTCGCCGCGTCCTGCTGACCACTTACATTCCACCCACATCTGCCTAAAAAACACAGAAAACTGCCAGAAGACTAACAGAACAGGTTCTCCAGAGCCAAGCATAGACGAGAGGCCCATGGAAGAGGATAGGAAGGGCGGAGAGGCGGTGCACACTACACAGACTGGCGGGAGGGAGCCAGGGTGGTGGAGGGGCAGCCCGCCCTGCAAGGCAGATCCCCAGAGTCTGGCTTGCAAAAGTGGAGGGGCCAGATGGAGTGTGTTCTGACAGCCAGGGGGATTTAACATCTGGAATGTTATAAGTCAACAGCTCTGCTCAGAAAGTGGGAGGGCTGGAGGACAATGGGAGGGAGAGTTGTTGAGCCCTGGAGGACAAAACTCAGCTTGGTGGGGAACAAAGGCGCTTGCCAGCGCCATCTCCCTCGCCCATCCCCCAGCCAAAATCCCAAAGGGAACCAGTTCCCATCACGGAACTTGCTTGCACCGCGCAAACACCCAACGCTGTGCTTCGGTGGATCCATCCCTCCGAGGGGTCTGCCTCCCTCCCAGTGCCACAGGGCCCCTTCCGAAGTGGACCACCAAAGGCAAAGTAAGCTGAGTCTGCCCCTCCCGCTGTGTGCACCTTGCGGATCCACCCCAGCTAATACGCCAGATCCCATTGAAGCAGCACCACAAGCCTGGCAGTGTGCAAGTAGTCCAGACAGGGGCACACCACTCCACAATGAGTCCTGCCCCTAGGAGAGGGGAAGACAAGGGACACACCAGTCTGACTGTGGCCCCAGGAGTGGGCTGGCGGCAGACATCAGGTCTGACTGTGGCTCCACCCACCAATGCAAGTTACTCCAGACAGCACAGGGGAAGAGCCCTGCAGTTCTGCGCCACTCCAGGGACTATCCAAAATGACCAAACGGAAGAATCCTCCTCAAAAGAAACTTCAGGAAGTAGCAACAGCTAACGAACTGATCAAAAATGATTTAAGCAATGTAACAGAAAATGAATTTAAAATAATAGTTACAAAATTAATCGCTGGGCTTGAGAAAGTATAGAGGGCAGCAGAGAATCTATTACTACAGAGATCAAGGGACTAAGAAACAATCAGGAGGAGCTAAAAATACTATCAATGAACTGCAAAATAAAATGGAGGCAACCACAGCTCGGATTGAAGAGGCAGAGGAGAGAAAAGGTGAATTAGAAGATAAAATTATGGAAAAAGAGAAAGCTGAGAAAAAGAGAGATAAAAAAATCCAGAAATATGAGGGGAGAATTAGAGAACTAAGTGACACAATTAAACGCAATAATATACACATAATTGGGATTCCAGGGGAGGAAGAGAGAGGGAAAGGTGCTGAAGGTGTACTTGAAAAAATAGCTGAGAAATTCCCTGATATGGGGAAGGAAAAAGGCATTGAAATCCAAGAGGCACAGAGAAATCCCTTCAGACGTAACTTGAATCGATCTTCTGCATGACATATCATAGTGAAACTGGCAAAATACAAGGGTAAAGAGAAAATTCTGAAAGCAGGTAGGGATAAACATGCTCTAACATATAAAGGAAGACCGATAAAACCTGTGATGGATCTATCTACTGAAACTTGACAGGCCAGAAAGGAATGGCAGGAAATCTTCAATGTGATGAACAGAAAAAACATGCAGCCAAGAATCCTTTATCCAGCAAGTCTGTCATTTAGAATAGAAGGAGAGATAAAGGTCTTCCCAAACAAACAAAACCTGAAGGAATTTGTCACCACTAAACCAGCCCTACAAGATATCCTAAGGGAGATCCTGTGAGACAAAGTACCGGAGACATCACTACAAGCAGGAAACCTACAGACATCACAATGACTCTAAACCCATTGTTTTCTATAATAACACTGGATGTAAATAGACTAAATGCTCCAACTAAAAGACATGGGGTATCAGAATGGATAAAAAAAAAACAAGACCCATCTATTTTCTGTCTACAAGAGACTCATTTTAGACCTGAGGACACCTTCAGATTGAAAGTGAGGGGATGGAGAACTATCTATCATGCTACTGGAAGTCAAAAGAAAGCTGGAGTAGCCATACTTATATCAGACAAAATAGACTTCAAAGTAAAAGCTGTACCAAGAGATGAAGAAGGGCATTATATAATAATTACAGGGTCTATCCATCAGGAAGAGCTAACAACTATAAATGTCTATGTGCCAAATATGGGAGCCCCCAAATATATAAAACAATTAATCACAAACATAAGCAACCTTATTGATAAGAATGTGGTCATTGCAGGGGACTTTAACACTCCACTTACAACAATGGATAGATCATCTAGACACAGGATCAATAAAGAAACAAGGGCCCCAAATGATACATTGGATCAGATGAACTTGACAGATATATTTAGAACTCTGCAACCCAAAGCAACAGAATATACTTTCTTCTTGAGTGCACATGGAACATTCTCCAAGATAGACGACATACTGGGTCACAAAAAAGCCCTTCATAAGTTCACAAGAATTGAGATCATACCATGCACACTTTCATACCACAATGCGATGAAGCTTGAAATCAACCACAGAAAAAGTCTGGAAAACCTCCAAAAGCATGGAGGTTAAAGAACATCCTACTAAAGAATGAGTGGGTCAACCAGGCAATTAGAGAAGAAATTAAGAAATATATGGAAACAAACAAAAATGAAAATACAACAATCCAAATGCTTTGGGACGCAGCGAAGGCAGTCCTGAGAGGAAAATACATTGCAATCCAGGCCTATCTCAAGAAACAAGAAAAACCCCAAATATAAAATCTAACAGCACACCTAAAGGAAATAGAAGCAGAACAGCAAAGACACCCCAAAGCCAGCAGAAGAAGAGAAATGATAAAGATCAGAGCAGAAATAAACAATATAGAATCTAAAAAAACTGTAGAGCAGATCAATGAAACCAAGGGTTGGTTTTTTGAAAAAATAAACAAAATTGATAAACCTCTAGCCAGGCTTCTCAAAAAGAAAAGGGAGATGACCCAAATAGATAAAAACATGAAGGAAAATGGAATTATTACAACCAATCCCTCAGAAATAGAAGCAATTATCAGGGAATACTATGAAAAATTATATGCCAACAAACTGGACAGCCTGGAAGAAATGGACAAATTCCTAAACACCCACACACTTCCAAAACTCAATCAGGAGGAAATAGAAAGCTTGAACAGACCCATAACCAGCGAAGAAATTGAATCGGTTATCAAAAATCTCCCAACAAATAAGAGTCCAGGACCAGATGGCTTCCCAGGGGAATTCTACCAGACATTTAAAGCAGAGATAATACCTATCCTTCTCAAGCTATTCCAAAAAATAGAAAGAGAAGGAAAACTTCCAGACTCATTCTATGAAGCCAGGATTACTTTGATTCCTGAACCAGACAGAGACCCAGCAAAAAAAGAGAACTACAGGCCAATATCCCTGATGAATATGGATGCAAAAATTCTCAATAAGATACTAGTGAATCCAATTCAACAGCTTATAAAAAGAATTATTCACCATGATCAAGTGGGATTCATTCCCGGGCTGCACGGCTGGTTCAACATTTGCAAATCAATCAATGTGATACATCACATTAATAAAAGAAAAGATAAGAACCATATGATCCTGTCAATCAATGCAGAAAAAGCATTTGACAAAATTCAGCATCCTTTCTTAATAAAAACCCTCGGGAAAGTTGGTATAGAAGGAACATAGTTAAACATCCTAAAAGCCACTTATGAAAAGCCCACAGCTAATATCATCCTCAATGGGGAAAAACTGAGAGCTTTCTCCCTGAGATCAGGAACACGACAGGGATGTCCACTCTCACCGCTGTTGTTTAACATAGTGTTGGAAGTGCTAGCATCATCAATTAGACAACAAAAGGAAATCAAAGGCATCAAAATTGGCAATGATGAGGTCAAGCTTTCACTTTTTTGCAGATGACATGATATTATACATGGAAAAACCCGATAGACTCCACCAAAATCTGCTAGAACTGATACATGAATTCAACAAAGTTGCAGGATACAAAATCAATGTAGAGAAATCAGTTGCATTCTTATACACAAATAATGAAGCAACAGAAAGACAAATAAAGAAACTGATCCCATTCACAATTGCACCAAGAAGCATAAAATACCTAGCAATAAACCTAACCAAAGATATAAAAGATCTGTATGCTGAAAACTATAGAAAGCTTATGAAGGAAATTGAAGAAGATATAAAGAAATGGAAAAACATTCCGTGATCATGGATTTGGAAGAATAAATATTGTTAAAATGTCAATACCACCCAAAGCTATCTACAAATTCAATGCAACTCAATTCAAAATTGCAAATTTTGAATTTGCATTCTTCTCGAAGCTAGAACAAGCAATCCTAAAATTTGTATGGAACCACAAAAGACCCCAAATAGCCAAAGTAATTTTGAAGAAGACCAAAGCAGCAGGCATCCCAATCCCAGACTTTAGCCTCTACTACAAAGCTGCAATCATCAAGACAGCATGGTATTGGCACAAAAACAGACACATAGACCAATGGAATAGAATAGAAACCCCAGAACTAGACCCACAAAAGCATGGCCAACTAATCTTTGACAAAGCAGGAAAGAACATCCAATGGAAAAAAGACAGTCTCTTTAACAAATGGTGCTGGGAGAACTGGACAGCAACATGCAGAAGGATGAAACTAGACCACTTTCTCACACCATTCACAAAAATAAACTCAAAATGGATAAAGGACCTGAATGTGAGACAGGAAACCATCAAAACACTAGAGGAGAAAGCAGGAAAAGACCTCTTTGACCTCAGCCACAGCAATTTCTTACTTGACACATCCCCAAAGGCAAGGGAATTAAAAGCAAAAATGAACTATTGGGACCTCATCCAGATAAAAAGATTCTGCACAGCAAAGGAAATAATCAACAAAACTAAAATGCAACCAACGGAATGGGAAAAGATATTTGCAAATGACATATCGGACAAAGGGCTAGTATCCAAAATCTATAACGAGCTCACCAAACTCCATACCCAAAAAAACAAATAATCCAGTGAAGAAATGGGCAGAAAACATGAATAGACACTTCTCTACAGAAGACATCCAGATGGCCAACAGGCACATGAAAAGATGTTCAACTTCACTCCTCATCAAGGAAATACAAATCAAAACCACACCGCGATAGCACCTCACACCAGTCAGAGTGGCTAAAATGAACAAATCAGGAGACTATAGATGCTGCGAGGAGCATCTGCGAGGAGACTATAGATGCTGCGAGGATGTGGAGAAACGGGAACCCTCTTGCACTGTTGGTGGGAATGCAAATTGGTGCAGCCACTCTGGAAAACAGTGTGGAGGTTCCTCAGAAAATTAAAAATAGACCTACCCTATGACCCAGCAATAGCACTGCTAGGAATTTACCCAAGGGATACAGGAATGCTGATGCATAGGGGCACTTGTACCCCAATGCTTATAGCAGCACTCTCAACAGTAGCCAAATTATGGAAAGAGCCTAAATGTCCATCAACTGATGAATGGATAAAGAAATTGTGGTTTATATACACAATGGAATACTACGTGGCAATGAGAAAGAATGAAATATGGCCCTTTGTAGCAACATGGATGGAACTGGAGAGTGTGATGCTAAGTGAAATAAGCCATACAGAGAAAGACAGATACCATATGGTTTCACTCTTATGTGGATCCTGAGAAACGTAACAGAAACCCATGGAGGAGGGGAAGGAAAAAAAAAAAAAAGAGGTTAGAGTGGGAGAGAGCCAAAGCATAAGAGACTGTTAAAAACTGAGAACAAACTGAGGGTTGATGGGGGGTGGGAGGAGGGGAGGGTGGGAGATGGGTATTGAGGAGGGCACCTTTTGGGATGAGCACTGGGTGTTGTATGGAAAACAATTTGACAATAAATTTGATATTAAAAAAAAAGAACTTACCAAACTCAATACCTGAATAACAAATAATCCCATGAAGAAATGGGCAGAACGTGAATAGACACTTTTTCAAAGAAGACATCCAGATGGCCAAAAGACACATGAAAAGATACTCAACCTCACTCATCATCAGGGAAATACATTTCAAAACAACACTGAGATGTGACCTCACACCAGTCAGAGTGACTAAAATGAACAACTCAGGAAACTACAGATGCTGATGAGGATGTGGAGAAATGGGAACCCTCTTCCACTGTTGGTGGGAATGCAAACTGGTGCAGCCACTCTGGAAAACAGTGTGGAGTTTCCTCAAAAAATTAAAAGTAGAACTACCCCACCACCCAGCAATAGCACTACTATGAATTTATCCAAGGGATACAGAAGTGCTGATTTATCAAGGCACATGTACCCCAATGTTTATAGCAATGATTTCATTAATAGCCAAATTATGGATAGAGCCTAACTGTCCATTAACTGATGAATTGATAAAGAACATGTGGTTTATACATACAATGGAATACTTCTTGGAAATGAGGAAGAATGAAATCATGCCATTTGCAGCAATGTGGATGGAACCGAAATGTATTATGATAAGTGAAATAAGTCAATCAGAGAAGGACAGATATATGTTGTCACTCATATGTGGATCTTGAGAAACTTAACAGAAGACCATGGGGGAAGGAAAGGAAAAAAAAAAACAGTTACAAACGGAGAGGGTGGGAGGCAGACCATAAGAGATTCTTTAATACAGAGAAAAAACTGAGGGTGGATGTGTAAGTGATAAATCACGGAAATCTACCCCAAATCCAAGAGCACACTTTACACAGTGTATGTTAGCCAATGTGACAATAAATTATATTAAAAAAAACAAGCAAATGAAAATAGTAGTGCTTTTGGGAGGCAAATAGCTAGCAGCTATACTCATCAGTGTAGTTGAACCTCTTTATCGATAACCAACTCTTATTTATTAGTTCTAATAGTTTATGGTAGAGTCTTCAGGATTTTCTATGTATAATATATCATATTATTGGCAAACGAGGATAATTTTACTTCTTCCTGTCTGATTTGGATGCCATATATATATATATATATATATATATATATAGATATAGATATAGATATATATATATATATATATCTCCTTTTCTTGCCTAATTGATCCCGCTAGAACTTCCAGTATTATGTTGAGGAAAGTTGTGAGATTGGGCATTCTTGTCTGGTTCCTGATCTTAAAGGAAAAGCTTTCAGATTTTCACTGTTGAGTATGATACCTGCTATAGGCTTGTCATATGTGACTTTTATTATACTGAGATATGTTCCATCTATACATAATTTGTTGAGAGTTTTTGTCACGAAAGGATATTGAATTTTCTCAAACACTTCATCTGAGTGTTCATCTGAGCGTTCATATTGAGATGATCATATAGTCTATATCCTCCATTTTATAAATGTTCTGTATCACATTTATTGATTTGCATTGTTAAACTATCCTTTCATTTTTGGCATAAAAGCCTACTTGATCGTGGTTATGGTCCTTTTAATGTATTGATGAATTTGGTTTCCTAATATTTTATTGAGGATTTTGGCATCTATATTCACCAGGGATATTGGCTTATAATTTTCTTTTCTTGTAGCATCCTTCGGTGGCTTTGGTAGTAGGGTAATATTGGTCTTGTAAAATGAGTTTGGAAGTGTTCCCCACTCTTCTTTTGTTTGGAAGAATTTTGGAAAAAATGCTATTATTTTTTCTTTAAATGTTTGGTAGAATTTACCAGTAAAGCCATGTGGTCCTGAACTTTTCTTTTGGGGAGGTTTTTGATTACTGATTTAAAGCTCCTTATTAGTAATTGGTCTGTTCAGATTTTCTCCTTTGCCATGATTCAGTCTTGGTAGGTTGTGTGTTTCTAGAAATGTATCCAATTCTTCCAAGTTGTCAAATTTGTTGGTGTATCATTTTCATTGTAGTTTCTTATCATCTTTTGTATTTCTGTGGTATCATTTGTAATGTATCCTCTTTCATTTCTGATTTATCTATTTGAATCTTCTTTTTCTCTTGGTGAGTGTAGGTAAAGATTTGTCAGTTTTGTTTTTCTTTTCATAAAACCATTTATTAGTTTCATTGATCTCTTCTATTTTCTTTTTAGCATTTATTTCAATTGTTTCTGTTGATATTTATTTTTTCTTTCCTTCTGCTAACTTTGGGCTTAGTTTATTCTTTCTAGTTCATTTAAGGTTAAAGTTTCAAGATAGGTTATTTATTTGATATCTTTCTTTTTTCCTAACATAGGCACATATCACTATATGAACTTTTAGAACTGCTTTTGTGGCATCTCATAAGTTTTGGTATGTTGTATTTCCATTTTTATCTGTCTCAAAATATTTCATGATTTCTCTTTTGATTTCTTTGACCCACTGGTTGTTTACGAGCATGTTGTTTAATTTCCATATATTTATGAATTTTCAAGTTTGCATTGATTTCTGGTTTCATACCACACTGGTCATAAAAGATGCTTGATAAGATTTCAATCTTCTCAAATTGTTTGAGTAGTTTTGCGTAGCCTAACATGATCTATCCTGAACAATGTTCCATGTGTACTTGAGAATGTGTATTCTGCTGCTGTTGAATAGGTTGTTCTGTATATATCTGTTAGGTCCATCTGACTAACATGCAGTGTAAGTCCAATGTTTCCTTATTGATTTTCTGTATGGATGATCTACCGATTGTTGAAAATGGGGTATTGAAATCCCCTGCTACTATTGTATTGCTGTCTATTTTCCCCTTTAGATCTGCTGATGTTTCCTTTATGTATTTAGGTGTTCTACCATTAGGTGCATATGCATTTACAGTTACTATATCCTCTTAAACAACAGAACACTTTATCATTACATAATGACTTTATTTCTCTCTCTCTGAGATTATTAAATCAGAAGTAGCAGTTGTTATTACTAGCTGAATGCTTCCAATAGCACTTACTATTTTTGTATATTCTTAGCAATGCCCAATAAAATAGAAGTGGTCAATGTTATCTTTTCTAAACAAAATTTGACATAAAAGTTAAGCACCTACTAAGGTGATTTGCTTTTATTTTTCTATTCTTAAACATCACACCTACTTCAATTCACTTTTGTTTAAAGGAAAATTGGTTAAAGTAGAATATCCACAGAGCACTATAAGAGCATATTAAACGTAGCAGTAATGACAGTGCCTATAGGAGAAATTCTAATGATGACAATATTTTTTTGTGAAACTAGATGTAAAAGAAAGGATTTATGATTTATTTATTAAGGAATTATAAATTAGGAATTTCAACTTGAAAACGTGAATCATTTTTCTATTTCTAAAAGAGGTTTTAAGCTCAAAATGTTCAAAGTAGCTTTAAATCTTTCCCCTCACAGCTGACATTTCTCCAATATTTTCTTTCTTGGCTAAAGGTATCATCATACACCCATATCACAAATAAAAACTTCATAGATATTCTTGAGGCCTTTCTGTTCATATCCCACATGAATTGCTCAACAAATTCAGCTTATTTTGCTTTCTAAATATTTGTACTTACTATCTGCCTTTTTTAAACCCTGACATTATAGTCCAAGGCAGTATTATCACTTGCCTAGACTGATGTCCTCTTAACTGGTCCTTCAGTTCTGTTTCATTCAAGTCCTTCTTTTTAAGGGTTCCAGAACTGCCTTTCTAAAACTGATCTGCCCACATTAGCTCTCTGTTCACAAATTGTCAGTGAGGTCTCAAGGCCTGTTAAGAATCTAGATCCTTGGGACATCTGAGTGACTCTGTCAGTTGAGCATCTGACTGAGACTCAGGTCATGATCTCACGGTTCATGGGTTCGAGCCCCGTGTGGAGCCTATGTGAAGATTCACATGGAGACCCATGTTGGCTTTGTGCTGGTGACGTGGAACCTGCTCGGGATTCTCTCTATCCCTTTCTCTCTACCCCTCCCCCACACTCACATTCTCTCACACGCTCTCTCTCTCTCAAAATAAATAAACTTAAAAAAAAAACGATACCATGTTAGAGCCTTCAGTGGTGTCTATCTATTACTCCTTTACTTACCTGCACTTTCATGATAAAAAATTTTATTCTGAAGGTAGATTTTACAGAAACAATTTAGATGACTATGATATGAGTAATACAATTCCATTTTGTTATAGTCTGGTAAACATTTTTATTAATATAAATATATAATTATTTAATTAGAAATAAGAAAATACATGACATGGTTTTTTATTTTTTTATTTTATTTTTTTTTAACGTTTATTTATTTTTTTGAGACAGAGAGAGACAGAGCATGAACGGGGGAGGGGCAGAGAGAGAGGGAGACACAGAATCGGAAGCAGGCTCCAGGCTCTGAACCATCAGCCCGGAGCCCGACGTGGGGCTCGAACTCACGGACCGCGAGATCGTGACCTGAGCTGAAGTCGGACGCTTAACCAACTGAGCCACCCAGGCGCCCCATGACATGGTTTTTTATATCATTTTATTTGCTCTATTGTTAACTCTTTTGCTAAAAAAACTACTATTCAAAAATTTTGTCAAACAAGCAGTTAAAATAAAATTCACATGTTAATATTTTAATACTCTTGATGAGTTATCCTGGGGAAAACTCTCAGAAGAGAGGGAGGCAAACCATTAGAGACTATTACTAAAGAGAACAAATAGGGTTGCCAGAGGAAAGGTGGGGAGGAGGATGGTCTAAACAGGTGATGGGTATTAAGGAGGGCATTTGTTAGGATGAGCACTGGGTGTTGTATGTAAGCGATGAATCACTAAATGCTACTCCTGAAACCAGTTATTACAGTGTACGTTAACTAACTAGAAATTAAATAAAAACTTGAAACAAAAATATTTCACTGAAGTGGATGGATATATATGCTAAGCATTCGAAACCCTATATTCAATTCTGAACTACTACTGACTAGTTGCTGCTTGTTTTAAACAATTTCCTGAGCCTCAGTTTGCCCATAAATAAAGAGCAGAAAATGTCTGCCTTACCAAATGTATAAGATTTTAACCATGATTAAATAAATGAATCATGTGAAGGCACTTTGAAAAACTAAAAGTTAAATACAAACATATAACATTGTTATGAAATTCATTAAGAACTAATCATTTATACATAAATTATTCAATCATTAAATAAGGATTTACTTTGCAAGCATTACACATTAGGTATGCAGTGCAGGTCAAACCAATAAAACGCTTTAAATGACATACTGTAGGTTGATGTTCGGTTAAGTTGTGATCAAAAGGCCATCAGGAAAATTTCCATGGAATTTCCCCCAAAAGGAGCGAAAAAAGTAAAATCCTACAAAAATTATTCACTTACAGAAACCAAGTAAATGTAAGAGATAACCTAATACCATAAGTTAGAAAAACGTATGATAACAAAAATAATTCAAAAGAAAATGATAGATTCTAAAGGAAAGGTCAGCCCAGCTAGCCTCCTGATGGACTGACAAGTCACTTTACTCCCTAGGGTAAAAACCATAGACAATAACACACATTCTATAGAAAAACTGGTCAGTTATCAAACTAAAAAAAGGTAGAATGGCTACACTCTGGTGAGAAAAGGGTATAATGGCAAAAAGACATAAGTGAAAAAGCAGTATTTTACACTGATTTAGAAGGATAACAGAAGGAAGGGGTTAGTTGCCACATGGGGATGGACATCTCTCCCAATATGGCACAGTGAAGAGTAATAGAGGATATTTACAAGGGTTAAAACAGGTATTCTAACAGAGTTGCTTCAAATCTCAGTGGAACCTTCCAAAATTCCTTACCCTCATCAATTTGTCAGGATACAAAAAAAAAAGTGAATAAACACAAATAATGTTCTGAGGATAAAGAAACCATTCTCAGAAGTCATGGGAAGAACCTGAAACACTCCTACACCATATCAAAGAAATTCCAAACATAGCCACTCATTATGAGCAAGATAAAAGAAAAACGAATGTAAGAAGCTATGCAAATGTAATACAGCAAACCTATGAGATACAAGACTATAAATACCACAAGGCAAAATACTGAATTTGAATAAATTATCTCTAAAGAAACTGAAGAATTTTCCCAGCATTGGCTCATCCTATAGACCTTACAGAATACAAATATGTGTGTATATCAAGGAAATTAAAATCACATCTCAAATAAAGGTTAAAAAAAGGAAGACCTGGGGCGCTTGGATGGCTCAGTCAGTTGAGTGTCTGACTCTTGGTTTCAGTTCAGGTCATGATCTCACAACTTCAGTTTGAGCCTCATGTCTGGCTCTGTGCTGTAAGTTTGGGATTCTCTGCCTCCCTCTCTCTCTGCCCCTCCCCTGCTCACACTCTCTCTCTGTCTCTCTGTCTCTCTCTCTCTCTCTCAAAAATAAATAAGCAAACATTTTTTAAAAACCCAAAAAAACAAAAAAGTGAAAAAGGGAGACCCAACTAAGATTATTGCACAATTAACAAGTATAAGAATCCATAATAGAAACCAATAAAAACCATACTATCCATATAAAGAATGTCTCTAGATTATCACTCTGAATATAGATTAAAATTAGGATGTAATGGAAGTAACTGGAGAGAAGCTAATGTCTATGGATGATGGATAAAGATGATCTAATATAAAGATAACTCATGTTATTCAACAATTAATATTCAACAACTAATAACAATTAATATATAAGTTTTGTTTTGAAAAAAAGAGGAGACAAAAATCTCCAAACTGCACTCTTAAGTCACACATCATATTTCAGGAAAATTTGTTAAAAATTTTGATAAAAATATTCATTGAAAACACTGATTTGAAAAGATATATGCACCCCATACTATTTCAGCGTTATTTACAATAGCCAAGATATGGAAGCAGACCAAGTGTCTGTTGATAGATGAATAGATAAAGATGTCACACACACACACACACACACACACACACACACACACAGCCATAAAAAAGAATGAGATTTTTGCCATTTGCAAGAACACAGATTGACCTACAGGGTATTATGCTAAGTAAAATAAGACAGAAAAAAAACAAATACCATATTATTTCACTCATATGTGGAATTTAAGAAACAAAACAAACAGGCTTTTAAATACAGAGACCTAATGGTTGTCAGAGGGGTGGGGGGGGGGAGGGGGAATGAATGAAACAGATAAAGGGGATTAAAAGGTACAAGTTTACAGTTATAAAATAGTCACAGAGATGAAAAGTACAGGATAGAGAATATAGTCAACAATATTGTAAAAGCATTGTTTGGTGACAGATGGTGACTACACTTACTGGTGTGTGCACTGAGTAATGTATAGAATTATTGAATCATTATGTTGTATGCTCAAAACTAATATAACATTGTATCTTAACTATAGTTCAATAAAAAATAAAAATTAAAAAAAGAATACTGAACATTATACACATATATATGTATATATGCAAATATCACCACAGCCAATTTTAGAACATGGTTATCACATCCCCAAAAAAAACCCATACTCACTAAGAGTCAATTCTCACCCCCCTCCCCTACCCCCCTAGGCCTACACAACATATTCTAGACATTTCAAATAAATGTGATCATATGATTTATGGTGTTTTGTGTCTGACTTCTTTCACTCAGCACATTTTTAAGGTCCATCCATGTTGTAGCATGAAACAGTAATTTATTCATTGTTTTTGCCAAATAATATTCTATGATACGAAAATAACACATTTTAGTCATCTATTTATTAATTGATGGACATTTAGGTTGTTTCCAGCTTGGAACTGACACACACACACATACATACACACACACACAAGCACACACATATATATGACACATATTCATATATTAAATATGAGTAATGCTGCTACTAAGATCCATGTACAAGTATTTGCTTGAAAACATGCTTTCAGTTATTTTGCATATACATGTAGGAGTGGATTGCTGAATCATATGATAATTCTGTTTAGCCGTTTGAAGAAAAACCACTAACCTCTTCCATAGTGGCTATACTATTTTATGTTCCCACCTGCAGTTTTATGATAGTTCCCATTTCTTCCCTTACGTATTACTGTCTCCTTTTTTACAAAAAATGGCTATAGTAGTTGGTATGAAGTGGGATCTCATAGTTTTGATTTTCATTTCTTTCATGATTAATAATATTGAGCATCTTCTCATATACTTCTTAGTCATTTGTATCTCTTCATGAAATAGGTAGTTCTTACAACTGAATGACTTCAACCTTTTCAATGTGTTTCAGAATCTCGTTTCCTAATCTTGGAGGTATATTTTAAAGAATATTTTTATCATCATTAAAATTCTGCAATTATTATCCTTGTACCTTAGTTTTCCGTTACTTATAATTTTAATGTATTTTGAAATTGTATCTAGAATGTGGTACACTTTTCATGACAGCATATTCACTTATTTTTTCTATAAACAGTAAAAGTTCTTTAAGTATGGGTGATTTTTAAAAACACATCTTTGCATCACCTATAGTGCTTGAATTTTTTACAGATAAACACATATCAATTTTTCAATAGAGTAAACCACAATCAATTTTTTCTTAAAAAAATAAGAGAGAGAGAGGAGGAAGGAAGGAAGGGGGAGGAAGGGAGGGAGAGAGGAAAGAAGGAAGGAAGGAAGGAAGGAAGGAAGGAAGGAAAGGAGGAAGGGAAGAAGGAAGGGAAAGAAAAGACTCAAAGCAAATACGCTAAGAAGTTGACAGTGGTCAACATTGACTGCTGTTATTTTCTTTGTAATTTTCTATAATTAATTTTTTTTCATATTGATTCCTGAGTCCTAAAACAGTATGTTTCTACTTCAGGGTGACAAGCTAGTTAACTGTACATGAATAAACTTGAGTGTATGGGCAAGTTGAATAAATTATATTGTAATCAATAAGGGTTTAGAACCAGACTTTATGCCACACAGAAAAATACCTAAAATGGATGATCTCTGAAAGGGATTTCCAGTCCTACCCAACCCCACCCCCAACAGGAAGAACACACAGGAGTTTGTTTTGCAGCTTGGCTTTAAAGATCAACGCTGTTTTAGCTAGTAGAGATTATCCATAAAAAGAAATCTCAGTTGGACATATTATCAGTAAAAGCAAAAGGAAATAATCCTTTTTTTTTTAAATATTGGGGTTTGAAATTCCGGAACAGGAAAGAAGAAAATAAAGACAATTTTAAGTTTTTTTGGTTTTTTTTTTTTTTTGCCTCAGGATTCTCAGTAGAGAATGAATAGATAAGTGTTAGTAAATAATTTCACCTTTTTTGTATTATAAAAAAGCTGTTTTGTTTTAATAATTTCTCATCTAAAGTAATAAGATAAAGCAATAAAATGTCATACATTCTTATAGTTTATCTATTTGAAAATTTAATAGTATCTTTGTTAAAACATCCCTCTAAAGATATTTTAAAATCTTAGCTTCAATTTCAAAGGAGTGACCACTTGAACATTATTCTGAACACTTACTAATATTTTTTATTATCTATTTCCCACTCCTAGATTCACCAATATTCATGTTTCTATAAATAAAATAGTTATCTTGTATTTTGTATTACATTAAAATTAATATGCAGAGTATACAGTAAAGATGAGGTACATAATCATTTTATTTAAAAGGTCTTTTTGTTGTTGTTGTTATATGTAAGTATTGAATCACTAAATTGTACACCTGAAACTAACGACACACTGTATGCTGACTGGAATTTAAATAAAAACTTAAAAAAGGAAACAAAAAAAGGTCTCCTTGACTATTTTGTTTTTCATTGAAGCATAATGATAATTTACATATTTAAGATAGATCATCAGTGGAAATATCTTAAATACTGTAATTTCTCAACACATTTCCAAACAATTTTTGCCTTATCATTGTGTGCTGCCTACGTACTACTAGATTTTAACAACAAAAAATTACAAATGATTTCACTCTTTGGGAGTTTTTTGCTCCATGATGACCAAAAATACTCGACCTTGAAAAATATAACATATATATTATAGATGTTTACAATTGAAAATTTCAAAATATTGACACAATGTAACAAAGGGTAGTTGAGAACACAAATTTCCAAAGTGTCAATGTCCAAGATTATTTTATTTTTATATTTATTATTCAACTATTCTTGCTACAAACACAGAGCAGAGACCCCCTAAACTATGACTAGGAGAAGTTAGTCTTAAATGAAAGAGAGGTAAATTCTTAGTCTAACAGAGAAGACTACAATGTGTTCAGATGGAGGGAGACAGCTTGTTTGATATCTGGAAGATGAGGTTGATCCTTTCCAGTGTCTTCTATTTTGCTACAACTATTAATAGAAATGTCATCTGTTGAGGATAGGAAGCTTGAGGAGGTGGAGGTTAAGGGAAACTCTGAAATAGCTCTCTTGTGGGAGGTGAGAGTAGGTTGCAAACAGTATAAATATAATGAAATGGTTGAGATTTCTAGTTGCTTTTGAGGTTGGTGAATATTATAGTATTCAAAATCTGACCAGCTTCATTGGTAATTTCTCCAGAATTTCTTGGCTTTCCAGATGGATGCATAAGAAACTGAATAGTTGGGGGTTGTCCATGGCTAGGTTGTGGCCACACAAGAGTATTTAGGATGTGGGCAAGTTTGAAATGATCTACTGTGGATAATAAACTTAAGGAGAAAGAAAAGAAGGCTTACATTTTGGCAGTGAAGAATTACAAAACTGTTTTATCATTCAAATTGTAAATTTATGCTGGTGCTTTGGTGTTAGAATTAAAAATATTTTTTTTTGCTTGATGTTTGTAGTATCGTATTTATTTTCTTTAGTGTTAAATATTTCCCAGGATCAATTTCTTACCCACTTTTAACTGTGAGTTATGACTTCAGAACAGTGCATAAGATTGGGGTGCCTGTGTGGCACAGGTGGTTAAGCATCCGACTCTTGGTTTCAGCTCAGTTTCTACTCATGATCTCACAGTTTGTGAGATGGAGCCCTGAGGCAGGCTATGTGCTGATGGTGTGCAGAGCCTGCTGGAGATTCTCTCTCTGTCTCTCTCTGCTCCTCTCTTGTGTGTTCACTCCTCTCTCTCAAAATAAATAAACATTAAAAAAAAAAGAATAGTGCATAAGATATATATGAACGATTTTGGGAATATTACAAAGTGGGAAAATGATAGACCAGTGTCTATTCATAGAACATGGCCTGATTTCCATTTGAATTCCTGCCTAGTCACCTATCCCTTCTCTTCCCAAAGATAACCAATGCACTGATTTTGTGAGTACATGTCCTTGCAATTATTTTTTTATTTTGCCACTATAACTGACTTCTAAATTACACAGTCTATCTGCCTGGTATATGATGGAAACATACATATTGTATTTGTGGGCCACTTGTTTCTTTTATAATCACTGCAGTTGTAATATGCACGCAGGTTGTATGTAGTTATAGCTCATTTATTTACTTCATGTATTTTTATTTATTCAGTATCCATTTATTTTCATTTATTCTGTATAACAGAATTAATTAGACTTATTGCTTCCATGTCCCCTTTACACTTTAAAAAATTGAGAACCACAGGGGCGCCTAAGTGGCTCAGTCAGTTAAGTGTCCAACTTCGGCTCAGGTCATGATCTCGTGGTTCGCGAGTTCAAGCCCCGTGTCAGGCTCTGGGCTGACAGCTCAGAACCTGAAGCCCGCATCCGATTATGTGCCTCCCTCTGTCTGCCCCTCTGCTGCTTGCACCCTGTCTCTCGCATTGTCTCAAAAATAAATAAACATTAAATTTTTTTTAATTGAGAACCACAGATAGTTTGGGTTTATGTGTGTTAAACATTCCAAATTTATCATATCAGAAATGAAAACTGAGACATTCTATAAATATCCATTTACCTATTACAAACATTTTTATAAATTTATTATAAAAATCTCATTACATGGCAATATAAATGACATAATTTCATGTTAATTATATTTTGAAAAATTTATTGAGAAGAATAGCATTGTTTTATATATTTTGCAATCTCTTTAATGTCTGGCTTAAGAGGAGATTATTGGCTTCTAATATCTGCTTTTTCATTTAATCTGCTCCAATGGGCATATAGAAATACATAAAATGTAGAAATAGATAAAGAAAATCCAGTCTCACACAGGTATGTAATTGGAAAACAGAGGAGAATTTTAGTAGCTTGTTAGATAATTGTATACATTCTTTTCAAAACTGCATAAAACTCAAAACATGATTGAGTTGCAGTGGGATGCCGGTATCATTTCTATGAACTGTTTATCCTGTTACTTTAAAATCCATTGATCTATCTTCACCTCTGAACGCATTATTACCCATGCATCATTTAGAAACATCACACATTGGTCATTTGGAAAATTCGGTTAGAAAGAGCTTCCAAATGTCAACACATTTCATTAAACAATATCAAGAACTCTATTTGTCAATATCACCATCAATCTCAGCAGAAGTCTTTAAATAGTAGACAGCTGTCAACCCCCTCCCCCCTGCTATTGGATGCAAGTTTCCCCAAATTCTAACTTATCAGGTTCAAATTGTATCATTGCCAACAAAGACCAAAACTTGTTTTCCTTGAAGTGACAGGCTCACTTTATTGTAGAGAATATGTGAATACATGTGCCAAATACTTGACTCTGAATATCCACAATTTGCAGTATATTTTAGTATTTAGCAGAAATACTTTATGCATTCCCCTTTCCTCTCCCAGACTATTAAAAACACATGTACTCAAAGGATGAGGCTTAATGACATTACATTTTTTAACTGCTCTTTTGAAGACATCTTTAACTGAAATGTTTCTTCTGCAAGTGTGTGGCAATGAATAATATAAGGAGTGCTACTATAGTTTGGTGTCCCTGCCACGCTTTGTGTTAGGGCAGCAGTTTTCCTCACCATTTGCATAGTCATTGCAAATGTCAACACAATGAGAAAAGCAAAACATGCCCTAAGGTTACTATGGAAATAATTTTGATCGAGCAGAACCCCTGAAAGTGTCATAAGGATTTTAGAGAGGGCATGAAGAAAGATTTGAAAACCATTGCAACCCGGTATTCAAACGTATGAATATATCACAATTTACTTAACCTTTTTTTACTAGAAATGGACATTGGGTCTTTCTGAATCTGTTTCCATGGATTCATTTTTCTCATTATATATTACATTTTCCTGATTCTTTGTTTGCTTGGTAATTTTTTAATTGGATGCCAGATATTGCAAATTTTATCTTTTGGGAGCTTGAGGATTTTTTTGTAACTCTTTAAAAGCTTTTGGCCTTCATTCTGACGCACAATTTGGAAGGAGTTGATCTTTTCAAGGCTTGCTTTTAAGATTCGCTAAAGGGTAGAGAGAGAGACCTTTAATTCAAAAGTAATTTTCCCCTTCTACTGAGGCAATATCCTTCTGAGTACTCTCCCCATTTGCTGTAAGGTTTTTCACTTTGGCTCTTGGGAACTTAAACTACTCCTGATGCTGTTTGAGGTCTGGGAATTGTATTCTCTTTTCCTTTCAGGTTGTTCTTTCCTGGGCCTCAAATAGCTTCTTCCTATACATATGCGGATCAGTAACCAGCAGAACCTGCTGTAGCTCTCCAAGGCTCTCATTCTGAATAGCTCTCTCTTTGTACAGCTTCCTCTTCTTTGTATTCTCCAACAAAAATTCTAGCTGCCTCGTTACAGGAGATACACTCCAAAGACTTTACACACTGGTAAAATCTCCTCTCCTACAGTACTGGTAGGACCGGTGACGGGCTCCTAACACATAGAATATGACAAAGATGATGGAATTTCATTTCCTGGATTGGAGTGTTACATATGACTCCATCTTAGTAGACTAGAAAGAGAGATTCTCTTGCTGGACCTGAAGAAGCAATTAGCCATGGTAAGAACCGTGTATGGACAGTGCCACCTGCCAAGAAGTTGCAAAATGACTCTAGGACCTAGGGGTAGCCCCAAGTCAATAGCCAATAAGAAGGCAGGGCCACAAGGAAATGAATTATGCAAACAACCTGAATGAGCTTGGAAGCATATCCTTCTCCAGGCTATCAACAACAGCCAGATTGTAGAAAGAGTCCAAACATCCATCAACTGATGAATGGATAAAGAAGAGGTGAATACTGCTCGCTTTGGCAGCACATATACTAAAAAAAAAAAAGAAGAAGAAGAAGAGGTGAATGGATACATACATACATATATCTGTATCTATATATATGTAAAATTACATACATACATATATATGTAAAATAAATGAAAAAAGAATGAAATCTTTTGATTTGTGTCAATGAATGACATAAAAAAGAAGGAAATCCTGCCATTTGCAATGATGTGGATGGAGCTAGAGAGTATTATGGTAAGTGAAATAGAGGAAAAAAATACCATGATTTCATTCATATGTGGAATTTAAGAAACAAAACAAATGAACACAGAAGGAAAAAAGAGAGAGAGGTAAACCAAGAAACAGACTCTTAACAATAGAGAACAAACTGAGGGTTACTGGAGGGGAGGTGGGCAGAGGATGGGTTAAGTGGGTGATCGGTATTGAGGGCCCTTATTGTCATGAGCACTGGGTGTTGAATGGAAGTGAAGTCACTAAATCCTACACCTGAAGCTAATGTTACACTGTATGTTAACTAACTGGCATTTAAATAAAAACTTGGATAAAAAAATTATATTTGTGAGTTATGGTAAGAATGGTGTTTATGACAAAGATAATGGGCTATTTTGACTTGCAGTGTATGCTAGAAAGAAACGAAGAGAATGAATGGTATAAAATTTACTGAGTACCTAGCAAATGCCAAGTCTCTGACTTTCAGTAACTCACTACTTTAGGACTAACTTGAGAGGTTTCACACGTTTTCTTAAGGCCTTAGAACTAATGAGAGAAGACCAAATTCAGATTCAAGTCACCTAGTCTAAAAATTGCATAGGATAATGCTTCCAAAGGATGAGAAAAAGAAGGATGTAGATAAAAGAAGGAAAATGTAAAGGAGAGAAATATAATAAAGAGAAAGAAAATTCAAAGGTTGCAACAATGTTCTCTACTTTTAATCTGTCTTTTCTTTTAAAATGTTTTACCAGTCCAGATTGTCAACCTAATCACATTACATTCTCCTAGTGATGAATTAAAGAAAAACACCATTCATAGTGAAAATTAAAAGGAGAGATCAGAAAGGTGACAAAAGGAAAGGCAAATTTATTTTTAAAGGTCAATACCTCATTACGAACATAATTAAAGATACAAGTTTTTGCATTCAGATGATCATCTGTATGTTGTAGCTATAATTATGTTAATCTGCAATATAAAGTTAGACAGCAGATAGGAGTGAAATCCATGTATATACTTCATTAGTGATAAAGTATTACTATATGGCACACATAAACTATACCCCAGGGACTTGATAATATACAAATATACCAAATACAGATAGGATAGGCAATTCAGAGTTATTTCATTCTTTATTAGTATTATCAGTTTCCATTAACACCGTATGGTGTTATTTTCTTATCAATTGATTAATAAATGTTGACATGATATCTGGCTAGAATAAAAAGTAAGGAGTATTTTGGCAACATTCTAGAGTTGGCAAAATACTGACAGATAAGTAAAAGTCAGGTTCCTAAAATTGTGTTTAAATCCATCAAAATTCATTTTTCTAGTGAATGTATTTAAATAATCTCTGACCTTGATTGGTCCCTGACATTTCCTATTTGCAGAATAACAGAATAGTAACTGAACACAGCCAGGCGCCCCTCCAAAGAAATGATCAACTTTAAAAAAATTACTATGAAATAATACTTTAAATGCAATTGAAAAACATACTTTATCTTCAAACATCATTGGGTAAGCTCCAAAACTGAATTTAAATAATTATGTAATAATATTCTATAAAAGATGCACATTGTTGAAGCTATCACCTGTGCCTAAGGAGTATACATCATGGACTATTATGTAATTTCAACTTGATATGATGGCAATTGGGTTCCGATTTTACAACATATTCCAGTTCTCTTTGCAACTGCAAACCTTAATGATGCTCATTTTCTTGTTTATTTAAAGATATGGCTTATTTCCAGTAGTATATAAGACTAAAGTGAGCTAATTAACTTTAATGGAACCCATTATCAGGAAACAGAAAAGTAGAATATCTACATAAAACCTGTTGAAAGTTATATGCTCTCTTTCTAATTACAGTAACAAGTCAAATGCCATCGTATTCCTAAGCTGGAAATATGTGTGCTACAGGAGACAGAGAAAGATGACATTTTCATACACAGTCGGTTTGAGTATATGTGACTGCATTGATTTATTAACGTAAGCAAAAACGAGTGCAGTGAAAAAAAAGTCACTCTAACCAGTCTTAACAGGACAAAAACTACAAAAATATACTGAGAAATCATTTGAAACAACATGGGATACTTGTAGAGAGTTGATACTCATAACTTTGCATGCATTTTACATGCAACAAATGATGAGTGATGTTATAAACAAAAGAGAGAGGAGGAAGACACAAACGTAGATGAATCACTGACTTAGTAGCAGAAAAAATGAAGACAGACCTTCTGACCGTATATTTTGGTTATCTGCAAGGACCCTAAGTAGTTGATTTCAATATTAAAGAGGTGTGAATTGGACACCAACCTGTGCAATGCACAAAATGACTTGTGGCCACTTGCAACCAACCTGTGCTTTACATAAGTGTAGGTAACACACACATAGATCAACCTCACCTGCAGCACATCTTTTCATCTGGTATGAAGCAAAAGTTGCCTTTGACTTTGCATTTCCTATTATCATACCATTGTTTATCTAAAGCTCACGGAGTCATCCACTCTGTGAAGTTTCCTACATTTAACATCCAGGTTTGCATTTGGCCAGTTGTGCCATCTTACTGATAGTAGCAGTTTTTTCCTACACTCATCCAAGAGTCCTTTATTGTCTTTAGATATTTACTGCATTTTGTGTTGAGCACTGGAGACATACAGTGATCAGAATACATAATCATGTACTCATTAAGGTTACAATTGAGGAAGACAGGCATTAACACAGTAGCCACTAGTTTAATTAACTATTTGTGCAAAAGTACTGTGAAGGAGGTATAGTGATATGGGTGCATGGAATTAGAGAAAACTAAACTAATTCTTAAAGCTTCACAAGTACGTTCCTGAGAGCATTGACTGATGTTTCATTTTAGATGTATCTGGATAAAGGGAATGGGAGGAACATATCAGGATGAGGGAACTGCTTTAGTATCTAATGAATTAGCAAAGAACATCCTCATAAATGATGGTAGAGTACAGTGGGAAGAACGGGTTTAAAGGAGGAAGAACTGGGCCTGAAGAGAGAACTTAGAATAGATTATGATAAATTGGAATAACCAACGATTCTGATTCATTCATTTATTCACTCTAAAAAATTTATTGTAAGCTCTATAACGGTGTAGAACATGTCTATCTTGTTGACTAGTTAAGGATGGCCGTATTGAAGGGAAAAAAAAGAAATGACAGAAGAGTAAAGACTGTAAGAATATTAAGCAAATTCTTATGGCACGGGTCACCAGGAGGACACCCAGTTGAATGAAGACAGTAAGTTCAGTTCTAATCTAACTCTAGGCAAAACATGTTCCCAAATGCTGTGTGAGTGTTGCTATCAGCAACTCTCCTGAAAATCAAATAAAATGTTTCTTGCTGATATTGCAGGTGTGGCCAGTTCTGTGCTGTTCTAGAATGTTTTTTCCTCACTTTATGGATATAATTATATAAATTAAATGATTATAAGCCCATATATACTAAGCACATATGTGAATTTTTGTATATATGTCAAAATTTTGAAGACATTTCACTCACAACTTTTAAGAAGACTTGAAAAATTGAAACTTTAATGAAATGTCTAGAAGATAGGCTGGGAGAGGCATGGGTAAGAGGTAGCTAAGTATGTGAAACTCCAGATTAAAAACGGGTATTCAACATGTGTAACTACTACTTTACAACAACAATGAAAAAGGCATATGTGTCCCCTATTCCATTTAATAATTTAAAATAACTGGCACAGGTCAAAGGTTTCTGTCACTATGCATAGTGGCCCATTTCAAACATAAGAACAGAATGCAAAGAAGTATAAAATGAAATTCAATGTCTATTGTTTTCTATAAATTTCTATTTAAAAAGTTATAATTCATGAGTTAGCCTGTAGAAATCCTTCTCTAGTATCATATTTAATAGTTTTCCTTCCATTCTCTTTATTCCAGGGAAGATATTTTACCTAGACATACAAACTATTATTTAAACTCTCTCTGAAAATACGATTTGCCTGTAAAAGTATCATCACTTTTAAAATTATATACAGTATGTTCTATGCAACTTTTTTTCTATAATAAAATAATAAAATTTCATGTACTGGCCTAATAAGCTTCATGTTTCCCTGAGGTTTAATACATTTGTTTTGTATAAATTTAAAGCTTATTAATGTTTATAGTGGTTAATATAGCTTTTAAAGAAACTAGTTCATTTTCAAGGCTTGTAAACCACTTAAAGTTATATGGGACTTTCAACTCCATTAATTAAATTGTAGGAATATATTAGTCAGCTTGGACTACCATAACGAAGTCTACAACCTGGTAGCTTAAAGAAATGTATTTTCTCACAGTTCTGGAGGCAGGAAGGTGCTAGATTAGGGTGCTAGAAAGGTCAGGTTCTGTTGAAAGCTCTCTTGCTGGCTCTCAGACCATGCCTTCTCACTATATCCTCATGGGGAGGAGAGAGAGAGCAATCTGGTGTCTTTTCCTCTTCTTAAAAGGGCACTAATCCCATCATGAGGGCTCTATCCACATGACCTCACCAGAACCTGATTATTTCCGGAAGGCCCTACCTCCAAAAGCCATCACACTGAAGGTTACAGTTTCAACATATGTAATTTGAGGGGAACACAATTCATTCCACAACATTAAGTTTTATAATCAGAAGTCCCAAATCTGGAACAAGTATAAGAAATATATGTACTAATCAAAGGGTTAAATTTTCCTTCAAATGGCTATTGGTTAATCCTTAAGCATTTACACAAAGAAAGGAGCAGAGGAAGAGTTGTTTATATGAAAATATATAGAAATTCCAAATAAATTTTAATCATTATACCTATATTTGCCTACCACTATATAAATGTCAAAGTGGTTTTTAAGATACTGTCTTCTTATATAACCAAAAGTGATATACCTGCTTTAGAACTTTTCATTTTTTCCTATTAATATTCACATTTCAAAAAGTCTGTTTCATAGGATTAAAATGTTGTTTGTGGCTACTGAAAATCCAAACAAATAAGTAGGCAAGTCCCCTGCTCTGAATCTTTGGTCTTTCAAAGCTGACATTAATATAACCTGTCACACTAAAGGACATTTTCAGTAGATATGAAAACAGCCAAGCAATCCTCTTACCAAAGATCTCCCACGCATAATCCTCTCTCACATGCAGATGAAAAACTGACCTGAAGCTCCATTTTTGAGCAGAGGCCTGCTCTTTAGGTCATACAGCTCAAAATAATAATTTTTACCTAAAAATTCACTCTTTACACAAAGGATTCATCTTTGTTTGTTTCATGGATATTTTATTTGATATATTTCTGTGGATGCTTAATATCCCCTGAAAGACTACATGATCATTTCCATCTTTGTATACCTGAATAGTTTAAGTATTTATAGACAGAATAAGAATTGACAAATGCAAATAATCAGGTCTAAACAATATTATATTTTAGTGGTAAGTAGAACACGTGAATTCTCTTCAGCTGCTCTTCACAGATTCTATAAGCACATCCTTATCAACAAACACTTTATTAGTATAAATTATTTTACATCAGTGGATCTCATACCACAATGATTGTTGAGTTGCTGTATGATTTGAAACTTTAATGCTACCTTTGAAAAGAAAGGTCATTTCAGATACTTTTTACCAAATTGTGATTTGGGGGGAACTAGGAAATAATGCAATCCAATTAAAGAAATAAAATGATTGGAGCATATATTTAAAAGGCTCTTGTGTGGAAGTATTAATGTAAAGAGAAGAATCAGCATATTTCTTCCATTTATTTTCTAAGAAGGATTAGAGACATAAAGTAGCTGGCTCATTTGAAAGTCATTCAGATTCTTAGAAAATGCATGAATCACACAATTTAATTTACAAAGTCTGAAATGCTGTCATTCTTTTTCTTTATAGTGGATAATCCTATTTCTAGATACATAAAACTGCTTAGAGTACATTTTGATTTAATAGTTGAGAAGGAGTAAAAAAATCTAGTGACATCAGTTTACTAATTTATTTTTCTAATTAAATTGTCTTTAATCTTTGTTGTTTTTAGAGGATCATTACATTAATAAATGGGGCAGAAATGGAAGCTAATCATTATTAATTTAATTGCAAGATGAATGAAGTCATGTGTCAAAAGCAACAGATTTACACTTCTTTGCACATCCAACACATTGATTTAAAAAAATGATTTAAAAATTATCAAAGTGGTCCCTTGCTTTAGAAGGTAATATTAAAAGTTAGAAACTGTTTCATTTTCTTGTGTATAGTTAGAAAATTTAGAGTCAAACAGCAAGTCTCCTGATTAAAATAATTCCGCAGTTAATGAAGTGACTTGCGTCGTCCTACTTCCTGACTCTTGTTTACTAGACAGTCTTTGTTTTGCCTGTTCCATCCTTCAAGCATGCTCATGATTCCTATGAATAGTCTTTTGGACTCCCTTCTAGGTGTTGAACGTCACACAGGAAAGTGCATTTATTTATTTATCTAAATTTTTTGTTTTTTTTACATTTACTTATTTTTGAGAGACAGAGAGACACAGAGCACAAGTGGGGAAGGGGCTGAGATAGAAGGAGACCGGAATCTGAAGCAAGTTCCAGGCTCCCAGCTGTCAGCACAGAGCCTGATGCAGGGCTGAGCCTTGCTCACAAACCCTGAGATCATGACCTGAGCGGAAGTCGGAAGCTTAACCTACTGAGCCACCCAGGCGCCCCAGGAAAGTGCATTTATTGAAGAACGTAATCCAGGCTATGGGGGTTTTTTTGGCCATCACTGATCTGAATTAGCCAGTGTGACACAGGTTTGGATGGAAATTCCAGGGGCCAAAAGCAATGCCAAACCTAATGGAAATGATCTTATGTAGTTTTCCATTTATATTTAAAAGATGTTAAATTATTCTACACGGAAACAAGTGGGATGGTGTTAAGATAACGCCAAAAAGGAATCAGAACAGAATTTCTGACTCCCAGTATTCTGAATCCGATTGTGGGACGTGCCTGTCTCATGACCCTGACCAGTTAGTTCGTCTTGCCTCTCAAGTTGTTTCCTGACCTGCTTCATAGGGATGGAAATGCCTACCTCATTAGATCATTATGAGGATCAAATGAGAGAAGCTGCTGCATTTGCTTACTCTGGGCCATTTAAAACCACAGATGTGTGAGAAGATAGACGTTTTACATACTATGAATTTCACTACAGTGAGATAATAAATTTATGATGATACATAGATCATTTCTTAAGATGTTAAAGGCCCAGAAATGTGTTGGATGTGAAGTTACTATATCCTGTTATTTTGTTATATGTTTTTCTGTTATAAATGAGCACAAATTAATTTCTATTATAGAATTGTGGCACAGAGAATTTTTGTGCAATAAATTGTCAATATTTTGAGTTGCTTTTCAGAAGTATATGTAGATATAATTGAAAATGTACAAGGATTTTGGTTTTTATAGAGCATAGTAGTCTAAATTTATCAACAACAGATGATATCAGCATTAATATAAGCCAGGTAAAAATGTATGTGTAGAGGAGGAATGCAGGCATGTAATTTTGGCTTTTGTAAAAACAATTATGAAACACTTTTTATTCACACCATATCTTTCCCTGATCACAACATCATCTATACCAGAGATGAATACACACCCACAGAGATCAAGAAAAAGCAAAACAAAACTTGCTGTGCTTGAAAGTTGACTATTCTCATTTGGGAAACACTTAAAATATTGATCTTCTGAATCCCAAATTTTAAGATAGCATCCCTCAACTATGTGCCAGATACTGAGAAAGGCTTTTGCATGCATTCCATCATTTAATTTTCATATATGCAGGAAATGAGATTTTAGATATGCTAAGAAACTTTGGGCAAAATTAAGAAGAGGCAGACACAAGGCTCTTCTATAAATTCCTACAAAAAATTAAGTGCCTTCCATCAGTGGAGTGTACAGACTTTAATTAGCCAGCATGCTATCTTGTTTTCAGCTATCAGTAATCACAAAAATTGTATCTCAGTTGTTATTGCACAAAACTAATACAATATCGTAGAAAGTATTCATGTGCTCACTGAATATTAAAGCTTATAACTTCAAAGATGGTAGTAACTGTCAAGTATTCCATTATTATCCCCTTTAATAACTGGAAAGCTTTAAAATAAATCACTTTGGTGGTGCCTAGGTGGCTCAGTTGGTTAAGCGTCCAGTTTTGGCTCAGGTCATGATCTCGTGCTTCATGGGTTCAAGCCCCACGCGGGGTTCTGTGCTGAAAACTCAGAGCCTGGAGTCTGCTTCAGATTGTGTCTCCCTCTCTCTCTGCCCCTCCCCCACCCACACTCTATCTCTGTCACTCAAAAAATGAATAAACACTAAAATTTTTTTTAAGTAAACCAGTTTGGAAGGGTCTTATGTGGTTAAAAAAAAGTAGAAAAGAAAATCAGTCAGAAAAATATTATTTAAACATTATCAAATTCTCCAGATCTAAATTTTCAAATAGATGGAATGAAATATAAGGAATGTTATTTATTTTATCCTCTATAGAATGTCCATCTTTCGTGAGGTCATTTAATACAAATGTCTACCTGATTTAATAGCATAAAAATGGAGGGACTAAAAGTGAATACTTGGGGCACCTGCGTGGCTCAGTTGGTTGAATGTCTGGCTCGTGATTTCAGCTCAGGTCATGGTCTCGTGGTTCATGAGATGGAGCCCCATGTCAGGCTCTGCACTGAGAGCATGGAGCCTATTTGGGATTCTCTCTCTCCCTCTCTCTCTCTCTGCCCCCCACCCACTTGCCCGTGCTCTCTCTCAAAATGAATGAATGAGTGAATAAATAAATAAGACTTTACAATATAGAAATGTATCAAAATAACAAAAAAGTAAAAAAAATGAATTATTAATCAATTTTTCTCCGTTCTCAATTAAAGCACTGGGTTTACAAACATTTTCCCATGAACTACTGAAATATTATAGAAAATTGCACATTTCAACCCTCAATCTCATGAAAGCTAGATAGAATTTGTATTATCAACTCTAGAAATCTAAAATACCATGATATTGTTTGGAAACTTAAGGAAAAAAAATAATTACACAGAAATTCCAGATTTCCCAGAAATGAAAGGGAAGGGTAGATAAAAATTGTCATGGCTCAGTTCAGGTATCAGGAAGCTCACAGGTCACAAAACTCAGAATAAAGAAGGAAGGGTGCCTGGCAGCTTAATTTTCTATCACTCCTTTTCTAAAAAAATATGTTTTACAGAAAATCCTATTTGGTTAATTAAATGGCTGGATCCTACTGGCTTAAAACTTCACCAATTTCTTGGACTCCTCCTGGTTGAATGGAAGAAGTGAGATACCCTTAGATTGTAAGAGATTTTTAGGATTTCTGGCACTTTATTTTTTTTAACTTTATTTATTTTGAGAGATAGAGCAAGCACATGAGCAGGGGAGGGGCAGAGAGAGAAAAAGTCCCATGAACTGAGATCATTACCTGAGCCAAGATCAAGAGTCACACACTTAACTGACTGAACCAACTAGGTGCCCTGAATTTCTGGCACTTTAGAACCATGAGCTATTGTCCTTTAGCATATGGCTTGTTGGACTGATGCCTCATCTTCATGGACATTACATTTTCACTAGAATTCTTAAATAAGATCCATGAGGTCAACTCATATTTTCATTGCATTCTGGCCTTGTTCATCTCCATTACTGTGTTTATATCACTATTTGCTGGACACTGCCTCGTCCTCTTCCCATGTAATCAGTATATCAGAATTTTATTTCATACCATTGTTACTACATGTTTTACTAAAGTATTCCTTGGGAAAAACAAAAGCAGTCATTGTATTTCTCCTTTGTGAGCTGCATGAAACATCATCCTTGAGCAAAACTATCTCCCAGTGCAGACATGTTTTTTTCTTCAAATGCCAGGAAAAATATAGGCTATTTCATTAGCCCTTATGATCTCTTTAATATTGTATATAATGGTCCTCCAAAATCATTATTTCTTCTGATATTAATTAAGTGGTGGTATCACAATACTTGAAAAATATTTCCTTGTCTCTGTACTCAGCCCACTGCTACCTCATCGTCCAAAAAGAAGATAGTATTTCATAGTAAAGACATGATAAAGAAGAAATCAGAAATTATCTTTTAGTCTCTGGGTTTATAATTTAAAAAGGTTATACCTATTAGAGAGATGATACTGGTTATATTTAAAGCAAAAAACATTGAGATAGAGAAATTGTCTCTGATGAAAAAAATCATCATGAATAAAAAGAGGAGTAATGAGAATGTTGAACTAGATGGGATTTGTTGAGTGTTGTATCATGTTTCCCTGGTTGGATGCCTGGGGACACATTAGAGATTTGGAGTCTGAAAACAAGAATCTCTACCTGCTCGGTTAGAGACCCAGCAAGACAGTAATATTGCAGGAGAAAGAATGATTGACTGAGTACTTGCACTTGCAGTATGGGGTCATTGGCGGCTTACATGTGTCAATGAACACCTGAAGGGAACAGATCTTCCTCCACCCTAACACACTCATAGCCTTGAATCTACACATGCTCCTAGGATTCAGTTACAACTCCAAGGAAAGGAGGTAATACAGAACAGAAATGACCAAGATTCATGTTTTTCTTTCCTGGCGAATAGGGATTCAAAACATAACATACATTGAGTTTGGCTATCATTATAATTGTGCCTATAATGTCTGTCTATCTGTCTGTCTGTCTGTCTCTGTCTCTGTCTCTTTCTCTGTCTCTTTCTGTGAAAAATCTATGAAACTCCTGAAAGCACAAGCTGCATCTTAATCATTTTATTTCCATGCTATGATTTCACCAAGAAATCGTTGATAGGGGCGCCTGGGTGGCTCAGTCGGTTGAGCGTCCGACTTCGGTTCAGGTCATGATCTCGCAGTCTGTGAGTTCGAGCCCCGCATCGGGCTCTGTGCTGACAGCTCAGAGCCTGGAGCCTGCTTCGGATTCTGTGTCTCCCTCTCTCTCTGCCTCCCCCCCACTCATGCTCTGTCTCTCTCTTTCTCTCTCTCTCTCTCTCTCTGTCAAAAGTAAATAAACATTTAAAAAATGTTGATGAATAAACAGATAATGAATTAACACAGATTATAAACTAGGAGGTAGAAATATTATCTAAACTTTGAACCTTAAAGTTAGACCACTGTTCAGAAGTGATAAACTGATGATTAATTATTAGTTGAGAAACCAATTTCCATTACATGGTGTTTCATGGACTATGTTATCTGGAAATACCTCAACAGGTTTTACTTGTCATTTACCTCTCTTCTATGAGCCTTTCCAGGAAAACTATTCTTTTCAACATATAGTCACGATTTCATCACTTGCTTTCCAACAGTGCAATGAAAGACAGTCCTGGGTATACCCTAAAGTCACCTTCCTGACAATGATGAACCTTAGAAAAGACTAAAAGTATTTGCCTGGATAAAGGAGACTGAAAAAATGTATGAAAATATATCTATTACAGATTAAATATATTTTTAGAATTATGGTTTCACTACCAGGCATTGATAAAAAAAGAGTAGTTTAATTTTTTATAAGTTAACCATGAGTCTCAAAAACCTCAAAGAGAACAAAAGATTTAGTAATATTTGATGGCTCCTAAAATTCAGAGGGTAATTATTAAAACATGTTTTAAACTTAAAATAGCTATTGGACTTCATATTTTAAGCAGTATTATAAATTATAATCTGATATGATTTTTTTTCTTTTTTTTCTCTAAATTAAATTATCATCCTATGAATGATGGAAGCTTTGACCAGAACAATCTAAACTAGCCTGAGATTGTCTTCTAGGATATCTAATTCCCACAGTGGCTCACTGAGGCTCAGTACCACAGTGTAGAGAGCTGTTGTCCCTGTAAGAAGTGAGGCTCTGCTGTGAACCTCTGGGACACTTTATTTTAACTTGTTCTCTTGTCAGAAGTATTCGACTTTTTTTCCTCTTTAACAGTCATTGTATGTCTAGGATGAATTGGCCTAATTAAAGCAACAAGAACATAAGCAATAGCGGCTCTGCTTTGCTGAAGCTCCCACCTTTTTCTTAAGGAATAACCATTCTCATTCTTTTGTTCTACATGAGCACACTTAATTATGTTAATAATTGTTATTTATAAAAGTTTAAAAGGTGTTTATAACAAAAATTAGTTAAGATTTTTCTTCTGAGGTTGTTTACTTCAGAAAAAATAGACTGATCCAAAATGCAAGATGAATGAATGAAGTGAAATCAAAACCATGATTTACAATAGGCTTTAACTGTGATCGCCACAATCAGAGTGAGAGCCAAAATCAGATGCTAGGGAAAATATAGTAGATTGCTTTCCACTACAACCAAAATGTACTAAATATCTGCTAGTCACTCATGATTCTGTAGAGCTCTGTGTGAGTGAGGAAAGACATCACAAATGCAACACACAGCTTCAAACAGTTTACTTTGTGGCGAAGATATGAACATGAAACATCAGTGAAAAATATAATACAGAACACAATGAGCCACTAAATCACCTGACCTAGACAGTATAAATATTGATTGAAAAAATTTCAATGAATTCAGTGTAATTGTAGAGAAGATGAGATCTGGGGCAAGCTTTGAACAATGGACAGGATTAAAAGAGATAAATGAGAAGTAAAGGACATTGAAGGTGAGGACCATGAATGATCAAAAGGGATGGTCAGGTTAAGAACACAGCTGATTTAAGGCACAGTGATATGAGAAGATCATCTTGTTAGTACGTGGGAAAGTTCAGTGAAATCATGGAAGATTTTCAAAACCATGCAAATGAGTGTTACCTTAAAAGCTAATAACCAGAAAGACAGCAACTACTTCCGAATTGTTTAATGGCCTGATGGTAATAATGATGGTGTTGATGAAGTTGCTAATAATAATAGAGAGCATTTATACTACATGCCAAGCACAGTCCTGTGGTCTAACATGTTCTTATTTAATCCCCATGACATCTTCTAAGGTCAGTAATGTTGCCATACCATTTTACAAATGATGGAATGGAGGTTGTTTTGGGTTATATAAATTCTAATTTTCAGAATAGAGATTTCACACCAGTTGTATTCTAGCAACTACATATAAATCGCAGCTAAAGTTCTTATAAAAATACAGATAACTCCGGGTAGTGCAGACATTTTAACAATATTTATTCTTCCAATCCATGAGTATGGCATGTCTTTCCATCTCTTTGCATCATCTTTAATTTATTTCATCAGTGTTTCACAGTTTTCAGAGTATAGGTCTTTGATTAAGTTTATTTCTAGATACTTTACTCTTTTTGGTGCAATTACATATGGGACTGCTTTCTTAGTTTCACTTTATGCTGCTCCATTATTAGTTTATAGGAAAGCTACAGATTTATGTACAATTGATTTTGTATCCTGCTACTTTACCAAATTCATTTATCACTATCCAAAGTAATCTACAGATTTAATGCAATCCCTATCAAAATACCAACAGCATTTTTCACAGAACTAGAACAAAACAATGCTAAAATTTGTATGAAACCACAAAAGACCTCAAGTAGCCAAAGCAATCTTGAAAAAGAAAAACAAAACTGGAGATACCACAATTCCAGATTTCAAGTTATATTATAAAACAATACTAATTAAAGCAGTATGATACTGGCATACAAATAGACTGGGATAGAACAGAAAATCCAGAAATAAACTCACAATTATATGGTCAATTAATATTCAATAAAGGAGGTATAAATGTGCAATGGGAAAAAGACAGTCTTTCAACAAATGGTGTTGGGAAAACTGGACAGCCATATATGAAAGAATGAAATTGGACCACTTTCTTTCACCATACACAAAAATAAAATCAAAATGGAATAAAGACCTAAATATGAGACCTGAAACCATCAAAATTCTTGAAGAGAGCACAGGCAGGAATCTCTCTGACATTAGCCCAAGCAATCATGGCTAGATATGTCTCTTGAGGCAAGGGAAACAAAAGCACAAAGAAACTATTGAGTCTACAACAAAATAAAAAGTGTCTGTACAGCAAAGGAAACAATCAACAAAGCTGAAAGGCAACTTACTGAATGGGAGGAGATATCTGCAAATAACACATTTAATAAAGGCTTAGCACCGAAAATATATAAAGAACTGATACAACTCAATACTCAACACCCAAAAAGCAAATAATCCAATTAAAAAATGAGCAGAACACATGACCAGGCATTTCTCCAGGGAAGACATACAGATGACCACACATGAAGTTACTCATCATCAGGGAAATAAAAATCACTACTATGAGATATCAGCTGACACCTGTCAGAATGGCTAAAATAAAAAAAATTAAAAAATTTAAAAAAAAAAAATAAATAAATAATAAATAAATAAATAAATAAATAAATAAATAAAAACATAAGAAACAAGTATTGATGAGGATGTGGAGAAACAGGAACCCGTGAGTACTGTTGGTGGGAATGCAAACTGGTGCATCCATTGTGTAAAACAGCATGATATTATTATCAAAAAATAATAATAGTAAAAAAAAAACAGAACTACCTTACAACCCAGGAATCATACTACTGGGTATTTAGCCCCAAATTACAAAAACACTAATTCAAAGGATGTATGCACCCCAATGGTTATTGCAGCATTATTTACAATAGTCAAACAATAGAAGCAACCCAACTGCCTATTGATAGATGAATGGGTAAAGAAGAGGTGGTATATACACATATATGTGTACACATATATATACACATATATGTGTACACATATGTGTATACATATGTGTGTATATATGTACACATATGTGTATATATATATATGATATATATGTATACACACACACACACACACACACACACACACACAATGGAGTATTACTCAGCCATAAAGAAGAATGAAATCTTGCCATTTATAATGACATAGATGGAGCTAGAGAGTATTATGCTAAGCAAAATAAGTCAGTAGAGAAAGACAAATACCATATGATTTCACTTATATATGAAACTTAAGAAACAAAGCAAATGAGCAAAGGAAAGAGAGAGAGAGAGGGAGAGGGAGAGAGAAAAACCAAGAAACAGACTCTTAACTACAGAGAACAAACTGATGGTTACCAGAGGGGAGGTGGGTGAGGGGATGGGGGAAATAGGTGATGCGGATTAAAGAGTAGTCTTACCATGATGAAAAAAAAAATGATTAAAAAAAACACAGACTATCCTAAATAGGAGGTAATTTAGCAGAGCACACAAGAGAAATTAGACTAAACCTAAAAAAAAATTGTATATGGGTAAAATAAAATACTTTAAGAATCACACATGAAAAAATCATGGCTTATAATTTTAAGTCTGAATTTCACTATCCTAAATCAGTGTTGCTCAAAATGGAGTCCATCAACTACCTGAAACTTTATGAACTAGATTGTTCATTAAACAATTAAACAATAAAAACACAGCATAGATGTCTGGGTTTATTTAAACCAAATAAATCGGAATATTTTGGCAGTTACAAGAACTGTAGCACATATTAATTCCCACAGTAGCATGCAGACTAAATATTATTTCTTAATATTATACCTTCTATATATTATTTCTCTCTTTATATATATAGCCTGTGCTTGGAAAAGACTTAGTACTTGGAACAGCTACCTGGACAACTGAAACCATTCTCCTTGTGCCTAGGGAAACTCTCATGGTTTGCAGGAGAAAAGCTTAACTTTGGATTTCTTCACCTGTGTCTTAGATCAGAACCAGATGTTTGAGTGCAAGTGCCTGAATGAATTTCTAAATCAGAAGAATTTCATGTGCTATTTTGAGGCTTTGGAGAAAATAGGTGCCCATATGAAGACTGACCGCTTCTTCAAGATGACCATGAACAAGACGGCCCAGTAGAGCAGCAAGAGGATAGGATGAACAGAAGGCTGACTTGCATTGCTTGCTTTGTTTCATCCTGTCCCCAGGAGGGCTGTACTCTAAATTCACCACCCTTTCGAATAAATAGCACTTAGGCTAAAACAACAACAAACAAACCAACAAACATAACTTTATACTTTATATACATATCATTTGTAACTAAATTTTAGACACACATATACACGTATATAATTGATCCCATTACAAGCCTACACCATCCCGTTTGTTAAACTCCATCCCTAGAAGTATCCATGAGTCTCAAGTCAAGGTAAATTTTTTCTACCATACTTTTACATGTTAGGAAAATACCGATGCAATTTAAAATGCATGAAATTGCTTGGAAATTCAAACTGTTGTCCTAAATATATAATTGTGTAACTTTATTTTTAGACTCAGCACTATGCTTTTGAGATATTTTTCATGTGGATACAGGTAAATATTGTTCATTATTTTATACTGCTTTTCAGACACAAAGACGGAAGATGGCGGCGTAGGAGGACGCGGGGCTCACAGCGCGTCCTGCCGATCACTTAGATTCCACCTACACCTGCCTAAAGAACCCAGAAAACCGCCAGAGGATTAGCAGAAGGGAGTCTCCAGAGTCAAGCGCAGACTAGAGGCCCACGGAAGAGGGTAGGAAGGGCGGCGAGGCGGTGCGCGCTCCACGGACTGGCGGGAGGGAGCCGGGGCGGAGGGGCGGCTCGCCGGCCAAGCAGAGCCCCCGAGTCTGGCTGGCAAAAGCGGAGGGGCCGGACGGTGTTCCGACAGCAAGCGCGACTTAGCGTCTGGGAGGTCATAAGTGAACAGCTCTGCTCGGAAAGCGGGAAGGCTGGAGGACAAAGGGAGGGAGAGCTGCCGAGCCCCCGGACGGCAGAGCTCAGCTTGGCGGGGAACAAAGGCGCCAGCGCCATCTCCCCCGCCCATCCCCCAGCCAAAATCCCAAAGGGAACCAGTTCCTGCCAGGGAACTTGCTCGCTCCGCGCAAACACCCAACTCTGTGCTTCTGCGGAGCCAAACCTCCGGCAGCGGATCTGACTCCCTCCCGCTGCCACAGGGCTCCTCCTGAAGTGGATCACCTAAGGAGAAGCGAGCTAAGCCTGCCCCTCCAGCCCCCGTGCACCTTGCATACCCACCCCAGCTAATACGCCAGATCCCCAGCAACACAAGCCTGGCAGTGTGCAAGTAGCCCAGACGGGACACGCCACCCCACAGTGAATCCCGCCCCTAGGAGAGGGGAAGAGAAGGCACACACCAGTCTGACTGTGGCCCCAGCGGTGGGCTGGGGGCAGACATCGGGTCGGACTGCGGCCCCGCCCACTAACTCCAGTTATACACCACAGCACAGGGGAAGTGCCCTGCAGGTCCTCACCACTCCAGGGACTCTCCAAAATGACCAAACGGAAGAATTCCCCTCAGAAGAATCTCCAGGAAATAACAACAGCTAATGAACTGATCAAAAAGGATTTAAATAATATAACAGAAAGTGAATTTAGAATAATAGTCATAAAATTAATCGCTGGGCTTGAAAACAGTATACACGACAGCAGAGAATCTCTTGCCACAAAGATCGAGGGACTAAGGAACAGTCACGAGGAGTTGAAAAACGCTTTAAACGAAATGCAAAACAAAATGGAATCCACGATGGCTCGGCTTGAAGAGGCAGAGGAGAGAATAGGTGAACTAGAAGATAAAGTTATGGAGAAAGAGGAAGCTGAAAGAAAGAGGGATAAAAAAATCCAGGAGTATGAGGGGAAAATTAGAGAACTAAGTGATACACTAAAAAAAAATAATATACGCATAATTGGTATCCCAGAGGAGGAAGAGAGAGGGAAGGGTGCTGAAGGGGTACTTGAACAAATTATAGCTGAGAACTTCCCTGAACTGGGGAAGGAAAAAGGCATTGAAATCCAAGAGGCACAGAGAACTCCCTTCAGACGTAACTTGAATCGATCTTCTGCACGACATATCATAGTGAAACTGGCAAAATACAAGGATAAAGAGAAAATTCTGAAAGCAGCAAGGGATAAACGTGCCCTCACATATAAAGGGAGACCTATAAGACTCGTGACTGATCTCTCCTTTGAAACTTGGCAGGCCAGAAAGGCTTGGCACGATATCTACAGTGTGCTAAACAGAAAAAATATGCAGCCGAGAATCCTTTATCCAGCAAGTCTGTCATTTAGAATAGAAGGAGAGATAAAGGTCTTCCCAAACAAACAAAAACTGAAGGAATTTGTCACCACGAAACCAGCCCTACAAGAGATCCTAAGGGGGATCCTGTGAGACAAAGTACCAGAGACATCACTACAAGCATAAAACATACAGACATCACAATGACTCTAAACCCATATCTTTCTATAATAACACTGAATGTAAATGGATTAAATGCGCCAACTAAAAGACATAGGGTATCAGAATGGATAAAAAAACAAGACCCATCTATTTGCTGTCTACAAGAGACTCATTTTAGATCTGAGGACACCTTTAGATTGAGAGTGAGGGGATGGAGAACTATTTATCATGCTCCTGGAAGCCAAAAGAAAGCTGGAGTAGCCATACTTATATCAGACAAACTAGACTTTAAATTAAAGGCTGTAACAAGAGATGAAGAAGGGCATTATATAATAATCACAGGGTCTATCCACCAGGAAGAGCTAACTATTATAAATGTCTATGCGCCAAATACCCGAGCCCCCAGATATATAAAACAATTACTCATAAACATAAGCAACCTTATTGATAAGAATGTGGTCATTGCAGGGGACTTTAACACCCCACTTACAGAAATGGATAGATCATCTAGACACACAGTCAATAAAGAAACAAGGGCCCTGAATGATACATTGGATCAGATGGACTTGACAGATCTATTTAGAACTCTGCATCCCAAAGCAACAGAATATACTTTCTTCTCGAGTGCACATGGAACATTCTCCAAGATAGATCATATACTGGGTCACAAAACAGCCCTTCATAAGTTTACAAGAATTGAAATTATACCATGCATACTTTCAGACCACAATGCTATGAAGCTTGAAATCAACCACAGGAAAAAGTCTGGAAAACCTCCAAAAGCATGGAGGTTAAAGAACACCCTACTAACGAATGAGTGGGTCAACCAGGCAATTAGAGAAGAAATTAAAACATATATGGAAACAAACGAAAATGAAAATACAACAATCCAAACGCTCTGGGATGCAGCGAAGGCAGTCCTGAGAGGAAAATACATTGCAATCCAGGCCTATACTGCTTTTCAATAGTCAATTTATGAAAAAAAAATCAAAGCTTAGTTATCCATCCCTCTACTGAAATAGAATTATGGCTTTTTCCTGTATATTTTTTCACTTTGTCTTCGTACAGCCTTATTTTGCACATTTAATAAAAATTCTCTAGGTATATATCTCCTAATGGAATTACTGAACTGAAGGGTATGCACATTCAACTTTATTTGGCAATAATATTTGTCACCCAAATACACCTAAAGTGTATGAAAATTTCTGTTCATATGCAGTCATGATAAAAATAATTACCAAATTGAAAATGTTCACTACTATGGACATGAAATGGTAGATCAGAGTTGTTTGTTGGACATTCAAGTGAGAAAACTGAAAATCATCTTATTTATAGGCCATTCCAGTTTCTTACTCCTTAAATTGACTGCTTTCTATTTCTTGTCTCTCTTTCATTTACTTACTGCATTGGGGAAGTTTATTGTATGTTTTAATGTATTCAAAATCGTATTGAAAATGTAATTTATGCTTTGTTTTTTACCTTTGTAACATGTGTCATGACTAATTATATCAAATATATTTATCATGTAAAGTACAGAAGAAAGGAAAATTGTAATTTATTGAGTACAATTTCAAAGGCCAGACATCATGGTAGTTATTTTTGGGTGTGCTTTTTCACTTTAACTTCATGGCTCTCTATTACTACTCCACTTTGCTAATGATGGCATTGAGGTTCAGAGATGCTCGGTAACTCTTCATGGGATCTGTACCTGTGAAGTAGAGGAAATTCCATACACATTTTATTTGGCTCTATAGGCCATATCTTTTATAACAAAACAATGATCACTCTTTTAACTCTTTAAAACTCATTTAAATAAATTCATTAACTTGAACCTCACTTAATTATAAGGATAATTAGGGCATGTATTATTAACTCTTGTTTGTTGGATAATTACTTCGGAATATACTGCAAGATATCATGTATATGTGGAATCTTAAAAAAAAAAGTCTACCTCATAGAAACAGAGCAGAAAAGTGGTCGCCGGGGATGAGGGGTCTAGGATATACGGAGAAGATGGTGAAAAGGTACAAACTTCCAGCTATAGGATGAATCAAGTCTGAGGAAGTAAAAGTTGATAACGTTGTGTTGTATAATTTAAATTTGCTAAGAAAGTAGAACTTAAATGTTTTCACTCATGTGCGCACACACACGCACGCGCGCACACACACACACACACACACACACCCCAGGGGGAGAAATATGTGAGGCAATGGACATGTTAATCAACTGAATGGAGGATCCTTGCATGATATGTGTATGTGTGTGTGTGTGTGTGTGTGTGTATGGGTATATATATATATATATATATATATATATATATATATATAAAATCATGTACACTTTACATATTGCATAATTTTGTTCATTATACCTCAATGAAACTGGAAAAAATGGAATCTAGAGTTAGAAATAATTTTTCTGAAGTTACTGGCAAAAATACAATTAGAAGTCAGCTAATATAATCACAGTATTTCTTCTGTGGAATTTACCTGAAGTTTAAAATAGACTAATAGATTGGCATAAAATGGCATCAGTGATGCATATGCTAAAATGTTAGCATATGCTAACATGTTTTTCATTAATCCTTTAATGTATATTATATGCTGTGTGGGTAAACATTATAATATTTAGCCTCAATACTAATATATTTGACCCTATATTATTTTTTCTTAACTGATATATGGTTTATATGACTATTTTATTATACATATAAATATTTACTTTGTTTAATTTCAAAGGGGCATAGGAATTTTTGCAAATATTAATTTTAAAATTAAAAGTACTTCTTGAATGAAAGTTTTACATTAGAAGAGAAAGATTTATAAATCCAGAGATCAGATGGTAAGAAAATAAAAAGAATCAAATAAAGGGGAAATTATATATGCCAGAAAACAAGAGTTAGAAATTACTCATATAAACCATTCTCACAGTTCAGATAAAATTCTGAGGCTCAATAGGTAATGTGCTTTCTCTCATACGTCCATTGGTAAAGGATTGAGAATTTAGTCTTCTGCATTTTAAGTCAAATGATTTTCTGATACATACAGGTTTTGTCTTCTATCCCATTCAGGATTTTTTTTTTATGCCATTCAGTTTTGAACAGAGACTGATACGTTTCTAAAGTAAGGTAGTACAATAACCAATACAGCCATTCAGTACTTCTTCCCCTGGTTAAGTAAGTTTCATGAAATAATTCTGAATGGCACATTACCACTCACCAAATCAGTCACTCCACTTTCTAAGATCTCCCAGGAACACCAAAAATTTAGGACACATAAAAAGAAAGCTTTAAGTAATACAATCCAAAGACATATACCATATACACAAATTTATATATACACAAATGCCAGACTTTAAACAGATACACAATAAAGTCAATGAAACCTCATTATGTACTTTATACTTCTACTTTATACTTATACCGTGCTTTACTTTACTTATATTTATAATTTACATCCTTATTTTGTTCTGTACCTACTAGGTTTCTAGTATTACTGAGATATGTTATCTCACTTAGTCTTTTTACAATCACCCTGCAAGGAAGGCAGTAACATGCCAATTTTACAGATAAACATAAAAATTAAGCAATTACTCAGTTGATGTGTAACGATTAAGAAGGGGAATCAGAATTCAAATCCAAGCCTGTCTGTATTTCCCAGTGAAGGATACTGACTCAGCCTGCAAACCCATTCAGCTCAAACCCAATAATTGGCATATTTTTCTTTATTATGAATGAAAATGGGTTGCTCTCATTTCCATATGCAGCATCCAGCATTTTCCATAACTGCACTGTGTGTGTGAACCTTGGAGCAGTTCAGAAATTTCTTTTCACCTCTCCCACAGTTGAAAAATCACCTGTCTCTCTACATTCCCTCTTGGGTCCAGGTCTTTGGTCATGTAGAATTGTAGCTACATTAGTTTCTTATTTTGAAAAAATCACCCTGGCTGTGGCTGTTGACTATTCAGCCTGTTTCCTGTGTGATACTCGTACATGCAGAACAGGGACCTAGGATGGTGTGTGTGTTGCCAGGGAACAAAAGTGGGGCTTCGCTGTTTTTCAGATCCTCTGGGTCATGCAAACACCTCTGGCCTCTCTGCATTCTAATACTCCTTTGTTTACTACAATCAGCATATTTTAGTGCAATGATTTCAAATATTCAAAGCAATTTTTTTCCTTTCTTTAGGATACTTTTTAATACCTTCCAAAAGTTGAGGACAGATTCAAAAAGCATTGAAAGATAGCCGTTAGTTACTTTTTCTTTAAAAAAAAAAAGAAAAAAAAGTTTATTTATTTTGAGATAGAGAGAGAGAGAGAGAGCGCGAGAGCACAAGCAGGGGAGGGGCAGAGAGAGAGAGAGAGAGAGAATCCCAAGCAGGCTCCACACTGTCAGCACAGAGCCCGACACGGGGCTTGAACTCCCAAGCTGAGAGATCATGATCTGAGCCGAAACCAAGAGCTGGACACTCAGCTGACTGAGCCACCCAGGTGCCCCAGTTATTTCTTCAATTCTCCTATTGCAGTTTAAAGAAAAACTCTGGGTTCTACTTTAAAAGTTGAGACATTTTATTTGGGAGAAAATCTGACACTTGATGTGTAGTTTCTAAGTTTGCACTTCATGTGCTTTTGCCAGTCAGCATCCTTTGAGATTATTTTTTTACTTTGATGCTCTTGAAATATGCTTGCAATTTAATAAATATAATAGATGGCTCTAATTGTAAATCCCCTGTTACATTTTTATAATAATGTCTAGTTTAAAATGCATTCAATTTCACTAATGTCTTTTATTATTTAGAAGATATGTGTAGGAGGTGAGGAGAAATCTAAGTTACAAGTTTGATGAAAATATATACCTTGTCCTTCAATTATTTTTCCACATTATATTATGTTTATAAATTAAGATACTGCTGATCAAGAATTTTAAGTGGCAGTGTAGTTATCTATTTCTGAGAATATCTTTCTTTTCCTTTTTTCCTTTTTTTTAAAAGTTTATTTATTTTGAGAGAGACAGAGAGAGTGAGCAGGGAAGTGGCAGAAAGAAAGGGAGAGAGAGAATCCCAGAGGGCTCTGCACTGTCAGCACAGAGCCCAATGTGGGGCTCGAACTCATGGACCATGAGATCATGACCTGAGCTGAAACCGAGTTGTACACTTAACCAACCTAGCCACCGAGGCAACCCTATTTTTCCTTTTCTAACCTTTGGTTTGAAAACTCACTAAACATTTTTACTCCACACTCACCAGAGTCTTAAAATCCATGATTACTTTGAAGGTATGGGAGAAGCAGTTGAAGGAAGTGTTATTTTGACCAAATTTCACCCTCGCTTAATTTTGACATGTTTGAAGGCATGTTTCATCTCTACTGATTTAAAGCTATTGTATTTGATTTGTATTTCTGAGTGGAGCTTTGGAGAGTATTGTTTTCAAACTCTGAAGAAAAATCAAACCCACCAGACTTTGAAAATCCAACAGTAGACATAATAAAATCCTTCAATGCCTCACCACAGTCTTTTGAGACAAAATCCCAACTTTTTAGTACAGCATGAAAGCTCTCCCTTTATGACTCAGGACTCAGAAATACTCGGTTCCCCTCACCCCTGAACAAAACACCATACATGATGACTACTGGGTCCTAAGCACTCAAGGCTCTCTCTAACGTGTAGACCCATGCAGGCTTCCCTCCTACTCAGTGCATTCTTTTTCCAACCATTTTTCTCCTACCAACATCTCCACATTGCCAGGGAAATTAATTAACATCCCCGTATGCTTCAGTGTTGTATCAAGAAGGAGGCCAAAGAAGGTCACGTAAAAATCAAGCTATGGAAAAAAAATGGATCCTTTCTGAACATTAAAATGGAAGTTACTTATTTCTAGAAATTGATGTGATCTCTGGGCACTGTTTCATCTACATCTCACACTGACTAGAGCTGCTTTTACTTTGAGTCTCAAATTGATATTATGTGGCATAATTGTACTTAATGCACATGAGATTGAGAACTTCAGAAAGTTCTACATTAAGAGCACTGGAAAGCAGCTCTAAATAAAAAGTAAAAAAGCTTCAAATGGGACTGTACCAGTGTTATACAGGTCAGAGCAATGATCTGCTCCAGTGCTAATATGTAGAGAAAAGATTCTTAGGTAGAGTTGGTTTGTGCTGTTTGGTTTTGTTTGGTTTGGTTTTCTTGGGGGGGGTGGTGGATGGAGGAAGAAGAAAAATCAGTTAGACTCCAATAGCTAACACTGTCATCCAGCTAGGAACAGATGGAGTTCAGGAAAGGGTAGCATATTGAAAGTGGGCAAATAAGGTCAGACTCACAATATGAAATTTGAACCTTCATTGATGAGTTGATCTGAGGGATCTCAGGGAGGTGAGGGTTAGGTAAAGGAAATGAAGGAACTGAAGATAACTTCTACATTTCTTGCTTGAGCAGCTGGGTAAAGGCAATGCCATTTCCTGAGATATAAAAGACTGAGGTAAAAATTATGAACTGGAGAAGAGACTGCAAAAACAGAGAATGAGCTCTCCCACTGTGAACAATAAATCTTTCAAAAGACATAAGGAATTACAGTTCATAAAACAAATCACCTTCCAATAGTGCTTTATGACAGCGATGCAAATATCAGAAATATTGCCATTGCGGAAATTCACATCAGAAGAAACCTAGAATTCATTCTCTTCAAGAGTTTCAATCCCCCGTTATTATGCCAGTAAATTATTTCACTAATAGTTGGTAAATTGAATTTTAACATAATTTTAGTACTTCACATATGAATATCCATATGACTCTGGGAAAAAAACAGAATCAATTTGGATCTAGTAATTATAAAACGTAGCTCCAGAAAATATCTATTAGCCAAATCTATTATGCCTCCAAGGGTTTTGTCAAATTGCTCCCAATAGTGATTTTAGTAGTGCTTTTATGTCTTCCCAAAGCAGCATGTTAGATACAGGATGGTAGTCACTAGTAAAATGAAGTTGAGGAATTGTTAAAAATACAGGGCAGCTCATAAAAAGGAATCTTCAAATCAAAGTAACATGTGGTATTTGGAATCTTAAAATTAACTGAAGTGAAAATTATGTACAAAGATTTTTACATATTACTTTTATCCAACAAAGCAGAAGATTATTTTAATACTCAGTGAAAAGAACATGTAAAAACAGCATAACCAATCCTAAAGTCTTTAATGGACAGATGAAACAGAGTATTGAACAGAAATGACTCTATGAAATGCAGCATCACTAGATTTTCTTGTATTTCATAAAGTACATAAATAACAATCTTTTTTCACTAATGATGGACTTTGAAAGTCATCTAAACGTTCTCAGAGTAATTTTTGATAACCTGCCCACTGAACCCGTCTGTTGCTTCCTGAACCAACTCACTGCCTTTCTTTTGGATTAGGTATCACAGCCCTGCTGTCTTTATTTCCAAAATTCTAAGAAATCATATATAAATAACGTGTTAGTCTTATTATATTTATAAAAATGTAATATATGATAAATAATCCCAGTGTTCTTCCTCTTCAAAAAGGATCACCTCTTATAACACCAATGAAACACTAGCTCCTTGGAGTTATTTTTGTTTACTAGTTTCTTTTTCTCCAGATCAGTCATTTGACCAGAACTGAATGTGTCACACTTAATGTGGACAGGGAATTCTCCATTTATTAGAAATAAAAGCATCTTTTCTAGGATCAGTTCACTCATGAAATTCAAATCCCTTTTGTAGAGGTGTCTGGGTGGCTCAGTCAGTTAAGCATCTGACCTCAGCTGGTGGTGAGTTTGAGCCCCGCACTGGGCTCTGTGCTGACAGAGCCCGGAGCCTGTTTTGGGTTCTGTGTCTCCCTCTCTCTCTGTCTCTCCCCTGCTTGTACTCTGTCTCTCTTAAAAATAAATAAACATTAAAAAAAATTCAAGACATTTTTTGTAAAAAAAAAAAAAAAAAAGATTTAAAAAAGGAATTCCCTATGCTTTTATAAAAATGATTTGAATTCAATGAATGAGTTGAGTCTCAGGAAATTCCACTTCTTTTTCCAGACAGAATCATTGCAAATGTTGGATATATATTTGTTGCATGAATGAATGAATGAATGAATAAACGAATGACTAGAAGGCACACCTTCCTGCTTCTGCTCTTCCCATGTCTATGCTCAACATATCTGTGGTCCTGTTAATGTAAGAGTCAGGTTTTATCATTCCTCTGGCTTAAAAACTTCCAATAGCTCCCACCTTACCCTGAGTAAATTCCCATCAATACCCTGACCTATAAGGCTTAATGACATTGAATCCTTATTTCTCCTCTGACTTCATTTCTTTCTGTCCTATCTTTGTTCACTTTGCTCTAGCTTTCCAGCCTCCTGCAACGGACCATGCTCATCCAGACAAGGGCCTTTGCACTCTGTTACTGTACTCGTTACCCAAATGTTATTCAGTTGCCAAATGCAAGGTATTCAGTTAAATGTAATTTTTTCAATGAAACATTCCCTGATGACTCTATTAAAAAATTTTTTTTAACGTTTTATTTATTTTTGAGACGGGGAGAGACAGAGCATGAACAGGGGAGGGTCAGAGAGAGGGAGACACAGAATCTGAAACAGGCTCCAGGCTCTGAGCTGTCAACACAGAGCCCGATGCGGGGCTCCAACTCACGGACCGTGAGATCATGACGTGAGCCGAAGTCGGCCGTCCAACCGACTGAGCCACCCAGGCGCCCCTGATGACTCTATTTAAAAAGCATATCTTCCATTACCCTGACTCCATTCTCTGTTTTATTTTTCTCCATATATGTATCACCACTTAGTATTTCACAAACTTATTTCTTTTCATTGATTTTGTCTTTCCAGACTACAATGCATATATACGCTAAGAGGGTAGGGTTTTTTGTCTTTTATAGCCTCCATGCTTAATACAGTAACACATAGTAGGTGTGCAATACTTTTGTATGAGTGAATGAATCCAACCAACTATCTTGACAGTGTTGAATACTCATGTATTTTTTTCCTAAGTGAACCAAGAAGACATACAGTTATTTTTACGTTTTTTATTTATTTTTGGGACAGAGAGAGACAGAGCATGAACGGGGGAGGGGCAGAGAGAGAGGGAGACACAGAATCGGAAACAGGCTCCAGGCTCCGAGCCATCAGCCCAGAGCCTGACGCGGGGCTCGAACTCACGGACCGCGAGATCGTGACCTGGCTGAAGTCGGACGCTTAACCGACTGCGCCACCCAGGCGCCCCGACATACAGTTATTTTTATTAAAGCAATAAATATTTTACAAAAATTAAAAAAAAAAATAATTGCACAGTCAGTCCTTTCAGGGCACACTTTATTTTCAGCCAAATAAACCAGCAAAGTGAATCATGACTAGCAGAGTCAGTAGTCAAATATATCCCACATCCACTAATGAAGTTTATTAAAGGTTTGTGCATAGATTCTAAAATTATTCAGTCTTTAGCTGAGGAAAACTTTCATTATCTTCAAACTGGTAAATAGTCATCATAAAGCAGTCCACAACTTCTGCACTAGGCTTTTCTATATATAATAATATATATCTGTCTCATCTCCACTCTCATCATAGTATTTATCTACATTCCATTCCTCTGAAATGATAAGAGGGAAATCCACGTGAAATTGAGGTTGCTGTTTACTACAATTACAATTGATGTTTTGATTGCCATTGACTTCTATACTAAATGGCAAAATGGTGGCATTGGACACATAATGATCTGTCAGCATGGCATGGCTGAGAAGAAATAAATGAGGATATCTTGAAGTAAGAGCCTCTCTTCTATGTTTTAATATCTCACTTGTGGTGAGCCATCTTTCTAATTAGTGCTAAGTATGGCCCACAGGTGACCCAGTGATGAAATGTCTCTACATTCTTTTCAAAGCCTGTCAGTGAAATGAATTAACAAAAGGATGAGTGACACTTATAAATTAGTTTGGTTAACTTCCAAGCATACCAAATTAAATAAGCTTTTGCCAAGCTTGATTTATAGAGGATCGTTTCGTCTTTATGATAGCCAAAAGGAGAATCTTTTATTGCAAAATATATTTTATACAATTTCTATGGAAGACAAGATTTCTTCTTTTTCTTAAGACTTCTAGTTTTCTTGAAATTGTTAGCCAAACCAGCCTTAAAGTTTCATTACATGTCTACTCAGACTCGGATTCAGCAAAAATAAACCAATGTGCCAAAAGGAGTTTGAAGCTTCAGTCGAAAGGAAATTAGTGAGTCTTTGATTCTTTGCCATTATACTATCATAATAAGAAAGTGTTGTTTATCTAATAGCTTGATTCATTCAAGGAATATTTATTAGGCACCATTAGCTTGAGATTGTTTCATATTTTCTGCTATTCAGGAGTTTATTCTTTAGATGCCCAAACTGCCAAAATAATACAGATAATTAAAAAGTCCATACGGCATGAACAGACTGTCTGGAAAGCTCAGAAGATGCTATGATTCTTAAGGGCCAGGAGAGGAAAGACAGCCCTTCTGAAAAGATGGTCATGGCAATCAGTTCTGCCAGGGAATAAGCAGTGTGACTCAAATTCAAGAAGGACAAAGTCCTGATACCCTCCCTGTACCCCTCCTAAAGTCAGAGTGTTGTTTTTGTCATTTGGATGATATGGTATAGGAATTCAGAATATTCCAAGAGCACACAAAGTAAGAAGATGCCAGGGAAAAGACCTCATGGCATTGTGGGAGGGTATACGTAGTTGTGTGTGTGTGTGTGTGTGTGTGTGTGTATTTGTGTGTGTGTGTATTTGTGTGTGTACTTGTGAACATTTTTGTGTGTCAGTGTGCCCTAATGTATGACTCTCCAGGTATGTCAGCAACCGTGCACTGTGAGAGGGTAACTATTCCACCACCAACGGAATATTGTGGTGATCCTGGTCAGCTCTTCTGGGCACTGTGCCCACTTGGTCTTAAAGACAATCCAGACAATCAATAGTGCATGTCTACAGATTGGTCAGTGCTGCCCAGCTGCAAAGTGGACAAGTATGGTCTAGTAATCATAAACTATGCACAGCGATGCCAAGTGGCATATGTGGGGTAGTATGAAACTGTACCAAGGAGGTAGACAATACTGGATCCAGAGGATATGGCTGGCTAGACACAGTTTTACAACAATAAGAAGTGATAGTTTCAGAGTGACATGGCTAGAAGGCCTCATTCGCCACTTATCCCAAACAAAGCATCAGTGCCACCAACCCAAGCACTACTCCTACGAGTTGATCAGTGAGTCTAGAAAAGTCATCCTTACTGAACATCTCCCAGCCTGATTCTTTGCCAAAAGTATCTCTTGATCTCATCTCGCTAACTCTAACTTGCATGTTTATTTTAGGAATAAATACATGGGTGTTCACCTCCAGGAAGCCTCAAACCCAGTCCTCTGAATGATCACAAGATAAACAAAGATAAAGTTATATGTCTGTGTGACTATAAAAGGGGTGAGTTAATAATGTTTCCTGAAACTGTACATAGTGTCTTTTATTTTTTTTTAATCAAGAGGAAAAGAAATATATTTTGACTAAAGGAGAATGGGAGGATATGAAGTATGTTACATTAAAGTAAATTGTTCATAATCACTGAAGACCTTTATAATTTAGAGTTACACATTTCTATGATAAATGCAGTACACTGACATATTACTAAATTATTGAGCAATATACAGGAAGAAGTATTTATGTTTTATACACCTGGTGTGTGATTCAAAAGACACTAGAACAATAAGCATGGCAAATGGTTATTTTTTTTTGTTTTTTTTTTAACGTTTTATTTATTTTTGAGACAGGGAGAGACAGAGCATGAACGGGGGAGGATCAGAGAGAGGGAGACACAGAATCCGAAACAGGCTCCAGGCTCCGAGCTGTCAGCACAGAGCCCGACACGGGGCTCGAACTCAAGAACCGCGAGATCATGACCCGAGCCGAAGTCGGCCGCCCAACCGACTGAGCCACCCAGGCGCCCCAAATGGTTTTATCTTGAGTTATGACATCTCTCTTTTGATAGTGCTGCCTTGAATGCTGAGCTAGGAAGGGTTCTGATGAAATTAATGTCTTGGATCAGCGGCCAAGTGTGAAGTGATCTATGAGCAGTGGAAAAGGTTGAGGAGGTACACGTGTCAAACATTTGCTCTCTCTGCGCCTAAATACTTTAAAATAAACTCTTAACAAGAATCATAAACTCAACTTATGCAAAACCAACATCTTAATCTTTCCCTTAAAATCTGCTCAGTCTTAACTGGTTTAGTTCATGACAAGCCCATCCATCCAGTTCACACAAAACCTTTGGTATTTTCCTTGTATCCTCTAGTTCTTTCATAACACCTATCCAATTCATCAGAAAAATTCTATTGGCTCTATATTCAAGACATGCCCAGAATTCAACTGCTATTCATCATTACCACCACCACCATCTTGCTCTATGTTACCGTCATCTCTTGTCCAGGTTACCGAGAGGCATCCCCAGTTGTTCCTGTTTCTACCCTTGCTTTTCTAGAATCCACAATTCTCAGCAGAGCAACTGTATTCGTTTACCATTGTAGCTGAAGGAAATTACCACAAAATTAGTGGCTTAAAACCACTGTTTATTATCTTACAGTGTCCATGGTCCAAAGTCCAGGCACAGTGTGGCTCAGCTGGTTTTCTATTTAAGCCAAAATCAAGGTGTAAGCAGGGCTGTGTTCTTTTTTAGAGGCTTTAGGGAAAAGCATGCTTCCATGGGTTGTTCAGGTTGATGGTAGAATTCAATTCTATGCAGTGTAGACCCAAGAGTCCTGTCTCTTCTGTCTCAGCTTCCAGAAGCCACCCATAAACCTTGGTTTGTGGCCTTTTTTCCACCTTCAAACCTACCAAAAGTGGGTGGAATGTTCCCCGTATACTGAATCTCCCCTCTGCCTCCCTCCCTCTTCTACCACATCCCTCTAACACCAGATGTAGAAGTTTTTCTGCTTTAAGGTCTTTAGTGATTAGATTGGATCATCTATGATGATCTTATTACCTTAAGGCCAATGATCATAACTACATTTTCAAAGTCCCTTCACATTAGTACCTAGATTCATGTTTAATTGAATAATGAGGGAAAGGGAACCTTGGAGAATAGGTTTAGCGTTATGTCTACCATGGAAGCACAATGATCCTGTGAAAACATAAATTAGATTATGTTTCTCCTCTGCTCAATACCATATAATGGGTTCTTATCTTGTACAAAGTAAAAGCCAAATTTCTCTCTTTTATTTTAAGTTTATTTATTTATTTTGAGAGAGACAGAGAGCATAAGTGGGGAAGGGGTAGAGAGAGAGAGGAAGAGAAAATCCCAAGCAAGCTCCACACTATCAGCACAGAGCCCAATGTGGGGCTCAAACTCATAAACTGAGATCATGACCTGAGCCAAAATCAAGATTCGGATGCTTAAACAACTGAGCCACCCAGGTGCCCCAAAGCCAACTTTCTTAGAATGGACTACAGAAGCATACACAATCTTTTCCTCCATTACCTACGACTTCATTTCTTATTATCCCTAGTATTCTTCTCCTCAGAGAAAGCATTTTTTTTTTTAACATCTTAGCCTTTTTGGAGAACTTTAAATAAATACATTAAGTAAGCATGCCTTTTATCTGAAGTCAACCAATTTTTAAAACTTTGTGTAAGCTAGTGTCTTAGCACTATTTACATTTTGAACCATACAATTCTTTGTTGTGGAGGGCTGTTCTGTGCGTTATAGGATGTGTAGTTTCCCTGGCTTCTACTCACTAGATGCCATTAGCACACTCCAGTTGTGACAACCAAGATGTCTCTAAACACTGCCAAGTGTCTCCCAGGTGACAAAATTCTCACTGGTTTAGAACCACAAATGTCAATGTAAGTCCCTTTTTATGCAGTAATACCAAAAGGATGGCTATAATACCCCAAGCAGGTAGGTACTAGTTCCTTAACTATAATTTCAGAACTTTAAGAATTTCTTTTACTGGAATTGTAAAGCAGAAATGCCTGAAGTTTCTATATTAATGAACAACCTTCATTCCATCAGAAACATGAATCAAACATAAGTTAAAAATGAAAACAAAGCATAAAACACAACGGGTGGGCTATAGATAGCAATTACTAATATAGAAAAATATAACTGGGCTGACAAACAATATATGATCATCATAATCATTCCTTTATATAATAGATTAGCAAAACCTGTTTTATATGAATGCTTGATATTAATATCCAATCTCCTGGTTTTAGGAAATCCATTTTCAATAAACTAAGGCTGCATGTTTAAGAAGTCTCTACTGAATATTTAAAATACATCATAAATAGATTTTTAAGTAAGAGCTTAGTACATGTCCTCTGGCATTCAGTGTAAGGTTAGTTACTGTAGAACTCTAGGGTATTACAAGATTTGGGAAAATAAAACTCTAATAAATGAATCCAAGTTATCCTCAAATGTTTTGGTGGAAAAAATTATGTATGATGTAATGCTCACATGCTGTTTTTGATTTCTGGACAGGGACAAAAGTATCAGTTCAGAAGAGAGAAAAATCAAGGGCACATTCTGGTAGCAGCAGCAGAAAAAGAGAAATAAAACCTCCAGACACAACCAGCCATGATGACTGAAAAAATCATCTCCAAGGTCATCAAAGAATGTATGTACCTTTAAATTAAAACATCGTTAAAAGCACAAGAAATGTTTTCATTTTCACCAGACTGTAAGCATACTAATGATGTTCAGAAACAAAATTCAAAATCAATTACACAATCATAATTATCAATTATTAATATTTTTGAATAGCTTAGCTGTATCTAGAATATTGTTAGAATTGAGATTTGTTATATTTAACAAATATTAACATTCTTTCTAAAATGATTTAAAGTCTATATAATCCCATGTTTTCAGTTAGACAAAATTAAGGTACCATTTTAACTGTTATTCCTTTATTTATTCAGAGAGATGCCTAGCATCAGTAATTTTAGACAGACTTTCATTTGTCAATATCCAGCCTGTCATTCAACCAACATTTCCTGAAAGTCTTCTCTATGCCAGGCCCTGTGCTTCTGAGGTAGTGAACAAGACAGATCTGGTCCCTCAGGTCATGCCTCTTGTGTTCCAGTGGAGGAAGAAGGCAAATAAACAAATTAAGAAATAATGAGTAATAAAACACGAAGCAGTGACAGCAATAAGGATGAAAGAACAGAAAGAGCTTGGGAGACAGATCAGGTTGTCGGCAGGACTCCCAGAAGAAGTGGTTCTACCCTCAGCCCCAAATGACAAAAAAAAAGTCTCTGAAATTCTGGGGAAAAGAAATAACTACCATGCTGTGTAAAATTAAGGACTGCTGAGGAGTAAGCTGGAGTGCGGGCATGGTGTTGCTCCCTAGAATCCTGGAAGGGAGGAAAGTAAAATTGAATCAGAAGAGGCCACAGGATCTGCTTATTAGCATGTCAGCAGTTGCCATAATTTTATACACAGCCTAGAAATATGACACTTTTATGACCTTGGTGATTCTTCAGGCAGAAATGAGTCCTGTGATTTCTAAATGAAAAGTGTAGAGTTCCAATCAAATGGACAAGTTCAAGTTTCTGTGGAAAGAAACTAAAAAATTCCAAAGGAGGAAAAATAGCAATCAAATACCCAACAAAAGTTCAGAGGATTCTAAGATCACAAGGAAAGACGTGGCTGAAAGCAAAGGAAAAAAAAAAATCACTGAGATGTTCGTAGGTCCTGGAGTCAAAGGTAGAGAGGTTAAGGAGAGGTCCAAATCCAGAAGTTCATGATTATTTTATTATTTTGAAGAATGTACTGATTTCAACTATGCTGTCTGATTATCTGTCAGAACATGTATACTGAGTCTGAGCTCATAAAACTTTTTCCATAATAAGGAGTCTAATATTCATGAGTGAGAACCCACTTTTTATTTTGAAGAAAGACACTATAATCAGCTCCTATTCTTGAAAACCACATGACTTTCTAAATATGCCTTCTCTCTTGCTCTCTCTCTCTTTTAAAGAAATCCCTACACCTGCCCCCCCGCAAAGAAATCCCTACACCCGATGCAGGGCTTGAACTCACAAAGTCACACACACTACCAACTGAATCAGCCAGGCTCTTTTGCCCACTCTATCCTGATTTGGGAAGACGAGTGAGTCCCACAGTGAAGGGCTTGCAAAGCTGAGGCTGAGAATTACGTAGGAATAAAGGTCATGGAATAAGGTAAGGAAGATGACTTTCTGTTGATATCTTCAAAGTTAAGTAAAATCTCTCCAAATTTAATGTTGCTGGTTCTCTGTCCCATTATAATTTATTTGTGGCATATACCACTTACTTTCTTCATTCCTGGGCCTTCATAACCCCTAGTCCTTTCTTTATCAAATTAATTATAAACATTAACTTTTTACCATTGTCAATTAGAAAATGTGTACTTTTAAAATCATTAATATGATTAGGTTATTTCCCATGCTTATCCAAATTCTTAAGAATTTCTATGTGCTCTGAAGGACATGAATAAATACAATGAAAGGAAAAATTAGAAAGATTAAGAAAACACAATCTGTTGGTTTTAAAATAAAAATTCAAAAGTAGAATGAATAAAATATTGGCATTCGGTTCCTCCAAATACATTGCCAAGTCATTTGTAAATTCCTGTGAATATCTGGGTATAAAAGGCATTGTTCTTTAAAGTTATTTATTGAGAAGTTCTTTCTATTTATTTTTCAGTGATAGAGGACTGCCACAGGGTTAATTTACTTGTGTAAAAAGCCAACAAGATCTATAACAGAGCACAGGGCATTGCCATTATTATAAGTATATGTATTTAAAGGTGATGATACTGATCTCTAGGGTGATTTCCGAATAACATCCATTTGGTAGATGTGTTAAATGTGCCAGGATGTCAGAAGATCATTTTAACAAAGGTAACGACAATTTATTATGTTAATAATAACTTTGTTAACTGGCATAGTAATTTTTAAAATAGAACATTCTTCCTTCTATTAAGATGAGAATCCTGGCATCACTAAGCATTTGCAATCAAATGCCATACCTGCATTTTGAAAAAAGTTAGTATTGACATTTTTAAGTATAAAATGACAGGATGATTTGTTTTGTTACCAGGGATTTGATGAATTGCAGTTTAGCATGAGTAATTCCTATAAGCATATATAAATGAAGTGTGGACAAAAATATTGTTTAGGGAATTTTGTATTTGTGTATATTAATTGCCTGAGTTTTCAAGGATGACTGATACATTATAATTCAAACTTCAAATGCCCTTCAAATTAACAGCCTGTACATGAATTTAAATCCTTACAAAGAACACTATGAGTTCTCCTTTCTATTTTGAGGGTACTTGGTAATATAAATTGGTCTTTTTTTTTTGTTTCAGATTAAACTGTGTACTGACCATCAAATTTTAAAATGCATCTGGAATGTTTTTTCTAAAAAAAACGGTTTGTGTTAATGGGTAAACCTTCAAGGGCAAATGAGAAAAAAACTAAGGTAAATGTCCTATTTCCAAAGCTTCAAAAAGTCATTTTCTCAAATCAAGCATTAGTAATAAAATAAATGAAATAAGCATCCTCTGCTCTCTTCTTCGTACCAACACACTTCCTTTAGGATGTGTGGCAAGGTTATCTTCTGGGTGATTTGACTCAATCTTGGTTATTTAAATGAATAATCAGCTCAAACAAAACCCACTGAGTTTTTATCTTAAAACAATCCTTTTCCAAGTTTCCTAATATTTCCTGGCTCACTGAATCAGGAGAGTTGATTTTAAAATATCTTTGATAGCTTTTCTTTACCTGTTTTTGTAATTTCATTTCCACTTCCAGACAAAATCAGGGAGGGCTAAAAATAACAAACGTGACTAATTCTCAATTACCTGCAATAAGGAGAAGGCAAATGGGGACCCAGCATGATGGAATAAATTACATCCACTGATAGCTTAAAAATCCAATTTTAACCATTACTTTCAACCTCCTTCTTATTAACAAATAAAATGGGACTACTCTGAGTTCCATTTCCTCTCCCCTTATCTGAAAATTTCCCTGATGGAGTTGCTGGCATGAAGATAAATGTTCCAAAGATGAGTAAAGGAGATAAAAAGGGAGCAAAAAATATATATATGGGTCATTTATATACATAATGTTTCACTCCAAGTAAATAAAATTAGGAAAAATAACTGATTTGCCTTAAACATTATTTCAAAGTACTAACCCACCCACTTAAGAGTCAGGTTTCAAATGGGCAATAGGGTTGGAACAAAACGTAGATGATACTAAGATCCCTCTCAATTTTAAAAATGCATGATTTTGTCAGCATTGCATCTTCATAAATGAACTACAAAGTAATTCTTATAATTCAGTAATAGAAACACAGTTTATTCATTTAAAATATGAATCATTTATATTGTGAGAAAACGCGGATTTGTGCACAGAATGTTGATCTAGAAAACACGAAATACGATTCATGATTAACCTTCTAAATATCTTGCACAAATCATTTGATTTGGCCATAGTTTCCTCATTTGGATAATGAAGAAAATGATGGTGGTGAGACCTACCTTATCTCCAAATTCTGTTCTGGATTTAATTTTTTAACCTAACAAGGAAATATCGGCTGTAAGCAAAAATTCTTAGAAGAATATATAATTTTTATTGGATGACAATCTGTGCCTGAGTCTTGTGCTACTCCCCACTACACATACATATTCTTTGACCCTTTAAAATTGGGTGGTGACTGGATAGATGGAGAGACAGGTGTATAGATATGTGATAAAGAAAACATAGCAAATAATAATTATTAGATTTAGGCGGTATATATCATATATATATATATAGCTGTTCACTGTACAATTTTTTCAACTTTTCTGCTGGAAACTTTTCATAATAAAATTTTGGAAATAAAATTTGATTCTCTGAGAATTCTCTATAAATGAATTTAAGGTAATATTAGAAGAGAATTAAATATAGCATGAGGTGGTCTTCTCTGACCATATCAAGTGTTTTGAGTATATGGAACCACCAGAACCTTCACATATTGCTGGTGGGAATGTATAATGGAACAGCCACTTTAGGAAACAATTTGGCACTTTCTTAAAAATGTAAACGTTTAACTGCAATGTAACTCAACTATTCCTATCCTAGGTATTTACCCAAGAAAATTAAAAACAACAACAACAACAATATATTTCGAACAAGAATGGGTATTCATAGCAGCTTTACACATAAGAGCTAAACACCAGAGAAAGCACAAATGTCTATTAACATATGATGGATAAACAGTTTACTGAAAGGACTACTTATCAGCAATAAAAAGGAAGGAAATATTGATACATGTAGCAATATGAATGAACTTCAAAATCATTATGTTGAGGGGAAAAAAGCTAGACAAATGTACATATTCCATGCTTGCAGAAAATTCAAACTGATCTACAGTGACAGAAAGTCTATCAATGGTTGTCAGGGGACAGGGTGTAGAGGAGAAAGGATGGATTACAAAAGGGCACAAAGAAGCTTTTGAGGATGATAAATATACTTGTTACCTTTACGGTAGTGATGGTCTTTTAGGTGGATGCATATGCTGAAAATTGCTAAATCTTGCACTCAAAATATGTGTACTTCCATTTATTTCCACTAAATAAAATTACCAAAAACATGGCATGAGTTGGGCTTTTCAAGCATTCTTCAATACAAAAAGAGAAAATATTTTTGGATGCATTAGAAAGTAACATGGAGAACTTTATAATTAAAACAAATTATGTACAGGGCTTTCCTTGTGAGGAATAGATAAAGGGTATCATCATTTCCAAGTAACCTTCATGGACATACGTCCGTGCCAGCTTTGCAGACATGCTTCGTGGTTGTGCGGTCTGAGTAGTCACAGAGGATCCCATGCTTGGTTTAATGCCCTGCTGTTGCCATCTTAAAATTCTTTGTAATTTTTAAACAAGGTCCCTGTTAGTGTCATTTGCCACTGCACCTGACCAGTTACGAAGCCAGTCTAGTCCCAGATCATGGAATCTTCGTGGAGGCAACTTAACAGAACTAAGCCTCTTGGTAATAAAGAGTAGATCTGTCCTCAAAGCACAGTGTGAATTTTTTTGGGTATCATTAGCAGGGTACAATGTTCATAGACTCAAAATACTTGCAAAACACAGGCTTTCCTGACAAAACCAGGAAACAACTACTAACTCTCTAGAAAGTTAATGAGAAACTTTCAGTAGGTCAAATTTCTTTCACTTTTTTTTCTCTATATCAGGATCTAAATTATACATCATTTCCCTGATGTGTGCTCAGTAGTTAGGGGCCATCTTTAGGAACTATCTGAGAGTTGCTGATGTACATGTGATTTGCTATGGACTCCGCAGAGACAAACATGTTAAACCATCCTCCACAGATGTTTTTGTACCACAATTACCAAAACAGCCATGCACTGTACTAAATTTCCAAGCAGAAAGCAGAAACAGAGACCAATTGTAAGAGTACTGATGTTACTCAATCTCCTCCCTCCTCCCCTTTTTTACCAACAGACAGGATGAATATCAACAAAGTGATCCCGTATGGTAAACAAGAGGAGCTGATTAATAATGCATCCCTAGGTAACTTGCTGGGATTTCTTTGTGAAACAAAAGCTTACCTTCTCTGTTTCCTCTTCAACTTTAAAAGCTTCAGGTTTTTGCATGTCACTGAGCAGAGACCAAGAAAAAGCTCTTGCCTTAGCTACATAGAAACTGAGCATAAAAATAACAAGTCCTGGGTCACTTGCTTGATGTCTTATAGCTAGATGCAGCTGCGTTTTAGAGAATGTTTATTTAAAAAAAGTTCTAAGACTCTGCTGAGCTATGAAACTTCTTCTTCACCACAGAAAAAAAAAAAAACAGACAAAAATTCAGAGGCTGAAAGCCAAAGAAGTAGGTAAGGTGTTCACATTAAAAACCATGAATTGGACCTACATTATGGGTAGATTTATAATAATGGGTATTGTATTGTATATTTCAGCTCATAGGCAAATTGTTCATATTATTGAGGAAACTAGTACAAACACGATTATAGGTTAGAGTCAGAACTCAGAGGATGGAGGGCTGTGATGTGTCAACAAGCACAGTAGATTATCTAAGAGTTATGTCCAATGGCCTGAGCATTTCACCAAAATGAGTTTCAGGCCGTAAACACTGACAACTTTGAGCTGATTATTGGTTGCTTGACTGGCTGAGGAAAATCTCAACATTTGCACTAGCAAACAGCTCAAGAAGTTTGACTCTGCCCTGGGTTATCCTCGATCCAGAGTATAAGGACAACCAAGAATATTATAAGACTAACTTAGGGCTTCCAGGTTCCAAGCCAGGATTCCTCAGCCTAATTGTGCCATGACCTCAAGGATCCGATGGTCGCCAAATCTCTGATATCATAAGGCAGTCTCACTTGCCCTAGTCACTTTTCAAACCCATGTAAGAGAATGCTCTATAAATTTAAAATAAAATATCATATAGAATAACTGAAATCCCTAAGTCAAGTTAAATTTGGCCACAGTGCTAATGCGGATGCTGTTCCTGATTTCCACCTTTGAAATGTGTTTTGGTTGTCAGACCCTCTTTTCAAATGTTACTTTTGTTATGTTAACTTTTACCCCACAGTCTTGTAGCAAATGCATTCATTCCATAGCACCCCCAAAAACAGCAGAAGAGGAAAAGACATAGAGGTAAATTTGCCTTCCCAAAAGGCAGAAACTGTTCATCCTGCCTAGGTATAAGAAGTTGGCCCAACAATCTTTCTGGTAAGATCACAGAGAGGAGAAAAAAATTCAAGAATCCAGAATAAGAAAGTCCTTGAAAGAAAGCTATTCCAGGTACTGCTTCTACTCTAACTTCAAAGGCAAAGATTTTCATTTCCACTAGAGTACTATTATGTGGAATAGGAGAGCAAATGAGCAAATATGTACTTAAAATAAGAAGCAAGCACATAATAATTTCACATTCATTTGGTGAAGGGCAATGTCCTGATAACATCTCTATTTTATCACATTGACCCCAGCTTGGTTTCGTCCGTAGCAGAGTTCCTCGACCTTGGCACTGGTGACATTTTGGGCCAGATAATCACTAGTCTTGTACATTCCAGAGCATTTAGTGGCATCCCTGGTCTCTTCCTGTTATATGCCAGCAGCAGGGCTATCCACTCCACAGCTCAAGACAATGAAAAATGTCCCCCGACATCGCCAGTTGCTTCCTTGGGGGCGCAAAATCACCCTGGTTGAGAACCACTGTCCTGAATCACACTGCCTAGAATAACATTTGGCACAGTCTCCTCACACAGCTTCTGTATATACTGTTTCCCCTTCCTGGCTTGATCTTCTTCACACACACACACACACACACACACACACAAACACGTACATTTCCCTTTCAGATTTTTTAAAAATGATTTTTTAAGGGAAATGTTAAAACTTAAAGGCTATATTTCTTTATTTGAATTCAACCAATATTTACTAAGCACCTACTACATGCAGAGCAGTGTGCTATGCATTAAATACGTTCTAAAAATGAATAAGGAAATTTCTCTTCCAAATAGAGTCTGCAAACTATAAAGAGGGATTCAAATTACTGGAACACATTTCAGAGTAAAATAAGCACATAAGAGGGGAAAGAGGGGCGCCTAGGTGGCTCAGTCGGTTAAGCATCCGACTCTTGATTTCAGCTCGAGTCATGATCTTGTGGTTTGTGGGATCGAGCGCCATGTCGGGCTCTGTGCTGACAGTGCAGAGCCTGCTGGGGATTCTCTCTATCTCTCTGTCTCCCTCTCTCTCTCTCTCCCCTTTCTCCACTCACACGTGCTCACACTCTCTCTCTCAAAATAAATACACAAACATGAAAAACTAAGAGGGGAAAGATGGTAAGAAATTAAAAGAAGATATGACACCTAAGCATATTGATTAAATAACCTCCTCAGAGCCGTTTGCAGAGTGCTGTGCCCCAGCCTTGCCCTGCTTCTTGAGGACAGATTGAAAAGATTCTGAATATAAATCTATCTCCCCAAACCACCTTCTCATTTTGGGGAATGTTAGGAGACATAGAAGGGCCATGAATTTCCCTCAAGCAATATTCAATTTCAAGGCACCTAATCAGAGGTGCCCGGTTAATTGTCACTATTCAGTGTTAATACTCTTATTACATCACGTTCCCTGCAGATGACTATTTGCTTTTCACAGAACTTTGGTAATTAACTGAAAGAATTACTAACGTCATTTTGTAGGGAAGAACTAAAGGCCCAGAAAAATTCACTGATTTTTTTTAAGACTGCTGTGAGAATTAACTTTACATTCTTATTTAAAAACTTAGTATTGCCAGCTTACATGTGGATTAAAAGTTACATTCTAATGGGCTTAAATTAAAACTGACAGTAGCTTGAGTCAGAACCTGGTTTGTCTCTGAGCTAAAAAGTCAGCTAACCTTATTATTAAGAGAGCCAGGAGAGAACGGTTTCATGCATAAACCTTGCCTATAAAAATCTGTAGTGATCCAAGCTTTAGTTTCAAAAGAGAGGCTGTGTATCAGAAAATTGATGACTAGGAAAAGATCTTAATTTTTTCTTTCATTTTTCTAATAATTAGAGCAAAGAAGTTAGGTAAGCAAACAAGAAATCTGCTCCTGATCTCTTGTTTTTTCTTAAATTAAGTTTTTTATTTCAATTCCAGCATAGCTAACATACAGTATTGTATTAGTTTCAGATATACGGTACAGTGTTTCAACAATCTTATACATCATTATCCAATGCTCATCATGAGAAGTGTACTATTAGCCCTCTTCACCTATTTCACTCATGGCCCTGCCCACCTCCTCTCTGATATGCTTTATTTTAAATAAGTAAACCAGAGGGGCCCGTGGGTGGCTTAGTCGGTTAAGCATCCGACTTTGGCTCAGGTCATGATCTCACAGGTTGTGGGTCCACGCCCTATGTTGGGCTCTGTGCTGACACCTCAGAGCCTGAAGTCTGCTTCGGATTCTGTCTCCCTCTCTCTCTGTCCCTCCCCCTCTCATGAGTGCCTGTGTGTGCTCTCGCGCGCTCTCTCTCTCAAACATAAATAAAAATTAAAAGAAATTTTCTTAACAAGTAAACCAGGAAGGTCAAAAAGGTAAACCACATCATTTCTTTAGCTAACAGACTAAGCAAGATGAACAGAAAAGCAAACAAAAAGTCCTGTTTTGTGGGAATGCCGCAAAAAACTTCCAGAACACGATAATGATCCACGATGGCTTATTATACTGTACTGCAGAGTTGCAAACATAGTAGATTCCAGAAGAGTAATATCCAAGATAGCCACTCAGGCCTAGAGAGAGACAATGCTAAGACTAAGCAATTGTGAATAACAGAAGGATGGCTGATGTTTACATAAACCTCTTAATCTTGTAGCCTGTCTAAATGAATGCTGGCATTAATATTTATTATTAGAAGTTTTAATTAATACTAAAAATTATCAATATTGTAGTTTATTTTATTCTCAGTGTTCACCATGTCTATGGGTCACCTGTTGGTTTAGACTGCAAGGCCGTAACTCTCTTGCCACTGTATAGGAAAATTTAATGGTGGGGCAAGCTTACAGGAGAAATGCAGTAACTCCCAAAATATTGACCTTATACCAGGTCACAAAGTGGCAGTGAGTAGAATATTGTGATAGGAAAATCATCAGAAGAGACACAGACTTCATCCATGTAACAACCATGGAAAATGAGATCTGGGGCAGTCAGTTAACCATAGGCTGCTTTGGTATTTTGATACCATCAAAGAAGGTATTTAAAAGATTTTTTTAATTTTTCAAATAATTTTCACTTACAGAAAAGTTGCAAAAATACTACAGAGAGTCCTCACTTCACCTAGTTTGCCTTAATGTTAACATTTCATATAATTATGAATAATTATATGGATAATTAATATTGATACCATGCTATTAAACTACAGACATTATTTGTATCTCATTTGCTTTCTCTCTATTGTTCTTCTTCTGGACCAGGATCCTACATTGCACTTAATTGTCATTCCTTCTTAAAAAGTATTTGTCTTTTTTTTTTTTTTTTAATTTTTTTTTAACGTTTTTATTTATTTTTGAGACAGAGAGAGACAGAGCATGAATGGGGAGGGGCAGGGAGAGAGGGAGACACAGAATCGGAAGCAGGCTCCAGGCTCTGAGCCATCAGCCCAGAGCCCAACGCGGGGCTCAAACTCACGGACCATGATATCGTGACCTGAGCCGAAGTCGGACGCTTAACCGACTGAGCCACCCAGGCGCCCCAAAAAGTATTTGTCTTAATTAGAGTTTACGTCCTTCGAAAAATAATTTGACCTAACGCTCTGGAACATGAAGCTCTAATTTCATAGACTATAGTAGGGTGGAAACTACAGATTTGGGGTCTGAAAATATCAGCATTACATTTGCTTTTAATTCCAGGTCTAGTCACCCCAAGATCAGCAGAGCCATACTATCTCTTTAAAGAGAAAACAATCACTGAGTGGTCTTGTCCCTCTTGTCAATAATCCATTCACCATAAATGTGAGAGTTTATTTCTGGACTTGTAACTCTGTTCCACTGATCTTCAGGTCCACCCTTATGCTAGAGCCACACTGTTTTGATTACTGTAGCTTTATAAAAAGTTTTGAAATGAAGAAGTGTGCCTCTTCCAACTTTGCTCTTCTTTCCCAAGACCACTCAATGCGGGGGAAGGATCACGTTTTCAGCAAATGGTGCTGGGAAATTTAGAGCCTTCTCCCACACTGTCCACTAAAATCTACTCAAAGTGAATTATAAACCTAAATATAAGAGCTTCTCCTTACCTACAGCTGCCTGTGAGGTGACCGGGATGAGAATGTCAAAGTTTGGGGGCAGTGGCCAAAGAGGTACAAGCAGGAACTTCAGTGATTCTGCAGAAATCACTGGATGGGAGAGAAAAACGAAGTAGAGACATGGTGAGAAGCCTAGCTCTGAAAGCAGCAACCTTTCACTGTTTGGACCCCAAGGGTCATCTGCAGACTGGGAAATTCAGACCTAATAAGGGACCTTATTATGTTATAAGGGAATTTGCTTTTTAATGTAAAATAACTACTTATTTCTAATTAATTAATTAAGTAATAAATAAATAAATAAATAAATAAATAAATAAAACAAGAAAAAAGAGAGACAGAGAGAAAAGAATCAGGAAAAACTGTTCAGCTAGATTGTGTATATGAGTAAGTGGAGAGTACATAAAGTAAAACCTGGATTTCATAGTAACCAAGGCATTTTAGAAAACCATAAAAGGTTATCTAACTAAATCCTTTTACTTGAATTTAACTAAATAAAATCTTCCATGTACATTTATTTTTTCTACAACCAAATATATGTGTTTGCATGCATGCATGTGCCTATGTGTGTAGATATTCAGAGTGGAGTAAATATGGAGTTAATATTTTAATTTCATTAAAACTATAGGTATTCCACAAGTATTCTCTGTTGTTGATGGGGAACACAATGCTGATAACAATGAAAAAATATTCATATTATTCTTTTTTTTCCTGGGCCACTCCAAGCATTCTATAGTATCAATTTTATTTTCTCTGGGTTAATTTTTCTGAAAGATTATTTTTTTCCTTAAGCTTTTTTTTAAAAAAAATTAATGTTTATTTATTATTGAGAGACAGAGAGACACAGAGAGTGAGCAGGGTAGGGGCAGAGAGAGGGGGAGACACAGAATCTGAAGCAGGCTCCAGGCTCTGAGCTGTCAGCACAGAGCCCGACGTTGGGCTCGAACTCACAAACTGCAAGATCATGACCTGAGCCGAAGTCGGTCGCCCAACCAACGGAGCCACCCAGGTGCCCCTCCTTAAGCTTTATTGAGATAATTGATATATAATCTTGTGTGAGTGTAACATGTACAATTTGTTTGTACTTTGTGTTTGTACAATGTGTTTGTAATTTGATATATGTGTATATATTGCAAAATGATGATCAGAATAAGGTTAGTTAACACATCCACCCCCTTACATAGTTATCATTTGTATGTGTGTGGTGTGTTTGTGTGGTGAGAATATTTGCCTACTCTCTTAGCAACTCTCAAGTATACAACACAGTATTATTAACTATAGTCACCAAGCTGTACATTACATCCCTCAGACATATTCATCTTATAAGTGAAATTTTGCACCATTTGATGAATGAACATCTCCCTATTTCCCCCATCCCCCAGGCCATGGCAATCACCAGTCTACTCTCTCTTTCTATAAACAGGCAGTGGCTTCTTAAGATTCCACATATAAGTGACACCAGGTAGTATTTATCATTCTGTGACTGATTAATTTCACTTAGGATACTGCCCTCTAGGTTTATCCATGTTATCACAAATAGCAGGATTTCCTAATTTAATTTGTTATGGCTTAAAAATACTCCAATGCATATGCATATCATATATATACACATACTACATTTTCTTTATTCATTTATCATCAACATTTAGGTTGTTTCCATGTCTTGGCGATAATGCTACAATGAACATGAGGGTCCAGATATCTCTTCAGATTTCATTTCCTTTGGATATATACCCAGAAGTGGGGTTGTTGAATCATAAGGAAGTCCTATTTTTAATTTCTTGAGAAACCTTCATACTGTTTTCCATAGTTGCTAAACCAATGTATACTCCCATCAACAGTGCATAAGGGTTCCCTTTTCTCTATCACAATACTCCTAAACATTCATATATTTTTGTACCTTTTCTTGGATATTACATTAAAAAGTCATATGCTTCCATGGTTAAAGGAGTATTGTTTTCAGTTTGACTGGACACATTCCTTCCAGATCTCACTTTTGCTCTTCTCCTTTATTGGGGCATAAAACTAAACCTAATTGTTTTTTCTTGACTCTTTCTGATTTAAAAAACCATTACTCTTCTAAGTTTAACAATTTTAAATTGTTATTAGTTGTTTAGATTTTTGAAAGTACTACCAAGCAGTTATCTCATTTTGGTAAGATAAATTAAATGTCAGTAATATTGTTTAAATTTAGAAAAGTCTAAAGGATATCTTTGGCTATGGAACTAAATGCAGTTTCTTTACATTGACTTGATTTGTTTCAATTTATTTTCTTACAAAAAAATCTTCAGTGCTTGGGGCGCCTGGGTGGCTCAGCTGGTGAAGCATCCGACGCTTGATTTCAGCTCAGTTCATGATCTTAACAGTTGGTGAGATTGAGCCCTGTGTTGGGCTCTGCACTGACAGCACAGAGCCTACGTGGGATTCTCTCTCTCTTTTTCTCTCTCTGTGCCTTTACCATGCCCCCCCAAATAAATAAATTAAAACAAAACTTAAAAAACTTTTTATGCAAAAGAGAAGCTAAAATAAGACCAGATGATAAAGATCATGATTCAGATAAATCGTCCAAGTCCTACTTCATTTAGAAATATTATCAAATCAAAACACATTCTTATTTCTCCTTGGTTCCTAAGACACAATTGGAAAACCAAGGATTGTCTTATTAATTTTATAGAATTCAAACAAATATGCTTGCTTACTAAAAAATATACTTTGCTTCTTAGAACACAATGTAAGAAAGATTTTATTTGTAAGCGTTATATTACCATATATAAAAATAATCATAAAAATTGATACCAGTTTCTATTATCATTTATGGAAAAACCATTTTTGAGTGGATATTATATACAAGACACTGTGTGATAGTGATAAACATAACCAATATGTAAAAATAAACAATAGAATACTGAGAAGCTAGCTGGAAGTGTTATTAAGCTTTTGGCTAGATTTTGCTTGGGGCAACACAGGCCAAGAATGGGAATAATAAACTGTGCTAAGGTATCCCAGCATGTCAGACTAAAGCCTGATGAATGAGATGGAAACACAAGGCATTAGTGAGCAGGTTTTGCTTTCACTGATTTCAGCGTAAGAGATGAAACTTGGAAAAGTAAAACTTTCCCTTAGGCAGGGAAAGAGATGCATGAGTGCTTCTCCAGGGGATGGGCAGCTGCCAGTCTAGAAAACAAGCTAACTAGTGTACCAGTCACAGCCAAGAAAGCCAGGAAGCTTTGCCAGGCAGGCAAGGATGATTAATATCCAACCATTTATCCACCCACTGGGACACATTCACACTACAGACAGCAAAAGCTGAACACAAAAAACATTTTTTCCCTTTGCAGTTTTTTGTGATGGCTTGATTGTTAACTAGCTTGCTTAGTGGTCACAGTGATCAAATTACCCACAGTGTTAACATTTTATTTATCCTCTCACATTCTGGAAATACACAGTTAAATTATTGGTGATTCACTTCCTGCTAAATATTCTGTATTACATACTGAAATTTTTAGAAACTTGTAGTGCCTTTACATGTTTCTTGTTCTAAATCACCTTAGAAAGTTAACAGGAAGCACAGCTCTTTGAGAAACTCAGGGACACCTGTGTATTTCCCAACTCTAATGATAAAACTGGTACCCAAAAAGACAGCAACAAATTCAGGAGGTCAAACAAAGGTGACTGGGGACCTTCATTTATTTGTTATGCTACCCTTCCTGTGTCTTATTTGCTTAATGTTGCTCTATCATTATTAGATCCCCTGCAGTTAGGTAAAAATAAATCATAATTAGCATTAATAAGTTACCTTTTGGGTAATAGGATTCCTGGGTGAGTCTGGCACAGATTAAACCTTCCTTGAGAGTCTAATTAGGGTGTTACTTATCCTTTGGCTACAACTTGCCAATTATTTAACATAATCTTTGATCACTAGTTTATTTCAACATCTAAAAATATTAAGGTATAGTTAAGAGAGGTCTTTTTGAGATTAGCTCTTGTACTTTCTGGACACAGCTAGGGGAGGATAATTAGAAAAAGCCAAGATTATCTTGCTTGGATGATTTAGAACACAAAATGTCTACCTCTATTTCTGTAACATAATTCTTTCACTGAAGTCCATGATATCATAAAGCTTATAAGACTTTGGAAATTATATCTAGACAACTTTATGAATATCTGTATATTAAAACTTCTGCATCCTTTGTAATATCTGGAAATTTTTGGAACAGCATAGTAAGCTTTCAGAATTCCTTGAATCCACTAGTTAATAAATCGCACAAAATATAATGAGATCCGCTAAAAAATATACCAGTAGCAGTTAAAAAAGGAACAGTTACAATTTTATGCCTTAAATTGTAAAATATAATAGTCACAACAAGAAACGGAAGGTTCTGGGTTTGCAATAGTGCTCAGCTCCTTCTACTGTTCCCATCTCTGCCAAAATAGAATGAAAAAAGAGGTAAGTGAATAATACATCATTAATATCTTCCAATATTCTGAATTTGGAGGAAAGATAGTTAATAATGAAAAAGGTCAAGGGGCACAATTTTATGAATAGAAGCTCTGACATAACACTTTGTGAACTACAGCAGAGATAAGAGGGCTATCCAGGGCTTCCTATTCCCCAGGACATTGCACTACCAGAGAAGGAGATGAGGGAGGTTATAAAGGGGCCAATGAACAATACCTATATTTTTTCTTAATCAGATACTGAATCTGTCAAAAAAACAAGGCAAAAGAACCATGGTATGGAGATAAAAAAAATTGTCCCTGCTATTGATAACACTGCATAGGAGAATGTGGCATGTAGTCGCAAGGTAGCAGGCTTCCTAATACCAACACATTGATTTAGACTCACTTCCCCATTAAGTAACAACCAGAACTGGAAATCTGAAGACCTCCTCCTGTGAAGTCTCACTGTTATAAAAGTTAATAGAGTTCAAGAGCAGATCAGAGCTCATGCTTCTTAGAGGTACTTTGGTTCCCATAAAGAAAGAGTGGCTTAACCATGCATGTCTACTTTCATGGCCCAAAACTAAGCAAAACTCCTTCCAGCTACTCTTATTTCTAAAGGTAGTGGATAAGGTGGTAGTCTGGTCTATTTGGGGAAAATGTCCTCTTGGTAAAAGCTAGAAAAGTGAAGACTAAGCTCCCTTTCCAACTAAAGTTATACTTCAGTCTGTACAGAGTGGGTTCTACTAACAGAAAAGTAATCAGGTCTTACAAGAAAGTCCAAAGTCTTAGATGAACCCAGCCTCATACCAGCTCTCCTTCTGGACCCCAGAAATGCCAGGGCTCAGGAAAATGAACAGAAAGAAGTGGTAACTGGGGTAGGGAAAGGCAAATTAGTCTCAAATAAGATGGGTATCAAAGGGACATCTCCCATATTTCATCAGAAAAAAACAGTTTGGATAAATATACCCATATCAGAGAAATAAATGAAAAGTAATGGCATGGCAATATTTTAAACATACTATACACACATTTGAAGGAATGAATGAACAAATAAAAAGAACAAATGAGATGTGCAGAAGAGAGACAAAGAATTCAGCATGGGAGAAAATGTCATCAAAGAAATAAAAGCACTACCTAAACACTACCTAAGAGCTACAGAAACTTAAAAAATTAACATAAAAAGCTCAAAATTATATTATTAAAAAATCAGAATGAGAGTAAACATACTGTAAACTTACGGAAACAAATATAGAAATAAATAATTACATTACAAATATACTAAGTTAAAAAATAATAAAGAAGAGAATAGACATAGACGAATATGAAAAGATTTGACATAATCATAATGGGTTAAAAAAAAGGCAAGAATAAAGAAATTACCAGTGAGGAGGTGAAATTATTTAAAGTAGACAAAAATGATCCAACATAAAGATAATATCTCTAAGATAATGAATATAAGGAAAAAGGATCTGAAATGTAGGAAGACGTGACTAGGCAGATTAAAAGACATAATACCTCATGGAAAAAAGTGATAAAAAACAAGCACATCAAGATAAATTATGGCTAACTATTGAACTGTAAAGATAAAGGAAGGTGGAGGCAATTCAAGACGGGAGCATAGGAAGACCCTGAATTCACCTCCTTCTATGGATACACTAAATTTACAGCTACATATAGAACAATTTTCTCTAAAAAAGACCTGTCAGCTAGATGAAAACCTCCTCTGCAACAAAGGATAAAAAGGCCACATCAAGATAGGTAGGAGAGGCAGAGACACAGTCTTGCCAAAACCCCACCCCCCAGTGCAACACCCCACAAGTGAGAGGGATCTCACAAATGTAGAGCATATCTTTGAGGAGTTAAGGTTCAAGCACATCAGACACTCCAAACCATGGGAACTGCACAGAGAGATAAGCCCCAAAATATCTGGCTTTCAAAACCAATGGGGCTTACATCTAGGAGACATAAAGGGCTATAAAAATCTGAGACTCTGTTCTTAATGGGCTTGCACACAGACTTACTTATCCTGGGACCTAGTACAAAAACAGTAGGCTGAAAAGTACTTAGACCCCATGTGAAGGAGATTATTGGCTAATCTCAAAGCATCTACTAGAGGGGCAGGGGTTTGTTGGAACTCTCTCCAGGGATGGAGGCACTGGTAGGTGTCATTTTTTGCAGTCTCCCTCTGCTTTGTTAGCACTGCATGCCCCAATCTGGGACTCTGCTGAGGCTCCACCCTGCTAAGCCTGGCAGGTGGCAGCACCCTGGCCATGTGTTCCACCATGGCCCTTCCCTGCTAAATCCAGTGGGTAGGTATACCCTGGCCTGGCATTCACCTGTAGTCCCATCAAAGCTGGTAGCTTCATACAGTTTACACAGTGGATATCCTTTGATTGCCTGGTTCTGATGGCCAGAGAAACACATTTCTGGGCCCTATGGGACTAAGACAATCTGAGACACAATTCTTGGCAGGCTACCACCCCAAGGCACTACACAAACAGCAGACTGAATCATACTTCAGTTTTCCTGTAACCACTCCTTCAAGACTGGGGGAGATAGCTGCTTCACCTAATAAATAAAAAATATAGAAAGCCAAGTAAAATGAAGAAACAGAGGAAAGTGTTCCAAATGAAAGAACAAGATAAAACCACAGGAAAAAAACCTTAATGAAATGGAGTAAGTAATATACCTGACAAAGAGCTCAAAGTAATGATCATAAAAAATGCTCATCCATCTCAGGAGAAGAATAGATGAACCCAGGGAGAGCTTCAACAAATAAATAAAAAACATAGTAAAGTACCAAATAGAAGTCAAAGATATGAAGACTACAATAGCCGAAATGAAAAATACACTAGAGGGGTTCAACAGGAGACTAGATGAAGCAGAGGAAAGGATCACTAACCTGGAAGACAGGGCAGTGGAACTCACTCAAACAGAGCAGTAAAAAGTAAAAATAATTTTTAAAAATGAAGGTATCTTAAGGGATCCACAGGACAATGTTAAGCGGAGCAACATTTACATTATAGAGGTCCCAGAAGGAGAAGAGAGAGAAATAAACAGAAAACTTATTTGAAGAAATAATGGCTGAAAACTTGCCTAACCCGGGGAAGGAAACAAACCTCCAGATCCAGGAAGCCCAGAGAGTTCCAAAAAGATGAACCCAATGAGATCTACATTAAGACAAATCATAATTAAAATGTCAAAAGTTGAAGATAAAGAGAGATCTTAAAAGCAGCAAGAAAAAAAAAAAACAACTTACTACATACAAGGAAACCATCATAAGAATATAAGCACATTTTCTAGCAGAAACTTTGCTGGCTAGAAGGCAATGTTGTGATATATTCAAAGTGCTGAAAGCAAAAAACTTCCAACCAAGAATACTCTACCCAGCAAGTTTTCATTCATAATTGAAGGACAGATAAAGAATTTTCCAGACAAGCAAAAACTAAAAGAGTTCACCACCATCAAATCAGCCTTACGATAAGTGTTAAAGGGATTTTGTTAAGTTGAAAAGAGAGGGCACTAATTACTAACATGAAAACATAAGAAAGTAAAAATCTTACTGGTAAAGGTAAATATATAGTAAAGGCACTGGACTAATAATCATTTAGAGCTAACATGAAAGTTAAAAGACAGAAGTAGTAAAAATAACAATAACTATGACAATTCATTAATGAACATACAAACTAAAGAGATGTAAAATGTGACATCAGAAACATAATAGAGGGAGAATAAAATTGTGGAGTTTTATAATGTGTTCAAACTTAACTTGTGATCAACTCAAGATAAATTGGTATATATGTAGGCTGATATACAATGGCCTTGTGGTAATCACAAAGCAAATGCCAGTGGTAGATAAATAAAAGATAATGAGAATGAAATCTCAAAAAAGGCATCTAACCACAAGGGAAGAGAACAAGAAAGGATCAGAGAGGAAGTATAAAACAGTCAGAAAACAGTGAACAAAATGGTGATAAGTACATACTTACCTATCATGTAAATGTAATTAAAGTCAAATGTAAATGTATTAAATTCTCTAATCAAAAGTGATAGAGAGTATAAATAAAAACAAACAAAACAAAACAAAACAAAAACAAGAGTGATCTATAATGCCTCCAAGAGACTTACCTAGGGAAAGGATATACAAATTGAAAGTGAAGAGATGAAAAAAAAAAAAAAGTGAAGAGATGAAAAAATATATTTCATACAAATGGAAAGCAAAGAAATCTGAGGAAGCTATACCAATATCAGATAAAATAGACCTTTAAAAGCAAAGATGGGAATTACATAGTGATAAATGGGTCAATCTAGTAAGAAGCTATAACAACTATAAATATTTATGCACCCAACACAGAAGCACCTAAATATATAAAGCAAACATTAACAGAATTAAAGGGAAAAATCAGCAGCAATACAATGACAACAGGGGATTTTAATACCCCACTTAAATCAATCGATAGATCATCCAGACAGAAAATCAGTAAGGAAACATTGGCCTTCAGACACATTAGACCAGATGGATTTAATAGATGTATACAGAACATTCCAACCAAAAGCAGAATAATACACATTCTTCTCAAGTACAAATGGAACATTCTCCAGGATAGATAATGTGAGGCCACAAAAAAGTTTCAATAGATTTAATAATATTGAAATTATATCAAGCATCTTTTCAGACTACAATGGTATGAGACTGGAAAGCAATCACAGGAAAAAAAACCCACAGGAAAAATTACAAACATGTGGAGATTAAACAACATGCTACTGAGAAACCAATGGGTCAACTAAGAAATCAAAGAAGAACCCCTGAAATGAATTAAAAGGCAAAAACAACACACCAAATCTATAGGATGCAGCAAAATCAGTTCTAAGAGAGAAGTTTATAGTGATACAGGCCTATCTTCCAAACTGGAAGAATTAATATTGTTAAAATTACCCCAAGCAATCCGTAGATTTAATGCAATCTCTTTCAAAATTCAAATGGCATTTTCAAGGCACCTGGGTGGCTCAGTCAGTTAAGCGTCCCATCTTGGCTCAGGTCATGATCTCGTAGTTTGTGAGTTCGAGCCCCGCAACCAGCTCTGTGCTGATAGCTCAGAGCCTGGAGCCTGCTTCAGATTCTGTGTCTGCCTCTCTCTCTCAGCCCCTCCCACGCTTATGCTCAGTCTCTCTCAAAAATAAAAAATAAAAAACAAAACCATTAAAAATTCAAATGACATTTTTCACAGAAATAGGACAACTTTAAAATTTATATGGAACCACAAAATATCCTAAACAGCCAAAGCAATCTTGAGAAAGAACAAGACTAGCGGCATCATGCTTCTGGACCTCCAAACTATATTACAAAGCTATAGTAATCAAAATAGTATTGTACTGGTATAAAAACAGCCACATAGGTCAATGGAACAAAATAGCCCAGAAATCAACCCATGTGTATATTACCAATTAATTTACAACAAAGGAGGCTAGACTATACAAGGTGGAAACGACAGTCTCTTCAATAAATGGTGTTGGGAAAACTGGACAGCTTCATGCAAAAGAATGAAATTGGACTAATATCTTACATAATACACAAAAATTAACTCAAAATGGATTAGAGATGTAAATATAAGACCAGAAACCATAAAACTCCTAGAAGAAAATAGCAGCTGTAACCACCTCCATATAAGTTTTGGCGATAAATTTTGGATCTGATTCTAAAAGCAATGACAAGAAAAGCAAAAATAAACATATGGAACCATATAAACTAAAAAGCTTCTGCACAAGCGAAGGAAATAATCAGCAAAATAGAAAGGCAACCTACTGAATGAGATGAGATATTTGCAAATCATAGAATTAATAAGGGGTTAATATCCAAAATGTATAATGAACTCATACAATAATAAAAAAAAACCTAAACAATCTAATCAAAAATGGGCAGAGGCTCTGAGCAGACATTTTTTTTAAGAAAAGCATACAGATGACCAACAAGTACATGAAAAAAATGTCAGCATCACTGATCATCAGGGAAATGCAAATCAAAACCACACTGTGACATCATTTCGTATCTATCAGAATGGCTATTATCAAAAAGACAAGAAATAACAAGTATCAGTGAGGATGTGGAAAAAATGAAACCTTCATGTACTTTACATGGTGGGAATGTAAACTGGTACAGCCACTATGAAAAACATTAAGTAGTTTCCCCAGAAAACTAAAATAGAACTATCATTTGAGCCAATAATTCTACTGCTAGGTATTTATCTCTAGAAATGAAAACAGTAATTTGAAAAGATATATGCACCTCTATGTTTATTGCTGTTTTATTCACAGTAGCCAAGATATGGAAAGAACCAAAGTGTTCATCAATGAATGAATTGTGTTAGAAGATGGAAGATGGTCATAAAAGTATCCACCAAACTGAAGAGATACTTTCAGATTGAAAAACAAAGCCATGCCACACCATTTACAGAGTTTAATTTAGGGTAACTCACTGGCAGAAGGTGTGAGTAGACAGACAATCTAGGTGCTATTCTCTACACAGTCTGGACCCAAATCCATAGTTTTTATAGGGTGAAGGGGCATAGTAATAAAAATAGTATTGTACTGGTATAAAAACAGCCATATAACTTAATGGAACAAAATAGAGAGCCCAGAAATCAACCCATGTGTATATGACCAATTAATTTACAACAAAGGAGGCTAGACTACACAATGTGGAAAGGACAGTCTCTTCAATAATGAGATCAAAGAATACTTATCTAAAGTGAACACCATCTTTGTGCCAGAGGATCTCTACTAGTTATTGACAGTGACACCCTCTGTATGCCAGTCATCTCTACTAGTTTCTAAAGTGGCACTGTGTGTGAGTCATCTCTGTAAGTTATAAAGTGGTGCCACTCTAGGGAAGATCAGAACAAGCCTTCTCACAGTCTGGTCAGGGCGTACATTAACTTCCAATGTCAGGGCCTGGAACATGGAGGGCCAAAGATGGAGTCAGTGCCGTCAGCACTCCTACAAATGAATAAAGAAAATGTGGTATATTGAATAAAGAAATGAGTAAAGAAAATGGAATATTACTCAGCCATGAAAAGAAGAAAATATTGCCTTTTGCAATGACATAAATGGGTTTTGAGTATATTATGTTAAGGGAAATGAATCACAGAGAAAGACACCATATGATTTCACTTACATGTAGAATTTAAAAAACAAGACAAAACAAAAACAACTCATAGATGCAGACTGGTAGATGCCAGAGAGGAGGGGGGTTGAGGGTAAATGAAATGTGAGATGGCCAAAAAGTACAAACTTCCAGTCATAAAATAAATAAAAAAGCATCTAGATACAATGTACACATTAGTGACTATAGTCAGTAATATGGTATCACATATTATGCAACTTTATGTGGGGAAACTAGACTTCTTATAGTGATCATTTCACAGCATATACAAATATTGAATCATTATATTTTATACCTGAAACTAATATAATATTATATGTCAATTATACCTCAATTAAAAAATAAAAAAACTTAAAGGAATACTTTTGACATCCAGGTATAAAAATAAATCAATAAATCATCTAAAAGAGAAAAAAAATTCAATCTAGACTAATTTCAGATATTACCCAAGCAACAATCAATGCCAGAAGAAATGGAATAACTTCTAAAAATTTGTAGGAAAGACACTTTGATTCGGTAACCTACCAAAAAAAAAAAAAAAATTCTCCTTCTAGCTGGATAGAAATAGGCAAACACTGAAAACATGCACTAATTCAGGGAAGACAGTAAACATTAAAACAACCTAAATGATAGAAATTTATCTAGATTTATCAAGAAATAAATAATTATCATGTTCTTATATAACATGAATAAAACTGGGTGGTATGGTTTGGAATGATATTGGAAATCTTATTTTCTCCTGCTTTATATTATTTGAGTTTAAAATAAACTCAAATAAATTTGAACTTAAAATAAACATAGATCATATTAATAAAAAGCATTAAGTCTGCATTTTTCATGTACAAATAATGTGATTTCATCTAGGTAAAATTTTAAAACAGTCAAAATTGATTTTTAATTATAGAAGTAAGTCAACATTTGACTGGGTCTGAGAGTGAGAGTTACTTGCACAGGGGAACTTTTTGGTGATAGAAATACCTACTCCTTGACTGTGGTCATCTTACACAGGTGCATAAATTTACCAAAACGCACATGCCATTATATTGAAAACAGGTGCATCTTACCATAATTAAATTATATTTCAATAAAATTGACGGATATTGCAATGTAAGAAACTCATGAAAAATAATCTGGGGGCATGGTGATTGTGGGCATAACCTAGTGGCTATGATTATTTTCCTAATAAATGTATCAAATGAACAACAGAATTTTGACACTACAATTTAGGTAAAACGTTAACCCAAAGCTCCAAAATTTAAACGACTGGTACTTGGTGAGATACACCAAGATCCCCATGAAAAATCTTTCCTTAAAGTCATTAGAAAGCTTTCCTTAAAGTCATTTTCCATTTCCAGTCATTTGTATGCATGTCTTGATCTCTCCACAATGATCTCTCCAAAATTTTTAAGTTTTTTATTTCAGTTCAAGTATAGTTAACACACAATGTCATATCAGTTTAAGGTGTAAAACATAGCGATTCAGCAATTCTATACATCATTACTCAGTGCTCATCATAAGTGTATTCTTAATCCCCTTCACCTATTTCACCCATCCCCCCATTTCCTTCCCTCTGATATACTTCACTGTAAATGAGCACACTCAGTTACTTTTTTTTTCAGTAAATACATTTTTTACTCGAAGCATACTGTAGGATATATGTTTTTTTTTTTTTTTTACTTTTAAAAATTTATTTTCTAGTCATCTCTGTACTTAACATGGGGCTCAAACCCATGACCCCAAGATCAAGAGTCACATGTTCTTCTCACTGAGCCAGCCATGTGCCCCCAGAATACATGGTTCTAAAAGATATATATAAAACATTTTACCCAAGAAAATAGAATACACATTTTCCTCAAGTACACACAGAAGAATCCACTGGTTAAATAACATAAAAAGAGACCTAGCAAATATTATAAATTTAAAAAGACTGAAATCATACCAAGCATCTTATCCAACCACAAGGGTACAAAACTAAAGATCAACAATAAAACAAAACTGGAAAATAGACGATGCAAATATTAAATATTTAATATGTAAATATTAAACAACACACTACTGCACAAGCAATGGACCAAATAAGAAATCAAATGGCTAATCAAAATATGCCTTGAAATGAAAGAAAAAGAAAACACAACATTCAAAAACCCATAGGATGTAGCAAAAGCAGATGTTAAGAGTGAAATTTATGCTATAAATGCCTGTATTATGAAAAAAAGTTAAAATAAACAACATTAACATTACACCATAACGACCTAGAAAAAGAAGAAACTTAGCTGAAATTTAGTAGGGGGAGAAAATAACGAAGAAAAAGCAGAAATACATAAAACAGAGACCAGAATAAACAATAACATAACATTGAAAGTAATGACAAGCTTTAAAAAAACAAAATTGGCAATGCTTTAACCACATTAACCAAGAAAAAAAAAGAGAGAAAATTCAAAGACAAAAATGAAAAATGGAAAAGAAAACAAAACACCAGATAACCACACAAATACATAGTGTGATAACAGATTACTATAAGTGATTATATACTAACAAATAAGATAACTTAGAAAAAACCCCAGATAATTCCTAAAAATGCACAAGTCACCACAGTTGAATCATGGATCGTGAATCCAATAAAAAGGAAATGTTCTTAGAATAATAACAAGAATGAAAGTTGAACTAGGAATGAAGGAAATTAGTAAAACATTTTGTGGATATTTGTTTCTGCACATTGTGATTTTATAATTTGCAGAAACAAATATCCAAAATCATTTACTAATTTCCTTATTAGACTCTGCCTCAGTATGTTGTGATAGAGCAGAACTTGGTAGCTACAATTCAGTCTACAATTCAACTTTATTTTTTCAATTTTGAAATACAATTTCAATGAAATATAAATTTGTCATTATTACATTTAAGAGTTTATTATATATTATATATTTAATACCTGCTCAAAACTTTTTATTCCTAAATCCAAACTATTTTAATACTCCGTAAGTTTTTATGATCCATATGACTTTTACATTCATAAATATTTGTTTTACTTCCTAATCAGTGTTTATAGCTACTGTTTAGATAAATAAGAGAGAGATTAGGTAGACTTTATTTTTTTCCTTGAGTTCTCCAAAATTCATATCCTTTCTAATTCTGGGAGACCGTTGTCAGAGTAGGATTGAATGTGAAACTAATGAAGCTCTGGCCTTAGGCACCCTAACATTTGGGAGCTTCTATGAGTGCAAGAAGTTGCCATAGGGTCACGCCAAGTTTTCCCCTTTGAGATATTCCAGGCAGCCGTATATTGGTGGAGTCCTGGTAGAGTCTGGTGTACTTTCTGAGTTGAGGAGACAGAGCTGAGAGTGCTAGGAAACCAAAGGGGCAAGAGCTCACAGGGCAGGGTAGGTATCAAAGAAGGAAAAGCTACACACACACACACACACACACACACACACACAATCTCAGGAGATCTTCACAGAGTCCACCTTGAATATTCAGCAGAGTACTGATCAGCACATGTCTGTAAGGAAACTATACAGCTGGTAAAAGAGCCATCCTAAACGATTAGAGGGGGGAATCAATAATGCTCAAAGAAGGCCACGAATAATTCCTTTCCCCAACAGTGAGACTTGAAAACCTTATTATCATGGAGCATTAGAAATGTTTCATCAGAAGTGTTTTGCCCGAGTAGTGGAGAATAATTAGCCCTAGACTAAATATTTATCTGCTCTAGCCCAACAAATCATAAAAGGATCAAACTGTTTCCAAGAACCATGACTGTATCCCAGAACAAAGTTCAAGATGATTTATAAAAATATAAACATATCTAGAATGCAACAAATTAAAATCCATAATGCTTGGCATCCAATCAAGATTATAAGGCATGCAAAAAGGCAGAAAAACATGACTCATAATGAGGGAAAAAACAATTAATAAATGGACCCAGAAGTAACACAGATGTAAGGATTAGTAGAAAAAGACATTAGAACAGTTATTATAACTGTAATCCATATGTTCAAAAATTTAAGTGGAAACATGCAAAATACTTGAAAAAATGCCTTCAAACTTCTGCTGTTAAAATCTCCCATGGCTGAGATGGAAACTACTACAATGAATGAGATTAACATCAGATAGACTTTGCGGAATGTTAGTAGATTTGAACATACTGTAATAGAAAGTTTCCATAATGAAACATAGAGAAAAGGAATATTAAAACATGAAAAGAGAATGAATTAATTAGCTGTGGAACAAGTTCAAGTAGCCTTGTATGCTTATAATCAAAGTGTCTGAAAGAGAGGAGGTATAAGGCTGAAAAAAATTTGAGATAATGGCTGGAGGTTTTCCAAACTCCATTAAATTGTAGATCCACTGACACAAGAAGCTCAACAAACCCCAAGCACAACAAACATGAAGAAAACTGCCATGAGTCATAATATAATAAAATGTTCAAAACCAGTGACAAGGAGAAATCTTAAGCACAGCCAGAGAACAAAGACACATTATGTATCGACGAACAAAAATAAGGCTGACCAAAGATGTTTAACTGGAAACATTGCAGGATAGAAGAAAGAGAAACAATATCTAAAAGCACCAATTAAAAAAAAAACTGTCAATTGCTAGTCTCTTCAACAGATGGTGTTGGGAAAACAAGACAGCAACATGCAGTAGAATGAGCTTGGACCACTATTTTACACCACACACAAAAATAAATTCAAAATGGATGAAAGACCTAAATGTGAGACAGGGAACCATCAAAATCCTAGAAAACACAGGCCTCAATCTCTTTGACCTTGGCCATAGCAACTTATTATTAGACATGTTGTCGAAGGCAAGGGAAACAGAAGCAAAAATAAACTATTGGGACTTCAACAAAATAAAAAGCTTCTGCACAGCAAAGGAAGCAATCAACAAAACTAAAGGCAACCTATGGAATCAGAGAAGAAACTTGCCAATGATATATCTGATAAAGGGTTAGTATCCAAAATATATAAAGAACTTACCAAACTCGACACCCAAAAAACAAATAACCAAATTTTAAAAATGGGAAGAACACATAAAAAGACATTTTTTCCAAAGAGTACAGGCAGGTAGCTAACAAGCACATGAAAAGATGCTCAACATCACTCATCATCAGGGAAATGCAAATCAAACTACAATGATATATCAACTCACAACTGTCAGAATGGCTAAAATTAACCACATCAGAAACAACAGGTGTCAGTGAAGATGTGGAGAAAGGAGAACCCTCCTGCGCTGTTTGTGCAAATGCAAACTGGTGCAGCCACTCTGGATAACATTATGGAGGTTCCTCAGAAAGTGTGGTGTACACACACACACACACACACACACACACACACACAGCGACAGACACACACACTGGAATATTACTCAGCCATGACAAAGAATACAGTTGGGGCACCTGAATGGCTCAACTGGTTAAGTATCCAACTCGATTTTGGCTCAGGTCATGATCTCACAGGTTCATGAGATCCAGCCCTGCACTGGGCTCTGTGCTGATAGCCTGGAGCCTGCCTTCGGATTCTCAGCCTCCCTCTAACTCTCTGACCGTCCCCCAATCATGCGTGCACTCTCTCTCTCCCTCCCTCTCTCTCTCTGTCTCTCTCAAAATAAACTAATAAACATTAAAAAAAACAGTGAAATCTAGTCATTTACAATTATATGGATAGAGCTAGAGAGTATTATGCTAAGTGAAATAAGTCAGTAAGAGAAAGACAAATACCATATGATTTCACTCATATGTGTAATTTAAGAAACAAAACAAACAAGCCAAGAGGGAAAAAAGGGAGAAAGGCAAACTAAGAAACATACTCTTAACTATAGACAACCAAATGATGGTTATCAGAGGGGAGGTGAGTGGGGGGATGGGTCAAATAGGTTATGGAGACTAAGGAGTGCACTTGTGATCAGCACTGGGTGTCGTATGTAGGTGCTGCATCACTGAATTGTACACCTGAAACTATTATTTCACTGTATGTTAGTTAACTGGAATTAATATAATTGTTAATAAAAGCTTTTTAAAAATTAAAAAAATAAAAATAAAAAAGTCAATCTAAAATGTCTTATCAAATTGAACTCATTAAATTATTATTGTTTATAAAATAAATGATATATCTCCTCTTAATTAAGTAAAATGAACTAAACCTTAGATATGCAGAACATTTTGCATTAAGATGTAGAACATTTTGCATACTGGCCACTTATACTTTTCTGTGGGGCTTGCGAAAAGGAATTTTAGTACAGACAATTTATAGATGCAGGCAGGCATTGGGACATATCTTTATGTGGTGGAATCCCTAGCTACAGCATTGAATTTAAGAAGCAGAATTTCTTGGGGCACCTGGGTGATGCAGTTGGTTAAACATCCAACTCTTGACTTCAGTTCAGTTCATGATCTCACAGTTCATGAGTTCAAGTCCCACGTCCGGCTCTGCGCTAATTAGTGGTCTGAGTCTGCTTAGGATTCTCTCCTCTCTGCTCCTCCCCCCACCTGTGCTTGCTCTCTCTAAATAAATAACTACAACTTTAAAAAACAAAAAAGCAGAATTTCTTTTGGGAACACTCTCAATCACAAGGCAGGGCTTCAAAAACATCAAGGTGTTTGGCAGATTATTTAAAAACCAAAAGCTGAGCAAAGAAGACAAAGCAGACCTTTCCCCGTTTTAAAAATTCGTATAAAAGTTTTGGCTCAAAGTAAGGTAAATGTGAGATACAATAAGTAAAGCAAAAAGGCACCGATAAAGTAGTAAACGACAATCACAGATTTGGGCTCATTTGGACACAGTATCCGGCACTGTGCTTAACATATAATAAAAGTCCAATAAATGTTTGTTGAATGAATAAATGAGTGACTGAACAAACCATGGAAAACAAATTTGTCTGAATATTCTCTCCCAGTAATAGCATTTCTTTATCTTGTTTTTTTTTTTTCAGCTAAAACCCTTGTCATGTTATGTCTTGCATATCTTTTAAAATGTCAATCTCCCATCCAGATGTATATTGAACATAACATAAATACATATTAAATGAACAAATGAAGGAAGGTAGGAAGAAAGGAAGGAATAAAAGATGATAAAACATTTGATATGTGAGTGTTTACAACAAATTATCTATTCAACATTACTGATAAAGAGTAACTTTTTATCATTTCAACAGTATTTTCTTCTAATTGGAGATGTGTTCTAGGATTTAGACAAGACTGAATTTGTGCATTTTGGACTCAATATAATAGAGCTTTACAGTAAGTCTTCATAATCTAGAGAAAAATGTAATTTTTTATGGTTTCCAAACTTTTCCTGCATATCATTTTTAAACTAAACCATTTTACAAGTAAACAACTTAGTTGCCGATAAAAAGAAGCAGTTTTTCTGGAGTCATTTGGATTTAAATAATTTGTCAAGAAAACTGCCAATCTCTTAATTTAAATTGTTTTTTTTTTAAGTTTGGCAGTTGTTACCTTTGCTCCAGGATTAAAGCACAAGTCTGACCCCAAAGGTCCTGTTCTTTCCTGCCACAATCTCACATGTGGGGCCATCCATGTGGGGATGGAAGGGCCTTCCATCCACATGTGCCACTGGGCATCTAAAACAGCAATTCAATTCATGCCCCAAGAACAACTTTTAGCTTGAGCTTTACAGTAAAGTTTTTTCAAGAGAAGACTAGTCATTCGAAAATAGTTTTATCTATTCCCATTGGATATGCCTTACAAATGTTGTGAAGGGTTCTGCTGAGTCCTGAGTGAGAGAAAAGAGTAATAGAAAAAAGAAACAACATTGCATGGTGACAGATGGTTGCGGTAGGTACACTTCTGGTGAGCACAGAATAACAGAGAGATGTTGAATCACTAGGTTGTGCATCTGAAATTAGTGTAACGTCGTGTGTCAACTATAGTCGGATTAAAAAAAAATTAAAATGGATTTTAAAAAAGGAAAAAAGCAACAGTGGATATAAACACAATGGATATGTTTTGTTTTTAATCTTTGTCCCTGTCTCTGTTTGAATTGAACTTATCTCTGTTTTAAATTGGACAGTTTCCGGTGCCTGGGTGGCTCAGTTGATTAAGCGCCCAACTCTTGGTTTCGGCTCAGGTCATGATCTGACCGTTCCTGAGAGTGAGCCCCACATCCAGCTCTGCGCTGGTAGTGCAGGACCAACTTGAGATTCTTTCTTTCCTTCTCTCTCTGACCCTCCTGTGCACACTCTCTCTCTCTGAAAATAAATAAATAAGTTTAAAAAAAAAAAAAAAGAATTTAAATTGGACAGTTTAATGTCTTTAAAAATCAAATTTTATTTCCCTAAATCCCAACATGATATTCGCTTGGTTTCTAAGTTTTTTTTCTTTAAAACTGTGGGACATTATTTGATGTAAAATGTATGATTTAAATATTTTGACTTCTGTATTCAAATAGCATTTACTCCATATTTTGAGAGCTTTTACTAAAGTCCGTTTTTTTTTTTTTTTTTCTGTTAACTCTAAGTGGCCATAGAATTTTACAACGGTAGTTTTGATAAGACGATTTCACCTTCTATGTTTTTTTAAGATTTAAAAAGAATGTTCATTTATTGATTTTGAGAGAGAGCAAGCAAGAAGGGGAAGGGCAGAGAGACAGAGAGAGGGAGAGAGAGAATCCCAAGCAGGCTCTGCACTGGCAGGACAGAGCCCGATGCGGGGCTGATCTCACCAAGTGTGAGACCATGACCTGAATAGAAATCAAGAGTCAAGAATGCTTAACTAACTAAGCTGGCCAGGTGCCTCTCACTTCCTCTACTTAAAAAAAAAAAAACCAAAAAACAAAAATCGCCAATACACATTGGTGCCATGAGAGAGAACAATGAACAATACATTTTTATTTTATTTTAACTATTCATAAATATTGCTTTTAAGGAAAATAATGCATTTTAAAATATTACATAAGAGTTAACTTCTATTACTATTCCATTTCTTTACTCACTGCTTAAAACCTGTTTCAAAGTACTAAAACCTTAGTGAAATTTTTAAACATTCTTATTACTTAATTTTACTAGTCAATTACTGAATGTATTGCTTTTTTAAAGAATAAATCAACATAAGATTTTCTAAGTTTCCAATTTGAAAACCAAAAAAAAAAAAAAAAAATCTAAATTCATATGGGTAGTAGACCTTTCAAACAGTGTAAAAATAGATTTTGCTCTTTAATCTTCACGTTTTATAATTGTCTTGTGGCTTCTAATGTGGAGGCATAACATAGAGAAATAGAAACTATGTGTCAAACGTATGAAGAATTGCTAGAAGTTATTTTGTTAAAGGCCAGTATAAATTTCTAGGACCTGTTAATAAAATAGGTACAGCTGTTATGTGAATTCACACATTGCTTTAAGTTTTATATTACTCAGAAATTCTTTAGCTACATTATTACCATTTCAAATGAATTCTTATTTAAAAGAGGTACAGGCAAAGCTTTACTTTTTCTGTACATTAAAGATGGTCTTGATTCTATCTTGAGGTATATTTATGATAAAAATTTGAATGATTTTTCTCATTTCATCTATTTTTCAAAAAAAAAAAAAAAGCTTAATGAATCTCCTCAGACATTTCAGAGAAACTTATCAGCATCTATCTCCTAGATAGGGTCTAGTACCAATCTTGGTCATCTTCACAACTGTTACTATCCACCTTGTTCAAATCACTTGTGCACAGATTCACACTATTAGGTTTAGAAGGACCAAAGCAAATGAACACATTTTAGGTCACGTAGTTAACTTGTATCTGTGTATCTCCAGGCTTCTGAGCGCTCAGCTATTTTGGGGTCATTATTACTTTGTATGGAGGCGTATTTCTTGGCCAGAAGTTACTAAACCACATATTGTCATCTTTAATGAACCTGTTGTTAGTCATTCACCACCCCTTTTTCACTTGCCATTTATGTTACCAGAACAAGTATGCTTTGTAAGACTCATCCAAATTTTATTTTTGGAAGTGCTTTAAAAAGGAAAATTCTTGGCTGAAGAGTCATTGGAGTAAGGATATATTTTAATCTTTATATGTGGGGAACATCTATATTGGACTCTGTAAGCTTTTTAGATGATATCACTGAAATTTCAATATTAACACATTTTGCAACCAATCTAGCATTCTGAATGTATATATGGCTTAAAATAGATGTTTGCAAGAAAAATAGAGGTGAGATACATAAATGTTGGCTAGCTAAAATACAGATAGGAAAGTTTTCATAAGGAAACAGCTTGTCATGAAAATCTTAAGGTTTGATTATTCACTGTCTTATCTCATCTTTCATTGTTGTAAATGTTAGTATTTTCTATCTGTAGTATTTTTCACCAACACTGGGTTTCACATAAGAAGATTATTTTCGAAGACTCTCATATTGCTAATTGGGTTATAGCCAACTCTAATGAATATCAATTCCAAGTTATGAGCACCGTGTGGTGGTGAAGAAGGCTGTGGTGTCCGAATACTTGGTTTTTCTTGGGCCTCATCACATGCTAACTTTATGATGTAGAGCAACTTGCTTAGTTTCTCTGTACCTCCATGGCTTCATTTCCATTTTTTTCAAGTTTTTATTTAAATTCCAGTTAGTTAACATGCAGTACAATATTAGTTTCAGGTGTAGAATTTAATGATTCATCACTTACATATTACAAGTGCTCATTTCAACAGATGCCCTCCTTAATACCCAGCACCCATTTAGCTCATCCCCCTGCCCACCTTGTGGCCAGCAACACTGTTACTTCTCCATTGTTAAGAGTTTGTTTTATGGTTTGCCTCATCCCCTCCCCTCTGGCTCTTTTTCTTCCCCCTATATTCATCTGTCCTGTTTCTCAAATTCCACATATAAGTGACATCATATGGTATGTCTTTCTCTGACTTACTTCACTTGGCACAATACCCTCTAGCTCCATCCGTGTTGCTGCAAATGGCAAGATTTCATTCCTTTTGATGGCTGATATATATATATATATATATATATCATCAATCGATGGACATTTGTACTCTTTCCATTTTCCATAATTTGGCTATTGTGGATAATGCTGCTATAAACATTGGGGTGCATGTATCCCTTTGAATCAGTCTTTTGTATCCTTGGGTAAATACCTAGCAACTGGTGGATCATAGGGTAGTTCTATTTTTAACTTTTTGAGGAAACTCCATACTGTTCTCCAGAGTGGCTGCACCACCAACCAACAATGCAATTCCCACCAACAATGCAAGAGGGTTCCCCATTCTCTGCACCCTCATGAACATCTATTGTTTCTTGTGTGGTTAATTTTAGCCATTATGAGAGGTGTGAGGTGATATCTCATTGTAGTTTTGGTTTGCATTTCCCTGATGACACGTGATGTTGAGCATTTTTCATGTATCTGTTAGCCATCTGCATTTCTTTAGAAAAATGTCTATTCATGTCTTCTGTCCATTTTTAACTGGATTATTTGCTTTTGGGGTGTTGAGTTTGGTAAGTTCCTTATATATTTTTGATACTAACCCTTTATTACATATTTCATTTTCAAATATCTTCTTCCATTCCAAAGGTTTAGTCTTGTTGATTGTTTCCTTTGCTGTGCAGAAGCTTTTTATCTTGATGAGGTCCCAATAGTTCATTTTTTGTTTTTGTTTTTCTTGCCTCAGTAGATGTATCTAGTAAGAAGCTGCTATGGCTGATGTCAAAGAGGTTGCTGTCTGTGCACAGCTTCATTTCCAAACTGTAATAATAGTACCCTAAAACATAGGCCATTTTGAGGTTAAATGAGACAATGCTCTGATTTGCAAGAGTAAACATCCATATATCACTATTATTACTGACAGTCTTGCAAATAATTTCAGTAGTCTCTGCTCCTACTCTTCTCTACCTGCAATCTATTATTCCCACAGCATATGTTTAAAAATTAAAACAAATAATGTCACCACTGTTCATGAACTCTTCAGGAGCTTTCTGTACATTTGGAATAAATTCCAACCCCCTTACCAAGACTTAAAAGGTCATGGTGATCTGTCTCCAAACTGTTTTTCTGGCCCGGTTTCTTTTTTTTTTTTTTTTTTTTTTTTTTTTTAATTTTTTTTTCAACGTTTTTAATTTATTTTTGGGACAGAGAGAGACAGAGCATGAATGGGGGAGGGGCAGAGAGAGAGGGAGACACAGAATCGGAAACAGGCTCCAGGCTCCGAGCCATCAGCCCAGAGCCTGACGCGGGGCTCGAACTCACGGACCGCGAGATCGTGACCTGGCTGAAGTCGGACGCTTAACCGACTGCGCCACCCAGGCGCCCCTCTGGCCCGGTTTCTTAATGCTTAGTGTTCTGGCCACATCCTTTTTGCTTCTCTAGCACACCAAAGCTTTCTTGACACAGCACTTTGCACCAGCCCTTCTCTTTTCTTAAAGCACAGCATGTGTGCATGGCTATTTTCCTTTAGGCCTCAGCTGTGATGTTAGCAAAATCTTCCTTAGCCATCGTATTGCTGTGGGGTCTTTTCTCCATAGAATTCAACAATAGCTAAAATTACCTTATTTATCCATTTACCATTTGTTCTCTTTTCCTCTCAGTATACTAAAAGGCACATAGGTATAGGGACATTTTCCATCTTATTTTCTATTATCTCCAATGCCACAACTGTCTTGATAAATATTTGCTTAATGACTATATAATTATAGCTTGGTTCAAAGGTGATCCAATTTATTATAATTTGGCCAAAACTCCCATCAGGATAAAAATCTGTATGGCAAGAGGAGATGGTTTCTAGGCTAGAGTGTTTTATTTTATTTAAATTTTATACTTCCTATCTATCAGGGCTATGCAAACCGTGAGAGGTTTGTGACTGTCTTTTTAAACCACATGTGATCATGTTAAGTCTCAAGAACCAAGTTTCAAGTTGAGAATTATGTGAAATATATGTAAAGGCTACAAGATGACAGAATTTTTATGAAGAATAGCCTAGATACCATCCAAAAGAAAAAAAACCTGACTTCTGACAAGTTCCCCTAAACAAAACTTTCCACCCTTCTATATTCCTCTCATCCAGAACCCATACTCTGACTCATTGTACTCAAGAGACTTTGCAGACTTGCGGCTCCTTCCTCTGTTTTTTTTTTCTAATCTTGAACAGCACCTTTATCAGTTGTGATATTAACATGAAACAGATGACACATTCGAAATCAGAAAATGTGAGGAAAGATTAGTAGGGGAATTAATTTCCTAAAGAGATGTGGCAGGAGGACTGGTGCAACTATTTGGAGACTTCCCAACCCCTAGATCTCACAGTGACCAAAATTCAGAGTTAAGTGTCTGAGGACGGTCAGACCACAGCTGGCTTTCGGGGAATTTGGCCAACTGGTTGCACACTAGCAAGCAGGGAGCCACACAATAACCGGCCCTTCTCACTTCTCCCAACCTGCACACATCTCCTGCTGGTGCCTCCCAACGGCCCACAGAGGCCATTCATACATGTTCTCTCTCCCCGCCCTCCTCCAACAGGGAGGATGCAGACAAGGGAGAGTATGTTTGAAGTTACAAAAAGAAGACAGGCAGCACCTCTCCCCTTCTGTCCTATTGTTTATGACCCACCTGTAACAAATCTGAAAGGATTAAACCCAAATCTGCCACTTTGCTATGGAAGTCCTTTCTGAGAACTCTGTGTGCTCTGAATATCCACATTCTACTCCTCAGACTGTCAGTGTTTCCTCCTCACAGTTTTGTCCTTTCTCCTGGAACATACGCTAACCTCAACCTGGAGAGAATGGAGTGGCAAAAAGTGCAGTACACCTTAAAGGGCTTCCACATTTTCTCTTCCAAACTCTTCAGGGAAGTGACCTACTCCTCTTGCTCCTCTTCTGTTATCACCTCCTCTCCACGTGGCCATACCAACATTTTCCCACTAAATCTTCAAATATCCACTACAATCATTTTAAGTTCAGCCTACTTCTAAACAAATCACCTTATCTTTCCTCAATTTTCCATCCTTTTTTCTCTGTCTCCTAAGGCATTGTAATCTGTAGAGTTGGCCCCTTGGCAATCTTTCTACGTGCTGTTTTAATTTTGTCCTAATTCTGGATAGTATTAGGTCTTCTTGCTATTCCTCGCTATTCAATCCCTAATTTATTTAATGCCATGGCTTGAGATATTTTTATTTATTATTTTGCACACTGGCAACGCCTCTGATTCCATTTTTATCCAACTAAATAAGTATTTCCTCCCACTTGATCCACATTCAAGCCTGTTACTTATCTTGGTTTATACTTTATCCTTCTAATATTGTGGGAGAAAAAAATAATCTATTTATTCTACCAAATCAATTGGTAGCCAAGTCCTTTTACATTGCCTTCTGTACTATCTCTACTATCAATTTACATCACCACCACCTACAAGATTTAAGCCTTAATAATTTTTGGCTAGAGTGTTGAAGCCCTCTCATGTGTTTCCATCCCTTCAGATTCTTCCTCAACCAAACTACCCTTCTCACCACTGGCCAAAACCATCTTATAAAATCACAGAACTTATAAGGTAATTTCCCTGAGGAGAAATTTTCAATGGAGCTTCCATTGCATTCTGAATAACTAACTCCTACACCAATGCATGTAAGAAACTTCCCAGAGAGCCTATAATAACCTAGTTAATGTTTTATTTTTTTATTTGGCATTAAATATTCCAAAAAATAAAACTTAATATGTCAGTTAAAATGCAAATATTATAAAAATTTTACTAAGTCACTGAGAAAAAAAATTTCTTTTGAAATTATTTAGCATGATATTTTAGTTGTTTTCATGATTCATTTTCTGATTTTTCATTAGATGTGGACAAGGGAGGAAAGCACTGAAATCTGCACGACTTTATGACATTTTCCAATTAAAATATTTTCACTATCATTGATAATTAGTTTTGTCTTATTCTTTTATTCCACATCTATTGAATTTCATGGCAAGATGCAGACTTCCTTCCACTAAACTAAGGATTTTAACTGTAGAATTAGGTCTTACTTTTTTTGTATTATGGATGATATTCTTTAAAAGTGTAATAGGGAATGACTATAATTTTGATATTAATTATATATAATAAAAGTATCTTTATAAGAGCTCTACAGAAAAGAATCTAGGTACTTCATGCAAAATTAATTGTACTTTTAGAAAAAAATTTTAATTTTTTCAAAATGAAACATTAGAGTATAGCAACAATAAAATGTAGTGGGAGATTATATGAAAAGACATTTGAAACAATGTACGTTAAGGGGAAGGGACTAGACATTGCATCCAGGGTAGCCCAGGGAGTCACTAGTCAGAAGCAGGCACAACAGTTTCTGAAAGGAACTCTAGGAGATTGGCCCCCACAGGGTCAGGAAGCCAAGGAGAAGCAAACACATATTCTGTAGATGTTGGCAGTGAAAACACCACCCCCTTCTATGGGTGACTTTACCCCCCTACAGCATCTGGGGCATACAAATTTATTGGCTCTCTTCATTCTTACAGTCTCTCCTCCAGGTACACTCAGAGCCTGCCAACTGAAAGACAAGGAGACTGGCTTCAACAGCACTAGCCTGGCTGTTGCAGGACTACCCTGGGGTACAAGAAGAGCTTTTCCCAGAACACCTGAGGTTGCTGCTCAAAGCAATGTCTCAGAAACCATCCAAGAGCCCCTCTACCCCTCTGACAGATGTCACGCTGAAACCATTCATGGTAACTGTGCAGACTGAGCACAGCAATGGCCAGCCCCATGTCGACCACCAAGATCACCCTGTTAGTGTTGGAGCCTGCCAACTCATCGACTTGCTGTATGTATTCTTCCTGCTTCTCTCAACAGAACAAGAGCCAGGCAAGCTGCCTGAAGAAGCAGGTGGAGAACTATGAGCTGAAGACCCTGTGACAGAGGGTCAGCCAGTCCAATAGCCAGGTGCACAAGCTTCAGGAGAAGCCGCAGTTTCTTAAGCGAGTACCCTACCTAAGCAGCCTACTGCTGCCAGCTGGGAGCCCCCCAAGATCAACCTAGTGGTGGAGCCACTGTCCTGGGTGCTGGGTATCTGGCTGTCAGATCCACCAGGACTTACCTGATGCTACAACCCTTCTAGTAACTAGAAGAGGTGAACATCTTGCATATGGGCCAGCCCATGTAGAACTTCTGGTTTAACATTTTCCACCCTGACACATAAACCATGCATAAAGAATGTGGCTTCATCCACCAGAAGCCCAAAACCAACAAGGTGGCCTTAGCACCCAGAACTCAGGTATTGTGGAGGTGGAGGGTAATGTGAACCAGTGGGAACTGTGCATGATGTCCCATTCCAGCACCAGTCCATCCTTGCCAACGAGCCCCCCCATGGGGCAGATTACCTGAAAATTCAGGTTGTACTCTGAAGGTAAATTGAACAGGCAACCACAACCCAGCCCATGACTCAGCATCTTCATATTACCTACAAGAAGGTTCCCTCCTTATGCAAAGTAAGACTTTGACCTGGGTGGGGCCTGGCCACCTATGTATCATGACACTTCAGCTTCTCAGTAGATGCTCCACAGCAGGTGTGGGTGTGACCACAGTTCTCTGTGGGTTCAATAGTGTTGCCACTTGTACCTTTAAGGCCATAGAAAAAAACAAAGGCCTAAAAAAAATTAAAAAAGAAAAAAGGAAGAAGGGACTCCACACAGATAAACGATTTAAATGATTTTTATTAGCAAAATGAAATTTACAATGGATAAAACTAATTACTTACATGCTTATTGCTACAAATATTATTTGAGGTTTCTATGATTTAATACTGCTGTACAGGTGAAGCAAGAATTGAAGCAAGAATTTGGCTAATAGCCATGTTCATTAGTATTTCTGAGTAATACAATCCTTGAAAAATTAAACCTTTTCACTTTCACATAATTGTTCTTAGAATTATTTTATGAATCAAAATATACACTAATTCAATACAGGATCATGATATTAAATTATATTTTTAGCAACTGTAAGAGCAGAATAACACTAACATACCTTGAACTAGTTACACTGTCATCAAGACATAATGTAAATCATCTTCAAAAATAGTCTGTTTAATGTCAAGATAACATAAAAATGAAGTGATTATTAATCTAAAATAGACATTCAGACATGAATGTCTAAAAGTATCTGGTGAGGACTAAAATATCTGATGGAATGATTGCTAGGAAATATATTTTGACCTAATTATTATTATGTTATCTGATCATTTCAGCCTACCTGCTAGAGCATGCTCCATTAGCTAATTAGACTAGCTGAAATAAAAGACTAACTATGATCTTGATTAAAACATTCAAAAAGGTTTTTAATATAAAAAATACAAAATTAAAAATTTAGACATGTTCAGCCAGCTGAAAATAACTGAGTGTCAACTGGCCAAAACCTATTGCCAAGTATACATTTTTGCAGTTTTTAGAGTATTAATAGTAGGTTTTAGTGTGTTATTAACTTCCAAGCTCAACAATAAGCACTCATCAGTATTCTCCTAACCTTTTCGGAATGAACTGCGTAGGACTTACTGTGAACTTCAGTGTTAATGTGGCCATCTAGTAACAGTGGCCAAATTTTAACAACATGGTCTCTCCCTTATACAATATATCATTGACAATAATGCTTTAAGTTTTTAGAACATTTTTAGATCCTTTATTTTCTTTTTACAATAAATGAATTTGTGAAATAGGGAGATCAGATATCTTTATCCTAACTAAAGGAAGAAAATAATTTATAAGAAAGTTAACTGACTTACTAAAATGTATACAAATATACAGAACAAAAAAACAGAACCTAGGCTCCTGGACATCCTATGTTTTTTGCAATGATCAACAAAACCTGAATGTCTCCAAAACATTTTATCATCATTGTTATCTCCAGAAACTGATCCACTGATAGGCTCAAGACAACCCACACTTCTATTTCTGTTACCACAGCAATTTCCTAATTACTATTGGTAGCTCAACTTTCCATTCTTTCTTTTTTTCAACAGAAACCACTCAGACTGTATCATCTCCCTCTTACTTCCCCAAAGGAGGAAAAGAATGATCATCAATGGCAAGAGGCAATTGTGGAAGCAACTTGAAGCCAGCTTCATGCTCAGGAGAGAACACCACCATGCCTCCTCATCATAGTCCTTTCTTTCAAAAAGGTATCTTTCAAAGATATCCGAACAGCATGGCCCTGACCTCTTTCTCTAACAGTCCATCCATAGCATTTCAGCAATATCACTTTTCCCACAAGGGATGCTGGCTAGATCCTTCTGTTACTCTGGAATGGAGGTTACAGCAACTCTTATATATTCATCTAGAGCCTAGGAAATCCTAGATTGCTCAGAAAAGGTTGTATTATCTCACATAAGTAAGATGACGGCTGAAAATATTTATTAGAGATTTAGGGCCAAATAATGCTTGATTGCCTCCTTACTTTCTCTGTTAATAAATATGTCTTAAAGAATATCACTATGGCAAATGTTAAAAAACAGGTTGTTCATAGGCCCAACCAAAAAGGATACAGTGACACAGGCCTACCCCAAGAAATAGGAAAAAGCTCAAATAAACAATTTGATCTTATACCTAAGGAACTACAAAAAGAAGAACAAACAAAACCTAAGGTGACTAGAAGGAAGGAGATAATAAATATCAGAGCAGAAATACATGACATGGAGCTTTAAAAAAATAGAAAAAAACAATGAAACCAAAGCTCGTTCTTTTTCTTTTTCTAATTTTAGAGAGAAAGTAAGCATGAACAGGAGAAAGGGGCAGAGGGAGAGGGAGGGAGGGTGGGAAGGAGGGAGGGAGAGGGGGAGAGAGAGAGAGAGAGAGAGAGAGAGAGAGAGAATAGAGAGAGAGAGAGAGAGAGAGAGAGAGAGAGAATATCTCAAGCAGGGTCCATGCTCAGCATGAAGCTTGATACAGGGCTGAATCCCATAACCCTAGGATCATGACTTGAGCTGAAATCAAGAGTTGGATGCTCGACCAACTGAGCCACCCAGGTGCCCCAAGAGCTTGTTCTTTGAAAATATAAAATTGATAAATCCTTAGCCAGACTCATCAAGGAAAAAAAAAGAAAGAAAGAAAGAAAGAAAAAAGAAAGAAAGAAAGAAAGAAAGAAAGAAAGAACTAAAATAAATAAAATCAGAAATGAAAGAGAAGTAACAACTGGCACCACAGAAATACAAAGAATTAGAAGAGAATACTACAAAAAAAGTTATATGTCAACAAATTAGACAATATAGAAAAAATAGATAAATTCCTAGAAACAGATAACTCCTAAAACTAAACTAGGAAGAAATAGAAAATCTGAACAGACTGATTACTAAGAATGAAACTAAGTCAGTAATCAAAACTACCAAAAATATAAATCCAGGATCAGACAAATTTACAGGTGAATTCTATCAAACATGTAAACATAAACTAATACCTATTCTACTCAAAGTATTCAAAAAAAAAAAAAAAAAAAAAACCAGAAGAGAAAGGAAAACTGCCAAATACATTCTTTAAGGCCAGCCTTACCCCAATACCCAAACCAGACAAAGACACCACAGGAAAAAAGAAAATTACTGGTCAATATCCTTGATGAATATAGATACAAAAATACTAAACACAATATTAGCAACTCACATTCAATAATACATTAAGGGGATCATTTATCATGATCAAGTAAGATTTATTCTAGGGATGCAAAGATGGTTCAACATTTGCAAATCATCAATATGATACATCACAACAACAAAACAAAGGATAAAAATCATATGATCATCTCAATGAATGCAGAAAAAGCATTCAAGAAGATTCAACATCCATTCACATAAAAACTCTCAACAAAGTGGATTTAGAGGGAACATACCTCAACATAATAAAGGCCACATCTGGGGGAGCCTGGGTGGCTCAGTCGGTTGAGCGTCCGACTTCAGCTCAGGTCATGATCTCACAGCTTGTGAGTTCGAGCCCCGCATCAGTCTCTGTGCTGACAGCTCAGAGCCTGGAGCCTGCTTCTGCTTCTGTGTCTCCCTCTCTCTCTGCCCCTAACCCACTCACATTCTGTCTCTGTCTCTCTCAAAAATAAATAAACATTAAAAAAAAATTTTTAAATAAATAAATAAAGGCCACTTCTGAAACATCCAAAGCTGACATCATATTCAATGTTGAAAAACCAAAAACTTTCCCTCCTAGATCAGGAACAAGACAAGAATGTCCACTCTTGGGAAAAGATATTTGCAAATGACATATCAGACAAAGGGCTAGTATCCAAAATCTATAAAGAGCTCACCAAACTCCACACCCGAAAAACAAATAACCCAGTGAAGAAATGGGCAGAAAACTTGAATAGACACTTCTCTAAAGAAGACATCCGGATGGCCAACAGGCACATGAAAAGATGCTCAACATCGCTCCTCATCAGGGAAATACAAATCAAAACCACACTCACCTCACGCCGGTCAGAGTGGCCAAAATGAACAAATCAGGAGACTATAGATGCTGGAGAGGATGTGGAGAAACGGGAACCCTCTTGCACTGTTGGCGGGAATGCAAATTGGTGCAGCTACTCTGGAAAACAGTGTGGAAGTTCCTCAAAAAATTCAAAATAGACCTACCCTATGACCCAGCAATGGCACTGCTAGGAATTTACCCAAGGGATACAGGAGTACTGATACATAGGGGCACTTGTACCCCAATGTTTATAGCAGCACTCTCAACAGTAGCCAAATTATGGAAAGAGCCTAAATGTCCATCAACGGATGAATGGATAAAGAAATTGTGGTTTATATACACAATGGAGTACTACGTTGCAATGAGAAGGAATGAAATATGGCCCTTTGTAGCAATGTGGATAGAACTGGAGAGTGTTATGCTAAGTGAAATAAGCCATACAGAGAAAGACAGATACCATATGTTTTCACTCTTATGTGGATCCTGAGAAACTTAACAGAAACCCATGGGGGAGGGGAAGGAAAAAAAAGAGGTTAGAGTGGGAGAGAGCCAAAGCATAAGAGACTGTTAAAAACTGAGAACAAACTGAGGGTTGATGGGGGGTGGGAGGGAGGGGAGGGTGGGTGATGGGTATTGAGGAGGGCACCTTTTGGGATGAGCACTGGGTGTTGTATGAAAACCAATTTGACAATAAACTTCATATATTGAAAAAAAAAAAAAAAGAAAGAATGTCCATTCCTGTCACTTGTATTCAACATAGTACTGGATGTCCCTGCCATAGGAATCAGGCAAGAATAATAAAGAAAAGGCATCCATATTGGTAAGGAAAACAATGAACTACCACTATTTTCAGATGACATGATAGTGTACATAGAAAACCTTGAAGACCCCACCAAAAACTATTAGAATAAATGAATTCAGTTAAATTGTAGTATATAAAATTAATACAATAGTAGCATTTCTATACACTAATAACAAAGTAGCAGAAAGAGAAATTAAGAAAACGATTCCATTTACTATTGTACCAGAAAGAATAAAATACCTTGGAATAAGCTTACTCAAAGAGATGAAAGACCTACACTATGCAAACTAGAAAACACTGGTGAAAGAAAGTGAAGATGGCACAAATGGAAAGAAATTCCATGTTCGTGGATTGGAAGAATTAATATTGTTAAAATGTCCATACTACCCAAAGCAATCTACAGATTTAATGCAATCTCTATAAAAAGACCAATAGTATTTTTCAGAGCTAGAACAAAGACTACAACTGAACAATGAAAGACTCCAGACAGCCAAAGCAATTTTGAGAAAGAGAAAGAAAGATGGAGGTATCACAATGCCAGATTTCAAGATATATTACAATGCTGTTGTAATCAATAGAGTATGGTACATAAATCAGAGAAACAGAAAAGAGAGCCCAGAAATAAACCCACACTTATAGGGTCAATTAATCTATGATAATGGAGGCAAGAATATACAATGAGGATAAGACAGTCTCTTCAAAAAATGGTCCTGGGAAAACTGAACTGCTATGTTCAAAAGAATGAAACTGGTCCACTTTCTTGTACCATATAGAAAGCTAAATTCAAAATGGGTTAAAGACCCAAATGTGAGACCTGAAACCATAAAAATCCTAGAAGAGAATACAGGCAGTAACTTCCTTGATATCAGCCATTGAAACATTTTTAAAATATGTCTCCTGGGTAAGGAAAATAAAAGCAAAAGGAAACTATTGGGACTACATCACAATAAAAAAACAAAACAAAACAAAACAAAAAAACTTTTGCACAAGGGAAACTGTCAACAAAACAAAAGGCAACCTACTGCATGGGAGAAGATATTTGCAAATGATATATCTGACAAGGGGTTAATATCCAAAATATATCAAGAACTTACAACTCAACACCAAAAAACAAACAATCTGATTTTAAAAATGGACAAAGAACCTCAATAGACATTTTTCTAAAGATGTATAAATGGCCAACAGACACATGCAAAGATGCCCAACATTATTAATCATCAGGAAAATGCAAATCAAAGCCATGATGAGATATCACCTCACACTTGCTAGAATGGCTAAAATCAAAAAGAGAGGAAATAAGAGTTTGCGAGAATGTGGAGTAAAAGGACCCCTCACACACTGTTGGTGGGAATTTAAATCAGTACAGGTACTGTGGAAAATAGTACAGAGGTTCCCTAAAAAAGGTAAAAATACACATACCATATGATCCATCAATTCTATGACTGGATATTTGCTGAAAGAAAACAGAAACACTAATTTGAAAAGATATATGCATAGTTAGGTACATAATTATTTTTTGCATATTTATTGAATAATTTACAATAGCCAAGATATGGAAGCAACCTAAGTGTCCACTGATAGACAAATAGATAAGGAAGATGTGATACACACACACACACACACACACACACACACACACACACCAGAATATTATGCAGCCATAAAAAAGGATGAGATTGTGCCATTTGAGACAACATGGATAGACCTAGAGAGTATTATGCTATGTGAAATAATTCAGACTGAGAAAGAAAAATACCATATGATTTCAATCATATATGGGATCTAAAAACAAAACAAATGGATAAACAAAAGCAGAACCAAACCTGTAAATACAGAGAACAAACTGGTTGTTGTCAGGGGGGATTGGGGTGGGGGGTGGTCAAAATGGGTGATGGGAAGTAGGAGATACAGGCCTCCAGCTATGGAATGAATAAGTCATAGGAATAAAAAGGTACAACATAGGGAATATAGTCAATGATATTATAATAGTGTGGTATAGTGATCGATGGTAGGTACACTTGTGGCAAGCAAAAAATAAAAAATAAAGGATACAGAATAATTTCAGGGAACCCATTATTAGGAAGAATATCCAGGATCCGGGTAAGTAGCAAAACATCAATCTGTCACTCCCTTTGTCTTTCTTTATCCTGCTGGAACCTCACATTCTCTTTTGCTCTTTCTCTAAGTATATGTACTTCATTGTTTTCTGAAGATCCACTTCTCCACTCACCTTACTGCACATGGCTAATTATGACTTTCATAAAATGGTAACATTAATTCCTGGTCTGTAATGATATCTGGCTTAGATTTTCCAGGTAAGTCACCCAGTTTTCATGTCTCAGTTTCACTTACTAATAGAAAATCTGATTAATACAACTTGTGTTGAGCTTGCCTCACAGCCCCACTCCCTTCAGCCATATCCGGAGTTGTGTGCCTATGTGATATATCAGACTTACTCTTCTGGGCTTAAGAAGAGCTGGTTGCCTCTTATGAGAACTTAACCCAGTATCTCGAGTATATTATATTTTGAAATAAGCAAAGATGTGTAAAGGGCTAGAATACTGTTACTAAGGGTCTAGAAAAAAATAAGTCCAATAAAATATTTTCAGCTGTAAATTGGTACTATTTCCTTGAAGAAAAAGCACATCATTAGCATTAAAAATAATCACATATATTGACTCAGTAATTCACTTCTAATAATTTTCATTAAGGAAAAAGGCAGAGGTGAGCAGCAATATTTATATATGATGCTAATATTATAAATACTGAATGATATTTATAATAATTAAAAGCTGGAAAGAACCTAAAAATGCAAGGACAGAGAAACTGTTAAAAATATTCCAATACAGGGGTGCCTGGGTGGCTCAGTCGGTTAAGCGGCCGACTTCGGCTCAGGTCATGATCCCGGGGCCCGTGAGTTCGAGCCCCACGTCGGGCTCTGTGCTGACAGCTCAGAGCCTGGAGCCTGTTTCGGATTCTGTGTCTCCCTCTCTCTGACCCTCCCCCGTTCATGCTCTGTCTCTGTCTCAAAAATAAATAAACGTTAAAAAAAGAAAATATTCCAATACATGGAATACTATGCGACTAAAATAATAATATAAAGGAGTATTTCATGATAGATGAAATGCTAAAAATATATTTAAGATAAATAGAGGACAAATTTGTACATATGCTGGAGTAAATAAATGAATAAATGTATTCTCAGAAGAATGCCAGATACAGAGTAAGCACCTAATAAGTATTAGATCTTATCCCAGTTGGGTTTGAAAATGTATGTGAATGAAGAGATGTGCACGCATGGATATATATGTAGAGTTAGGAAAATTTTGTATACCTCCAAAATCACCAATACCTTCAATTAGCCATTGCAATATGAAAAATCCTCAATTCCGATGTAGCTCTGCCTTGCTTGGTTTACTAATCCTCTCAACCCTTTTGCCCAGACTTTTCCTTAGCTTAACCAGGTTGGTAGTACAAGAAGACTGACAGTGATATTATAAACTCTGAGAAATGCAATTCCAAAAATTGTAATGAAGACGTGGAAACTAAAAGAAACAAATCTGGTAACTGGAATACAGAATTTCTCGAAGTAATTCTTAAGTATACTTAACAGAATATCGTTAACGACAGTGGAAAGGGAGTAATATCTCCAGTGAATTTAAAGAATGTAGGATAGATTATTTGGCACACATATGAATTTAATATGAATTTGGCACACATATGAATTTAATATATGTGTGAGTGTTTTAATATTAAGAACAGAGTGCTTCCTTTTTCAAAAAAAATTTGTATGTAATATTAACATTTAGGAAAGATGAGCAGTGCTATGTTTGTGCTTTAGGCTTACATAATGCCTGGGACACCATCATGTGTCTTCAATGGTAATAGTGCATTCCCTTGAAAAGCACAGAATTCCATGATGTCATATTCTATAAAAGATGTTAAAGCCAAGCTTGTCCCAGACTTTCACAGTGGAAAGTGTAATTCTACTGGCAGTTATAGGGTAAGTTGACATCACAAAACTATATACGTCGCCAAGTTTATTACATGAAAGAAAGAAATACAAACTTACTCTACGTCATTTAGGAATAGGCAATACAAAGGGGGCCTAGGTGGCTCAGTCGACTTTGGCCTAGGTCATGATCTTGCCGTTCCTTAGTTTGACCCCTGCGTCAGGCTCTGTACTGACAGCTCAGAGCCTGAAGCCCGTTTCAGATTCTCTGTCTCCCTCTCTCTCTCTCTCTCTCTGCCCCTCCCCTGCTCATGCTCTCTCTTTCTCTCTCAAAAATAAATAAATGTTAATTTTTTTTTTAAGAATAGGGAAAACAAGAAAAAGCTAAATGTCATTGATGAAATTTCGACTTGAAGATTGCACAGCATGTAAATATGAGATGAAGCAAATTATGAGCTCAAGAATGGGGAAGTACAATATAAAAAACTGCCAGTAAACACTAATGTCACCTAAAATAAAAAATACAGAGAGATCTTCAGCCATATTTTAAAACTTGATTTAAATTTTCAGATGTATTCTTTGTGTAATGTGTGTGTGTGTGTGTGTGTGTGTGTGTGTGAACATAGTCCTCACTTTTTGTGGTAGTGCGAGACCATAAAAAAGATCATGCATGCTGAAACCATGCAAAGTGATCTTTATAATCAGTGGGCAAGGGTGCAATTGTTCTGCGATATCTAACTTGCTCTGAACAACCTTTTCGAATATGTTTGTCCAGCAAGCAGCTTTCGAAGATAGACACAATCTACTGGAAGAGATTTATTTACTATCCAATATGATAGAAATAAGTTCTCCCACTGGAGCAGTTGTACTTACATGGTGTCATATGGAAGGCCCCTCTCTCAGATCAGGCTTCCTAAACTCAAGGTTCTGTAAAACACTCCACTGCGCGCACAGGCATCACTTGGGCCTCATCTCTTTGCCCTGTGGAAACCGGGGGCTTAGAGAAGTGACACCAAAGTGTTATCTGGCTGCTACTATTGTAAGTGATACATTGTCTTTGTCACCTACCCAGGAGTCTCCTGTCTTCTGCTGGTATTTATTAAACCGTGGCAAGCTAAATTTTCAATGGAGGTCATGAATAGGTCAACGATTCTATCACTTTCATTATTCAAAATTATTAACATTTAGAAAGCAATTACTAAGAAAGAGCTTTATATATAAAAAAAGGAGGAGAAATTTTTCGTATTATTTTCAGATAACAGAATCACCCAATTGTAGCAGCAACAAATATTAATTGTGATTTTAATTATAATTCAAAATATTATATTTTTAACTAGTAATTAAAAAAACAGAATAGCCTTTTCCCCTCCCCAAATCAGTTGAAAATGAACAGTAATCAGAATCAGACCCAGCCAGATACTAAAACTTAATAAAAGCTAAAATAAAATAAACTCACTGCGCTATATAGACCACTTTGCATTTGAATTGGAAGGCATTCCTAAACTTATTATTATAATTTCAAATTCTTACATAAATTGGGACTTTTAAAAAATGTTAACTTATTTTTGTATTCTTATTTGTAGTTAATGATATTGATAATAGTTTATTTTAAGGTATCTTAAAAATCACAAAATGCACAAAAATAGAATTAGAAATCAAGCATGATTCTACCATGCAAAGAAATATTTATCTTTTTTTACTCATTACAAAATCAATACAGTTGGACTATAGAAAAATGTCAAAAGACAAACTTAACCAATAAACAAAATAAACAAAATCCCTCACAAACATATCTCTTGGAGATAGCTATTATTAACACTCTCATAAACTTATTTCCACACATTTTTCTATGCATAGATAGTAATGGCAATATTCTGCTTAATAACTTGACATTTTCACTTAAACACACATCATAAACATCTATCAATGCTAATGGATATTTATCTATAATACCATTTTCAACTGGATGAAAGGTGTTGCATTTTATTAATGTACTATAATTTATTTAACACCTACTTATATATATTAATGGGTTTTCCCCCCTCAATATCTTAATATAATAAATAAAGCTACAGTAACTCTTTTCAGAACCAGCAGGTATACCGCCTGAGTTTTATCATCTAGACTCCTGACTTTAAAATTTGTTTCAAGGACTAATCATTTTGCTTCTGCAATACATTTTGCTTGTTTTACATCCAGCTGATGGATCCTGTTCGGGGTCTTAAATGCACCTGAGCAGCCACTGCCCCCTCAAAATTCACCCTGCAACAAAAGAAGGAAGCGAGACTGACTCCAGTCCAACGAAAGACTACATTCTCCAAAGAAACCCCTGATCAATAACATCTTAACAATGGTGGGAATCTGGATGGCATGGATGAATGTCCTGTGGCCTGATTTCATCTGCTCTTGGCCTAAAGAGGGGCTAAGAATGAGAAAAGTGGCCTCTGACATCTGAGAACTGCTCTGTACTGCCAACTAGGCCTTGGTTTTTTCCTGTTGAACATAAACGATTCTATAGAACATCAACATCATAAAAGGCCACATATGACTATATGACCATGATGGTTCAAGACCAAAACAAGAACACTAATCATGCCTAAATATAATCATGCCTAAATATAGATGAAAACCTGAACATTGTCCAAATGACAAAAATGACCCAAACAGCCCCCTATCCTGCCAAATGAGTGACTCCTTTAACAATTCTAGCCCTGGCCTCATTCCAGCATTCCCTCCATCTAGATAAGATTTGCATAACCCATCATGGCATTACACTACTTCCTGACTACATCCAATCTGGAGCCAAGCTCTGCTTCCTTAAATCTTCTTGAAAACCACCAATATCAGGACAGTCAGCCCAAACCCTGTAAATCTTTTTAATAGTTTCCCACTGAGATGCCTCATTGTTCCCCACGATGTGGGCTCTTCCTCCTTACAATTATTCATAAACCCAAATTATTCAACCACAGGCATGGCTGGAGAGCAATGACACTTTTAAAACACTTAGAAGAATTTCTGGCACAAGGTAAGTGCTTAAAAAATGTGAGCTGTTATCATTATTGGAAGCAGCTTGTTGTAAGGAAACATCAACGGATTTAGAAATCAGACCTCACACTGCACTATCTTAGCCAAATCCCAGATTTCTCTAAACCTATTTCTTCACCTGTAATGTGAATTATAGTAACATTTTCCTGCAGAAGGTTGACTATTATTAGATGAAGACCTCATATAATATTAATTTCCTTCCTATATCTTCCCATTTATTCTACAAAATTCATACTCTATTTCTAAGACAATAAGTGAATTCTCAATGGGATAATCCAATCATTTTTAGTTCTCTCTTAGATACCCACGATAAGCAGAAACAAAGGCATAAATAAACCTTTTAAATAGGGGAATCATTTATGCACAACCAGTTTTTTTTTTTAATATTTTTCTTCAAACAGGCTGCTGCAAACACGGTAACAGAGGATAAAGGAATGAAAGAGTGAAGGTATAGCTTTGCTCCTTGGCCAAGACAGAAGAGACCAAAACCAAATGGAAACATTACTTACAGACTAGATGGCAATTTATATACAGCCATTCCTACACATATTTAAAACATGGTTTAAGCTTAAAAATTCAACTTATACATAAGTTTAATAACAACTTATCGTGTAAAAAAAGCTACACATGAAGATAAACGCTCTTTATTAAGCCAATGCACTAACCAAGGACATTCGGCATGAAAAGATAGTATAACCTTTTCCCTGCCTTTTAAGCAGAGGTCTACTATAGGAAAAAACAAAAGAAAAGAAAAGAAAAGAAAAGAAAAGAAAAGAAAAGAAAAGAAAAGAAAAGAGAAAAGAAAAGAAAAAGGCTTTTTTTTTTCTCTACCAAGAATTGAATAGGAGAGTAAGAGGGGATGGAAAAAGACAAGGACAATAGGCCAAATTTAAATCAAATATAAAAATAGAAATGTACATACTGAAAACTAAAATCAGTGACTGTATTCCATGAACAATTTAATTCTCCTGCTTTGGATATATTTAGGTTAATTGAAGCATGTTGCTCTAAGAGACTGATGGTCTTCTCTAATGGGAAGAAACACTAAGATTAAAGGGTTAACATGTAAAAAAAATAAGAGGGAAGAAAATTGTGTCCAGTGGAAATCAACTTTCAGTACATTAGCAAACATTTAGTTCGCTTAATTTTGACTTTTGTTTTTCCTTTTGGTACTTAGAAGAATACTTATTGGAACTTTAACCTCATAATTTAAATTATGTAAATTTCTGATGAAAGCAAGAGAGTAAAATATCAATTTATGGATTTACTAACATTATGGATTTACTAACATGATGGATTAATCAGGAAATCACTTTGGAAATAGTAAATAGTATATAAATAAATATAACTCAGGAGCAATTTTATTGGAATTTATTGATATAATTTCACTCATCTGCATTTCTGATTTCTGGAAAACATTTTGGTACTTATATTTTAATATACTTAAATATATATTTCATTTGTATGTAAATACAAGTGTACATTCCAACATTAAGCATCTCATACAACATATTGAGATCAATTTAAATTTCATCATTTATTCACATAATTTTTAAGTGTAGATTTTGTGTTTTCTCTTATATATGCCCATAATTGTTAAATTATTCTCTTTCTTAAAAGTGATTATTGAATTTACAGCTGCTTACTGCTCTAATTTACTGATTTTCCTACACATAATGAAAAGAATGCAAATATCCTATTGGATTTACTACATGTAGATGGATTTGAATCAAAAAGAATTGGTAAAACTTAGGTATTCGTTGTAACTCTAATTGTAGTTTGGGAGGGCTGGAAATAGTTAAATCTTTAGAAAGCTCACTAAGGAGTGAGTACATGGGAAAAGCATAATTAAGCTTTAATGTGTGTGTTAATGAATCTCAGTAGCCAGACCAGGTGTGCAAAAAGTCAAGTTTTAGGTTTCGTGTAATGACATTATTTCTGACTCTGACTCCATTCCTTCAATCTAATGGAAAATAAAAATAACTTCAGTTTTTCTGTGTTTCTCCTTCTTTCTCCTGGAATTGATCAGGAAATTGATTAGGAATTTAGGGCTGACCTGCAGCTCGACTAGACCTGACAGGCTTCTTCCTGACTCTACGCCCCTTTCTCTCCTTTTTACTAGAGCGTTTACTTTAGAAAATTTATCATTTAAACTTTTTTCTCTGCCCCTTGGAGATGTAAACCTTTTAAAAAGCTTCCTGCCAGTTTTACACTCCAGGAACGTCCTCTCAAGGACCTGAGCGCCACCCGTTCATCTTTTTTAAGTCGAGGATGATAACACCCCTATCTGCCACTCTGTGACAGAGTTAAGAGCTTACCTTCAGTGAGAGCCAATTAGCAAGCACAGATGATCTAATCGTAGAGAAAAGCATCTACAAACTTGGAATAACTCAGTGTGCTCAACACATCCCACTGATCACCTCCCCACTAGTGTTCTCCAGTATGTTTCCACTAGCTCATCCCAGAACTTAAAAACCTCCCCACTCTATTCTTATAGACGATCAGGCACCAAAACTTTCCATTCATTCTTGAAAATTGTCCCATTACATTTGCTCACGAGCTCACCTACACATGGCTAAATCATTTTAATATTCTTCTCACTGGAATGCCCCTGGATCAGTTCTGCATTCAACTGAAACCAATCTGGTCAACTTACACAAAAGTGGCATTTGTTAAAAGGGTCAATGAAAATATCACTGGGAGAGCCCCAAACGGTGGTTGGGGTTAAATAGCCAAAAGGTACACCATAATGTTGCAAGAATTACCAATATTCTTGCCTCTATTAGGCACAGACACTACTACCCCCTTGCTTTGCCAACTGCACTGACCTGCCATATTGTTACCTTGGCTTTCTCTGGAAGTAGGAAGTAGCTCCTTCTGCTGCTGCTGCTGCTGCTGCTGCTGCTGCTAATACTACTGACTGTCACCCCTGTCAGACTGAATCCAGTGTGGACCTGAATTCCTCAGGGAACCCTTATAGAATATATGCACATTCTTCGGCTGCAGACGACCCTCGGACAATGAGTATTTGGCATTCAATAGTGAGAAATGAGCTCTGCCATATAAGCTGAAAAATCCCAAAATTAGGAGAAGTGTTTTAGATGCCAAACTCTAAGCGACAGAAACACACATAAGGTCCCTTTCTTATCAATCTTACATAAAAATCTAATATTACTGACTCCATTATCTTGCTATGACCTTGCTTCCAAAAATCCATTGGTTGTAGCAATATGGATGAACCCAGAGGATATTATGCTATATGAAATCAGTTACACACAGAAGGACACATACTACATGACATCATTTATGTGAGGAATCTAAAATAGTCAAACCCATAAAGGCAAAGAGTAGGATAGCAGCTGCCAGAGGCAGGATAGGAAACGAGAAATGTTAGTCAAAGGGCACAAAGTTTCAGTTATACAAGATGAGTAAATCCAAGAGATTTATTGTACAGCATAGAGCCTATAGATAACAATAATATATTTGATACTTAAAATTTTGCTAAGAGGGTAGACCGTTTTTATGACGTACAAAAAAAGAAATAATAATAATAATAAATAAAGAGGATGAGAGGAAGTTTTTGAAGGTGATGGATATGTTTACAGCATAGATGTAGTGTCATGGGTATATACCTATCTGCAAAATCAAGTTCTCTACAAAAATATGTACAGCTTTTTATATGTCAACCTTACTTCAATTGAAGTATTTTTTTTAAAAAAAAAACCTGGTTCTCAGTAACCAGGTGAGACTGATATCCTAAATGGATCCCCTAAGATCCACACTGTAACCACTCAACCTCCCCTGCCCTATCACTCAGTGTATATCCTCACCTTCTATTGTTCCCAGGACACAAATTCTAAGCCAACCCTAGGCACCCTCTGCCTAGAATGCCCTTTCCTTAATTTATCTGTACAGATCAGGGGTGGTAAACACTTTTCACCTCTAATTGTATCTGTGATGAAACACAGGGTCTTCCTGCAACACTATACTGAGAATGATTAATACTGCTTCCAAGTTCAGGAGGAAAATGACTGATAGCTAAAGGAGAAGGAAGTCACCCGTTCATACAAGATCTCTGTCCATCCTGGCCCAAATATCCTCAACTTTCAAAAGTCCGGACAAGTACAACCTCTTCTATTAAGCCCGGTTCATCTATTATAGCTCACTATGACCAATCTAATTTAAAACCTTAGCACTAATTTTTTTCACATTCATTTTGATACTTCTCTCTTTTCAGTCTCATGAGCATATCATATCTGCATGTATCTTGTTCCCTAGATAGTAAGCTCCTGAAGGTTAGGATTTTTTCTTTCTTTCTTTTGCACATCAGTACGTTAATCTATACTGGCTTCAGTAGATAGTCAAAAAGTTTGTTGAAGGAGAAAACGCCACTGTAAACCTATCTCAGGTTTTGTCTTCTTCTTTAAGATGTTGGGATCTCATATTCTCCACAGTGACTCCTATGATATTTATGTTCCTGATGTACCCAAGGCTGGCTTCTCAAGTTCCTAACACATCCCTGGCAATGATGCCAGTAGATAAATTGGCTCAGTATCTCAAGTAAATTCCCTAAGGCTCCCTGAAGCCCAAGCAGCTGCTACAAATGTGTTGTACTTGATTCCCTCGGCTAGCTCATTATGCTCACCTCGGTCACCTGTTCTCACACTGCTTTGGCAAATGCACCTGTTGTGACAAATGTCCTCTCTCTTCAGTGAGACAGTGATTCAGCAAATATCTTAATCAGGCATTTCCTTTTCTAAAGCTTTGAATGCACTTGTTCTTTTCATTATTCCTGTGTGCTGAGGAAAATAATGTCTCAGATCCTAGAGAAGGGAAAATGCTTTATTAAAGAGTCTAGTGTGAGAAAACTACGGTAACATTTTTTGAGTGTAAAGGTTTTGAATTTTGAGTATGCAAGTGTACTAGTGTGTGTATGTATATAACCATTTTCCACGAAACATTATTAATTTTGGAGAAAGTCAAAATTACCTTCATTACTAGCTTTAACTTGTAATAAGTAAACTGAAAAAAAATCTGTATTCAAGTAGGAAGCTGTTCAACTGTCTTGCAATTTCTCCAAAGAGCAAATGTATCTTAAGCATCTTCTAACATCCTCATTCATTTCTTCACTAAATTTCAAGCTTACTGGATATTTTCAATATCACAAAACTTCCAAATGCCTAATCTAGCAATTATTCAAAATCTACCTTTCCAATATTATCACCACCCAGCCAAATGCACACCCTGAAACCCTGTCACAGTCCATCCTTCAGTAACGTCAACACTCCCAGCTCTTTACAGAATCCCCAAATTAGTTCTTGTTTCTGCATTCTGCAATAAGTCCCTAAACTCGCTTTTTGGCCAATTTTCTGCTACATCATCATTAACCAGCTCACATACCCTCCTTTTCAGTTAAGCTTGCCTCAGATTCTCAAGGCCAATTAAAAGTGGTCCACTAACTTTCCACGGAACTGTTTTCTATTACAACTGACTACTTTCTGAGAGTCTCCAGCCTGGAGATTGTGAGTTACAAGAAGGCAGATCCTACCCCATTCTTTATGTCCTTGATGCCTGGCATAATATATGATACATACGATGACTTCAATAAATATAGGAAGAATAACTGTATGTTCACAACCACTTTTGATAGATTTTGTTTGTTTGTTCTAAAAACAAAAAACCTAGGATAGAGATTTGCATTTTCAGCATTATGGTATTTTTTTCAATAACACTACCATATAAAAAAATTCAGAATGCTGCATAAAATATAAAAAGCATCATTTAAACCCGTTACTAGACTGACAAGAGCATTAGAAATCCATAATAACAGTGAAGACAAAGGAGATAACTAGTGATTTTGTTTCTGTCTGTAGGGAGTTTGTAGGGAGTTGTTTATGTCAGAGGTAAGGAGGGGTGGGCCTTGGGGTGTTAACTCCACCCAAGTCAGTGAGTCCAACAAGAGACTGCTATGTAATGCGGAAAGCTTAAAGCAATACACGTTCAGCGTGATAGTGAACTTGAAATAAACTTGGCAGGGAAGAGCAGCAAGGGATCTTCCCCTTCTATCCTTCATGACTGAGTCTAGGAACAAATATTTTCTCTTCCCATAATTTGACCCTCCTCAAATATATGCTCCCAAATCACAGTACTTGGATTGTTCAAAAATTCTCGAAGGGAAATCCTAATTATAAAGTAACTGTTGATAAACAGCATTCATAGGTACCTGGCAGAAGCAACTGCAAATACTTTTTGGATTAACGGAGTTCTCAGGAAATCATCAGTAAGAAAGTTTCTAGGAACATAAATCATAACACAAAATCACAATCCACCAATAATGTGCCATAATCTCCAAAGAAACAACAGTAAGAAACAAACTATACAAAGTTTTTAGATATGAAATTATTTGCTATGGAATATACAATAAAAACATTAACAGGTTTTTAAAAACAGAGAAACTGAAAACTATGATCAAGAAAAAATTTTTAAGAACAAATATAACTTTGAATAATGAAATAATTTCAATAATTGAAATTTTATAATGAGTTAAAAAGCAGGTTAGACATAGCTAAAAAAATACAGTTAGAGAAATTAAAGATTGACTTGTAAAAATCATTCATAATGCAGGGACACTTGGGTGGCTCAGTAGGTTGAGCTTATGATTCTTGATTTTGGCTCAGGTCATGATCTCAGGGTCATGAGATTGAGTCCCATGTCAGATTCTGCACTGAGCATGGAGCGTGCTTAAGATTCTCCTTCTCTCCCTCTTCCTCTCTCCCCCACTCATGCTCTTTCTCTAAAATAAGAAAATTGCTGTAAACAAAATATTAACCACATTGCAGCCATGAAATGCAGAGATAAAAATGTAAGGCTGTTTTACTTTTGTAATAGTTTCTTTCTTTCTTTATTTATTTATTGAGACAAGGAGAGCACAAATGGGGGAAGGACAGAGAAAGAGGGAGTGAGAGAATCCCAAGCAGGCTCTGGGCTGTCATCAGAGAGCCCAACACAGGGCTCGATCTCCCGAACTGTGAGATCACAAGCTGAGCCAAAATCAAGAGTCTGATGTTAAACCAACTAAACTACTCACATACTCCATAAAGGGTGTTTTCAAAGGTTATCTAAAAACATTAAAATACTATATTTCATTTTCATGAGTAGAAAAAAATAACAAAATAATGATAATGGGGGTAAATGTACCCCCAAATACTGTGTAGATTCAGTGACATTCCAGTAAAAATACAGAGAGATTATGGATGTTGAGTAGGCAGAGTCTAATGTGTTTAAGAAAACATCCAAGAAGGACCAAAACATACCTGGGAAATAATAAGGAAGGAGACTTACCACACTAGCTATTAAGACCTGTTAAACATTTGTATGTTTAAATGGTAACATAATTAAGACAGTGTCAATAAGCACAAAAACAGGGAAACAGGCAATGAAACAGAATGAAGAATTCAAATTATAGTGAAAATGCATAAGATGTAGTTCCACGCATTTAACACGGTGAATGTCTCAAATATGATGTTGCGCGTAAATCACAACATGAAAGAAATATCCTTGTTCTCTTCATATAAAATTCAAAATGATATAAAAATAAGCGATATGTATTTTAGGAATACATTTGCATGTGACAAAACAGTAAGGAAATATAAAAGAATATGAGAAGCAAAATCAGGAGAATGTTACTCCTGAGGAAATTAAAAAAGACTGAAATAAGAAGTCAATTCTATGAAGTTGGTCATATTCTCTTGCTTATATTGTATAGTGGGATTAGAAATGTTTGTGTTGTGTACTTTTTATTCCTCCGTTCACATGTGTTAGAAATATTGCTTTCTCTCCTTATAACCAATATTGAGATTTGATTTTGAATAGCTGGGATTCATTAATTAATTCAACAAACACTTACTGAGAACATTCTGCATTCAAAGCACTGTTTCTGGTGCTGGGATACAGCAGTAAACAAACCAGATTTTCATCTGGTTTTTAAACCTGACATTCTAGTTTTAGAAATAAAACAGTGAACAGAATTCTTTTCTTTTACTAATGAAGAAACTGAGAAGTGGAAAGTCCAAATGACTTTTTAAAGTTCCAACAGGAGGATAAATCCAGATTGAAGCATCAACTGGCTGGACAGCCAGTACAGTGTTCTTTTCGTTACAAATTCAGCTATCTTTATGCAAGAGAAATGTTACCTGATAGAGAGATACAGAGAAGAATCAAAGCTGGAGAGATGGAGAAGAAGAGATACACTCTCCTAAATGGTAGACTTAAACAAAAGCAAAAAGAGTACACTAAGGGTATGTTCCTGCAAGCATTTATCTGTTGGAAGACAGTATGCACTCTTTCATTACTGAATAGTCCTCATAAAAGGTCATCTTCTGACAAACACAATCATTAACATCTCATTTTCATTTTAAATGGTGACAGACCCTAAAATATGCCTTTCAGTACCTTTAATTAAATGGTAGTAATGTAACATCAACGATTAATCAATAGTAAGTCAACAATAGCAAAGTGCTTAAATGGATGAATGTATAATTTTTTTTTTTTAGTAGTGAACTAGTGCCAATAGCAATACTCTGTTATTTTCTTTAATGCTGTCAGGGCTAAGTGAAAATTGATCAAAGCAAGGAAATCTTTGTTAATTTGGAAAGGACCAGATCTGGGCGACACCCTATATTAAAGACAGGATGTGGATTATGTGTTTATGCATCTTTAAAATAAAATGTGTAAAACTTAAATAAGTACTTACAATTCTGTAGAGACCACAATTCTGTAGAGAATATGGGTGAACATGAAGAAAACCTCCTATGTCCTAAGGTTTCACTCCACCTTTTTTTTTTCTAGGAATGTCAATGCTACTTACAACAATACAGTAACTCATTAATTAAAGGATTTAATGCAATATTCCCAAGGTTAGTTTGATTAGTTATTCCAGAGAGCAATCAATTAAGAACTACTGACTATTTTCCCTTGAGAAGAATAATCATTCGATAATTGCAGATTTTTTGAACCAGCAAGAACACAAAGTTATAACAACAGTTATAAAAGACTATATCATATAATATATATTTTTCAGAATAGGGACGGGAGACAAGGAAACAGGAGAGAATTGAAGGCAGTGTCAGGGAGAACATAACCAAAATCACATTCCAAATAGTTAATCCATATGGCTTTCTCTGAGAATGTCTTGAACTTCGATTTTTACAGAACTATGAAAGTATATTATGCAAGCTAAAAATTATGTATATTATTAAGAGAATTTAAAAGAATTGATTCAAAAGTTCTTAAGGCACCTGGGTGGCTCAGTCAGTTAAGCGTCCAACTTCGGCTCAGGTCATGATCTCACGGTCTGTGAGTTCGAGCCCTGCGTCGGGCTCTGTGCTGACAGCTCAGAGCCTGGAGCCTATTTCAGATTCTGTGTCTCCATCTTTCTCTGACCCTCCCCCGTTTATGCTCTCTCTCTCTCTCTCTCTGTCTCAGAAATAAATAAACGTTAAAAAAAATTTTTTTTTAAGTTCTTGAACCTGTCACAGTTTCAAATTATTCAGCCACTCAGGAAAAAAAGCTTCTCATTTAAAAAAAACTATTATTTTCTTTTTTGTTGTAAATAAAATGGTGTTTGGTTTGTCAAATCATCTCCTTTTCAGAGACAAACTCATTCTCATAAAGATTCATAGAGATAAATAATATGGTGTGATGTGACCCAGAATTTAAAATTACTGAATGAAGAAAGTACAGGATATGGTTTTAGCTTATTTAATATCTCTAATAAATAAACCTATCAGTCCTAGAATAGACTAAGGAATATGGCATTTTAAAGAGCATACCGTGTTAATGGCATCATCACTTATGCTCTGAATCAAAATGACAGGATTACCAACAAACTATACAAGTACTTTTTGATCTGGAAATACAATTCATAGGCTCATAGCTTGACTAGTCAGGAGTGGTTATAATACTTATTTGTACTTTATTTAACTCTGTGCCATCTGTATTGCTAGCTAGAGACACAAGTATTTCAATCACTTAATATCATCACATCATATCCTTGAGGGATTTGAGGTTTTCATATGCTAGTTGAATCTACTTACTCAATGATACTTAGTTCTATCTGATTAAAATCTCAATATATTCCTATATATCAGAGATTCATTTTTTCTATAATATCCTACGTGTTTTATAGAAAGATGAATGAGACATTGACACTGGCCCTGTGATTCTGTCATCCCATTCAGTGAGACAGACAAGAACATGTAAATAATGATGACACCTGTGTAAAGTGTTTTACTCTAAGTACTTTGAGAAATATTACATTATCCTGCTGTACATTACCCCACACCATGGTTACTCCTTTTCCCTTACTAATTTCTTCCAGAGAGATTTATTAGCCAAAAACTGATTATTAAGCTAAAAACCAATTAATTAGACCAACTGCAGACAAGGATTGCTTTGCTACAATGAAATGTAAGCAGACATGTGCTGGAGCTGCCTGTTTCCTTTTCTCCTTCCTCCTACCTGGAATGTGAGTGTGATGCCTGGTTTGGGGCCATTTTAGTGGCAACCATAGGACAAAGCCCCATATTAAAAATGGCAGAACATATGTTGATTTCCCATGTCAATGCTTAATGACCACCTTGAATCTCTGGTTGTGTGATGTACAAAAAACTTTTAACTATTTCAGCCACTGTTGTAGTCTGTTCTACTGCACTGAATTCAATCCTAAGTGATACAACAGAGAAGGGTAAGTAAGCTAGTGCTGCTCGTGACATTAGGGGAAGGTTTCTTACCTGAAAACCTTGGCAAGACCTTGAAAGACGTGTAAGAGCTCAGAAACACAGAAGGAAAGGAAATTTGAACCAAGTGGGGGGGAACAGCAGTCTGTATTCAAAGTACAGAGTGACTGCAGGGATCCAGTTTAGGCACATAAACACAAAAAGAGGCTGGAGTTTGATACTCAAGGGTCTTGTGATTTTAGGCACAGGAGTCTGGACTTTACTACCGTGTAGTACTGTTGTCATCGTCACTTCTCAACCATTTGCTTTAAGGTTCTGGATTAACATTTGCCAATGTACAAAATTCAAGCAAGATTTAGAAAGTGAAGTAAGCTAGAAGCTATTATTCTTAGCAGGTCATAGAGATCAGTGGCTTACCAAATTTTTACATAAGCTCACACTGGATGATTACAACAGCCAATAATGATTTTTGTGGCTTCCTACAAAAAGAGAGGCTTCTCCAGTGTCGCCACTCGTTTGGAGAAGTCACTCATAACTATTTCTGCTGTGGTTTTCCAGAGCTTTAACCCCCTTCCCATTTTTCCAAATTAATGTGAGGCTTACTCTTATAACGAGCACTTTATTGGTCTCATGTGAGAGCAAATGCACACTGGTATAACTGGTAAGCAGCGAGAAGCAAATTTTTCTTCTTCTTTTTTCTTTTTTTTTTTTTTTGTAAAATTTATTTATTTATTTTGAGAAAGAGAGAAAGCATGGGAGGGGCAGAGAGAAAGGAAAAGAGAGAATCCCAAGCAGGCTCTGCACTGTCAATGCAGAGCCTGACACGGGGCTTGAACCCACAAACCCTGAGATAACAACATGAGCCGAGGTCCAGAGTCAGATGCTTAACCAACTGAGCCACCCAGGTGCCCCTAATTGAAGGTTTTTAATCAAGTAATAGCATAATCAGATTTGCATCTAGAGAGACACTGTCATGGGAATGTGAAATAAAGAGGGGAGAAGAGATAAAAGTAAACTAAAAGAGTCACTAAATATATGCTTAGAAAACGTACAAGAAAATGGACTACATTTCTATTTGGAGTGGTTACAATCTACTACATCGTCTCTACATTATTTCTTGAAATTCATATTTTTCTAGACATTTGCCACTGAGAGCATGGTGATAGTTTCCCAGCAAATTTTAAAGCTGAATTACCTCTCCAAAGCCTCCTGAGAGAATACTGCTACTTAAGGATCGCTACTCTACTATGCTACGAACCCCTAGGATCCTCTAAGATCAGTATGTGCCCTGACTTCTGCGCCACTGAAAAGGTTCCCACACATCAGAAGAAAAGAAAAGAAAAGAAAACAATTCTTCAACTCAATCACTAATACTTGAGGAATAACATCTGTCAGCCGATAGTGATGAAACATAAGATTGCCCCTAGGAGATTCAGCACTCTGACTTTGAGCTGTATTTTTAAGTTATGACTAGCAAGTGATTTTTTTTTTTTGTACCAGGCTTTGTTGAATACAAAAAGATAGACTTCCAGGCGTGTTGAGTTTCTGAAATAGACGTAAATAGAAACCCCATGAAACCCATCAGAATGAAATTGAAAACTTTACATTTGTGATAATTTTGGCCTCAGAGTGCCTTCCATTCATTCATGTAGTTATTTTTTGCAAAAAAAAATGACTGGCACCAACTATGTACCGAGGCTACAATTAGACACTAAGGATACAGAGGTAAATAATCATCACCATTTATGTGTCAGACAATAAGACAAGTAAAATACAATACAGACAATGTTCTGCTAGGCCTCTAACAGTCTCTACCACCAACACTTCTGCTTTAAAATCTACATTTCTAAATGTCTGCCAGCTAACATCAACAGTATAAATCCAGCGCCACCTCAGGTACATAGAGTCCTGGTGATCCACCACAACTGACATAAAGATGCCGCATAAAACACCCCATTTGACCTTGGAGTCAGGCGTACCTGACCCATGTTGTTTCATACCTGATCCTCCAAGGGCTCTATCTTTTCTAGTTAAAAAACACTTATATTTACTTCCCTCATACAGCACATAAAAGTGCATCTGTCCTCAGATGCACTCCTGCCCAAATTACGTGCCATTAGAGGCCTCTCCTGTGCTATTACACTGCCACTGCCACTCAGTTAGCTACTGACTCTCCTGTAAGCAAATGGTGCATAGTGCACAGGCCTCCCTTCCCTGATCCCAACGCCCTTAAATACACACCACTAGCAGGGAAGTTTCCTCCGCTAGGTCCATGTCTCTTGTTTTTCTATCTGTATAAATGTTGAGTGTTCACTGCGTGGACACAACTGGTGCCCTGCTCAGAGGGTACTCTGTGAGATTCCCAAGATTCCCAGTTTCCTCTCACTTGTGCTCAATACACTTCCTCAGACCCTTCAGCTCAGTGTCTAATAGTCTTCTTCAGCTTTTCTACCCAGCGTCTGTGGCCGAGGAGAACCCTCTTTCTCAATTCTTCACAGGACCCCAAACATTGTCACTGACAACATTTACAAATATTAACTCCTGTAAAGAGCTGGCAAACCCATTTCTAGAAAGAAAATCCACCCAGAACTTCACCAGGTCTCCAGTCTTTAGAAATTAAAAATCACTGAATATGTTATCCAATCGAATCCCCATCATAGTTCTTAACACACTAGCATTTAAAACTACATTAGAATTATTTTTTAAATTAGTTTTTAGTCTCTAGGGAAGATGGCGGCATAGGAGGACGCTGGGCTCACCGCGTCCTGCTGATCACTCAGATTCCACCCACACCTGCCTAAATAACCCAGAAAACAGCCAGAGGACTAGCAGAACACAGTTTCCAGAGCCAAGTGCAGACGAGAGGCCCACGGAAGAGGGGAGGAAGGGCGGAGAGGCGGTGCGCGCTCCACGGACTGGCGGGAGGGAGCCGGGGCGGAGGGGCGGCCCAACGGCCAAGCAGAGCCCCCGTGTCTGGCTTGCAAAAGTGGAGGGGCCGGACGGAGTGTGTTCCGACAGCAAGCGGGACTTGACATCTGGAAGGTTATAAGCTAACAGCTCTGCTCAGAGAACGGGAGGGCTGGAGAACAACGGGAGGGAGACTTGTTGAGCCCCGGAAGACAGAGCTCAGCTTGGTGGGGAACAAAGGCGCTCGCCAGCGCCATCTCCCCCACCCATCCCCCAGCCAAAATCCCAAAGGGAACCGGTTCCTGTCAGGGAACTTGCTTGCACCCCACAAACACCCAACGCTGTGCTTCTGCAGATCCATTCCTCCGGCAGTGGGTCTGACTCCTGGTGCTGCAGGGCCCCTCCTGAAGCAGATCACCGAAGCAGATCACTGAAGGAAAAGTGAGCTGAGGCTGCCCCTCCCGCCCCCGTGCACCTTGCTGATCCACCCCAGCTAATAGGCCAGATCCCCAGCACTACAAGCCTGGCAGTATGCAAGTAGCCCACACGGGCCACGCCACCCCACAGTGAATCCCGCCCCTAGGAGAGGGGAAGAAAAGGCACACACCAGTCTGACTGTGCCCCCAGCGGTGGGCTGGGGGCAGACATCAGGTCTGACTGCGGCCCCACCCACCAACGCAAATTATTCAAGACAGCACAGGGGAAGTGCCCTGCAGTTCCGCACCACTCCAGGGACTATCCAAAATGACGAAACAGAAGAATTCCCCTCAAAAGAATCTCCAGGAAATAACAACAGCTAACGAACTGATCAAAAAGGATTTAAACAATATAACAGAAAGTGAATTTAGAATAATGGTCATAAAATTAATCACTGGGCTTGAAAACAGTATAGAGGACAGCAGAGAATCTATTGCTACAGAGATCAAGGGACTAAGGAACAGTCAGGAGGAGCTAAAAAATGCTATCAATGAACTGCAAAATAAAATGGAGACAACCACGGCTCAGAATGAAGAGGCATTAGAGAGAATAGGTGAACTAGAAGATAAAATTACGGAAAAAGAGGAAGCTGAGAAAAAGAGAAATAAAAAAATCCAGGAGGATGAGGAGAAAATTAGAGAACTAAGTGATGCACTAAAGAGAAATAATATACGCAAAATTGGTATTTCAGAGGAGGAAGAGAGAGGGAAAGGTGCTGAAGGTATATTTGAGGAAATAATACCTGAGAACTTCCCTGATCTGGGGAAGGAAAAAGGCATTGAAATCCAAGAGGCACAGAGAACTCCCTTCAGATGTAACTTGAATCGATCTTCTGCACAACATATCATAGTGAAACTGGCAAAATACAAGTATAAAGAGAAAATTCTGAAAGCAGCTAGGGATAAACGTGCTGTAACATATAAAGGGAGACTGATAAGACTCATGACGGATCTCTGTACTGAAACTTGGCAGGCCAGAAAGGAATGGCAGGAAATCTTCAATGTGATGAACAGAAAAAATATGCAGCCGAGAATCCTTTATCCAGCAAGTCTGTCATTTAGAATAGAAGGAGAGATAAAGGTCTTCCCAAACAAACAAAAACTGAAGGAATTCGTCACCACTAAACCAGCCCTACAAGAGATCCTAAGGGGGATCCTGTGAGACAAAGTACCAGAGACATCGCTACAAGCAGGAAACCTACAGACATCACAATGACTCTAAACCCATATCTTTCTATAATAACACTGAACGTAAATGGACTAAATGTGCCAACCAAAAGACATAGGGTATCAGAATGGATAAAAAAAACAAGACCCATCTATTTGCTGTCTAAAAGAGACTCATTTTAGACCTGAGGGCACCTTCAGATTGAAAGTGAGGGGATGGAGAACTATTTATCATGCCACTGGAAGTCAAAAGAAAGCTGGAGTAGCCATACTTATACCAGACAAACTAGACTTTAAATTAAAGGCTGTAACAAGAGATGAAGAAGGGCATTATATAATAATTACAGGGTCTATCCATCAGGAAGAGCTAACAATTATAAATGTCTATGCACCGAATACGGGAGCCCCCAAATATATAAAACAACTACTCACAAACATAAGCAACCTTATTGATGAGAATGTGATAATTGCAGAGGACTTTAACACCCCACTCACAGCAATGGATAGATCATCTAGACACACAGTCAATAAAGAAACAAGGGCCCTGAATGATACATTGGATCAGATGGACTTGACAGATATATTTAGAACTCTGCATCCCAAAGAAACAGAATATACTTTCTTCTCGAGTGCACAGGGAACATTCTCCAAGATATATCACATACTGGGTCACAAAACAGCCCTTCATAAGTTCACAAGAATTGAGATCATACCATGCATACTTTCAGACCACAATGCTATGAAGCTTGAAATCAACCACAGGAAAAAGTCTGGAAAACCTCCAAAAGCATGGAGGTTAAAGAACACCCTACTAAAGAATGAGTGGGTCAACCAGGCAATTAGAGAAGAAATTAAAAAATATATGGAAACAAACGAAAATGAAAATACAGCAATCCAAACGCTTTGGGATGCAGCGAAGGCAGTCCTGAGAGGAAAATACATTGCAATCCAGGCCTATCTCAAGAAACAAGAAAAATCCCAAATACAAAATCTAACAGTTTTTAGTCTCTAGCTCACAATATTTGAGGCCATGTTTAATTCAGTTACTGTTGCTCCTACATTTTGCTCACTGACTTGCACAAACTGGAGGTTGAAAAATATTTGCTGAATCAAAGAATAGATACCTAGACGGATCAACCAATTAGGTACCTTTTAGCGTCTAGAGATCTCGTTCCATCAGCCTTCCTATTCAACCTCTTCATACATCAAAATCCAAAGCCCTCTATTTGTATGAATCCTGACTCTGCCCCTTACAGCTATGTGAGTTTGGGAACTTAAAACTTAGCAACAGTTTGCTCACTTGCAGAGTGACAGCACCAATTCAAAGGGTTGTTATAAGGTTTAAATTAGACAATACATGTTAGACATTACATATAAAATGGTTATTATAGACTTTGGCATCTATACCTATTTCATATTATTGTAATTAATGTGCTATATTTGCCAACTTAATTTGAGTATAAATGGCCCCGTTTGTTTAGAGAATACTTCTAAAGGGAGATTTTCTCACATCTCTGTACTCCTTAACCAACAAAGGTTGACATATCTAATGCTAATATGAAATAATCTTATGATGGGTTCTTTAGAAATTAAAAAGCCTATTCCACTTCCTCTCCCTTTTCCAGAAAGTATTTGTTACCAGGAGCTAAAGGAAGCAGAGAAAATCAAAGCATGACAAGTAAGTAAAAGGTAGAAAATATTCTATGTAAGATTGAGGCTTTATCTTTGTAGGACTTGGCACTCTACTGTATATTTAATTGAAGATTATTTCAAAGACTGTCTAATGAATACAAAGTTAATTCATTTTTCCTGTGATGAGAAATATAAATTAACTCATGAAATATAACCTGAACCATTTTCTCTTTTCATTTCAAGGACATTTTAGACACCTTTGTAATTGAATCTTTTATTATAATTTCATATTGGTAAAGTACAAAGGATTTTCTATGTTGTGTATGTCAATATGTGACTATTCAGGCACAAAGATAAAACTGATAATAATCAATGATAACATATCTTAACAGATAATACCAGTGTATCTTTAATGTGGTAAATGTTAACCACATTATACAATTAACTCTTTATATCACAACTTTAGTGAGATCCCGGGGAAATAATATTATCCTCCATATTAAACAATATTGATGTTTAACTGATTATCAGTGTTCATCAGAACACTCCTAGAAAAAAATTTTTTTACATCTGTAAATAACAGTGCATATTTTATTATTTTTCACATAGAAATAAATTTAAGAGGAGGTAATCACATTGGTAAATTTACTCTGTTCTATTAAGTTTGGTAATTAAACTCAAGTTGGTCATTCTAGTGGCAGGATATAAAACTGGGTAAGCCTCACAAACAAGCATAGAAATGCTGGAATATTTACTTATTTTTTGTGATAAGAACACTTAACCTAAGATCTATCCTCTTACCAAAATTTTAATTATACAATACACTAGTGTTGACCAAAATAATAATAGTGATAAATAAAGAGGGTTGGAGGAAACTATTGGAAAGAAACATACGTTCATGGCATGAATTATGGTGATGGTTTCACAGGTATACATTTCTCTCCAAACTCATCAAGTTGTGTGCATTAAGTATATACAGCTGTTTGTATGTCAATCATACCTCAATAAAGTGATTAAAAAAAATAAATGCTAGAATATTTACGTCTTAAAGCTTCTTATTAGAGGCCCTCATTCCAGAATTTCATTAAGCTCTTAAGGAATATTGTTGTACTTGGAACTAAGAGAAGAGATTTGTTATTTTCTAGGGTCTTCTAAAAAATTATATAGTTATAAATAATAATATGTTTTCTATAATGTAGATTGCCCACATGAAAAGTACTGAGCTCAAAATATTTAGCCACATGCAACTACTTAATTAAAAAAATAAACAGCAGCTTACTATTTGAGTATGAGAATGATTCATTCCTCAAGAAAAGGTAATTTTTACTCTTTAGAGATTTCCAAACTTTCTTTTTCACTTTTAAAACACTATATCCTTCTAGACAACTTTCAAATGAAGTATTAAGGGAAAAAATGACTAATGAAATTAAGATATCCCAATTACCTTGTAACTTTTCCTTTTAATCACTTAAATGCAAATCAAATGGTTTTTAGAAATAGTAGTGACACTCCGCCAAAATGTAATTGGCTATAAGCACCGATTAAATTTATCTTTTTGTGCCTCATATTTAATTATTTTACTTTGACACCTTCTCCTCGCTGGGATTACTCAGTGGGGTCATAGCTATCTATATTTTGCATTTAGATCTGTCATTTAAAAACACACCTCCTTCTTTAATTTATATAGCCAATGAGAACACTTGAGTCCTGATATTCTAGAATACATATTTTTTTGGAATCAAAACAAAAATACATGGATTGAAGAAATCACTGGTCACAGTATTAGGGTCAGAATTAAGGAAGTACTTTTGTTTGTCACATTTCTCCCCTGGAGTTATTATTTGCTTTAGTCTACTCACACATCATTAAACTATAGTTATGGCGAATGTGAAAGCTCCAGGGATAGATGTGAGTGTAGGGAGTGGGAAGAGGGAGACAAACATTAAGATGTACAATGAGGGGCACCTGGATGGCTCAGTCAGTTAAGTGTCTGACTTCGGCTCAGCTCATGATCTCACGGTCTGTGGGTTCGAGCCCTGCGTCAGACTCTGTACTGACAGCACAGAGCCTGGAGCCTGCTTCTGATTCTGTGTCTCCCTCTCTTTCTGCCCCTCTCCACTCACGCTCTGTCTCCCTCTCTCTCAAAAATACATAAACATTAAAAAAATTTTTTTAATAAAAAGATGTACAATGAAACCTGGAAAACTTGGGGATAAAGAGTAAAAACGTTTTCTTCTATATCAGACATGTTGAGCTCTGTGACAAAGAAGAAATCACGGTAGATCTAAATGTTCACTTTTCAACCAAGAATTTGGTTGTCAAGACCTTACCAATTTAACCTTCTGGGAAGAAATGTAATGTCACTCAGACTTGAGGCAGAGTAAGTGTAAGGTAATGTGAAAGTAAATAGGTTGATATACTGTCATGAAAAGTTGTACTTTTCTCTAGGCTTGCTAAAGGTCAGAGACAGAGAACATGTGTTTCTTTCTTTTCCCAAACACATAGCAAACCTAAGAAACTGTGTGCCAAAGATACAGTTCAGTTTAAAAATACAAACTGTTTCAATTAGAATTAGTGTAAATTGAAAATACTTTAAATAGTCTGTAATAGGAAATTGCTACTTCTGCTGGAAGTCAATGCAGTCATAAAAATTCATAATCAGGAAAAACACAGATATAAATATTCATAAAATAATATTAAGTAAATATGCTTAATAAAAAGGCTATATTTAAGTAATTAAGATTGATAAGATCTAGATAGAAATAAAAATAAAACAGTTCATATGTTAGTAGAATTAGCAGGACTTCCCCCCTAAGCTTCTTTTATATATATTTTTACTGTTCACACAAACTTTTACACAACAAAATAAAATAAGGAGAGTACAGGGAAAGCATCTCATTTTTTATCAATTATAATAGTAAAAGAGAGCTAGAAAATTATGAGCATATAAACTGAGCATATTCTAAATATACATAGAGGCCAGAAATTTCACTTCTAGACATATACCCAATATAAATGTGTATAAAGGTTCGTCAAAAGATGTTCTCAACTATTCTTGGTAGCACCATTCATAACTTCAAATCAGAAACTATTCAAATACCCATCAGTGGTAGAATGGATAGATAAACTGGATATTCCCCCAGCTGAATGTTACACAGCAGTGAGAATGAACCTTCTACAATCATGTGCCATAATATAGACGAATCTCAGAAATGCTATTTTGGAAAGAGAAGAATGTACTGTCTTGTGTCTGGCTTTGCTCACCCAATATTATGTTTGAGAGATTCCATCTGTATAACGTAATTGAAAGTCCACAATAAATCCTTTCAGACCAAATGTACAGTTCAGGACATGGAAAAAATCTGCTAGAGCGAACTAAGAATTTCAATGGGCTATTAGGAGCCAACATGTACATCAAAGTTGAAATTTGCACAATGACATAAATTCATTTTACCTAAAAAGTCTTTAATTTCCTTTGTTACAAAACCTATGTGCATACACATGCAAGTATGCCTACTGTATGCGTATACATTAGACACGTATACATATATGTGTGTATATAATATGTATATAAAGATATATACAGATCTTGCTCATTTTACAATAGAGGTATGTCCCAACAAACCCACTGTAAGTTAAAAATATTATAAGTTGAGGGGCGCCTGGGTGGCTCAGTGGGTTAAGCGTCGGACTTCAGCTCAGGTCATGATCTCACAGTTTGTTAGTTCAAGCCCCACATTGGGCTCTGTGCTGACAAGCTCAGAGCCCGGAGCCCACTTTGGATTCTGTGTCTCCCTCTCTCTCTGTCCCACCCTGCTAATGCCCTGTCTCTCTCTCCTTCAAAAATAAATAAACATTAAACGTTTTTTAAAATATATAAGTTGAAAATGCATTTATTACACCTAACCTGCCTTAAATGTGCTCTGAACCCTTACATTAGCCTACAGTTGGGCAAAATCATTTAAAACAAATCCTATTTTATAAGAAACTATTGACTATCTCATGTAATTTATTGCATACTGTACTGATGGTGAAAAACAGAATGGCGGTAAACCCTCATGATCACATGGCTAGCTGGAAGCTGCGGCTGCTGCCCAGCACCCCAAGAGAGTATTCTCTGGCATATCACTAGCCCAGGAAAAGATAAAAATTCCAAGTATTGTTTCTAGAGAATGAGTATCAGTTCCACACCACAAAGTTGAAAAGTCATAAGTCAAACCATCCTAAGTTGGTCTAGGGACCATCTGTCGTCTAAAACATCTCTGTGGCAAAAGCAGCTGTGTGTCCACCAATGTACTGTCCTCCCTTTCCAGAGTAAGACCTACTGCTGAGAAGTGGCCACTCAGCCATGTACTACATTTACTAGTCCCTTAACCTTTCTTTTCTCGGGTGAGATAAAATGACTCCTTCTAGCCAATGGAACGTGAGCATAAAGGATACCCTGGTTAAGAACAAGTGTACGTTCTTCACACTGCCCCCTTCCTTCCATTTGCCAGCAGGATCCAGAAAAGCCAGAATAAAATTCCAAGGTACTAGATGATGGATAAGTCATAAGATGGACAAAGCACAAAGTCTCTGAATGTAGCACATCTCTGAATGCAGAAGGTTGCCCATCTACCAGAATCATTTGCATTGAATGAACTGTTACATGAGCCAAAAGTAACCTTCTTTGAAGTCTGAAATTTTCAGGTTTATCTAATAGCAAACTAGTTTAGTATAGAGTTTTTGTTTTTGGTTTTGGTTTTGTTTTGTTTTGTTTTTTAATTCTGGCTTGATCCAGTTTTGAGAGTGTGACTAGAGGCTGGTCTGTTTTCCTTTTTGAAGAGCGGGTAAGATCACACTCCAACCATTTCTCTTATCGGGCTCTCACACATCAGGCTACTAAGCTCCTGCCTTCATCAGCCTGAAGCCAGGTACAAGACAGCTAGGAACAGTCTTTATTTCTCTAGAGCCCATGAAATTATCCAAATTAGCCAATCTACAAGGAGACCAGGAAACAGATAATTCCACTCTTGTTGTACATAAGGTGCCCTCTAGAGTTCCAGCTTGCTGTTATCCTGTCCCCAGGTGCAACTCTCTGTGTGACCCTGCCTAGCAGCCTTCTCTTATTCGGAGCTGTAAGTAACAGAGCATTCTGCTTTCATCTATCCAAGCATTGTGTCCCACCACTAAAAGAATCTTAAATCCTATAAAACACGAATTCAGGGCTATTTTAATTAAAGTACACCCCAAGCTTCTTTCCGTAAAATGTAGTCATTTAGCATTCAAAGATTTAATACTTGCGGGTTTTTTTTTCTCAAAGAATACCAAAGATTCATTATGCATAGTAGTTTGTACATTTGCCGAGACACAAATTTGAATAACTTCAAGGATGGTTGAGTACACATGCTATTTAACTAGCAATTGGGTTTATCGAGTTGCCCAGCATCTGCATTTCAATGTGGCTTTGTTCTTACTTCATAATTATCTTCGCAGAAAATATAGTAAAGTGCCAAAATCTGTACTTCTTTGTGAAAAACAATCATTGAGTGAAAGATAAACTTCAATGAAATCTGAGAGGGTTAACAGGGCACAAGAAACAAATGTGTCTGCACAGAAACGTGATTCAAGAATAAGTTGAGAGACTGTATAAATGCATTAATTCTCTTGAATTTCATGTTTTTCAAAGATATCAACCATATCTCTGCAAAATGACAAAACCTAATCATATAAATGCATATGTACTGCATATAAATCTATGTAGTTCATTTTTTTCTTATCTTTCTTGGTTTTGTCTTTGTCAATCTACTCCATTTTTTCCTTCCATAGTACTAATATGAGAAGTGTGAATTATTTAAGGATGTAAGATGATTACGAGCAATTAGCAGCTTGAATTTAGAAAGAAAACAACAATCTTGGTATCTCTTCATCCTACTTACCTCCTCCTTCTCCATTTGTGCAAAAGAGAATATATCTGGGACTATTTAACTCGAAATTGTGCAACTTGGTATTGAGTGAATATGATTAGGAAATGTGCATTGCTTTCTGTTTCCTAGAGGTTTTGGAGATTTAAAAAGGAACGAAGAATAAAATATACATGCTACCATAAACACATTTATTGTCTAAAAAATATCCATTTATATAACACATCAATTTAGGTAAATCATCTATTTAAAAAATTTCTAAACAATGACTAAGCTGAACTATTCAATTGTAGATTTAAATAACCAGCTAAGAGGAACAAGGTAGCATAGTGGTTAAGGTCACAGACTCTGGAGTCAAATTGTCTGGGTTTAAATTCCAGTTCCTGTCTCTATTGCTGTGTGATTTTGGATGGATCACTTCACCTGCTCGTACTTCGGTCTGATCTTCAATAAAACAGATATAATAAAAGCAACTACGTTATAGTGCTGTGAAGATTAAATGAATAAAGATGTGTAAAGTACTTAGAAGTGTGCCCAGTACTGATGAAATGCTGCATATCACTATTACCTGGTGTGATACAAATAGTGGAAGTGAGGAGGTCCTATATCTGGAGTTAACTCTCTACATAATCTTAAAGAAGGTATTTACTTCTCTGGGTCTCCCAGTCTACATCTCTAAATGAGATCTGGCCTGTATAGTTTCTAAGGTCTTTCCTGGCCTAAGTTTTTGGAAATCAAATAATATTTTATAAAAATCACTTGACTATCACCTCAGTTTTTACTCTCCTAATCGCATTCTCATGAATACATTAAAGGGCTGCGTGAAGAACCTTAAGTATTGTGGCTAGTTGGTTGAATGTGAGTTCTGAATGAGCCAACTTCTGAGATCTTTCCAGTTTCAAATTATATTTCTTTTGCTATAAACATAAAACAATAGGGAAATGGTGAGTTTGAGAAATTCCAATCCATAAGAGATACTGTATCACACTTAATGGATCATCAGAGGAACCAAAGCAGAATAAGTTAGCACTGATGCAGGCCACATTGTAACTGACTCTTTCATGTCAATCAATTTAACTTTTTAAGCAGTATATTTATGACATGTCCTTTACAATATCCAAAATCAGAAGTTCCATTGTAAGGCTAGCTCACTACTTTAGTACTATCTGCTATATATAATAAATTTCAGCCTAACACCTGAGTTTATGCACTTACATTACTGTACCATATTAAAGTAAATTTGTATTAAGAAAAAAAAAGGAAGATCATTTAGCAGCAGTTTCAAATAAAAGGTGAGCTTTGTATAAGGTTTTCAATAGTAGCAATAATAAAAAGTACTTTTCTCTTTCAATATTACCTTCATCCAACAGTGTGGCCATGGCCAAAAGATGTCTATGGAAATTAACTTGAGGTATAATACAATTTGGAAAATAATTATTAGTCAATTACCAACTTTTAAATGTGATTTTTTTAAATCTTCACTTGCTGAAGTCTATAACTGCTGTCATTTTGCCACAGATTGCACCACATTTAATCAGTTTTAAACTAAGACACAGACGGCCCTTGTTCCATAAAATCCCTGGTTTCTTTCTCCTTCACTGACCACATAGTCAATATGCACGAATCACAAAGCTGAGACTTAACATTTTCTTCAATTAGCCCAAAGCAGTAATAAATCAAAGATTCATTTCTGGAGAAGGCAGACCTCACAGATACAATGCTGTGAAGATCAGAAAGACATCTGTTTCATGAAAGAATGTTGCTAATGGTGATCAGTTATGCATTAATGCACAATTTCCACTCATCTTTCATGGGTCAAAATCTTAGGTTTACTCCTATTTTTTGTTACTGAAGTACAGGCTGCTTTAATTAGATGGATACGAAATAATCAAGATTTATTCAGATCAGATATAATCAATGCATACTTTTTCTACTTCAGCTTCCTGATAGATCTCAAGCAGTGGGCAGCAAACAAGACCCAACTTCAGCACATGCTGACCATACTACAAACATAGACAATGTTTTTCCTTTCTAGTTGGAAAGTATTTTTTTGAGAGACATACTGGCCTTATTTAGAATATATTTCAATTGGCTTTCTGGGAGATAGAAACTATGGCACAGCTTAAAAAATTTGTGAAATTAAGGATTGTTATTGAGGTTTCCTTGAAGGAAAATAAAGACAAAAATGAGTGAAATTTGAAGCTGGGAGGGGAAAGAGTAGGAAAAGGGTAGGAGAAGAGTCAAAACAGCAAGAGATGGGGGGTGAAGAAAAGCAGAAAACACTCTCCTATGCATGATGGCACTAAACATGGATGATAGTACAAAACCAGGTAGGACATCATAACCTCTCCATGACACTCCAGTCAGATTCATAGAGTGGATGTTTACTATGCGTGTAAATAAAACATTACAGGCATACTACCGGGTATGCATGAACTTATCATGGTTGAGAGGTACAGAGATCTATCATGGGTAAGCATAACAGAAATTTTCTTGAAGAAAGTACCATCTAGAGATCTGAAATATGAAAAGAAAATATCCACATGGAGAAGAGATAAAGAGTGTTGAAGGCAAAGATAATGGTTTATGCAAAAGTTCAGGTGAACAAGAGAATGTTCCATATTCAAGGACCTAAAATGACTTCTGAAGTACTAGATTATAGAATAGGAGATATAGTATGTTGAGAAATAAAACAGAGGAATAAATGAATCAGACATTAAAAGGCCCTCCAGTTTATCCTAAAGAGTTTAGACTTGGTCCTGAGGAAAATAGAGTACATTAAACGAGTTTAACTAAGAGAGTAATAATACCACAGTATCAGACCCAGTAAAACAGATCCTTGTCCATGGCTTCCTCTGGCTGTGCCTCTACCCACACAGCAAGGAGTACAAAAGGCCAAGGACACGAACCCACCTGGCACCCATGCCCATCCTTCTAGATCATGTTCTGTGTATACATTCACATAGAATTCCATGCCTAGATGATTCCAAGCTGCTTCTTTGGCCTGTGTGACCTCTGTCCCAAGTCTGTCCCATAAGTGCAGATCACATCCATGGGCTTACCTCTACACCTGAGGAAAGGCCCCTGAGCAGCTGTTAAGGGGAGGCTGTGGACAGTGATCAAATACATAGGTTGGAATGTCTCCATATAAATGCATGCAATGCACTTAGATGTCTGTGCCCTGGTAGTAATGGAGGGAGCATGAAGGTAGAGAAGGGGAAGGACTATTGACCTCCATTTGCACTCCTGTCTGAGCACCAGAGATTTGGGGACTGGGCCGGATGCTCATATTTGTGCTTTACAAGATCACTTTGTCTATTCTGCAGAGAATGGAATGGCTGCACAAAGAAATGGTAAAAGCATAGTATTTAATGATCTGTTGAATATTCCTGGAAAGAGTTGATACAGTATAGCCCAGGTAGTAATAGTGGAAATGGAGATGATTTGGTAGAACTTGGTGTTTGATTGCTGTGGGGGCTGAGTTGAGAAAGAAGTCAAAGCTAGTACCCAGATTTTCAGTTTTCACAATTGGGTTGATGGTAGTAGCTTTAACTAAAAAAACCAGAGGAAGAACGATTTATACACAGATGATGTTGACTTCAGTTTGGGGCATAATGAATTTAAAGTGTTTGTGGGAATCAAGATGGAGAAACCCAATAAGGCACTGGATTTTGTGATCTAAAGAGCTACCTGCTAGAGAAATACACGTGGGACTTATTAGCAAATGATAATAACTGAAGTCCTTGGAGTAGATGAAATCATCTGAAAAGTGGTAGAGGAGAAGAGAGTGTGGACAGATCAGTGAGTAAAACCAACATTTCAGGGATAAGAAGAGAATTCCACTATAAAATGTGTCCACAGACATAGTTAGTGTGCTGCAAAGAAGGTTAATGACAGAGAGTAAATAAAATGAATAACATAAATTAACTCATAAAATGAATCCATAAAATTAAATTCAGATTATGCTTGAATAGCTAACACCACCTACTAATCCTGAGAGTGTTGCCTGCAGAGATTTTTCAGCAACTTTTAAAAAGTATTTAATACATGAAATACATGAGCCAGTTTAAGTGACCCACTTCCCACCAATGATATTCTTTAAATGGTTGTTTTAAAAATCATAAAAATGTACCATATTTAGTAATTATAACTGAAACTATTGATTATACTCTTATGTACTATTTCCATTTAATTGTACTAAATTAATTTATTTACTCTTCATTGACTACTATATGCCAGACACCATACTAAGAACATTTCACTCATAATCTCATTTAATCCCCATGTAAAATGAATAAAGCAGCTACTATTATCCCCTTTTTACAAATAAACAAACTAGATTTTAGGGAAATTAAATAACTTGGTCATGAGCACAGACTTCATAAGTGACAGAGCTGGCTTTGTATCCAGCTGATTTGTATCCAGTCTGATTTGTATCAAATGTCTTAACCTTATAAATTTATGTTGGTATCAGGAGAGAAAAAGATAAAGATACTCTTAGCAGTTAATTGAAATTTAAGTCGCCTTTCTTGACTCACTATAATTTATAATAATAATTAATAATAAATAATAATAATAATAAGTAATAAATAATTTTAGGACATCCGCACTTTCCTATGTGCTCCCCATTGGGAAAAAAAACTGAATCAACTTTGAATTAGCTATTTGTTTTTGCTACATAATAAGTGACTAGACTGTAATCAGGTTTTTTGTAATTATTTTTCACATTTATTTTTGAGAGAGAGAGAGAGAGAGAGCGTGAGCGGGGGAGAGGCAGAGAGAGAAGGAGACACAGAATCCGAAGCAGGCTCCAGGCTCTGGGCAAGCTGTCAGCACAGAACCCTATGCAGGGCTTGAACCCACGAACCGCAAGATCACGACCTGAGCCAAAGTCAGATGCTCAACCATCTGAGCCACCCAGGCGCCCCAAGAATATAATCAGTTTTAATTGAAGCATTTAAATATTAACTTAACTTGGTATAATATCCAAACAATTCTTGGCACTTGTACTATTCAAGTAATATAGAAAAAAATCGCATTAACCAAAAAGAATTGAGAAAAACACAATTTGAAAATGTGAAAATTCCTAACTAGAGAATATTTAAAACTCAGTTTATTAATTAAATCATATCTAACACAAAATTATGACTAATTCTAAAGAAAATCATAGGGAGATAAGTTCTAGGTAATGTAACACAAAGTAAAATAAATATGTAAATCAAAAGAATTTCAACTGACCCATTGATTCTTACCATGCAAAGTGACACTGCTAAGGACTCGAAACATATTATCATGGTTAAACAATCCTAAATTTTTACGTGCACTAAAAATTTGTTTAAGACAACATTTTTTCTTTGGGTATAAAAGTAAATTTTAGCACCATTCCTACTCAAATCATTATAAATTCCTAATTCTTTAGGAAAAACTAATGAGATATAACATTATTCTTAATTACTATAATAACCCATAAGCACCTCCATATGCTATATTATATATAAAGGTGAAATATCCAAATAGGTTTTATTTAGTCATGTAATGAGGTACGTAATGTCATAAAATTGGGTCTGTAACATTGAGGACTATAAGGCAGATGGACAATAGCAATAAATAAACACTTACATTCCAGGAGTAGATCAACAGAAAGTCGGGCAAGAAAATAAGATATGTAGTGAGGAGAAAGGGAAATATTTACTTATAGAAAATCAATTCAATAAATATGTTCTGTCTACTCATAAATACACATAAAACAAAATATCCATTATTTTTTTAAGACTGACATATATGCACATATATCAGAGAGAGGAAGAAAGATAGAAAAAAAAAGGAGAGACATTCTAGTGAGGCAGACAAACAGGTAAATCTATCATTTGAGTATTGATTTTAGTAAACATTTCAAGTTTTCTCTGACTATGGTCTCTTTTTGCATAGCCATTATCATCAATAATGAAATTTATTGAATCAGAGCTTCCCAAAATATGAATACTATCTTCAAGTACGTTAGGTCTTAGTGCATCAATTTTTGCACTGTGAGGGTTTCCAATTTGTGAATTACTCTTTTAATATATTGAGCTTCTCTCTGTACTTCCTGATCTATCATGTCTTTAGTGACTTAATTCCTTTTATATACTCTAATATTTTAAGATTCACTAAAATGTGGTAAGGGGAGAAAAGAGTGGTAGGCTTAGTATTATCAAGTTCTCAACAAAGAAAAGCAATATGCTGTCCCTGGTTTCGGATGTCATAGTCTTACACTAACCCTGTTAATCTAACCTATCCACACATTCAGCTTTTAGTAGGTTATTTGCTAACCTACCCTTCAGAAATTTCCCTTCAGTTAATCATTCATTCAAAAATATTTGAGATCACCTCCTTTTTATGAGATCTACCTTCTATAAAACCTAGTTCTTCCCTAATAATGGAGAAAGGAAAACAGCTTGAAAATATATATATACACATATACATATTTTTTTTTTAACATTCACTACACTACTGTGGAAAAAGTAGAAAAAAAAGTGATTGGCAACTATTCAGAGATATTCAAGAAAATCATTTTTGAGTTCTCCACTGGTCCTCTAATTTCTTTAAATGGTTCTTAATCCACCAAATACTACCACGGTAGATACACTACTTCAAAGGCATCATTTCATATAACAAATTTACATAGATTTTGAAATGTTATAATTCATACAACATTGATTTAAAGGCATGTGGATCTGTTTTATACTTTTTGAACAATTCAATTATTATCTACTGCTTTGGCAAAATAAAGAGTTTAATTGTACAGGGTATATTCCCATTACTTTACTGCTTAAATAGAAAAATATATACTGAACTTAAGGCCTGGGGCGGGGGGACAGTTATTTTCCAGATATAATCGTAGCTGTAAAAAAAATTGGTTTTTGTTTTATCTAGCAAAGATATCACACTGATATACCACATTACTCTCAGGTATGTAAAGAACAGAAGGGCCAAAAAATTCATAAAAATCACTGTTCTAATATATTAAATGTAATCCTTGAAGGACTGATATTTAGAGATGAATAAAAGAAGAATGTCATTTTCTAAAATGTCAATTGTGCAGTTTGTGCTGGCCTGAAGCATCTCAAAATTGCAAAATACCCCCTCTACCAGACAATATGGGAAGCTTCACCTTCCTAGCAGAATGGAAGGAATGGATTTCTGAAAACCAATCATTTTCATAACATTTCTCCATACTGTTGAGTGAATTTGCTGTATACACATTTTCCTTTTAAAGTCATTTTTCATGTAATATATCAAGTTCAATATTTTAAACCCTTTTTATAGCTTTTAAAGTTTTATTTATCTCCGATATGAGACTGTATAAAGAACTGAATGAGTAAATTTTTTATAGTATTTAAATCTGGAAATGTATGTCAGATTATTTTCATAGGGAATTTTCCAGCTTCTAAACTCGTTATATATGTCTAACTTTTTAGGGGGGAAAACAAACAACATAGGAAGAATTCCCCTGAAAGCTCTTTGATGCAAATGTGTGCATCATGTAAAATGATCTTCAGTTCACACTACCCCTCCTTTTGCAAGTTCTCTAACTTTTCACTAAAACAGAAATTTGAACACAAGAAAATGTACATTACTAATGGCACAGAAAAATACAGGTAGCAGTTTACCATATACCAGAACCTGGGAAGAGTTCACACAAAATACACTATTAGTGGGCTGGATTAAAAAATCCAGTTGGTGTCATATTACTATTCATACCCTGCCTCTTGTTCTAAATGTCTTATGTAGCCGATTACTGTCCCCTTAAATATCTAGCTATGCTGTTTATTTGCATGCAAGTTCTCTCCATGCTTCCTACCTATTCCAACTTGAAAAAAAGAGTATCTGTAGCTTTCCAGTAAATGTTGTTTACTGTTTTGTAAGTGAAGCTCAGTATAAGTGTTAGTTCTTGGACAAAAAAAACCAAAAGTATTAGTTTGGTTTCTAATCTAAAATGTTGTTTAATTTTGTGCTGTAAAATTATGGTTTAAACTCATATATCTGCTAAATTAAATTTTGAAAATTAAACTCCCATTTCATTTATAGATCAATTAGAATTATCTTTTACTGAGTAATTAATTGCGGTTCTGTGCCTATGGTACACAAGATATTGCCTCAAGCTTTAGCTAAATGTTCTCCTCAAAAAAAAAAAAAAATCTATTAGTAATTTAATCATCTTGGCCAGCAAACAATTAAATTTCAATCATTCTACAGTTGTTTTAAGGATAGTTTCCCTTTTTCCATAAAGTATATGTGGACTACATAGACGGAAGAATATTTTTTAAGTTTGCAAAATATTCTTCTTAAAGGTATAGAAGAAAATAAGAGAAATGAAAGAAATATTCTTCAAAGGTTCCATCTTGATCTTTGTAGCAAGAAAATAACTCAGCATTTCACAAAGGGTGAACTAAATTGGTATCTGCCATTTTAATACACTTCTGTATTAGCCTGACCCTATCTGTACACATTGATTGGACCATTCTGCTGTGTGTTCTTTACAAATGGCTCACAATAAATGACCCTGCTGTGCAACAGTCATTACAAGACAATTTAACTAGAGCTTACAGCTCTTCAGTTGTTGAAAGAGGGAGATTATCCAGAACTAATAAGGTGGCAATGACATTCAGTAGATCAAGATAAAAAGCAAAGAGAAAAAGAGAGAGAGAGAAAAGAAAAAGGAAGAAATGCAAAAGAACTGGCAAATTGTCTTCCTGTTCCTTGAGTTAAGATTGATTTAGGACCACAAAATAATTTCTCAGGTCATTGGTGTGGAAGATGCTACCATTGAATACAAATGCATTTCGTTGTATCCGTATCTGAGATTTACATCACAACTAGTCAGGCAACCAAGAAGATAAACCATGTTAGTAGTAGTAATGAATAACTAAAAGCAAAAAAAAAAAAAAAAAAAAAAAAAGAGAGAGAATATGTGTATTTTTACTCATGATTAAAAACAAACCAGAATAGGGGTCCTTATATTGAATGAATAGCTAGAAAACCAGAAGTTCTGAAAATTGCAATGTGTGCTTTATGGCAAAAATGCTGGGCCTAAGTAAATAACCCAAGATTCAATGCCTCTAGTCATTATAACATCGTCAGTGATAATATTATTACAGAGCTATGGTGTAATGGGTGTTACAAGCATTGACTTGTCCCACTGTTATTTCTACAAAAAGAGTCAGAATGACTCAGAACAGTTGAGAAGTACAAATGTTACTGGGCCAAAATCAATAATGTAAATTGAACTTTATATTAAGTTTGGGTTTTCAGAGAGGAGAACTTTCTGGTTACAAGAAAAAAGTCTCTTTGTTTTGTTTGTTCTACTTGTCATTATAATAAAAAGAGACTATGTGCTTCTCTGAGTAATAGACTTGCATAATCAATATACGTTTCAAAATATCCAAATATCGAAGAATTTTATTGAGGGTTCATTTGAGTTCATGGGGAGAACTGGACTCAATAAATATTAGAAGTAGGGGCAGAAATTGCATGGAGAGAACATTCTAAATATGCCTTTTTTTTCTTGCAAGCTGGTGAATGTGTGTAAGTGGGTTTATAATGGATAGAATGGACTCAAAATAAAAAAGAGCTAGGAAATAGTCCTCAAATGGCATAGCTGATGTCATGGAAGTGAGTTACAAGATACTAGTTTTAAATGTCGATTATACCATGGTGTTTAATGCAATATGGCCATATCTACTTATGAGAATCATATGCCACCAAACTACTACATAACGTGAAGTCCTTCCTCTGTCCTCAGAGTCACTGACTTCTGTCACAAACTCTGTTGCCATTTTCATACTGAATTATTTAGTTCACAGTTTCTAAATAAGATTTTCCGGTCCCTCCACATCTGGGAAACATCCAATGCATGAAAACCAGAGGCTCACTATGGCATTGAATCTCAAGGGGGTGGGATACATGCCCATTTTGGGGAGATGTCAAAGCTTCTGATAGCTGATTAATTAGAAAAGATTCCTTAAGTGACTGTAATGTGCACCTCCAGGTGAGTAGAAACCTCATGCTGAAAATGATGGGTGTGAGATACCCTGAAGTTGTTGGTACAGAGCTCTTCAAAAACAGACACAGGTGCATGTCTTCCCCATCTGAAGACAGAAACCTGCTAATCATCTTTGATAACTTCCCTTTCTTTTACATGCCATATTTAGTTTATCAAGTATTGCTAGCTCTACTTCTAAAACAAATTTGGAATCTACCCACTTTTCTCCTAACACAGTAAGACAAGCCCTTGGCCCAGCATCTTTCACCTGAACCACTGTAATACATACCCTCCTAATCATTCTCCTCATTTCCACTGTTGCTCTTTTCTAGGTCATTTCCCATATGGCACCAGGGTAATCAATTTAAAACACTGACAAACTCATACCACCCTACAGAGAACCTTTAGTGACTTCACAAAACACCAGGGTAGGAGTTGGGGGCGGCAGGGAGAAAAAAATCCATTACCTTTAATACAGCCCTCAAGTCTCTATGCTAATTGCCCCTTTCCAGGCTTCTTTCAGTTTTTCACAATCTCACAGGCTCTTTCCTTGCTCTTCTGCATGAAACTCTCTTCCTTGATGTTTTTGCTTGCTAATATCATTCTTCCTTTAGATCTTACCTTAAAATAATCAAATCCCTAAGATGACTCCCAATATAAATTAGGAACTTTTATTGTTTTTTCTTTGTGTGTGTGGGTGGGTGGGTGGCTGGGTGGCTGGGTGGAAATACAGATTTTTATTTCATAGTACTAATCAATTATTTTATATATACTTCCTATAGGGATTATTTATTGCTTTCATTCCCCTTTAGTAAATTCCCAGGAGCAGGGACAGTTTGTTGGTTCACCATTCTGTACTCAAAATGTAGTATAATGCCAAGTATATAATAGGTACTCAATAAATTGGTGAAATAATGAATGAATGCATGATGGTGTTTTTTAAGGTGTCAACATGGGTAATCTATAATCTCTATAAATTACAAAAAAAAAAAAAACCCACAAATCAATGGCTGCTGTGAAGTTATTTTGCAGATGTAATTAAAGCCTAATCAATTGACTTTAAGTAAGAGAGCTTATCCTGGACAATCAGTTGAAAGCCCTAAAATTCAGGGCTGGGATTGTTCAAAGGGAGAAGAAATTCCCCATACTGGTCCTACTTCTGTGGTTTAATTCTGACAGATAGAGAAGGAATGAATGACTAGATACTATCTGTGCTAATTTACCACATGTGTAACCTTTGGGGAAAGTCATTTATTTATTCTATGTAAACTGTTGAAATGCAAATAGTGCCCTACTCTGAGAGTTGCTGATAGGATTACAAATATTAACAGTTACAAAATGTTTGGCACATTGTTTAGTATATAGTTTAATAAATATTGCTATTATCATTATGGCAAAAAAATGTGCCTTGATTAAAACAGATTCACTGTTTTCTTAAAAAAATATATGCTCTATCTTTAAAAAACATTTTCTAGTTGGCTCTAGATTTTCCAACTTAATGAAAACAAAGTAACACAATAATTAAATAAAGAAAATTACAAATTACTGACACAGAAAGAGTAAATATTAAGAAATTAAGGCAAAGTATCTTCTCTTCGGTTCTCTTATCTGTATATATTTCTTGAGTCAGTAATTTTCTTTATGTAAATACCATGGTTACAGAGAAGGATGGCAGTAGACTAAGAGGACTTGCCTTGTCCTATGAATATAACTAGATAACAATCAAATCATCCTAAATACCTCAGAAATTGACCTGAAGATTGACAGAACAAACTCCACAACTAAAATGAGAGAGGAGACCACATCAAAGAAGGTAGGAAGAGCAGAGATGTGGGAGTAATGGATCATGGGTGCTACGGAGAGGAGGGAGCTGTGGTCATGGAAAAGGGCAAGAGAGAGGAGCACAGAGGGAATGTACAAGGAGAACACTTTTCCAAACAACTGGCTTGGAAAACAAAATTGGCTGAATTTCATGAGTTCTTACAACCATTGGGCTTAAAGCCTGGCATCTTCAAGGTCAGCAGGCTTGGCTGGGATACAGCCCAGAGGGCATGTCACTGCTCTTGGAGACAAGATAGGCATACAACCCAGGGTCACACAGTATGGAAACAGTGTTTTGAAGAGTGTCTGGGGCACACAGCAGGGAGACTATTTGCTGTTTTTGGAGCACAACCCTGAGAGGAAGCATTCACAGAGACACCTCTCCAAGAACAAAAGAGCTGGCCAGTGTCATTTTCTTTCCCTACTCCTCAGCATAAACTCAGCCACCTGTAAGAAGCAGTGCAACACCAAGACTGGCTGCATAACTTACCTACACCAAGCACCATCCACCTGCACTCCAGTGAAACTGCTCTTCTCAATCATGCCTGCTTTGGTCCCAGTGTGGCAGGCTGCTCCTCCAGAAGACCAGCACAAAAGCCTGTCCACACCACATCTCCTGACCAGAGTTCTGCAGGGCATCAGTTCCAATGGAGGTGGTGACAGGTCTCAGTTCACAAGCAGACCAGAGTACATCTGGTTAAAACTTGCCACACTCTGGCCAAGGGCAAAACACTGCCCACAGCAGGCAAGGAGAATCTCTGCAGATGACTGGCCTAAAGGATAAAGCAGCCAGAACACAATAGCAGGGCACACACAGCACATACCAGAGACACTACCTGAAGTGCCAGGCCCTGAGCACTACATGACCTCTTCTTCATAAGGCTATTACTTACAGAAGCAGGAGATATAACTGGCTTTTCTAACACAGAGAAGAAGGCAAAGACTTAGAGAAATGTGAAGAACAGAGGAATTTATTCCAAATGAAAGAAAAAGGCCATGGGCAGAGATCTAAGCAAAAGAGATATAAGTAACATGCCTGATGGAGCATTTAAAGCAATGGTCATAAAGATACTCACTGGGCTTGTGAAAAGAATAGAAGATATCAGTGAGACTCTTACTATATATAACAAAGGGAACAAAAGAGTTAAAAAAGAATCAATCAGAGATGAAGATTACAATAAATGAGATTAGAAACAGGCTTGATGCAATGAACAGCAGGCTGGAATAAACAGAGGACCTAATTAATGACATAGAAGACAAGGTAGTGGAAAGTAATGAAGCTGAAAAAAGAAAAAAAGATAAAAAAAAAAAAGAACTATGGAAAATGAGAATAAACTTGGGGCACTCAGTGACTCCATCAAATGTATTAACATTCATATTATAAGAAGAAGAAAGAGAAAAGGGGCCGAAAATTTTAAGTGAAGATTTCCCCAATATGGGGAAGGAAGGAGACATCCAAGTCCAGGAGGCACAGAGAACTCCCAGCAAAATCAACAAAAGCAGGCCAATATCAAGACATACCATAATTAAATATGCAAAATATAATGATAAAGGAAAAAAATCTTAAAAAACAGCAAGACAAAAGAAGTCATTAACTTACAAAGGAAAACCCATAAGGCTAGCTGGAGATTTCCCAATAGAAACTTGGCAAGCCAAAAGGGAGTGTCATTATATATTCAGTGTTGAAAGGGAAAAAAACACACAGTGAAGTGTAAGCTATCCAGCAAGGCTATCACTGAGAATAGAAGGAGAGATAAAGAGTTTCCCAAACAAAAAGCAATAACCTTTAATATTTGTGATCACTAAACCAACACAACAAGAAATACTGAAGGGACTCTTTGAGTAGAAAGGAGAGATCAAAAGAGAAAGTATAAAGGAAGAAAGTACAAAAGTAGTAAAAATGAATATTTCTATAAAAATCAGTCAAGGAGCTCACACACACACAAAGTTACAAAATATAACAACATATACCTAAAACGTGGGGAGAAGAGTAGAAAAGAATTGGTTCAAACTTGAATGACCATCAACTTAATATAGACTGATATCTGCAAAAGAGAGTATATACAAATCTAATGGAAACCATATATCAAAAACCACTAATAAACACACAAAGAATGAAGAGAAAGAAATCCAAAAGTATCACTAAAGAAAATCAACAAAACATAAAAGACAAGAAAAAATCAGAGAATATCTCCAGAAACAACAACAAATAATAAATGTCAATAAATATATATCTATCAAGAATTACTTTTTAAATTTTTCTAAATGTCTATTTATTTTGAGGGAGAGAGAGAGAGACAGAGTGCAAACAGGGGAGGGGCAGAGAGAGAGGGAGACACAGAATCTGAAGCAGGCACCAGGCTCTGAGGTGTCAGCAAAGGTGACACCAAAGCAAAGGTCAGCAAAGGTCAGTTGAGGTGTCAGCTCTGAGGTGTCAAGCCCAACATGGGGCTTGAACTCATGAACCATGAGATCATGACCTGAGCCAAAGTTGGATGATTAACTGACTGAGCCACCCAGGTGCCCCTATCAATAATTACTTTGAAAGAAAATAGACTAAATACTCTAGTCAAAAGACATAATGTTTCAGAAAGGATTAAAAAAAAAAGGAAAAAAAAAATAAGACCCATCTCTATGGTGCCTATGAGGGATTCATTTTAGACGTAAAGATATCTGCAGATTGAAAGTTAGGGGATGGAGAAACATTTATCACGTAAATGAATGTCAGAAGACAACTGGAGTAGCAATACTTACATCAGACAAACTAGACCTTAAAACAAAGACTGTAACAAGAGACAAAGAAGGGCAATATATAATAATAAAGAGAACAATCTAGTAAGAAAATATAACAACTGTAAGTATTTATGCACCCAACATGAAAGCATGAAACTATATAAAACAATTAATAATGAAATAAAGGACAATGAGAGATTGCCTCACACCTCTCAGAATGGCTAAAATTAACTACACAGGAAACAACAGATGTTGGCAAGGATGCAGCAAAGGAGAACCCACTTACATTGTTGGTAGAAACACAGTGATGCAGCCAGTCTGGATAACAGTATGGAGGTTCCTCAAACTGTTAAAAATAGAAATACCCTATGATCCAGCAATTGCATTACTAGGTATTTACCCAAAAGATACGAAAATACTGATTCAAAGGAACATATGCACCCCAATGTTTACAGAACCAGTATCAACAATAGCCAACTTATGGAAAGAGCCCGAATGTCCATCAGCTCACAAATGGGTAAAGAAGAGGTAGCATTCCATAAAGAATGAAATCTTGCCATTTTTAACTACATGGATGGAGCTAGAGAGTACTATGTTAGATGAAAGAAGTCAGTCAGAGAGAGACAAATATGATTTCACTCATATGTAAAATTTAAGGAACAAAATAGATGAACATGGCGGGGGGAGAGGCAAACCATAAAACAGGGTCTTAACTATAAAGAACAAAGTGAGGGTTGCTGGAAGGGAGGGGACAGGAGCATAGGTTAAGAAGGTGATAGGTATTAAGGAGGGCATTTGTGATAAGCACTGGGTGTTATACATAAGTGATGAATCTCTAAATTCTACTTCTGAAACTAACATTATACTATATATTAAATAACTGGAATTTAAATAAAAACTTGAAACAAACAAAAATAACAAACATAAAGGAAACGACTGATAATAATACAATAGGGGACCTAACACCCTATTAACATCAATGGACAGATCATCTAAATAGAAAATAAGCAAGGAAACAATGGCTTTCAAAAATTTTTTTAACGTTTATTTATCATTGAGAGACAGAGAGAGACAGAGCATGAACAGGGGAGGGACAGAGAGAAGAGGAGACACAGAATCCGAAGCAGGCTCCAGGCTCTGAGCTGACAGCACAGAGCCCGAAGCAGGGCTTGAACCCACCAACCGTGAGATCATGACCTGAGCCGAAGTCAGACGTTTAACCAACTGAGCCACCCAGGCACCCCGGAAACAATGACTTTGAATGACACACTGAACCTAATGGACCTAACAAATATACTCAGAACATTCCATCCTAAAACAGCAGAATACACATTCTTTTCAAGTACACATGGAATATTCTCCAGAATAGATCACATATTAGGTCACAAAATAGACCTCAACAAATGAAAAGATTGAAGTCATGCCATGTACTTTTTCTGACCACAATGTTAGAAGCCATCCACAAGAAAAAATATGGAAAAACTACAAACAAATGGAGGTTAAACAACATGCTACCAAACAATGAATGGCTCAACCAGGAAATCAGAGAAGAAATTTTTAAAAATATGCAAACAATTGAAAACAAAAACACAATGGTCTAAACCCTTAGGGATACAAAAAAAAAAAAAAAAAGCAGCCATAAAAGGGAGGTATATGGTAACAAAGGACTACCTCAAGAAGCAAGAAATATCTCCAATAAACAACCCAACCTTACACCTAAAGGAGCTAGAATAAGAACAACAAGCAAAGCCTAAAGCCAGCAGAAGGAAGGAAACAATAAAGATTAGAGAATAAACAAAATAGAAACTAAAAAAATAATTACACAGATCAATGAAACTAGGAGTTTGTTCCTTGAAAACATTAATAAAATTGATAAACCTCTAGCCAGATTTATCAAAAAGAAAAGAGAAAGAAAACAAATAAATAAAATTATAAATGAGAGAGGAGAAATAACAACCAAAACCACAGGAATACAAACAATTATAAGAGAATACTGTGGGAGCGACTGGGTGGCTCAGTTGGTTAATTGTCCAATTCTTGATTTTGGCTCAGGTTCATGAAATCAAGCCCTGCATCAGGCTCTGTATGAACAGTGCAGAGCCTGCTTGGGATTCTCTCTGTCCCTCTCTCTCTCTGCCCCTAGCCTGATCATGTGCTCGCTCTTCCTCTCTTTCTCTCTCAAACTAAATTAAAAAAAAACTTAAAAAATTATTTAAAAAAGAGAGAATATTGTGAAACCCTATATACCAACAAAATGGACAACATGGAAGAAATGGACAAATTTCTAGAGATATATAAACTACCAAAACTGAAATAGAGAGAAATAGAAAACTTGTACAGACCAGCAAAGAAATTATATTAGTAATCAAAAATCTCCCAACAAACAAAAGTCTAGGACCATATGGCTTCAAAGGTGTATTATACCAAACATTTAAAGCAGTGTTAATAGCCATTCCTCTCAAACTATTCCAAAAAATAAAAAAGGAATAAAAACTTCCAAATTCATTCTATGAGGCCAGCATTACCTTAATACCAAAACCAGATAAAGATTCTACTATAAAAGACAACTATAAGCCAATATCTCTGATGAACACAGATGCAAAAATTCTGAATAAGATATGAGCAAATCAAATCCAACAATATATTTAAAAAAGATCATTCACTATGATCAAGTGGGCTTTATTACCGGTTCAGTATTCACAAATCAATGTGATATACCATATTAATAAAAGAAAGGTAACAACCATATCATTCAATAGATGCTAAAAAAGAATTTGACAGAGTACAACATCCATTCGTGATAGAAAAAAATCCCTCAACAAAGTAGCTTTAAAGAGAATATACTTCAACATAATAAAGACCATATACTAAAAACTCACAGCTAATATCATCTTCAGTGGGAAAAAAATTGAGAGCTTTTCCTCTATAGTCAGGAACAAGACACGGATGCCCACTCTCAACACTTTTATTCAACATAGCACTAGAAGTCCTAGCAACAGTAATCATACAACAAAAAGAAATAAAAGGAATTCAAGCTGGCAAGGAAGAAGTCAAACTTTTCCTAAATGCAAATGACAAGACATTCTGTATAGAAAACCCAGAAGACTCTACCAAAATAGTGCTAGAACTGATACACAAAGTAAATTTGCAGGATTATACAAAATCAACATACAGAAATCTGTTGCATTCCTATACACCAATAATGAGGCAGTAGAAATTAAGGAATCGATCTCATTTACAAGTGTACCAAAAACAATATGATACTTAGGAATGAAGCTAACCTAAGAGGTAAAAGACCTGTACTCTGAAAAATATAGAACACTAATGAAAGAAATTGAAGATGACATAAGGAAATGGAAAGACACGCCATGCACATTAATTGGAAGAACAAATATTGCTAAAATATCTATCTACCCAAAGCAATGTACACATTTAATGCAATCCCTATGAAAATAGCACCAGCACTTTTCACAGAGCTAGAATAATCAATTCTAAAATTTATATGGAAACACCAAAGACTGTGAGTAGCCAAAACAATGTTGAAAAATAAAAACACAGCTGGAGGCATCACAATTCCAGGCTTGAAGTTATATTACAAAGTTGTAGTAATCAAAACAGTATGGTACTGGCACAAAAAGAGACCCATAAATCAATGGAACACAGAACAAAGCCCAGAAGTGAACCCACAATTATATGGTCAAGTAATCTTCAACAAAGCAGGAAAGAATATCCAATGGGAAAAAGACAGTGTTTTCAACAAATAGTGTTGGGAAAATTGGACAGACATATGCAAAACAATGAAATTGGACCACTTCCTTACACCATATCCAAAAATAAATTCAAAATGGGTTAAAGACCTAAATGTGAGCCCTGAGACCATACAAACCCCAGATGGGAGCACAGGCAATAAGGTCTCTGACATTGGCTGTAGCAGCTTCTTTCTAGAAATGTCTCCTGAGGCAAGGGAAATAAAATCAAAAACAAATTATTGGGACTACATCAAAATAAAAAGCTTTCCAAAGAGTGAAGGAAATAGTCAATAAAACTAAACAGCAACCTATGGAATGGGAGAAGATATTTACAAGTGACATATCTGATAAAGAGTTAGTGTCCAAAATATAGAAAGAATATATCAAACTCAACACCCAAACTACAAATAATCCAATTAAAAATAGGCAGAAGATCTAAATAGACATTTGTTTTCAAAGAAGACATGCAGGTGGCCATGAGACATATGAAAAGATGTTCAACATCATTTATCATCAGGGAAATACAAATCAAAACTACAATGAAATATCACCTCATACCTGTCAAAATGGCTAAAATTAACAACACAGGAAACAACAGGTATAGGGCAGGTTGTGGGGAAAGGGAAACCATCTTGCACTATTCATGGGAATGCAAAGATGTGCAGCCACTCTGGTAATCAATATGTAGATTCCTCAAAAAATCAAGAATAGAATTATCCTAAGATCCAGCAATCACAGTACTAGGTATTTACCCAAAGGATACAAAAATACTAATTCAGGAGGGGCCAAGATGGCAGACAACATGGAATTTTCTGCTTCTCATGCCCCTGAAATGCAGCTAGATAAAAACTAAACCATCTTGCACACCTACAAAATTGATCTGAGGATTAACACCACAGTCTGCATTAACTTGAGCCACAGAACTCTGCAGGTACGTGGCATGGAGAGGTGAACTGGGGGGAAAGAAGCTGCAGAGGGTAGGGAGCTGTTTTTGCTTGTGGAGAGAGGACAGAGACAGGGGGGAGATTATAGGAAAAGCACTCCCCCCAAAAGCAGCTAGAGAGAAAGGGAAAGAGTGGAAACACCCATAAAGAACTGAATAAGACAGGGAGAAAGGAAAAAGGAAAAAAGAGAGGGCTTAAATACCATTAGAACTCTATAAACAGGGGAGTGCAAGTGTCTAAAACTCTGCAGCTCGATAATTGGCAGAGCTCTGGTGGGAAGGGCGAAACCCCAGGAGCAGGCAGTGAAGTGTGAGGGGTCCATGGGGAGAGGTGGTACACCTGCTGAGAGAACATTTGGTAGTTGCTATGCAGCCTCCCCACAGGCAAAGGTCCCAGATGACCCTGGAGAACAGCCATGTTTCCTGGTATTGGAACAAGGACATTAGAGGGTGGTGAAGCCTGGCACCAGATGTGTGTTGTAATTTACCATTATCCCTGAAATGCTGCTACTGCTGCTGTTGCACAATCGCACAAATTTTTTCTGGGGCAGACTGGCACCCGGCCTTAGTCTCTGGCATCTGCAGCAGCGCAGTCATGCAAAAGTTCCTGGGGGCAGGCTGGCACCCGGCCATTGCTAGGCAAGACCTTCCCCGAAAGGGTCAGAGCGGGTGATAGCTGCAGGGCCCTCAGAAATGAGGAGGGGTTTGGAAACAGCCCCATCTGAGATAAAACTCAGGAGAGAGGGGCTGCCTGGCACGCTGATGGCTTGCTCATGGACAGCAAGAAGTGGACAGAAACCAGACCAAGGGAGGGATGCTTGATTGCTAGTTGGTAAGAGCACAAGGTTCTGATACTACAGAATGGGCAGCTGGGTGATGCCATTTTCACCTCTCCTGCACATGCAGCTACAACCGTACATGCGCCACAATGATCCACCCCAGTAAGCTAAATAGCACCATCTAGTGGAGAATGGAGCTGTTACATCAAGCCCCATCCAACTGTGTCAACTATGCTCTAGAGGAACACCACAAGTCTCTTCTGCTTTAGTTTACAGATTATAAAGCTCTTCATAGTTTGATTTCTAGGGGAAACTGGATGTAATTTCAATAATATTTCATTCTTTTTGGTGGTTCATCTATTCAATTTTTTCCTTTTCCTTTTCTTATTCTTGAATACAGATAGGAAAAAAATTTATATTTTCCATTTTTATAAAAAAATATTTTTCCTTTTTTCCTAGTATATTTTTTATTTTTTGTAAATTTTTTTATTTTATTTTACTTTCATTTCCTTTTATTCTATTTTATGTTAATCATTTTTTATTAATTTTGAAACGTTTCCTACTTTTTTTTCCTTTTTTTCTTTTCTTTTCTTTTCCATTTTTCTCTAGTCTATCAAGCTTCTTTCAACAACCAGACCAAAACTTAGCTAGGATATAACATTCTTTATTTGATTTTTGGTGTTGTTTCTAATTTTTAAATTTTATTTATGTTATTATTTTTCTTCCTCCTGAATGATGAAATGAAGAAATTCACTCGAAAAGAAAGAACAGGAAGAAATGACAGCCAGGAATTTAATCAACACAGATACAAGCAAGATGTCTGAACCAGAATTTAGAATCACAATAATAAGAATACTAGCTGGAGTTGAAAAAAGCATAGAATCCCTATCTGTGGAGATAAAAGAAGTAAAAGCTAGTCAGAACAAAATTAAAAATGCTATAACTGAATTGCAATCATGAATGGATGCCACGGCGGCAAGGATACATGAAACAGAGCAGCAAATGAGCAATATAGAAGACAAACTTATGGAGAATAATGAAGCAGAAAAAAAAGAGGCTAACTAAGGCACAAGAGCACAATATAAGAATTAGAGAACTCAGTGACTCATTAAAAAGGGATAACATCTGAATCATAGGGCTGCCAGAAGATGAAGAGAGAGAAAAAGGGGTAGAAGGTTTACATCAAAATCCAGGAAGCACAGAGAACTCTCATGAGATTCAACAAAAACCGACCATCAACAAGGTTGATCACAAATTCACAAAATACACAGACAAGGAAAGAATCATGAAAGCAGCAATGGAAAAAAAGTCCTCAACCCATAATGGAAGACAGATCAGGACTACAGCAGTCCTATCCACAGAAACTTGTCAGGCCAGAAAGGAGTGGCAGGATATATTCAATATGCTGAATCAGAAAAATATGAAGCCAAGAATTCTTTATCCAGCAAGGCTGTCATTCAAAATAAGAGAGATAAAAAGTTTCCCAGATAAACAAAAACTAAAGAAGTTTGTGACCACTAAACCAGCCCTGCAAGAAATTTTAAGGGGGGATTCTCAGAGGGGAGAAAAGAAACATAACAAAAAAGACCAAAAGCAACAAAGACTAGAAAGCAGCAGAGAACATCACCAGACACTTCAACTCTACAGGCAACACAATGGCAATAAATTCATATCTTTTAGTACTCACTCTAAATATCAATGGACTAAATGATCCCATCAAAAGACACAGGGTAGCAGAATGGATAAAAAAAAGAAGATCCATCTATATGCTGTTTACAAGAGACCCACTGTAGACCTAAAGTCACCTTCAGATTGAAAAAAAGGAGATGGAGAACCATCTATCAGGCTAGTGGTCACTAAAAGAAAGCCAGAGTAGCCATACTTATATCAGACAATCTAGATTTTAAAATAAAGACTGTAACAAGAGATGAAGAAGGGCATTATATCAGAATTAAGGGGTCTATCCACCAAGAAGATCTAAAAATAGTAAACATTTATGCTCCAAACAAGGGAGAACCCAAATATATAAATCAATTAATTACAAACAGAAACTATTTACAATAATACCATAATAGTAGGGGACTTCAACACCCCATTTACGGCAACGGACAGACAGAAAATCAACAAGGAAACAATGGCTTTGAACGACACACTGCACCAGATGGACTTAACAGATATATTCAGAACATTTCATCCTAAAGCAGCAGAATATACATTCTTCTCCAGTGCACATGGAATTTTCTCCAGAATAGCTCACATGCTGGGACACAAATCAGCCCTCAACAAGTACAAAAAGATCGAGATCATACCATGCATATTTCAGACGACAATGCTATGAAACTCGAAATCAACCACAAGAAAAAATTTGGAAAGGCAACAAATACCTAGTGACTAAATAACATCCTACTAAAGAATGAATGGGCTAACCAAGAAGTTAAAGAGGAAATTAAAAAGAACATGGAAGCCAATGAAAATGATAACACCACAGCCCAAAACCTCAGGGACACAGCAAAGGTGGTCATAAGAGGGATGTACAGAGAAATCCAAGTCATCCTAAAGAAGAAGAAAGGTCTCAGATACACAACCTAATCTTACACCTTAAAGAGCTGGAAAAACAACAGCAAATAAAACTCAGAACCACAGGAAGATGAGAAATAATTAAGATTAGAGCAGAAATCAATGCTATCAAAAAATAAAAATAAAAAACAGAAGAGATCCATGAAAACAAGAACTGGTTTTTTGAAAGAATTAACAAAATTGATAAGCCCCTAGCCAGACTAATCAAAAAGAAAAAGGAAAAGGAAATGGCCCAAATAAATAAAATCAAAAAAGAAAGGAGAAATCACAACCAATACGGCAGAAATACAAACAATGATAAGAGAATATTATGAGCAATTACATACCAATAAATTGGGCAATCTGGAAGAAATGGACAAATTCCTAGGGAAATATAAGCTACCAAAACTGAAACAAGAAGAAATAGATAATTTGAATAGACCTATATCAAGTAAAGAAATCAAATTAGCAATCAAAAATCTTCCAGAAAACAAGAGTCCAGAACCGGATGGCTTTCCAAGGGAATTCTACCAAATATTTAAAGAGGAGTTAGCTTGTATTCTTTGGAAACTGTTTCAAAAAGTAGACATGGAAGGAAAACTGCCAAGCTCATTCTATGAAGCCAGCATTACCTTGACTCCAAAACCAAAGACCCCACTGAAAAGGAGAACTACAGATCAATTTCTCTAGTGAAAATGGATGCAAAAATCCTCAACAAGATACTAGCCAATTGGATCCAACAATACATTTAAAGAATTATTCACCACAACCAAGTGGGATTTATACCTGGGATGTAGGGCTGGTTCAACATCTGCAAAACTATCAGTGTGATACATCACATCAAAAAAAGAAAGGACAAGAACCACATGATCCTCTCAATAGATGCAGAGAAAGCATGTGACAAAATACAGTATCCTTTCTTGATAAAAACCCTTAAGAAAGTAGGGACAGAAAGATCATACCTCAAGATATAAAAGCCATATATGATGAAAGACCAATCACTAATATCATCCTCAATGGGGAAAACCTGAGAACTCTCCCCTTAAAATCAGGAACATGACAGGGATGTCCACTCTCACCACTGCTATTCAACATAGTGTTGGAAGTCCTAGCCTCAGCAATCACACAAAACAAAGGAATAAAAGGCATCCAAATCAGCCACAAGGAAGTGAAAGTTTCACTCTTTGCAGACAACATGATACTCTATATGGAAAACCCAAAATATTCCACCATAAAACTGGTAGAACTGATCCATGAATTCAGCAAAGTCTCAATATACAAAATCAATGCACAGAAATCAGTTGCATTTCTATAAACCAATAATGAAGCAACAGTAAGAGAAGTCAAGGATTTGATCCCATTTATAATTGCACCAAAATCCATAAGATAACTAGGAATAAACCTAACCAAAGACATGAAAAATCTATACACTGAAAACTATATAAAGCTTATGAAAGAAATTGAGACACCAAAAAATGAAAAAAAAAATTTCAATGCATTGTTCAATGCAATGTTCATGCATTGGAAGAACAAATATTGTTAAAATGCCAATACTACCAAAAATAATCTATATATTCAATGCAATCCCTATCAAAATAACACCAGAATCTTCACAGAGCTAGAAGAAATAATCCTAAAATTTGTATGGAACCACAAAAGGCCTTGAACAGGCAAAGTAATCCTGAAAAAGAAAACCGAAACTGGAGGCATCACAATTCTGGACTTCAAGATGTATTACAAAGCTGTAATCAAGAGAGTATAATAGTGGCACAAAAACAGACACTCAGATCAATGGAACAGAATAGACAACTGAGAAATGGACCAACAAATGTATGGCCAACTAATCCTTGACAAAATAGGAAAGAATATCCAATGGAATAAAGAAAGTCTCTTCAGCAAATGGTGTTGGGAATACTGGACCACTTTCTTACACCACACTCACAAATAAACGCAAAATGGATGAAAGGCCTAAAGATGAGGCAGGAAGCCATCAAAATACTAGAGGAGAAAGCAGGCAAAAACCTCTTTGACGTCGGCTGCAGCAACTTCTTACTCAACATGTCTCCGGAGGCAAGGGAAACAAAAGCAAAATGAACTATTGGGACCTCATCAAAATGAAAAGCTTCTGCATGGTGAATGAAACAATCAGCAAAATGAAAAGGCAGCCTACAGAATGGGAGAAGATATTTGCAAATGACATATCAGAAAAGGGTTGGTATCCAAAATCTATAAAGAACTTATCAAACTCAAGACCCAAAAACTTCACAAACTTCACAAACCCAAAGACTTCACAAACAGTGAAGAAATGGGCAAAAGACATGAATAGACACTTCTCCAAAGACGACATCCAGATGGTCAACCGACACATGAAAAAATGCTCAACATCACTCATCATTGGGAAATACAGATCAAAATCGCAATAAGATACCACCTTATAACAGTCAGAATGTCTAAAATTAACAACTCAGGCAACAAGAGATGTTGGCAAGGATGTGGAGAAAGAGGATTTCTTTTGCACTGCTGGTGGGAGTACAAAGTGGTGCAGCCACTCTGGAAAACAGTATGGAGGTTCATCAAAAAGTTAAAAATAGAATACCCTATGACCCAGCAATTGCACTACTAGGTATTTATCCAAGGGATACAGGTGTGCTGCTCTGAAGGGGCACATGCACCCCAATGTTTAAAGCGGCACTTTTGACAATAGCCAAAGTACAGAAAGAGCCCATATATCCATCAACAGATGAATGGATAAAGAAGAAGTGGTATATATATACAATGGAGTATTACTCGGCAATCAAAAATAACAAAATCTCACCATTTGCAACTACGTGGATGAAACTCGAAGGTATTATACTAAGCAAAATTAGTCAGAGAAAGAGAAATATACGGCTTCAATCGTATGTGGAATTTAAGATACAAAACAGATGAACATAAGAGAAGGGAAGCAAAAATAATATAAAAACAGGGAGAAGGACAAAACATAAGAGACTCAAATACAGAGAACAACCTGAGCATTGCTGGAGATGTTGCAGGTGGGGGGATGGGTTATATGGATAAGGGGCATTAAGGATGATACTTGTTGGGATGATCACTGGGTGTTATACACAGGGGATGAATCACTGGAATCTACTCCTGAAATTATAGCACTATATGCTAACTTGGACGGTAATTAAAAAAATTATATATATATATATATATATATATATATATATATATATATATATATATATATATATATAACTAATTCAAAGGGATACATGCAACCTGAGGTTTATAGCAGCATTATCTATAATAGCCTAATTATGGAAACAGCTATATATCAAGTAACAGAATATTACTCAACCATAAAAAATAAAATCTTGCCATTTGTAACAAAATGGATGAAACTAGAGAGTATTATGCTAACTGAAATAAGTCAGTCAGAAAAAGACAAATACTATGTGATTTCACTCATATGTGGAATCAGAAACAAAACAAATGAGCAAAGGGGGAAAAAGGAGAGAGGCAAACCAAGAGGCAAACCAAGAAACTGGTTCTTAACCGTAGAGAACAAACTGATGGTTACTAGACAGAAGATGGGTGGGGGTTGAGTGAAATAGGTGATGGGGATTAAATGCAGTTATTGTGATGAGCAGGAGATTATGTATGGAATTGCCAAATCACTATATTGCACACATGAAACTAATATAACACTGTATGTTAACTTACTGAAATATAAATAAAAACTTAAAATGTCAAGAAAACGGATAAATGGCTTAGCATAGCACAGTATGTGATAAATACATTTTAGCTATGGAAAAAAACATACTATGTGGCTTCTGTCTTCATTGAAATATAGATATATACATATGTATGTATATATATGTATATATCTCATTTAAATCTTTATATCATATAAATTTGGATCAGGTACTCATTCACATTACGCTTGATTCATACATCATTTTCCACCTGGATATTCAGTAGTCAGCGTGGATTCTAAATAGTTTCTTTAAACAACAAACTTAAAAAACACTTTAACCTTCAGCAGAGATAGTAATAGAAATGTAATCGAAGGCATGATTAATTCACACTTGATGGAGGTTACCAACAGTCATTCTGTTCAAATACAGAGGAATAATCTGATAGGTTATGAGTATGCTTGATTTTCCAGTTGGACTACTTTTTAAGGCTTTTGAAAAAAATTACACTTAAATAAATTCAGTTGATTGCCTTTTATATACCAATCTTCCTTTTTTATTGCCTTTTATATATCAATAAGAAAATCAAAGCTTTAATCTCTCACAATATTCTTTTATCATAGAACTAAATGCAAATGTCTTTCATTTCAATTAAGAGATGTAGCAAAAGGCAATAAGACTTTTCTGAAAAAAATGTTTATTTTTAGCTATGGTTTCATATTTCCCTAGACTTTTTTTTTCCATGTTTTCCTAGAGTGTTTTAAATTGATTATCAACATTACCATCACAACGGAAGACTACCAAACACTCCCTTCCATGCCAGGTCTGCAAAGTCCAGTTTTAACAAGAATCCTGACAAATCAGTCGTCAGTTTAGAGAGAATCTCCCACTCTTGACATCTGATCTCCTTGGACTGCCTTCAGGTAGAATTGTGTTGATATATCAGTTTAGCTAGAATCCAGCCTACCCTTGGTATTTCCCTTACTAATTTTCCACCCACCCAACCCCCAACCTACTTCTCAGCTACAAAGCCCTACTTTCCATTTTCTGTATTCAAAGTAAAGACCAGTCCTTCTCTACTACAATGATCATCCTGAATTGTCTTCCTTACCCTTTCATCATGTGTCAGAATATTTTTTTTCTTTAACAAGCCTCTAAAAATGAATCAAAAGAGGGGAAGTTCTGCCTTTTTTTTCCCTGCTCCAAGCTTATTGTATATCTACCTGAGATGTAGAGCATTTCAATAATACAAGAGACAAAGTTCAATGAAATCATGAGTTCATTTAAAAAGAGGACGAAGAGGACAATCCATAGTTTCTACATTCTCTCCCCCTCCTCCCCTACTCCTTCTCTCTCTCTTTTTATGGTTACCTTGAAATGGAAACGAATCTGTCTATAAGATTTAACATTTGCTATAAACCACTTCAGTATTTTGCTTTCCAATTGGAATAACAAAGAGTATAAAAATAACACTATCAATATTTTTTCAAAAACAAATTCATCATATACATTAGTCCCTAAAAGTGTTTTAATGCAAATTGACAGGCAATATCTTTGCACTGAAAAGCTGAGTTACATTTCTTATTTGCATTATGTTAAAGATTTATTGGTGGAATGATTTGAATTGGAAAATATCTAAATCTCCTTTATATCAAAAAATTTAAGATGAGGGAAAAATTGAATGGGTTGGAAAGGAAGTCTTCATTCACTCTACCTGTGAATAGGGGAAAATTTAAATGTTCTCACAAATCCTGGATACAAACGCTCATATTTTATGCTACTTTTAATCTTAAAATTCCATACCCGAAAAAAAAAAGGCCATCTGGTATTACAGTAGAAATTGCCATACTGTAACATTTTCAATTAAAAATAATTGTACATATAAGCTTTTCCTTAGGGAATAATAATCATTTTATGAAATAATCACATCGAAGACACATGATATTTAAAGGGAATTATCTAGATATGTTAAAAGGTTAGAACAGAGATATGAAAGTGTCATTCTGAATTTGGGCACACTAAACAGGCATTTCAGAAACATTTGTAACCTAAAGTATCTTCAGACTTTAACAACTAGTTAATTTAAGTCTCTCTGAAAATGAATAAGTACCAGACAGGTTTTTGTTGTTGTTCTGTTTGTTGGTTTTTGTTTTTTTGTGGGAGGATGGCTAGAGAAAAAAATCATGTCTTTATTTTCATGAACTTCTAACCTAATTTTTTAATGAATAGACTCTTTTTAGTGTATTTTACTGTAAAAAAGTAATTGCTGGAAAGGTAAAAATATTGGTGGAAAGCTAAGTTCAAATAATCAAGGGTGATACTTTACATACCCACAAAATAGCCTCAATCTTTTCTGATATTTGCTCTCTAAATTGGAATTAGAAAGGAATAGGAGAAACCCCTGAATACCTAAGTTTGGTCTCATGCTCCCAATAGAGAACTAATTTCTTCACCACCTTCTCAGGTGCTAAAAGCATATTTCATTTTTGTTTTTAAGCAGAAAAATGAAGGAGGTAGAACCATTTAATAGCCACAAGTCCAAGGACTTATGGCTCAATATTAAAAATGTATATTCTAACCATCAGAATTATGTACAGATTTGATTAATTTAATTAGCCTAAGATGAGTATATCCCCTTTTAAACATGATTACTTGCCAAAAGGTTTCAAGTAGGTGTTCAACTAAATGGTGAATCCATTAGTGTTGCAGCATGTGGTCTATATGAGACAATATGTTTAAATCAGTTCACATATGGATTTATCATATAAAAGTAGTCTCGATACAATGTAAATAATAATGCTTACAGGATGTGTGACCCATTTTCTTGTGAAAGACAAGAGAAAATTTAGAACTGTCATTTCTGTGAGGCAAATCAAAGCCAACAGTTAAAAATCTATTTTGAATATGTCATCAAACAACTTTCACAACCATTATAATATATTTAAACTGATTTTGGAATTCTCTTGGGTGTGAATATATGTGTGTATGTCCATGTGAATGAGTATTAAGTGCATAAGTACACTGTATGTATACACGTGAGTGTACTGGATGTGTGTGTCTGAGTTTTAAAGTACTATTTTGTGGTCAGCCCCAATTAATGCCAATTTAAATTGGAATGAGTTAAATTATAAGTATACTCGTTAATCTTCAGAAAAAAAAATTAATGAAGAGGTAATTACAGATTTGGACTTTTCAGAATGGTTTAGATCTGATGTTGCAACACATTAATAAATAACATCATCAAAGAGACCTATTATATTTTCCTAAAGTCAGTCATAAAACTACATAGCAGGTCTGTTATTTGCTCCCATGCAATTATGAAAGAAACAAAATGTCTCATGCTAATAACCAAATTACACTGTACCACTTGAACCACTGAAGTCTTTTCTCTGTGCAATAAACATCAAGCATGCCCCTATCCATAGATTCATAATAACTGGCAAGGACTTCCAGCTTCTAAATTGAAATAACAGCAACCACACCTTTCTTCACCCATAAATGCAAAATCGCACACAGACCACACAGCTGGCATCAATTAACTCTGATTAAAAATATTATAGTTGATTTGGCATCAGAGCTTTCATTCCTAACCCTTCCGTTCAGCGCTGTGTCACTCAGCCAATTTCATTTACATCAAACGAAAACTAGTATAAAGAGGATTAGGCAAACTGCAATCTAATAAAATACAAACAAAAGGATATTATAACTTCACACCCCCTGTTTTTTTTTTCCACTTCAGCTCTAGTTGGGATGTAGCCAAATGGAAACCATTTAGAATGTTAAAGATGTTTTGAGACATTCTGTGATACACAAAATTATTTAAACTGACTAGATCCAAAGCAACTCTGCCGTATCTATGAAAAACACTGTAAAAGTGTTTATTCAATAGCAAGATAATTAGAAGCAAATGGAAAATTATAGCAAAATGTAAAACAGTACTGTTTCACTTTATGGCCTATTTTAACATGAACAGAACACTTTGTTTGCCAAAAGCCCTTGTTTTGAGAAAGTACTGTAAAAATAGACACACAGGCTTGGAGTTAATTGTAGCATTAACTACCTGGATTGCAAAAGGTAATAGGCAACTGTATATACTAGGAATGATCTGAGCCAGTGACTAGATGCACATTTCCCAGGCATTATTTAACAAGATGCCTTTGTAATCTTAAGCCTAATATTCTTTGCAAAGATATAGCCAATGTGTAAAACAAAATTTTAAGAGATTCATTTAAAACAGATTTTTTAAATTTTCTGAAAGTTCTTTTCTCAAAGATAGAATTTAGCTATTACACAACAGTGTGCATAATTTTATTCTACATATACAATTTATATGCATATATATTTTCACTTATCTATACTCACACAGAGTTTTCAAACATTACAAATATGCTCTTGATCTCCTCACAAAAAATTGTTGAAATCACTCCCTATTGCTCCAATATTCAAGCCACAAATTCCTACTATGACTTTACATTTTCTGTCATAAAAGTACCTTCACTTACTGTGGCACCTTTACTCTCTCCTTTGTCACTATCCTCAGTTCTCTGCACCTGTAATCTGTTTTAGTAATATATTGTTTCAATTCCCTTTATATCCCCAATTTTCTCTTGCCTCTAGGCACTGAATGTGATATTTTCTTTGAATATGACATTTTCTCAGCTTAGAATACTTACTTGCCCCATCTCCTTCTTCTCTCAGCTCAGGGGTCACTTCCCCTGGAAGGATCTCCTAGACTCACTGAGTATATGTTGATGCCCAGACTACATGCTGCAGAACTGCACTTACACCTTCTCAAAAGGCACTCAGATTGCCTGCTTACTTGTCCTTGTCCTTGTCCTTAATAAGTTCTATGAGATAAGGAAACATGTCTGTCTTATCTGATATCTTATCCCAACCCTGGTACACAGAGTAAGTCAATACGTATGTATTGACCAAGTGAAGGAATGACAGAATCTGCAAAAAAATTAATAGACGGCATTAGTTGAAAGAGAAAAGAATGACTAGACCTTTAGGACTGACTGTCTCTAGGGCCTAAGAGAAGGTGAGGGACAAAATAAGTCTTTGTTTCCTTCCCACTCTCCCCTGAGAAAATTTCTTCACCTCAATGTGATGAAATGAAGTGGGGATAATGATCATGGTGCCTATCTCATAGGGTTTTCATGAGTTTAACTTAATTAACATATGAAGGCTCTTAGAAATATGCCTGACACTTCCTAAGGGCTTTATGATACACACACACACACACACACACACACACACACACACACACACGTATATATATATATATATATATATATATATATATATATATATATATATGTATATACATATATATATGGTAGGAGAAAAATTACATCAGACCAGTTAAAAAAGCAAGGAAGACTTTATTCGATATTATTGCAGTAGAGGAAACTGACTATTATAATAGAAAGAGAATGAACGCAACGCCATTGAAACAAAAGGCAGAAGTGTTTAATTTTTTAATGTTTTATTTATTTTTGAGACAGAGAGGGACAGAACATGAGGAGGGGAGGGGCAGAGAGAGATGGAAACAGAATCCTTAGCAGGATCCACGTTCTAAGCTGTCAGCACAGAGCCCAAGGCAGGACTCCAACTCATGAGATCATGACCTGAGCCAAAGTCCAATACTTAATCAACTGAGCCACCCAGGCATTGCAAGACAGAGGGTTTTGAAGCACTGGGGTGAGCTAGCAAAAAAGTACTAGAGGACATTAGGAGTCACATGTGATTATGCCATCTGTACTTGCTGATTGGCACTTAGTGAGTTAGGCTCCTACCTTTCCACAGAGAATGAAAGACAGGGGCACTATTTTTTCCTAATGGTCACATGTGCAAAGGACTGCTCCCAGGTCCTTGAGAAAGGCATTCCTGGATTGTAGAAGATTTATATCTCAAAAGGGCAGAGAAAGAATTTACGAGTCGAAGTTTTCCAAAGTAAATGCTCCAATGAAAGGGAAGTTAGAAAGAAACCTGTCCAAAGTTTAGGCAAACTGAGGGGAGGGAACTCTTTAAGGTTATCATGGCCACTATCAACTATTTGACTATTAATTAAACAGTGGGGATGAAGGCAAACTAATTTGATATTTTTAAAATATTACAGATATACACTTTTTACTATTTATAATAATATAATTTATATATACCAAGTAAGGCCAACACATTTTTGAAATTAAAATGCAATTTTACGCTGCTACAGTCTTTGCTCCATAAAATATATCGTGAAGTCAGAACTGGAGCTAATGAGAGCATAATGGGATATCCCTTCAGATGGTGGCAAAAGAGAGGACACTAATGCATTAATTAGCAGATGATAGTCCACACCAAATGTACATCACTTAATGCCTGCCTGGAAATTACAGACTGCTAATCTGAAGGCCACAGAATTTCAGAACATTGTAAAATGTATTATACCTCCTAGGGAGGAGTGTTTCTCATTCTCAGAGTTATTTGAGTACTTCAGTGGACTTGTCTGAGAAGTTACTAATCACCTTCAACTCATCAAATTTGTTCAACTCATTCAATATGTTTCCAATTTTGCCAAAAATGTTATAAATTCCATGTCACAACACAGACAACTACTATTTAATCAGAGGGTAATGGCCTAAAATACGACACCTGCTGATTAAACTTCCTAATGTAATTTCAACCTTCAAAGCAGCTTTTGTGTAGTATTTACATTTAAGAGAAGCAAACATGACTGAACTAATACATTATGTTCAGGCAAAACTGTAGTGAAGATCTGCTACCATAATTAACTTACCTTAACTTCAATGTACTCTTATTGGCTGAGAAGTCCTGTTGTCAGATGAGCTAAACTTAAAGGGTGCCTCTCATGGTAACTACTGTGATTTCAGTGACATTGAAATGGGAATACAAGATGGTATATTAAAAAGGAGGAAATAATATTTTAGTGACTGAGAATAAGAATGATTCTGATCTCAGGTAGGTTCTGCATGGTTCTGGGGAAGCCTAGATGGCCCCTCTACATCTGCTGTGTGCACAGAGAAACAGTCTCAAAATTGTAGTCTACACATCTAGAGCAGCTCTCTCACAAGCAGATTCTTGTTGTAACAAGAAGCAAAGGAGAAAGCTATGAACAAGGGTGGAATAACACAGCATTGCTTTAAAAAAAATCCTCGGGGCACCTGGGTGGCTCAGTTGGTTAGATGTCAGACTTTGACTCAGGTCATAATCCCACGGTTTGTGGGTTTGAGCCCCACTTTGGTTTCTGTGATGAAAGCTCCGAGCCTGGATCCTGCTCAGGATTCTGTGTCACCCTCTCTCTCTGTCCCTCCCCTGCTCATGCTCTGTCTTTCTCTCTCAAGAATAAATAATAAACATGGCACAAAAACAGACACTCAGATCAATGGAACAGAATAGAGAACCCAGAAATGGACCCACAAACATATGGCCAACTAATCTTTGACAAAGCAGGAAAGAATATTCAATGGAATAAAGACAGTTTCTTCAGCAAGTGGTGCTGGGAAAACTGAACAGCGACATGCAGAAGAATGAACCTGGACCACTTTCTTACACCATACACAAAAATAAACTCAAAATGGATGAAACACCTCAATGTAAGACAGGAAGCCATCAAAATCCTCGAGGAGAAAGCAGGCAAAACCTTTTTTGATCTTGGCTGGAGCAACTTCTTACTCAACACGTCTCCGGAGGCAAGGGAAACAAAGGCAAAAATGAACTATTGGGGGCTCATTAAAATAAAAAGCTTCTGCACACTGAAGGAAACAATCAGCAAAACTAAAAGGCAACCGATCGAACGGAAGAAGATATTTGTAAACAGCATATCAGATAAAGGGTTGGTATTCAAAGTCTGTAAAGAACTTATCAAACTCAACACCCAAAAAACAAATAATCCAGTGAAGAAATGGGAAAAAGATGTAAATAGACACTTCTCCAAAGAAGACATCCAGATGGCCAAACGACACATGAAAAACTGCTCAATATCACTCATCATCAGGGAAATACAAATGAAAACCACAATGAGATATCACCTCACAACTGTCGGAGAACACCACCAGACACTTCAACTCTACAGGCAACACAATGGCAATAAATTCATATCTTTCAGTACTCACCTAAACATCAATGAACTAAATGATCCCATCAAAAGACACAGGGTAACAGAATAGATAAGAAAACAAGATCCATCTATATGCTGTTTACAAGAGACCACCTTTAGACCTAAAGAAACCTTCAGATTGAAAGTAAGGCAATGGAGAATCATCTGTCATGCTAATGGTCACTAAAAGAAAGCCAGAGTAGCCATACTTATATCAGACAATCTAGATTTTAAAATAAAGACTGTAACAAGAGATGAAGAAGGGCATTATATCAGAATTAAGGGGTCTATCCACCAAGAAGATCTAAAAATAGTAAACATTTATGCTCCAAACATGGGAGAACCCAAATATATAAATCAATTAATCACAAACAGAAACTATTTATAATAATACCATAATAGTGGGGGACTTCAACACCCCATTTACAGCAATAGACAGACAGAAAATCAACAAGGAAACAATGGCTTTGAACGACACACTGCACCAGATGGACTTAACAGATATATTCAGAACATCTCATCCTAAAGCAGCAGAATATACATTCTTCTCCAGTGCACATGGAATGTTCTGCAGAATAGATCACATGCTGGGACACAAATCAGCCCTAACAAGTACAAAAAGATTGAGATCATACCGTGCATATTTTCAGACCACAACGCTATGAAACTCGAAATCAACCACACGAAAAAATTTGGAAAGACAACTTAGTGACTAACATCCTACTAAAGAACGAATGGGTTAACCAAGAGTTAAAGAGGAAATTAAAAAGTTCATGGAAGCCAGTGAAAATGATAACACCACAACCCAAAACCTCTGGGATGCAGCAAAGGCAGTCATAAGAGGAAAGTATATAGCAATCCAGGCCTTCCTAAAGAAGGAAGAAAGACCTCAGATACACAACCTAACCTTATGCCTTAAAGAGCTGGAAACAGAACAGCAAATAAAACCCCAAACCAGCAGAAGACAGGAAATAATGAAGATTAGAGCAGAAATTAATGCTACTGAAACCAAAAAAAAAAAAAAAAAAAAAAAAAAAAAAAAAAAAAAAAAAAAATAGTAGAACAGATCAATGAAACCAGAAGCTGGTTTTTTGAAAGAATTAACAAAATTGATTAAACACAAGCCAGTCTGATCAAAAAGAAAAAGGAAAGGACTCAAATAATTAAATCAAGAATGAAAGAGGAGAGATCACAACCAACATAGCAGAAATAATAATAAGAGAATATTATGAGCAATTCTATGCCAATAAAATGGGCAATCTGGAAGAAATGGACAAATTCCTAAAAACATATACACTACCAAAACTGAAACAGGAAGAAATAGAAAATTTGAACAGACCCATAACCAGTAAGGAAATCAAATTAGTAATCAAAAATCTCCCAAAAAACAAGAGGCCAGGGCCAGATGGCTTTCCGGGGTAATTCTACCAAACATTTAAGGAAGAGTTAACACCTATTCTCGTGAAGCTATTCCATAAAATAGAAATGGAAGGAAAACTTCCAAACTCTTTCTGTGAAGCCAACATTACCTTGATTCCAAAACCAGACAGAGACCCCACTAAAAAGGAGAACTACAGACCAATTTCCCTGATGAATATGGATGCAAAATCCCTCAACAAGATATTAGCCAACCAGATCCATTAAAAAAATTATTAAAATTTTTAAACATTAAAAAAATTATTCACCACAACCTAGTGGGATTTATACCTAGGATGCAGGGCTGGTTCAATATCTACAAAACAATCAATGTGATTCATCACATCAATAAAAGAAAGGACAAGAAATATATAATACTCTCAATAGATGCAGAGAAAGCATTTGACAAAATACAGCATCCTTTCTTGATAAAAACCCTTAAGAAAGTAGGGATAGAAGGATCATACCTCAAAATCATAAAAGCCATATATGAAAGACCGAATGCTAATATCATCCTCAATGGGGAAAAACTGAGAGCTTTCCCCCTAAGGTCCTGAGGGACAAGACAGGGATGTCCACTCTCACCAGTTATTCAACATAGTATTGGAAGTCTTAGCCTCTGAAATCAGACAACACAAAGAAATAAAAGGCATCCAAATCGGTCAGGAGGAGGTCAAACTTTCACTCTTCGCAGATGACATGATACACTATATGGAAAACCCAAAAGATTCCACCAAAAAACTGCTAGAACTGATTCTTGAATTCAGCAAAGTTGCAGAATATAAAATCAATGCACAGAAATTGGTTGCATTCCTATACACCAACAATGAAGCAACATAAAGACAAATCAAGGAATCGATCCCATTTAAAATTTCACCAAAAACCATAAAATACCTAGAAATAAATCTAACTAAAGTGGTGAAAAATCTATACACTGAAAACTGTAGAAAGCTCATGAAATAAATTGAAGAAGACACAAAAAAAATGGACAAAGATTCCATGCTCCTGAATAGGAAGACCAAATACTGTTAAAATGTCGATACTACCCAAAGCAATCTACTTATTCAATGCAATCCCTATCAAAATAACACCAGCATTCTTCACAGACCTAGAACAAATAATCCTAAAATTTGTATGGAACCAGATAAGACCCAGAATAGCTAAAGTGATCTTTAAAAAGAAAACCAAAGCAGGATGCATCACAATCCCAGACTTCAAGCTGTATTACAAAGCTGTAATCATCAAGACAGTATGGTACTGGCACAAGAACAGATATCCAGATGGATGGAACAGAATAGAGAACCCAGACATGGACCTACAAACGTTTGGCCAACTAATCTTTGACAGGAAAGAATATTCAATGGAATAAAGACAGTCTCTTCAGCAAGGTGTGCTGCGAAAACTGGACAGCAACATGCAGAAGAATGAACCTGCATCACTTTCTTCCACCATACACAAAAATAAACTCAAAATGGATGAAACACCTCAATGAAAGACAGGAAGCCATCAAAATCCTCAAGGAGAAAGCAGGCAAAACCTTTTTTGATCTTGGCTGCAGCAACTTCTTCCTCAACACGTCTCCGGAGGCAAGGGAAACAAAGGCAAAAATGAACTATTGGGACCTCAAAAATAAGAAGCTTCTGCACAGTGACGGAAACAATCAGCAAAACTAAAAGGCAGCCTACAGAATGGGAGAAGGTATTTATTTGCAAATGACATATCAGATAAAGGGTTAGTATCAAAAATCTACAAAGAACTTATCAATCACAACACCCATAATAATAATAATAATAATAATAATAATAATCCAGTGAAGAAATGGGCAAAAGACATGAATAGACACTTTTCCAAAGAAGACATCCAGATGGCCAACAGACACATGAAAAAATGCTCCACATCACTCATCATCAGGGAAATACAAATCAAAACCACAATGAGATACCACCTCACACCTGTCAGAATGGCTAACATTAATAACTTGGGCAACAACAGATTTTGGCGAGGATGCAGAGAAAGAGGATCTCTTTTGCATTACTGGTGGGAATGCAAGCTGGTGCAGCCATTCTGGAAAACAGTATGGAGGTTCCTCAAAAAAATTAAAAACAGAATTACCCTATGACCTAGAATGGCACTACTAGGTATTTATCCAAGTGATACAGGTATGCTGTTTCCAAGGGGCACATGCACCCCAATGTTTATAGCAGCACTATCAACAATAGTGAAAGTATGGAAAGAGCCCAAATGTCCATCAGTGGAGGAATGGATACAGAAGGAGTGGTATATATGTACAATGGAGTATTACTCGGCAATCAGAAAGAATGAAATCTTGCCATTTGCAACAACGTGGATGAAACTAGACGGTATTATGCTAGGCAAAGTTGGTCCGTCAGAGAAGGACAAATATCATATGACTTCACTCATATGAGGACTTTAATACACAGAACAGACGAACATAAGGGAAGGGAAGCAAAGATAATATAGGGATAGGGAGGGGGACAGAACATGGGAGACTCTTAAGTGTAGAGAACAAACAGAGGGTTACTAGAGGGGTTGTGGGAGGGGGGATGGGCTAAGTGGGTAGGTGGCATTGAGGAATCCACTCCTGAAATCATTGTTGCACTATATGCTAACTAATTTGAATGTAAATTAAAAATTAAAATAAAAAAGAATAAGTAATAAACATTAATTTTTTTTTTTAATCCTCAAAGCTCATGACTTTCTCTTATTAAGCAATGAGAACAGAAAGGAGAGTATCTTTTGCTTAAGCTGCAAAGGTCCTCAGAGAAGAGACTCCACAACCTTCTCAAGCAGCTAATGTTTGAAAGGCTACTGGTTAGGAAATTTCCTAAATCTTTAATGTAGTCATTTACGATCCTTTTCAGTAAAACAACGCAAGAGTTTATCAACCTCTTCTGCATAATTTCTGAGGCTGTATAAAGAAGGTTGTATAGGGAAAAAATGTGTTTTTGGAGTAAGATAAAAGAGGACTGAATACTTTTCTAAGATTATGAACTGTAGAGGGAAGTTACAAATCTTTCTGAGCCTCATCTTGTCCTGAAAAGGTGCATTTACAGCTATATTATAGTTGTAAACATCAGAAGGAATACCTATTTGAGTATATGTAACACAGTGTCCAGCACATAGTATTAATAAAAATTAGTTTTCTTCCTTCATCATTAAAATTTTATTGCCAGGTTTGTCAATAAAATTTTGGGGCACTTGGAGACTCTGAAGACATATGTTAATTAAAGTGGGGAACACTTCAATCCTGCCTGGTGAATGAAGTCCCCCACTGCCCTTTTGAGAAGCGGAGTGCAAGGTCTAGAGACATATCCATGCAGCCACGGTGGCAGGGAGAGCCCAGGCATTTAATATGTAAAAGGCTATTAGTTACCCAAGAACTAAAAGCCAACACTGTGAAACTCTTTCATATTCCTAAACCACAGAATATTTTCTGTTCCCAAGATTTTTCTAGCCTGAAAAGAATCTAGTGTAAACTCACACAGGGTGTTACTATGGAAGTGTTAGGAATAAATTTTAAAATGTTGCAGAAACCCTGAAGTAAGATATTTTTAAAGCTAATCTCTCCATGATTGCCAAAAAATTATTTATTCTTCGATATGATCAGAGATTTGAAAATCTGTGCTTAAAATCCTGTTTTAAAGAATTTATAAATGGGTTTAGTAAAAGCTTAATACATTATAATTGCCTGGAGAATTTGCTTTACACAAGATTATTCTTGTTCTATCAGTGCTAGTGCTGTGAATATGAGAAAGATGTTTCAAGTTTTAGAACGCTAGCTTTGACAGTAATTTATAATGTAGACAAAAGTTAAATGTAAAAATTGTATGTATTATAAATTTATTTATTATAACTACTTGTGTGTGACTGCTATACCGTAGACATTTGAAAAACATAGTTTTTGTTACTTTTAAGATTTATATAACACAGAACTGAATAACTGATACTAATACTCCCAACTCTTGGTCTGCAAAATATATTTAAAAATCCAACATTATAAAGACAGACCAACAAAGGCCAAAGTCAGATTTACAGATGAAAAGAAGATCTCCAAGCTAGAGCTCACCTAAGTAATCTACTATATTCTTATTTAATCCTAATGATTCATTTAACCACTCAACATTTAATGACTACATACTATGTATCAGATACTGGAAGAGGCTCTGGGGATACAGCAGCTAGGAAAATAGCATGACCTCTGCCTTCAAGAAATTCAGAATCTAGAAGAAAACAAACAAACAAAAGAAGACAGAAATTGAACAAGTTGTTAGAGGTCCAGTGAATGTTGAGGAAAAGACCGGAGATCTATGTAACTGTATGACAAAGGAGCAAAATTAGTTTCAAAATTGGAAAAGGCTCTAACTCAGGAAATGAATTAAATTAAACTGAGGAACCATGAATGAACTTTGAAATTCCCCAGATATACAAGTATCATTTACCAAAGACCTCATTGCCAGAAGGAAAATATCTCAAACTCAAGCCTCTCTCTCGCTCTCCTCCCACTTACTAACTCTATCTGACTTCTCCATGTTCCCCAACAGACAAAACTACATGAACTTGTACTTAAAGAACACCAAAATAACTCATCATTTTTCACTGGAGTAATGGCGACGAGAAGATAAATGAACCAAGTCCACTTCAAATAGCGGCCTCCTTTCAGATCACAAATAAGAAGCTATTGATTAACTCCCTGTCAACCACCCTTCACTGAAGTCCTTTTCCCATAAAGGTGAGAATTAGTCATGGCAACTTCAATGGTGAGCCTCCATGGTCAAAGAGTTGATTTTTGCTTGTGTGTACTTTAAGTAATTTTTGGCACACATAGAGCTGATGGAACATTTCTAGAAAGTCTAATATCTGAAGTTGTAAAGTTTACTCTAAGCTTACTGGCTTTGATAGCACATACTATTTGACTTTTTAATTCTTTTTTTTTTTTTTAAATTTTTTTTTTTTTCAACGTTTTTTATTTATTTTTGGGACAGAGAGAGACAGAGCATGAACGGGGGAGGGGCAGAGAGAGAGGGAGACACAGAATCGGAAACAGGCTCCAGGCTCCGAGCCATCAGCCCAGAGCCTGACGCGGGGCTCGAACTCACGGACCGCGAGATCGTGACCTGGCTGAAGTCGGACGCTTAACCGACTGCGCCACCCAGGCGCCCCTTGACTTTTTAATTCTTAAAACAGCAGAAGTTCCAATAGTGTGTTTCAAAAATTGATGGATTCAGGGATGGCATTAGTAAAACATGTAAAATGATGCAAAGCAATTCAATTTAACAGATATTACTGACCTGCCACTATGTACACAGCTCCATTCCAGGTGTTGTCAGAGACAGAAAGGTAAAAATAACATTGTTCTTGCCTGAAAAAATTTTCTTGATTAAGATCTTTGGCCTCTGCAAGTTTCTAGTATGTTAGTGGGTGTACAACCTCAGGTGTCTTCAATGAGCAGGTATTTCTATTCTAATTTTGTAAAACCCCTGAGGACCTACTGATTGCTTTCTCTTTTTCCTTTGCTTTTATTTATTTTGGATTTAATGTGATCTTCTTTTTGTGCACATTCTGCAGTTGTTGGGTAAGAATGCTGTATACGTGTGAACTGAATCAAATTAAATTGAATGTACTGTTTAATTTTTTTGTTGTGCCTTTTAATTTTCTATTTCTTGTCCTATGAACATCAAGAGAGGAGTACTGAAATCACCAACCAAAGCTATGGATTTATCGTATCTATTTCTTCTTTTCACTTAGGTCAATTTTTGCTTAATGTATTTTCAAGCTGTGCTAGAAGATACATACACATTTTAGACTCATGTCTGCTCGATGATTCACCCCTTTATCATTAAGAAATGATTATATTAATATTCATTATCTTGTTGTCTACTTTGTCTGATATTAATATGGCCATGCCAGCTTTCTTATAAAGACTAGTAATTCTATGTGGAGTATTTCTAAGTGGAGTATTTCTCCACTTTTTTTTCAGTTACCTGTGCCTTTATTTGTACTTTTATTTTTTTGTAGAAAGCACACAGTTCAGTTTTTCTTGTTAATCCAATTTGTTCATCCATTTTTTAATGGAGTGTTCAGATCATTTACATTTAATGTAATTATTGATATCATTGATTTAAAACTATCATCTTGGTCTTTGGATCCTAATGGTCTCATGTGGTATTTATTCCTTTTTTCTGTTCCCTAGAATTTTTTAAGTTGTGAAGTTTCAATGACTTTACGTTGTATAGACTTATGACTTATTTCCTGATGCCTTTTATTTCCTATTGATTTCTCTAGGGTTTATAATATCCATTTTTAATTATGACAGTCTACTTTCAATTATGTTATACCAATTTATTTTTAAGAAACATATTCTCATATCCCACTTTCCTTTTGTGTCTTTGTTTTATTTTGGCACATATTATGAACTCCATAATGTTCCATGTTTGCTTTGAATGGTCAAGCACCTTTGTGTAAAATTAAAAGATGAGACAATTTTGGGGGCACCTGGGTGGCTCAGTTCATTAAGCATCTGACTTAAGCAGCTCAGGTCATGATCTCACAGTTCATGAATTCAAGCCCCCGCATTGGACTCTGCTGACAGCTTGGAGCCTGGAGCCTGCTTTGGATTCTGTATCTCCCTCTCTTTCTGCCCCTCCCTTGCTCACGCTCTCTCTCTCTCTCTCTCTCTCTCTATCTCTCAAAAAATAAATAAATGTTAAACAAATTAAAAAAACACGAGACAATTTTTTAAATTGCATTTATCATTTTCAAATATTTTTCACTTCTTGGCTTAGATCTAAAATAATTTTCTTCTCTCATAATTTTTGGCCTAAAAAGAAAATCTCTATTTTTACCTTAATTTTTGAAAGATAATTTTGCTGACATAGAATGCTGCATTGACAGATTTTCTTTCCTACTGTTCAGCATTTTAAAGTTGTCATTCTTTTGTCTTTTGGCTCTCAGTTTCTGATGAAAAGTCTATGTAACTATTTTTGTACCTATGTAGGTATCATTAAAATTTTCTGTTTTTCCTAGGTTTTCAGAAATTTAATAATGATGTGCTTGGTGAAGTCTTCCTTGTTAATATCCTACTTCAAGTTCATTAAACTTTTGGACCTATGAGCTTCTAATTTTTTCAAATTTGGAAAAAACTCAGCCACTATTTTTCAAATATTTTTTTCTGCACTTTCTCCTCCTGGGACACCAATTATTCGTACGTTAAAGTGCTTGATATACTCCCATAGATATCTGAATATTTTTCTCTGTGCTGCATTTTATATAATTCTGTTATTATTTATTCAAGTTTACTGACATTTTATTCTTATATTGTTCTTATATTTAATTCAATGTCTGATCATCTATTAAGCCAATCTAATAAAATTTCATTTCAGAAATTTAATGTTTTCATTTTTAGAATTTTCTTTTGCTTTATATTTTTCTACAAATTCTGATATATTGAGCATGTTTTATAGCTCATTTAATGCTTTTGTTAATTTTATCATTTCTGTCACTTGTGTTTCTATTGACAGATTTTTCTACTGGTTATGGATCACAATTCCCTGTTTCTTCACACATTAATAAATTTTTAATGGATTTTAATGCTACATATTGCTGTATATTTATTTTTTGAGTCCATTCTGGTAGGCAATTAAGTTACTTATGAATCAGCTTAATCCTTTAAAATCTTAATTTTTTAATCTTTTAAAAGATGAGTCATAATCGCCTTTCCTACAGGACTATTTTAGCCCCACTACGAAGGGATGGTACTTCTGGAATCCCCATTCCATATCTGGTTTTCATCACGATGTATTTACTCTGACGCACAGAGTCAACTCAGGCAAATAGCTCTGAGTAAGCTCTTGAAATTTGACTTACAATTCCCCGGTAACTTTTTCTTCCCCATAATTCTTTTTTTTCTTGGCTATGCCAAGTTTTACCCTATTCATGCATAGCCTGGTGTACAGCCAAAGATAGAAGAACCCTCTGTGGGCTTCTAGAGCTCTTTCTCCATGTATCCCCCTCCTTTAAACCATTTTGCCCCAAATTTTAGCCATCTTGGCCTCCCCAGACTTTGGTATCCATTCCCTCATCTCAGCTAGACTGCTAGGTTCTTCTTGGGATTCCTTTCCATAGGACTGGAAATCACAGTTCTATGCTGACTTTGGTTTTCTTTCTTTCTTTCTTTCTTTCTTTCTTTCTTTCTTTCTTTCTTTCTTTCTTTCTTTTTCTTTCTTGCTTGTGACTCTGGTTTAATTGCTAAAAATGATTGCTTCATATATTTTTTCCACTTTTTTTGTTGACTTTGGTGGAGGGAAAATGTGAACCTGGAAAATGTAGACCCTCCTCCTATTTATTTTGGGATAAAAATTTATTTTTATTCTTGAATAAAATTATTATTAGCACTAAAAATGAGGAGCTAAGTCTTCCAAACAAGTAAAAACAATATTCTATAATTTTTTTAAATTCTAAAAAAATTGTATATAAAAAGGTGAATGTAACAAATAAGAAGCTATGAACAGTAAGTATAAATATATTTAAAAAATAACAACAAAAAAATGAATGTTATGAAAATACAATGCAAGATACAAAACTCAACATTTAATGATCCTGAATCTGCAATTGGTGGGCATGTGTGGTGGTGGCAGTGATCTGTGTGTGTCCGGACACACACAGAGAAATGGACTAAAAAAAATACAGTGAAATTATCTCTCTTTAATATAAAATTATTGAATATGTGTTTCAAGGTCCTTTTATATTGTTCACAGACTGCTAGGCTGGAAGAGTTTCCAGGAGATCCCTCCAGGTTTGTATTTGTATTCCCAAGCACAGCTGAATAAAATAGAGCACATTAAACTGGCTATTAGACAGTTCTATTTCACTCCTTTGTTGATAAAAATTGACCTTGGTGCTTTGTCACAAAACAGAATTGACCGAGCACACCCTCACAGTTCTGCTTACTATTATAATGAACTGTGGACAAATACATTGACTTAGTAAATGTTAACTAATATCTTGATATACATTTCTAAGTTCAGTGATTCTGAATTCCTATTATATCTAGTTATCTTTCACGCTGTCGTAGGGTTTTGCCTGAATCTTTCATTTGTGTTCATTTTGTTTGCAACTAGATTACAAGTTCTTTGCAGTTAGTATGATGCAGTCCATTGACTTTAATTCTATTCTTAGTTTTTTGTTTCTTTTAAGTTTTGCTTACTTAAGTAATCTCTATGCCCAAAGTGAAGCTCGAACTCATGACCCTCGAGATCAAGAGTCACATGCTTTTCTGATAGCCAGGCACCCCTATTCCTCGTTTTGATACTCATTAATGTTATGATTTTAAGCAAGACAGCATCTCCGGATTTCAATTTCCTCATCTCTATGGCATGTATATATTTTGTTCTTAAAATGATTTGATTTTTATTTTTCTATGTCTTACATGGAGTTTGGGACTAGGGTTATTAGAATAGCTCCAGGGAAATGAAAACAAGAGAGGTGTGGTTTCCTGATGTTTTTTAGAAGGCTATCATATACCAGACAGCAACACCTCACACAGACACAGACACAGACACAGATACAGACACACACACACACACACACACACACACACACACACAATCAAATCCACATATACAAACATATACAATCTTACATATATATAATTAAGAATACATAAGCATAAATGTAGAAAAACAAAATTAATTCTCCTGAATATCAGAAAATAATTCTTAAATAAATGAAACGTATAAAATGTTACTGGATGGAAAGACTTTGGTTATACAGTTGCCAATGTCCACACATACTACTTTAAAAATGTAGTGATTATAAATAAAAGTCGCAAAATGGTATTATTTAAACTGAAAAAAGTATTCCGCATTTTTCTGAAAAAATGACCACAGGGGACAAGTTTATCTGAAAAGATGAATTTTGTTGCTAAATATTAAAGGGTATTCCAAAGCTAAAAGAAATGAAACATAATACTGTACAAGAAATTGATAAAAAAAGAGAACAGAAGAGATAATTCAGGAACATACACATGTATATTTTAATGTGTTCCGTAATAAAGCACGATATCAGCTTACTGGGTAATGGATGAATAAAGCAGTCAATGGTTATTTTGTCAACTAAACATTTGGGAATAAAATAATAAATTACTTCTCTATATAATGCTAATCAACAAAATTATTTTAGATGAATTAAAAAAGTAAAGGAAAATATAAACATTAAGAGTTCTGGGTAAAAACTTAGGTGGCTTGGATCAGACTACATAAAAATGTAAACTTCCACACCTAAAAAAGAAAAAAAAAAACCTCAAAAACAAATTAAGATGACAAAAAACAAACTTGAAGAAATTACTTATATTTTACAGAGAACAAAAGATAGCTTGACTAAACTGGTTTTCCATATGAATAAGAAAATATAAACACAATTAGAAAAACAGTCAAAGGAAATAACTAGGCAATCAATCGCAAAAGAAGAAATACAAATGGTTTCTAGACATAACAAATATTTAGTCTCCCTTGTAAAAAAAATACATAGAAATTTTGCAAAATTGTCAAATATTAAAAGTACTAACACCAAATGTTTTAAATAAACATTCTTGTACGTATTTTTAGATTTTGCTATTGGAGATATTGTATAACCTTTGCATACAATATACAGATACATATCTATAACCCTAGGAAAGCTCCTATCTTTCCACACAGTGATTGTGAAAATTAATTATGAGGCATTGGCTTAGAACTCATTCCAAAGGCATGGTGGTGGGAACAGTATGCCCAGGGTGCAGGCAATAAGGAGGGGCATTGTGTATGGAGAATTTGTAACAGTAATAAAGCTGACTAAAAGCCAGTTTGCTTTTATTATCACCATGCACAGACAGTTTGAAACAATATCAGTGATTTAAGTACTCCTCCGCACCAAGTTGGACTGCCTCTACTGCCTAACCTTGGTACTGTACTATTCTAAGGGAATAAGAAAAGTGTGCTAAGATATTTGATGAGTAATATTCATCACTCTACTCATTAATATTTAAAAACTATCCTAAATGCCTAATATTATAGGATTAGTAAAACAAACCATAGAACATTCATATTTCACAATCATAAAAAATGATGGTGCTATTCTGTGTTTGTTCACCTACGTTGTATTATTAAGTCAAATGAAATACAGAACAAAAATTCTACTCACAATGCATTTTTAAATGTATTTGTATCAAAAAGTTCTGAATAGTTTTAGTCACAGTCTGATTTTCGGTATATTTTTATCATAGTGTAGGAGAGATTCCAAGAAAGATAAACACGATCTATAACACCTGTTTCTCCCAACACACACACACACACACACACACACACACACACACACACACATTTTGTACTAAAGCAGTTGTTCTCAAACTTGGCTGCACATTAGAATAGCCCCGGGAGCTTTTAAAATCTTAATACCCGGGATACACACATATGAATTAAATCAGAATCCCAGGTGGAAGAGGGGAGGGATATGGCATCAGTATTTCTAAATAGCCCCAGTGTGTCCAACGTTCAGCTAAATTTAGAACCTATCAACTACAGCTTTAGCTGCTCACTTGCGGTCCACCACCTGCAGCAGCAGCAGCCACTGGGAGCTGGTTAGAAAGGCAGAATCTTGGGCCCCACTCCAGACTACAATCGACATTTTAACAATGTTCTCAGGTGATTCCATTAAAGTTCAAGAAGCACTGATAGAGCACCTCTGTTTTCCAGCTATCCAATATACGATTTCATTGGAGGAATGGCTTCTGATGAAGTTTAAAATAAGTCTGAGAAATACTGGATTTCTAAAGTTCTCTCTAAAAATTCTGTGATTCTCAATCATTTTACCTTCCTTCATCTAGAAGTGAGTGCAGATCATTTCTACTAAGCCATATTCAATACATTCAATAAGAAAATAAAGCAACTAGAAATTCATTGGAAACAGGTTTAGCAGGTAATGCATCTCCTTGTTCCTGGGAAGAACAAATTACATCATGATCTTTATTTCTCTTTTGTCTAAGAGAAAAGAATTTTCCAGTCTTTGAGTTTAATATTAACTTACTTGATTGTCCTTTTGCAGAGATATATTAGCCAAGTAATTTCATAAGCTGAGCTTTAATAAATGTGCCAAGTCTCTAGAAGAATTAAATGATTTATCTTTTGTCCAGATCAAAAAAAACAGCTGAGTCACTGATATATGTCATTCTAACCCCAGCTATTGTTTAAGTAACAAACTGCAAGTGTATAAAGTTAATAAAAGAAAAAAAATTGAAACTTGGGGAGGGGCATTAAAACGAGACAAACTTTTACAATGAGAAAGCAATTGCCATACAAAGTATTTCGTGTGGCGTCTAAATTTACATAATGGAAATTCTAGGCAACCTGAATCAATGCAAATAACCCAATGCAATAACAATTTTATTAAGATAACAGCTATATACATATAGAAAATAAAGGCTTTTCCCTCAGCCTTGAAATAGTATTCTCCTAATAGAAACCAGCATTATGAACTCTCAGTAACAAGAAAATTGATACACTGATGTTTCTTGTGTTAACATACTAATGCAAACTCAGTTTCTCAGCAGTGTCTGCTATAAACACTACTACTGTTCTATACAGTGGGTGAAAGTTTAAATTGAATTCCATACCAAAATTTTGATAAGGGCTCCAGAGATTTAAAAAAATTTCCAGTGTCCTTAGTCATTGAATTCTTATCACAACTCTATAATGGATTGTTATCTCCATTTTAAAAATAGAGAAACTGAAGGCTGGGGGGTGTTCTCGGTATTTACCCAAAGAATACAAAAATACTAATTGAAAAGGATACATGCACCCCAATGCTTATAGCAGCAGTATCCACGATAGCCGAATTATGAAAAGAGCTCAAGTGTCCAGTGATAAATGAATGGATAAAGAAGATCTGGGTCTGTGTGTGTGTGTGTGTGTGTGTGTGTGTGTAATGGAATATTATTCAGCCATAAAAAGAATGAAATCTTGCCATCTGCAACAACATCAATGAAGCTAGAGAGTATTATGCTAAGCTAAATAAGTCAGAGAAAGACAAATAGCATATGACTTCACTCATGTGGAATTTAAGAAACAAAACAAATGAGCAAAGGGAAGAGAGACAGAGAGAGAGAGAGAGAGAGAGAGAGAGAGAGGGAGGGAGGGAGGGAGGGAGATGGAAGCCAAGAAACAGACTCTTAACTATAGAGAAAAAACTGATGGTTACCAGAGGGAAGGAGAGTGGGGGGGACGGGTGAAACAGGTGATGGGAATTAAGGAGTGCACTTGTCATAATGAGCACCTGGTGTTCTATGGAAGTGTTGAATCGCTACATTGTATGCCTGAAACTAATATTACAATGAATGTTAACTAACTGGAATTTAAATACACACTTAAAAAAAGCTGGGGGAGTTAGCATATCTAAGAACATATGTCAGCAAGTGATAGAGCATACGTATACTCACATCTAGATCATTCAGTCTAAGTTTCTCCCATATCACACCTTCTTCTTACGTAATTTCATTCTATTTCTTTCAATACTTATTTTGTTCATTATGTTTTCTGAGAGTACACACACACCTATGCCTACACATACACATCTGCACACACACTTTTGGATAATCCTGGCTAAAATGCATATCATCAGTAACTTGTTAAATACATACATTCATGAGGGTTAACATTTTTAGATACAGCTGCACATCTCCACACAACTAATATGAAGAAATGGGGTCTTTTTTGGTTTTACCCATTATTCTGGGCGTCAACATTAATTTCTACTTTTTATGCAGATTATTCTTAGTCACACTTGCCCAAATCAGCAAAGGAATAGTTAAGAAGAAAATATTATTGATCATTTTGCAAGACAAAATTAATTCTTTTTTTTAAATGTCTTTATTTATTTTTGAATAGAGGGAGAGAGAGACATATGTGAGCAGGTGAGGGGCAGAGACAGGGAGACACAGAATCTGAAGCAGGCTCCAGGGTTGAGTTGTCTGCACAGAGCCCGATGCAGAGCTCGAATCCATGAACCATGAGGTCATGACCTGAGCCTAAGTCGGACACTTAACTGACTGAGCCACCCAGGTGCCCCAAGATTAAATTTATTCTTAACTAAATTCTACTTTTTTTTTTAAGAAATGCCATGCCACATCTTTTCATGTTTGCCTGAACACTCAATATTGTATACCCTGTTTTATTAAAAAAATTTTTAAATGTTTATTTATTTTTGAGAGACAGAGACACAGACAGAGTGTGAGCAGGGGAGGGCAAAGAAACAGAGAGAGAGAGACAGAATCGGAAGCAGGCTCCAGGCTCTGAGCTGTCAGCACAGAGCCCGATGCGGGGCTCAAACCCACAAACTGTGGGATCATGACCTGAGCTGAAGTCAGATGCTCAACTGACTGAGCCGCCCAGGGGACCCTCCTGTTTTATTTTAAATGCTATTTTTTTTTTAGTTTTAAAACTGTCTAGTATATTTTCAAGGTACAACACAACACATGGCAAACTGATGTATATGTATCTAGAAGGAAGCTTAGAGTTTATTTAAACAGTTGTAAAATTTCTCATTTAATTTTTCTATCACTCATTTGGCTTTACTTCTCATTTGTGATAATTCACTTATGTCCTTTTATGTGCCTGTGGTAGGCATTTCCATGCATACCAAGGTGAAAGAAAATTTTTAGGATTTCTAATAAATCTTGATATTAATCTTCTATTTAATACTTTTGCATTTAATGAATCTCCACAGAAATAAGAAAACCCAAAGAGATAGTAATTGGAAACATATCTAAAATGAATAATACCAAATATGAATACTCAATTACAAATAATCTCCATTCTAAAGAAGTCATAATTTCTCTAATCCCATTTTATTTTCATTCAGCCAACAACACAATTTCCAAAATAAACAGGAATACCTTTGGGTTATTCTGGTTATTAGCACAGTACATTGTACCTCCCCTGTTCTTTGAAGGTAATTGTGGTCATTGCACAATATGGAAGTGAAACTTAAGAAAACCCTTAATTAAAGTGCAGTTATCTGAATATTCAGATTTCTTCTTAACTATACATGTAACTACACATATACTACCTTGAAGCCACCATGCTCCCCAAAATGAGAGAGAGACAGAGAGAGAGAGAGAGAGAGAGAGAGAGAGTGAGAGAGAGAGAGAAGAGGGATGGTTGGCTAGCCCTCAGTTTTTTAAGTACCCAAGTCCAAGCACCAGGCATATGAGTGAAGACATCCTCTTAGGCATATTAGTCCCGGGACATATCATGTTGGGAACAACCCAGAAATCAGGCTAACAGACAGACTGAGGCTCTAGATATCTGGCTCCAGCTGGCTCATCTAACCATCTCTAATTACCTGAGTCCCAGTGATTCCAGATAATACCTCAGAAAACAAGAGGCAGACATGAGCCATTCTCACTATATTCTGAAATAATTTCTGACAAAACCCACAGAATTGTAAGCATAATTATTATGTAAATGAGTTTAAAAGATGGTCTCTTTGATTTGACCCCCCACGTTGTTTATTTTTCGCTGCAGACTGAGACCTGTTATCTCAAAATCCTTCCAATGCCAAATTCAAAATTTTACACATCCTACTGTCTTAGAAATAGCTCAAACAAGCAGATTTTTAGCCATTTAAGGCCTGTGGGCTTGGCTTTGCATATCCTGAGAAGCCTCACTCAACATTTGCCAGCCACAGATAAGATAAGCCAGTGGTTAAAAGACTCCAAGTGGAGATTCTTCTTCAGCGCCTTCTGAGGCAAAGACTGCTGGCTTTTAGATTACCTAGATACCCTAGACAAGTAAACCCCCTCAGGAGCCTCTGGACAGACTCTTGCTGTGGGAGATTTCCCCCACATGCAAACCTGTTAAAACACAGCCCAATAAAGCATATATAGGCTACTGTCACCTTGTGGTCGTATGTTATCCCTTGGATCAGCCCCCCCAATCCCTTAAATCTCCTACAATAATAAAATGACTTCTGTTTTATGCAATGAAATTTGGGGACTATTTGTTATGCAGCAACAAAAAATAATAGAAGCAATTTAGATCATTTCCCTAAGGCATTCAAAGCCAGCTGTATAATAACTAACTGCCCTAAGATACAATATTCTAAGATTATAATTATACTTTAATTCATAAAAACTATGATCCAAGGCTGAGATGGTAAAGTTCCTAAAATAATGTTACTTTTTATAGTTCATCATATTTTTTGAAGAATACCACGTGAAGTTAGAATGACTGAGTAAGAAAAAGAATAATTTTTGTACGAGGACATTCAACTGTTATTAATATGCAATATAAAATCACAACTGCAAGCAATCTTGTCCATCAAAGACAAAAAGCAGTTTTGGCAGTAGTCAGCTGTTCCTAAATTGTTAATATTAATGTTCCTTTTTTTATTTGTTTTCATTTCTTTTTTGCCATTCATTAACATTCATTAGCAGATAAGTCACAGCAAAAGTTTACAGAAAACACTGAAGTAAAAAGAAAACTTGGACAATTAATTTATTATCTATAAATGCTTCCAAATAAGAAATAACTTCTTTATAACTAAGAAAATTAACCTTCTTGAAAATTAGAAAGAGACTCTCATTATTGCTTTTTGGCAGGGTAACACAGCGGTCCGCTTGTCAAATACAAGCATTCCATGTTAGCATCAGCTGAGAACACTGATGTGGAACTGTTCTATCACACATTTACTCATGCAATATAGAGCAAAGGAGAATTAAATAGTAGGCCCTCTATTAGTTAATCTATTCGGATAAATCATGTCTGGAGTTAAAAAAAAAATTTTTGCAAGCTGGTCTCTGAACACTTACATCACAAATGAGCATGTCTTCCCTGTCCCCCGGTTAGGAATACCCTCCTTATTCAGGATTGATGTATGCTTATGACTCTATTCTTTACTCAGCCATGTGAGAACACATTCCATAGACCAGAGAAATTGCACAAAGGGAACCTTGCTTTTACTTCTCACTTTGTTACTTACAGTGTGATTTCAGACATATAATAGAACCACAATGAGTCTTCGTCTACACATTTATAAAATCATATTAATCTCAAATGGTCATTTTGAGGGTGAGATATTATACATGTGACACTGTTTTATATTAAGTGACCTGCTGTATAAACAAGCTATTGTTTTCATGGACTATTTCAAAATCAGCACAATATTGCATGAATTTGAGGAAGAACATGATCTCTTTCTATTTCACTTACCAGTAATGTCTGTCACATGACCTAACACTTTCAGTAAAAGTAAATCAATTCTCACTTTCATTGTATTTAGCTTATGCCACTTATTTGCCACTTACATGGCATGATATGTCAACATGCACTGATCGGCAAAGAAAATGTAAACAAAGTAGTTTTGCAATGACAAGTTAGAAGCTTTAAAAGCAAAGAAACAGTGCCAATATGATATGAATTGCCATACCTAACGCAAAATATCCAATTCATTCAACTTACAGATAATAATTATTAATTATTAGTTAATTATGGTTTAACTTTATCACAATTTTCTTAAAAATAATTATTTTTTTTCACTTTACAAATAAGGATATGGAGGTATCAGAGAAGAAACAGAGTCAAGTCTCCAAACCCTCTCCAACTTCTTCCTTGATAAAAATTTGACTTCTCTATGTCAACTTCTGAAGGAAGGCACAATTGACTAGCTTTAATTTGCAAATAGGAACTGAAACGGCATTAAGGTGAGGATTCTCATTACCATGTTTAGAGATATTTGACTTTGGGGAAGGTTACAATATGCTTACCTAGAGTTATTAAACACTTACTGTGGAATGTCTAATATTAGTGACAGTCTAGTCATGCACGTATGGGTTTCAGCTGGCATGGCTCCTGTGCCAAAGCTCAGAAGACCTAGAAAAACCAGGAGGTCATCATGCATGATTGATGAGTTCAGTCAATCAAGGCATGAAAAACAGAAAACAAAAGAAAGTCATACTGAGACTGGATATACAAAGGTACAAGATACAGACAAGTAGAAAAGACCAGTTAAGTTGGAATGGAGGGACAAAATCTTAAGCAAACATAATGGCAATGATCCATCATGGTATAACAAGTAAAAGTATGAATTGAGGAACAGAGAGAAGGTACCAAAGTGTCAGAAGGAAGTTGAAATTGAACAGATTAGAGGAACAGAAGCAACATGTAAATCTATTTCATAAATTTAAAATATCATAGTTTAATTATTATTAGGTATTATTAGTGAATTAAATTCCACAACATGGCCCCAAAATCATTATGGCAATTTATGAAAGCTCCTCTTTGCTCCCTATTTACACTAATCCTTCCTCACCCAAATCACCTTCCTCACCTTTTAGAGATTAGTTAACACTTACTTTACCAATTTTTTCAAGCTCCATTCACTACTCAATCCACTCCTATTTATCTTGCAACCCCATGACCTTACCATAAGTCTTCCTCCACCCACCTGTGACATTTCTAAGTAATTTAAAACAGTGGGCCTCTTTAGCCCTTATCTTACTTGAGTTTCACCAATACCAGACCCATTTGAGTACTCCACTTTGGTTTCAATACTCTTTCCTCCCTCACTTCTATGATATCACATACCCCTGGGATGTCCTCTATTTTTCTGGCTGCTCCTTCTCTTTCTTCTTTGCTAACTCAGTTTTCTCAACACAATCCTTAAATGCCAAATGCCATTCAAGGAATATTCTTCAGTTTTTGTCTCTTTTCACTCTGTATGTTTCGTGTACGTACACTCATTCTATGCTCTTCAGTTACCAGCCATATTTTTGTGACTTTTACATATAAACATCTAGTAGGCTTCTCAGCTTCAGGCTGATATACCCAATTCACATTGTTTTCACTTGCATATTTGAAAGAAACCCTGAGCAGCCAGTTCAAAGCCAAATGCCTGACCGCACCCCAGTCTGTTCTCTTTCCATTGTTTGCTATTGAATAGCATGCTCATCCATCCAATTCTTCAAGCCAGAATCCTGAGAGTCATCCTTAGCTCTCTCTCTCCTTCTCCATAGCCAATACATCATGAAATTTTGTTGATTTTACTTCCTAAATTTAAATCTCTTGATTCCTCATTTCTATCTTGACACCTAGTCCGAATGAATTGTCATGGTCTGTCACGTGGACACATTGCTACAGCTTCCTGATTAGGGCTTCCCGAAACTTATTTTTAAACTGAAGCAAAAGCATTTTTTAAAAAGCATTCTAGCCAGGTAGTTTCTCTGCATAAATCTCTTGAGCAAAGGTTCAACATCTCTGGTTTATAGGACCCTGGGTAATCTGCTCCCTGCAGCCATGTTGGGCCTCTCACCTTCTTCTCCATTGCGTTGCTCTCCAGCCACACCACACTGCTTCTCCTGCACAAATACACCATGTACCCTTCTGCCACAGCCTTTGTACAGGCTGTTTCCTGTTCCTGGTGCACTCTTCTCCATTCCTTTTCACTACCTAAATTAACTCCAACTTATCTTTGGATCTCAGCAACAGAGTCACTCTTCAGAAAGTCTTCTCTGACCTGCTTCCCCTAGGTTCCCCTAAAAGAGTCAGGGTCCCTATATACTCTCATTATACCCTGAACCTTTTACATGTAGCATCTGCCATGGTGTACAATTATACAGTTACTTATGTGATTGAAAATCCTGGGAGGAAGGGACGATGCCGGTCTTTGATCACCATGGCAAGCCCAGTTCCATATACAGGAGTCATCAGAGAGCAGGAGTTCAGCATTATTTGTTGAATGATTAAGTGAATGGACTGAACCACCTAGGTGAATACCTTTTCATTTTTTCAAGACTCTATGATGTCTTCTTCAAATGAGTATTTCCTCCTCTGCACTCATAACTAACTCTATGTTAGTATCATATTTATCACATAGGTGATTGTATAAGTAGGCTTTTTCCAACACAGGTTATGAGTTCTTTAGAGGTCTGGGGTTAGAAATCATGTCTTGTTCACTGTTGTATCCTGGGGCCTCTTGCAGTTCTGGACATATCACAGGCACTCAGAAGTGGAAGAAATTGAAGTAGAGAAAAAGATGAATTCTGCTGGTTTTAAGGTTTCAATCGGCTTTGCTTCAAGAACCAACCCATTTGCACACAGGAGGTAAAGCCAGGCATTACTGAGGAAAACTGCTTGATCTGATCTATATGTGACAGATAATGTCCTGAATCTACCTTCAGCCCCACCAACCTGCTGAGTTCCAGAGCAATTCGGAATGGTCGTCTTCTACTTCTTCCCCTGCCTCTTTTCCTTTTCCTTCCCATCCCCCTCCTCTTTTTTCTTCATTTATAAATATAATATTCATATTAAAACATCATTACTCTTTTAGAACAAAACGTTTCCTGATAATTTCATATTTTTTGGAAAAGGGTACACTTTAAATCCAAAATAGGTACATTTTTTAAAATCAATTAAAATAAAGCATCAGCTTACAAAACAGGTGATCAAGTAAGTTCATTGTCCACAGATATGATGATAGAGATAAGAAATAAGGATGGATTTTATCTTTAAAAGGTTGATTATATTTATGAGTACTAAAACATTAAATTTTTACTAAGACAAACTAGATGTAGTTAACCTTTAAAATTCACATTACAAAGAAAAATTGTATCCTCTCATGACTTCTCTTGATGCATTTGTTGTCAACACAACACTTCTCTAAGTGAGTCACTGGTTCTCAGGTTGTCAATTCCCAACTCATGTGCTCTGTTAAATATAACAGATAAATACATTTAAGATTTTGTTTTAATAACTGGCAATCTCTCACACAGTTTAGAAAAAAACATATATCATTAGTTTGTTCATTGCCTTTCAAACCTGAAAGATTATCATTAGCTAAGTGAAGTATGGTGTTTAGTATGTAGGGAAATTTGCTGCACTACCCATGGCATAGATAATGGGCCTCCATTGAAAAAGATAGGCACAGGAAGCTTTGAAGTTCTCAGATAATAATCTCCTAGATAAGGAAAGAGTAACTATCTTTACCTGATTTTAGCAACAAAGCACATCATCAAAGCAAGAACACACTAGAAGGAATGTCATGCATAGGATTCAGTGAGTAATATTTTAGAATAAACATTATGCTGATATCTCATTTATATGTATTAGCTGATATGCTTATTAGATGTAACTAAGCTTGTTGGAAAGAATACTTCCAAAAGATCTCATCTTCATTGGTTTGGGTTAACAGATTTCACACAATTAACTGCAGATCAAGATATAAACAGAAGATAGTAATAGATGTATATCAATTACGCCCTGTAATTTTTCAGCCGTTAAAAACAGATACAGAAAATTACATTTTTAACTTTTAATTCAACTTTTTTGACATTCAGTATGCATACACTAATCACTTTTTAAATGTACAGTTCAATGAGTTTTAACAAATGTGTACAACATGAAACAATGGCTCAATGGAGATCTGGAATACATGAATGCACAACTTGTTTATCCATTCATCTGTTGGTAAACATTTGGGTTGTTTTTAGTTTGGGGCTATTATGATTAAAGCTATGATGAACATTCACACAGTACAAGTCTTTCTGTGGATTTTCTATTTTTTCCATTTCTTTTTGATAAATATCTAAGGGAAGAATTGCTGAAATTATACGGTAGATATATATGAAACCCTATAAGAAACTGCCAGTCTAAAAAATATATATTTTAATTAATAAAATTCAAGGGTATAAGGAGGGCATAAATATATATTCAACATGTATTCATTCATTCATTCATTCATTCAACAAATGTTAAGTAATCATCTGTTATATGGCAGCACAAGTCTGTGCACTAAATATATAGAATTTAACAAGATGCAGTCCCTGTCTTGTGGACATTCAGAGAATATGGGAAATAACCCTCCCTACGCATGTTTGAAAAGACATCACTCTACATGCAATGTATATGAGAAAGCAATTCTTGTATAATTGGATATGTTAAGCTCGAGGTCTGCTACCAACTACTTATTGAACTTTAAGGAGACTCTTAATCCCTGGGAGCTTTATTATCTTTAAGAGAAAAGACTGAAATAATTACTTATTTTCAAACACTAAAATAAATCTGTAATTTGTAATAAATTTTTTTAAAAAAGCACAACTTTCCAAATTTGTTAGCTCCAAATAAAGTTGAAAGCTTAAAGTTTCAAATTTTGAAGTAGATGATAGTTTTGTGAGAGATTGATTAATAGGGTGATTTCTAATTACGTATGAGCAACATGAATTATTTCTTAAAGCACAGTAATAGTTCATTTACCCACCCAACATTAGAACATGAATTGTATGAGAAATCATATCAATGAAGGCCTGAAAATCGACTCTCCACTGCATCTCAACCAATCTAATATCTAGAAATGAACCCAAACTGTAGCCAAACACAACAGAAAATTGAATTGAAAAAGAAAAGCCCAAAGCTTCCAACAGCTCCCAACATCAAAACTTCCAGCTGTCATATTTTAATGCTCTAGATACCAAATAAACTGAAAACTGGTTTGTCCAGCAGCTGTTAATGAAACCTCTCCTAGCAAACAGTTCAAAAAGTGATCTTCATGGAAAATCAAAACAGAGCAGGTACCAAACTCATGTAAGAAATACAAATATAAAAATCCTTGTTCATAATTAAGAAATCTTGTAATTTATACTTATAGATATATAGGGAAGTAATTCCTATATCTTTTTACGACAATTTAAAGACCTTGCATGCAGGAGAGAGTCTGGTTTTTTTTGTTTGTTTTGCTTTGTTATGCTGATAACATTCTCATCTGTCATTAATCTCTGCCACCATGTTCACACTAGGACTCTAATTCCTAGACATTACTCAGTAACTGCCCCGCTCCCCCACTCCTCCCACTGGCTACCATTCTAAACAATACAGACACCAATTCTTTAAAGAAGCTAAGGATTCCATTAAGAGTACAAAGCCCTGGGTGGAAAAGATTCCTTAGTGGGAAAGAATGAAGAATGGAAACTATTTTCTCCCAGCATTTGAATAATGCAAGTCAATGCATTAGTCAAAAGATTACCAAATAATGAATAATAAAATGACAACTGCCTACACTGGATGTCTTAGAGAGGTAGTTAGGGTCATGAAATCAGAAAAGCACCCAGAGTCTATGAATTAATGGCCTGTGTAACCAGAGGCAAGTCAATTATTATTTTTCTATGCCTTCTTTTCCCTGTCAGAAAAATACTGCTTGTTTTTCTTCACAGCTTTATAATAGCTAACAGAAAAACCATGAAGAAATATTCATCTGTATGTGGCACAGAATTTAGGAAATGATAAAAGATGTATTTTATACATTATATGGCACTCTAAAAGGTAAAATACTCATTATTGTCATAATTTTAAATGTAAATAGTATTTAAGATTTCTAGGTAGGATCAGAGAGCACTTCTTAAAGTAACAGGAATTTCTCATTAATTTTTAAGCTTCAAATTAAGCCCAAGAGTGAGACTAATTTTCCATCGGTACTGGGCCTCATACAATGATCCCAAACTTTACCACCTCTAAGATAACCATGGAAGGCTTATGAGAGATGACCAGCATGTGCACATGCATAATCATGTGCATCATGTGCATAATGACTGCAAATCTATCTACTCTTGGATATAACCCCACATCTATTATGTTACATCTATTTTCCTTGCAATCAACACAGTGACACCCTCTATCAGGGCAAGACTTATCCACCCAAGACATTAAATGGAACCTTCTTTTCATATACTAATTGGCCCAGATTTATAACAGAATGCCTAGAAGAAAGAAGAGGCAGCCAACAAGTACCCCTCTGGATCTCAGTTCTGTATTAAAGTACTGAAGAATTTGGGTCTTTTTCTTTTCTTTTCTTTTCTTTTTTTTTTTTTTTTCTATTCCTGGTGCTCAATTTTACCTTAGTTTATTGAAGTCCATCCTCTGTCATCCTTTTAAGGTACCCAGTGTGGTAGGAAGTAGGAGGAAATGGAGGCAACACTAGAATGAATGTGCAGTGACTGTCGGCCTTATGGCTATCAAAATAACGGGCATCGACCAGGTTGAAAACAAAAACCCTCAATCTGTATGTTTTCTAGTCTCTTCTGTACATCCAGGGCTAACATTAAGCCCATGTCTCTTTAGGGTTAGCTGAGGCTGAGTAGAGCTACACGATCTTTCCTTTACTTACTAGCATCTCCTGAATAACAGTCTATGCTGCTAGTAGCCTTCTCTGTTTCATATAAAATCATTTCTCTGTTGCTTCAATCTTTCTTGACTTTTCATCTTCAATTAAAAACAAATAATGTATAATTCCTTTAATAGTAAGCTATGCTAGGTAGTCATTGAGCTAAGTGAATTGCCTGACCCCTTCTGTGTTTGGTTAAAAATTTTTAAACATCAAGATGAACCGTGCAGAAACCTTTGGCCAGTAAAGGAGTGAGGAGCAGGGGAAGTCAATGGTATTCAATGCCAAAATCATAAACTATAAAAAAAAACGAGGCTTAAAAATGTGTTCCTATTGTATCTCCAAATTGTACAGCCAAATGGTTTTAAAAATTCCTCTTTCTTGTTTATTAAGCAGAGATGCCAATGAATAACAGTTAAGATTTGGAAGATTTAAAAAAAATTTTTTTTAATGTTTATTCATTTTTGAGAGACAGAGAGAGACAGAGCATGAGCGGGGAAGTGGCAGAGGGAGGGAGACACAGAATCTGAAGCAGGCTCCAGGCTCTGAGCTGTCACCACAGAGCCCGATGGCGGGGCTCAAACTCATGAACTGCAAGATCATGACCTGAGACAAAGTCAGACACTCAACCAACTGAGCCACCCAGGCACCCCAGATTTTTTTATTGGATTTTTTTATTGGATTTTTTTTTATTGTTTCATCTCTTTCTGCAAAAATACTGCATTATTTGGCTGATTTGGGATGTATTTGAAGTCAGTTGTTGATCTTCTTCCGCCAAGTAGATCACTTACTTTAAGTTCTATACAGACACCCCAAATCTTAGTGAAATATAAATAGTAACATTACATAAGAGTAGAGATCCTCAAAAACATAATCCATTTCTTTTCACTTTGATGTATATAAAAATGGAGATGAAAAACAGAATATATATAAACATAGTATTAAATGAAACATGCTATTTGAATATATATTTGAACAGTATTCTTTAGAATTATTTCACAAATAGGAACACGATTCTATAATTACACAACTGCTTTCTTTTGGAGAAGAGGATGGTCTATTTTTACCCTTTCCAGAGCATTCTGGCAGTCACTACCAAAATTTTATCTGCTTCATTCGATAAGGATATCACTAAAAGGTGCATTCCGAAGAATGAGTCACAAGTGGATGGTTTGCCTTTAAGGCACAGAAAATTTGTACAAAATCTAATGCAAGAGCAGTGGAATCTGGCTTTTTTTGGTTTAGGTCCTGACTCCTTATAGTACGAAACAGCCTACCCTCAGGATAAGCTGCCTGAGGAAAAAGTGGAGGAAAAATAGGATGGTAGATATCAGATATCAGGGGAGAAATCTTAAGAGCTAAACAGGACTACCCTCACTAAGTATGTTGTATATTTTTAAATTTTTTTTACATTTATTCATTTTTGAAAGACAGAGACAAAGAGAGAGTGAGCCACAGAATCTGATGCAGGCTCTAGTCTCCAAGCTGACAGAAGAGAGTCCGAAGCGGGACTCGAACTCACATACTGTAAGATCAAGACCTAAGCTGAAGTCTGACACGTAAACCACCGAGTCACCTAGGCACAGCAATATGCTGTATATTTTTAACATGTACTTTTCCTTCATATACTAGAGGAGGAATTTAGGAATTTAAAATGCCACAATTTATAGAATTAAGATTATTTCCCTATATTTAAAATAAGTTGAAAATAAAAAGTATAATTATTTTTTTAAAAAAAATTTTAATGTTTATTTTTGAGCAAGAGAGACAGAGTTGTGAGTGGGGTAGGACAGACAGAGAGGGAGACACAGAATCCAAAGCAGGCTTCAGGCTCGGAGCTGTCTGCACAGAGCCCGACGCAGAGCTTGAACCCATGAACTGTGAGATCATGACCTGAGCTGAAGTCGGACACTTAACCGACTGAGCATCCCACAAAAGTATAATTTTAATTTGACATGTCAACTTTATGTCTGATTTTCTAAAATCTTCCTAAAATAAGTATGAGATAAATAAATAAGTCAGTAAAGTTGTAAGCCAAGTGAATAACAAGTTGTGGTGAGTTTAGTAAAAGGAAGAAACATTGGCAAGTTGGCTAATGGTGACTTAATTTATCTGCATCTTTCCTGCTCCAGTATTCAAATAAAATAGAATTCAAGGTTTGGAAAGCACAGCTTTGTCTCATTTTGGATTAAACACTTAGAAATGCATGGACAAAAAAATTATAGGAATCTTTCCAAGAAAACCATTATCTTGCTGTTTGCCTAATATAAACCAAAAATAATTACTAGAAGATAATAGTGTCCTAGATTGATAGAATAGAGCAAAAGCTTGGATTTCTACTTAAATTACACTCATGGTCAGACTCAAACCAAAGTGGTAAAGCTAGCAGTCAATACTGAAAAAATCTACATTCTACAATCTGTTTTCAACTTTATGTCTCCTTTGTAACATCCTGCATAAATAAATTTGAATGCCTTAAAGATCCAAGAGAGATACGGAAAGACAGAATCTTCTGAAGGGATAAGCAGAAAGTTATAAAATGGGAGGATAACCCAATACTCTCTTGGGAGACCCTAATCTATCACAACACATTTCAGTTTTGAAAAGATATCAACTTAGTCTCTTATAACCCTTTTTCTCTTTCTTTTTTTCCTATTGCCTTTCTCATTTTCTTTCCTTGTCTTCTCTGTGTCAGAATTAATGCTATTGGCACCAAAGGGGGCTGTCAAAGGTGCTAAAGCTCAAGTAGGAAAATATGACCAGGGAAATGGAACATTTTGTTGAATCAGCAGCAGCAACATCATCATTAACATATCATAGTGCCTTTATCATTATCACAATACTTTACAACAAGCAATAATTTCATATTTTTGTAGTATATGTAGATTATTGTATAATATCCAAGTATCAGAATAGTATTACACTGAATGACATAAATAAACAGCTATAAGTGTATTTGCAAATGTGTTATACTACAAATATCTATACTTAGTGAGGGACAGGAGTTTTAAATATTTCTATGTGCTAATATTTGGTATGAAGAATTAGCTATACCTCAAAGATAAAATCTTGGATATTTTACATAATGGTACATAGCTAATTGCTTTAGAATCTATCTCCTACTTCCCTATCAATGGTATTCTTTGTCTGTTACAGGAATCCAATTTCATTTATCTCATGTATAAATTAGACAACCTGGAATCAGCAAGGCACAATGTTGAACTTAAACTATGGTAAGAGAATACACAGATTGTGGAGTGGCCAAATATTGCAGCTGAACTGCAGAGTACACTACTTAGTATCTAAAAAGACAGTGAAGTAAACGGGAGAAAGAGAATCATTAAAAGCCACCCTTCTGGATATTTCATATGGTATATGGGGAGTAGGTTCAATTGAGAGGAAACTGGAAAAACTATCATGCTTGCTGGCTTTATAAAATGCTTTGAAAGTTTGCCAGCTTGAGTCACACTTGGTACAAGGCATTACCTGCTTTACTCTCACCCAAGTCTTAATATTTCTACTATTCAATGTTTTCTCATCTCAGAAATGGCATCATCTTTCAAATAAAAAAAAAAATCACAGTTGAGTTCTGTCTTTACATCAATCCTAATATCTAATCCATTACCAAAGTCTGTTAAAGTTCTATTTTAGGGGCGCCTGGGTGGCTCAGTTGGTTAAGCGTCCGACTTCAGCTCAGGTCATGATCTCATGGTTGGTGAGTTTAAGCCCCGCGTCGGGCTCTGTGCTGACAGCTCAGAGCCTGGAGCCTGCTTCAGATTCTGTGTCTCCCTCTCTTTCTGCCCCTCCCCCACTCAAGCTGTGTCTCTCTGTCTCTCAGAAATGAATAAATGTTAAAAAAATTTTTTTAAAGTTCTACTTTAAAATATACCTCAAATCTATTTTCTTTTCTCTGTCTCCATTGTCAACACCCTAATCCAGATCCTCATTTTCTCACCGGTTCAGCATTAGCAAGTTTTATATACTCTCCTCTTGGACACAATGAAATATTTTCATCAAAGTAGATAAATCTGTCACAACTCATGAGTCCTCTGACTAAAATCCTCCAAAGTTTTCTATTGCAACTGAACAAAAATGTCCTCTAAACGATGCCCTTCGATGCCCTGAATGATACCATTTCTCAATGGTATCAAACAATGATACTTGTTTCTCCCATCATCACTGATATCTCAATCTGAACCCATTTGCTTAATTAATTGTTGTTCCTTATTTGAGTTTAGGCCTCAAGTAACTAGTAATTGACACATATTATGTGATTTTATATATTTATGATATATGATAAATGTGCAAATAAATGCATGCAAGTCAGTTCTCTGCCTTCCCTACATTCCTTATGACACTAAGGGCCCAGCCACAGTGATTCCAAGGGAAGTGCCTTAAAACCACATTTCAGTGACAATCACTTGTTAGGCTGGGTCTCCAACCCACAATTCTCTAGACAAAATTGTAATGAGCTCCAAAATCATTCCACTCTTGTAATTAAGAATTTTATTAACATAATTGATTTGCAGTATGACAAAGACACAATATCATTCTCTTATTTTTACAGACAAGGCAAAAAATATAAAAAGTATATTAGCATAAACCAACACATTTAAGAAATGAGGAGATAACATACTGTTGAAAGTACAGAGCATTATGGTCCAAGACAACAACATAGGAAGACCCTAAACTCAACTCCTCCAAGGTACACACCAAAAAAGGGACTTCTTTAAGTGGAAAAGAAAGGCCATAATTAACATAAAACAATTATGAATCAAAAGATGCAAAATATGATAGCATATACATAAAATGTGGACAAGAGAGTTAGAAAAAAGCTTTTTTAGAATCTGTTTGAACTTAAATGACCATCAATTTAAAGTAAATTGCTGTATCCTTAGATGTTATATATGAACCTGATGGTGACCACAAAGTCAAAAACCTGTATTAGATACACAAAAAATAAAAAGGAAGTCAAACATAACACTACAGAAACTCACCAATCACAAAGAGCACAAGAGAAGAAAGGAATAGAGAAGAACTACAAAAACAATCAGAAAACAAAATAGCAATAAGCACAAACTTATCAATAATTACTTTAAATGTAAATGGACTAAATGCCCCAATCAAAAGACATAAGGTGGCAGAATGGATTAAAAAAATAAAACAAGACCCATCTATAGGTTCCCTACAAGAGACTCACCTGATACCTAAGGACACATACAGACTAACAGTGAAGATACTGGGAAAACATTCATTATGTAAAAGGAAGTGAAAAAAAAATAAAGCTGGGGTAGCAATACTAATTCAGACAAAATAGACTTAAAACAAAGACTGTAACAAGAAACATAGAGGGGCATTACATAATGATAAAGGGATCAATCCACAAGAGGATACAACAATTGTAAATATCTGTGGACCCAACTAGAATGCACCTAAATACATAAAGCTAATATTAATAAATATGAAGGGAGAAATGTGATGGTAATTCAAGAATAGTAGGGTACTTTAACACCTTACTTACATCAATGGATAGATTGTCTGGGCAGAAAAATAATAAGGAAACAGTCTTTGAATGACACATAGACCAGATGGACATAACAGATATATACAGAACATTCTATCCAAAACCAACAGAATATACACTATTTTCAAGTGCATATGGAATATTCTCCTGGAATATCAGATGTTAGCCCATAAAGTAAGTCATGGATTTAAAAGGATTGAAATCATACCTGCATCTTTTTACAACCACAATGATATAAAACTAGAAATCAATCACAAGAAAAGAAGAAAAACAAAAACTAGAAAAAACAGAAATGTGTGGAGGCTAAACAACTTGCTACTAAACCACCAATGGATCAATGAAGAAATCAACGAAGAAATAAAAAGAAATATATGGAGACAAATGAAAATGTCCAAAACATTTGGGACATAGCGAAAGCTGTGGTAAAACTGACCTAGATAGTCTTTGAAACTCCCTTGCAATTCTCAAATTCAATGGGCAATAGAGTTTCCCAATTTCCATTATAGAGCTGTTATTTATTGCTCTTTCTGCAAGTTAGGAGAAGAAAATGAGCTCATTAACTCAGAATTAATCCTCCAATTGTGCCGCCTTATATCTAGAATACCAGACATTGATACGGACCTTTTACAAATAGTAATTAAAACTCAGTTATCTTTATTGGAAAAGGTTCTTCAAAAGAAGAGTATAATTTAAGTATAAATTCTAAATTAAAGAGTTGTATTTAGTTTGTCTCTTTCAACATATCATATATTATTTATCTTAAAATAGCATAAATTAATAATTATGACTAGCTAAGCACCTCAACATCCCATGCTTGTAGTTACAAATGAAGTTTAGACTGTCTTAAATAATTATACTAATTAATTCTAGCTATAGTTGTGCTGAGGTGCTCCTGTTCCACACTTGAATCAGAAATCTGGTATCAAGCAAGTGCTTGTTCACTATTTACTAACTGGACACAGGTAAGTAAGGCATTCGAGTCCTCTAGCACACTCAAATATATTCTCAAATATAGTGAATTTAATATTAGATATTAGATGGACCCATATGGAATAGAACTGCTTATATCTGAACATATTTGACCCCAAAGCATCAATTGCATATGGTTCATTTGATATATGACGTGGTACAATATATGAGATATTTCATATGACATACACAAATAAATGAGTCACTAAAAGATAATTTCTATTGTCTAGAATTTTAATACATTGTCAATTTTTTTAATGTTTATTAATTTTTGAGAGAGACAGAGAGAGTGTGACTGGGAGAGGGTCAGAGAGAGAGGGAGACACAGAATTAGAAACAGGCTCCAGGCTCTGAGCTGTTAGCACAGAACCTGATGTGGGGCATGAACTTATGAGCAGTCAGCATGACCTGAACCGAAGTCGAACACTTAACCGACTGAGCCACCCAGGCGCCCCAAGAATTTTAATGCATTACAGACATTTTATGAGGCATTAAGATGTAGAGTACAGGATATAAAACCAAACAAAGTAAGTGATATCATGAAAAGATCACATCTTCAAATTTACTAGAAATAAATTCGAAATAACTGAAATTCTGAGCTTAATTGTTCATTCTGCTGAACCATCACAAAAACTAGAATCTCCATATTGGGCTTTTGCAAATCATCTATGGAAGAAGAGAACAAACCACACACGTCAAGTCCTCCAAAGAGGTTTCCTGGAACTCTAGCTATAAAATGCATGCCTTCAAAGCAGCCAGATTGGAAATACAGTGACTTCTAGTTACCAACAGGGAGCCAAGAGGCCACATACTTCACAGGTAACAGCAATGCTAGATAGAGGTTGAACCTAGTATGCTTAGGAAAATAAACTAAAAACAGCTTTGGGAGACTCTAGTGAAAGTGCATTAATTAGCAAAAGGTAGAATAGAGGATTGGAATTTGCATGGTAGGACTGTTCTAACAGGATATTGGGGAAAGTAATATAAGACAAAAACTTGGGGCAAAGTGGATTCTCCTTTTTCGTATTTTCTTTTTGTGTTAATGACCTTGGAAAGGACAATTTCAAAAATATGGACACCCAGCGGTTGGATTTGCAGTGCTAAGTTTAGAGGGTACCCCCCAAAAATATGTTCCATGGAATATCTGGGAAAAGTTATCCAAGACAAGGTTAAACTCCATCATCGAGTACTATGAGCTAAAGGGAAACTTCAGAGAATATACAGAAAAATGAAATGTTTAATAATATTATATTCGAACAAAATAAATTAGGCAGTTGTTCATGTCATTTTGAAGTTATCTGGAGGAGACATTTGGAAGCTCATCATTAAATTTTATATCCTCTGATAAACATCTGAAACCACAAGGAATTTCTAACAATTAATAAGAAAAAGACAAGCAAGTCAGTAGAAAAATGAATAAAAATGTAATTAGGCAAATATCATAAAAGGAAATGACAATATAACAACAAATGTTCAATCTTATTGGTAATTAAGGAAAGTCAACTAAAATAAAACACACTATTTTCATCAGATTAAAAAAATTAGAAATTCAGGTAGCAGCAAGAGCAGGTGAGGATGTAAGGAAAGTGGACCCCTCATGATCTAGGAGTGAGATGATAAACTATAACAGCCATTATAGTGAGAAATCTGAAAGTATTTTATAAAATTCTAGTATGTGTATACAGTGTGACCTATGACCAATCATCAATTCCAGTATTGGATAAAGATTCACAGATACATGAGAAAACATATTCAAGGACTATCAAAGAATGGGTTCACGGAAGTAAAGCAGCCTAGATATCCATCACTTGTCAAATGGAGACAAAAACCTGTTGAAGGTTTAAACTACCAGCCAGAAGGACTGAGTGAGGTATTTCTAGAGCAATGTGGATAGAGCTCTAAAATTAGTCTTGATTAAAAACTGCAAGAAACAGAATGAGATTTATAGCATGATGTCATTAACTTATTTTTAAAACACACTTAATACTACAAAATTTACATGGCTAGACACCAATGCAAATGATTGTGTGAAAGGGGAACAGGAAAGCCTAACTGAAAGCTTAACAGTGATGTCTATGGGAAGGAAGGTGTGAAGGAATATGGGCATGAAAGCCAAAGATAAAACATAAAATAGATTATACATGGAGAATTGAGAAAGGAAATCCTAGAGTATCATGAGTGAGGAACACAGTTAACTCAATTCTATATTTTTGATAAAATAAGAATAAAAACAAAAATAGAACAGCTCCTTTCCAGTCCACTTTTGAAACTTACTTGGTGTATATTTATAAAGCCCCTTACTCAATCTCTTGCAATTTTTTTTTTCTTTTCTACCATGTACATCCTTTGGGATATTCACAAAAAATTTCTATCGTTAGCCCTGGACAACTTTCTGTTTCCAAAGTCCATAAGCTTCAGTTTTCTATCTACAATAATGGGGATAGCAAAACTGACAATTAAATGAAGGAATATGGGTACAACAATATTTGGTATGTGTAATGAACTTGGGTTTTAATCAATATTAGCTCTTTTTCTCTCCTCTTTCTTCCTTCATATTGATCTTCCTCTTCTTACCTCTGAAATTTCTCTAGATTATTACTACTCTTTCTACTACATGGCTTTACAAATAATTATTTTAACATTGTCTAATCTGTTCTGTTTACTGCCATTCATCCTGATTTTGTTCCATTTTTCCCTCTTTTTCTAGTAGCTACTGTTGCTTCTAACAAAGGCTGTGGAGGTCTAGGGAAAGAAGTGAGTTAAAGGCATGGAAAAGTTGTCACTTGGCTACTTTATATTCTCCCAGCTTCTAGGTGTCTGGTACTTTACCTCACTTCCATTCAGTTTACTGGACCTGATGAACATCCTCCTCTCTAACTCAGCCTTTTTTTTCATCATGCCACATTGGTCCTCAATAACCTCTCCTGCATCCTTTGGGAGAGCTGGCCAATCCTATACATGATACCACTCTCCTGGTCTTGCTCCCAACAGGGCAGCTAGACATCACCCTCCTGCCCTTCACATATTCTGGACAGAGGGCAGATCTCAGCACAACAGTTTACTTGAGCTTCCTCAGGCATCTGTCTTGACTATCACTCACCAGTTGAGAACACGATTCAAAATTACTGCGTGGGGCCACTGGAAGCCCTCACCAGCTCTGACATAAAAGGACAAGAAACTCCCCACCCAAACCCCAACAGCACCATCAGAGGTAGGAGAGTACTCTGAGCTTTCTCCAAAGGGATCTGCTCATAAAATCCCCTCTTCTCCACTTTCTCAATCCTCTTAGATCTTAGAAGTGGATAAGGAGGCTCAAAAATCCTAAGACAGGTTCTGAAATTCTTTCAAAATCCTTATATTGTAATTTAGAATTGAAATTTTATAACTATTTTTGTGCCTAATCAACACTTAAATCATAACATTGTATTACATATAGAAAGCTAAAACATACATAGAGGAAGAAATTTAGATCATGGGAGAATTTGAAATTTATAGATCATAAAAATAAAAATTAAATAAGAATATAAAAGAATATTTTTTTAAAAACATGACACTATGTACATATATATTAAATCATTATGTTGTATACCCAAAACTAATTCAATGTTATGCCAATTATATTTCAATAAAAAAAGGGGGGGGGAACAAGAGGTCAATCTAATAGCCAGTAAAATTGTAATCAATAAAGAGAATACACATTCTTTTGAAATATGTATGAGGATATTTTTAAAAAATGGTCCACGTGTTAATTAGGCCACAGTTAGTCTCAACAAATTCCACATTCTCTGATCACAATGCAATACAATTAAAAGTAAATAACAAAATTATAGCTAAAAGATACCTATCTTTTCACTTCATTTAGAAGTGAAAATTAAAAGTACAGGTCTGACCAATAATCACAAGGATAATTATGTATTAAAAGATGGACTATGGCTAAGGAGTAAAAGTTATCACCCAAATAAGGTTTTAATATTTAAAAGGATATATCCAATGATTTGATTTGAAAACTAAAAAAAAAAAAGCGATAAATTTAAAGCAAATAAAGATTAATGAGGAAATAAGTTTTTTCTCTGCAAGAATTAATAAAACATAATAAGCTTTAGGCAAGACTGATTACGAGGAAAGCCAAGGATAAACAGTATTAGCAATGAAAAAAAGCATAGACTACATAGTAGAGATTTTTAAAAAATTAAGTACTTTAAAGAATTTTATAATAAAATTTGAAAATGTAAATGAAAAGAACAATGAATATAAAAGGCCAAATCAGGTAAGTATCATTTAATAATAAGTGGACATCCAAGTCAGAAATCCCCTACCCCCACAAAATTGCTGAGGCCAGATGGCTTTATAGTTGACTTTTAACAACCTCTAAATCTAAAGCAAAAAAGAATGCATAAACTTCAGTAAATATTCTAGAAACTGGAAAAATAAAAACCTTATTTCATTTAGTGGGTCATGTAAACCCTAATTCCTAGTTAAGACAAAAACAAGACAAAAATTTGGAAACAAAATTGTAAGTCAATCTCATTTATGCAATTAAGTGAAAAACTCTTAAATTAACTTTTCACTAGGAAAGTTTGACAGATTTCTCTAAGGAAAGATTCATCACAAGATAAAATAATCAGAGTATTTGTCATTTTCTGAAATCTCACTTTAAAGAATTCCCAGGCATGTGTAACACAACTGTTCTTCTTTAGATTTGAGGGATGATAAAAAGCCCTTTGCCTTTAGCTCTTTACTCTTAATTACATACAAGCTATGTTTCTTTTTCAGGTTGAAAGCTGTTTTGGGGTTTTTTTTGTTTGTTTGTTTGTTTTGTAGATTTTGTGTGACTGTATTTATCAACTCCTGGAAGGTCTTGGAAAATGTTTTCATTTAATAAAAGACAAAAATAGCCTGGAGGGAAGTGAGGAGAGTTTCTTGTAGTGAGTGAGCTCATGGTTGTTATTTCTGCCTGCTGCACAAATTCCAAATGACAAAAGAAAGATAAAATTAGAAGTAAAAGCACAGCATTACTGATTAAGTAAAAAGAGCAAACTACCAGGTGTGCATTTTGGAAAAAAAAAAAGTCCCGCATTAAGCTATTCATATATACATCTATGCCAATACATACAAGGAAAATTTGGAAAAGATTCTCACCAATATATTAGTAGTGATCGCTTTCAGAAAGTTGGCTTGGAAACGTAGAATGGATAGTTTTACTTCTTTTCCATTGGTAATTTTCACTATTCATAGTTTTCAATACTTTCAAAAAAAATTTAGTCAAGGAAAACAAATGCAAAAGGAGAAGTCCCCTTTAGCTGAAAGACAGAAAGAGGACACAGAAATAGAGAATGGGAGAGTAAGGAGGACAATTATTATAAACTGGGAAATGTAAGTAAATAAAATAGAAACATTGCCAAAGTTCTAAAACGTCTAAAGCAGATGGTAGAATAAAGATTTGAGGCTCTCACAACCCAATGTGGATAATGAAATGAGTAGTAATTTCCCTAAAAGATAATGGAGGGTGGGGAATCAGAGTCAGCAGGATTTGAGAACAGAAAAAAGAGTTAAGTTATAGGTAACTCATGAACAATGTCCTGCACAAGGTACTCTTGCCCAGTGACCGGGAGCTATGTCCTCTCCCCAGACCACGGTCAAGAAGTTTTCTATTTAAGAAATGGAATATATCCTGGGGCTTAAGGCAAATTGACAAATATGAACTTGGAGAATAAGTAACTCACTTAATTTGATGATGTAGCAGCAACGAAGTGTTTCCCTACCAAAAATTGAAATTATAGACCATTCAAAAAGAATAATAAGAATACCTCATAACAAAAGTTACAGGATTCAGCCAAAAGAATGCCCAATGTAAATGTTATAGCATTTTGTTTGTCAGAATACATGAATGAATATAAATGAAGTGCAAATTCAACCCATAAAAGTTAAAGAACAGTAGAATAAACATAAAGGAAGCAAATGCATGAAGGAATTGAGATAAAATTAGAAATTAATAAAATAGAGAGCAACAAAACCAAGTGACTCAATAAAACCAAAAGCAAGTTCTCTAAAAAGACCAATAAAAACCGCAACACTCTGGAGAGTATGATAAAGAAAATTAGTGGGAAAATACAATAGAATAGACAGTAGGGAAGAAAATGGGAAAATAACCATAGATACAAAGGAGCACAACATATTTTAGAAAAATTCTCTATACAACTTTATTTCAGTAAATGAGGAAATACAGAGATAGTGGATAATCTTCAGGAAAAAATGATCAATATTGACACAAAGAAATGAAAGATTTTACTATATTGATAACAATAGAAGAAATTAAAAAGATAGTTAAAAACCCACTGCAAAAAAATTCCAAATGGGTTCCAAAACATCTCAAGGAATAGAGGAATTAATCTGCTCCAGCATATGGTGAAAATTGGAAAGATTCCCCTTTAAGTCCACAAAATTGTCAGAATCTCAACTATAAGAGGATAGCAATGGTAGCAGCAGTAGCATTAGAAGTGTTAGTAGTAATGAAATTTAATCTCACTAATAATTATAGATAAAAAACCCTAAAGAAAATATTACCAGCAGAAGCTAGAATACACTTCAAGAACGTAAAAATGCTCTAAAATTAGAAGAAAAAATTTGAAAGGGGGAAACTTTATCATAACCTGCATAGATGTCTAGAAAGTGTTTAATAAAATTCAATTTTTATTCCAAATAAAACTCTTAGTAAAACAGCACTAAAAAAACCTTTCTGGTCTTTGAGAAAGTGTATCTGTCAGAAAGCAATATCAAAATACCATATTTTGCAAAAACAGAAGAGACATTTTCTTTAAAATCAGGAACAGAGATATATTATCACTACCATTATTCAGTATTTTTCTGGAGATCTCAGCTGGAGGATTTGGATTTTTAAAACTGAAATGCAATATGAATATTGGAAGAAAGATTTTATTGTCCTTATTTGTTGATGAATCATTGTCTCCCTAGAAAAGCTAAGCAAATCAACTGAAAAATTGTTAGAACTAGGCTGTCAAAAATAACATCTCTAGGGATTTGACATTGGAAATGAGACCTGAAGAGTAAGAAGCAGACAGGGCGGGGGTTTGGGGGTGGAGGTGTGCATGCTTGTGTGTGTGTATATGAGTTTGTGTGTATATGTATGTCTATATTGCTGTATGTGTCTGTGTACATGTACATATATACATATATAGATATGTTTATATAGATAGGTATCTGTGTCCGTGATTGTGTGTGTGTGTGTGTTGGTGGATAGAATAGGAAACATTCCCTGCAAGAAGGAAGAAGAAACTCAAAGGCCTTTGGATAGGGGAAAAATTGGGTGTTCCTGGAGAACAGAGCAGGCCCTGGGAAGTTGGAGGTTAATGATCCAGGGAATTAGTAGAACATGGCGTCTGAGAGGCAAGTAGAGGCCAGTCATGTAGAATCTTGTAAAGCATGAAAGAAGTCTGGATTTTGTTCGAAGTGAAGCCTCTGATGAATTATTAGCAGGAGAGTGACACATCCAATTTACATTTTTAGAATATTGCCATGACAACTGGGCAGGTAATTTAACTATTGTTCTGGAATCAGGGAAACTGCTTAGGAAGCTTCTTGTGGTTCTCTTGTGGCTGAGCTAATGGAGAAAAGTAGACAGATGTGAGATATATTTTCGAAGTGTAATTGACTAAACATGTGAGTGGAATGAATGTAGGATGTCAGGTGGAGGGGGTTTCAGTGATACAATGAGCAACTAACTGGATGGATGCTATTGTTGCCAAGAAACTGGGAGAAGGGACAATGGGCTAAAAGGATGTTGTGGGGGTGATGAGATTCATTTTGGGTGTGCCAGCCTGAGGAGCCACTTAGAAATTCAAGTGGATATGTCAAATTTGACAGCTGAAGAAATTACCTGGAGTTCAGAGGAAAGGTTTAGGCTAGAGATATGGATTTGGAAAAAATCAATATTTAAGTGGTTTAAAAAGCTATACAGAAAAAATGAAATCACAGAGATACAGAGGGAAAATAGAAAAGAGGATCCAAGCCTAATCCTAGAGATACTGCAATATCTGTGTACCTTGCAGATAAAAAGGCGAGAGAAAGAAGACAAAAAAGTAGGAGGGGAAGCAGACAAATGAAATGGCACACACACACACCCACCCACACACACACACACACACACACACACAAAGAAGAGAAGAAAGTGATATATAAAAAAAGGCACTCAATTGGGCCAAATTATGCTAAAAATTTGAGCTATGTGACTTTTACAAGAAGAAACCACATCCAGATTGTACTGTGCTGGAGAGAAAATGGAAGATAAGAAAGTGGTTAGATACCGATAGTATAAGTAATACTGTCAAGAAGTTTTGCCACCAAACACTGAACAATAGCTGGAGGGTGAGACTCACTGTGCCAATGCTGCTTCTACTGTGGTGTGCGTACAAATCACCTGGGACTCCCGCTATACTTCGGCTTAGGCTTCCAGATCTCTGACATTCTGCATGTCTAAGAAGTTCTCCAGCAAGACTCATGATACAGGTCTACACATGTAAGTAGCATGACTGTGTACTGTTTTGTGAAGGAGGAAAAGCTGCAGAAGTATATGACCAGGTGAGGTATGCAGGATAAAATTGGCAAATCAGACCAATAAGAATCAAAACTATTTCCTAGTGTCAAGCTTTACTGTCAACTTCAAAAATACACGAGTGAAAAAAGCGTACTGAAGTCTGAGACATACCTCATGACCCTTTATATCCTTCTTTACCACATTGAACACATGCTCTCTGGACCAGAAGAATGAATCCTCTAAGATGGAATTTGTGGGTTATTATCTCTCTGTTGAGAACATTTAAATTATGAAACATCTCTACTTTACTCTCAAGACAGTTTCATAGTTTAGATGATATTCTCCAGGGAGCAATGTCTTATAAACCCAAGCATTCTGGATTTATAGACTATAAGAAATCCTTCCGCTAGAGATATCCCAGTGGGAGCATTCTCTAGATAAAGCCTCTTCCTCCTAGTAAATATCATCAGTCTATTCACCTGGAGGTCCAGCTGACAAGTGGGTTCGACCACATCCCCAAGAGAAGGGAGGGAACGGTTCACTGGCCAGCTGCCTTCACTTGTCCTCCCCATGCAGGGTTATGGTGGAACCCTCATTCACTATTCTCTTCCTATATCCACACAGAAGACAGGAAGCTTCTTTCCATCCTCGAGGGAGCAATACAGGAGTAAATGCTTCTTCCACTGTCTCCCTTCTTTCCTTGCTATGCTTCTTTAGAAATGGTGTAACTGTCTGGTGAAATGGGGGAGAGACTTTGATTTACCTCATCACCAGCTAATGGGGTCAGTTGTTAACTTTATTCTATGTGCCCGGCTCAAGCTTAGCCAGGATTTATTGTCATGGTTTTCCGCCTAAGCAGATTCTGCAGAATATCCACAGAGCAAGAAGGTGGTCCACACTAGTTGGGTAAAGTTAGTTTAGGTGAAAAGTCAAGGGCCCTAAAAAAGTTGGTTTTGAGAAGCAGAACCCCTGGAGAAAACCTATGCTAATTTGTCTCCTTGAGTTCTCAGATATAACTGGACTAAAGAGCAGATGAGACTAAAAATTCACCTCTTAACCTCAAGCATATTATTTCTAAAAAGCATGGTATTGTGGGAGTGATGGGGGAAGGAAGGGGAGAGAAATAGAGGAGGCTGGGGGAAAGGATTTCATCTTTTTTTACATACATACAGAAATTTTTAGAAGACTACACTTTCAACTGCAAATGGTTTCCTTATGAAAGTGTGGGATGAATACAGTTTCCCCTTTTTGTTACATGTACTTCTGTGTAATTTAATTTCTTAAATGTGCATTTAATTTTTTAAAACCTTTGGAAGGTTTAATATACATAGATACCAAAAAGAAAGGAGTTTAAGTGAATGTTGTTCCAGAAAACACAGTCTCCACCTAAGGAAACTGACCCAGCCTTCAAGCCAATACCAATTCTACCTCCTCTAAAAACTATTTACGTTCTGCTCAGTTGTCAGGAACCCTGCCATGTCTAGAAGCCCTAAGCACATATCTATAAACTCACATGGACAATCTCATTATCGCTTGCAGCATGCATGTTCTAGTTCTTGATGTCTGTACCTTACACACCTACAAGCCACTGAGAGTAGGGCCACACAGCATCTTGTACATGTTTGGTTTGCCTGATGGAAACTGCCCCTTGCATGTGATAGGTGCTCAGTAAGTACTGGTTAATTAACTGATGGAAACTGGTGAGAGGCATGGGAAGCCCCTCACAGTGCTGTTCACCATCTTTGTAACTCTTCAGAGATATGGCCCATGTTAGCAGCATGAGAGCCGAGCAGAAGGCAGACACATCTCCCAGACATAAGGCCTTCATTTATCTCTGGTGCACTCCTAAGAATTATGGAAATTAATAAAATAATAAAGCAAGTGACTAAATCACTAGCCCCTGTGTATTATAAGATAAATGACTAGCTCTGAGTTCCTAAAGACCCTAAGTGAGTCTAATTCCAGACCCATCTCTTAGAACTTTTTACCAGCATAAACTTTTATTATGGGCAATAATGTACAGTCCCAATAACATGTTAATTCATCCTGTGCACTGCTGTCTTTGGGCAACATGCATCAGGCCCTGGGATTAGAAAATTCCGTCTCTCCATGACCTAATGTGGATAACCCTAACTCCCATCCTTGGTGGTAATCAAATAAAGGAAAGCGATATTGGCACCTCAAAGCATTTATCATCCTAGTATTTCTGGTACCTCTACCCTTGAGGGTGCCTAAGAAAACATACTCCCAGTAGGGAAGGCACAGCAGAGGCTAAGATTCTACTGAGTCTTTATTGTGTCCTCACCTGCACCTTGAATATACTACCCTATTCTGATTTTCCTGTAAGTACCTTCTTCCAGTAGGAGGGTCTCTGTTTACTATATTTCATGTGCTTGTGTCAGGAAATTCAATCTGAGGTTTATGAAGATGTAACAGTAGAAAAGTAACCCATTAAAGAGATATGTTGAGTAAAGATGGTGAATAAAGTCTCTTGTTTCATATAAAATAATAAACTAGAGGATTTACCACACTATCAAAGCATTCAATAATTTTTAATGGCAGAAGAGGGGAGAAAACTTTCAAAATTATTAAAATAATACAGCTCATAATTACCTTGGTTTTGGAATCGAGAAAAAAAATTGTCATAAAGAAAATTAACGATGGGAAAATATACTTAAATCAATAGAAAGCACTGGCTCAAAAGTATGAATAATCCATCAGTAGGTCAATGCATAAATTAACACAGACTATACATAATATGGGATATTAGTTTATAAACAAAAAAAAATGTCATATCTGTACTAATGTGGAAAGATGCTCACAATGTAAGTGAAAAGCAATGTGTAGAACACAATGTATAAAAGATTGGAGTTACATATTTTTGCCTGTGAAAGCAAGTGGGGGAGGGGCAGAGAGAGAGAGAGAGAGAGAGAGAGAGAGAATCCAAAGCAGGCTCCATGCTGTCAGCACAGAGCCTGACGCAGGGCTCTATCTTATGAACCCTGAAATCATGACCTGAGTCAAAATCAAGAGTCAAATGCTCAACCGACTGAGCCACCCAGAGGCCCTTGGAGTTGCATTTTTAATTACATGAGGTGTGTGTGTATTTGTGTATGTGCATAAGTATATAAATAAAATATATGTTTACATACATGCATAGGAAAAAAACAGGGAAGAACACACAATACATTGCCAACAGATGTTATCTTTGAAAAGTAATATTTAGTGTTTAGAGAACCCAGATAGACTTACACTTTTTTCCTTTATGTGCTTTTGTTAGAGAGGGAAGTTGACAAAAATTAAAAACATACTACCATACATGGATATATTTTCCTTTAGTTAAGCTGAGCTAGGAATATTAATAAATGCTACCCAATACTTTCCCTATGAAAAAAAACCATATGACTCCACAGGAGTGTAACCTCTAGTTAATGAGAAAATTTTTCTCTCTGTATCAGCTTTTTTCTCTCTAACATACTATTTCCATTAGCATCCTAACATGACAAATTGTATACCATGTATATGAAACAGCTTCTCTTGCTCTCAAATCCCACCAGCGATCACTTCATTTTTCTGTTCATTTTTCTTCTTCTCCCTTACTTCTTGTTTTCTCGAGTCCACTCCAGTGAAAGTTTTAACCCCCATCACTCCTTTTGCCCATGTCACCAGTGACCACCAATTTGCCAAACCTAATGGACACTTCCCTGTCCTCTTCTTCCTTGCCTGCTCAGCAGAATTGAATACAGGTGATTCATCCATAAACACTTCCTTCATTTGACTTCCCTGACAACTAAGACACTTATTTTCAGGTACTGGCAGCTCCTTCTTGGCCTCATCTATTGAATTGTCTTCCTTTTCTCTATTTCTTAAAGCTAAAGTTCCCTGGACTCAGTCCTTAGATCTCTTCTCTTCTGTACCTACACTCATTCTATACATGTGTACATCCAACTCCATGGCTCCAAATATTGTGAGTCGTAATTTAGAGTAATACCAACTACTGTTGCAAACCCCCAAATTACTGTAAATAAAACAAAAGCTTACTTCTTATATAACACTTCAATGAAGAGTTTCCTGACACGTATACTGTTACTTAATAAAGGATCAGGAATCTTATGACTCAAGAGTTTCGTATGACTTCCTCTCTCTCTCTTCAGTTCCTACTCCAATTCCAGGGACTTGACATTATGAGTTATTCTTTGTTAACTGAAGCACTGTTACTAGCATTGACGATATGGTTACAGAGGCATGTGGTCCCACATGAGCATGTACTTCCCAAGAGTTTACATGCATCACACATGCATGCATCACACAAAAGTTTAGTGGCTTGAGAACTGGATAGAGTGCACACAGATCCACTGGGAAAGATGTAGTTTGGTCAGGGACAGCCAAGTCAGTAGATCAATACAGAGAAGCTACTTTAATTCAAGGCAAGGCCAAAGTGCTTATGAATGAATATTCAAATCCATCTGATACTCTCAAGATTTCTGCCAATGTCCCAGGTATACGTGGAATAGAAAGAGCACATGAAGGTCAAACATACTTGTCAGGAAAGCAGAGAATATATATTATTTAGAAAAAAATCTTCAAAGTTCAGATGATATACATTTAAAAATTCAACTGGCAACACCACAACAATTTTATTTCATTGGATAATAATAATAACTATAATAATAATAATTAACTATAATAATAATAATAAATATAATATATATCAGGTTTCCAGATGCTCTTCATAGCTTAATTCATGTAATCCCTACAAAAATTCTGTAGTACAAATAACTAAATTCCCTTTATACAGATAAGGGAACTGAAGGACAGTGATTCAAGGGGCTTATTAAAGTTCCACAGTAAGCTATCGGTAGCATCTGAATTAAGACTCGAGGCAATCGAGATCTAGAGTCTGTGATCCTAAACAACATGCAATATGATTTCCAAAATATTAGGACCATGAATTTCCAAAAGATGAAAGAGAAGGATTGACATTTATAGAAATTACAGTATTACTATTACTGCACTTTGCAAAATGAGTATTTAATATCTATGACCAATACACAACTGGGTCGTAGATATTTCAGGAAAATTCCTTTAAAAGAAAAACATCTAAAAACACATCTAGGGTTGCCTGGATGGCTCAGTTGGTTGAGTGTCCAACTCGATTTTGGCTCGTTTCATGATCCTAAGGTCGTGGGATCGAGCCCAGTGTTGGGCTCCACACTGAGCATAGAGTCTGCTTAAGATTTCTCTCTCTCTCTCCCTCTGCCCTTCTCCCCCACTTTCTCTCTCTGAAATTAATAATAATAATAATAATAATACAAAAACATCTAAAGAAAAGGAAATGATCAGAGCATGATTGGTCTGAAATGGCAATATTTGCAGTTGCTGTTGCCATGTTATTAAACAGCAATAAGTATCAATTTGAAGTCCTCCAATCTATGGAATGATTAGTCACAGATTAAATAATGAATCTTGGTGTCATTCCTTATTAGTATCATTATCAAAACAGAAAAACACAGAATACCATATTTTTTCTATCTTATATGCACACACCTTACCAGGGAAGAATGTATCTAAATTCATATAGCTAACATAGAGTAAAAACATAACTATGAGGCTGGATAGCAAAATTGTTCAGAGATTTGACTGAAATTAAACAATGGGCATCTTTCATTGGTCAATGATGCTGCTACCACCACAAATTCTATCGCCAATACTATCACTGAAGTCTGTCCTGGCGATTTTATCTTCCTGCCTCGTGGATATTAAAGAAAATACAAAAACTTGTTTGACTTTTCTCACTTTAATAGTAGATCCCTCATTGTAAGACTGAGTTACTCAGTCCAGGACAGAGGATAGAGTGGAAGATAGGATATTTTAGCCTGACATATCATTTTCCTCTGTTGTCTTAAAACTATTCCCCTCCCTTCTCCAGAAGATTTATAGATGCCAAACTAATTCCTGGCGAGCCCTTGCCAGTTCTTGCCCAGATAAGATTATATGACAAGTAATCGTGGTTTGACCACTGCTCAGACGCAGCCTGGACCATTTCTTCTGACCTTCTTGTCATTAAATCTAATACATTAAACACCTGGCATTTGCTAGGTTCTTATCCAGATGGAGTAAAACTTTGGGTCCTCTCTGAATTATGACGGGATACAAACTCATTGAGTATTACTTCCCCACAATAAAGCTGTCAATAAAACAATAAAAAATTTTTGAAAAAATACTGAAAAAGTGAAAAGATTTTTAAAGCCATCATTAATGATCTCACCAATAAGAAATTATTTTATATAACTTTCTTTTAAGACTACTACATATACTTGAACTGATGATCTCCCTGCTTTTCTACATTCTTCACTACAAATATATTTTTCAGATGATTAAACCTTTCTGTAAAAATAATGTTAACACCATCATCAAATTCCATTGTAGGAATATAGTATATTTTATATTTAGCTTTTCTAATGTTCTTGAACATCAAACTCATAATTTTTCATTGGTGTAAATAAAACTGCAGTGGCCATCTTGGATATATTATTTGTCTTTAAAGTGTGGAATTAATAACCCAAGGAACTCATTTTTACCTTTTTAAGTCTCTTGTTTCATATTTCTAACATACGTTCTAAAAAGAAAGGGTGTGTGCCATGAACACTCTCATTGGGAATCTAAAACACACTCGCAGTAGGGTTCAGAACAAGAATTTAGACCAAAAGAATTTAGATAGAGGACCAGCTTCAGGTAGAGCACTATCACTATAGACAACTACATTATATGAACTACGTACAGTAGACAGGAGAAACCTAGCAAGACTCCTTTGATCAAAGTCTTCTTCATGTCCTCTTTCTGGATGACCCAGCAAACATTCAGTTACCAAACATTTACTCTTTCCATTCTTCCTGTGAAGTGCCTTCTTTTCCTTTGAAGTCCCAGATCCCTATTCCCTTATCCTTAGTTCAGGAAGACATATACCTCATTTTGCCTGGATGTCTTTGGAATCTCATGTTTATGTGAATTCCCCATATGTACAAAATTAAATTTTATTTTCTCCAATTAATTGGTCTCATGTCAATTTGATTCTCAGGCTAGTCAGAAGAATCTTGAAAGGCAAAGGATAATTTTTCTTCCCCAACACCATCTACCAAAGCATCAACTTTAAACTATTTTTATTTTCCTGATCTGGTGAGTGAACATGGTATCTCTTTTTATAAAACTGAAATATATTTTGTTACCCCTGGTAAGAAATTTTTAAAAATTTTGTATTATTAGTAGTCCCTATGTGATTAATCCTCCAGAGGACCTGGTCTGATATATATTTATTCAACCTATTCATTTTTTCTATTTTCTAATTCATTCATTTCAGCTCTAATTTTATAGTTTCATCCTTCACTTTTTCTTTGAGCCCTCTGTAGTTATTTTTTTTCTAAATCCTTAGTTTGAAAGTAAAATTTATAAGTTTTCTGTCATTCTAAAAAACAAGTCTTTTATAATAAATAATTTACTTTTAAGAACTGTTTGGCTATGAGATGCTTTGATTTCATGTTAATATTTATTATATATTTGATCATATGCTTTGATTTGAGAACAATTTTTTTTTAGTTTTTATAATTTAGGTATTGCTAATCTGACTTTCATTTATCTCTATTTTATTACGTTCTGGTAATAAAACATGGCCTGTATAATTTTTATCAATCAATTATATAAATATTTCAGGGCTATTACAGGTCAACTCCTTATCATCGTAAATACAGCCAATCCCATTTCCTCTCACCAAATGTTTTGACTTCAGAACATTTACCACTGTTAGTAACTACATATTTCTTTTTAAAAAAAATTTTTTTAATGTTTATTTATTTTTGAGAGAGAGAAAAAATAGCACGAGCAGGGGAGGGGCAGAAAACAGGGAGGCACACACTCTGAAGTAGACTCCAGGCTGTGAGCTGTCAAAACAGAGCCCAATGCAGGGCTCAGACCCGTGAACCACAAGATCATGACCTGAATTGAAGTCGGATGCTTAACTGACTGAGCCACCCAGGTGCCCCAGTAATTACATATTTCTTAACATGCCCACTTGCTTATTGTGTCTCTCTCACACTGCTCTTAGCTCTATAAGGATAGAAATCAGGATGTCTACTTTGTTCATCATTCTATTCCCAGTACCTACCTATGTTTTTATCTGGGGAATGAAAGAAGTGAGGGAAACATTCAAGGGACAGTCAGAGGGTGAGGGTGGTGAGGGTGGACAGTAATGAAAAGTGCCATGATTAAAGTAAGCACACAAGAGGCTGTCATGAGGCAAAAGTCAATATCAGCCTTAAGTGAGAGCTATTGGTATTGCTTGTCTTCTGCTTGGTTCAGACAAGATAAGGAAAGAAGGCAGAAAGTTGCAGTGTCTTCTACCAATTTCCTGACTGGATGCACCATTTCATTTCACAGAACAAATTGTGCATAGATCATGGATTGATTTTTTGTTTGCCTGTTTTCACTGTGTGTGGTATTGATGATGATGACATTTGGTTTGTTGCTCTCTCTACATTTATAGTCTCTAGTATCTAGTCTGTAAACCTCCCAAGAATGGCAATGAGGAACCTATTGTAGTGGGTCATGTTTCAAATTTTTTAAAAATCTTATTTTTAAGTTTTCGTTAATTTCATCAATTTTCAGGAGGCCGTAGTAAAATGTTCAGAGACTATGTTCTTTGCTTAACCCTGTTTTGTTTTTTTGTGTTTTTTAATGTTTATTTATTTTTGAGAGCGAGAGAGCTAGAGAGAGAAAGAGGGAGGAAACACAAGTGGGGGACTGGCAGAGAAAGAGACACACACAGAATCCAAAGTAGGCTCCAGGCTATGAGCTGTTAGTGCAGAGCCAAACGCAGGGTTCAAACTCAGCAACCATGAGATTGTGACCTGAGACAAAGTTGGAGGCCTAACCAATGGAGCCACCCAGGTTCCCCTAGACTAACCCTGCTTTAACCTGAAATCCAGACTGGATTGGATGTTACTTCCTATACATGGAATTGTTAGGCCATTAAGGCCTCAATGAATGCATCTATTCGCTCATAAGCACACGTCAGTTAGAATACTATGTTATCAGCTTTCACAATCACGTTATTATCAACGGCTTCCACAAGCATGTTATTACCTATGAAAATTGGAAAACTCATTTTAATTTGATCTGTGAAAAAAATGTCTACAGTTGGATGAGGTGTCACTGCTTGTTATCACCCTTTATTTGTGAAGCACAATGGGAATGAGTTGACCTAAACACAGAATTTTCAAACTTCTCTTTAAGGCATCACTGCAATTACTAATGATAATGACAAAATAAGGTTTTAATGATAGGCTTGTTTTCTGATGGCACATCTTTCTTAGTGCAGATGGGCATTATCATCTTTCTTTTCCTAAGGAATTATCACTCAGCTTCAAGACTCACCATAAGCATCACTTCTCTGGCTTCCATCTCCCCGAAGTCCAGTAGGTATCTTCTCTGTTCCCCAACAGAAAACTATTCATATATTTTTGCATCACTATTACCTACTTTCTACTTTACATTGTAATTATCTGCTCACCTACCAGTCTTTCCAATGGGATTTCCAATGGGAAGGAGCATTACTACTCATTTGTATGGCCCCAATACTTACCACAGTGCCTAGAAAATAGCAGCACTGAAGGAATATTAACAATGTGAGGAGAGAGTAAAAAAGAGACACAGAAGAAGTAAAAAAAAAAGTGAGAGGGGAAAGGAAGAAAAGAAAAATCACATAAAAATAGCCTGAATCAGAATTTGATATTGTGTGTGTGTGTGTGTGTGTGTGTGTGTGTGTGTATCTATGTATGTATGTTGGAAAGAACTCACATAGAACTCATATAGAACAAAGGAATGAACTCCCATAGGACAATTTAAAATCAAGAAAAGATTGATGACTATTCCGTTTCCTCAAATTCTGTTCTGGAGTTAGTAATCTTCATCAAAGTATTCTAGTCCTTCCTAAAGAAGCAATTTTTACTATATCTGCCTCACTATTATACTTTATTTGTTTTCTTTTTCTATCTAATCAACCATCTGAAGAAATAAGTAGCAGATTAAATACACATTTAGTAAACACACAATAATATTGCTGTGTGCTGTGTGCACACAATAATAATGCTGAATAAATCAATGAGTGAATGTCTAGCAGTAAATGAATACCTAAGGCAGTTAAAAATTAAACCTTGTTTACCTACTCAGAATTTTAAAAATGTGCTTGAAATGTTTTCATTCTTCTGTGAAGTGATTGTTGATGCTGCAATACTGGGGGGGGGGGGGATGCATTTTGTAAAACTTTGTTAATTAGACTGGGAAAAATTCACCATAATTGTCCTTTGTGTTCAACGTGGAGGCTGTTGACAACCATGCCCAGGTCTATTCTAGACCAATAACTTTCTAGTCACTGCTTTGGCTCTGCTGTCTAAAAAGCAAAGGAACTGTTAATTAGCAAGTGAGAATAATACTTGATTGACTCCACTAAATTAGATTTTGTTGACCTGCCAAAGTGAATTTGTCATTAGCATTTGTTAGAAACACACACACACACACACACACACACACACACACACACACACACAAAGTGCCTCCAGAGGACTGAAGCATTCTATATTGTTAGTGTGGTACTTTCTTTTCACTAACTAACTGAAAGGACAAAGCTTTGGAGTCAAAGGCCTAAGGAAAAATGTCAGCTTTTTTCCTTTCAACTGTTGGCCCTAAGAAGAATGTTTAACCTCTCTGAGTCTCAGTATTCCAATATATAAAATGAGGATAATAGTGCTTTTATTGTAGGATTACTGTGAGATTCAAAGGAGATAATAAATAGAAAATCCTGCCTGTACCTAATGTTATGCCTGGTGTTTATTAGGTACTTGAGAAATCTTTTCAAACAGAAATTTTTAGGGTTAATCCTATCATTACAATAGCTTTGGAGTTGAAGATTTTCTGGCTAGATTAAGGAATTCATTTATTCAGTGTACCTGTATTGGAAGAATATTGTATGAAAGACCTATATCTGATACACACTGAAAGGTAATTCCTATCTTCAAGGGGGTTATGATTCACTTAGGGAAATAAATGCACATAAGACTAAATATTATGTAGAGTAAGATATGATTAGGTATTTTTTGATCCTTCTTTCTATAACTAGCTCTAAGTGTCTCACCAAAATTTGCCTATTTGATCAGTTTAATGCAAGTGTTTATGTTGTTTTCTAATGCAACATTGTTACTCTAATTGCTTATGATCAGAAATTGACTAGCCAAGTCACTCTAGTAGCTAATATATTAGTTCCCCATTATAACAACAAACTTCCTTCCCAATCCCCTCTTTTTCCAGTTATTTAAAGAGCTAAAATTTGTAAGAGTTGTAATTTATGTAGTTCCTTTCATTTATTAGTAATTAGCAATTAGTCTTCCGATTCATAAGACAAACATCATTAGAATAAGTAACTACAAAGGTATCCAAACTGGCTTTGTTATTGTGTCCTTTATTTCCCCAGTATCAAAGTTTGTCCATAATGCATAAAGGAAAGAGCTTCATGTGAATACTGGGATGTCGGGCAGCGTCTTTTAAACTGGGCTTCTTGTTACCAAAGTAAATGAAGGAGAAATAAAGACAAGAGAGTGGTGAAGGATAAGGACGAATTGAGGCTAGTAATGAATGGAGAATGGTCTAGACTGAAAAACACACACGAGGGTTCAACACATTAACATTTCTGAGTGTTTAAGGCAAACAGAAAGATGCTTTGAGCGTTGTTTAGGAAAGCCAGCATGTCACATTTAATTGGCCTCAAAAAGATTGCTTCATGTTTTAGTTCATGACATGTGTCACTGTCATTCAAAGATATTTTGCTCAATTCCATACTAGTTACTACTGGTCATATTTATTTCTATTAACTTAAAAACTGAAAGTTTTTCAGTTACATATTATTTAAAAAGAAAATAGTATAAGCAAGCGCCCGGGTGGCTCAATCAGTAGAGCATCTGACTCTTGATTTCAGCTCAGGTCACAATCCTGGGGTCATGGGACTGAGCCCCGCATCAGGGCATGCTTAAGATTCTCTCTCTCTCAGGGCGCCTGGGTGGCCCAGTCAGTTAGGCGTCTGACTTCGGCTCAGGTCATGATCTCTTGGCTTGTGAGTTCGAGCCCCGTGTCAGGCTCTGTGCTGACAGCTCGGAGCCTGGAGCCTGCTTCAGATTCCGTGTCTCCTTCTCTCTCTCTGCCCCTCCACCGATCACACTCTGTCTCTCTCTCAAAAGTAAACATTGTAAAAAATAAACATTAAAAAATAAACGCTATAAAATAAACATTAAACATTCAAAAAAAAATCTCTCTCCCTCAGCCCCTCTTCCCCACTCGCACACTCTCTTTCTAAAATAAATAAATAAATAGTATGTAATTTCTGCTTCTTAGAAAAAAATCTAGACTATCATTCAACTCTGGACAAGCTCTCATGCTTTAGTGAGTGTGATGCTCTAGCTGGTGTCCTCACCGTCCTTCATAAGCCCACTCAGTAGCTCTGTGCACTTATGAATGTTACTTAACTTCACTGCACCTCAGTATCTTTGTCTATGAAGTGGAGATAATACGTGCCTTTCTCAGTTTGAGATAATATATGTAAGCCAGGGAAACGGCGTGCATAAGCATTGCTCTTATGAATGTTCCTATTTGTTTGCTGCTTCATCACTCCTCTCGTTTGTCGTCAGGAGGGCCTGACTCCTTTCCACCACTCTGGAGGATACCATGCTGAGTACGTATGATTACAAACCAGAGCTCAAAAGGCAAGCTCCTCATAAATTATAAATTTATTGAAAAATTCAGAGAAAAACAAAACGAGAAAGAACCCACTTCTTAATCAACACTGGTACTCTCTGATACCTTAAAAATAAGTAAAAATTTAAGTCAATATCCTCCCAGAGAAACAGTCTGCAGAAGTGATTCCACCCAGGAGCGATGGATGGATAAAATCAGTCCTCTGTACCAGTCTATTCCAGGTTCTAAAGCCAAAATAGAAAATCTAATCTGCAGGGACAGTAGCAAGTAATTTCAAGCTACAAAGTTAGCTTGAAATCTGGTACAAAAAATAAAAAATGAAAAATGAAAAGCAAAATTTACTAAGTCAATTTTTTTGGTAAGACACAATTTTTATAACCAAAAGAGCAAGAACTGTTCTAGGGATGAAGAAGAATATTTTTACTTATGTAGTCTCTACAAATTTGTTTAATGACAACAGAAACCTTATTTGTGATAGCCCACTCAAATAGCCAATAGGTTTTCTTGTATGCACATTATCAAAAGGTACTTTACTCTTTTAATAGCAGTTATGTTCTTTTAATAGCAGGTATATTATTCTGAGAATATTATGAGGAGTTTCTTGGCTTTATTTGCCTTTTAACATTATGTAAGCCTGTGCACTGAAAGGCAGCTTTAGGCAACATGCAAGCACATTGTTAAGAAGCTAAAAATAAAGTTGGGAGGCAATAATAGCATATATACTTTTTAGAGCTTGAACCAAGCACATCTACAAAGCAATAATAATCAAATGTAACAAGCACTGCCACTGTCTCTAGAAAGGGAAGCACAGCATGTGCTGTGGAACAGCACCAAACAAATCAACAAATTCTCTGAAATTGCAAGGCACACTTCCCAAGAAATTCATAGCACTCAACATACAGGAGAAAATATACGATATACACAAGACAACAGACAAAGAGACCATATATAGTCCAATCAATGAGACTAGCAAAGGGCTCACTTAATTGCTATAATCTCAAGGGACTTCCTCTCCGGTGTGCCGTGGACACAGTGATAACCTGTTATATCAATATTTCATTTACTGTAGGGCAATTTCTCAGGAGCGTGAGAGTGGCCTCTCAGAGAACACCTCACTCCCCACTCGTACAGGCTTTGCTGTCCGGCTGCCTCCCCTCCAAAATACTATCCAGCTACAGCTGCTCTTTACCAATGAGAAGAAAAAGAGGTGTCAGTTTTGACAAAAGCTTGCTACTTCTCTACCCTACTCATACGGAAGCTGCAAGAGCAACAGGGTCATCACAGAGAGAAGGCACTCGCAGCAGTAAAATAAGATTCCTAATGCCTCTGACTGACACTCCGTTCTGTGAGGAACTGAGATGTATCCAAAGGGGAAGATGTGGCTTCTACGTAGGAACGCACCTACACTAGCAGACTCTATCCTAAAGAAATAAATCTCCATGAAGAATGTATAAGAATATCATCAAAGAGAAGATGCCACATGCTTTCAACATGGTATACAATGGACAATATCCACTTATCCATCTATATGATTCCTAATTCTATTTCTGGCCTGTACAGCTCTGAGAAAAGCACAGGCACGTACACAAAATCCTGTGAGAAAATGACCCCCATTGTTATATGTATAAAATTCCTATTCTAGAAACACTATCATTATTGCATTATATATGTAATAGATACAATTGGCTCTGTCAATTTAAACAAAAATTCTTTTTAATCTTTTTTTTTTTTTTTGAGAGATAAAGTGAGAGAGACAGAGTGCGAGCAGGTAAGGAACAGAGAGAGAGGAAGTCACAGAATCTGAAGCAGGATCCACGCTCCGAGCTGCCAGCAGAGAGCCTGACCCGGACTCAAACTCACAAACCACGAGATTACAACCTGAGCCTAAGTGGGACGCTTAACCAACTAAGCCACCTAGGTGCCCCTTGGCTTTGTCATTTAAAAACAGACAAAATTCACTGTGATAGGACCTAGTTCCCATTTTCATTCATTCATTAAAAACTATATGTATTGAGAAACTTCCATGTGCCAGAATATATTACTATTCTTGTTCAGCTCTAAAACCGTTACACTTACAAACATATAAAACTTGGAAACAAAAAATTTCCATCCGTTATTATATGTGTGTTATTCCTGTTATATAAATGGTAACATTATTTCATTATATTAAAAATAGAGATATCCGTGCCTGTAAGATACAGATATAATTCACCATGAAGAGACCTAGATCTTACTTTCATTTGTTCATATATTCAAAAATAGTTATTGAAAACC